>NC_072387.2:22563204-23813204 GCF_028885625.2 Pongo pygmaeus | reverse complement strand
TGCTCCAAATAACCACTTGCAGATTTTACCAAAAGAGTGTTTCAAAACTGCTCTTTCTACAGGTAAGTTCAAGTCTGTGAGTTGAATGCACTCAACACAAAGAAGTTTCTGAGAATGCTTCTGTTCAGTTTTTATGTGAAGATATTTCCTTTTCCAGCATAGGCCTCAAACGGCTCCAAATATCCACTTACAGATTCTACAAAAAGAGTGTTTCCAAACTTCTCTACCAATTGGTAGGTTCAACTCTGTGAGTTGAATGAACTCATCACAAAGAAGTTTCTGAGAATCCTTCTCTCTAGTTTTTATGTGAAGATATTTCCTTTTCCAACATAGGCCTCAAGGTGCTCCGAATAAACACTTGCAGATTCTACAAACGTAATGTTTCAAAACTGTTCTATCAAAAGAAACGTTCAAGTCTGTGAGTTGAATGCACTCATCACACAGAAGTTTCTGAGAATTCTTCTGTCTAGTTTTTAGGTGAAGATATTTCCTTTTCCAGCATAGGCCTCAAAACGCTCCAAATATCCTCTTGCAGATTCTACAAAAAGAGTGTTTCAAATCTGTTCTATCAAAAGGAAGGTTCAACTCTGTGAGTTGAATGAATGCGTCGTGAAGAACTTTCTGAGAATGCTTCTCTGTAGTTTTTAGGTGAAGATATTCCATATCCCAGCACAGGCCTCGAAGTGCTCCAAATAACCACTTGCAGATTTTACCAAAAGAGTGTTTCAAAACTGCTCTTTCTACAGGTAAGTTCAAGTCTGTGAGTTGAATGCACTCAACACCAAGAAGTTTCTGAGAATTCTTCTGTTCAGTTTTTAGGTGAAGATATTTCCTTTTCCAGCATAGGCCTCAAACGGCTCCAAATATCCACTTGCAGACTCTACAAAAAGAGTGTTTCCAAACTTCTCTATCAATTGGTAGGTTCAACTCTGTGAGTTGAATGAACTCATCACTAAGAAGTTTCTGAGAATCCTTCTCTCTAGTTTTTATGTGAAGATAATTCCTTTTCCAACATAGGCCTGAATGTGCTCCGAATAAACACTTGCAGATTCTACAAACGTAATGTTTCAAAACTGTTCTATCAAAAGAAACGTTCAAGTCTGTGAGTTGAATGCACTCATCGCAGAGAAGTTTCTGAGAATGCTTCTGTCTAGTTTTTAGGTGAAGATATTTCCTTTTCCAGCATAGGCCTCAAAACGCTCCAAATATCCTCTTGCAGATTCTATAAAAAGAGTGTTTCAAAACTGTTCTATCAAAAGGAAGGTTCAACTCTGTGAGTTGAATGAATGCATCGTGAAGAACTTTCTGAGAATGCTTCTCTGTAGTTTTTAGGTGAAGATATTCCATATCCCAGCACAGGCCTCGAAGTGCTCCAAATAACCACTTGCAGATTTTACCAAAAGAGTGTTTCAAAACTGCTCTTTCTACAGGTAAGTTCAAGTCTGTGAGTTGAATGCACTCAACACAAAGAAGTTTCTGAGAATGCTTCTGTTCAGTTTTTATGTGAAGATATTTCCTTTTCCAGCATAGGCCTCAAACGGCTCCAAATATCCACATGCAGATTCTACAAAAAGAGTGTTTCCAAACTTCTCTATCAATTCGTAGGTTCAACTCTGTGAGTTGAATGAACTCATCACAAAGAAGTTTCTGAGAATCCTTCTCTCTAGTTTTTATGCGAAGATATTTCCTTTTCCAACATAGGCCTCAAGGTGCTCCGAATAAACACTTGCAGATTCTACAAACGTAATGTTTCCAAACTGTTCTATCAAAAGAAACGTTCTAGTCTGTGAGTTGAATGCACTCATCACACAGAAGTTTCTGAGAATTCTTCTGTCTAGTTTTTAGGTGAAGATATTTCCTTTTCCAGCATAGGCCTCAAAACGCTCCAAATATCCTCTTGCAGATTCTACAAAAAGAGTGTTTCAAATCTGTTCTATCAAAAGGAAGTTTCAACTCTGTGAGTTGAATGAATGCGTCGTGAAGAACTTTCTGAGAATGCTTCTCTGTAGTTTTTAGGTGAAGATATTCCATATCCCAGCACAGGCCTCGAAGTGCTCCAAATAACCACTTGGAGATTTTACCAAAAGAGTGTTTCAAAACTGCTCTTTCTACAGGTAAGTTCAAGTCTGTGAGTTGAATGCACTCAACACAAAGAAGTTTCTGAGAATGCTTCTGTTCAGTTTTTATGTGAAGATATTTCCTTTTCCAGCATAGGCCTCAAACGGCTCCAAATATCCACTTGCAGATTCTACAAAAAGAGTGTTTCCAAACTTCTCTATCAATTGGTAGGTTCAACTCTGTGAGTTGAATGAACTCATCACAAAGAAGTTTCTGAGAATCCTTCTCTCTAGTTTTTATGTGAAGATATTTCCTTTTCCAACATAGGCCTCAAGGTGCTCCGAATAAACACTTGCAGATTCTACAAACGTAATGTTTCCAAACTGTTCTATCAAAAGAAACGTTCTAGTCTGTGAGTTGAATGCACTCATCACACAGAAGTTTCTGAGAATGCTTCTGTCTAGTTTTTAGGTGAAGATATTTCCTTTTCCAGCATAGGCCTCAAAACGCTCCAAATATCCTCTTGCAGATTCTACAAAAAGAGTGTTTCAAATCTGTTCTATCAAAAGGAATGTTCAACTCTGTGAGTTGAATGAATGCATCGTGAAGAACTTTCTGAGAATGCTTCTCTGTAGTTTTTAGGTGAAGATATTCCACATCCCAGCACAGTCCTCGAAGTTCTCCAAATAACCACTTGCAGATTTTACCAAAAGAGTGTTTCAAAACTGCTCTTTCTACAGGAAAGTTCAAGTCTTTGAGTTGAATGCACTCAACACCAAGAAGTTTCTGAGAATGCTTCTGTTCAGTTTTTATGTGGAGATATTACCTTTTCCAGCATAGGCCTCAAACGGCTCCAAATATCCACTTGCAGATTCTACAAAAAGAGTGTTTCCAAACTTCTCTATCAATTGGTAGGTTCAACTCTGTGAGTTGAATGAACTCATCACAAAGAAGTTTCTGAGAATCCTTCTCTCTAGTTTTTATGTGAAGATAATTCCTTTTCCAACATAGGCCTGAATGTGCTCCGAATAAACACTTGCAGATTCTACAAACGTAATGTTTCAAAACTGTTCTATCAAAAGAAACGTTCAAGTCTGTGAGTTGAATGCACTCATCGCACAGAAGTTTCTCAGAATGCTTCTGTCTAGTTTTTAGGTGAAGATATTTCCTTTTCCAGCATAGGCCTCAAAACGCTCCAAATATCCTCTTGCAGATTCTACAAAAAGAGTGTTTCAAAACTGTTCTATCAAAAGGAAGGTTCAACTCTGTGAGTTGAATGAATGCATCGTGAAGAACTTTCTGAGAATGCTTCTCTGTAGTTTTTAGGTGAAGATATTCCATATCCCAGCACAGGCCTCGAAGTGCTCCAAATAACCACTTGCAGATTTTAACAAAAGAGTGTTTCAAAACTGCTCTTTCTACAGGTAAGTTCAAGTCTGTGAGTTGAATGCACTCAACACAAAAAAGTTTCTGAGAATGCTTCTGTTCAGTTTTTATGTGAAGATATTTCCTTTTCCAGCATAGGCCTCAAACGGCTCCAAATATCCACTTGCAGATTCTACAAAAAGTGTGTTCCCAAACTTCTCTATCAATTGGTAGGTTCAACTCTGTGAGTTGAATGAACTCATCACAAAGAAGTTTCTGAGAATCCTTCTCTCTAGTTTTAATGTGAAGATATTTCCTTTTCCAACATAGGCCTCAAGGTGCTCCGAATAAACACTTGCAGATTCTACAAACGTAATGTTTCAAAACTGTTCTATCAAAAGAAACGTTCAAGTCTGTGAGTTGAATGCACTCATCACACACAAGTTTCTGAGAATTCTTCTGTCTAGTTTTTAGGTGAAGATATTTCCTTTTCCAGCATAGGCCTCAAAACGCTCCAAATATCCTCTTGCAGATTCTACAAAAAGAGTGTTTCAAATCTGTTCTATCAAAAGGAAGGTTCAACTCTGTGAGTTGAATGAATGCGTCGTGAAGAACTCTCTGAGAATGCTTCTCTGTAGTTTTTAGGTGAAGACATTCCATATCCCAGCACAGGCCTCGAAGTGCTCCAAATAACCACTTGCAGATTTTACCAAAAGAGTGTTTCAAAACTGCTCTTTCTACAGGTAAGTTCAAGTCTGTGAGTTGAATGCACTCAACACCAAGAAGTTTCTGAGAATACTTCTGTTCAGTTTTTAGGTGAAGATATTTCCTTTTCCAGCATAGGCCTCAAACGGCTCCAAATATCCACTTGCAGATTCTACAAAAAGAGTGTTTCCAAACTTCTCTATCAATTGGTAGGTTCAACTCTGTGAGTTGAATGAACTCATCACAAAGAAGTTTCTGAGAATCCTTCTCTCTAGTTTTTATGTGAAGATATTTCCTTTTCCAACGTAGGCCTCAAGGTGCTCCGAATAAACACTTGCAGATTCTACAAACGTAATGTTTCAAAACTGTTCTATCAAAAGAAATGTTCAAGTCTGTGAGTTGAATGCACTCATCACACAGAAGTTTCTGAGAATGCTTCTGTCTAGTTTTTAGGTGAAGATATTTCCTTTTCCAGCATAGGCCTCAAAACGCTCCAAATATCGTCTTGCAGATTCTTCAAAAAGAGTGTTTCAAAACTGTTCTATCAAAAGGAAGGTTCAACTCTGTGAGTTGAATGAATGCATCGTGAAAAACTTTCTGAGAATGCTTCTCTATAGTTTTTAGGTGAAGATATTCCATATCCCAGCACAGGCCTCGAAGTGCTCCAAATAACCACTTGCAGATTTTACCAAAAGAGTGTTTCAAAACTGCTCTTTCTACAGGTAAGTTCAAGTCTGTGAGTTGAATGCACTCAACACAAAGAAGTTTCTGAGAATGCTTCTGTTCAGTTTTTAGGTGAAGATATTTCCTTTTCCAGCATAGGCCTCAAACGGCTCCAAATATCCACTTGCAGATTCTACAAAAAGAGTGTTTCCAAACTTCTCTATCAATTCGTAGGTTCAACTCCGTGAGTTGAATGAACTCATCACAAAGAAGTTTCTGAGAATCCTTCTCTCTAGTTTTTATGCGAAGATATTTCCTTTTCCAACATAGGCCTCAAGGTACTCCGAATAAACACTTGCAGATTCTACAAACGTAATGTTTCCAAACTGTTCTTTCAAAAGAAACGTTCTAGTCTGTGAGTTGAATGCACTCATCACACAGAAGTTTCTGAGAATTCTTCTGTCTAGTTTTTAGGTGAAGATATTTCCTTTTCCAGCATAGGCCTCAAAACGCTCCAAATATCCTCTTGCAGATTCTACAAAAAGAGTGTTTCAAAACTGTTCTATCAAAAGGAAGGTTCAACTCTGTGAGTTGAATGAATGCATCGTGAAGAACTTTCTGAGAATGCTTCTCTGTAGTTTTTAGGTGAAGATATTCCATATCCCAGCACAGGCCTCGAAGTGCTCCAAATAACCCCTTGCAGATTTTAACAAAAGAGTGTTTCAAAACTGCTCTTTCTACAGGTAAGTTCAAGTCTGTGAGTTGAATGCACTCAACACAAAAAAGTTTCTGAGAATGCTTCTGTTCAGTTTTTATGTGAAGATATTTCCTTTTCCAGCATAGGCCTCAAACGGCTCCAAATACCCACTTGCAGATTCTACAAAAAGAGTGTTCCCAAACTTCTCTATCAATTGGTAGGTTCAACTCTGTGAGTTGAATGAACTCATCACAAAGAAGTTTCTGAGAATCCTTCTCTCTAGTTTTTCTGTGAAGATATTTCCTTTTCCAACATAGGCCTCAAGGTGCTCCGAATAAACACTTGCAGATTCTACAAACGTAATGTTTCAAAACTGTTCTATCAAAAGAAACGTTCAAGTCTGTGAGTTGAATGCACTCATCACACAGAAGTTTCTGAGAATTCTTCTGTCTAGTTTTTAGGTGAAGATATTTCCTTTTCCAGCATAGGCCTCAAAACGCTCCAAATATCCTCTTGCAGATTCTACAAAAAGAGTGTTTCAAATCTGTTCTATCAAAAGGAAGGTTCAACTCTGTGAGTTGAATGAATGCGTCGTGAAGAACTTTCTGAGAATGCTTCTCTGTAGTTTTTAGGTGAAGACATTCCGTATCCCAGCACAGGCCTCGAAGTGCTCCAAATAACCACTTGCAGATTTTACCAAAAGAGTGTTTCAAAACTGCTCTTTCTACAGGTAAGTTCAAGTCTGTGAGTTGAATGCACTCAACACCAAGAAGTTTCTGAGAATTCTTCTGTTCAGTTTTTAGGTGAAGATATTTCCTTTTCCAGCATAGGCCTCAAACGGCTCCAAATATCCACTTGCAGATTCTACAAAAAGAGTGTTTCCAAACTTCTCTATCAATTGGTAGGTTCAACTCTGTGAGTTGAATGAACTCATCACAAAGAAGTTTCTGAGAATCCTTCTCTCTAGTTTTTATGTGAAGATAATTCCTTTTCCAACATAGGCCTGAATGTGCTCCGAATAAACACTTGCAGATTCTACAAACGTAATGTTTCAAAACTGTTCTATCAAAAGAAACGTTCAAGTCTGTGAGTTGAATGCACTCATCGCAGAGAAGTTTCTGAGAATGCTTCTGTCTAGTTTTTAGGTGAAGATATTTCCTTTTCCAGCATAGGCCTCAAAACGCTCCAAATATCCTCTTGCAGATTCTACAAAAAGAGTGTTTCAAAACTGTTCTATCAAAAGGAAGGTTCAACTCTGTGAGTTGAATGAATGCATCGTGAAGAACTTTCTGAGAATGCTTCTCTGTAGTTTTTAGGTGAAGATATTCCATATCCCAGCACAGGCCTCGAAGTGCTCCAAATAAACACTTGCAGATTTTACCAAAAGAGTGTTTCAAAACTGCTCTTTCTACAGGTAAGTTCAAGTCTGTGAGTTGAATGCACTCAACACAAAGAAGTTTCTGAGAATGCTTCTGTTCAGTTTTTATGTGAAGATATTTCCTTTTCCAGCATAGGCCTCAAACGGCTCCAAATATCCACTTACAGATTCTACAAAAAGAGTGTTTCCAAACTTCTCTGCCAATTGGTAGGTTCAACTCTGTGAGTTGAATGAACTCATCACAAAGAAGTTTCTGAGAATCCTTCTCTCTAGTTTTTATGCGAAGATATTTCCTTTTCCAACATAGGCCTCAAGGTGCTCCGAATAAACACTTGCAGATTCTACAAACGTAATGTTTCAAAACTGTTCTATCAAAAGAAACGTTCAAGTCTGTGAGTTGAATGCACTCATCACACAGAAGTTTCTGTGAATTCTTCTGTCTAGTTTTTAGGTGAAGATATTTCCTTTTCCAGCATAGTCCTCAAAACGCTCCAAATATCCTCTTGCAGATTCTACAAAAAGAGTGTTTCAAATCTGTTCTATCAAAAGGAAGGTTCAACTCTGTGAGTTGAATGAATGCGTCGTGAAGAACTTTCTGAGAATGCTTCTCTGTAGTTTTTAGGTGAAGATATTCCATATCCCAGCACAGGCCTCGAAGTGCTCCAAATAACCACTTGCAGATTTTACCAAAAGAGTGTTTCAAAACTGCTCTTTCTACAGGTAAGTTCAAGTCTGTGAGTTGAATGCACTCAACACCAAGAAGTTTCTGAGAATTCTTCTGTTCAGTTTTTAGGTGAAGATATTTCCTTTTCCAGCATAGGCCTCAAACGGCTCCAAATATCCACTTGCAGATTCTACAAAAAGAGTGTTTCCAAACTTCTCTATCAATTGGTAGGTTCAACTCTGTGAGTTGAATGAACTCATCACTAAGAAGTTTCTGAGAATCCTTCTCTCTAGTTTTTATGCGAAGATATTTCCTTTTCCTACATAGGCCTCAAGGTGCTCCGAATAAACACTTGCAGATTCTACAAACGTAATGTTTCCAAACTGTTCTATCAAAAGAAACGTTCTAGTCTGTGAGTTGAATGCACTCATCACACAGAAGTTTCTGGGAATTCTTCTGTCTAGTTTTTAGGTGAAGATATTTCCTTTTCCAGCATAGGCCTCAAAACGCTCCAAATATCCTCTTGCAGATTCTACAAAAAGAGTGTTTCAAATCTGTTCTATCAAAAGGAAGGTTCAACTCTGTGAGTTGAATGAATGCGTCGTGAAGAACTTTCTGAGAATGCTTCTCTGTAGTTTTTAGGTGAAGATATTCCATATCCCAGCACAGGCCTCGAAGTGCTCCAAATAACCACTTGCAGATTTTACCAAAAGAGTGTTTCAAAACTGCTCTTTCTACAGGTAAGTTCAAGTCTGTGAGTTGAATGCACTCAACACAAAGAAGTTTCTGAGAATGCTTCTGTTCAGTTTTTATGTGAAGATATTTCCTTTTCCAGCATAGGCCTCAAACGGCTCCAAATATCCACTTGCAGATTCTACAAAAAGAGTGTTTCCAAACTTCTCTATCAATTGGTAGGTTCAACTCTGTGAGTTGAATGAACTCATCACAAAGAAGTTTCTGAGAATCCTTCTCTCTAGTTTTTATGTGAAGATAATTCCTTTTCCAACATAGGCCTGAATGTGCTCCGAATAAACACTTGCAGATTCTACAAACGTAATGTTTCAAAACTGTTCTATCAAAAGAAACGTTCAAGTCTGTGAGTTGAATGCACTCATCGCACAGAAGTTTCTCAGAATGCTTCTGTCTAGTTTTTAGGTGAAGATATTTCCTTTTCCAGCATAGGCCTCAAAACGCTCCAAATATCCTCTTGCAGATTCTACAAAAAGAGTGTTTCAAAACTGTTCTTTCAAAAGGAAGGTTCAATTCTGTGAGTTGAATGAATGCATCGTGAAGAACTTTCTGAGAATGCTTCTCTGTAGTTTTTAGGTGAAGATATTCCATATCCCAGCACAGGCCTCGAAGTGCTCCAAATAACCACTTGCAGATTTTAACAAAAGAGTGTTTCAAAACTGCTCTTTCTACAGGTAAGTTCAAGTCTGTGAGTTGAATGCACTCAACACAAAAAAGTTTCTGAGAATGCTTCTGTTCAGTTTTTATGTGAAGATATTTCCTTTTCCAGCATAGGCCTCAAACGGCTCCAAATATCCACTTGCAGATTCTACAAAAAGAGTGTTCCCAAACTTCTCTATCAATTGGTAGGTTCAACTCTGTGAGTTGAATGAACTCATCACAAAGAAGTTTCTGAGAATCCTTCTCTCTAGTTTTTATGTGAAGATATTTCCTTTTCCAACATAGGCCTCAAGGTGCTCCGAATAAACACTTGCAGATTCTACAAACGTAATGTTTCAAAACTGTTCTATCAAAAGAAACGTTCAAGTCTGTGAGTTGAATGCACTCATCACACAGAAGTTTCTGAGAATTCTTCTGTCTAGTTTTTAGGTGAAGATATTTCCTTTTCCAGCATAGGCCTCAAAACGCTCCAAATATCCTCTTGCAGATTCTACAAAAAGAGTGTTTCAAATCTGTTCTATCAAAAGGAAGGTTCAACTCTGTGAGTTGAATGAATGCGTCGTGAAGAACTTTCTGAGAATGCTTCTCTGTAGTTTTTAGTTGAAGACATTCCATATCCCAGCACAGGCCTCGAAGTGCTCCAAATAACCACTTGCAGATTTTACCAAAAGAGTGTTTCAAAACTGCTCTTTCTACAGGTAAGTTCAAGTCTGTGAGTTGAATGCACTCAACACCAAGAAGTTTCTGAGAATTCTTCTGTTCAGTTTTTAGGTGAAGATATTTCCTTTTCCAGCATAGGCCTCAAACGGCTCCAAATATCCACTTGCAGATTCTACAAAAAGAGTGTTTCCAAACTTCTCTATCAATTGGTAGGTTCAACTCTGTGAGTTGAATGAACTCATCACAAAGAAGTTTCTGAGAATCCTTCTGTCTAGTTTTTATGTGAAGATAATTCCTTTTCCAACATAGGCCTGAATGTGCTCCGAATAAATACTTGCAGATTCTACAAACGTAATGTTTCAAAACTGTTCTATCAAAAGAAACGTTCAAGTCTGTGAGTTGAATGCACTCATCGCAGAGAAGTTTCTGAGAATGCTTCTGTCTAGTTTTTAGGTGAAGATATTTCCTTTTCCAGCATAGGCCTCAAAACGCTCCAAATATCCTCTTGCAGATTCTACAAAAAGAGTGTTTCAAAACTGTTCTATGAAAAGGAAGGTTCAACTCTGTGAGTTGAATGAATGCATCGTGAAGAACTTTCTGAGAATGCTTCTCTGTAGTTTTTAGGTGAAGATATTCCATATCCCAGCACAGGCCTTGAAGTGCTCCAAATAACCACTTGCAGATTTTACCAAAAGAGTGTTTCAAAACTGCTCTTTCTACAGGTAAGTTCAAGTCTGTGAGTTGAATGCACTCAACACAAAGAAGTTTCTGAGAATGCTTCTGTTCAGTTTTTATGTGAAGATATTTCCTTTTCCAGCATAGGCCTCAAACGGCTCCAAATATCCACTTGCAGATTCTACAAAAAGAGTGTTTCCAAACTTCTCTATCAATTGGTAGGTTCAACTCTGTGAGTTGAATGAACTCATCACAAAGAAGTTTCTGAGAATCCTTCTCTCTAGTTTTTATGTGAAGATATTTCCTTTTCCAACATAGGCCTCAAGGTGCTCCGAATAAACACTTGCAGATTCTACAAACGTAATGTTTCCAAACTGTTCTATCAAAAGAAACGTTCTAGTCTGTGAGTTGAATGCACTCATCACACAGAAGTTTCTGAGAATGCTTCTGTCTAGTTTTTAGGTGAAGATATTTCCTTTTCCAGCATAGGCCTCAAAACGCTCCAAATATCCTCTTGCAGATTCTACAAAAAGAGTGTTTCAAATCTGTTCTATCAAAAGGAATGTTCAACTCTGTGAGTTGAATGAATGCATCGTGAAGAACTTTCTGAGAATGCTTCTCTGTAGTTTTTAGGTGAAGATATTCCACATCCCAGCACAGTCCTCGAAGTTCTCCAAATAACCACTTGCAGATTTTACCAAAAGAGTGTTTCAAAACTGCTCTTTCTACAGGAAAGTTCAAGTCTTTGAGTTGAATGCACTCAACACCAAGAAGTTTCTGAGAATGCTTCTGTTCAGTTTTTATGTGGAGATATTTCCTTTTCCAGCATAGGCCTCAAACGGCTCCAAATATCCACTTGCAGATTCTACAAAAAGAGTGTTTCCAAACTTCTCTATCAATTGGTAGGTTCAACTCTGTGAGTTGAATGAACTCATCACAAAGAAGTTTCTGAGAATCCTTCTCTCTAGTTTTTATGTGAAGATAATTCCTTTTCCAACATAGGCCTGAATGTGCTCCGAATAAACACTTGCAGATTCTACAAACGTAATGTTTCAAAACTGTTCTATCAAAAGAAACGTTCAAGTCTGTGAGTTGAATGCACTCATCGCACAGAAGTTTCTCAGAATGCTTCTGTCTAGTTTTTAGGTGAAGATATTTCCTTTTCCAGCATAGGCCTCAAAACGCTCCAAATATCCTCTTGCAGATTCTACAAAAAGAGTGTTTCAAAACTGTTCTATCAAAAGGAAGGTTCAACTCTGTGAGTTGAATGAATGCATCGTGAAGAACTTTCTGAGAATGCTTCTCTGTAGTTTTTAGGTGAAGATATTCCATATCCCAGCACAGGCCTCGAAGTGCTCCAAATAACCACTTGCAGATTTTAACAAAAGAGTGTTTCAAAACTGCTCTTTCTACAGGTAAGTTCAAGTCTGTGAGTTGAATGCACTCAACACAAAAAAGTTTCTGAGAATGCTTCTGTTCAGTTTTTATGTGAAGATATTTCCTTTTCCAGCATAGGCCTCAAACGGCTCCAAATATCCACTTGCAGATTCTACAAAAAGTGTGTTCCCAAACTTCTCTATCAATTGGTAGGTTCAACTCTGTGAGTTGAATGAACTCATCACAAAGAAGTTTCTGAGAATCCTTCTCTCTAGTTTTTATGTGAAGATATTTCCTTTTCCAACATAGGCCTCAAGGTGCTCCGAATAAACACTTGCAGATTCTACAAACGTAATGTTTCAAAACTGTTCTATCAAAAGAAACGTTCAAGTCTGTGAGTTGAATGCACTCATCACACAGAAGTTTCTGAGAATTCTTCTGTCTAGTTTTTAGGTGAAGATATTTCCTTTTCCAGCATAGGCCTCAAAACGCTCCAAATATCCTCTTGCAGATTCTACAAAAAGAGTGTTTCAAATCTGTTCTATCAAAAGGAAGGTTCAACTCTGTGAGTTGAATGAATGCGTCGTGAAGAACTCTCTGAGAATGCTTCTCTGTAGTTTTTAGGTGAAGACATTCCATATCCCAGCACAGGCCTCGAAGTGCTCCAAATAACCACTTGCAGATTTTACCAAAAGAGTGTTTCAAAACTGCTCTTTCTACAGGTAAGTTCAAGTCTGTGAGTTGAATGCACTCAACACCAAGAAGTTTCTGAGAATTCTTCTGTTCAGTTTTTAGGTGAAGATATTTCCTTTTCCAGCATAGGCCTCAAACGGCTCCAAATATCCACTTGCAGATTCTACAAAAAGAGTGTTTCCAAACTTCTCTATCAATTGGTAGGTTCAACTCTGTGAGTTGAATGAACTCATCACAAAGAAGTTTCTGAGAATCCTTCTCTCTAGTTTTTATGTGAAGATAATTCCTTTTCCAACATAGGCCTGAATGTGCTCCGAATAAACACTTGCAGATTCTACAAACGTAATGTTTCAAAACTGTTCTATCAAAAGAAACGTTCAAGTCTGTGAGTTGAATGCACTCATCGCACAGAAGTTTCTCAGAATGCTTCTGTCTAGTTTTTAGGTGAAGATATTTCCTTTTCCAGCATAGGCCTCAAAACGCTCCAAATATCCTCTTGCAGATTCTACAAAAAGAGTGTTTCAAAACTGTTCTATCAAAAGGAAGGTTCAACTCTGTGAGTTGAATGAATGCATCGTGAAGAACTTTCTGAGAATGCTTCTCTGTAGTTTTTAGGTGAAGATATTCCATATCCCAGCACAGGCCTCGAAGTGCTCCAAATAACCACTTGCAGATTTTAACAAAAGAGTGTTTCAAAACTGCTCTTTCTACAGGTAAGTTCAAGTCTGTGAGTTGAATGCACTCAACACAAAAAAGTTTCTGAGAATGCTTCTGTTCAGTTTTTATGTGAAGATATTTCCTTTTCCAGCGTAGGCCTCAAACGGCTCCAAATATCCACTTGCAGATTCTACAAAAAGTGTGTTCCCAAACTTCTCTATCAATTGGTAGGTTCAACTCTGTGAGTTGAATGAACTCATCACAAAGAAGTTTCTGAGAATCCTTCTCTCTAGTTTTTATGTGAAGATATTTCCTTTTCCAACATAGGCCTCAAGGTGCTCCGAATAAACACTTGCAGATTCTACAAACGTAATGTTTCAAAACTGTTCTATCAAAAGAAACGTTCAAGTCTGTGAGTTGAATGCACTCATCACACAGAAGTTTCTGAGAATTCTTCTGTCTAGTTTTTAGGTGAAGATATTTCCTTTTCCAGCATAGGCCTCAAAACGCTCCAAATATCCTCTTGCAGATTCTACAAAAAGAGTGTTTCAAATCTGTTCTATCAAAAGGAAGGTTCAACTCTGTGAGTTGAATGAATGCATCGTGAAGAACTCTCTGAGAATGCTTCTCTGTAGTTTTTAGGTGAAGACATTCCATATCCCAGCACAGGCCTCGAAGTGCTCCAAATAACCACTTGCAGATTTTACCAAAAGAGTGTTTCAAAACTGCTCTTTCTACAGGTAAGTTCAAGTCTGTGAGTTGAATGCACTCAACACCAAGAAGTTTCTGAGAATTCTTCTGTTCAGTTTTTAGGTGGAGATATTTCCTTTTCCAGCATCGGCCTCAAACGGCTCCAAATATCCACTTGCAGATTCTACAAAAAGAGTGTTTCCAAACTTCTCTATCAATTGGTAGGTTCAACTCTGTGAGTTGAATGAACTCATCACAAAGAAGTTTCTGAGAATCCTTCTCTCTAGTTTTTATGTGAAGATAATTCCTTTTCCAACATAGGCCTGAATGTGCTCCGAATAAACACTTGCAGATTCTACAAACGTAATGTTTCAAAACTGTTCTATCAAAAGAAACGTTCAAGTCTGTGAGTTGAATGCACTCATCGCAGAGAAGTTTCTGAGAATGCTTCTGTCTAGTTTTTAGGTGAAGATATTTCCTTTTCCAGCATAGGCCTCAAAACGCTCCAAATATCCTCTTGCAGATTCTACAAAAATAGTGTTTCAAAACTGTTCTATCAAAAGGAAGGTTCAACTCTGTGAGTTGAATGAATGCATCGTGAAGAACTTTCTGAGAATGCTTCTCTGTAGTTTTTAGGTGAAGATATTCCATATCCCAGCACAGGCCTCGAAGTGCTCCAAATAACCACTTGCAGATTTTACCAAAAGAGTGTTTCAAAACTGCTCTTTCTACAGGTAAGTTCAAGTCTGTGAGTTGAATGCACTCAACACAAAGAAGTTTCTGAGAATGCTTCTGTTCAGTTTTTATGTGAAGATATTTCCTTTTCCAGCATAGGCCTCAAACGGCTCCAAATATCCACTTGCAGATTCTACAAAAAGAGTGTTTCCAAACTTCTCTATCAATTGGTAGGTTCAACTCTGTGAGTTGAATGAACTCATCACAAAGAAGTTTCTGAGAATCCTTCTCTCTAGTTTTTATGTGAAGATATTACCTTTTCCAACATAGGCCTCAAGGTGCTCCGAATAAACACTTGCAGATTCTACAAACGTAATGTTTCCAAACTGTTCTATCAAAAGAAACGTTCTAGACTGTGAGTTGAATGCACTCATCACACAGAAGTTTCTGAGAATGCTTCTGTCTAGTTTTTAGGTGAAGATATTTCCTTTTCCAGCATAGGCCTCAAAACGCTCCAAATATCCTCTTGCAGATTCTACAAAAAGAGTGTTTCAAATCTGTTCTATCAAAAGGAAGGTTCAACTCTGTGAGTTGAATGAATGCATCGTGAAGAACTTTCTGAGAATGCTTCTCTGTAGTTTTTAGGTGAAGATATTCCACATCCCAGCACAGTCCTCGAAGTTCTCCAAATAACCACTTGCAGATTTTACCAAAAGAGTGTTTCAAAACTGCTCTTTCTACAGGTAAGTTCAAGTCTGTGAGTTGAATGCACTCAACACCAAGAAGTTTCTGAGAATGCTTCTGTTCAGTTTTTATGTGGAGATATTTCCTTTTCCAGCATAGGCCTCAAACGGCTCCAAATATCCACTTGCAGATTCTACAAAAAGAGTGTTTCCAAACTTCTCTATCAATTGGTAGGTTCAACTCTGTGAGTTGAATGAACTCATCACAAAGAAGTTTCTGAGAATCCTTCTCTCTAGTTTTTATGTGAAGATAATTCCTTTTCCAACATAGGCCTGAATGTGCTCCGAATAAACACTTGCAGATTCTACAAACGTAATGTTTCAAAACTGTTCTATCAAAAGAAACGTTCAAGTCTGTGAGTTGAATGCACTCATCGCACAGAAGTTTCTCAGAATGCTTATGTCTAGTTTTTAGGTGAAGATATTTCCTTTTCCAGCATAGGCCTCAAAACGCTCCAAATATCCTCTTGCAGATTCTACAAAAAGAGTGTTTCAAAACTGTTCTATCAAAAGGAAGGTTCAACTCTGTGAGTTGAATGAATGCATCGTGAAGAACTTTCTGAGAATGCTTCTCTGTAGTTTTTAGGTGAAGATATTCCATATCCCAGCACAGGCCTCGAAGTGCTCCAAATAACCACTTGCAGATTTTACCAAAAGAGTGTTTCAAAACTGCTCTTTCTACAGGTAAGTTCAAGTCTGTGAGTTGAATGCACTCAACACAAAGAAGTTTCTGAGAATGCTTCTGTTCAGTTTTTATGTGAAGATATTTCCTTTTCCAGCATAGGCCTCAAACGGCTCCAAATATCCACTTACAGATTCTACAAAAAGAGTGTTTCCAAACTTCTCTACCAATTGGTAGGTTCAACTCTGTGAGTTGAATGAACTCATCACAAAGAAGTTTCTGAGAATCCTTCTCTCTAGTTTTTATGTGAAGATATTTCCTTTTCCAACATAGGCCTCAAGGTGCTCCGAATAAACACTTGCAGATTCTACAAACGTAATGTTTCAAAACTGTTCTATCAAAAGAAACGTTCAAGTCTGTGAGTTGAATGCACTCATCACACAGAAGTTTCTGAGAATTCTTCTGTCTAGTTTTTAGGTGAAGATATTTCCTTTTCCAGCATAGGCCTCAAAACGCTCCAAATATCCTCTTGCAGATTCTACAAAAAGAGTGTTTCAAATCTGTTCTATCAAAAGGAAGGTTCAACTCTGTGAGTTGAATGAATGCGTCGTGAAGAACTTTCTGAGAATGCTTCTCTGTAGTTTTTAGGTGAAGATATTCCATATCCCAGCACAGGCCTCGAAGTGCTCCAAATAACCACTTGCAGATTTTACCAAAAGAGTGTTTCAAAACTGCTCTTTCTACAGGTAAGTTCAAGTCTGTGAGTTGAATGCACTCAACACCAAGAAGTTTCTGAGAATTCTTCTGTTCAGTTTTTAGGTGAAGATATTTCCTTTTCCAGCATAGGCCTCAAACGGCTCCAAATATCCACTTGCAGATTCTACAAAAAGAGTGTTTCCAAACTTCTCTATCAATTGGTAGGTTCAACTCTGTGAGTTGAATGAACTCATCACTAAGAAGTTTCTGAGAATCCTTCTCTCTAGTTTTTATGTGAAGATAATTCCTTTTCCAACATAGGCCTGAATGTGCTCCGAATAAACACTTGCAGATTCTACAAACGTAATGTTTCAAAACTGTTCTATCAAAAGAAACGTTCAAGTCTGTGAGTTGAATGCACTCATCGCAGAGAAGTTTCTGAGAATGCTTCTGTCTAGTTTTTAGGTGAAGATATTTCCTTTTCCAGCATAGGCCTCAAAACGCTCCAAATATCCTCTTGCAGATTCTATAAAAAGAGTGTTTCAAAACTGTTCTATCAAAAGGAAGGTTCAACTCTGTGAGTTGAATGAATGCATCGTGAAGAACTTTCTGAGAATGCTTCTCTGTAGTTTTTAGGTGAAGATATTCCATATCCCAGCACAGGCCTCGAAGTGCTCCAAATAACCACTTGCAGATTTTACCAAAAGAGTGTTTCAGAACTGCTCTTTCTACAGGTAAGTTCAAGTCTGTGAGTTGAATGCACTCAACACAAAGAAGTTTCTGAGAATGCTTCTGTTCAGTTTTTATGTGAAGATATTTCCTTTTCCAGCATAGGCCTCAAACGGCTCCAAATATCCACTTGCAGATTCTACAAAAAGAGTGTTTCCAAACTTCTCTATCAATTGGTAGGTTCAACTCTGTGAGTTGAATGAACTCATCACAAAGAAGTTTCTGAGAATCCTTCTCTCTAGTTTTTATGTGAAGATATTTCCTTTTCCAACATAGGCCTCAAGGTGCTCCGAATAAACACTTGCAGATTCTACAAACGTAATGTTTCCAAACTGTTCTATCAAAAGAAACGTTCTAGTCTGTGAGTTGAATGCACTCATCACACAGAAGTTTCTGAGAATGCTTCTGTCTAGTTTTTAGGTGAAGATATTTCCTTTTCCAGCATAGGCCCCAAAACGCTCCAAATATCCTCTTGCAGATTCTACAAAAAGAGTGTTTCAAAACTGTTCTATCAAAAGGAAGGTTCAACTCTGTGAGTTGAATGAATGCATTGTGAAGAACTTTCTGAGAATGCTTCTCTGTAGTTTTTAGGTGAAGATATTCCATATCCCAGCACAGGCCTCGAAGTGCTCTAAATAACCACTTGCAGATTTTACCAAAAGAGTCTTTCAAAACTGCTCTTTCTACAAGTAAGTTCAAGTCTGTGAGTTGAATGCACTCAACACAAAGAAGTTTCTGAGAATGCTTCTGTTCAGTTTTTATGTGAAGATATTTCCTTTTCCAGCATAGGCCTCAAACGGCTCCAAATATCCACTTACAGATTCTACAAAAAGAGTGTTTCCAAACTTCTCTATCAATTGGTAGGTTCAACTCTGTGAGTTGAATGAACTCATCACAAAGAAGTTTCTGAGAATCCTTCTCTCTAGTTTTTATGTGAAGATATTTCCTTTTCCGACATAGGCCTCAAGGTGCTCCGAATAAACACTTGCAGATTTTACAAACGTAATGTTTGAAAACTGTTCTATCAAAAGAAACGTTCAAGTCTGTGAGTTGAATGCACTCATCGCACAGAAGTTTCTGAGAATCCTTCTGTCTAGTTTTTAGGTGAAGATATTTCCTTTTCCAGCATAGGCCTCAAAACGCTCCAAATATCCTCTTGCAGATTCTACAAAAAGAGTGTTTCAAAACTGTTCTATCAAAAGGAAGGTTCAACTCTGTGAGTTGAATGAACGCATCGTGAAGGACTTTCTGAGAATGCTTCTCTGTAGTTTTTAGGTGAAGATATTCCATATCCCAGCACAGGCCTCGAAGTGCTCCAAATAACCACTTGCAGATTTTACCAAAAGAGTGTTTCAAAACTGCTCTTTTACAGGTAAGTTCAAGTCTGTGAGTTGAATGCACTCAACACCAAGAAGTTTCTGAGAATGCTTCTGTTCAGTTTTTAGGTGAAGATATTTCCTTTTCCAGCATAGGCCTCAAACGGCTCCAAATATCCACTTGCAGATTCTACAAAAAGAGTGTTTCCAAACTTCTCTACCAATTGGTAGGTTCAACTCTGTGAGTTGAATGAACTCATCACAAAGAAGTTTCTGAGAATCCTTCTCTCTAGTTTTTATGTGAAGATATTTCCTTTTCCAACATAGGCCTCAAGGTGCTCCGAATAAACACTTGCAGATTCTACAAACGTAATGTTTCAAAACTGTTCTATCAAAAGAAACGTTCAAGTCTGTGAGTTGAATGCACTCATCACACAGAAGTTTCTGAAAATGCTTCTGTCTAGTTTTTAGGTGAAGATATTTCCTTTTCCAGCATAGGCCTCAAAACGCTCCAAATATCCTCTCGCAGATTCTACAAAAAGAGTGTTTCAAAACTGTTCTATCAAAAGGAAGGTTCAACTCTGTGAGTTGAATGAATGCATCGTGAAGAACTTTCTGAGAATGCTTCTCTGTAGTTTTTAGGTGAAGATATTCCATATCCCAGCACAGGCCTCGAAGTGCTCTAAATAACCACTTGCAGATTTTACCAAAAGAGTGTTTCAAAACTGCTCTTTCTAGAGGTAAGTTCAAGTCTGTGAGTTGAATGCACTCAACACAAAGAAGTTTCCGAGAATGCTTCCGTTCAGTTTTTATGTGAAGATATTTCCTTTTCCAGCATAGGCCTCAAACGGCTCCAAATATCCACTTGCAGATTCTACAAAAAGAGTGTTTCCAAACTTCCCTATCAATTGGTAGGTTCAACTCTGTGAGTTGAATGAACTCATCACAAAAAAGTTTCTGAGAATCCTTCTCTCTAGTTTTTATGTGAAGATATTTCCTTTTCCAACATAGGAATCAAGGTGCTCCGAATAAACACTTGCAGATTCTAAAAAAGAAATGTTTCAAAACTGTTCTATCAAAAGAAACGTTCATGTCTGTGAGTTGAATGCACTCATCACACAGAAGTTTCTGAGAATGCTTCTGTCTAGTTTTTAGGTGAAGATATTTCCTTTTCCAACATAGGCCTCAAAACGCTCCAAATATCGTCTTGCAGATTCTACAAAAAGAGTGTTTCAAAACTGTTCTATCAAAAGGAAGGTTCAACTCTGTGAATTGAATGAATGCATCGTGAAGAACTTTCTGAGAATGCTTCTCTGTAGTTTTTAGGTGAAGATATTCCATATCCCAGCACAGGCCTCGAAGTGCTCCAAATAACCACTTGCAGATTTTACCAAAAGAGTGTTTCAAAACTGCTCTTTCTACAGGTAAGTTCAAGTCTGTGAGTTGAATGCACTCAACACAAAGAAGTTTCTGAGAATGCTTCTGTTCAGTTTTTATGTGAAGATATTTCCTTTTCCAGCATAGGCCTCAAACGGCTCCAAATATCCACTTGCAGATTCTACAAAAAGAGTGTTTCCAAACTTCTCTATCAATTGGTAGGTTCAACTCTGTGAATTGAATGAACTCATCACAAAGAAGTTTCGGAGAATCCTTCTCTCTAGTTTTTATGTGAAGATATTTCCTTTTCCAACATAGGCCTGAATGTGCTCCGAATAAACACTTGCAGATTCTGCAAACGTAATGTCTCCAAACTGTTCTATCAAAAGAAACGTTCAAGTCTGTGAGTTGAATGCACTCATCACACAGAAGTTTCTGAGAATGCTTCTGTCTAGTTTTTAGGTGAAGATATTTCCTTTTCCAGCATAGGCCTCAAAACGCTCCAAATATCCTCCTGCAGATTCTACAAAAAGAGTGTTTCAAAACTGTTCTATCAAAAGGAAGGTTCAACTCTGTGAGTTGAATGAATGCATCGTGAAGAACTTTCTGAGAATGCTTCTCTGTAGTTTTTAGGTGAAGATATTCCATATCCCAGCACAGGCCTCGAAGTGCTCCAAATAACCATTTGCAGATTTTACGAAAAGAGTGTTTCAAAACTGCTCTTTCTACAGGTAAGTTCAAGTCTGTGAGTTGAATGCACTCAACACAAAGAAGTTTCTGAGAATGCTTCTGTTCAGTTTTTATATGAAGATATTTCCTTTTCCAGCATACGCCTCAAACGGCTCCAAATATCCACTTGCAGATTCTACAAAAAGAGTGTTTCCAAACTTCTCTATCAATTGGTAGGTTCAACTCTGTGAGTTGAATGAACTCATCACAAAGAAGTTTCTGAGAATCCTTCTCTCTAGTTTTTATGTGAAGATATTTCCTTTTCCAACATAGGCCTCAAGGTGCTCCGAATAAACACTTGCAGATTCTACAAACGTAATGTTTCAAAACTGTTCTATCAAAAGAAACGTTCAAGTCTGTGAGTTGAATGCACTCATCACACAGAAGTTTCTGAGAATGCTTCTGTCTAGTTTTTAGGTGAAGATATTTTCTTTTCCAGCATAGGCCTCAAAACGCTCCAAATATCCTCTTGCAGATTCTACAAAAAGAGTGTTTCAAAACTGTTCTATCAAAAGGAAGGTTCAACTCTGTGAGTTGAATGAATGCATCGTGAAGTACTTTCTGAGAATGCTTCTCTGTAGTTTTTAGGTGAAGATATTCCATATCCCAGCACAGGCCTCGAAGTGCTCCAAATAACCACTTGCAGATTTTACCAAAAGAGTGTTTCAAAACTTCTCTTACTACAGGTAAGTTCAAGTCTGTGAGTTGAATGCACTCAACACAAAGAAGTTTCTGAGAATATTTCTGTTCAGTTTTTATGTGAAGATATTTCCTTTTCCAGCATAGGCCTCAAACGGCTCCAAATATCCACTTGCAGATTTTACAAAAAGAGTGTTTCCAAACTTCTCTATCAATTGGTAGGTTCAACTCTGTGAGTTGAATGAACTCATCACAAAGAAGTTTCTGAGAATCCTTCTCTCTAGTTTTTATGTGAAGATATTTCCTTTTCCAACATAGGCCTCAAGGTGCTCCGAATAAACACTTGCAGATTCTACAAACGTAATGTTTCAAAACTGTTCTATCAAAAGAAACGTTCAAGTCTGTGAGTTGAATGCACTCATCACACAGAAGTTTCTGAGAATGCTTCTGTCTAGTTTTTAGGTGAAGATATTTCCTTTTCCAGCATAGGCCTCAAAACGCTCCAAATATCCTCTTGCAGATTCTACAAAAAGAGTGTTTCAAAACTATTCTATCAAAAGGTAGGTTCAACTCTGTGGGTTGAATGAAAGCGTCATGAAGAAATTTCTGAGGATGCTTCTCTGTAGTTTTTAGGTGAAGATATTCCATATCCCAGCACAGGCTTCGTTGTGCTTCAAATAACCACTTGCAGATTTTACCAAAAGAGTGTTTCAAAACTGCTCTTTCTACAGGTAAGTTCAAGTCTGTGAGTTGAATTCACTCAACACAAAGAAGTTTCTGAGAATGCTTCTGTTCAGTTTTTATGTGAAATTATTTCCTTTTCCAACATCGGCCTCAAACGGCTCCAAATATCCACTTGCAGATTCTACAAAAAGAGTGTTTCCAAACTTCTCTATCAATTGGTAGGTTCAGCTCTGTGAGTTGAATGAACTCATCACAAAGAAGTTTCTGAGAATCCTTCTCTCTAGTTTTTATGTGAAGATATTTCCTTTTCCAACATAGGCCTCTAGGTGCTCCGAATAAACACTTGCAGATTCTACAAACGTAATGTTTCCAAACTGTTCTTTCAAAAGAAACGTTCAAGTCTGTGAGTTGAATGCACTCATCACACAGAAGTTACTGAGAATGCTTCTGTCTAGTTTTTAGGTGAAGATATTTCCTTTTCCAGCTTAGGCCTCAAAACGCTCCAAATATCCTCTCGCAGATTCTACAAAAAGAGTGTTTCAAAACTGTTCTATCAAAAGGAAGGTTCAACTCTGTGAGTTGAATGAATGCATCGTGAAGAACTTTCTGAGAATGCTTCTCTGTAGTTTTTAGGTGAAGATATTCCATATCCCAGCACAGGCCTCGAAGTGCTCCAAATAACCACTTGCAGATTTTACCAAAAGAGTGTTTCAAAACTGCTCTTTCTACAGGTAAGTTCAAGTCTGTGAGTTGAATGCACTCAACACAAAGAAGTTTCGGAGAATGCTTCCGTTCAGTTTTTATGTGAAGATATTTCCTTTTCCAGCATAGGCCTCAAACGGCTCCAAATATCCACTTGCAGATTCTACAAAAAGAGTGTTTCCAAACTTCTCTATCAATTGGTAGGTTCAACTCTGTGAGTTGAATGAACTCATCACAAAGATGTTTCTGAGAATCCTTCTCTCTAGTTTTTATGTGAAGATATTTCCTTTTCCAACATAGGCCTCAAGGTGATCCGAATAAACACTTGCAGATTCTACAAACGTAATGTTTCAAAACTGTTCTATCAAGAGAAACGTTCAAGTCTGTGAGTTGAATGCACTCATCACACAGAAGTTTCTGAGAATACTTCTGTCTAGTTTTTAGGTGAAGATATTTCCTTTTCCAGCATAGGCCTCAAAACGCTGCAAATATCGTCTTGCAGATTCTACAAAAAGAGTGTTTCAAAACTGTTCTATCAAAAGGAAGGTTCAACTCTGTGAGTTGAATGAATGCATCGTGAAGAACTTTCTGAGAATGCTTCTCTGTAGTTTTTAGGTGAAGATATTCCATATCCCAGCACAGGCCTCGAAGTGCTCCAAATAACCACTTGCAGATTTTACCAAAAGAGTGTTTCAAAACTGCTCTTTCTACAGGTAAGTTCAAGTCTGTGAGTTGAATGCACTCAACACAAAGAAGTTTCTGAGAATGCTTCTGTTCAGTTTTTATGTGAAGATATTTCCTTTTCCAGCATACGCCTCAAACGGCTCCAAATATCCACTTGCAGATTCTACAAAAAGAGTGTTTCCAAACTTCTCTATCAATTGGTAGGTTCAACTCTGTGAGTTGAATGAACTCATCACAAAGAAGTTTCTGAGAATCCTTCTCTCTAGTTTTTATGTGAAGATATTTCCTTTTCCAACATAGGCCTCAAGGTGCTCCGAATAAACACTTGCAGATTCTACAAACGTAATGTTTCAAAACTGTTCTATCAAAAGAAACGTTCAAGTCTGTGAGTTGAATGCACTCATCACACAGAAGTTTCTGAGAATGCTTCTGTCTAGTTTTTAGGTGAAGATATTTTCTTTTCCAGCATAGGCCTCAAAACGCTCCAAATATCCTCTTGCAGATTCTATAAAAAGAGTGTTTCAAAACTGTTCTATCAAAAGAAAGGTTCAACTCTGTGAGTTGAATGAATGCATCGTGAAGAACTTTCTGAGAATGCTTCTCTGTAGTTTTTAGGTGAAGATATTCCATATCCCAGCACAGGCCTCGAAGTGCTCCAAATAACCACTTGCAGATTTTACCAAAATAGTGTTTCAAAACTGCTCTTTCTACAGGTAAGTTCAAGTCTGTGAGTTGAATGCACTCAACACAAAGAAGTTTCTGAGAATGCTTCTGTTCAGTTTTTATGTGAAGATATTTCCTTTTCCAGCATAGGCCTCAAACGGCTCCAAATATCCACTTACAGATTCTACAAAAAGAGTGTTTCCAAACTTCTCTACCAATTGGTAGGTTCAACTCTGTGAGTTGAATGAACTCATCACAAAGAAGTTTCTGAGAATCCTTCTCTCTAGTTTTTATGTGAAGATATTTCCTTTTCCAACATAGGCCTCAAGGTGCTCCGAATAAACACTTGCAGATTCTACAAACGTAATGTTTCAAAACTGTTCTATCAAAAGAAACGTTCAAGTCTGTGAGTTGAATGCACTCATCGCAGAGAAGTTTCTGAGAATGCTTCTGTCTAGTTTTTAGGTGAAGATATTTCCTTTTCCAGCATAGGCCTCAAAACGCTCCAAATATCCTCTTGCAGATTCTATAAAAAGAGTGTTTCAAAACTGTTCTATCAAAAGGAAGGTTCAACTCTGTGAGTTGAATGAATGCATCGTGAAGAACTTTCTGAGAATGCTTCTCTGTAGTTTTTAGGTGAAGATATTCCATATCCCAGCACAGGCCTCGAAGTGCTCCAAATAACCACTTGCAGATTTTAACAAAAGAGTGTTTCAAAACTGCTCTTTCTACAGGTAAGTTCAAGTCTGTGAGTTGAATGCACTCAACACAAAGAAGTTTCTGAGAATGCTTCTGTTCAGTTTTTATGTGAAGATATTTCCTTTTCCAGCATTGGCCTCAAACGGCTCCAAATATCCACTTACAGATTCTACAAAAAGAGTGTTTCCAAACTTCTCT
Source organism: Pongo pygmaeus (assembly GCF_028885625.2). Lineage (NCBI taxonomy): Eukaryota > Metazoa > Chordata > Mammalia > Primates > Hominidae > Pongo > Pongo pygmaeus. The sequence continues at coordinate 23,788,356 of NC_072387.2, read as the reverse complement.
ACCAATTGGTAGGTTCAACTCTGTGAGTTGAATGAACTCATCACAAAGAAGTTTCTGAGAATCCTTCTCTCTAGTTTTTATGTGAAGATAATTCCTTTTCCAACATAGGCCTGAATATGCTCCGAATAAACACTTGCAGATTCTACAAACGTAATGTTTCAAAACTGTTCTATCAAAAGAAACGTTCAAGTCTGTGAGTTGAATGCACTCATCGCACAGAAGTTTCTCAGAATGCTTCTGTCTAGTTTTTAGGTGAAGATATTTCCTTTTCCAGCATAGGCCTCAAAACGCTCCAAATATCCTCTTGCAGATTCTACAAAAAGAGTGTTTCAAAACTGTTCTATCAAAAGGAAGGTTCAACTCTGTGAGTTGAATGAATGCATCGTGAAGAACTTTCTGAGAATGCTTCTCTGTAGTTTTTAGGTGAAGATATTCCATATCCCAGCACAGGCCTCGAAGTGCTCCAAATAACCACTTGCAGATTTTACCAAAAGAGTGTTTCAAAACTGCTCTTTCTACAGGTAAGTTCAAGTCTGTGAGTTGAATGCACTCAACACAAAAAAGTTTCTGAGAATGCTTCTGTTCAGTTTTTATGTGAAGATATTTCCTTTTCCAGCATAGGCCTCAAACGGCTCCAAATATCCACTTGCAGATTCCACAAAAAGAGTGTTTCCAAACTTCTCTATCAATTGGTAGGTTCAACTCTGTGAGTTGAATGAACTCATCACAAAGAAGTTTCTGAGAATCCTTCTCTCTAGTTTTTATTTGAAGATATTTCCTTTTACAACATAGGCCTCAAGGTGCTCCGATAAGCACTTGCAGATTCTACAAACGTAATGTTTCAAAACTGTTCTATCAAAAGAAACGTTCAAGTCTGTAAGTTGAATGCACTCATCACACAGAAGTTTCTGAGAATGCTTCTGTCTAGTTTTTAGGTGAAGATATTTCCTTTTCCAGCATAGGCCTCAAAACGCTCCAAATATCCTCTTGCAGATTCTACAAAAAGAGTGTTTCAAAACTGTTCTATCAAAAGGAAGGTTCAACTCTGTGAGTTGAATGAATGAATCGTGAAGAACTTTCTGAGAATGCTTCTCTGTAGTTTTTAGGTGAAGATATTCCATATCCCAGCACAGGCCTCGAAGTGCTCCAAATAACCACTTGCAGATTTTACCAAAAGAGTGTTTCAAAACTGCTCTTTCTACAGGTAAGTTCAAGTCTGTGAGTTGAATGCACTCAACACCAAGAAGTTTCTGAGAATTCTTCTGTTCAGTTTTTAGGTGAAGATATTTCCTTTTCCAGCATCGGCCTCAAACGGCTCCAAATATCCACTTGCAGATTCTACAAAAAGAGTGTTTCCAAACTTCTCTATCAATTGGTAGGTTCAACTCTGTGAGTTGAATGAACTCATCACAAAGAAGTTTCTGAGAATCCTTCTCTCTAGTTTTTATGTGAAGATAATTCCTTTTCCAACATAGGCCTGAATGTGCTCCGAATAAACACTTGCAGATTCTACAAACGTAATGTTTCAAAACTGTTCTATCAAAAGAAACGTTCAAGTCTGTGAGTTGAATGCACTCATCGCAGAGAAGTTTCTGAGAATGCTTCTGTCTAGTTTTTAGGTGAAGATATTTCCTTTTCCAGCATAGGCCTCAAAACGCTCCAAATATCCTCTTGCAGATTCTACAAAAATAGTGTTTCAAAACTGTTCTATCAAAAGGAAGGTTCAACTCTGTGAGTTGAATGAATGCATCGTGAAGAACTTTCTGAGAATGCTTCTCTGTAGTTTTTAGGTGAAGATATTCCATATCCCAGCACAGGCCTCGAAGTGCTCCAAATAACCACTTGCAGATTTTACCAAAAGAGTGTTTCAAAACTGCTCTTTCTACAGGTAAGTTCAAGTCTGTGAGTTGAATGCACTCAACACAAAGAAGTTTCTGAGAATGCTTCTGTTCAGTTTTTATGTGAAGATATTTCCTTTTCCAGCATAGGCCTCAAACGGCTCCAAATATCCACTTGCAGATTCTACAAAAAGAGTGTTTCCAAACTTCTCTATCAATTGGTAGGTTCAACTCTGTGAGTTGAATGAACTCATCACAAAGAAGTTTCTGAGAATCCTTCTCTCTAGTTTTTATGTGAAGATATTACCTTTTCCAACATAGGCCTCAAGGTGCTCCGAATAAACACTTGCAGATTCTACAAACGTAATGTTTCCAAACTGTTCTATCAAAAGAAACGTTCTAGTCTGTGAGTTGAATGCACTCATCACACAGAAGTTTCTGAGAATGCTTCTGTCTAGTTTTTAGGTGAAGATATTTCCTTTTCCAGCATAGGCCTCAAAACGCTCCAAATATCCTCTTGCAGATTCTACAAAAAGAGTGTTTCAAATCTGTTCTATCAAAAGGAAGGTTCAACTCTGTGAGTTGAATGAATGCATCGTGAAGAACTTTCTGAGAATGCTTCTCTGTAGTTTTTAGGTGAAGATATTCCACATCCCAGCACAGTCCTCGAAGTTCTCCAAATAACCACTTGCAGATTTTACCAAAAGAGTGTTTCAAAACTGCTCTTTCTACAGGTAAGTTCAAGTCTGTGAGTTGAATGCACTCAACACCAAGAAGTTTCTGAGAATGCTTCTGTTCAGTTTTTATGTGGAGATATTTCCTTTTCCAGCATAGGCCTCAAACGGCTCCAAATATCCACTTGCAGATTCTACAAAAAGAGTGTTTCCAAACTTCTCTATCAATTGGTAGGTTCAACTCTGTGAGTTGAATGAACTCATCACAAAGAAGTTTCTGAGAATCCTTCTCTCTAGTTTTTATGTGAAGATAATTCCTTTTCCAACATAGGCCTGAATGTGCTCCGAATAAACACTTGCAGATTCTACAAACGTAATGTTTCAAAACTGTTCTATCAAAAGAAACGTTCAAGTCTGTGAGTTGAATGCACTCATCGCACAGAAGTTTCTCAGAATGCTTATGTCTAGTTTTTAGGTGAAGATATTTCCTTTTCCAGCATAGGCCTCAAAACGCTCCAAATATCCTCTTGCAGATTCTACAAAAAGAGTGTTTCAAAACTGTTCTATCAAAAGGAAGGTTCAACTCTGTGAGTTGAATGAATGCATCGTGAAGAACTTTCTGAGAATGCTTCTCTGTAGTTTTTAGGTGAAGATATTCCATATCCCAGCACAGGCCTCGAAGTGCTCCAAATAACCACTTGCAGATTTTACCAAAAGAGTGTTTCAAAACTGCTCTTTCTACAGGTAAGTTCAAGTCTGTGAGTTGAATGCACTCAACACAAAGAAGTTTCTGAGAATGCTTCTGTTCAGTTTTTATGTGAAGATATTTCCTTTTCCAGCATAGGCCTCAAACGGCTCCAAATATCCACTTACAGATTCTACAAAAAGAGTGTTTCCAAACTTCTCTACCAATTGGTAGGTTCAACTCTGTGAGTTGAATGAACTCATCACAAAGAAGTTTCTGAGAATCCTTCTCTCTAGTTTTTATGTGAAGATATTTCCTTTTCCAACATAGGCCTCAAGGTGCTCCGAATAAACACTTGCAGATTCTACAAACGTAATGTTTCAAAACTGTTCTATCAAAAGAAACGTTCAAGTCTGTGAGTTGAATGCACTCATCACACAGAAGTTTCTGAGAATTCTTCTGTCTAGTTTTTAGGTGAAGATATTTCCTTTTCCAGCATAGGCCTCAAAACGCTCCAAATATCCTCTTGCAGATTCTACAAAAAGAGTGTTTCAAATCTGTTCTATCAAAAGGAAGGTTCAACTCTGTGAGTTGAATGAATGCGTCGTGAAGAACTTTCTGAGAATGGTTCTCTGTAGTTTTTAGGTGAAGATATTCCATATCCCAGCACAGGCCTCGAAGTGCTCCAAATAACCACTTGCAGATTTTACCAAAAGAGTGTTTCAAAACTGCTCTTTCTACAGGTAAGTTCAAGTCTGTGAGTTGAATGCACTCAACACCAAGAAGTTTCTGAGAATTCTTCTGTTCAGTTTTTAGGTGAAGATATTTCCTTTTCCAGCATAGGCCTCAAACGGCTCCAAATATCCACTTGCAGACTCTACAAAAAGAGTGTTTCCAAACTTCTCTATCAATTGGTAGGTTCAACTCTGTGAGTTGAATGAACTCATCACTAAGAAGTTTCTGAGAATCCTTCTCTCTAGTTTTTATGTGAAGATAATTCCTTTTCCAACATAGGCCTGAATGTGCTCCGAATAAACACTTGCAGATTCTACAAACGTAATGTTTCAAAACTGTTCTATCAAAAGAAACGTTCAAGTCTGTGAGTTGAATGCACTCATCGCAGAGAAGTTTCTGAGAATGCTTCTGTCTAGTTTTTAGGTGAAGATATTTCCTTTTCCAGCATAGGCCTCAAAACGCTCCAAATATCCTCTTGCAGATTCTATAAAAAGAGTGTTTCAAAACTGTTCTATCAAAAGGAAGGTTCAACTCTGTGAGTTGAATGAATGCATCGTGAAGAACTTTCTGAGAATGCTTCTCTGTAGTTTTTAGGTGAAGATATTCCATATCCCAGCACAGGCCTCGAAGTGCTCCAAATAACCACTTGCAGATTTTACCAAAAGAGTGTTTCAAAACTGCTCTTTCTACAGGTAAGTTCAAGTCTGTGAGTTGAATGCACTCAACACAAAGAAGTTTCTGAGAATGCTTCTGTTCAGTTTTTATGTGAAGATATTTCCTTTTCCAGCATAGGCCTCAAACGGCTCCAAATATCCACATGCAGATTCTACAAAAAGAGTGTTTCCAAACTTCTCTATCAATTCGTAGGTTCAACTCTGTGAGTTGAATGAACTCATCACAAAGAAGTTTCTGAGAATCCTTCTCTCTAGTTTTTATGCGAAGATATTTCCTTTTCCAACATAGGCCTCAAGGTGCTCCGAATAAACACTTGCAGATTCTACAAACGTAATGTTTCCAAACTGTTCTATCAAAAGAAACGTTCTAGTCTGTGAGTTGAATGCACTCATCACACAGAAGTTTCTGAGAATTCTTCTGTCTAGTTTTTAGGTGAAGATATTTCCTTTTCCAGCATAGGCCTCAAAACGCTCCAAATATCCTCTTGCAGATTCTATAAAAAGAGTGTTTCAAATCTGTTCTATCAAAAGGAAGTTTCAACTCTGTGAGTTGAATGAATGCGTCGTGAAGAACTTTCTGAGAATGCTTCTCTGTAGTTTTTAGGTGAAGATATTCCATATCCCAGCACAGGCCTCGAAGTGCTCCAAATAACCACTTGCAGATTTTACCAAAAGAGTGTTTCAAAACTGCTCTTTCTACAGGTAAGTTCAAGTCTGTGAGTTGAATGCACTCAACACAAAGAAGTTTCTGAGAATGCTTCTGTTCAGTTTTTATGTGAAGATATTTCCTTTTCCAGCATAGGCCTCAAACGGCTCCAAATATCCACTTGCAGATTCTACAAAAAGAGTGTTTCCAAACTTCTCTATCAATTGGTAGGTTCAACTCTGTGAGTTGAATGAACTCATCACAAAGAAGTTTCTGAGAATCCTTCTCTCTAGTTTTTATGTGAAGATATTTCCTTTTCCAACATAGGCCTCAAGGTGCTCCGAATAAACACTTGCAGATTCTACAAACGTAATGTTTCCAAACTGTTCTATCAAAAGAAACGTTCTAGTCTGTGAGTTGAATGCACTCATCACACAGAAGTTTCTGAGAATGCTTCTGTCTAGTTTTTAGGTGAAGATATTTCCTTTTCCAGCATAGGCCTCAAAACGCTCCAAATATCCTCTTGCAGATTCTACAAAAAGAGTGTTTCAAATCTGTTCTATCAAAAGGAATGTTCAACTCTGTGAGTTGAATGAATGCATCGTGAAGAACTTTCTGAGAATGCTTCTCTGTAGTTTTTAGGTGAAGATATTCCACATCCCAGCACAGTCCTCGAAGTTCTCCAAATAACCACTTGCAGATTTTACCAAAAGAGTGTTTCAAAACTGCTCTTTCTACAGGAAAGTTCAAGTCTTTGAGTTGAATGCACTCAACACCAAGAAGTTTCTGAGAATGCTTCTGTTCAGTTTTTATGTGGAGATATTTCCTTTTCCAGCATAGGCCTCAAACGGCTCCAAATATCCACTTGCAGATTCTACAAAAAGAGTGTTTCCAAACTTCTCTATCAATTGGTAGGTTCAACTCTGTGAGTTGAATGAACTCATCACAAAGAAGTTTCTGAGAATCCTTCTCTCTAGTTTTTATGTGAAGATAATTCCTTTTCCAACATAGGCCTGAATGTGCTCCGAATAAACACTTGCAGATTCTACAAACGTAATGTTTCAAAACTGTTCTATCAAAAGAAACGTTCAAGTCTGTGAGTTGAATGCACTCATCGCACAGAAGTTTCTCAGAATGCTTCTGTCTAGTTTTTAGGTGAAGATATTTCCTTTTCCAGCATAGGCCTCAAAACGCTCCAAATATCCTCTTGCAGATTCTACAAAAAGAGTGTTTCAAAACTGTTCTATCAAAAGGAAGGTTCAACTCTGTGAGTTGAATGAATGCATCGTGAAGAACTTTCTGAGAATGCTTCTCTGTAGTTTTTAGGTGAAGATATTCCATATCCCAGCACAGGCCTCGAAGTGCTCCAAATAACCACTTGCAGATTTTAACAAAAGAGTGTTTCAAAACTGCTCTTTCTACAGGTAAGTTCAAGTCTGTGAGTTGAATGCACTCAACACAAAAAAGGTTCTGAGAATGCTTCTGTTCAGTTTTTATGTGAAGATATTTCCTTTTCCAGCATAGGCCTCAAACGGCTCCAAATATCCACTTGCAGATTCTACAAAAAGTGTGTTCCCAAACTTCTCTATCAATTGGTAGGTTCAACTCTGTGAGTTGAATGAACTCATCACAAAGAAGTTTCTGAGAATCCTTCTCTCTAGTTTTTATGTGAAGATATTTCCTTTTCCAACATAGGCCTCAAGGTGCTCCGAATAAACACTTGCAGATTCTACAAACGTAATGTTTCAAAACTGTTCTATCAAAAGAAACGTTCAAGTCTGTGAGTTGAATGCACTCATCACACAGAAGTTTCTGAGAATTCTTCTGTCTAGTTTTTAGGTGAAGATATTTCCTTTTCCAGCATAGGCCTCAAAACGCTCCAAATATCCTCTTGCAGATTCTACAAAAAGAGTGTTTCAAATCTGTTCTATCAAAAGGAAGGTTCAACTCTGTGAGTTGAATGAATGCATCGTGAAGAACTCTCTGAGAATGCTTCTCTGTAGTTTTTAGGTGAAGACATTCCATATCCCAGCACAGGCCTCGAAGTGCTCCAAATAACCACTTGCAGATTTTACCAAAAGAGTGTTTCAAAACTGCTCTTTCTACAGGTAAGTTCAAGTCTGTGAGTTGAATGCACTCAACACCAAGAAGTTTCTGAGAATTCTTCTGTTCAGTTTTTAGGTGGAGATATTTCCTTTTCCAGCATCGGCCTCAAACGGCTCCAAATATCCACTTGCAGATTCTACAAAAAGAGTGTTTCCAAACTTCTCTATCAATTGGTAGGTTCAACTCTGTGAGTTGAATGAACTCATCACAAAGAAGTTTCTGAGAATCCTTCTCTCTAGTTTTTATGTGAAGATAATTCCTTTTCCAACATAGGCCTGAATGTGCTCCGAATAAACACTTGCAGATTCTACAAACGTAATGTTTCAAAACTGTTCTATCAAAAGAAACGTTCAAGTCTGTGAGTTGAATGCACTCATCGCAGAGAAGTTTCTGAGAATGCTTCTGTCTAGTTTTTAGGTGAAGATATTTCCTTTTCCAGCATAGGCCTCAAAACGCTCCAAATATCCTCTTGCAGATTCTACAAAAATAGTGTTTCAAAACTGTTCTATCAAAAGGAAGGTTCAACTCTGTGAGTTGAATGAATGCATCGTGAAGAACTTTCTGAGAATGCTTCTCTGTAGTTTTTAGGTGAAGATATTCCATATCCCAGCACAGGCCTCGAAGTGCTCCAAATAACCACTTGCAGATTTTACCAAAAGAGTGTTTCAAAACTGCTCTTTCTACAGGTAAGTTCAAGTCTGTGAGTTGAATGCACTCAACACAAAGAAGTTTCTGAGAATGCTTCTGTTCAGTTTTTATGTGAAGATATTTCCTTTTCCAGCATAGGCCTCAAACGGCTCCAAATATCCACTTGCAGATTCTACAAAAAGAGTGTTTCCAAACTTCTCTATCAATTGGTAGGTTCAACTCTGTGAGTTGAATGAACTCATCACAAAGAAGTTTCTGAGAATCCTTCTCTCTAGTTTTTATGTGAAGATATTACCTTTTCCAACATAGGCTTCAAGGTGCTCCGAATAAACACTTGCAGATTCTACAAACGTAATGTTTCCAAACTGTTCTATCAAAAGAAACGTTCTAGTCTGTGAGTTGAATGCACTCATCACACAGAAGTTTCTGAGAATGCTTCTGTCTAGTTTTTAGGTGAAGATATTTCCTTTTCCAGCATAGGCCTCAAAACGCTCCAAATATCCTCTTGCAGATTCTACAAAAAGAGTGTTTCAAATCTGTTCTATCAAAAGGAAGGTTCAACTCTGTGAGTTGAATGAATGCATCGTGAAGAACTTTCTGAGAATGCTTCTCTGTAGTTTTTAGGTGAAGATATTCCACATCCCAGCACAGTCCTCGAAGTTCTCCAAATAACCACTTGCAGATTTTACCAAAAGAGTGTTTCAAAACTGCTCTTTCTACAGGTAAGTTCAAGTCTGTGAGTTGAATGCACTCAACACCAAGAAGTTTCTGAGAATGCTTCTGTTCAGTTTTTATGTGGAGATATTTCCTTTTCCAGCATAGGCCTCAAACGGCTCCAAATATCCACTTGCAGATTCTACAAAAAGAGTGTTTCCACACTTCTCTATCAATTGGTAGGTTCAACTCTGTGAGTTGAATGAACTCATCACAAAGAAGTTTCTGAGAATCCTTCTCTCTAGTTTTTATGTGAAGATAATTCCTTTTCCAACATAGGCCTGAATGTGCTCCGAATAAACACTTGCAGATTCTACAAACGTAATGTTTCAAAACTGTTCTATCAAAAGAAACGTTCAAGTCTGTGAGTTGAATGCACTCATCGCACAGAAGTTTCTCAGAATGCTTCTGTCTAGTTTTTAGGTGAAGATATTTCCTTTTCCAGCATAGGCCTCAAAACGCTCCAAATATCCTCTTGCAGATTCTACAAAAAGAGTGTTTCAAAACTGTTCTATCAAAAGGAAGGTTCAACTCTGTGAGTTGAATGAATGCATCGTGAAGAACTTTCTGAGAATGCTTCTCTGTAGTTTTTAGGTGAAGATATTCCATATCCCAGCACAGGCCTCGAAGTGCTCCAAATAACCACTTGCAGATTTTACCAAAAGAGTGTTTCAAAACTGCTCTTTCTACAGGTAAGTTCAAGTCTGTGAGTTGAATGCACTCAACACAAAGAAGTTTCTGAGAATGCTTCTGTTCAGTTTTTATGTGAAGATATTTCCTTTTCCAGCATAGGCCTCAAACGGCTCCAAATATCCACTTACAGATTCTACAAAAAGAGTGTTTCCAAACTTCTCTACCAATTGGTAGGTTCAACTCTGTGAGTTGAATGAACTCATCACAAAGAAGTTTCTGAGAATCCTTCTCTCTAGTTTTTATGTGAAGATATTTCCTTTTCCAACATAGGCCTCAAGGTGCTCCGAATAAACACTTGCAGATTCTACAAACGTAATGTTTCAAAACTGTTCTATCAAAAGAAACGTTCAAGTCTGTGAGTTGAATGCACTCATCACACAGAAGTTTCTGAGAATTCTTCTGTCTAGTTTTTAGGTGAAGATATTTCCTTTTCCAGCATAGGCCTCAAAACGCTCCAAATATCCTCTTGCAGATTCTACAAAAAGAGTGTTTCAAATCTGTTCTATCAAAAGGAAGGTTCAACTCTGTGAGTTGAATGAATGCGTCGTGAAGAACTTTCTGAGAATGCTTCTCTGTAGTTTTTAGGTGAAGATATTCCATATCCCAGCACAGGCCTCGAAGTGCTCCAAATAACCACTTGCAGATTTTACCAAAAGAGTGTTTCAAAACTGCTCTTTCTACAGGTAAGTTCAAGTCTGTGAGTTGAATGCACTCAACACCAAGAAGTTTCTGAGAATTCTTCTGTTCAGTTTTTAGGTGAAGATATTTCCTTTTCCAGCATAGGCCTCAAACGGCTCCAAATATCCACTTGCAGATTCTACAAAAAGAGTGTTTCCAAACTTCTCTATCAATTGGTAGGTTCAACTCTGTGAGTTGAATGAACTCATCACTAAGAAGTTTCTGAGAATCCTTCTCTCTAGTTTTTATGTGAAGATAATTCCTTTTCCAACATAGGCCTGAATGTGCTCCGAATAAACACTTGCAGATTCTACAAACGTAATGTTTCAAAACTGTTCTATCAAAAGAAACGTTCAAGTCTGTGAGTTGAATGCACTCATCGCAGAGAAGTTTCTGAGAATGCTTCTGTCTAGTTTTTAGGTGAAGATATTTCCTTTTCCAGCATAGGCCTCAAAACGCTCCAAATATCCTCTTGCAGATTCTATAAAAAGAGTGTTTCAAAACTGTTCTATCAAAAGGAAGGTTCAACTCTGTGAGTTGAATGAATGCATCGTGAAGAACTTTCTGAGAATGCTTCTCTGTAGTTTTTAGGTGAAGATATTCCATATCCCAGCACAGGCCTCGAAGTGCTCCAAATAACCACTTGCAGATTTTACCAAAAGAGTGTTTCAGAACTGCTCTTTCTACAGGTAAGTTCAAGTCTGTGAGTTGAATGCACTCAACACAAAGAAGTTTCTGAGATTGCTTCTGTTCAGTTTTTATGTGAAGATATTTCCTTTTCCAGCATAGGCCTCAAACGGCTCCAAATATCCACTTGCAGATTCTACAAAAAGAGTGTTTCCAAACTTCTCTATCAATTGGTAGGTTCAACTCTGTGAGTTGAATGAACTCATCACAAAGAAGTTTCTGAGAATCCTTCTCTCTAGTTTTTATGTGAAGATATTTCCTTTTCCAACATAGGCCTCAAGGTGCTCCGAATAAACACTTGCAGATTCTACAAACGTAATGTTTCCAAACTGTTCTATCAAAAGAAACGTTCTAGTCTGTGAGTTGAATGCACTCATCACACAGAAGTTTCTGAGAATGCTTCTGTCTAGTTTTTAGGTGAAGATATTTCCTTTTCCAGCATAGGCCCCAAAACGCTCCAAATATCCTCTTGCAGATTCTACAAAAAGAGTGTTTCAAAACTGTTCTATCAAAAGGAAGGTTCAACTCTGTGAGTTGAATGAATGCATTGTGAAGAACTTTCTGAGAATGCTTCTCTGTAGTTTTTAGGTGAAGATATTCCATATCCCAGCACAGGCCTCGAAGTGCTCTAAATAACCACTTGCAGATTTTACCAAAAGAGTGTTTCAAAACTGCTCTTTCTACAGGTAAGTTCAAGTCTGTGAGTTGAATGCACTCAACACAAAGAAGTTTCTGAGAATGCTTCTGTTCAGTTTTTATGTGAAGATATTTCCTTTTCCAGCATAGGCCTCAAACGGCTCCAAATATCCACTTACAGATTCTACAAAAAGAGTGTTTCCAAACTTCTCTATCAATTGGTAGGTTCAACTCTGTGAGTTGAATGAACTCATCACAAAGAAGTTTCTGAGAATCCTTCTCTCTAGTTTTTATGTGAAGATATTTCCTTTTCCGACATAGGCCTCAAGGTGCTCCGAATAAACACTTGCAGATTTTACAAACGTAATGTTTGAAAACTGTTCTATCAAAAGAAACGTTCAAGTCTGTGAGTTTTATGCACTCATCGCACAGAAGTTTCTCAGAATGCTTCTGTCTAGTTTTTAGGTGAAGATATTTCCTTTTCCAGCATAGGCCTCAAAACGCTCCAAATATCCTATTGCAGATTCTACAAAAAGAGTGTTTCAAAACTGTTCTATCAAAAGGAAGGTTCAACTCTGTGAGTTGAATGAATGCGTCGTGAAGAACTTTCTGAGAGTGCTTCTCTGTAGTTTTTAGGTGAAGATATTCCATATCCCAACACAGGCCTCGAAGTGCTCCAAATAACCACTTGCAGATTTTACCAAAAGAGTGTTTCAAAACTGCTCTTTCTACAGGTAAGTTCAAGTCTGTGAGTTGAATGCACTCAACACAAAGAAGTTTCTGAGAATTCTTCTGTTCAGTTTTTATGTGAAGATATTTCCTTTTCCAGCATAGGCCTCAAACGGCTCCAAATATCCACTTGCAGATTCTACAAAAAGAGTGTTTCCAAACTTCTCTATCAATTGGTAGGTTCAACTCTGTGAGTTGAATGAACTCATCACAAAGAAGTTTCTGAGAATCCTTCTCTCTAGTTTTTATGTGAAGTTATTTCCTTTTCCAACATAGGCCTCAAGGTGCTCCGAATAAACACTTGCAGATTCTACAAACGTAATGTCTCAAAACTGTTCTATCAAAAGAAACGTTCAAGTCTGCGAGTTGAATGCACTCATCACACAGAAGTTTCTGAGAATCCTTCTGTCTAGTTTTTAGGTGAAGATATTTCCTTTTCCAGCATAGGCCTCAAAACGCTCCAAATATCCTCTTGCAGATTCTACAAAAAGAGTGTTTCAAAACTGTTCTATCAAAAGGAAGGTTCAACTCTGTGAGTTGAATGAACGCATCGTGAAGGACTTTCTGAGAATGCTTCTCTGTAGTTTTTAGGTGAAGATATTCCATATCCCAGCACAGGCCTCGAAGTGCTCCAAATAACCACTTGCAGATTTTACCAAAAGAGTGTTTCAAAACTGCTCTTTTACAGGTAAGTTCAAGTCTGTGAGTTGAATGCACTCAACACCAAGAAGTTTCTGAGAATGCTTCTGTTCAGTTTTTAGGTGAAGATATTTCCTTTTCCAGCATAGGCCTCAAACGGCTCCAAATATCCACTTGCAGATTCTACAAAAAGAGTGTTTCCAAACTTCTCTACCAATTGGTAGGTTCAACTCTGTGAGTTGAATGAACTCATCACAAAGAAGTTTCTGAGAATCCTTCTCTCTAGTTTTTATGTGAAGATATTTCCTTTTCCAACATAGGCCTCAAGGTGCTCCGAATAAACACTTGCAGATTCTACAAACGTAATGTTTCAAAACTGTTCTATCAAAAGAAACGTTCAAGTCTGTGAGTTGAATGCACTCATCACACAGAAGTTTCTGAGAATGCTTCTGTCTAGTTTTTAGGTGAAGATATTTCCTTTTCCAGCATAGGCCTCAAAACGCTCCAAATATCCTCTCGCAGATTCTACAAAAAGAGTGTTTCAAAACTGTTCTATCAAAAGGAAGGTTCAACTCTGTGAGTTGAATGAATGCATCGTGAAGAACTTTCTGAGAATGCTTCTCTGTAGTTTTTAGGTGAAGATATTCCATATCCCAGCACAGGCCTCGAAGTGCTCCAAATAACCACTTGCAGATTTTACCAAAAGAGTGTTTCAAAACTGCTCTTTCTAGAGGTAAGTTCAAGTCTGTGAGTTGAATGCACTCAACACAAAGAAGTTTCCGAGAATGCTTCCGTTCAGTTTTTATGTGAAGACATTTCCTTTTCCAGCATAGGCCTCAAACGGCTCCAAATATCCACTTGCAGATTCTACAAAAAGAGTGTTTCCAAACTTCCCTATCAATTGGTAGGTTCAACTCTGTGAGTTGAATGAACTCATCACAAAAAAGTTTCTGAGAATCCTTCTCTCTAGTTTTTATGTGAAGATATTTCCTTTTCCAACATAGGAATCAAGGTGCTCCGAATAAACACTTGCAGATTCTAAAAAAGAAATGTTTCAAAACTGTTCTATCAAAAGAAACGTTCATGTCTGTGAGTTGAATGCACTCATCACACAGAAGTTTCTGAGAATGCTTCTGTCTAGTTTTTAGGTGAAGATATTTCCTTTTCCAACATAGGCCTCAAAACGCTCCAAATATCGTCTTGCAGATTCTACAAAAAGAGTGTTTCAAAACTGTTCTATCAAAAGGAAGGTTCAACTCTGTGAATTGAATGAATGCATCGTGAAGAACTTTCTGAGAATGCTTCTCTGTAGTTTTTAGGTGAAGATATTCCATATCCCAGCACAGGCCTCGAAGTGCTCCAAATAACCACTTGCAGATTTTACCAAAAGAGTGTTTCAAAACTGCTCTTTCTACAGGTAAGTTCAAGTCTGTGAGTTGAATGCACTCAACACAAAGAAGTTTCTGAGAATGCTTCTGTTCAGTTTTTATGTGAAGATATTTCCTTTTCCAGCATAGGCCTCAAACGGCTCCAAATATCCACTTGCAGATTCTACAAAAAGAGTGTTTCCAAACTTCTCTATCAATTGGTAGGTTCAACTCTGTGAATTGAATGAACTCATCACAAAGAAGTTTCGGAGAATCCTTCTCTCTAGTTTTTATGTGAAGATATTTCCTTTTCCAACATAGGCCTGAATGTGCTCCGAATAAACACTTGCAGATTCTACAAACGTAATGTCTCCAAACTGTTCTATCAAAAGAAACGTTCAAGTCTGTGAGTTGAATGCACTCATCACACAGAAGTTTCTGAGAATGCTTCTGTCTAGTTTTTAGGTGAAGATATTTCCTTTTCCAGCATAGGCCTCAAAACGCTCCAAATATCCTCCTGCAGATTCTACAAAAAGAGTGTTTCAAAACTGTTCTATCAAAAGGAAGGTTCAACTCTGTGAGTTGAATGAATGCATCGTGAAGAACTTTCTGAGAATGCTTCTCTGTAGTTTTTAGGTGAAGATATTCCATATCCCAGCACAGGCCTCGAAGTGCTCCAAATAACCACTTGCAGATTTTACGAAAAGAGTGTTTCAAAACTGCTCTTTCTACAGGTAAGTTCAAGTCTGTGAGTTGAATGCACTCAACACAAAGAAGTTTCTGCCAATGCTTCTGTTCAGTTTTTATATGAAGATATTTCCTTTTCCAGCATAGGCCTCAAACGGCTCCAAATATCCACTTGCAGATTCTACAAAAAGAGTGTTTCCAAACTTCTCTATCAATTGGTAGGTTCAACTCTGTGAGTTGAATGAACTCATCACAAAGAAGTTTCTGAGAATCCTTCTCTCTAGTTTTTATGTGAAGATATTTCCTTTTCCAACATAGGCCTCAAGGTGCTCCGAATAAACACTTGCAGATTCTACAAACGTAATGTTTCAAAACTGTTCTATCAAAAGAAACGTTCAAGTCTGTGAGTTGAATGCACTCATCACACAGAAGTTTCTGAGAATGCTTCTGTCTAGTTTTTAGGTGAAGATATTTTCTTTTCCAGCATAGGCCTCAAAACGCTCCAAATATCCTCTTGCAGATTCTACAAAAAGAGTGTTTCAAAACTGTTCTATCAAAAGGAAGGTTCAACTCTGTGAGTTGAATGAATGCATCGTGAAGTACTTTCTGAGAATGCTTCTCTGTAGTTTTTAGGTGAAGATATTCCATATCCCAGCACAGGCCTCGAAGTGCTCCAAATAACCACTTGCAGATTTTACCAAAAGAGTGTTTCTAAACTTCTCTTACTACAGGTAAGTTCAAGTCTGTGAGTTGAATGCACTCAACACAAAGAAGTTTCTGAGAATATTTCTGTTCAGTTTTTATGTGAAGATATTTCCTTTTCCAGCATAGGCCTCAAACGGCTCCAAATATCCACTTGCAGATTTTACAAAAAGAGTGTTTCCAAACTTCTCTATCAATTGGTAGGTTCAACTCTGTGAGTTGAATGAACTCATCACAAAGAAGTTTCTGAGAATCCTTCTCTCTAGTTTTTATGTGAAGATATTTCCTTTTCCAACATAGGCCTCAAGGTGCTCCGAATAAACACTTGCAGATTCTACAAACGTAATGTTTCAAAACTGTTCTATCAAAAGAAACGTTCAAGTCTGTGAGTTGAATGCACTCATCACACAGAAGTTTCTGAGAATGCTTCTGTCTAGTTTTTAGGTGAAGATATTTCCTTTTCCAGCATAGGCCTCAAAACGCTCCAAATATCCTCTTGCAGATTCTACAAAAAGAGTGTTTCAAAACTATTCTATCAAAAGGTAGGTTCAACTCTGTGGGTTGAATGAAAGCGTCATGAAGAAATTTCTGAGGATGCTTCTCTGTAGTTTTTAGGTGAAGATATTCCATATCCCAGCACAGGCTTCGTTGTGCTTCAAATAACCACTTGCAGATTTTACCAAAAGAGTGTTTCAAAACTGCTCTTTCTACAGGTAAGTTCAAGTCTGTGAGTTGAATTCACTCAACACAAAGAAGTTTCTGAGAATGCTTCTGTTCAGTTTTTATGTGAAATTATTTCCTTTTCCAACATCGGCCTCAAACGGCTCCAAATATCCACTTGCAGATTCTACAAAAAGAGTGTTTCCAAACTTCTCTATCAATTGGTAGGTTCAGCTCTGTGAGTTGAATGAACTCATCACAAAGAAGTTTCTGAGAATCCTTCTCTCTAGTTTTTATGTGAAGATATTTCCTTTTCCAACATAGGCCTCAAGGTGCTCCGAATAAACACTTGCAGATTCTACAAACGTAATGTTTCCAAACTGTTCTTTCAAAAGAAACGTTCAAGTCTGTGAGTTGAATGCACTCATCACACAGAAGTTACTGAGAATGCTTCTGTCTAGTTTTTAGGTGAAGATATTTCCTTTTCCAGCTTAGGCCTCAAAACGCTCCAAATATCCTCTCGCAGATTCTACAAAAAGAGTGTTTCAAAACTGTTCTATCAAAAGGAAGGTTCAACTCTGTGAGTTGAATGAATGCATCGTGAAGAACTTTCTGAGAATGCTTCTCTGTAGTTTTTAGGTGAAGATATTCCATATCCCAGCACAGGCCTCGAAGTGCTCCAAATAACCACTTGCAGATTTTACCATAAGAGTGTTTCAAAACTGCTCTTTCTACAGGTAAGTTCAAGTCTGTGAGTTGAATGCACTCAACACAAAGAAGTTTCGGAGAATGCTTCCGTTCAGTTTTTATGTGAAGATATTTCCTTTTCCAGCATAGGCCTCAAACGGCTCCAAATATCCACTTGCAGATTCTACAAAAAGAGTGTTTCCAAACTTCTCTATCAATTGGTAGGTTCAACTCTGTGAGTTGAATGAACTCATCACAAAGATGTTTCTGAGAATCCTTCTCTCTAGTTTTTATGTGAAGATATTTCCTTTTCCAACATAGGCCTCAAGGTGATCCGAATAAACACTTGCAGATTCTACAAACGTAATGTTTCAAAACTGTTCTATCAAGAGAAACGTTCAAGTCTGTGAGTTGAATGCACTCATCACACAGAAGTTTCTGAGAATACTTCTGTCTAGTTTTTAGGTGAAGATATTTCCTTTTCCAGCATAGGCCTCAAAACGCTGCAAATATCGTCTTGCAGATTCTACAAAAAGAGTGTTTCAAAACTGTTCTATCAAAAGGAAGGTTCAACTCTGTGAGTTGAATGAATGCATCGTGAAGAACTTTCTGAGAATGCTTCTCTGTAGTTTTTAGGTGAAGATATTCCATATCCCAGCACAGGCCTCGAAGTGCTCCAAATAACCACTTGCAGATTTTACCAAAAGAGTGTTTCAAAACTGCTCTTTCTACAGGTAAGTTCAAGTCTGTGAGTTGAATGCACTCAACACAAAGAAGTTTCTGAGAATGCTTCTGTTCAGTTTTTATGTGAAGATATTTCCTTTTCCAGCATACGCCTCAAACGGCTCCAAATATCCACTTGCAGATTCTACAAAAAGAGTGTTTCCAAACTTCTCTATCAATTGGTAGGTTCAACTCTGTGAGTTGAATGAACTCATCACAAAGAAGTTTCTGAGAATCCTTCTCTCTAGTTTTTATGTGAAGATATTTCCTTTTCCAACATAGGCCTCAAGGTGCTCCGAATAAACACTTGCAGATTCTACAAACGTAATGTTTCAAAACTGTTCTATCAAAAGAAACGTTCAAGTCTGTGAGTTGAATGCACTCATCACACAGAAGTTTCTGAGAATGCTTCTGTCTAGTTTTTAGGTGAAGATATTTTCTTTTCCAGCATAGGCCTCAAAACGCTCCAAATATCCTCTTGCAGATTCTATAAAAAGAGTGTTTCAAAACTGTTCTATCAAAAGGAAGGTTCAACTCTGTGAGTTGAATGAATGCATCGTGAAGAACTTTCTGAGAATGCTTCTCTGTAGTTTTTAGGTGAAGATATTCCATATCCCAGCACAGGCCTCGAAGTGCTCCAAATAACCACTTGCAGATTTTACCAAAAGAGTGTTTCAAAACTGCTCTTTCTACAGGTAAGTTCAAGTCTGTGAGTTGAATGCACTCAACACAAAGAAGTTTCTGAGAATGCTTCTGTTCAGTTTTTATGTGAAGATATTTCCTTTTCCAGCATAGGCCTCAAACGGCTCCAAATATCCACTTACAGATTCTACAAAAAGAGTGTTTCCAAACTTCTCTACCAATTGGTAGGTTCAACTCTGTGAGTTGAATGAACTCATCACAAAGAAGTTTCTGAGAATCCTTCTCTCTAGTTTTTATGTGAAGATATTTCCTTTTCCAACATAGGCCTCAAGGTGCCCCGAATAAACACTTGCAGATTCTACAAACGTAATGTTTCAAAACTGTTCTATCAAAAGAAACGTTCAAGTCTGTGAGTTGAATGCACTCATCACACAGAAGTTTCTGAGACTGCTTCTGTCTAGTTTTTAGGTGAAGATATTTCCTTTTCCAGCATAGGCCTCAAAACGCTCCAAATATCCTCTTGCAGATTCTACAAAAAGAGTGTTTCAAAACTGTTCTGTCAAAAGGAAGGTTCAACTCTGTGAGTTGAATGAATGCATCGTGAATAACTTTCTGAGAATGCTTCTCTGTAGTTTTTAGGTGAAGATATTCCACATCCCAGCACAGGCCTCGAAGTGCTCCAAATAACCACTTGCAGATTTTACCAAAAGAGTGTTTCAAAACTGCTCTTTCTACAGGTAAGTTCAAGTCTGTGAGTTGAATGCACTCAACACAAAAAAGTTTCTGAGAATGCTTCTGTTCAGTTTTTATGTGAAGATATTTCCTTTTCCAGCATAGGCCTCAAACGGCTCCAAATATCCACTTGCAGATTCTACAAAAAGAGTGTTCCCAAACTTCTCTATCAATTGGTAGGTTCAACTCTGTGAGTTGAATGAACTCATCACAAAGAAGTTTCTGAGAATCCTTCTCTCTAGTTTTTATGTGAAGATATTTCCTTTTCCAACATAGGCCTCAAGGTGCTCCGAATAAACACTTGCAGATTCTACAAACGTAATGTTTCAAAACTGTTCTATCAAAAGAAACGTTCAAGTCTGTGAGTTGAATGCACTCATCGCAGAGAAGTTTCTGAGAATGCTTCTGTCTAGTTTTTAGGTGAAGATATTTCCTTTTCCAGCATAGGCCTCAAAACGCTCCAAATATCCTCTTGCAGATTCTATAAAAAGAGTGTTTCAAAACTGTTCTATCAAAAGGAAGGTTCAACTCTGTGAGTTGAATGAATGCATCGGGAAGAACTTTCTGAGAATGCTTCTCTGTAGTTTTTAGGTGAAGATATTCCATATCCCAGCACAGGCCTCGAAGTGCTCCAAATAACCACTTGCAGATTTTAACAAAAGAGTGTTTCAAAACTGCTCTTTCTACAGGTAAGTTCAAGTCTGTGAGTTGAATGCACTCAACACAAAGAAGTTTCTGAGAATGCTTCTGTTCAGTTTTTATGTGAAGATATTTCCTTTTCCAGCATTGGCCTCAAACGGCTCCAAATATCCACTTACAGATTCTACAAAAAGAGTGTTTCCAAACTTCTCTACCAATTGGTAGGTTCAACTCTGTGAGTTGAATGAACTCATCACAAAGAAGTTTCTGAGAATCCTTCTCTCTAGTTTTTATGTGAAGATAATTCCTTTTCCAACATAGGCCTGAATATGCTCCGAATAAACACTTGCAGATTCTACAAACGTAATGTTTCCAAACTGTTCTATCAAAAGAAACGTTCAAGTCTGTGAGTTGAATGCACTCATCGCACAGAAGTTTCTCAGAATGCTTCTGTCTAGTTTTTAGGTGAAGATATTTCCTTTTCCAGCATAGGCCTCAAAACGCTCCAAATATCCTCTTGCAGATTCTACAAAAAGAGTGTTTCAAAACTGTTCTATCAAAAGGAAGGTTCAACTCTGTGAGTTGAATGAATGCATCGTGAAGAACTTTCTGAGAATGCTTCTCTGTAGTTTTTAGGTGAAGATATTCCATATCCCAGCACAGGCCTCGAAGTGCTCCAAATAACCACTTGCAGATTTTACCAAAAGAGTGTTTCAAAACTGCTCTTTCTACAGGTAAGTTCAAGTCTGTGAGTTGAATGCACTCAACACAAAAAAGTTTCTGAGAATGCTTCTGTTCAGTTTTTATGTGAAGATATTTCCTTTTCCAGCATAGGCCTCAAACGGCTCCAAATATCCACTTGCAGATTCCACAAAAAGAGTGTTTCCAAACTTCTCTATCAATTGGTAGGTTCAACTCTGTGAGTTGAATGAACTCATCACAAAGAAGTTTCTGAGAATCCTTCTCTCTAGTTTTTATTTGAAGATATTTCCTTTTACAACATAGGCCTCAAGGTGCTCCGATAAGCACTTGCAGATTCTACAAACGTAATGTTTCAAAACTGTTCTATCAAAAGAAACGTTCAAGTCTGTAAGTTGAATGCACTCATCACACAGAAGTTTCTGAGAATGCTTCTGTCTAGTTTTTAGGTGAAGATATTTCCTTTTCCAGCATAGGCCTCAAAACGCTCCAAATATCCTCTTGCAGATTCTACAAAAAGAGTGTTTCAAAACTGTTCTATCAAAAGGAAGGTTCACCTCTGTGAGTTGAATGAATGAATCGTGAAGAACTTTCTGAGAATGCTTCTCTGTAGTTTTTAGGTGAAGATATTCCATATCCCAGCACAGGCCTCGAAGTGCTCCAAATAACCACTTGCAGATTTTACCAAAAGAGTGTTTCAAAACTGCTCTTTCTACAGGTAAGTTCAAGTCTGTGAGTTGAATGCACTCAACACAAAGAAGTTTCTGAGAATGCTTCTGTTCAGTTTTTATGTGAAGATATTTCCTTTTCCAGCATAGGCCTCAAACGGCTCCAAATATCCACTTGCAGATTCTACAAAAAGAGTGTTCCCAAACTTCTCTATCAATTGGTAGGTTCAACTCTGTGAGTTGAATGAACTCATCACAAAGAAGTTTCTGAGAATCCTTCTCTCTAATTTTTATGTGAAGATATTTCCTTTTCCAACAAAGGCCTCAAGGTGCTCCGAATAAACACTTGCAGATTCTACAAACGTAATGTTTCAAAACTGTTCTATCAAAAGAAACGTTCAAGTCTGCGAGTTGAATGCACTCATCGCACAGAAGTTTCTGAGAATGCTTCTGTCTAGTTTTTAGGTGAAGATATTTCCTTTTCCAGCATAGGCCTCAAAACGCTCCAAATATCGCCTTGCAGATTCTACAAAAAGAGTGTTTCAAAACTGTTCTATCAAAAGGAAGGTTCAACTCTGTGAGTTGAATGAATGCGTCGTGAAGAACTTTCTGAGAATGCTTCTCTGTAGTTTTTAGGTGAAGATATTCCATATCCCAACACAGGCCTCGAAGTGCTCCAAATAACCACTTGCAGATTTTACCAAAAGAGTGTTTCAAAACTGCTCTTTCTACAGGTAAGTTCAAGTCTGTGAGTTGAATGCACTCAACACAAAGAAGTTTCTGAGAATTCTTCTGTTCAGTTTTTATGTGAAGATATTTCCTTTTCCAGCATAGGCCTCAAACGGCTCCAAATATCCACTTGCAGATTCTACAAAAAGAGTGTTTCCAAACTTCTCTATCAATTGGTAGGTTCAACTCTGTGAGTTGAATGAACTCATCACAAAGAAGTTTCTGAGAATCCTTCTCTCTAGTTTTTATGTGAAGTTATTTCCTTTTCCAACATAGGCCTCAAGGTGCTCCGAATAAACACTTGCAGATTCCACAAACGTAATGTTTCAAAACTGTTCTATCAAAAGAAACGTTCAAGTCTGCGAGTTGAATGCACTCATCACACAGAAGTTTCTGAGAATGCTTCTGTCTAGTTTTTAGGTGAAGATATTTCCTTTTCCATCATAGGCCTCAAAACGCTCCAAATATCCTCTTGCAGATTCTATAAAAAGAGTGTTTCAAAACTGTTCTATCAAAAGGAAGGTTCAACTCTGTGAGTTGAATGAATGCATCATGAAGAACTTTCTGAGAATGCTTCTCTGTAGTTTTTAGGTGAAGATATTCCATATCCCAGCACAGGCCTCGAAGTGCTCCAAATAACCACTTGCAGATTTTACCAAAAGAGTGTTTCAAAACTGCTCTTTCTACAGGTAAGTTCAAGTCTGTGAGTTGAATGCACTCAACACAAAGAAGTTTCTGAGAATGCTTCTGTTCAGTTTTTATGTGAAGATATTTCCTTTTCCAGCATAGGCCTCAAACGGCTCCAAATATCCAATTACAGATTCTACAAAAAGAGTGTTTCCAAACTTCTCTACCAATTGGTAGGTTCAACTCTGTGAGTTGAATGAACTCATCACAAAGAAGTTTCTGAGAATCCTTCTCTCTAGTTTTTATGTGAAGATATTTCCTCTTCCAACATAGGCCTCAAGGTGCTCCGAATAAACACTTGCAGATTCTACAAACGTAATGTTTCAAAACTGTTCTATCAAAAGAAACGTTCAAGTCTGTGAGTTGAATGCACTCACCGCAGAGAAGTTTCTGAGAATGCTTCTGTCTAGTTTTTAGGTGAAGATATTTCCTTTTCCAGCATAGGCCTCAAAACGCTCCAAATATCCTCTTGCAGATTCTATAAAAAGAGTGTTTCAAAACTGTTCTATCAAAAGGAAGGTTCAACTCTGTGAGTTGAATGAATGCATCGTGAAGAACTTTCTGAGAATGCTTCTCTGTAGTTTTTAGGTGAAGATATTCCATATCCCAGCACAGGCCTCGAAGTGCTCCAAATAACCACTTGCAGATTTTACCAAAAGAGTGTTTCAAACTGCTCTTTCTACAGGTAAGTTCAAGTCTGTGAGTTGAATGCACTCAACACAAAGAAGTTTCTGAGAATGCTTCTGTTCAGTTTTTATGTGAAGATATTTCCTTTTCCAGCATAGGCCTCAAACGGCTCCAAATATCCACTTGCAGATTCTACAAAAAGAGTGTTTCCAAACTTCTCTAACAATTGGTAGGTTCAACTCTGTGAGTTGAATGAACTCATCACAAAGAAGTTTCTGAGAATCCTTCTCTCTAGTTTTTATGTGAAGATATTTCCTTTTCCAACATAGGCCTCAAGGTGCTCCGAATAAACACTTGCAGATTCTACAAACGTAATGTTTCAAAACTGTTCTATCAAAAGAAACGTTCAAGTCTGTGAGTTGAATGCACTCATCACACAGAAGTTTCTGAGAATGCTTCTGTCTAGTTTTTAGGTGAAGATATTTCCTTTTCCAGCATAGGCCTCAAAACGCTCCAAATATCGTCTTGCAGATTCTTCAAAAAGAGTGTTTCAAAACTGTTCTATCAAAAGGAAGGTTCAACTCTGTGAGTTGAATGAATGCATCGTGAAGAACTTTCTGAGAATGCTTCTCTGTAGTTTTTAGGTGAAGATATTCCATATCCCAGCACAGGCCTCGAAGTGCTCCAAATAACCACTTGCAGATTTTACCAAAAGAGTGTTTCAAAACTGCTCTTTCTACAGGTAAGTTCAAGTCTGTGAGTTGAATGCACTCAACACAAAGAAGTTTCTGAGAATGCTTCTGTTCAGTTTTTATGTGAAGATATTTCCTTTTCCAGCATAGGCCTCAAACGGCTCCAAATATCCACTTGCAGATTCTACAAAAAGAGTGTTTCCAAACTTCTCTATCAATTGGTAGGTTCAACTCTGTGAGTTGAATGAACTCATCACAAAGAAGTTTCTGAGAATCCTTCTCTCTAGTTTTTATGTGAAGATATTACCTTTTCCAACATAGGCCTCAAGGTACTCCGAATAAACACTTGCAGATTCTACAAACGTAATGTTTCCAAACTGTTCTATCAAAAGAAACGTTCTAGTCTGTGAGTTGAATGCACTCATCACACAGAAGTTTCTGAGAATGCTTCTGTCTAGTTTTTAGGTGAAGATATTTCCTTTTCCAGCATAGGCCTCAAAACGCTCCAAATATCCTCTTGCAGATTCTACAAAAAGAGTGTTTCAAATCTGTTCTATCAAAAGGAAGGTTCAACTCTGTGAGTTGAATGAATGCGTCGTGAAGAACTTTCTGAGAATGCTTCTCTGTAGTTTTTAGGTGAAGATATTCCATATCCCAGCACAGTCCTCGAAGTGCTCCAAATAACCACTTGCAGATTTTACCAACAGAGTGTTTCAAAACTGCTCTTTTACAGGTAAGTTCAAGTCTGTCAGTTGAATGCACTCAACACCAAGAAGTTTCTGAGAATGCTTCTGTTCAGTTTTTATGTGAAGATATTTCCTTTTCCAGCATAGGCCTCAAACGGCTCCAAATATCCACTTGCAGATTCTACAAAAAGAGTGTTCCCAAACTTCTCTATCAATTGGTAGGTTCAACTCTGTGAGTTGAATGAACTCATCACAAAGAAGTTTCTGAGAATCCTTGTCTCTAGTTTTTATGTGAAGATATTTCCTTTTCCAACATAGGCCTCAAGGTGCTGCGAATAAACACTTGCAGATTCTACAAACGTAATGTTTCAAAACTGTTCTATCAAAAGAAACGTTCAAGTCTGTGAGTTGAATGCACTCATCACACAGAAGTTTCTGAGAATGCTTCTGTCTAGTTTATAGGTGAAGATATTTCCTTTTCCAGCATAGGCCTCAAAACGCTCCAAATATCGTCTTGCAGATTCTTCAAAAAGAGTGTTTCAAAACTGTTCTATCAAAAGGAAGGTTCAACTCTGTGAGTTGAATGAATGCATCGTGAAGAACTTTCTGAGAATGCTTCTCTGTAGTTTTTAGGTGAAGATATTCCATATCCCAGCACAGGCCTCGAAGTGCTCCAAATAACCACTTGCAGATTTTACCAAAAGAGTGTTTCAAAACTGCTCTTTCTACAGGTAAGTTCAAGTCTGTGAGTTGAATGCACTCAACACAAAGAAGTTTCTGAGAATGCTTCTGTTCAGTTTTTATGTGAAGATATTTCCTTTTCCAGCATAGGCCTCAAACGGCTCCAAATATCCACTTGCAGATTCTACAAAAAGAGTGTTTCCAAACTTCTCTATCAATTGGTAGGTTCAACTCTGTGAGTTGAATGAACTCATCACGAAGAAGTTTCTGAGAATCCTTCTCTCTAGTTTTTATGTGAAGATATTACCTTTTCCAACATAGGCCTCAAGGTGCTCCGAATAAACACTTGCAGATTCTACAAACGTAATGTTTCCAAACTGTTCTATCAAAAGAAACGTTCTACTCTGTGAGTTGAATGCACTCATCACACAGAAGTTTCTGAGAATGCTTCTGTCTAGTTTTTAGGTGAAGATATTTCCTTTTCCAGCATAGGCCTCAAAACGCTCCAAATATCCTCTTGCAGATTCTACAAAAAGAGTGTTTCAAATCTGTTCTATCAAAAGGAAGGTTCAACTCTGTGAGTTGAATGAATGCGTCGTGAAGAACTTTCTGAGAATGCTTCTCTGTAGTTTTTAGGTGAAGATATTCCACATCCCAGCACAGTCCTCGAAGTGCTCCAAATAACCACTTGCAGATTTTACCAAAAGAGTGTTTCAAAACTGCTCTTTCTACAGGTAAGTTCAAGTCTGTGAGTTGAATGCACTCAACACCAAGAAGTTTCTGAGAATTCTTCTGTTCAGTTTTTATGTGAAGATATTTCCTTTTCCAGCATAGGCCTCAAACGGCTCCAAATATCCACTTGCAGATTCTACAAAAAGAGTGTTTCCAAACTTCTCTATCAATTGGTAGGTTCAACTCTGTGAGTTGAATGAACTCATCACAAAGAAGTTTCTGAGAATCCTTCTCTCTAGTTTTTATGTGAAGATATTTCCTTTTCCAACATAGGCCTCAAGGTGCTCCGAATAAACACTTGCAGATTCTACAAACGTAATGTTTCAAAACTGTTCTATCAAAAGAAACGTTCAAGTCTGTGAGTTGAATGCACTCATCACACAGAAGTTTCTGAGACTGCTTCTGTCTAGTTTTTAGGTGAAGATATTTCCTTTTCCAGCATAGGCCTCAAAACGCTCCAAATATCCTCTTGCAGATTCTACAAAAAGAGTGTTTCAAAACTGTTCTATCAAAAGGAAGGTTCAACTCTGTGAGTTGAATGAATGCATCGTGAAAAACTTTCTGAGAATGCTTCTCTGTAATTTTTAGGTGAAGATATTCCATATCCCAGCACAGGCCTCGAAGTGCTCCAAATAACCACTTGCAGATTTTACCAAAAGAGTGTTTCAAAACTGCTCTTTCTACAGGTAAGTTCAAGTCTGTGAGTTGAATGCACTCAACACAAAGAAGTTTCTGAGAATGCTTCTGTTCAGTTTTTATGTGAAGATATTTCCTTTTCCAGCATAGGCCTCAAACGGCTCCAAATATCCACTTGCAGATTCTACAAAAAGAGTGTTCCCAACTTCTCTATCAATTGGTAGGTTCAACTCTGTGAGTTGAATGAACTCATCACAAAGAAGTTTCTGAGAATCCTTCTCTCTAGTTTTTATGTGAAGATATTTCCTTTTCCAACGTAGGCCTCAAGGTGCTCCGAATAAACACTTGCAGATTCTACAAACGTAATGTTTCAAAACTGTTCTATCAAAAGAAACGTTCAAGTCTGTGAGTTGAATGCACTCATCACACAGAAGTTTCTGAGAATGCTTCTGTCTAGTTTTTAGGTGAAGATATTTCCTTTTCCAGCATAGGCCTCAAAACGCTCCAAATATCGTCTTGCAGATTCTTCAAAAAGAGTGTTTCAAAACTGTTCTATCAAAAGGAAGGTTCAACTCTGTGAGTTGAATGAATGCATCGTGAAAAACTTTCTGAGAATGCTTCTCTATAGTTTTTAGGTGAAGATATTCCATATCCCAGCACAGGCCTCGAAGTGCTCCAAATAACCACTTGCAGATTTTACCAAAAGAGTGTTTCAAAACTGCTCTTTCTACAGGTAAGTTCAAGTCTGTGAGTTGAATGCACTCAACACAAAGAAGTTTCTGAGAATGCTTCTGTTCAGTTTTTAGGTGAAGATATTTCCTTTTCCAGCATAGGCCTCAAACGGCTCCAAATATCCACTTGCAGATTCTACAAAAAGAGTGTTTCCAAACTTCTCTATCAATTCGTAGGTTCAACTCTGTGAGTTGAATGAACTCAACACAAAGAAGTTTCTGAGAATCCTTCTCTCTAGTTTTTATGCGAAGATATTTCCTTTTCCAACATAGGCCTCAAGGTACTCCGAATAAACACTTGCAGATTCTACAAACGTAATGTTTCCAAACTGTTCTATCAAAAGAAACGTTCTAGTCTGTGAGTTGAATGCACTCATCACACAGAAGTTTCTGAGAATTCTTCTGTCTAGTTTTTAGGTGAAGATATTTCCTTTTCCAGCATAGGCCTCAAAACGCTCCAAATATCCTCTTGCAGATTCTACAAAAAGAGTGTTTCAAAACTGTTCTATCAAAAGGAAGGTTCAACTCTGTGAGTTGAATGAATGCATCGTGAAGAACTTTCTGAGAATGCTTCTCTGTAGTTTTTAGGTGAAGATATTCCATATCCCAGCACAGGCCTCGAAGTGCTCCAAATAACCACTTGCAGATTTTAACAAAAGAGTGTTTCAAAACTGCTCTTTCTACAGGTAAGTTCAAGTCTGTGAGTTGAATGCACTCAACACAAAAAAGTTTCTGAGAATGCTTCTGTTCAGTTTTTATGTGAAGATATTTCCTTTTCCAGCATAGGCCTCAAACGGCTCCAAATATCCACTTGCAGATTCTACAAAAAGAGTGTTTCCAAACTTCTCTATCAATTGGTAGGTTCAACTCTGTGAGTTGAATGAACTCATCACAAAGAAGTTTCTGAGAATCCTTCTCTCTAGTTTTTATGTGAAGATATTACCTTTTCCAACATAGGCCTCAAGGTACTCCGAATAAACACTTGCAGATTCTACAAACGTAATGTTTCCAAACTGTTCTATCAAAAGAAACGTTCTAGTCTGTGAGTTGAATGCACTCATCACACAGAAGTTTCTGAGAATGCTTCTGTCTAGTTTTTAGGTGAAGATATTTCCTTTTCCAGCATAGGCCTCAAAACGCTCCAAATATCCTCTTGCAGATTCTACAAAAAGAGTGTTTCAAATCTGTTCTATCAAAAGGAAGGTTCAACTCTGTGAGTTGAATGAATGCGTCGTGAAGAACTTTCTGAGAATGCTTCTCTGTAGTTTTTAGGTGAAGATATTCCATATCCCAGCACAGTCCTCGAAGTGCTCCAAATAACCACTTGCAGATTTTACCAACAGAGTGTTTCAAAACTGCTCTTTTACAGGTAAGTTCAAGTCTGTGAGTTGAATGCACTCAACACCAAGAAGTTTCTGAGAATGCTTCTGTTCAGTTTTTATGTGAAGATATTTCCTTTTCCAGCATAGGCCTCAAACGGCTCCAAATATCCACTTGCAGATTCTACAAAAAGAGTGTTCCCAAACTTCTCTATCAATTGGTAGGTTCAACTCTGTGAGTTGAATGAACTCATCACAAAGAAGTTTCTGAGAATCCTTGTCTCTAGTTTTTATGTGAAGATATTTCCTTTTCCAACATAGGCCTCAAGGTGCTGCGAATAAACACTTGCAGATTCTACAAACGTAATGTTTCAAAACTGTTCTATCAAAAGAAACGTTCAAGTCTGTGAGTTGAATGCACTCATCACACAGAAGTTTCTGAGAATGCTTCTGTCTAGTTTATAGGTGAAGATATTTCCTTTTCCAGCATAGGCCTCAAAACGCTCTAAATATCGTCTTGCAGATTCTTCAAAAAGAGTGTTTCAAAACTGTTCTATCAAAAGGAAGGTTCAACTCTGTGAGTTGAATGAATGCATCGTGAAGAACTTTCTGAGAATGCATCTCTGTAGTTTTTAGGTGAAGATATTCCATATCCCAGCACAGGCCTCGAAGTGCTCCAAATAACCACTTGCAGATTTTACCAAAAGAGTGTTTCAAAACTGCTCTTTCTACAGGTAAGTTCAAGTCTGTGAGTTGAATGCACTCAACACAAAGAAGTTTCTGAGAATGCTTCTGTTCAGTTTTTATGTGAAGATATTTCCTTTTCCAGCATAGGCCTCAAACGGCTCCAAATATCCACTTGCAGATTCTACAAAAAGAGTGTTTCCAAACTTCTCTATCAATTGGTAGGTTCAACTCTGTGAGTTGAATGAACTCATCACGAAGAAGTTTCTGAGAATCCTTCTCTCTAGTTTTTATGTGAAGATATTACCTTTTACAACATAGGCCTCAAGGTGCTCCGAATAAACACTTGCAGATTCTACAAACGTAATGTTTCCAAACTGTTCTATCAAAAGAAACGTTCTACTCTGTGAGTTGAATGCACTCATCACACAGAAGTTTCTGAGAATGCTTCTGTCTAGTTTTTAGGTGAAGATATTTCCTTTTCCAGCATAGGCCTCAAAACGCTCCAAATATCCTCTTGCAGATTCTACAAAAAGAGTGTTTCAAATCTGTTCTATCAAAAGGAAGGTTCAACTCTGTGAGTTGAATGAATGCGTCGTGAAGAACTTTCTGAGAATGCTTCTCTGTAGTTTTTAGGTGAAGATATTTCACATCCCAGCACAGTCCTCGAAGTGCTCCAAATAACCACTTGCAGATTTTACCAAAAGAGTGTTTCAAAACTGCTCTTTCTACAGGTAAGTTCAAGTCTGTGAGTTGAATGCACTCAACACCAAGAAGTTTCTGAGAATGCTTCTGTTCAGTTTTTATGTGAAGATATTTCCTTTTCCAGCATAGGCCTCAAACGGCTCCAAATATCCACTTGCAGATTCTACAAAAAGAGTGTTTCCAAACTTCTCTATCAATTGGTAGGTTCAACTCTGTGAGTTGAATGAACTCGTCACAAAGAAGTTTCTGAGAATCCTTCTCTCTAGTTTTTATGTGAAGATAATTCCTTTTCCAACATAGGCCTGAATGTGCTCCGAATAAACACTTGCAGATTCTACAAACGTAATGTTTCAAAACTGTTCTATCAAAAGAAACGTTCAAGTCTGCGAGTTGAATGCACTCATCGCACAGAAGTTTCTGAGAATGCTTCTGTCTAGTTTTTAGGTGAAGATATTTCCTTTTCCAGCATAGGCCTCAAAACGCTCCAAATATCGTCTTGCAGATTCTACAAAAAGAGTGTTTCAAAACTGTTCTATCAAAAGGAAGGTTCAACTCTGTGAGTTGAATGAATGCGTCATGAAGAACTTTCTGAGAATGCTTCTCTGTAGTTTTTAGGTGAAGATATTCCATATCCCAACACAGGCCTCGAAGTGCTCCAAATAACCACTTGCAGATTTTACCAAAAGAGTGTTTCAAAACTGCTCTTTCTACAGGTAAGTTCAAGTCTGTGAGTTGAATGCACTCAACACAAAGAAGTTTCTGAGAATGCTTCTGTTCAGTTTTTATGTGAAGATATTTCCTTTTCCAGCATAGGCCTCAAACGGCTCCAAATATCCACTTGCAGATTCTACAAAAAGAGTGTTTCCAAACTTCTCTATCAATTGGTAGGTTCAACTCTGTGAGTTGAATGAACTCATCACAAAGAAGTTTCTGAGAATCCTTCTCTCTAGTTTTTATGTGAAGTTATTTCCTTTTCCAACATAGGCCTCAAGGTGCTCCGAATAAACACTTGCAGATTCCACAAACGTAATGTTTCAAAACTGTTCTATCAAAAGAAACGTTCAAGTCTGCGAGTTGAATGCACTCATCACACAGAAGTTTCTGAGAATGCTTCTCTCTAGTTTTTAGGTGAAAATATTTCCTTTTCCAGCATAGGCCTCAAAACGCTCCAAATATCCTCTTGCAGATTCTATAAAAAGAGTGTTTCAAAACTGTTCTATCAAAAGGAAGGTTCAACTCTGTGAGTTGAATGAATGCATCGTGAAGAACTTTCTGAGAATGCTTCTCTGTAGTTTTTAGGTGAAGATATTCCATATCCCAGCACAGGCCTCGAAGTGCTCCAAATAACCACTTGCAGATTTTACCAAAAGAGTGTTTCAAAACTGCTCTTTCTACAGGTAAGTTCAAGTCTGTGAGTTGAATGCACTCAACACAAAGAAGTTTCTGAGAATGCTTCTGTTCAGTTTTTATGTGAAGATATTTCCTTTTCCAGCATAGGCCTCAAACGGCTCCAAATATCCACTTACAGATTCTACAAAAAGAGTGTTTCCAAACTTCTCTACCAATTGGTAGGTTCAACTCTGTGAGTTGAATGAACTCATCACAAAGAAGTTTCTGAGAATCCTTCTCTCTAGTTTTTATGCGAAGATATTTCCTTTTCCAACATAGGCCTCAAGGTGCTCCGAATAAACACTTGCAGATTCTACAAACGTAATGTTTCAAAACTGTTCTATCAAAAGAAACGTTCAAGTCTGTGAGTTGAATGCACTCATCACACAGAAGTTTCTGAGAATTCTTCTGTCTAGTTTTTAGGTGAAGATATTTCCTTTTCCAGCATAGTCCTCAAAACGCTCCAAATATCCTCTTGCAGATTCTACAAAAAGAGTGTTTCAAATCTGTTCTATCAAAAGGAAGGTTCAACTCTGTGAGTTGAATGAATGCGTCGTGAAGAACTTTCTGAGAATGCTTCTCTGTAGTTTTTAGGTGAAGATATTCCATATCCCAGCACAGGCCTCGAAGTGCTCCAAATAACCACTTGCAGATTTTACCAAAAGAGTGTTTCAAAACTGCTCTTTCTACAGGTAAGTTCAAGTCTGTGAGTTGAATGCACTCAACACCAAGAAGTTTCTGAGAATTCTTCTGTTCAGTTTTTAGGTGAAGATATTTCCTTTTCCAGCATAGGCCTCAAACGGCTCCAAATATCCACTTGCAGATTCTACAAAAAGAGTGTTCCCAAACTTCTCTATCAATTGGTAGTTTCAACTCTGTGAGTTGAATGAACTCATCACTAAGAAGTTTCTGAGAATCCTTCTCTCTAGTTTTTATGTGAAGATAATTCCTTTTCCAACATAGGCCTGAATGTGCTCCGAATAAACACTTGCAGATTCTACAAACGTAATGTTTCAAAACTGTTCTATCAAAAGAAACGTTCAAGTCTGTGAGTTGAATGCACTCATCGCAGAGAAGTTTCTGAGAATGCTTCTGTCTAGTTTTTAGGTGAAGATATTTCCTTTTCCAGCATAGGCCTCAAAACGCTCCAAATATCCTCTTGCAGATTCTATAAAAAGAGTGTTTCAAAACTGTTCTATCAAAAGGAAGGTTCAACTCTGTGAGTTGAATGAATGCATCGTGAAGAACTTTCTGAGAATGCTTCTCTGTAGTTTTTAGGTGAAGATATTCCATATCCCAGCACAGGCCTCGAAGTGCTCCAAATAACCACTTGCAGATTTTACCAAAAGAGTGTTTCAAAACTGCTCTTTCTACAGGTAAGTTCAAGTCTGTGAGTTGAATGCACTCAACACAAAGAAGTTTCTGAGAATGCTTCTGTTCAGTTTTTATGTGAAGATATTTCCTTTTCCAGCATAGGCCTCAAACGGCTCCAAATATCCACTTGCAGATTCTACAAAAAGAGTGTTTCCAAACTTCTCTATCAATTCGTAGGTTCAACTCTGTGAGTTGAATGAACTCATCACAAAGAAGTTTCTGAGAATCCTTCTCTCTAGTTTTTATGCGAAGATATTTCCTTTTCCAACATAGGCCTCAAGGTGCTCCGAATAAACACTTGCAGATTCTACAAACGTAATGTTTCCAAACTGTTCTATCAAAAGAAACGTTCTAGTCTGTGAGTTGAATGCACTCATCACACAGAAGTTTCTGAGAATTCTTCTGTCTAGTTTTTAGGTGAAGATATTTCCTTTTCCAGCATAGGCCTCAAAACGCTCCAAATATCCTCTTGCAGATTCTACAAAAAGAGTGTTTCAAATCTGTTCTATCAAAAGGAAGGTTCAACTCTGTGAGTTGAATGAATGCGTCGTGAAGAACTTTCTGAGAATGCTTCTCTGTAGTTTTTAGGTGAAGATATTCCATATCCCAGCAGAGGCCTCGAAGTGCTCCAAATAACCACTTGCAGATTTTACCAAAAGAGTGTTTCAAAACTGCTCTTTCTACAGGTAAGTTCAAGTCTGTGAGTTGAATGCACTCAACACAAAGAAGTTTCTGAGAATGCTTCTGTTCAGTTTTTATGTGAAGATATTTCCTTTTCCAGCATAGGCCTCAAACGGCTCCAAATATCCACTTGCAGATTCTACAAAAAGAGTGTTTCCAAACTTCTCTATCAATTGGTAGGTTCAACTCTGTGAGTTGAATGAACTCATCACAAAGAAGTTTCTGAGAATCCTTCTCTCTAGTTTTTATGTGAAGATAATTCCTTTTCCAACATAGGCCTGAATGTGCTCCGAATAAACACTTGCAGATTCTACAAACGTAATGTTTCAAAACTGTTCTATCAAAAGAAACGTTCAAGTCTGTGAGTTGAATGCACTCATCGCACAGAAGTTTCTCAGAATGCTTCTGTCTAGTTTTTAGGTGAAGATATTTCCTTTTCCAGCATAGGCCTCAAAACGCTCCAAATATCCTCTTGCAGATTCTACAAAAAGAGTGTTTCAAAACTGTTCTATCAAAAGGAAGGTTCAACTCTGTGAGTTGAATGAATGCATCGTGAAGAACTTTCTGAGAATGCTTCTCTGTAGTTTTTAGGTGAAGATATTCCATATCCCAGCACAGGCCTCGAAGTGCTCCAAATAACCACTTGCAGATTTTAGCAAAAGAGTGTTTCAAAACTGCTCTTTCTACAGGTAAGTTCAAGTCTGTGAGTTGAATGCACTCAACACAAAAAAGTTTCTGAGAATGCTTCTGTTCAGTTTTTATGTGAAGATATTTCCTTTTCCAGCATAGGCCTCAAACGGCTCCAAATATCCACTTGCAGATTCTACAAAAAGAGTGTTCCCAAACTTCTCTATCAATTGGTAGGTTCAACTCTGTGAGTTGAATGAACTCATCACAAAGAAGTTTCTGAGAATCCTTCTCTCTAGTTTTTATGTGAAGATATTTCCTTTTCCAACATAGGCCTGAATGTGCTCCGAATAAACACTTGCAGATTCTACAAACGTAATGTTTCAAAACTGTTCTATCAAAAGAAACGTTCAAGTCTGTGAGTTGAATGCACTCATCGCAGAGAAGTTTCTGAGAATGCTTCTGTCTAGTTTTTAGGTGAAGATATTTCCTTTTCCAGCATAGGCCTCAAAACGCTCCAAATATCCTCTTGCAGATTCTACAAAAAGAGTGTTTCAAAACTGTTCTATCAAAAGGAAGGTTCAACTCTGTGAGTTGAATGAATGCATCGTGAAGAACTTTCTGAGAATGCTTCTCTGTAGTTTTTAGGTGAAGATATTCCATATCCCAGCACAGGCCTCGAAGTGCTCCAAATAACCACTTGCAGATTTTACCAAAAGAGTGTTTCAAAACTGCTCTTTCTACAGGTAAGTTCAAGTCTGTGAGTTGAATGCACTCAACACAAAGAAGTTTCTGAGAATGCTTCTGTTCAGTTTTTATGTGAAGATATTTCCTTTTCCAGCATAGGCCTCAAACGGCTCCAAATATCCACTTACAGATTCTACAAAAAGAGTGTTTCCAAACTTCTCTACCAATTGGTAGGTTCAACTCTGTGAGTTGAATGAACTCATCACAAAGAAGTTTCTGAGAATCCTTCTCTCTAGTTTTTATGTGAAGATATTTCCTTTTCCAACATAGGCCTCAAGGTGCTCCGAATAAACACTTGCAGATTCTACAAACGTAATGTTTCAAAACTGTTCTATCAAAAGAAACGTTCAAGTCTGTGAGTTGAATGCACTCATCACACAGAAGTTTCTGAGAATTCTTCTGTCTAGTTTTTAGGTGAAGATATTTCCTTTTCCAGCATAGGCCTCAAAACGCTCCAAATATCCTCTTGCAGATTCTACAAAAAGAGTGTTTCAAATCTGTTCTATCAAAAGGAAGGTTCAACTCTGTGAGTTGAATGAATGCATCGTGAAGAACTTTCTGAGAATGCTTCTCTGTAGTTTTTAGGTGAAGATATTCCATATCCCAGCACAGGCCTCGAAGTGCTCCAAATAACCACTTGCAGATTTTACCAAAAGAGTGTTTCAAAACTGCTCTTTCTACAGGTAAGTTCAAGTCTGTGAGTTGAAAGCACTCAACACCAAGAAGTTTCTGAGAATTCTTCTGTTCAGTTTTTAGGTGAAGATATTTCCTTTTCCAGCACAGGCCTCAAACGGCTCCAAATATCCACTTGCAGATTCTACAAAGGAGTGTTTCCAAACTTCTCTATCAATTGGTAGGTTCAACTCTGTGAGTTGAATGAACTCATCACTAAGAAGTTTCTGAGAAATCTTCTCTCTAGTTTTTATGTGAAGATAATTCCTTTTCCAACATAGGCCTGAATGTGCTCCGAATAAACACTTGCAGATTCTACAAACGTAATGCTTCAAAACTGTTCTATCAAAAGAAACGTTCAAGTCTGTGAGTTGAATGCACTCATCGCAGAAAAGTTTCTGAGAATGCTTCTGTCTAGTTTTTAGGTGAAGATATTTCCTTTTCCAGCATAGGCCTCAAAACGCTCCAAATATCCTCTTGCAGATTCTATAAAAAGAGTGTTTCAAAACTGTTCTATCAAAAGGAAGGTTCAACTCTGTGAGTTGAATGAATGCATCGTGAAGAACTTTCTGAGAATGCTTCTCTGTAGTTTTTAGGTGAAGATATTCCATATCCCAGCACAGGCCTCGAAGTGCTCCAAATAACCACTTGCAGATTTTACCAAAAGAGTGTTTCAAAACTGCTCTTTCTACAGGTAAGTTCAAGTCTGTGAGTTGAATGCACTCAACACAAAGAAGTTTCTGAGAATGCTTCTGTTCAGTTTTTATGTGAAGATATTTCCTTTTCCAGCATAGGCCTCAAACGGCTCCAAATATCCACTTGCAGATTCTACAAAAAGAGTGTTTCCAAACTTCTCTATCAATTCGTAGGTTCAACTCTGTGAGTTGAATGAACTCATCACAAAGAAGTTTCTGAGAATCCTTCTCTCTAGTTTTTATGCGAAGATATTTCCTTTTCCAACATAGGCCTCAAGGTGCTCCGAATAAACACTTGCAGATTCTACAAACGTAATGTTCCCAAACTGTTCTATCAAAAGAAACGTTCTAGTCTGTGAGTTGAATGCACTCATCACACAGAAGTTTCTGAGAATTCTTCTGTCTAGTTTTTAGGTGAAGATATTTCCTTTTCCAGCATAGGCCTCAAAACGCTCCAAATATCCTCTTGCAGATTCTACAAAAAGAGTGTTTCAAATCTGTTCTATCAAAAGGAAGGTTCAACTCTGTGAGTTGAATGAATGCGTCGTGAAGAACTTTCTGAGAATGCTTCTCTGTAGTTTTTAGGTGAAGATATTCCATATCCCAGCACAGGCCTCGAAGTGCTCCAAATAACCACTTGCAGATTTTACCAAAAGAGTGTTTCAAAACTGCTCTTTCTACAGGTAAGTTCAAGTCTGTGAGTTGAATGCACTCAACACAAAGAAGTTTCTGAGAATGCTTCTGTTCAGTTTTTATGTGAAGATATTTCCTTTTCCAGCATAGGCCTCAAACGGCTCCAAATATCCACTTGCAGATTCTACAAAAAGAGTGTTTCCAAACTTCTCTATCAATTGGTAGGTTCAACTCTGTGAGTTGAATGAACTCATCACAAAGAAGTTTCTGAGAATCCTTCTCTCTAGTTTTTATGTGAAGATATTACCTTTTCCAACATAGGCCTCAAGGTGCTCCGAATAAACACTTGCAGATTCTACAAACGTAATGTTTCCAAACTGTTCTATCAAAAGAAACGTTCTAGTCTGTGAGTTGAATGCACTCATCACACAGAAGTTTCTGAGAATGCTTCTGTCTAGTTTTTAGGTGAAGATATTTCCTTTTCCAGCATAGGCCTCAAAACGCTCCAAATATCCTCTTGCAGATTCTACAAAAAGAGTGTTTCAAATCTGTTCTATCAAAAGGAAGGTTCAACTCTGTGAGTTGAATGAATGCGTCGTGAAGAACTTTCTGAGAATGCTTCTCTGTAGTTTTTAGGTGAAGATATTCCATATCCCAGCACAGGCCTCGAAGTGCTCCAAATAA
Organism: Pongo pygmaeus; assembly: GCF_028885625.2. Classification (NCBI taxonomy): domain Eukaryota; kingdom Metazoa; phylum Chordata; class Mammalia; order Primates; family Hominidae; genus Pongo; species Pongo pygmaeus. The sequence goes on along the minus strand of NC_072387.2, from coordinate 23,750,957 downwards.
CCACTTGCAGATTTTACCAAAAGAGTGTTTCAAAACTGCTCTTTCTACAGGTAAGTTCAAGTCTGTGAGTTGAATGCACTCAACACCAAGAAGTTTCTGAGAATTCTTCTGTTCAGTTTTTAGGTGAAGATATTTCCTTTTCCAGCATAGGCCTCAAACGGCTCCAAATATCCACTTGCAGATTCTACAAAAAGAGTGTTTCCAAACTTCTCTATCAATTGGTAGGTTCAACTCTGTGAGTTGAATGAACTCATCACAAAGAAGTTTCTGAGAATCCTTCTCTCTAGTTTTTATGTGAAGATAATTCCTTTTCCAACATAGGCCTGAATGTGCTCCGAATAAACACATGCAGATTCTACAAACGTAATGTTTCCAAACTGTTCTATCAAAAGAAACGTTCAAGTCTGTGAGTTGAATGCACTCATCGCACAGAAGTTTCTCAGAATGCTTCTGTCTAGTTTTTAGGTGAAGATATTTCCTTTTCCAGCATAGGCCTCAAAACGCTCTAAATATCCTCTTGCAGATTCTACAAAAAGAGTGTTTCAAAACTGTTCTATCAAAAGGAAGGTTCAACTCTGTGAGTTGAATGAATGCATCGTGAAGAACTTTCTGAGAATGCTTCTCTGTAGTTTTTAGGTGAAGATATTCCATATCCCAGCACAGGCCTCGAAGTGCTCCAAATAACCACTTGCAGATTTTACCAAAAGAGTGTTTCAAAACTGCTCTTTCTACAGGTAAGTTCAAGTCTGTGAGTTGAATGCACTCAACACAAAAAAGTTTCTGAGAATGCTTCTGTTCAGTTTTTATGTGAAGATATTTCCTTTTCCAGCATAGGCCTCAAACGGCTCCAAATATCCACTTGCAGATTCTACAAAAAGAGTGTTCCCAAACTTCTCTATCAATTGGTAGGTTCAACTCTGTGAGTTGAATGAACTCATCACAAAGAAGTTTCTGAGAATCCTTCTCTCTAGTTTTTATGTGAAGATATTTCCTTTTCCAACATAGGTCTCAAGGTGCTCCGAATAAACACTTGCAGATTCTACAAACGTAATGTTTCAAAACTGTTCTATCAAAAGAAACGTTCAAGTCTGTGAGTTGAATGCACTCATCACACAGAAGTTTCTGAGAATTCTTCTGTCTAGTTTTTAGGTGAAGATATTTCCTTTTCCAGCATAGGCCTCAAAACGCTCCAAATATCCTCTTGCAGATTCTACAAAAAGAGTGTTTCAAATCTGTTCTATCAAAAGGAAGGTTCAACTCTGGGAGTTGAATGAATGCGTCGTGAAGAACTTTCTGAGAATGCTTCTCTGTAGTTTTTAGGTGAAGACATTCCATATCCCAGCACAGGCCTCGAAGTGCTCCAAATAACCACTTGCAGATTTTACCAAAAGAGTGTTTCAAAACTGCTCTTTCTACAGGTAAGTTCAAGTCTGTGAGTTGAATGCACTCAACACCAAGAAGTTTCTGAGAATTCTTCTGTTCAGTTTTTAGGTGAAGATATTTCCTTTTCCAGCATAGGCCTCAAACGGCTCCAAATATCCACTTGGAGATTCTACAAAAAGAGTGTTTCCAAACTTCTCTATCAATTGGTAGGTTCAACTCTGTGAGTTGAATGAACTCATCACAAAGAAGTTTCTGAGAATCCTTCTCTCTAGTTTTTATGTGAAGATAATTCCTTTTCCAACATAGGCCTGAATGTGCTCCGAATAAACACTTGCAGATTCTACAAACGTAATGTTTCAAAACTGTTCTATCAAAAGAAACGTTCAAGTCTGTGAGTTGAATGCACTCATCGCAGAGAAGTTTCTGAGAATGCTTCTGTCTAGTTTTTAGGTGAAGATATTTCCTTTTCCAGCATAGGCCTCAAAACGCTCCAAATATCCTCTTGCAGATTCTACAAAAAGAGTGTTTCAAAACTGTTCTATCAAAAGGAAGGTTCAACTCTGTGAGTTGAATGAATGCATCGTGAAGAACTTTCTGAGAATGCTTCTCTGTAGTTTTTAGGTGAAGATATTCCATATCCCAGCACAGGCCTCGAAGTGCTCCAAATAACCACTTGCAGATTTTACCAAAAGAGTGTTTCAAAACTTCTCTTTCTACAGGTAAGTTCAAGTCTGTGAGTTGAATGCACTCAACACAAAGAAGTTTCTGAGAATGCTTCTGTTCAGTTTTTATGTGAAGATATTTCCTTTTCCAGCATAGGCCTCAAACGGCTCCAAATATCCACTTGCAGATTCTACAAAAAGAGTGTTTCCAAACTTCTCTATCAATTGGTAGGTTCAACTCTGTGAGTTGAATGAACTCATCACTAAGAAGTTTCTGAGAATCCTTCTCTCTAGTTTTTATGTGAAGATAATTCCTTTTCCAACATAGGCCTGAATGTGCTCCGAATAAACACTTGCAGATTCTACAAACGTAATGTTTCAAAACTGTTCTATCAAAAGAAACGTTCAAGTCTGTGAGTTGAATGCACTCATCGCAGAGAAGTTTCTGAGAATGCTTCTGTCTAGTTTTTAGGTGAAGATATTTCCTTTTCCAGCATAGGCCTCAAAACGCTCCAAATATCCTCTTGCAGATTCTATAAAAAGAGTGTTTCAAAACTGTTCTATCAAAAGGAAGGTTCAACTCTGTGAGTTGAATGAATGCATCGTGAAGAACTTTCTGAGAATGCTTCTCTGTAGTTTTTAGGTGAAGATATTCCATATCCCAGCACAGGCCTCGAAGTGCTCCAAATAACCACTTGCAGATTTTACCAAAAGAGTGTTTCAAAACTGCTCTTTCTACAGGTAAGTTCAAGTCTGTGAGTTGAATGCACTCAACACAAAGAAGTTTCTGAGAATGCTTCTGTTCAGTTTTTATGTGAAGATATTTCCTTTTCCAGCATAGGCCTCAAACGGCTCCAAATATCCACTTGCAGATTCTACAAAAAGAGTGTTTCCAAACTTCTCTATCAATTCGTAGGTTCAACTCTGTGAGTTGAATGAACTCATCACAAAGAAGTTTCTGAGAATCCTTCTCTCTAGTTTTTATGCGAAGATATTTCCTTTTCCAACATAGGCCTCAAGGTGCTCCGAATAAACACTTGCAGATTCTACAAACGTAATGTTTCCAAACTGTTCTATCAAAAGAAACGTTCTAATCCGTGAGTTGAATGCACTCATCACACAGAAGTTTCTGAGAATTCTTCTGTCTAGTTTTTAGGTGAAGATATTTCCTTTTCCAGCATAGGCCTCAAAACGCTCCAAATATCCTCTTGCAGATTCTACAAAAAGAGTGTTTCAAATCTGTTCTATCAAAAGGAAGGTTCAACTCTGTGAGTTGAATGAATGCGTCGTGAAGAACTTTCTGAGAATGCTTCTCTGTAGTTTTTAGGTGAAGACATTCCATATCCCAGCACAGGCCTCGAAGTGCTCCAAATAACCACTTGCAGATTTTACCAAAAGAGTGTTTCAAAACTGCTCTTTCTACAGGTAAGTTCAAGTCTGTGAGTTGAATGCACTCAACACCAAGAAGTTTCTGAGAATTCTTCTGTTCAGTTTTTAGGTGAAGATATTTCCTTTTCCAGCATAGGCCTCAAACGGCTCCAAATATCCACTTGCAGATTCTACAAAAAGAGTGTTTCCAAACTTCTCTATCAATTGGTAGGTTCAACTCTGTGAGTTGAATGAACTCATCACAAAGAAGTTTCTGAGAATCCTTCTCTCTAGTTTTTATGTGAAGATAATTCCTTTTCCAACATAGGCCTGAATGTGCTCCGAATAAACACTTGCAGATTCTACAAACGTAATGTTTCAAAACTGTTCTATCAAAAGAAACGTTCAAGTCTGTGAGTTGAATGCACTCATCGCACAGAAGTTTCTCAGAATGCTTCTGTCTAGTTTTTAGGTGAAGATATTTCCTTTTCCAGCATAGGCCTCAAAACGCTCCAAATATCCTCTTGCAGATTCTACAAAAAGAGTGTTTCAAAACTGTTCTATCAAAAGGAAGGTTCAACTCTGTGAGTTGAATGAATGCATCGTGAAGAACTTTCTGAGAATGCTTCTCTGTAGTTTTTAGGTGAAGATATTCCATATCCCAGCACAGGCCTCGAAGTGCTCCAAATAACCACTTGCAGATTTTAGCAAAAGAGTGTTTCAAAACTGCTCTTTCTACAGGTAAGTTCAAGTCTGTGAGTTGAATGCACTCAACACAAAAAAGTTTCTGAGAATGCTTCTGTTCAGTTTTTATGTGAAGATATTTCCTTTTCCAGCATAGGCCTCAAACGGCTCCAAATATCCACTTGCAGATTCTACAAAAAGAGTGTTCCCAAACTTCTCTATCAATTGGTAGGTTCAACTCTGTGAGTTGAATGAACTCATCACAAAGAAGTTTCTGAGAATCCTTCTCTCTAGTTTTTATGTGAAGATATTTCCTTTTCCAACATAGGCCTGAATGTGCTCCGAATAAACACTTGCAGATTCTACAAACGTAATGTTTCAAAACTGTTCTATCAAAAGAAACGTTCAAGTCTGTGAGTTGAATGCACTCATCGCAGAGAAGTTTCTGAGAATGCTTCTGTCTAGTTTTTAGGTGAAGATATTTCCTTTTCCAGCATAGGCCTCAAAACGCTCCAAATATCCTCTTGCAGATTCTACAAAAAGAGTGTTTCAAAACTGTTCTATCAAAAGGAAGGTTCAACTCTGTGAGTTGAATGAATGCATCGTGAAGAACTTTCTGAGAATGCTTCTCTGTAGTTTTTAGGTGAAGATATTCCATATCCCAGCACAGGCCTCGAAGTGCTCCAAATAACCACTTGCAGATTTTACCAAAAGAGTGTTTCAAAACTGCTCTTTCTACAGGTAAGTTCAAGTCTGTGAGTTGAATGCACTCAACACAAAGAAGTTTCTGAGAATGCTTCTGTTCAGTTTTTATGTGAAGATATTTCCTTTTCCAGCATAGGCCTCAAACGGCTCCAAATATCCACTTACAGATTCTACAAAAAGAGTGTTTCCAAACTTCTCTACCAATTGGTAGGTTCAACTCTGTGAGTTGAATGAACTCATCACAAAGAAGTTTCTGAGAATCCTTCTCTCTAGTTTTTATGTGAAGATATTTCCTTTTCCAACATAGGCCTCAAGGTGCTCCGAATAAACACTTGCAGATTCTACAAACGTAATGTTTCAAAACTGTTCTATCAAAAGAAACGTTCAAGTCTGTGAGTTGAATGCACTCATCACACAGAAGTTTCTGAGAATTCTTCTGTCTAGTTTTTAGGTGAAGATATTTCCTTTTCCAGCATAGGCCTCAAAACGCTCCAAATATCCTCTTGCAGATTCTACAAAAAGAGTGTTTCAAATCTGTTCTATCAAAAGGAAGGTTCAACTCTGTGAGTTGAATGAATGCATCGTGAAGAACTTTCTGAGAATGCTTCTCTGTAGTTTTTAGGTGAAGATATTCCATATCCCAGCACAGGCCTCGAAGTGCTCCAAATAACCACTTGCAGATTTTACCAAAAGAGTGTTTCAAAACTGCTCTTTCTACAGGTAAGTTCAAGTCTGTGAGTTGAAAGCACTCAACACCAAGAAGTTTCTGAGAATTCTTCTGTTCAGTTTTTAGGTGAAGATATTTCCTTTTCCAGCACAGGCCTCAAACGGCTCCAAATATCCACTTGCAGATTCTACAAAGGAGTGTTTCCAAACTTCTCTATCAATTGGTAGGTTCAACTCTGTGAGTTGAATGAACTCATCACTAAGAAGTTTCTGAGAAATCTTCTCTCTAGTTTTTATGTGAAGATAATTCCTTTTCCAACATAGGCCTGAATGTGCTCCGAATAAACACTTGCAGATTCTACAAACGTAATGCTTCAAAACTGTTCTATCAAAAGAAACGTTCAAGTCTGTGAGTTGAATGCACTCATCGCAGAAAAGTTTCTGAGAATGCTTCTGTCTAGTTTTTAGGTGAAGATATTTCCTTTTCCAGCATAGGCCTCAAAACGCTCCAAATATCCTCTTGCAGATTCTATAAAAAGAGTGTTTCAAAACTGTTCTATCAAAAGGAAGGTTCAACTCTGTGAGTTGAATGAATGCATCGTGAAGAACTTTCTGAGAATGCTTCTCTGTAGTTTTTAGGTGAAGATATTCCATATCCCAGCACAGGCCTCGAAGTGCTCCAAATAACCACTTGCAGATTTTACCAAAAGAGTGTTTCAAAACTGCTCTTTCTACAGGTAAGTTCAAGTCTGTGAGTTGAATGCACTCAACACAAAGAAGTTTCTGAGAATGCTTCTGTTCAGTTTTTATGTGAAGATATTTCCTTTTCCAGCATAGGCCTCAAACGGCTCCAAATATCCACTTGCAGATTCTACAAAAAGAGTGTTTCCAAACTTCTCTATCAATTCGTAGGTTCAACTCTGTGAGTTGAATGAACTCATCACAAAGAAGTTTCTGAGAATCCTTCTCTCTAGTTTTTATGCGAAGATATTTCCTTTTCCAACATAGGCCTCAAGGTGCTCCGAATAAACACTTGCAGATTCTACAAACGTAATGTTCCCAAACTGTTCTATCAAAAGAAACGTTCTAGTCTGTGAGTTGAATGCACTCATCACACAGAAGTTTCTGAGAATTCTTCTGTCTAGTTTTTAGGTGAAGATATTTCCTTTTCCAGCATAGGCCTCAAAACGCTCCAAATATCCTCTTGCAGATTCTACAAAAAGAGTGTTTCAAATCTGTTCTATCAAAAGGAAGGTTCAACTCTGTGAGTTGAATGAATGCGTCGTGAAGAACTTTCTGAGAATGCTTCTCTGTAGTTTTTAGGTGAAGATATTCCATATCCCAGCACAGGCCTCGAAGTGCTCCAAATAACCACTTGCAGATTTTACCAAAAGAGTGTTTCAAAACTGCTCTTTCTACAGGTAAGTTCAAGTCTGTGAGTTGAATGCACTCAACACAAAGAAGTTTCTGAGAATGCTTCTGTTCAGTTTTTATGTGAAGATATTTCCTTTTCCAGCATAGGCCTCAAACGGCTCCAAATATCCACTTGCAGATTCTACAAAAAGAGTGTTTCCAAACTTCTCTATCAATTGGTAGGTTCAACTCTGTGAGTTGAATGAACTCATCACAAAGAAGTTTCTGAGAATCCTTCTCTCTAGTTTTTATGTGAAGATATTACCTTTTCCAACATAGGCCTCAAGGTGCTCCGAATAAACACTTGCAGATTCTACAAACGTAATGTTTCCAAACTGTTCTATCAAAAGAAACGTTCTAGTCTGTGAGTTGAATGCACTCATCACACAGAAGTTTCTGAGAATGCTTCTGTCTAGTTTTTAGGTGAAGATATTTCCTTTTCCAGCATAGGCCTCAAAACGCTCCAAATATCCTCTTGCAGATTCTACAAAAAGAGTGTTTCAAATCTGTTCTATCAAAAGGAAGGTTCAACTCTGTGAGTTGAATGAATGCGTCGTGAAGAACTTTCTGAGAATGCTTCTCTGTAGTTTTTAGGTGAAGATATTCCATATCCCAGCACAGGCCTCGAAGTGCTCCAAATAACCACTTGCAGATTTTACCAAAAGAGTGTTTCAAAACTGCTCTTTCTACAGGTAAGTTCAAGTCTGTGAGTTGAATGCACTCAACACCAAGAAGTTTCTGAGAATTCTTCTGTTCAGTTTTTAGGTGAAGATATTTCCTTTTCCAGCATAGGCCTCAAACGGCTCCAAATATCCACTTGCAGATTCTACAAAAAGAGTGTTTCCAAACTTCTCTATCAATTGGTAGGTTCAACTCTGTGAGTTGAATGAACTCATCACAAAGAAGTTTCTGAGAATCCTTCTCTCTAGTTTTTATGTGAAGATAATTCCTTTTCCAACATAGGCCTGAATGTGCTCCGAATAAACACATGCAGATTCTACAAACGTAATGTTTCCAAACTGTTCTATCAAAAGAAACGTTCAAGTCTGTGAGTTGAATGCACTCATCGCACAGAAGTTTCTCAGAATGCTTCTGTCTAGTTTTTAGGTGAAGATATTTCCTTTTCCAGCATAGGCCTCAAAACGCTCTAAATATCCTCTTGCAGATTCTACAAAAAGAGTGTTTCAAAACTGTTCTATCAAAAGGAAGGTTCAACTCTGTGAGTTGAATGAATGCATCGTGAAGAACTTTCTGAGAATGCTTCTCTGTAGTTTTTAGGTGAAGATATTCCATATCCCAGCACAGGCCTCGAAGTGCTCCAAATAACCACTTGCAGATTTTACCAAAAGAGTGTTTCAAAACTGCTCTTTCTACAGGTAAGTTCAAGTCTGTGAGTTGAATGCACTCAACACAAAAAAGTTTCTGAGAATGCTTCTGTTCAGTTTTTATGTGAAGATATTTCCTTTTCCAGCATAGGCCTCAAACGGCTCCAAATATCCACTTGCAGATTCTACAAAAAGAGTGTTCCCAAACTTCTCTATCAATTGGTAGGTTCAACTCTGTGAGTTGAATGAACTCATCACAAAGAAGTTTCTGAGAATCCTTCTCTCTAGTTTTTATGTGAAGATATTTCCTTTTCCAACATAGGTCTCAAGGTGCTCCGAATAAACACTTGCAGATTCTACAAACGTAATGTTTCAAAACTGTTCTATCAAAAGAAACGTTCAAGTCTGTGAGTTGAATGCACTCATCACACAGAAGTTTCTGAGAATTCTTCTGTCTAGTTTTTAGGTGAAGATATTTCCTTTTCCAGCATAGGCCTCAAAACGCTCCAAATATCCTCTTGCAGATTCTACAAAAAGAGTGTTTCAAATCTGTTCTATCAAAAGGAAGGTTCAACTCTGGGAGTTGAATGAATGCGTCGTGAAGAACTTTCTGAGAATGCTTCTCTGTAGTTTTTAGGTGAAGACATTCCATATCCCAGCACAGGCCTCGAAGTGCTCCAAATAACCACTTGCAGATTTTACCAAAAGAGTGTTTCAAAACTGCTCTTTCTACAGGTAAGTTCAAGTCTGTGAGTTGAATGCACTCAACACCAAGAAGTTTCTGAGAATTCTTCTGTTCAGTTTTTAGGTGAAGATATTTCCTTTTCCAGCATAGGCCTCAAACGGCTCCAAATATCCACTTGGAGATTCTACAAAAAGAGTGTTTCCAAACTTCTCTATCAATTGGTAGGTTCAACTCTGTGAGTTGAATGAACTCATCACAAAGAAGTTTCTGAGAATCCTTCTCTCTAGTTTTTATGTGAAGATAATTCCTTTTCCAACATAGGCCTGAATGTGCTCCGAATAAACACTTGCAGATTCTACAAACGTAATGTTTCAAAACTGTTCTATCAAAAGAAACGTTCAAGTCTGTGAGTTGAATGCACTCATCGCAGAGAAGTTTCTGAGAATGCTTCTGTCTAGTTTTTAGGTGAAGATATTTCCTTTTCCAGCATAGGCCTCAAAACGCTCCAAATATCCTCTTGCAGATTCTACAAAAAGAGTGTTTCAAAACTGTTCTATCAAAAGGAAGGTTCAACTCTGTGAGTTGAATGAATGCATCGTGAAGAACTTTCTGAGAATGCTTCTCTGTAGTTTTTAGGTGAAGATATTCCATATCCCAGCACAGGCCTCGAAGTGCTCCAAATAACCACTTGCAGATTTTACCAAAAGAGTGTTTCAAAACTTCTCTTTCTACAGGTAAGTTCAAGTCTGTGAGTTGAATGCACTCAACACAAAGAAGTTTCTGAGAATGCTTCTGTTCAGTTTTTATGTGAAGATATTTCCTTTTCCAGCATAGGCCTCAAACGGCTCCAAATATCCACTTGCAGATTCTACAAAAAGAGTGTTTCCAAACTTCTCTATCAATTGGTAGGTTCAACTCTGTGAGTTGAATGAACTCATCACTAAGAAGTTTCTGAGAATCCTTCTCTCTAGTTTTTATGTGAAGATAATTCCTTTTCCAACATAGGCCTGAATGTGCTCCGAATAAACACTTGCAGATTCTACAAACGTAATGTTTCAAAACTGTTCTATCAAAAGAAACGTTCAAGTCTGTGAGTTGAATGCACTCATCGCAGAGAAGTTTCTGAGAATGCTTCTGTCTAGTTTTTAGGTGAAGATATTTCCTTTTCCAGCATAGGCCTCAAAACGCTCCAAATATCCTCTTGCAGATTCTATAAAAAGAGTGTTTCAAAACTGTTCTATCAAAAGGAAGGTTCAACTCTGTGAGTTGAATGAATGCATCGTGAAGAACTTTCTGAGAATGCTTCTCTGTAGTTTTTAGGTGAAGATATTCCATATCCCAGCAAAGGCCTCGAAGTGCTCCAAATAACCACTTGCAGATTTTACCAAAAGAGTGTTTCAAAACTGCTCTTTCTACAGGTAAGTTCAAGTCTGTGAGTTGAATGCACTCAACACAAAGAAGTTTCTGAGAATGCTTCTGTTCAGTTTTTATGTGAAGATATTTCCTTTTCCAGCATAGGCCTCAAACGGCTCCAAATATCCACTTGCAGATTCTACAAAAAGAGTGTTTCCAAACTTCTCTATCAATTCGTAGGTTCAACTCTGTGAGTTGAATGAACTCATCACAAAGAAGTTTCTGAGAATCCTTCTCTCTAGTTTTTATGCGAAGATATTTCCTTTTCCAACATAGGCCTCAAGGTGCTCCGAATAAACACTTGCAGATTCTACAAACGTAATGTTTCCAAACTGTTCTATCAAAAGAAACGTTCTAATCCGTGAGTTGAATGCACTCATCACACAGAAGTTTCTGAGAATTCTTCTGTCTAGTTTTTAGGTGAAGATATTTCCTTTTCCAGCATAGGCCTCAAAACGCTCCAAATATCCTCTTGCAGATTCTACAAAAAGAGTGTTTCAAATCTGTTCTATCAAAAGGAAGGTTCAACTCTGTGAGTTGAATGAATGCGTCGTGAAGAACTTTCTGAGAATGCTTCTCTGTAGTTTTTAGGTGAAGATATTCCATATCCCAGCACAGGCCTCGAAGTGCTCCAAATAACCACTTGCAGATTTTACCAAAAGAGTGTTTCAAAACTGCTCTTTCTACAGGTAAGTTCAAGTCTGTGAGTTGAATGCACTCAACACAAAGAAGTTTCTGAGAATGCTTCTGTTCAGTTTTTATGTGAAGATATTTCCTTTTCCAGCATAGGCCTCAAACGGCTCCAAATATCCACTTGCAGATTCTACAAAAAGAGTGTTTCCAAACTTCTCTATCAATTGGTAGGTTCAACTCTGTGAGTTGAATGAACTCATCACAAAGAAGTTTCTGAGAATCCTTCTCTCTAGTTTTTATGTGAAGATATTACCTTTTCCAACACAGGCCTCAAGGTGCTCCGAATAAACACTTGCAGATTCTACAAACGTAATGTTTCCAAACTGTTCTATCAAAAGAAACGTTCTAGTCTGTGAGTTGAATGCACTCATCACACAGAAGTTTCTGAGAATGCTTCTGTCTAGTTTTTAGGTGAAGATATTTCCTTTTCCAGCATAGGCCTCAAAACGCTCCAAATATCCTCTTGCAGATTCTACAAAAAGAGTGTTTCAAATCTGTTCTATCAAAAGGAAGGTTCAACTCTGTGAGTTGAATGAATGCATCGTGAAGAACTTTCTGAGAATGCTTCTCTGTAGTTTTTAGGTGAAGATATTCCACATCCCAGCACAGTCCTCGAAGTGCACCAAATAACCACTTGCAGATTTTACCAAAAGAGTGTTTCAAAACTGCTCTTTCTACAGGTAAGTTCAAGTCTGTGAGTTGAATGCACTCAACACCAAGAAGTTTCTGAGAATGCTTCTGTTCAGTTTTTATGTGGAGATATTTCCTTTTCCAGCATAGGCCTCAAACGGCTCCAAATATCCACTTGCAGATTCTACAAAAAGAGTGTTCCCAAACTTCTCTATCAATTGGTAGGTTCAACTCTGTGAGTTGAATGAACTCATCACAAAGAAGTTTCTGAGAATCCTTCTCTCTAGTTTTTATGTGAAGATATTTCCTTTTCCAACATAGGCCTCAAGGTGCTCCGAATAAACACTTGCAGATTCTACAAACGTAATGTTTCAAAACTGTTCTATCAAAAGAAACGTTCAAGTCTGTGAGTTGAATGCACTCATCACACAGAAGTTTCTGAGAATTCTTCTGTCTAGTTTTTAGGTGAAGATATTTCCTTTTGCAGCATAGGCCTCAAAACGCTCCAAATATCCTCTTGCAGATTCTACAAAAAGAGTGTTTCAAATCTGTTCTATCAAAAGGAAGGTTCAACTCTGTGAGTTGAATGAATGCGTCATGAAGAACTTTCTGAGAATGCTTCTCTGTAGTTTTTAGGTGAAGACATTCCATATCCCAGCACAGGCCTCGAAGTGCTCCAAATAACCACTTGCAGATTTTACCAAAAGAGTGTTTCAAAACTGCTCTTTCTACAGGTAAGTTCAAGTCTGTGAGTTGAATGCACTCAACACCAAGAAGTTTCTGAGAATTCTTCTGTTCAGTTTTTAGGTGAAGATATTTCCTTTTCCAGCATAGGCCTCAAACGGCTCCAAATATCCACTTGCAGATTCTACAAAAAGAGTGTTTCCAAACTTCTCTATCAATTGGTAGGTTCAACTCTGTGAGTTGAATGAACTCATCACAAAGAAGTTTCTGAGAATCCTTCTCTCTAGTTTTTATGTGAAGATAATTCCTTTTCCAACATAGGCCTGAATGTGCTCCGAATAAACACTTGCAGATTCTACAAACGTAATGTTTCAAAACTGTTCTATCAAAAGAAACGTTCAAGTCTGTGAGTTGAATGCACTCATCGCAGAGAAGTTTCTGAGAATGCTTCTGTCTAGTTTTTAGGTGAAGATATTTCCTTTTCCAGCATAGGCCTCAAAACGCTCCAAATATCCTCTTGCAGATTCTACAAAAAGAGTGTTTCAAAACTGTTCTATCAAAAGGAAGGTTCAACTCTGTGAGTTGAATGAATGCATCGTGAAGAACTTTCTGAGAATGCTTCTCTGTAGTTTTTAGGTGAAGATATTCCATATCCCAGCACAGGCCTCGAAGTGCTCCAAATAACCACTTGCAGATTTTACCAAAAGAGTGTTTCAAAACTGCTCTTTCTACAGGTAAGTTCAAGTCTGTGAGTTGAATGCACTCAACACCAAGAAGTTTCTGAGAATGCTTCTGTTCAGTTTTTATGTGAAGATATTTCCTTTTCCAGCATAGGCCTCAAACGGCTCCAAATATCCACTTACAGATTCTACAAAAAGAGTGTTTCCAAACTTCTCTACCAATTGGTAGGTTCAACTCTGTGAGTTGAATGAACTCATCACAAAGAAGTTTCTGAGAATCCTTCTCTCTAGTTTTTATGTGAAGATATTTCCTTTTCCAACATAGGCCTCAAGGTGCTCCGAATAAACACTTGCAGATTCTACAAACGTAATGTTTCAAAACTGTTCTATCAAAAGAAACGTTCAAGTCTGTGAGTTGAATGCACTCATCACACAGAAGTTTCTGAGAATTCTTCTGTCTAGTTTTTAGGTGAAGATATTTCCTTTTCCAGCATAGGCCTCAAAACGCTCCAAATATCCTCTTGCAGATTCTACAAAAATAGTGTTTCAAATCTGTTCTATCAAAAGGAAGGTTCAACTCTGTGAGTTGAATGAATGCGTCGTGAAGAACTTTCTGAGAATGCTTCTCTGTAGTTTTTAGGTGAAGATATTCCATATCCCAGCACAGGCCTCGAAGTGCTCCAAATAACCACTTGCAGATTTTACCAAAAGAGTGTTTCAAAACTGCTCTTTCTACAGGTAAGTTCAAGTCTGTGAGTTGAATGCACTCAACACCAAGAAGTTTCTGAGAATTCTTCTGTTCAGTTTTTAGGTGAAGATATTTCCTTTTCCAGCATAGGCCTCAAACGGCTCCAAATATCCACTTGCAGATTCTACAAAAAGAGTGTTTCCAAACTTCTCTATCAATTGGTAGGTTCAACTCTGTGAGTTGAATGAACTCATCACTAAGAAGTTTCTGAGAATCCTTCTCTCTAGTTTTTATGTGAAGATAATTCCTTTTCCAACATAGGCCTGAATGTGCTCCGAATAAACACTTGCAGATTCTACAAACGTAATGTTTCCAAACTGTTCTATCAAAAGAAACGTTCAAGTCTGTGAGTTGAATGCACTCATCGCAGAGAAGTTTCTGAGAATGCTTCTGTCTAGTTTTTAGGTGAAGATATTTCCTTTTCCAGCATAGGCCTCAAAACGCTCCAAATATCCTCTTGCAGATTCTATAAAAAGAGTGTTTCAAAACTGTTCTATCAAAAGGAAGGTTCAACTCTGTGAGTTGAATGAATGCATCGTGAAGAACTTTCTGAGAATGCTTCTCTGTAGTTTTTAGGTGAAGATATTCCATATCCCAGCACAGGCCTCGAAGTGCTCCAAATAACCACTTGCAGATTTTACCAAAAGAGTGTTTCAAAACTGCTCTTTCTACAGGTAAGTTCAAGTCTGTGAGTTGAATGCACTCAACACAAAGAAGTTTCTGAGAATGCTTCTGTTCAGTTTTTATGTGAAGATATTTCCTTTTCCAGCATAGGCCTCAAACGGCTCCAAATATCCACTTACAGATTCTACAAAAAGAGTGTTTCCAAACTTCTCTACCAATTGGTAGGTTCAACTCTGTGAGTTGAATGAACTCATCACAAAGAAGTTTCTGAGAATCCTTCTCTCTAGTTTTTATGTGAAGATATTTCCTTTTCCAACATAGGCCTCAAGGTGCTCCGAATAAACACTTGCAGATTCTACAAACGTAATGTTTCAAAACTGTTCTATCAAAAGAAACGTTCAAGTCTGTGAGTTGAATGCACTCATCACACAGAAGTTTCTGAGAATTCTTCTGTCTAGTTTTTAGGTGAAGATATTTCCTTTTCCAGCATAGGCCTCAAAACGCTCCAAATATCCTCTTGCAGATTCTACAAAAAGAGTGTTTCAAATCTGTTCTATCAAAAGGAAGGTTCAACTCTGTGAGTTGAATGAATGCGTCGTGAAGAACTTTCTGAGAATGCTTCTCTGTAGTTTTTAGGTGAAGATATTCCATATCCCAGCACAGGCCTCGAAGTGCTCCAAATAACCACTTGCAGATTTTACCAAAAGAGTGTTTCAAAACTGCTCTTTCTACAGGTAAGTTCAAGTCTGTGAGTTGAATGCACTCAACACCAAGAAGTTTCTGAGAATTCTTCTGTTCAGTTTTTAGGTGAAGATATTTCCTTTTCCAGCATAGGCCTCAAACGGCTCCAAATATCCACTTGCAGATTCTACAAAAAGAGTGTTTCCAAACTTCTCTATCAATTGGTAGGTTCAACTCTGTGAGTTGAATGAACTCATCACTAAGAAGTTTCTGAGAAATCTTCTCTCTAGTTTTTATGTGAAGATAATTCCTTTTCCAACATAGGCCTGAATGTGCTCCGAATAAACACTTGCAGATTCTACAAACGTAATGTTTCAAAACTGTTCTATCAAAAGAAACGTTCAAGTCTGTGAGTTGAATGCACTCATCGCAGAAAAGTTTCTGAGAATGCTTCTGTCTAGTTTTTAGGTGAAGATATTTCCTTTTCCAGCATAGGCCTCAAAACGCTCCAAATATCCTCTTGCAGATTCTATAAAAAGAGTGTTTCAAAACTGTTCTATCAAAAGGAAGGTTCAACTCTGTGAGTTGAATGAATGCATCGTGAAGAACTTTCTGAGAATGCTTCTCTGTAGTTTTTAGGTGAAGATATTCCATATCCCAGCACAGGCCTCGAAGTGCTCCAAATAACCACTTGCAGATTTTACCAAAAGAGTGTTTCAAAACTGCTCTTTCTACAGGTAAGTTCAAGTCTGTGAGTTGAATGCACTCAACACAAAGAAGTTTCTGAGAATGCTTCTGTTCAGTTTTTATGTGAAGATATTTCCTTTTCCAGCATAGGCCTCAAACGGCTCCAAATATCCACTTGCAGATTCTACAAAAAGAGTGTTTCCAAACTTCTCTATCAATTCGTAGGTTCAACTCTGTGAGTTGAATGAACTCATCACAAAGAAGTTTCTGAGAATCCTTCTCTCTAGTTTTTATGCGAAGATATTTCCTTTTCCAACATAGGCCTTAAGGTGCTCCGAATAAACACTTGCAGATTCTACAAACGTAATGTTCCCAAACTGTTCTATCAAAAGAAACGTTCTAGTCTGTGAGTTGAATGCACTCATCACAGAGAAGTTTCTGAGAATTCTTCTGTCTAGTTTTTAGGTGAAGATATTTCCTTTTCCAGCATAGGCCTCAAAACGCTCCAAATATCCTCTTGCAGATTCTACAAAAAGAGTGTTTCAAATCTGTTCTATCAAAAGGAAGGTTCAACTCTGTGAGTTGAATGAATGCGTCGTGAAGAACTTTCTGAGAATGCTTCTCTGTAGTTTTTAGGTGAAGATATTCCATATCCCAGCACAGGCCTCGAAGTGCTCCAAATAACCACTTGCAGATTTTACCAAAAGAGTGTTTCAAAACTGCTCTTTCTACAGGTAAGTTCAAGTCTGTGAGTTGAATGCACTCAACACAAAGAAGTTTCTGAGAATGCTTCTGTTCAGTTTTTATGTGAAGATATTTCCTTTTCCAGCATAGGCCTCAAACGGCTCCAAATATCCACTTGCAGATTCTACAAAAAGAGTGTTTCCAAACTTCTCTATCAATTGGTAGGTTCAACTCTGTGAGTTGAATGAACTCATCACAAAGAAGTTTCTGAGAATCCTTCTCTCTAGTTTTTATGTGAAGATATTACCTTTTCCAACATAGGCCTCAAGGTGCTCCGAATAAACACTTGCAGATTCTACAAACGTAATGTTTCCAAACTGTTCTATCAAAAGAAACGTTCTAGTCTGTGAGTTGAATGCACTCATCACAGAGAAGTTTCTGAGAATGCTTCTGTCTAGTTTTTAGGTGAAGATATTTCCTTTTCCAGCATAGGCCTCAAAACGCTCCAAATATCCTCTTGCAGATTCTACAAAAAGAGTGTTTCAAATCTGTTCTATCAAAAGGAAGGTTCAACTCTGTGAGTTGAATGAATGCGTCGTGAAGAACTTTCTGAGAATGCTTCTCTGTAGTTTTTAGGTGAAGATATTCCATATCCCAGCACAGGCCTCGAAGTGCTCCAAATAACCACTTGCAGATTTTACCAAAAGAGTGTTTCAAAACTGCTCTTTCTACAGGTAAGTTCAAGTCTGTGAGTTGAATGCACTCAACACCAAGAAGTTTCTGAGAATTCTTCTGTTCAGTTTTTAGGTGAAGATATTTCCTTTTCCAGCATAGGCCTCAAACGGCTCCAAATATCCACTTGCAGATTCTACAAAAAGAGTGTTTCCAAACTTCTCTATCAATTGGTAGGTTCAACTCTGTGAGTTGAATGAACTCATCACAAAGAAGTTTCTGAGAATCCTTCTCTCTAGTTTTTATGTGAAGATAATTCCTTTTCCAACATAGGCCTGAATGTGCTCCGAATAAACACATGCAGATTCTACAAACGTAATGTTTCCAAACTGTTCTATCAAAAGAAACGTTCAAGTCTGTGAGTTGAATGCACTCATCGCACAGAAGTTTCTCAGAATGCTTCTGTCTAGTTTTTAGGTGAAGATATTTCCTTTTCCAGCATAGGCCTCAAAACGCTCTAAATATCCTCTTGCAGATTCTACAAAAAGAGTGTTTCAAAACTGTTCTATCAAAAGGAAGGTTCAACTCTGTGAGTTGAATGAATGCATCGTGAAGAACTTTCTGAGAATGCTTCTCTGTAGTTTTTAGGTGAAGATATTCCATATCCCAGCACAGGCCTCGAAGTGCTCCAAATAACCACTTGCAGATTTTACCAAAAGAGTGTTTCAAAACTGCTCTTTCTACAGGTAAGTTCAAGTCTGTGAGTTGAATGCACTCAACACAAAAAAGTTTCTGAGAATGCTTCTGTTCAGTTTTTATGTGAAGATATTTCCTTTTCCAGCATAGGCCTCAAACGGCTCCAAATATCCACTTGCAGATTCTACAAAAAGAGTGTTCCCAAACTTCTCTATCAATTGGTAGGTTCAACTCTGTGAGTTGAATGAACTCATCACAAAGAAGTTTCTGAGAATCCTTCTCTCTAGTTTTTATGTGAAGATATTTCCTTTTCCAACATAGGCCTCAAGGTGCTCCGAATAAACACTTGCAGATTCTACAAACGTAATGTTTCAAAACTGTTCTATCAAAAGAAACGTTCAAGTCTGTGAGTTGAATGCACTCATCACACAGAAGTTTCTGAGAATTCTTCTGTCTAGTTTTTAGGTGAAGATATTTCCTTTTCCAGCATAGGCCTCAAAACGCTCCAAATATCCTCTTGCAGATTCTACAAAAAGAGTGTTTCAAATCTGTTCTATCAAAAGGAAGGTTCAACTCTGGGAGTTGAATGAATGCGTCGTGAAGAACTTTCTGAGAATGCTTCTCTGTAGTTTTTAGGTGAAGACATTCCATATCCCAGCACAGGCCTCGAAGTGCTCCAAATAACCACTTGCAGATTTTACCAAAAGAGTGTTTGAAAACTGCTCTTTCTACAGGTAAGTTCAAGTCTGTGAGTTGAATGCACTCAACACCAAGAAGTTTCTGAGAATTCTTCTGTTCAGTTTTTAGGTGAAGATATTTCCTTTTCCAGCATAGGCCTCAAACGGCTCCAAATATCCACTTGCAGATTCTACAAAAAGAGTGTTTCCAAACTTCTCTATCAATTGGTAGGTTCAACTCTGTGAGTTGAATGAACTCATCACAAAGAAGTTTCTGAGAATCCTTCTCTCTAGTTTTTATGTGAAGATAATTCCTTTTCCAACATAGGCCTGAATGTGCTCCGAATAAACACTTGCAGATTCTACAAACGTAATGTTTCAAAACTGTTCTATCAAAAGAAACGTTCAAGTCTGTGAGTTGAATGCACTCATCGCAGAGAAGTTTCTGAGAATGCTTCTGTCTAGTTTTTAGGTGAAGATATTTCCTTTTCCAGCATAGGCCTCAAAACGCTCCAAATATCCTCTTGCAGATTCTACAAAAAGAGTGTTTCAAAACTGTTCTATCAAAAGGAAGGTTCAACTCTGTGAGTTGAATGAATGCATCGTGAAGAACTTTCTGAGAATGCTTCTCTGTAGTTTTTAGGTGAAGATATTCCATATCCCAGCACAGGCCTCGAAGTGCTCCAAATAACCACTTGCAGATTTTACCAAAAGAGTGTTTCAAAACTTCTCTTTCTACAGGTAAGTTCAAGTCTGTGAGTTGAATGCACTCAACACAAAGAAGTTTCTGAGAATGCTTCTGTTCAGTTTTTATGTGAAGATATTTCCTTTTCCAGCATAGGCCTCAAACGGCTCCAAATATCCACTTGCAGATTCTACAAAAAGAGTGTTTCCAAACTTCTCTATCAATTGGTAGGTTCAACTCTGTGTGTTGAATGAACTCATCACTAAGAAGTTTCTGAGAATCCTTCTCTCTAGTTTTTATGTGAAGATAATTCCTTTTCCAACATAGGCCTGAATGTGCTCCGAATAAACACTTGCAGATTCTACAAACGTAATGTTTCAAAACTGTTCTATCAAAAGAAACGTTCAAGTCTGTGAGTTGAATGCACTCATCGCAGAGAAGTTTCTGAGAATGCTTCTGTCTAGTTTTTAGGTGAAGATATTTCCTTTTCCAGCATAGGCCTCAAAACGCTCCAAATATCCTCTTGCAGATTCTATAAAAAGAGTGTTTCAAAACTGTTCTATCAAAAGGAAGGTTCAACTCTGTGAGTTGAATGAATGCATCGTGAAGAACTTTCTGAGAATGCTTCTCTGTAGTTTTTAGGTGAAGATATTCCATATCCCAGCAAAGGCCTCGAAGTGCTCCAAATAACCACTTGCAGATTTTACCAAAAGAGTGTTTCAAAACTGCTCTTTCTACAGGTAAGTTCAAGTCTGTGAGTTGAATGCACTCAACACAAAGAAGTTTCTGAGAATGCTTCTGTTCAGTTTTTATGTGAAGATATTTCCTTTTCCAGCATAGGCCTCAAACGGCTCCAAATATCCACTTGCAGATTCTACAAAAAGAGTGTTTCCAAACTTCTCTATCAATTCGTAGGTTCAACTCTGTGAGTTGAATGAACTCATCACAAAGAAGTTTCTGAGAATCCTTCTCTCTAGTTTTTATGCGAAGATATTTCCTTTTCCAACATAGGCCTCAAGGTGCTCCGAATAAACACTTGCAGATTCTACAAACGTAATGTTTCCAAACTGTTCTATCAAAAGAAACGTTCTAGTCCGTGAGTTGAATGCACTCATCACACAGAAGTTTCTGAGAATTCTTCTGTCTAGTTTTTAGGTGAAGATATTTCCTTTTCCAGCATAGGCCTCAAAACGCTCCAAATATCCTCTTGCAGATTCTACAAAAAGAGTGTTTCAAATCTGTTCTATCAAAAGGAAGGTTCAACTCTGTGAGTTGAATGAATGCGTCGTGAAGAACTTTCTGAGAATGCTTCTCTGTAGTTTTTAGGTGAAGATATTCCATATCCCAGCACAGGCCTCGAAGTGCTCCAAATAACCACTTGCAGATTTTACCAAAAGAGTGTTTCAAAACTGCTCTTTCTACAGGTAAGTTCAAGTCTGTGAGTTGAATGCACTCAACACAAAGAAGTTTCTGAGAATGCTTCTGTTCAGTTTTTATGTGAAGATATTTCCTTTTCCAGCATAGGCCTCAAACGGCTCCAAATATCCACTTGCAGATTCTACAAAAAGAGTGTTTCCAAACTTCTCTATCAATTGGTAGGTTCAACTCTGTGAGTTGAATGAACTCATCACAAAGAAGTTTCTGAGAATCCTTCTCTCTAGTTTTTATGTGAAGATATTACCTTTTCCAACACAGGCCTCAAGGTGCTCCGAATAAACACTTGCAGATTCTACAAACGTAATGTTTCCTAACTGTTCTATCAAAAGAAACGTTCTAGTCTGTGAGTTGAATGCACTCATCACACAGAAGTTTCTGAGAATGCTTCTGTCTAGTTTTTAGGTGAAGATATTTCCTTTTCCAGCATAGGCCTCAAAACGCTCCAAATATCCTCTTGCAGATTCTACAAAAAGAGTGTTTCAAATCTCTTCTATCAAAAGGAAGGTTCAACTCTGTGAGTTGAATGAATGCATCGTGAAGAACTTTCTGAGAATGCTTCTCTGTAGTTTTTAGGTGAAGATATTCCACATCCCAGCACAGTCCTCGAAGTGCTCCAAATAACCACTTGCAGATTTTACCAAAAGAGTGTTTCAAAACTGCTCTTTCTACAGGTAAGTTCAAGTCTGTGAGTTGAATGCACTCAACACCAAGAAGTTTCTGAGAATGCTTCTGTTCAGTTTTTATGTGGAGATATTTCCTTTTCCAGCATAGGCCTCAAACGGCTCCAAATATCCACTTGCAGATTCTACAAAAAGAGTGTTCCCAAACTTGTCTATCAATTGGTAGGTTCAACTCTGTGAGTTGAATGAACTCATCACAAAGAAGTTTCTGAGAATCCTTCTCTCTAGTTTTTATGTGAAGATATTTCCTTTTCCAACATAGGCCTCAAGGTGCTCCGAATAAACACTTGCAGATTCTACAAACGTAATGTTTCAAAACTGTTCTATCAAAAGAAACGTTCAAGTCTGTGAGTTGAATGCACTCATCACACAGAAGTTTCTGAGAATTCTTCTGTCTAGTTTTTAGGTGAAGATATTTCCTTTTGCAGCATAGGCCTCAAAACGCTCCAAATATCCTCTTGCAGATTCTACAAAAAGAGTGTTTCAAATCTGTTCTATCAAAAGGAAGGTTCAACTCTGTGAGTTGAATGAATGCGTCGTGAAGAACTTTCTGAGAATGCTTCTCTGTAGTTTTTAGGTGAAGACATTCCATATCCCAGCACAGGCCTCGAAGTGCTCCAAATAACCACTTGCAGATTTTACCAAAAGAGTGTTTCAAAACTGCTCTTTCTACAGGTAAGTTCAAGTCTGTGAGTTGAATGCACTCAACACCAAGAAGTTTCTGAGAATTCTTCTGTTCAGTTTTTAGGTGAAGATATTTCCTTTTCCAGCATAGGCCTCAAACGGCTCCAAATATCCACTTGCAGATTCTACAAAAAGAGTGTTTCCAAACTTCTCTATCAATTGGTAGGTTCAACTCTGTGAGTTGAATGAACTCATCACAAAGAAGTTTCTGAGAATCCTTCTCTCTAGTTTTTATGTGAAGATAATTCCTTTTCCAACATAGGCCTGAATGTGCTCCGAATAAACACTTGCAGATTCTACAAACGTAATGTTTCAAAACTGTTCTATCAAAAGAAACGTTCAAGTCTGTGAGTTGAATGCACTCATCGCAGAGAAGTTTCTGAGAATGCTTCTGTCTAGTTTTTAGGTGAAGATATTTCCTTTTCCAGCATAGGCCTCAAAACGCTCCAAATATCCTCTTGCAGATTCTACAAAAAGAGTGTTTCAAATCTGTTCTATCAAAAGGAAGGTTCAACTCTGTGAGTTGAATGAATGCGTCGTGAAGAACTTTCTGAGAATGCTTCTCTGTAGTTTTTAGGTGAAGATATTCCATATCCCAGCACAGGCCTCGAAGTGCTCCAAATAACCACTTGCAGATTTTACCAAAAGAGTGTTTCAAAACTTCTCTTTCTACAGGTAAGTTCAAGTCTGTGAGTTGAATGCACTCAACACAAAGAAGTTTCTGAGAATGCTTCTGTTCAGTTTTTATGTGAAGATATTTCCTTTTCCAGCATAGGCCTCAAACGGCTCCAAATATCCACTTGCAGATTCTACAAAAAGAGTGTTTCCAAACTTCTCTATCAATTGGTAGGTTCAACTCTGTGAGTTGAATGAACTCATCACAAAGAAGTTTCTGAGAATCCTTCTCTCTAGTTTTTATGTGAAGATATTACCTTTTCCAACATAGGCCTCAAGGTGCTCCGAATAAACACTTGCAGATTCTACAAACGTAATGTTTCCAAACTGTTCTATCAAAAGAAACGTTCTAGTCTGTGAGTTGAATGCACTCATCACACAGAAGTTTCTGAGAATGCTTCTGTCTAGTTTTTAGGTGAAGATATTTCCTTTTCCAGCATAGGCCTCAAAACGCTCCAAATATCCTCTTGCAGATTCTACAAAAAGAGTGTTTCAAATCTGTTCTATCAAAAGAAAGGTTCAACTCTGTGAGTTGAATGAATGCATCGTGAAGAACTTTCTGAGAATGCTTCTCTGTAGTTTTTAGGTGAAGATATTCCATATCCCAGCACAGGCCTCGAAGTGCTCCAAATAACCACTTGCAGATTTTACCAAAAGAGTGTTTCAAAACTGCTCTTTCTACAGGTAAGTTCAAGTCTGTGAGTTGAAAGCACTCAACACCAAGAAGTTTCTGAGAATTCTTCTGTTCAGTTTTTAGGTGAAGATATTTCCTTTTCCAGCATAGGCCTCAAACGGCTCCAAATATCCACTTGCAGATTCTACAAAAAGAGTGTTTCCAAACTTCTCTATCAATTGGTAGGTTCAACTCTGTGAGTTGAATGAACTCATCACTAAGAAGTTTCTGAGAAATCTTCTCTCTAGTTTTTATGTGAAGATAATTCCTTTTCCAACATAGGCCTGAATGTGCTCCGAATAAACACTTGCAGATTCTACAAACGTAATGTTTCAAAACTGTTCTATCAAAAGAAACGTTCAAGTCTGTGAGTTGAATGCACTCATCGCAGAAAAGTTTCTGAGAATGCTTCTGTCTAGTTTTTAGGTGAAGATATTTCCTTTTCCAGCATAGGCCTCAAAACGCTCCAAATATCCTCTTGCAGATTCTATAAAAAGAGTGTTTCAAAACTGTTCTATCAAAAGGAAGGTTCAACTCTGTGAGTTGAATGAATGCATCGTGAAGAACTTTCTGAGAATGCTTCTCTGTAGTTTTTAGGTGAAGATATTCCATATCCCAGCACAGGCCTCGAAGTGCTCCAAATAACCACTTGCAGATTTTACCAAAAGAGTGTTTCAAAACTGCTCTTTCTACAGGTAAGTTCAAGTCTGTGAGTTGAATGCACTCAACACAAAGAAGTTTCTGAGAATGCTTCTGTTCAGTTTTTATGTGAAGATATTTCCTTTTCCAGCATAGGCCTCAAACGGCTCCAAATATCCACTTGCAGATTCTACAAAAAGAGTGTTTCCAAACTTCTCTATCAATTCGTAGGTTCAACTCTGTGAGTTGAATGAACTCATCACAAAGAAGTTTCTGAGAATCCTTCTCTCTAGTTTTTATGCGAAGATATTTCCTTTTCCAACATAGGCCTCAAGGTGCTCCGAATAAACACTTGCAGATTCTACAAACGTAATGTTCCCAAACTGTTCTATCAAAAGAAACGTTCTAGTCTGTGAGTTGAATGCACTCATCACACAGAAGTTTCTGAGAATTCTTCTGTCTAGTTTTTAGGTGAAGATATTTCCTTTTCCAGCATAGGCCTCAAAACGCTCCAAATATCCTCTTGCAGATTCTACAAAAAGAGTGTTTCAAATCTGTTCTATCAAAAGGAAGGTTCAACTCTGTGAGTTGAATGAATGCGTCGTGAAGAACTTTCTGAGAATGCTTCTCTGTAGTTTTTAGGTGAAGATATTCCATATCCCAGCACAGGCCTCGAAGTGCTCCAAATAACCACTTGCAGATTTTACCAAAAGAGTGTTTCAAAACTGCTCTTTCTACAGGTAAGTTCAAGTCTGTGAGTTGAATGCACTCAACACAAAGAAGTTTCTGAGAATGCTTCTGTTCAGTTTTTATGTGAAGATATTTCCTTTTCCAGCATAGGCCTCAAACGGCTCCAAATATCCACTTGCAGATTCTACAAAAAGAGTGTTTCCAAACTTCTCTATCAATTGGTAGGTTCAACTCTGTGAGTTGAATGAACTCATCACAAAGAAGTTTCTGAGAATCCTTCTCTCTAGTTTTTATGTGAAAATATTACCTTTTAGAACATAGGCCTCAAGGTGCTCCGAATAAACACTTGCAGATTCTACAAACGTAATGTTTCCAAACTGTTCTATCAAAAGAAACGTTCTAGTCTGTGAGTTGAATGCACTCATCACACAGAAGTTTCTGAGAATGCTTCTGTCTAGTTTTTAGGTGAAGATATTTCCTTTTCCAGCATAGGCCTCAAAACGCTCCAAATATCCTCTTGCAGATTCTACAAAAAGAGTGTTTCAAATCTGTTCTATCAAAAGGAAGGTTCAACTCTGTGAGTTGAATGAATGCGTCGTGAAGAACTTTCTGAGAATGCTTCTCTGTAGTTTTTAGGTGAAGATATTCCATATCCCAGCACAGGCCTCGAAGTGCTCCAAATAACCACTTGCAGATTTTACCAAAAGAGTGTTTCAAAACTGCTCTTTCTACAGGTAAGTTCAAGTCTGTGAGTTGAATGCACTCAACACCAAGAAGTTTCTGAGAATTCTTCTGTTCAGTTTTTAGGTGAAGATATTTCCTTTTCCAGCATAGGCCTCAAACGGCTCCAAATATCCACTTGCAGATTCTACAAAAAGAGTGTTTCCAAACTTCTCTATCAATTGGTAGGTTCAACTCTGTGAGTTGAATGAACTCATCACAAAGAAGTTTCTGAGAATCCTTCTCTCTAGTTTTTATGTGAAGATAATTCCTTTTCCAACATAGGCCTGAATGTGCTCCGAATAAACACATGCAGATTCTACAAACGTAATGTTTCCAAACTGTTCTATCAAAAGAAACGTTCAAGTCTGTGAGTTGAATGCACTCATCGCACAGAAGTTTCTCAGAATGCTTCTGTCTAGTTTTTAGGTGAAGATATTTCCTTTTCCAGCATAGGCCTCAAAACGCTCTAAATATCCTCTTGCAGATTCTACAAAAAGAGTGTTTCAAAACTGTTCTATCAAAAGGAAGGTTCAACTCTGTGAGTTGAATGAATGCATCGTGAAGAACTTTCTGAGAATGCTTCTCTGTAGTTTTTAGGTGAAGATATTCCATATCCCAGCACAGGCCTCGAAGTGCTCCAAATAACCACTTGCAGATTTTACCAAAAGAGTGTTTCAAAACTGCTCTTTCTACAGGTAAGTTCAAGTCTGTGAGTTGAATGCACTCAACACAAAAAAGTTTCTGAGAATGCTTCTGTTCAGTTTTTATGTGAAGATATTTCCTTTTCCAGCATAGGCCTCAAACGGCTCCAAATATCCACTTGCAGATTCTACAAAAAGAGTGTTCCCAAACTTCTCTATCAATTGGTAGGTTCAACTCTGTGAGTTGAATGAACTCATCACAAAGAAGTTTCTGAGAATCCTTCTCTCTAGTTTTTATGTGAAGATATTTCCTTTTCCAACATAGGCCTCAAGGTGCTCTGAATAAACACTTGCAGATTCTACAAACGTAATGTTTCAAAACTGTTCTATCAAAAGAAACGTTCAAGTCTGTGAGTTGAATGCACTCATCACACAGAAGTTTCTGAGAATTCTTCTGTCTAGTTTTTAGGTGAAGATATTTCCTTTTCCAGCATAGGCCTCAAAACGCTCCAAATATCCTCTTGCAGATTCTACAAAAAGAGTGTTTCAAATCTGTTCTATCAAAAGGAAGGTTCAACTCTGGGAGTTGAATGAATGCGTCGTGAAGAACTTTCTGAGAATGCTTCTCTGTAGTTTTTAGGTGAAGACATTCCATATCCCAGCACAGGCCTCGAAGTGCTCCAAATAACCACTTGCAGATTTTACCAAAAGAGTGTTTCAAAACTGCTCTTTCTACAGGTAAGTTCAAGTCTGTGAGTTGAATGCACTCAACACCAAGAAGTTTCTGAGAATTCTTCTGTTCAGTTTTTAGGTGAAGATATTTCCTTTTCCAGCATAGGCCTCAAACGGCTCCAAATATCCACTTGGAGATTCTACAAAAAGAGTGTTTCCAAACTTCTCTATCAATTGGTAGGTTCAACTCTGTGAGTTGAATGAACTCATCACAAAGAAGTTTCTGAGAATCCTTCTCTCTAGTTTTTATGTGAAGATAATTCCTTTTCCAACATAGGCCTGAATGTGCTCCGAATAAACACTTGCAGATTCTACAAACGTAATGTTTCAAAACTGTTCTATCAAAAGAAACGTTCAAGTCTGTGAGTTGAATGCACTCATCGCAGAGAAGTTTCTGAGAATGCTTCTGTCTAGTTTTTAGGTGAAGATATTTCCTTTTCCAGCATAGGCCTCAAAACGCTCCAAATATCCTCTTGCAGATTCTACAAAAAGAGTGTTTCAAAACTGTTCTATCAAAAGGAAGGTTCAACTCTGTGAGTTGAATGAATGCATCGTGAAGAACTTTCTGAGAATGCTTCTCTGTAGTTTTTAGGTGAAGATATTCCATATCCCAGCACAGGCCTCGAAGTGCTCCAAATAACCACTTGCAGATTTTACCAAAAGAGTGTTTCAAAACTTCTCTTTCTACAGGTAAGTTCAAGTCTGTGAGTTGAATGCACTCAACACAAAGAAGTTTCTGAGAATGCTTCTGTTCAGTTTTTATGTGAAGATATTTCCTTTTCCAGCATAGGCCTCAAACGGCTCCAAATATCCACTTGCAGATTCTACAAAAAGAGTGTTTCCAAACTTCTCTATCAATTGGTAGGTTCAACTCTGTGAGTTGAATGAACTCATCACTAAGAAGTTTCTGAGAATCCTTCTCTCTAGTTTTTATGTGAAGATAATTCCTTTTCCAACATAGGCCTGAATGTGCTCCGAATAAACACTTGCAGATTCTACAAACGTAATGTTTCAAAACTGTTCTATCAAAAGAAACGTTCAAGTCTGTGAGTTGAATGCACTCATCGCAGAGAAGTTTCTGAGAATGCTTCTGTCTAGTTTTTAGGTGAAGATATTTCCTTTTCCAGCATAGGCCTCAAAACGCTCCAAATATCCTCTTGCAGATTCTATAAAAAGAGTGTTTCAAAACTGTTCTATCAAAAGGAAGGTTCAACTCTGTGAGTTGAATGAATGCATCATGAAGAACTTTCTGAGAATGCTTCTCTGTAGTTTTTAGGTGAAGATATTCCATATCCCAGCAAAGGCCTCGAAGTGCTCCAAATAACCACTTGCAGATTTTACCAAAAGAGTGTTTCAAAACTGCTCTTTCTACAGGTAAGTTCAAGTCTGTGAGTTGAATGCACTCAACACAAAGAAGTTTCTGAGAATGCTTCTGTTCAGTTTTTATGTGAAGATATTTCCTTTTCCAGCATAGGCCTCAAACGGCTCCAAATATCCACTTGCAGATTCTACAAAAAGAGTGTTTCCAAACTTCTCTATCAATTCGTAGGTTCAACTCTGTGAGTTGAATGAACTCATCACAAAGAAGTTTCTGAGAATCCTTCTCTCTAGTTTTTATGCGAAGATATTTCCTTTTCCAACATAGGCCTCAAGGTGCTCCGAATAAACACTTGCAGATTCTACAAACGTAATGTTTCCAAACTGTTCTATCAAAAGAAACGTTCTAATCCGTGAGTTGAATGCACTCATCACACAGAAGTTTCTGAGAATTCTTCTGTCTAGTTTTTAGGTGAAGATATTTCCTTTTCCAGCATAGGCCTCAAAACGCTCCAAATATCCTCTTGCAGATTCTACAAAAAGAGTGTTTCAAATCTGTTCTATCAAAAGGAAGGTTCAACTCTGTGAGTTGAATGAATGCGTCGTGAAGAACTTTCTGAGAATGCTTCTCTGTAGTTTTTAGGTGAAGATATTCCATATCCCAGCACAGGCCTCGAAGTGCTCCAAATAACCACTTGCAGATTTTACCAAAAGAGTGTTTCAAAACTGCTCTTTCTACAGGTAAGTTCAAGTCTGTGAGTTGAATGCACTCAACACAAAGAAGTTTCTGAGAATGCTTCTGTTCAGTTTTTATGTGAAGATATTTCCTTTTCCAGCATAGGCCTCAAACGGCTCCAAATATCCACTTGCAGATTCTACAAAAAGAGTGTTTCCAAACTTCTCTATCAATTGGTAGGTTCAACTCTGTGAGTTGAATGAACTCATCACAAAGAAGTTTCTGAGAATCCTTCTCTCTAGTTTTTATGTGAAGATATTACCTTTTCCAACACAGGCCTCAAGGTGCTCCGAATAAACACTTGCAGATTCTACAAACGTAATGTTTCCAAACTGTTCTATCAAAAGAAACGTTCTAGTCTGTGAGTTGAATGCACTCATCACACAGAAGTTTCTGAGAATGCTTCTGTCTAGTTTTTAGGTGAAGATATTTCCTTTTCCATCATAGGCCTCAAATCGCTCCAAATATCCTCTTGCAGATTCTACAAAAAGAGTGTTTCAAATCTGTTCTATCAAAAGGAAGGTTCAACTCTGTGAGTTGAATGAATGCATCGTGAAGAACTTTCTGAGAATGCTTCTCTGTAGTTTTTAGGTGAAGATATTCCACATCCCAGCACAGTCCTCGAAGTGCACCAAATAACCACTTGCAGATTTTACCAAAAGAGTGTTTCAAAACTGCTCTTTCTACAGGTAAGTTCAAGTCTGTGAGTTGAATGCACTCAACACCAAGAAGTTTCTGAGAATGCTTCTGTTCAGTTTTTATGTGGAGATATTTCCTTTTCCAGCATAGGCCTCAAACGGCTCCAAATATCCACTTGCAGATTCTACAAAAAGAGTGTTCCCAAACTTCTCTATCAATTGGTAGGTTCAACTCTGTGAGTTGAATGAACTCATCACAAAGAAGTTTCTGAGAATCCTTCTCTCTAGTTTTTATGTGAAGATATTTCCTTTTCCAACATAGGCCTCAAGGTGCTCCGAATAAACACTTGCAGATTCTACAAACGTAATGTTTCAAAACTGTTCTATCAAAAGAAACGTTCAAGTCTGTGAGTTGAATGCACTCATCACACAGAAGTTTCTGAGAATTCTTCTGTCTAGTTTTTAGGTGAAGATATTTCCTTTTGCAGCATAGGCCTCAAAACGCTCCAAATATCCTCTTGCAGATTCTACAAAAAGAGTGTTTCAAATCTGTTCTATCAAAAGGAAGGTTCAACTCTGTGAGTTGAATGAATGCGTCGTGAAGAACTTTCTGAGAATGCTTCTCTGTAGTTTTTAGGTGAAGACATTCCATATCCCAGCACAGGCCTCGAAGTGCTCCAAATAACCACTTGCAGATTTTACCAAAAGAGTGTTTCAAAACTGCTCTTTCTACAGGTAAGTTCAAGTCTGTGAGTTGAATGCACTCAACACCAAGAAGTTTCTGAGAATTCTTCTGTTCAGTTTTTAGGTGAAGATATTTCCTTTTCCAGCATAGGCCTCAAACGGCTCCAAATATCCACTTGCAGATTCTACAAAAAGAGTGTTTCCAAACTTCTCTATCAATTGGTAGGTTCAACTCTGTGAGTTGAATGAACTCATCACAAAGAAGTTTCTGAGAATCCTTCTCTCTAGTTTTTATGTGAAGATAATTCCTTTTCCAACATAGGCCTGAATGTGCTCCGAATAAACACTTGCAGATTCTACAAACGTAATGTTTCAAAACTGTTCTATCAAAAGAAACGTTCAAGTCTGTGAGTTGAATGCACTCATCGCAGAGAAGTTTCTGAGAATGCTTCTGTCTAGTTTTTAGGTGAAGATATTTCCTTTTCCAGCATAGGCCTCAAAACGCTCCAAATATCCTCTTGCAGATTCTACAAAAAGAGTGTTTCAAAACTGTTCTATCAAAAGGAAGGTTCAACTCTGTGAGTTGAATGAATGCATCGTGAAGAACTTTCTGAGAATGCTTCTCTGTAGTTTTTAGGTGAAGATATTCCATATCCCAGCACAGGCCTCGAAGTGCTCCAAATAACCACTTGCAGATTTTACCAAAAGAGTGTTTCAAAACTGCTCTTTCTACAGGTAAGTTCAAGTCTGTGAGTTGAATGCACTCAACACCAAGAAGTTTCTGAGAATGCTTCTGTTCAGTTTTTATGTGAAGATATTTCCTTTTCCAGCATAGGCCTCAAACGGCTCCAAATATCCACTTACAGATTCTACAAAAAGAGTGTTTCCAAACTTCTCTACCAATTGGTAGGTTCAACTCTGTGAGTTGAATGAACTCATCACAAAGAAGTTTCTGAGAATCCTTCTCTCTAGTTTTTATGTGAAGATATTTCCTTTTCCAACATAGGCCTCAAGGTGCTCCGAATAAACACTTGCAGATTCTACAAACGTAATGTTTCAAAACTGTTCTATCAAAAGAAACGTTCAAGTCTGTGAGTTGAATGCACTCATCACACAGAAGTTTCTGAGAATTCTTCTGTCTAGTTTTTAGGTGAAGATATTTCCTTTTCCAGCATAGGCCTCAAAACGCTCCAAATATCCTCTTGCAGATTCTACAAAAATAGTGTTTCAAATCTGTTCTATCAAAAGGAAGGTTCAACTCTGTGAGTTGAATGAATGCGTCGTGAAGAACTTTCTGAGAATGCTTCTCTGTAGTTTTTAGGTGAAGATATTCCATATCCCAGCACAGGCCTCGAAGTGCTCCAAATAACCACTTGCAGATTTTACCAAAAGAGTGTTTCAAAACTGCTCTTTCTACAGGTAAGTTCAAGTCTGTGAGTTGAATGCACTCAACACCAA
Source organism: Pongo pygmaeus (assembly GCF_028885625.2). Taxonomy (NCBI): domain Eukaryota; kingdom Metazoa; phylum Chordata; class Mammalia; order Primates; family Hominidae; genus Pongo; species Pongo pygmaeus. The sequence continues at coordinate 23,719,405 of NC_072387.2, read as the reverse complement.
GAAGTTTCTGAGAATTCTTCTGTTCAGTTTTTAGGTGAAGATATTTCCTTTTCCAGCATAGGCCTCAAACGGCTCCAAATATCCACTTGCAGATTCTACAAAAAGAGTGTTTCCAAACTTCTCTATCAATTGGTAGGTTCAACTCTGTGAGTTGAATGAACTCATCACTAAGAAGTTTCTGAGAATCCTTCTCTCTAGTTTTTATGTGAAGATAATTCCTTTTCCAACATAGGCCTGAATGTGCTCCGAATAAACACTTGCAGATTCTACAAACGTAATGTTTCCAAACTGTTCTATCAAAAGAAACGTTCAAGTCTGTGAGTTGAATGCACTCATCGCAGAGAAGTTTCTGAGAATGCTTCTGTCTAGTTTTTAGGTGAAGATATTTCCTTTTCCAGCATAGGCCTCAAAACGCTCCAAATATCCTCTTGCAGATTCTATAAAAAGAGTGTTTCAAAACTGTTCTATCAAAAGGAAGGTTCAACTCTGTGAGTTGAATGAATGCATCGTGAAGAACTTTCTGAGAATGCTTCTCTGTAGTTTTTAGGTGAAGATATTCCATATCCCAGCACAGGCCTCGAAGTGCTCCAAATAACCACTTGCAGATTTTACCAAAAGAGTGTTTCAAAACTGCTCTTTCTACAGGTAAGTTCAAGTCTGTGAGTTGAATGCACTCAACACAAAGAAGTTTCTGAGAATGCTTCTGTTCAGTTTTTATGTGAAGATATTTCCTTTTCCAGCATAGGCCTCAAACGGCTCCAAATATCCACTTACAGATTCTACAAAAAGAGTGTTTCCAAACTTCTCTACCAATTGGTAGGTTCAACTCTGTGAGTTGAATGAACTCATCACAAAGAAGTTTCTGAGAATCCTTCTCTCTAGTTTTTATGTGAAGATATTTCCTTTTCCAACATAGGCCTCAAGGTGCTCCGAATAAACACTTGCAGATTCTACAAACGTAATGTTTCAAAACTGTTCTATCAAAAGAAACGTTCAAGTCTGTGAGTTGAATGCACTCATCACACAGAAGTTTCTGAGAATTCTTCTGTCTAGTTTTTAGGTGAAGATATTTCCTTTTCCAGCATAGGCCTCAAAACGCTCCAAATATCCTCTTGCAGATTCTACAAAAAGAGTGTTTCAAATCTGTTCTATCAAAAGGAAGGTTCAACTCTGTGAGTTGAATGAATGCGTCGTGAAGAACTTTCTGAGAATGCTTCTCTGTAGTTTTTAGGTGAAGATATTCCATATCCCAGCACAGGCCTCGAAGTGCTCCAAATAACCACTTGCAGATTTTACCAAAAGAGTGTTTCAAAACTGCTCTTTCTACAGGTAAGTTCAAGTCTGTGAGTTGAATGCACTCAACACCAAGAAGTTTCTGAGAATTCTTCTGTTCAGTTTTTAGGTGAAGATATTTCCTTTTCCAGCATAGGCCTCAAACGGCTCCAAATATCCACTTGCAGATTCTACAAAAAGAGTGTTTCCAAACTTCTCTATCAATTGGTAGGTTCAACTCTGTGAGTTGAATGAACTCATCACTAAGAAGTTTCTGAGAAATCTTCTCTCTAGTTTTTATGTGAAGATAATTCCTTTTCCAACATAGGCCTGAATGTGCTCCGAATAAACACTTGCAGATTCTACAAACGTAATGTTTCAAAACTGTTCTATCAAAAGAAACGTTCAAGTCTGTGAGTTGAATGCACTCATCGCAGAAAAGTTTCTGAGAATGCTTCTGTCTAGTTTTTAGGTGAAGATATTTCCTTTTCCAGCATAGGCCTCAAAACGCTCCAAATATCCTCTTGCAGATTCTATAAAAAGAGTGTTTCAAAACTGTTCTATCAAAAGGAAGGTTCAACTCTGTGAGTTGAATGAATGCATCGTGAAGAACTTTCTGAGAATGCTTCTCTGTAGTTTTTAGGTGAAGATATTCCATATCCCAGCACAGGCCTCGAAGTGCTCCAAATAACCACTTGCAGATTTTACCAAAAGAGTGTTTCAAAACTGCTCTTTCTACAGGTAAGTTCAAGTCTGTGAGTTGAATGCACTCAACACAAAGAAGTTTCTGAGAATGCTTCTGTTCAGTTTTTATGTGAAGATATTTCCTTTTCCAGCATAGGCCTCAAACGGCTCCAAATATCCACTTGCAGATTCTACAAAAAGAGTGTTTCCAAACTTCTCTATCAATTCGTAGGTTCAACTCTGTGAGTTGAATGAACTCATCACAAAGAAGTTTCTGAGAATCCTTCTCTCTAGTTTTTATGCGAAGATATTTCCTTTTCCAACATAGGCCTTAAGGTGCTCCGAATAAACACTTGCAGATTCTACAAACGTAATGTTCCCAAACTGTTCTATCAAAAGAAACGTTCTAGTCTGTGAGTTGAATGCACTCATCACAGAGAAGTTTCTGAGAATTCTTCTGTCTAGTTTTTAGGTGAAGATATTTCCTTTTCCAGCATAGGCCTCAAAACGCTCCAAATATCCTCTTGCAGATTCTACAAAAAGAGTGTTTCAAATCTGTTCTATCAAAAGGAAGGTTCAACTCTGTGAGTTGAATGAATGCGTCGTGAAGAACTTTCTGAGAATGCTTCTCTGTAGTTTTTAGGTGAAGATATTCCATATCCCAGCACAGGCCTCGAAGTGCTCCAAATAACCACTTGCAGATTTTACCAAAAGAGTGTTTCAAAACTGCTCTTTCTACAGGTAAGTTCAAGTCTGTGAGTTGAATGCACTCAACACAAAGAAGTTTCTGAGAATGCTTCTGTTCAGTTTTTATGTGAAGATATTTCCTTTTCCAGCATAGGCCTCAAACGGCTCCAAATATCCACTTGCAGATTCTACAAAAAGAGTGTTTCCAAACTTCTCTATCAATTGGTAGGTTCAACTCTGTGAGTTGAATGAACTCATCACAAAGAAGTTTCTGAGAATCCTTCTCTCTAGTTTTTATGTGAAGATATTACCTTTTCCAACATAGGCCTCAAGGTGCTCCGAATAAACACTTGCAGATTCTACAAACGTAATGTTTCCAAACTGTTCTATCAAAAGAAACGTTCTAGTCTGTGAGTTGAATGCACTCATCACACAGAAGTTTCTGAGAATGCTTCTGTCTAGTTTTTAGGTGAAGATATTTCCTTTTCCAGCATAGGCCTCAAAACGCTCCAAATATCCTCTTGCAGATTCTACAAAAAGAGTGTTTCAAATCTGTTCTATCAAAAGGAAGGTTCAACTCTGTGAGTTGAATGAATGCGTCGTGAAGAACTTTCTGAGAATGCTTCTCTGTAGTTTTTAGGTGAAGATATTCCATATCCCAGCACAGGCCTCGAAGTGCTCCAAATAACCACTTGCAGATTTTACCAAAAGAGTGTTTCAAAACTGCTCTTTCTACAGGTAAGTTCAAGTCTGTGAGTTGAATGCACTCAACACCAAGAAGTTTCTGAGAATTCTTCTGTTCAGTTTTTAGGTGAAGATATTTCCTTTTCCAGCATAGGCCTCAAACGGCTCCAAATATCCACTTGCAGATTCTACAAAAAGAGTGTTTCCAAACTTCTCTATCAATTGGTAGGTTCAACTCTGTGAGTTGAATGAACTCATCACAAAGAAGTTTCTGAGAATCCTTCTCTCTAGTTTTTATGTGAAGATAATTCCTTTTCCAACATAGGCCTGAATGTGCTCCGAATAAACACATGCAGATTCTACAAACGTAATGTTTCCAAACTGTTCTATCAAAAGAAACGTTCAAGTCTGTGAGTTGAATGCACTCATCGCACAGAAGTTTCTCAGAATGCTTCTGTCTAGTTTTTAGGTGAAGATATTTCCTTTTCCAGCATAGGCCTCAAAACGCTCTAAATATCCTCTTGCAGATTCTACAAAAAGAGTGTTTCAAAACTGTTCTATCAAAAGGAAGGTTCAACTCTGTGAGTTGAATGAATGCATCGTGAAGAACTTTCTGAGAATGCTTCTCTGTAGTTTTTAGGTGAAGACATTCCATATCCCAGCACAGGCCTCGAAGTGCTCCAAATAACCACTTGCAGATTTTACCAAAAGAGTGTTTCAAAACTGCTCTTTCTACAGGTAAGTTCAAGTCTGTGAGTTGAATGCACTCAACACAAAAAAGTTTCTGAGAATGCTTCTGTTCAGTTTTTATGTGAAGATATTTCCTTTTCCAGCATAGGCCTCAAACGGCTCCAAATATCCACTTGCAGATTCTACAAAAAGAGTGTTCCCAAACTTCTCTATCAATTGGTAGGTTCAACTCTGTGAGTTGAATGAACTCATCACAAAGAAGTTTCTGAGAATCCTTCTCTCTAGTTTTTATGTGAAGATATTTCCTTTTCCAACATAGGCCTCAAGGTGCTCCGAATAAACACTTGCAGATTCTACAAACGTAATGTTTCAAAACTGTTCTATCAAAAGAAACGTTCAAGTCTGTGAGTTGAATGCACTCATCACACAGAAGTTTCTGAGAATTCTTCTGTCTAGTTTTTAGGTGAAGATATTTCCTTTTCCAGCATAGGCCTCAAAACGCTCCAAATATCCTCTTGCAGATTCTACAAAAAGAGTGTTTCAAATCTGTTCTATCAAAAGGAAGGTTCAACTCTGGGAGTTGAATGAATGCGTCGTGAAGAACTTTCTGAGAATGCTTCTCTGTAGTTTTTAGGTGAAGACATTCCATATCCCAGCACAGGCCTCGAAGTGCTCCAAATAACCACTTGCAGATTTTACCAAAAGAGTGTTTGAAAACTGCTCTTTCTACAGGTAAGTTCAAGTCTGTGAGTTGAATGCACTCAACACCAAGAAGTTTCTGAGAATTCTTCTGTTCAGTTTTTAGGTGAAGATATTTCCTTTTCCAGCATAGGCCTCAAACGGCTCCAAATATCCACTTGCAGATTCTACAAAAAGAGTGTTTCCAAACTTCTCTATCAATTGGTAGGTTCAACTCTGTGAGTTGAATGAACTCATCACAAAGAAGTTTCTGAGAATCCTTCTCTCTAGTTTTTATGTGAAGATAATTCCTTTTCCAACATAGGCCTGAATGTGCTCCGAATAAACACTTGCAGATTCTACAAACGTAATGTTTCAAAACTGTTCTATCAAAAGAAACGTTCAAGTCTGTGAGTTGAATGCACTCATCGCAGAGAAGTTTCTGAGAATGCTTCTGTCTAGTTTTTAGGTGAAGATATTTCCTTTTCCAGCATAGGCCTCAAAACGCTCCAAATATCCTCTTGCAGATTCTACAAAAAGAGTGTTTCAAAACTGTTCTATCAAAAGGAAGGTTCAACTCTGTGAGTTGAATGAATGCATCGTGAAGAACTTTCTGAGAATGCTTCTCTGTAGTTTTTAGGTGAAGATATTCCATATCCCAGCACAGGCCTCGAAGTGCTCCAAATAACCACTTGCAGATTTTACCAAAAGAGTGTTTCAAAACTTCTCTTTCTACAGGTAAGTTCAAGTCTGTGAGTTGAATGCACTCAACACAAAGAAGTTTCTGAGAATGCTTCTGTTCAGTTTTTATGTGAAGATATTTCCTTTTCCAGCATAGGCCTCAAACGGCTCCAAATATCCACTTGCAGATTCTACAAAAAGAGTGTTTCCAAACTTCTCTATCAATTGGTAGGTTCAACTCTGTGTGTTGAATGAACTCATCACTAAGAAGTTTCTGAGAATCCTTCTCTCTAGTTTTTATGTGAAGATAATTCCTTTTCCAACATAGGCCTGAATGTGCTCCGAATAAACACTTGCAGATTCTACAAACGTAATGTTTCAAAACTGTTCTATCAAAAGAAACGTTCAAGTCTGTGAGTTGAATGCACTCATCGCAGAGAAGTTTCTGAGAATGCTTCTGTCTAGTTTTTAGGTGAAGATATTTCCTTTTCCAGCATAGGCCTCAAAACGCTCCAAATATCCTCTTGCAGATTCTATAAAAAGAGTGTTTCAAAACTGTTCTATCAAAAGGAAGGTTCAACTCTGTGAGTTGAATGAATGCATCGTGAAGAACTTTCTGAGAATGCTTCTCTGTAGTTTTTAGGTGAAGATATTCCATATCCCAGCAAAGGCCTCGAAGTGCTCCAAATAACCACTTGCAGATTTTACCAAAAGAGTGTTTCAAAACTGCTCTTTCTACAGGTAAGTTCAAGTCTGTGAGTTGAATGCACTCAACACAAAGAAGTTTCTGAGAATGCTTCTGTTCAGTTTTTATGTGAAGATATTTCCTTTTCCAGCATAGGCCTCAAACGGCTCCAAATATCCACTTGCAGATTCTACAAAAAGAGTGTTTCCAAACTTCTCTATCAATTCGTAGGTTCAACTCTGTGAGTTGAATGAACTCATCACAAAGAAGTTTCTGAGAATCCTTCTCTCTAGTTTTTATGCGAAGATATTTCCTTTTCCAACATAGGCCTCAAGGTGCTCCGAATAAACACTTGCAGATTCTACAAACGTAATGTTTCCAAACTGTTCTATCAAAAGAAACGTTCTAGTCCGTGAGTTGAATGCACTCATCACACAGAAGTTTCTGAGAATTCTTCTGTCTAGTTTTTAGGTGAAGATATTTCCTTTTCCAGCATAGGCCTCAAAACGCTCCAAATATCCTCTTGCAGATTCTACAAAAAGAGTGTTTCAAATCTGTTCTATCAAAAGGAAGGTTCAACTCTGTGAGTTGAATGAATGCGTCGTGAAGAACTTTCTGAGAATGCTTCTCTGTAGTTTTTAGGTGAAGATATTCCATATCCCAGCACAGGCCTCGAAGTGCTCCAAATAACCACTTGCAGATTTTACCAAAAGAGTGTTTCAAAACTGCTCTTTCTACAGGTAAGTTCAAGTCTGTGAGTTGAATGCACTCAACACAAAGAAGTTTCTGAGAATGCTTCTGTTCAGTTTTTATGTGAAGATATTTCCTTTTCCAGCATAGGCCTCAAACGGCTCCAAATATCCACTTGCAGATTCTACAAAAAGAGTGTTTCCAAACTTCTCTATCAATTGGTAGGTTCAACTCTGTGAGTTGAATGAACTCATCACAAAGAAGTTTCTGAGAATCCTTCTCTCTAGTTTTTATGTGAAGATATTACCTTTTCCAACACAGGCCTCAAGGTCCTCCGAATAAACACTTGCAGATTCTACAAACGTAATGTTTCCTAACTGTTCTATCAAAAGAAACGTTCTAGTCTGTGAGTTGAATGCACTCATCACACAGAAGTTTCTGAGAATGCTTCTGTCTAGTTTTTAGGTGAAGATATTTCCTTTTCCAGCATAGGCCTCAAAACGCTCCAAATATCCTCTTGCAGATTCTACAAAAAGAGTGTTTCAAATCTGTTCTATCAAAAGGAAGGTTCAACTCTGTGAGTTGAATGAATGCATCGTGAAGAACTTTCTGAGAATGCTTCTCTGTAGTTTTTAGGTGAAGATATTCCACATCCCAGCACAGTCCTCGAAGTGCTCCAAATAACCACTTGCAGATTTTACCAAAAGAGTGTTTCAAAACTGCTCTTTCTACAGGTAAGTTCAAGTCTGTGAGTTGAATGCACTCAACACCAAGAAGTTTCTGAGAATGCTTCTGTTCAGTTTTTATGTGGAGATATTTCCTTTTCCAGCATAGGCCTCAAACGGCTCCAAATATCCACTTGCAGATTCTACAAAAAGAGTGTTCCCAAACTTGTCTATCAATTGGTAGGTTCAACTCTGTGAGTTGAATGAACTCATCACAAAGAAGTTTCTGAGAATCCTTCTCTCTAGTTTTTATGTGAAGATATTTCCTTTTCCAACATAGGCCTCAAGGTGCTCCGAATAAACACTTGCAGATTCTACAAACGTAATGTTTCAAAACTGTTCTATCAAAAGAAACGTTCAAGTCTGTGAGTTGAATGCACTCATCACACAGAAGTTTCTGAGAATTCTTCTGTCTAGTTTTTAGGTGAAGATATTTCCTTTTGCAGCATAGGCCTCAAAACGCTCCAAATATCCTCTTGCAGATTCTACAAAAAGAGTGTTTCAAATCTGTTCTATCAAAAGGAAGGTTCAACTCTGTGAGTTGAATGAATGCGTCGTGAAGAACTTTCTGAGAATGCTTCTCTGTAGTTTTTAGGTGAAGACATTCCATATCCCAGCACAGGCCTCGAAGTGCTCCAAATAACCACTTGCAGATTTTACCAAAAGAGTGTTTCAAAACTGCTCTTTCTACAGGTAAGTTCAAGTCTGTGAGTTGAATGCACTCAACACCAAGAAGTTTCTGAGAATTCTTCTGTTCAGTTTTTAGGTGAAGATATTTCCTTTTCCAGCATAGGCCTCAAACGGCTCCAAATATCCACTTGCAGATTCTACAAAAAGAGTGTTTCCAAACTTCTCTATCAATTGGTAGGTTCAACTCTGTGAGTTGAATGAACTCATCACAAAGAAGTTTCTGAGAATCCTTCTCTCTAGTTTTTATGTGAAGATAATTCCTTTTCCAACATAGGCCTGAATGTGCTCCGAATAAACACTTGCAGATTCTACAAACGTAATGTTTCAAAACTGTTCTATCAAAAGAAACGTTCAAGTCTGTGAGTTGAATGCACTCATCGCAGAGAAGTTTCTGAGAATGCTTCTGTCTAGTTTTTAGGTGAAGATATTTCCTTTTCCAGCATAGGCCTCAAAACGCTCCAAATATCCTCTTGCAGATTCTACAAAAAGAGTGTTTCAAATCTGTTCTATCAAAAGGAAGGTTCAACTCTGTGAGTTGAATGAATGCGTCGTGAAGAACTTTCTGAGAATGCTTCTCTGTAGTTTTTAGGTGAAGATATTCCATATCCCAGCACAGGCCTCGAAGTGCTCCAAATAACCACTTGCAGATTTTACCAAAAGAGTGTTTCAAAACTGCTCTTTCTACAGGTAAGTTCAAGTCTGTGAGTTGAATGCACTCAACACAAAGAAGTTTCTGAGAATGCTTCTGTTCAGTTTTTATGTGAAGATATTTCCTTTTCCAGCATAGGCCTCAAACGGCTCCAAATATCCACTTGCAGATTCTACAAAAAGAGTGTTTCCAAACTTCTCTATCAATTGGTAGGTTCAACTCTGTGAGTTGAATGAACTCATCACAAAGAAGTTTCTGAGAATCCTTCTCTCTAGTTTTTATGTGAAGATATTACCTTTTCCAACATAGGCCTCAAGGTGCTCCGAATAAACACTTGCAGATTCTACAAACGTAATGTTTCCAAACTGTTCTATCAAAAGAAACGTTCTAGTCTGTGAGTTGAATGCACTCATCACACAGAAGTTTCTGAGAATGCTTCTGTCTAGTTTTTAGGTGAAGATATTTCCTTTTCCAGCATAGGCCTCAAAACGCTCCAAATATCCTCTTGCAGATTCTACAAAAAGAGTGTTTCAAATCTGTTCTATCAAAAGAAAGGTTCAACTCTGTGAGTTGAATGAATGCATCGTGAAGAACTTTCTGAGAATGCTTCTCTGTAGTTTTTAGGTGAAGATATTCCATATCCCAGCACAGGCCTCGAAGTGCTCCAAATAACCACTTGCAGATTTTACCAAAAGAGTGTTTCAAAACTGCTCTTTCTACAGGTAAGTTCAAGTCTGTGAGTTGAAAGCACTGAACACCAAGAAGTTTCTGAGAATTCTTCTGTTCAGTTTTTAGGTGAAGATATTTCCTTTTCCAGCATAGGCCTCAAACGGCTCCAAATATCCACTTGCAGATTCTACAAAAAGAGTGTTTCCAAACTTCTCTATCAATTGGTAGGTTCAACTCTGTGAGTTGAATGAACTCATCACTAAGAAGTTTCTGAGAAATCTTCTCTCTAGTTTTTATGTGAAGATAATTCCTTTTCCAACATAGGCCTGAATGTGCTCCGAATAAACACTTGCAGATTCTACAAACGTAATGTTTCAAAACTGTTCTATCAAAAGAAACGTTCAAGTCTGTGAGTTGAATGCACTCATCGCAGAAAAGTTTCTGAGAATGCTTCTGTCTAGTTTTTAGGTGAAGATATTTCCTTTTCCAGCATAGGCCTCAAAACGCTCCAAATATCCTCTTGCAGATTCTATAAAAAGAGTGTTTCAAAACTGTTCTATCAAAAGGAAGGTTCAACTCTGTGAGTTGAATGAATGCATCGTGAAGAACTTTCTGAGAATGCTTCTCTGTAGTTTTTAGGTGAAGATATTCCATATCCCAGCACAGGCCTCGAAGTGCTCCAAATAACCACTTGCAGATTTTACCAAAAGAGTGTTTCAAAACTGCTCTTTCTACAGGTAAGTTCAAGTCTGTGAGTTGAATGCACTCAACACAAAGAAGTTTCTGAGAATGCTTCTGTTCAGTTTTTATGTGAAGATATTTCCTTTTCCAGCATAGGCCTCAAACGGCTCCAAATATCCACTTGCAGATTCTACAAAAAGAGTGTTTCCAAACTTCTCTATCAATTCGTAGGTTCAACTCTGTGAGTTGAATGAACTCATCACAAAGAAGTTTCTGAGAATCCTTCTCTCTAGTTTTTATGCGAAGATATTTCCTTTTCCAACATAGGCCTCAAGGTGCTCCGAATAAACACTTGCAGATTCTACAAACGTAATGTTCCCAAACTGTTCTATCAAAAGAAACGTTCTAGTCTGTGAGTTGAATGCACTCATCACACAGAAGTTTCTGAGAATTCTTCTGTCTAGTTTTTAGGTGAAGATATTTCCTTTTCCAGCATAGGCCTCAAAACGCTCCAAATATCCTCTTGCAGATTCTACAAAAAGAGTGTTTCAAATCTGTTCTATCAAAAGGAAGGTTCAACTCTGTGAGTTGAATGAATGCGTCGTGAAGAACTTTCTGAGAATGCTTCTCTGTAGTTTTTAGGTGAAGATATTCCATATCCCAGCACAGGCCTCGAAGTGCTCCAAATAACCACTTGCAGATTTTACCAAAAGAGTGTTTCAAAACTGCTCTTTCTACAGGTAAGTTCAAGTCTGTGAGTTGAATGCACTCAACACAAAGAAGTTTCTGAGAATGCTTCTGTTCAGTTTTTATGTGAAGATATTTCCTTTTCCAGCATAGGCCTCAAACGGCTCCAAATATCCACTTGCAGATTCTACAAAAAGAGTGTTTCCAAACTTCTCTATCAATTGGTAGGTTCAACTCTGTGAGTTGAATGAACTCATCACAAAGAAGTTTCTGAGAATCCTTCTCTCTAGTTTTTATGTGAAGATATTACCTTTTAGAACATAGGCCTCAAGGTGCTCCGAATAAACACTTGCAGATTCTACAAACGTAATGTTTCCAAACTGTTCTATCAAAAGAAACGTTCTAGTCTGTGAGATGAATGCACTCATCACACAGAAGTTTCTGAGAATGCTTCTGTCTAGTTTTTAGGTGAAGATATTTCCTTTTCCAGCATAGGCCTCAAAACGCTCCAAATATCCTCTTGCAGATTCTACAAAAAGAGTGTTTCAAATCTGTTCTATCAAAAGGAAGGTTCAACTCTGTGAGTTGAATGAATGCGTCGTGAAGAACTTTCTGAGAATGCTTCTCTGTAGTTTTTAGGTGAAGATATTCCATATCCCAGCACAGGCCTCGAAGTGCTCCAAATAACCACTTGCAGATTTTACCAAAAGAGTGTTTCAAAACTGCTCTTTCTACAGGTAAGTTCAAGTCTGTGAGTTGAATGCACTCAACACCAAGAAGTTTCTGAGAATTCTTCTGTTCAGTTTTTAGGTGAAGATATTTCCTTTTCCAGCATAGGCCTCAAACGGCTCCAAATATCCACTTGCAGATTCTACAAAAAGAGTGTTTCCAAACTTCTCTATCAATTGGTAGGTTCAACTCTGTGAGTTGAATGAACTCATCACAAAGAAGTTTCTGAGAATCCTTCTCTCTAGTTTTTATGTGAAGATAATTCCTTTTCCAACATAGGCCTGAATGTGCTCCGAATAAACACTTGCAGATTCTACAAACGTAATGTTTCAAAACTGTTCTATCAAAAGAAACGTTCAAGTCTGTGAGTTGAATGCACTCATCGCACAGAAGTTTCTCAGAATGCTTCTGTCTAGCTTTTAGGTGAAGATATTTCCTTTTCCAGCATAGGCCTCAAAACGCTCCAAATATCCTCTTGCAGATTCTACAAAAAGAGTGTTTCAAAACTGTTCTATCAAAAGGAAGGTTCAACTCTGTGAGTTGAATGAATGCATCGTGAAGAACTTTCTGAGAATGCTTCTCTGTAGTTTTTAGGTGAAGATATTCCATATCCCAGCACAGGCCTCGAAGTGCTCCAAATAACCACTTGCAGATTTTAACAAAAGAGTGTTTCAAAACTGCTCTTTCTACAGGTAAGTTCAAGTCTGTGAGTTGAATGCACTCAACACAAAAAAGTTTCTGAGAATGCTTCTGTTCAGTTTTTATGTGAAGATATTTCCTTTTCCAGCATAGGCCTCAAACGGCTCCAAATATCCACTTGCAGATTCTACAAAAAGAGTGTTCCCAAAGTTCTCTATCAATTGGTAGGTTCAACTCTGTGAGTTGAATGAACTCATCACAAAGAAGTTTCTGAGAATCCTTCTCTCTAGTTTTTATGTGAAGATATTTCCTTTTCCAACATAGGCCTCAAGGTGCTCCGAATAAACACTTGCAGATTCTACAAACGTAATGTTTCAAAACTGTTCTATCAAAAGAAACGTTCAAGTCTGTGAGTTGAATGCACTCATCACACAGAAGTTTCTGAGAATTCTTCTGTCTAGTTTTTAGGTGAAGATATTTCCTTTTCCAGCATAGGCCTCAAAACGCTCCAAATATCCTCTTGCAGATTCTACAAAAAGAGTGTTTCAAATCTGTTCTATCAAAAGGAAGGTTCAACTCTGTGAGTTGAATGAATGCGTCGTGAAGAACTTTCTGAGAATGCTTCTCTGTAGTTTTTAGGTGAAGACATTCCATATCCCAGCACAGGCCTCGAAGTGCTCCAAATAACCACTTGCAGATTTTACCAAAAGAGTGTTTCAAAACTGCTCTTTCTACAGGTAAGTTCAAGTCTGTGAGTTGAATGCACTCAACACAAAGAAGTTTCTGAGAATGCTTCTGTTCAGTTTTTATGTGAAGATATTTCCTTTTCCAGCATAGGCCTCAAACGGCTCCAAATATCCACTTACAGATTCTACAAAAAGAGTGTTTCCAAACTTCTCTACCAATTGGTAGGTTCAACTCTGTGAGTTGAATGAACTCATCACAAAGAAGTTTCTGAGAATCCTTCTCTCTAGTTTTTATGTGAAGATATTTCCTTTTCCAACATAGGCCTCAAGGTGCTCCGAATAAACACTTGCAGATTCTACAAACGTAATGTTTCAAAACTGTTCTATCAAAAGAAACGTTCAAGTCTGTGAGTTGAATGCACTCATCACACAGAAGTTTCTGAGAATTCTTCTGTCTAGTTTTTAGGTGAAGATATTTCCTTTTCCAGCATAGGCCTCAAAACGCTCCAAATATCCTCTTGCAGATTCTACAAAAAGAGTGTTTCAAATCTGTTCTATCAAAAGGAAGGTTCAACTCTGTGAGTTGAATGAATGCGTCGTGAAGAACTTTCTGAGAATGCTTCTCTGTAGTTTTTAGGTGAAGATATTCCATATCCCAGCACAGGCCTCGAAGTGCTCCAAATAACCACTTGCAGATTTTACCAAAAGAGTGTTTCAAAACTGCTCTTTCTACAGGTAAGTTCAAGTCTGTGAGTTGAATGCACTCAACACCAAGAATTTTCTGAGAATTCTTCTGTTCAGTTTTTAGGTGAAGATATTTCCTTTTCCAGCATAGGCCTCAAACGGCTCCAAATATCCACTTGCAGATTCTACAAAAAGAGTGTTTCCAAACTTCTCTATCAATTGGTAGGTTCAACTCTGTGAGTTGAATGAACTCATCACAAAGAAGTTTCTGAGAATCCTTCTCTCTAGTTTTTATGTGAAGATAATTCCTTTTCCAACATAGGCCTGAATGTGCTCCGAATAAACACATGCAGATTCTACAAACGTAATGTTTCCAAACTGTTCTATCAAAAGAAACGTTCAAGTCTGTGAGTTGAATGCACTCATCGCACAGAAGTTTCTCAGAATGCTTCTGTCTAGTTTTTAGGTGAAGATATTTCCTTTTCCAGCATAGGCCTCAAAACGCTCTAAATATCCTCTTGCAGATTCTACAAAAAGAGTGTTTCAAAACTGTTCTATCAAAAGGAAGGTTCAACTCTGTGAGTTGAATGAATGCATCGTGAAGAACTTTCTGAGAATGCTTCTCTGTAGTTTTTAGGTGAAGACATTCCATATCCCAGCACAGGCCTCGAAGTGCTCCAAATAACCACTTGCAGATTTTACCAAAAGAGTGTTTCAAAACTGCTCTTTCTACAGGTAAGTTCAAGTCTGTGAGTTGAATGCACTCAACACAAAAAAGTTTCTGAGAATGCTTCTGTTCAGTTTTTATGTGAAGATATTTCCTTTTCCAGCATAGGCCTCAAACGGCTCCAAATATCCACTTGCAGATTCTACAAAAAGAGTGTTCCCAAACTTCTCTATCAATTGGTAGGTTCAACTCTGTGAGTTGAATGAACTCATCACAAAGAAGTTTCTGAGAATCCTTCTCTCTAGTTTTTATGTGAAGATATTTCCTTTTCCAACATAGGCCTCAAGGTGCTCCGAATAAACACTTGCAGATTCTACAAACGTAATGTTTCAAAACTGTTCTATCAAAAGAAACGTTCAAGTCTGTGAGTTGAATGCACTCATCACACAGAAGTTTCTGAGAATTCTTCTGTCTAGTTTTTAGGTGAAGATATTTCCTTTTCCAGCATAGGCCTCAAAACGCTCCAAATATCCTCTTGCAGATTCTACAAAAAGAGTGTTTCAAATCTGTTCTATCAAAAGGAAGGTTCAACTCTGGGAGTTGAATGAATGCGTCGTGAAGAACTTTCTGAGAATGCTTCTCTGTAGTTTTTAGGTGAAGACATTCCATATCCCAGCACAGGCCTCGAAGTGCTCCAAATAACCACTTGCAGATTTTACCAAAAGAGTGTTTGAAAACTGCTCTTTCTACAGGTAAGTTCAAGTCTGTGAGTTGAATGCACTCAACACCAAGAAGTTTCTGAGAATTCTTCTGTTCAGTTTTTAGGTGAAGATATTTCCTTTTCCAGCATAGGCCTCAAACGGCTCCAAATATCCACTTGCAGATTCTACAAAAAGAGTGTTTCCAAACTTCTCTATCAATTGGTAGGTTCAACTCTGTGAGTTGAATGAACTCATCACAAAGAAGTTTCTGAGAATCCTTCTCTCTAGTTTTTATGTGAAGATAATTCCTTTTCCAACATAGGCCTGAATGTGCTCCGAATAAACACTTGCAGATTCTACAAACGTAATGTTTCAAAACTGTTCTATCAAAAGAAACGTTCAAGTCTGTGAGTTGAATGCACTCATCGCAGAGAAGTTTCTGAGAATGCTTCTGTCTAGTTTTTAGGTGAAGATATTTCCTTTTCCAGCATAGGCCTCAAAACGCTCCAAATATCCTCTTGCAGATTCTACAAAAAGAGTGTTTCAAAACTGTTCTATCAAAAGGAAGGTTCAACTCTGTGAGTTGAATGAATGCATCGTGAAGAACTTTCTGAGAATGCTTCTCTGTAGTTTTTAGGTGAAGATATTCCATATCCCAGCACAGGCCTCGAAGTGCTCCAAATAACCACTTGCAGATTTTACCAAAAGAGTGTTTCAAAACTTCTCTTTCTACAGGTAAGTTCAAGTCTGTGAGTTGAATGCACTCAACACAAAGAAGTTTCTGAGAATGCTTCTGTTCAGTTTTTATGTGAAGATATTTCCTTTTCCAGCATAGGCCTCAAACGGCTCCAAATATCCACTTGCAGATTCTACAAAAAGAGTGTTTCCAAACTTCTCTATCAATTGGTAGGTTCAACTCTGTGTGTTGAATGAACTCATCACTAAGAAGTTTCTGAGAATCCTTCTCTCTAGTTTTTATGTGAAGATAATTCCTTTTCCAACATAGGCCTGAATGTGCTCCGAATAAACACTTGCAGATTCTACAAACGTAATGTTTCAAAACTGTTCTATCAAAAGAAACGTTCAAGTCTGTGAGTTGAATGCACTCATCGCAGAGAAGTTTCTGAGAATGCTTCTGTCTAGTTTTTAGGTGAAGATATTTCCTTTTCCAGCATAGGCCTCAAAACGCTCCAAATATCCTCTTGCAGATTCTATAAAAAGAGTGTTTCAAAACTGTTCTATCAAAAGGAAGGTTCAACTCTGTGAGTTGAATGAATGCATCGTGAAGAACTTTCTGAGAATGCTTCTCTGTAGTTTTTAGGTGAAGATATTCCATATCCCAGCAAAGGCCTCGAAGTGCTCCAAATAACCACTTGCAGATTTTACCAAAAGAGTGTTTCAAAACTGCTCTTTCTACAGGTAAGTTCAAGTCTGTGAGTTGAATGCACTCAACACAAAGAAGTTTCTGAGAATGCTTCTGTTCAGTTTTTATGTGAAGATATTTCCTTTTCCAGCATAGGCCTCAAACGGCTCCAAATATCCACTTGCAGATTCTACAAAAAGAGTGTTTCCAAACTTCTCTATCAATTCGTAGGTTCAACTCTGTGAGTTGAATGAACTCATCACAAAGAAGTTTCTGAGAATCCTTCTCTCTAGTTTTTATGCGAAGATATTTCCTTTTCCAACATAGGCCTCAAGGTGCTCCGAATAAACACTTGCAGATTCTACAAACGTAATGTTTCCAAACTGTTCTATCAAAAGAAACGTTCTAGTCCGTGAGTTGAATGCACTCATCACACAGAAGTTTCTGAGAATTCTTCTGTCTAGTTTTTAGGTGAAGATATTTCCTTTTCCAGCATAGGCCTCAAAACGCTCCAAATATCCTCTTGCAGATTCTACAAAAAGAGTGTTTCAAATCTGTTCTATCAAAAGGAAGGTTCAACTCTGTGAGTTGAATGAATGCGTCGTGAAGAACTTTCTGAGAATGCTTCTCTGTAGTTTTTAGGTGAAGATATTCCATATCCCAGCACAGGCCTCGAAGTGCTCCAAATAACCACTTGCAGATTTTACCAAAAGAGTGTTTCAAAACTGCTCTTTCTACAGGTAAGTTCAAGTCTGTGAGTTGAATGCACTCAACACAAAGAAGTTTCTGAGAATGCTTCTGTTCAGTTTTTATGTGAAGATATTTCCTTTTCCAGCATAGGCCTCAAACGGCTCCAAATATCCACTTGCAGATTCTACAAAAAGAGTGTTTCCAAACTTCTCTATCAATTGGTAGGTTCAACTCTGTGAGTTGAATGAACTCATCACAAAGAAGTTTCTGAGAATCCTTCTCTCTAGTTTTTATGTGAAGATATTACCTTTTCCAACACAGGCCTCAAGGTCCTCCGAATAAACACTTGCAGATTCTACAAACGTAATGTTTCCTAACTGTTCTATCAAAAGAAACGTTCTAGTCTGTGAGTTGAATGCACTCATCACACAGAAGTTTCTGAGAATGCTTCTGTCTAGTTTTTAGGTGAAGATATTTCCTTTTCCAGCATAGGCCTCAAAACGCTCCAAATATCCTCTTGCAGATTCTACAAAAAGAGTGTTTCAAATCTGTTCTATCAAAAGGAAGGTTCAACTCTGTGAGTTGAATGAATGCATCGTGAAGAACTTTCTGAGAATGCTTCTCTGTAGTTTTTAGGTGAAGATATTCCACATCCCAGCACAGTCCTCGAAGTGCTCCAAATAACCACTTGCAGATTTTACCAAAAGAGTGTTTCAAAACTGCTCTTTCTACAGGTAAGTTCAAGTCTGTGAGTTGAATGCACTCAACACCAAGAAGTTTCTGAGAATGCTTCTGTTCAGTTTTTATGTGGAGATATTTCCTTTTCCAGCATAGGCCTCAAACGGCTCCAAATATCCACTTGCAGATTCTACAAAAAGAGTGTTCCCAAACTTGTCTATCAATTGGTAGGTTCAACTCTGTGAGTTGAATGAACTCATCACAAAGAAGTTTCTGAGAATCCTTCTCTCTAGTTTTTATGTGAAGATATTTCCTTTTCCAACATAGGCCTCAAGGTGCTCCGAATAAACACTTGCAGATTCTACAAACGTAATGTTTCAAAACTGTTCTATCAAAAGAAACGTTCAAGTCTGTGAGTTGAATGCACTCATCACACAGAAGTTTCTGAGAATTCTTCTGTCTAGTTTTTAGGTGAAGATATTTCCTTTTGCAGCATAGGCCTCAAAACGCTCCAAATATCCTCTTGCAGATTCTACAAAAAGAGTGTTTCAAATCTGTTCTATCAAAAGGAAGGTTCAACTCTGTGAGTTGAATGAATGCGTCGTGAAGAACTTTCTGAGAATGCTTCTCTGTAGTTTTTAGGTGAAGACATTCCATATCCCAGCACAGGCCTCGAAGTGCTCCAAATAACCACTTGCAGATTTTACCAAAAGAGTGTTTCAAAACTGCTCTTTCTACAGGTAAGTTCAAGTCTGTGAGTTGAATGCACTCAACACCAAGAAGTTTCTGAGAATTCTTCTGTTCAGTTTTTAGGTGAAGATATTTCCTTTTCCAGCATAGGCCTCAAACGGCTCCAAATATCCACTTGCAGATTCTACAAAAAGAGTGTTTCCAAACTTCTCTATCAATTGGTAGGTTCAACTCTGTGAGTTGAATGAACTCATCACAAAGAAGTTTCTGAGAATCCTTCTCTCTAGTTTTTATGTGAAGATAATTCCTTTTCCAACATAGGCCTGAATGTGCTCCGAATAAACACTTGCAGATTCTACAAACGTAATGTTTCAAAACTGTTCTATCAAAAGAAACGTTCAAGTCTGTGAGTTGAATGCACTCATCGCAGAGAAGTTTCTGAGAATGCTTCTGTCTAGTTTTTAGGTGAAGATATTTCCTTTTCCAGCATAGGCCTCAAAACGCTCCAAATATCCTCTTGCAGATTCTACAAAAAGAGTGTTTCAAATCTGTTCTATCAAAAGGAAGGTTCAACTCTGTGAGTTGAATGAATGCGTCGTGAAGAACTTTCTGAGAATGCTTCTCTGTAGTTTTTAGGTGAAGATATTCCATATCCCAGCACAGGCCTCGAAGTGCTCCAAATAACCACTTGCAGATTTTACCAAAAGAGTGTTTCAAAACTGCTCTTTCTACAGGTAAGTTCAAGTCTGTGAGTTGAATGCACTCAACACAAAGAAGTTTCTGAGAATGCTTCTGTTCAGTTTTTATGTGAAGATATTTCCTTTTCCAGCATAGGCCTCAAACGGCTCCAAATATCCACTTGCAGATTCTACAAAAAGAGTGTTTCCAAACTTCTCTATCAATTGGTAGGTTCAACTCTGTGAGTTGAATGAACTCATCACAAAGAAGTTTCTGAGAATCCTTCTCTCTAGTTTTTATGTGAAGATATTACCTTTTCCAACATAGGCCTCAAGGTGCTCCGAATAAACACTTGCAGATTCTACAAACGTAATGTTTCCAAACTGTTCTATCAAAAGAAACGTTCTAGTCTGTGAGTTGAATGCACTCATCACACAGAAGTTTCTGAGAATGCTTCTGTCTAGTTTTTAGGTGAAGATATTTCCTTTTCCAGCATAGGCCTCAAAACGCTCCAAATATCCTCTTGCAGATTCTACAAAAAGAGTGTTTCAAATCTGTTCTATCAAAAGAAAGGTTCAACTCTGTGAGTTGAATGAATGCATCGTGAAGAACTTTCTGAGAATGCTTCTCTGTAGTTTTTAGGTGAAGATATTCCATATCCCAGCACAGGCCTCGAAGTGCTCCAAATAACCACTTGCAGATTTTACCAAAAGAGTGTTTCAAAACTGCTCTTTCTACAGGTAAGTTCAAGTCTGTGAGTTGAAAGCACTCAACACCAAGAAGTTTCTGAGAATTCTTCTGTTCAGTTTTTAGGTGAAGATATTTCCTTTTCCAGCATAGGCCTCAAACGGCTCCAAATATCCACTTGCAGATTCTACAAAAAGAGTGTTTCCAAACTTCTCTATCAATTGGTAGGTTCAACTCTGTGAGTTGAATGAACTCATCACTAAGAAGTTTCTGAGAAATCTTCTCTCTAGTTTTTATGTGAAGATAATTCCTTTTCCAACATAGGCCTGAATGTGCTCCGAATAAACACTTGCAGATTCTACAAACGTAATGTTTCAAAACTGTTCTATCAAAAGAAACGTTCAAGTCTGTGAGTTGAATGCACTCATCGCAGAAAAGTTTCTGAGAATGCTTCTGTCTAGTTTTTAGGTGAAGATATTTCCTTTTCCAGCATAGGCCTCAAAACGCTCCAAATATCCTCTTGCAGATTCTATAAAAAGAGTGTTTCAAAACTGTTCTATCAAAAGGAAGGTTCAACTCTGTGAGTTGAATGAATGCATCGTGAAGAACTTTCTGAGAATGCTTCTCTGTAGTTTTTAGGTGAAGATATTCCATATCCCAGCACAGGCCTCGAAGTGCTCCAAATAACCACTTGCAGATTTTACCAAAAGAGTGTTTCAAAACTGCTCTTTCTACAGGTAAGTTCAAGTCTGTGAGTTGAATGCACTCAACACAAAGAAGTTTCTGAGAATGCTTCTGTTCAGTTTTTATGTGAAGATATTTCCTTTTCCAGCATAGGCCTCAAACGGCTCCAAATATCCACTTGCAGATTCTACAAAAAGAGTGTTTCCAAACTTCTCTATCAATTCGTAGGTTCAACTCTGTGAGTTGAATGAACTCATCACAAAGAAGTTTCTGAGAATCCTTCTCTCTAGTTTTTATGCGAAGATATTTCCTTTTCCAACATAGGCCTCAAGGTGCTCCGAATAAACACTTGCAGATTCTACAAACGTAATGTTCCCAAACTGTTCTATCAAAAGAAACGTTCTAGTCTGTGAGTTGAATGCACTCATCACACAGAAGTTTCTGAGAATTCTTCTGTCTAGTTTTTAGGTGAAGATATTTCCTTTTCCAGCATAGGCCTCAAAACGCTCCAAATATCCTCTTGCAGATTCTACAAAAAGAGTGTTTCAAATCTGTTCTATCAAAAGGAAGGTTCAACTCTGTGAGTTGAATGAATGCGTCGTGAAGAACTTTCTGAGAATGCTTCTCTGTAGTTTTTAGGTGAAGATATTCCATATCCCAGCACAGGCCTCGAAGTGCTCCAAATAACCACTTGCAGATTTTACCAAAAGAGTGTTTCAAAACTGCTCTTTCTACAGGTAAGTTCAAGTCTGTGAGTTGAATGCACTCAACACAAAGAAGTTTCTGAGAATGCTTCTGTTCAGTTTTTATGTGAAGATATTTCCTTTTCCAGCATAGGCCTCAAACGGCTCCAAATATCCACTTGCAGATTCTACAAAAAGAGTGTTTCCAAACTTCTCTATCAATTGGTAGGTTCAACTCTGTGAGTTGAATGAACTCATCACAAAGAAGTTTCTGAGAATCCTTCTCTCTAGTTTTTATGTGAAGATATTACCTTTTAGAACATAGGCCTCAAGGTGCTCCGAATAAACACTTGCAGATTCTACAAACGTAATGTTTCCAAACTGTTCTATCAAAAGAAACGTTCTAGTCTGTGAGATGAATGCACTCATCACACAGAAGTTTCTGAGAATGCTTCTGTCTAGTTTTTAGGTGAAGATATTTCCTTTTCCAGCATAGGCCTCAAAACGCTCCAAATATCCTCTTGCAGATTCTACAAAAAGAGTGTTTCAAATCTGTTCTATCAAAAGGAAGGTTCAACTCTGTGAGTTGAATGAATGCGTCGTGAAGAACTTTCTGAGAATGCTTCTCTGTAGTTTTTAGGTGAAGATATTCCATATCCCAGCACAGGCCTCGAAGTGCTCCAAATAACCACTTGCAGATTTTACCAAAAGAGTGTTTCAAAACTGCTCTTTCTACAGGTAAGTTCAAGTCTGTGAGTTGAATGCACTCAACACCAAGAAGTTTCTGAGAATTCTTCTGTTCAGTTTTTAGGTGAAGATATTTCCTTTTCCAGCATAGGCCTCAAACGGCTCCAAATATCCACTTGCAGATTCTACAAAAAGAGTGTTTCCAAACTTCTCTATCAATTGGTAGGTTCAACTCTGTGAGTTGAATGAACTCATCACAAAGAAGTTTCTGAGAATCCTTCTCTCTAGTTTTTATGTGAAGATAATTCCTTTTCCAACATAGGCCTGAATGTGCTCCGAATAAACACATGCAGATTCTACAAACGTAATGTTTCCAAACTGTTCTATCAAAAGAAACGTTCAAGTCTGTGAGTTGAATGCACTCATCGCACAGAAGTTTCTCAGAATGCTTCTGTCTAGTTTTTAGGTGAAGATATTTCCTTTTCCAGCATAGGCCTCAAAACGCTCTAAATATCCTCTTGCAGATTCTACAAAAAGAGTGTTTCAAAACTGTTCTATCAAAAGGAAGGTTCAACTCTGTGAGTTGAATGAATGCATCGTGAAGAACTTTCTGAGAATGCTTCTCTGTAGTTTTTAGGTGAAGACATTCCATATCCCAGCACAGGCCTCGAAGTGCTCCAAATAACCACTTGCAGATTTTACCAAAAGAGTGTTTCAAAACTGCTCTTTCTACAGGTAAGTTCAAGTCTGTGAGTTGAATGCACTCAACACAAAAAAGTTTCTGAGAATGCTTCTGTTCAGTTTTTATGTGAAGATATTTCCTTTTCCAGCATAGGCCTCAAACGGCTCCAAATATCCACTTGCAGATTCTACAAAAAGAGTGTTCCCAAACTTCTCTATCAATTGGTAGGTTCAACTCTGTGAGTTGAATGAACTCATCACAAAGAAGTTTCTGAGAATCCTTCTCTCTAGTTTTTATGTGAAGATATTTCCTTTTCCAACATAGGCCTCAAGGTGCTCCGAATAAACACTTGCAGATTCTACAAACGTAATGTTTCAAAACTGTTCTATCAAAAGAAACGTTCAAGTCTGTGAGTTGAATGCACTCATCACACAGAAGTTTCTGAGAATTCTTCTGTCTAGTTTTTAGGTGAAGATATTTCCTTTTCCAGCATAGGCCTCAAAACGCTCCAAATATCCTCTTGCAGATTCTACAAAAAGAGTGTTTCAAATCTGTTCTATCAAAAGGAAGGTTCAACTCTGGGAGTTGAATGAATGCGTCGTGAAGAACTTTCTGAGAATGCTTCTCTGTAGTTTTTAGGTGAAGACATTCCATATCCCAGCACAGGCCTCGAAGTGCTCCAAATAACCACTTGCAGATTTTACCAAAAGAGTGTTTGAAAACTGCTCTTTCTACAGGTAAGTTCAAGTCTGTGAGTTGAATGCACTCAACACCAAGAAGTTTCTGAGAATTCTTCTGTTCAGTTTTTAGGTGAAGATATTTCCTTTTCCAGCATAGGCCTCAAACGGCTCCAAATATCCACTTGCAGATTCTACAAAAAGAGTGTTTCCAAACTTCTCTATCAATTGGTAGGTTCAACTCTGTGAGTTGAATGAACTCATCACAAAGAAGTTTCTGAGAATCCTTCTCTCTAGTTTTTATGTGAAGATAATTCCTTTTCCAACATAGGCCTGAATGTGCTCCGAATAAACACTTGCAGATTCTACAAACGTAATGTTTCAAAACTGTTCTATCAAAAGAAACGTTCAAGTCTGTGAGTTGAATGCACTCATCGCAGAGAAGTTTCTGAGAATGCTTCTGTCTAGTTTTTAGGTGAAGATATTTCCTTTTCCAGCATAGGCCTCAAAACGCTCCAAATATCCTCTTGCAGATTCTACAAAAAGAGTGTTTCAAAACTGTTCTATCAAAAGGAAGGTTCAACTCTGTGAGTTGAATGAATGCATCGTGAAGAACTTTCTGAGAATGCTTCTCTGTAGTTTTTAGGTGAAGATATTCCATATCCCAGCACAGGCCTCGAAGTGCTCCAAATAACCACTTGCAGATTTTACCAAAAGAGTGTTTCAAAACTTCTCTTTCTACAGGTAAGTTCAAGTCTGTGAGTTGAATGCACTCAACACAAAGAAGTTTCTGAGAATGCTTCTGTTCAGTTTTTATGTGAAGATATTTCCTTTTCCAGCATAGGCCTCAAACGGCTCCAAATATCCACTTGCAGATTCTACAAAAAGAGTGTTTCCAAACTTCTCTATCAATTGGTAGGTTCAACTCTGTGTGTTGAATGAACTCATCACTAAGAAGTTTCTGAGAATCCTTCTCTCTAGTTTTTATGTGAAGATAATTCCTTTTCCAACATAGGCCTGAATGTGCTCCGAATAAACACTTGCAGATTCTACAAACGTAATGTTTCAAAACTGTTCTATCAAAAGAAACGTTCAAGTCTGTGAGTTGAATGCACTCATCGCAGAGAAGTTTCTGAGAATGCTTCTGTCTAGTTTTTAGGTGAAGATATTTCCTTTTCCAGCATAGGCCTCAAAACGCTCCAAATATCCTCTTGCAGATTCTATAAAAAGAGTGTTTCAAAACTGTTCTATCAAAAGGAAGGTTCAACTCTGTGAGTTGAATGAATGCATCGTGAAGAACTTTCTGAGAATGCTTCTCTGTAGTTTTTAGGTGAAGATATTCCATATCCCAGCAAAGGCCTCGAAGTGCTCCAAATAACCACTTGCAGATTTTACCAAAAGAGTGTTTCAAAACTGCTCTTTCTACAGGTAAGTTCAAGTCTGTGAGTTGAATGCACTCAACACAAAGAAGTTTCTGAGAATGCTTCTGTTCAGTTTTTATGTGAAGATATTTCCTTTTCCAGCATAGGCCTCAAACGGCTCCAAATATCCACTTGCAGATTCTACAAAAAGAGTGTTTCCAAACTTCTCTATCAATTCGTAGGTTCAACTCTGTGAGTTGAATGAACTCATCACAAAGAAGTTTCTGAGAATCCTTCTCTCTAGTTTTTATGCGAAGATATTTCCTTTTCCAACATAGGCCTCAAGGTGCTCCGAATAAACACTTGCAGATTCTACAAACGTAATGTTTCCAAACTGTTCTATCAAAAGAAACGTTCTAGTCCGTGAGTTGAATGCACTCATCACACAGAAGTTTCTGAGAATTCTTCTGTCTAGTTTTTAGGTGAAGATATTTCCTTTTCCAGCATAGGCCTCAAAACGCTCCAAATATCCTCTTGCAGATTCTACAAAAAGAGTGTTTCAAATCTGTTCTATCAAAAGGAAGGTTCAACTCTGTGAGTTGAATGAATGCGTCGTGAAGAACTTTCTGAGAATGCTTCTCTGTAGTTTTTAGGTGAAGATATTCCATATCCCAGCACAGGCCTCGAAGTGCTCCAAATAACCACTTGCAGATTTTACCAAAAGAGTGTTTCAAAACTGCTCTTTCTACAGGTAAGTTCAAGTCTGTGAGTTGAATGCACTCAACACAAAGAAGTTTCTGAGAATGCTTCTGTTCAGTTTTTATGTGAAGATATTTCCTTTTCCAGCATAGGCCTCAAACGGCTCCAAATATCCACTTGCAGATTCTACAAAAAGAGTGTTTCCAAACTTCTCTATCAATTGGTAGGTTCAACTCTGTGAGTTGAATGAACTCATCACAAAGAAGTTTCTGAGAATCCTTCTCTCTAGTTTTTATGTGAAGATATTACCTTTTCCAACACAGGCCTCAAGGTCCTCCGAATAAACACTTGCAGATTCTACAAACGTAATGTTTCCTAACTGTTCTATCAAAAGAAACGTTCTAGTCTGTGAGTTGAATGCACTCATCACACAGAAGTTTCTGAGAATGCTTCTGTCTAGTTTTTAGGTGAAGATATTTCCTTTTCCAGCATAGGCCTCAAAACGCTCCAAATATCCTCTTGCAGATTCTACAAAAAGAGTGTTTCAAATCTGTTCTATCAAAAGGAAGGTTCAACTCTGTGAGTTGAATGAATGCATCGTGAAGAACTTTCTGAGAATGCTTCTCTGTAGTTTTTAGGTGAAGATATTCCACATCCCAGCACAGTCCTCGAAGTGCTCCAAATAACCACTTGCAGATTTTACCAAAAGAGTGTTTCAAAACTGCTCTTTCTACAGGTAAGTTCAAGTCTGTGAGTTGAATGCACTCAACACCAAGAAGTTTCTGAGAATGCTTCTGTTCAGTTTTTATGTGGAGATATTTCCTTTTCCAGCATAGGCCTCAAACGGCTCCAAATATCCACTTGCAGATTCTACAAAAAGAGTGTTCCCAAACTTGTCTATCAATTGGTAGGTTCAACTCTGTGAGTTGAATGAACTCATCACAAAGAAGTTTCTGAGAATCCTTCTCTCTAGTTTTTATGTGAAGATATTTCCTTTTCCAACATAGGCCTCAAGGTGCTCCGAATAAACACTTGCAGATTCTACAAACGTAATGTTTCAAAACTGTTCTATCAAAAGAAACGTTCAAGTCTGTGAGTTGAATGCACTCATCACACAGAAGTTTCTGAGAATTCTTCTGTCTAGTTTTTAGGTGAAGATATTTCCTTTTGCAGCATAGGCCTCAAAACGCTCCAAATATCCTCTTGCAGATTCTACAAAAAGAGTGTTTCAAATCTGTTCTATCAAAAGGAAGGTTCAACTCTGTGAGTTGAATGAATGCGTCGTGAAGAACTTTCTGAGAATGCTTCTCTGTAGTTTTTAGGTGAAGACATTCCATATCCCAGCACAGGCCTCGAAGTGCTCCAAATAACCACTTGCAGATTTTACCAAAAGAGTGTTTCAAAACTGCTCTTTCTACAGGTAAGTTCAAGTCTGTGAGTTGAATGCACTCAACACCAAGAAGTTTCTGAGAATTCTTCTGTTCAGTTTTTAGGTGAAGATATTTCCTTTTCCAGCATAGGCCTCAAACGGCTCCAAATATCCACTTGCAGATTCTACAAAAAGAGTGTTTCCAAACTTCTCTATCAATTGGTAGGTTCAACTCTGTGAGTTGAATGAACTCATCACAAAGAAGTTTCTGAGAATCCTTCTCTCTAGTTTTTATGTGAAGATAATTCCTTTTCCAACATAGGCCTGAATGTGCTCCGAATAAACACTTGCAGATTCTACAAACGTAATGTTTCAAAACTGTTCTATCAAAAGAAACGTTCAAGTCTGTGAGTTGAATGCACTCATCGCAGAGAAGTTTCTGAGAATGCTTCTGTCTAGTTTTTAGGTGAAGATATTTCCTTTTCCAGCATAGGCCTCAAAACGCTCCAAATATCCTCTTGCAGATTCTACAAAAAGAGTGTTTCAAATCTGTTCTATCAAAAGGAAGGTTCAACTCTGTGAGTTGAATGAATGCGTCGTGAAGAACTTTCTGAGAATGCTTCTCTGTAGTTTTTAGGTGAAGATATTCCATATCCCAGCACAGGCCTCGAAGTGCTCCAAATAACCACTTGCAGATTTTACCAAAAGAGTGTTTCAAAACTGCTCTTTCTACAGGTAAGTTCAAGTCTGTGAGTTGAATGCACTCAACACAAAGAAGTTTCTGAGAATGCTTCTGTTCAGTTTTTATGTGAAGATATTTCCTTTTCCAGCATAGGCCTCAAACGGCTCCAAATATCCACTTGCAGATTCTACAAAAAGAGTGTTTCCAAACTTCTCTATCAATTGGTAGGTTCAACTCTGTGAGTTGAATGAACTCATCACAAAGAAGTTTCTGAGAATCCTTCTCTCTAGTTTTTATGTGAAGATATTACCTTTTCCAACATAGGCCTCAAGGTGCTCCGAATAAACACTTGCAGATTCTACAAACGTAATGTTTCCAAACTGTTCTATCAAAAGAAACGTTCTAGTCTGTGAGTTGAATGCACTCATCACACAGAAGTTTCTGAGAATGCTTCTGTCTAGTTTTTAGGTGAAGATATTTCCTTTTCCAGCATAGGCCTCAAAACGCTCCAAATATCCTCTTGCAGATTCTACAAAAAGAGTGTTTCAAATCTGTTCTATCAAAAGAAAGGTTCAACTCTGTGAGTTGAATGAATGCATCGTGAAGAACTTTCTGAGAATGCTTCTCTGTAGTTTTTAGGTGAAGATATTCCATATCCCAGCACAGGCCTCGAAGTGCTCCAAATAACCACTTGCAGATTTTACCAAAAGAGTGTTTCAAAACTGCTCTTTCTACAGGTAAGTTCAAGTCTGTGAGTTGAAAGCACTCAACACCAAGAAGTTTCTGAGAATTCTTCTGTTCAGTTTTTAGGTGAAGATATTTCCTTTTCCAGCATAGGCCTCAAACGGCTCCAAATATCCACTTGCAGATTCTACAAAAAGAGTGTTTCCAAACTTCTCTATCAATTGGTAGGTTCAACTCTGTGAGTTGAATGAACTCATCACTAAGAAGTTTCTGAGAAATCTTCTCTCTAGTTTTTATGTGAAGATAATTCCTTTTCCAACATAGGCCTGAATGTGCTCCGAATAAACACTTGCAGATTCTACAAACGTAATGTTTCAAAACTGTTCTATCAAAAGAAACGTTCAAGTCTGTGAGTTGAATGCACTCATCGCAGAAAAGTTTCTGAGAATGCTTCTGTCTAGTTTTTAGGTGAAGATATTTCCTTTTCCAGCATAGGCCTCAAAACGCTCCAAATATCCTCTTGCAGATTCTATAAAAAGAGTGTTTCAAAACTGTTCTATCAAAAGGAAGGTTCAACTCTGTGAGTTGAATGAATGCATCGTGAAGAACTTTCTGAGAATGCTTCTCTGTAGTTTTTAGGTGAAGATATTCCATATCCCAGCACAGGCCTCGAAGTGCTCCAAATAACCACTTGCAGATTTTACCAAAAGAGTGTTTCAAAACTGCTCTTTCTACAGGTAAGTTCAAGTCTGTGAGTTGAATGCACTCAACACAAAGAAGTTTCTGAGAATGCTTCTGTTCAGTTTTTATGTGAAGATATTTCCTTTTCCAGCATAGGCCTCAAACGGCTCCAAATATCCACTTGCAGATTCTACAAAAAGAGTGTTTCCAAACTTCTCTATCAATTCGTAGGTTCAACTCTGTGAGTTGAATGAACTCATCACAAAGAAGTTTCTGAGAATCCTTCTCTCTAGTTTTTATGCGAAGATATTTCCTTTTCCAACATAGGCCTCAAGGTGCTCCGAATAAACACTTGCAGATTCTACAAACGTAATGTTCCCAAACTGTTCTATCAAAAGAAACGTTCTAGTCTGTGAGTTGAATGCACTCATCACACAGAAGTTTCTGAGAATTCTTCTGTCTAGTTTTTAGGTGAAGATATTTCCTTTTCCAGCATAGGCCTCAAAACGCTCCAAATATCCTCTTGCAGATTCTACAAAAAGAGTGTTTCAAATCTGTTCTATCAAAAGGAAGGTTCAACTCTGTGAGTTGAATGAATGCGTCGTGAAGAACTTTCTGAGAATGCTTCTCTGTAGTTTTTAGGTGAAGATATTCCATATCCCAGCACAGGCCTCGAAGTGCTCCAAATAACCACTTGCAGATTTTACCAAAAGAGTGTTTCAAAACTGCTCTTTCTACAGGTAAGTTCAAGTCTGTGAGTTGAATGAACTCAACACAAAGAAGTTTCTGAGAATGCTTCTGTTCAGTTTTTATGTGAAGATATTTCCTTTTCCAGCATAGGCCTCAAACGGCTCCAAATATCCACTTGCAGATTCTACAAAAAGAGTGTTTCCAAACTTCTCTATCAATTGGTAGGTTCAACTCTGTGAGTTGAATGAACTCATCACAAAGAAGTTTCTGAGAATCCTTCTCTCTAGTTTTTATGTGAAGATATTACCTTTTAGAACATAGGCCTCAAGGTGCTCCGAATAAACACTTGCAGATTCTACAAACGTAATGTTTCCAAACTGTTCTATCAAAAGAAACGTTCTAGTCTGTGAGATGAATGCACTCATCACACAGAAGTTTCTGAGAATGCTTCTGTCTAGTTTTTAGGTGAAGATATTTCCTTTTCCAGCATAGGCCTCAAAACGCTCCAAATATCCTCTTGCAGATTCTACAAAAAGAGTGTTTCAAATCTGTTCTATCAAAAGGAAGGTTCAACTCTGTGAGTTGAATGAATGCGTCGTGAAGAACTTTCTGAGAATGCTTCTCTGTAGTTTTTAGGTGAAGATATTCCATATCCCAGCACAGGCCTCGAAGTGCTCCAAATAACCACTTGCAGATTTTACCAAAAGAGTGTTTCAAAACTGCTCTTTCTACAGGTAAGTTCAAGTCTGTGAGTTGAATGCACTCAACACCAAGAAGTTTCTGAGAATTCTTCTGTTCAGTTTTTAGGTGAAGATATTTCCTTTTCCAGCATAGGCCTCAAACGGCTCCAAATATCCACTTGCAGATTCTACAAAAAGAGTGTTTCCAAACTTCTCTATCAATTGGTAGGTTCAACTCTGTGAGTTGAATGAACTCATCACAAAGAAGTTTCTGAGAATCCTTCTCTCTAGTTTTTATGTGAAGATAATTCCTTTTCCAACATAGGCCTGAATGTGCTCCGAATAAACACTTGCAGATTCTACAAACGTAATGTTTCAAAACTGTTCTATCAAAAGAAACGTTCAAGTCTGTGAGTTGAATGCACTCATCGCACAGAAGTTTCTCAGAATGCTTCTGTCTAGCTTTTAGGTGAAGATATTTCCTTTTCCAGCATAGGCCTCAAAACGCTCCAAATATCCTCTTGCAGATTCTACAAAAAGAGTGTTTCAAAACTGTTCTATCAAAAGGAAGGTTCAACTCTGTGAGTTGAATGAATGCATCGTGAAGAACTTTCTGAGAATGCTTCTCTGTAGTTTTTAGGTGAAGATATTCCATATCCCAGCACAGGCCTCGAAGTGCTCCAAATAACCACTTGCAGATTTTAACAAAAGAGTGTTTCAAAACTGCTCTTTCTACAGGTAAGTTCAAGTCTGTGAGTTGAATGCACTCAACACAAAAAAGTTTCTGAGAATGCTTCTGTTCAGTTTTTATGTGAAGATATTTCCTTTTCCAGCATAGGCCTCAAACGGCTCCAAATATCCACTTGCAGATTCTACAAAAAGAGTGTTCCCAAAGTTCTCTATCAATTGGTAGGTTCAACTCTGTGAGTTGAATGAACTCATCACAAAGAAGTTTCTGAGAATCCTTCTCTCTAGTTTTTATGTGAAGATATTTCCTTTTCCAACATAGGCCTCAAGGTGCTCCGAATAAACACTTGCAGATTCTACAAACGTAATGTTTCAAAACTGTTCTATCAAAAGAAACGTTCAAGTCTGTGAGTTGAATGCACTCATCACACAGAAGTTTCTGAGAATTCTTCTGTCTAGTTTTTAGGTGAAGATATTTCCTTTTCCAGCATAGGCCTCAAAACGCTCCAAATATCCTCTTGCAGATTCTACAAAAAGAGTGTTTCAAATCTGTTCTATCAAAAGGAAGGTTCAACTCTGTGAGTTGAATGAATGCGTCGTGAAGAACTTTCTGAGAATGCTTCTCTGTAGTTTTTAGGTGAAGACATTCCATATCCCAGCACAGGCCTCGAAGTGCTCCAAATAACCACTTGCAGATTTTACCAAAAGAGTGTTTCAAAACTGCTCTTTCTACAGGTAAGTTCAAGTCTGTGAGTTGAATGCACTCAACACAAAGAAGTTTCTGAGAATGCTTCTGTTCAGTTTTTATGTGAAGATATTTCCTTTTCCAGCATAGGCCTCAAACGGCTCCAAATATCCACTTACAGATTCTACAAAAAGAGTGTTTCCAAACTTCTCTACCAATTGGTAGGTTCAACTCTGTGAGTTGAATGAACTCATCACAAAGAAGTTTCTGAGAATCCTTCTCTCTAGTTTTTATGTGAAGATATTTCCTTTTCCAACATAGGCCTCAAGGTGCTCCGAATAAACACTTGCAGATTCTACAAACGTAATGTTTCAAAACTGTTCTATCAAAAGAAACGTTCAAGTCTGTGAGTTGAATGCACTCATCACACAGAAGTTTCTGAGAATTCTTCTGTCTAGTTTTTAGGTGAAGATATTTCCTTTTCCAGCATAGGCCTCAAAACGCTCCAAATATCCTCTTGCAGATTCTACAAAAAGAGTGTTTCAAATCTGTTCTATCAAAAGGAAGGTTCAACTCTGTGAGTTGAATGAATGCGTCGTGAAGAACTTTCTGAGAATGCTTCTCTGTAGTTTTTAGGTGAAGATATTCCATATCCCAGCACAGGCCTCGAAGTGCTCCAAATAACCACTTGCAGATTTTACCAAAAGAGTGTTTCAAAACTGCTCTTTCTACAGGTAAGTTCAAGTCTGTGAGTTGAATGCACTCAACACCAAGAAGTTTCTGAGAATTCTTCTGTGCAGTTTTTAGGTGAAGATACTTCCTTTTCCAGCATAGGCCTCAAACGGCTCCAAATATCCACTTGCAGATTCTACAAAAAGAGTGTTTCCAAACTTCTCTATCAATTGGTAGGTTCAACTCTGTGAGTTGAATGAACTCATCACTAAGAAGTTTCTGAGAATCCTTCTCTCTAGTTTTTATGTGAAGATAATTCCTTTTCCAACATAGGCCTGAATGTGCTCCGAATAAACACTTGCAGATTCTACAAACGTAATGTTTCAAAACTGTTCTATCAAAAGAAACGTTCAAGTCTGTGAGTTGAATGCACTCATCGCAGAGAAGTTTCTGAGAATGCTTCTGTCTAGTTTTTAGGTGAAGATATTTCCTTTTCCAGCATAGGCCTCAAAACGCTCCAAATATCCTCTTGCAGATTCTATAAAAAGAGTGTTTCAAAACTGTTCTATCAAAAGGAAGGTTCAACTCTGTGAGTTGAATGAATGCATCGTGAAGAACTTTCTGAGAATGCTTCTCTGTAGTTTTTAGGTGAAGATATTCCATATCCCAGCACAGGCCTCGAAGTGCTCCAAATAACCACTTGCAGATTTTACCAAAAGAGTGTTTCAAAACTGCTCTTTCTACAGGTAAGTTCAAGTCTGTGAGTTGAATGCACTCAACACAAAGAAGTTTCTGAGAATGCTTCTGTTCAGTTTTTATGTGAAGATATTTCCTTTTCCAGCATAGGCCTCAAACGGCTCCAAATATCCACTTGCAGATTCTACAAAAAGAGTGTTTCCAAACTTCTCTATCAATTCGTAGGTTCAACTCTGTGAGTTGAATGAACTCATCACAAAGAAGTTTCTGAGAATCCTTCTCTCTAGTTTTTATGCGAAGATATTTCCTTTTCCAACATAGGCCTCAAGGTGCTCCGAATAAACACTTGCAGATTCTACAAACGTAATGTTTCCAAACTGTTCTATCAAAAGAAACGTTCTAGTCTGTGAGTTGAATGCACTCATCACACAGAAGTTTCTGAGAATTCTTCTGTCTAGTTTTTAGGTGAAGATATTTCCTTTTCCAGCATAGGCCTCAAAACGCTCCAAATTTCCTCTTGCAGATTCTACAAAAAGAGTGTTTCAAATCTGTTCTATCAAAACGAAGGTTCAACTCTGTGAGTTGAATGAATGCGTCGTGAAGAACTTTCTGAGAATGCTTCTCTGTAGTTTTTAGGTGAAGATATTCCATATCCCAGCACAGGCCTCGAAGTGCTCCAAATAACCACTTGCAGATTTTACCAAAAGAGTGTTTCAAACCTGCTCTTTCTACAGGTAAGTTCAAGTCTGTGAGTTGAATGCACTCAACACCAAGAAGTTTCTGAGAATGCTTCTGTTCAGTTTTTATGTGGAGATATTTCCTTTTCCAGCATAGGCCTCAAACGGCTCCAAATATCCACTTGCAGATTCTACAAAAAGAGTGTTTCCAAACTTCTCTATCAATTGGTAGGTTCAACTCTGTGAGTTGAATGAACTCATCACAAAGAAGTTTCTGAGAATCCTTCTCTCTAGTTTTTATGTGAAGATAATTCCTTTTCCAACATAGGCCTGAATGTGCTCCGAATAAACACTTGCAGATTCTACAAACGTAATGTTTCAAAACTGTTCTATCAAAAGAAACGTTCAAGTCTGTGAGTTGAATGCACTCATCGCACAGAAGTTTCTCAGAATGCTTCGGTCTAGTTTTTAGGTGAAGATATTTCCTTTTCCAGCATAGGCCTCAAAACGCTCCAAATATCCTCTTGCAGATTCTACAAAAAGAGTGTTTCAAAACTGTTCTATCAAAAGGAAGGTTCAACTCTGTGAGTTGAATGAATGCATCGTGAAGAACTTTCTGAGAATGCTTCTCTGTAGTTTTTAGGTGAAGATATTCCATATCCCAGCACAGGCCTCGAAGTGCTCCAAATAACCACTTGCAGATTTTAACAAAAGAGTGTTTCAAAACTGCTCTTTCTACAGGTAAGTTCAAGTCTGTGAGTTGAATGCACTCAACACAAAAAAGTTTCTGAGAATGCTTCTGTTCAGTTTTTATGTGAAGATATTTCCTTTTCCAGCATAGGCCTCAAACGGCTCCAAATATCCACTTGCAGATTCTACAAAAAGAGTGTTCCCAAAGTTCTCTATCAATTGGTAGGTTCAACTCTGTGAGATGAATGAACTCATCACAAAGAAGTTTCTGAGAATCCTTCTCTCTAGTTTTTATGTGAAGATATTTCCTTTTCCAACATAGGCCTCAAGGTGCTCCGAATAAACACTTGCAGATTCTACAAACGTAATGTTTCAAAACTGTTCTATCAAAAGAAACGTTCAAGTCTGTGAGTTGAATGCACTCATCACACAGAAGTTTCTGAGAATTCTTCTGTCTAGTTTTTAGGTGAAGATATTTCCTTTTCCAGCATAGGCCTCAAAACGCTCCAAATATCCTCTTGCAGATTCTACAAAAAGAGTGTTTCAAATCTGTTCTATCAAAAGGAAGGTTCAACTCTGGGAGTTGAATGAATGCGTCGTGAAGAACTTTCTGAGAATGCTTCTCTGTAGTTTTTAGGTGAAGACATTCCATATCCCAGCACAGGCCTCGAAGTGCTCCAAATAACCACTTGCAGATTTTACCAAAAGAGTGTTTCAAAACTGCTCTTTCTACAGGTAAGTTCAAGTCTGTGAGTTGAATGCACTCAACACCAAGAAGTTTCTGAGAATTCTTCTGTTCAGTTTTTAGGTGAAGATATTTCCTTTTCCAGCATAGGCCTCAAACGGCTCCAAATATCCACTTGCAGATTCTACAAAAAGAGTGTTTCCAAACTTCTCTATCAATTGGTAGGTTCAACTCTGTGAGTTGAATGAACTCATCACAAAGAAGTTTCTGAGAATCCTTCTCTCTAGTTTTTATGTGAAGATAATTCCTTTTCCAACATAGGCCTGAATGTGCTCCGAATAAACACTTGCAGATTCTACAAACGTAATGTTTCAAAACTGTTCTATCAAAAGAAACGTTCAAGTCTGTGAGTTGAATGCACTCATCGCACAGAAGTTTCTCAGAATGCTTCTGTCTAGCTTTTAGGTGAAGATATTTCCTTTTCCAGCATAGGCCTCAAAACGCTCCAAATATCCTCTTGCAGATTCTACAAAAAGAGTGTTTCAAAACTGTTCTATCAAAAGGAAGGTTCAACTCTGTGAGTTGAATGAATGCATCGTGAAGAACTTTCTGAGAATGCTTCTCTGTAGTTTTTAGGTGAAGATATTCCATATCCCAGCACAGGCCTCGAAGTGCTCCAAATAACCACTTACAGATTTTAACAAAAGAGTGTTTCAAAACTGCTCTTTCTACAGGTAAGTTCAAGTCTGTGAGTTGAATGCACTCAACACAAAAAAGTTTCTGAGAATGCTTCTGTTCAGTTTTTATGTGAAGATATTTCCTTTTCCAGCATAGGCCTCAAACGGCTCCAAATATCCACTTGCAGATTCTACAAAAAGAGTGTTCCCAAAGTTCTCTATCAATTGGTAGGTTCAACTCTGTGAGTTGAATGAACTCATCACAAAGAAGTTTCTGAGAATCCTTCTCTCTAGTTTTTATGTGAAGATATTTCCTTTTCCAACATAGGCCTCAAGGTGCTCCGAATAAACACTTGCAGATTCTACAAACGTAATGTTTCAAAACTGTTCTATCAAAAGAAACGTTCAAGTCTGTGAGTTGAATGCACTCATCACACAGAAGTTTCTGAGAATTCTTCTGTCTAGTTTTTAGGTGAAGATATTTCCTTTTCCAGCATAGGCCTCAAAACGCTCCAAATATCCTCTTGCAGATTCTACAAAAAGAGTGTTTCAAATCTGTTCTATCAAAAGGAAGTTTCAACTCTGTGAGTTGAATGAATGCGTCGTGAAGAACTTTCTGAGAATGCTTCTCTGTAGTTTTTAGGTGAAGACATTCCATATCCCAGCACAGGCCTCGAAGTGCTCCAAATAACCACTTGCAGATTTTACCAAAAGAGTGTTTCAAAACTGCTCTTTCTACAGGTAAGTTCAAGTCTGTGAGTTGAATGCACTCAACACCAAGAAGTTTCTGAGAATTCTTCTGTTCAGTTTTTAGGTGAAGATATTTCCTTTTCCAGCATAGGCCTCAAACGGCTCCAAATATCCACTTGCAGATTCTACAAAAAGAGTGTTTCCAAACTTCTCTATCAATTGGTAGGTTCAACTCTGTGAGTTGAATGAACTCATCACAAAGAAGTTTCTGAGAATCCTTCTCTCTAGTTTTTATGTGAAGATAATTCCTTTTCCAACATAGGCCTGAATGTGCTCCGAATAAACACTTGCAGATTCTACAAACGTAATGTTTCAAAACTGTTCTATCAAAAGAAACGTTCAAGTCTGTGAGTTGAATGCACTCATCGCAGAGAAGTTTCTGAGAATGCTTCTGTCTAGTTTTTAGGTGAAGATATTTCCTTTTCCAGCATAGGCCTCAAAACGCTCCAAATATCCTCTTGCAGATTCTACAAAAAGAGTGTTTCAAAACTGTTCTATGAAAAGGAAGGTTCAACTCTGTGAGTTGAATGAATGCATCGTGAAGAACTTTCTGAGAATGCTTCTCTGTAGTTTTTAGGTGAAGATATTCCATATCCCAGCACAGGCCTCGAAGTGCTCCAAATAACCACTTGCAGATTTTACCAAAAGAGTGTTTCAAAACTGCTCTTTCTACAGGTAAGTTCAAGTCTGTGAGTTGAATGCACTCAACACAAAGAAGTTTCTGAGAATGCTTCTGTTCAGTTTTTATGTGAAGATATTTCCTTTTCCAGCATAGGCCTCAAACGGCTCCAAATATCCACTTACAGATTCTACAAAAAGAGTGTTTCCAAACTTCTCTACCAATTGGTAGGTTCAACTCTGTGAGTTGAATGAACTCATCACAAAGAAGTTTCTGAGAATCCTTCTCTCTAGTTTTTATGTGAAGATATTTCCTTTTCCAACATAGGCCTCAAGGTGCTCCGAATAAACACTTGCAGATTCTACAAACGTAATGTTTCAAAACTGTTCTATCAAAAGAAACGTTCAAGTCTGTGAGTTGAATGCACTCATCACACAGAAGTTTCTGAGAATTCTTCTGTCTAGTTTTTAGGTGAAGATATTTCCTTTTCCAGCATAGGCCTCAAAACGCTCCAAATATCCTCTTGCAGATTCTACAAAAAGAGTGTTTCAAATCTGTTCTATCAAAAGGAAGGTTCAACTCTGTGAGTTGAATGAATGCGTCGTGAAGAACTTTCTGAGAATGCTTCTCTGTAGTTTTTAGGTGAAGATATTCCATATCCCAGCACAGGCCTCGAAGTGCTCCAAATAACCACTTGCAGATTTTACCAAAAGAGTGTTTCAAAACTGCTCTTTCTACAGGTAAGTTCAAGTCTGTGAGTTGAATGCACTCAACACCAAGAAGTTTCTGAGAATTCTTCTGTTCAGTTTTTAGGTGAAGATATTTCCTTTTCCAGCATAGGCCTCAAACGGCTCCAAATATCCACTTGCAGATTCTACAAAAAGAGTGTTTCCAAACTTCTCTATCAATTGGTAGGTTCAACTCTGTGAGTTGAATGAACTCATCACTAAGAAGTTTCTGAGAATCCTTCTCTCTAGTTTTTATGTGAAGATAATTCCTTTTCCAACATAGGCCTGAATGTGCTCCGAATAAACACTTGCAGATTCTACAAACGTAATGTTTCAAAACTGTTCTATCAAAAGAAACGTTCAAGTCTGTGAGTTGAATGCACTCATCGCAGAGAAGTTTCTGAGAATGCTTCTGTCTAGTTTTTAGGTGAAGATATTTCCTTTTCCAGCATAGGCCTCAAAACGCTCCAAATATCCTCTTGCAGATTCTATAAAAAGAGTGTTTCAAAACTGTTCTATCAAAAGGAAGGTTCAACTCTGTGAGTTGAATGAATGCATCGTGAAGAACTTTCTGAGAATGCTTCTCTGTAGTTTTTAGGTGAAGATATTCCATATCCCAGCACAGGCCTCGAAGTGCTCCAAATAACCACTTGCAGATTTTACCAAAAGAGTGTTTCAAAACTGCTCTTTCTACAGGTAAGTTCAAGTCTGTGAGTTGAATGCACTCAA
The DNA here is from genome assembly GCF_028885625.2 of Pongo pygmaeus. Lineage (NCBI taxonomy): Eukaryota > Metazoa > Chordata > Mammalia > Primates > Hominidae > Pongo > Pongo pygmaeus. Next base: position 23,681,107 of record NC_072387.2, on the reverse strand, counting down.
CACAAAGAAGTTTCTGAGAATGCTTCTGTTCAGTTTTTATGTGAAGATATTTCCTTTTCCAGCATAGGCCTCAAACGGCTCCAAATATCCACTTGCAGATTCTACAAAAAGAGTGTTTCCAAACTTCTCTATCAATTCGTAGGTTCAACTCTGTGAGTTGAATGAACTCATCACAAAGAAGTTTCTGAGAATCCTTCTCTCTAGTTTTTATGCGAAGATATTTCCTTTTCCAACATAGGCCTCAAGGTGCTCCGAATAAACACTTGCAGATTCTACAAACGTAATGTTTCCAAACTGTTCTATCAAAAGAAACGTTCTAGTCTGTGAGTTGAATGCACTCATCACACAGAAGTTTCTGAGAATTCTTCTGTCTAGTTTTTAGGTGAAGATATTTCCTTTTCCAGCATAGGCCTCAAAACGCTCCAAATTTCCTCTTGCAGATTCTACAAAAAGAGTGTTTCAAATCTGTTCTATCAAAACGAAGGTTCAACTCTGTGAGTTGAATGAATGCGTCGTGAAGAACTTTCTGAGAATGCTTCTCTGTAGTTTTTAGGTGAAGATATTCCATATCCCAGCACAGGCCTCGAAGTGCTCCAAATAACCACTTGCAGATTTTACCAAAAGAGTGTTTCAAACCTGCTCTTTCTACAGGTAAGTTCAAGTCTGTGAGTTGAATGCACTCAACACCAAGAAGTTTCTGAGAATGCTTCTGTTCAGTTTTTATGTGGAGATATTTCCTTTTCCAGCATAGGCCTCAAACGGCTCCAAATATCCACTTGCAGATTCTACAAAAAGAGTGTTTCCAAACTTCTCTATCAATTGGTAGGTTCAACTCTGTGAGTTGAATGAACTCATCACAAAGAAGTTTCTGAGAATCCTTCTCTCTAGTTTTTATGTGAAGATAATTCCTTTTCCAACATAGGCCTGAATGTGCTCCGAATAAACACTTGCAGATTCTACAAACGTAATGTTTCAAAACTGTTCTATCAAAAGAAACGTTCAAGTCTGTGAGTTGAATGCACTCATCGCACAGAAGTTTCTCAGAATGCTTCGGTCTAGTTTTTAGGTGAAGATATTTCCTTTTCCAGCATAGGCCTCAAAACGCTCCAAATATCCTCTTGCAGATTCTACAAAAAGAGTGTTTCAAAACTGTTCTATCAAAAGGAAGGTTCAACTCTGTGAGTTGAATGAATGCATCGTGAAGAACTTTCTGAGAATGCTTCTCTGTAGTTTTTAGGTGAAGATATTCCATATCCCAGCACAGGCCTCGAAGTGCTCCAAATAACCACTTGCAGATTTTAACAAAAGAGTGTTTCAAAACTGCTCTTTCTACAGGTAAGTTCAAGTCTGTGAGTTGAATGCACTCAACACAAAAAAGTTTCTGAGAATGCTTCTGTTCAGTTTTTATGTGAAGATATTTCCTTTTCCAGCATAGGCCTCAAACGGCTCCAAATATCCACTTGCAGATTCTACAAAAAGAGTGTTCCCAAAGTTCTCTATCAATTGGTAGGTTCAACTCTGTGAGTTGAATGAACTCATCACAAAGAAGTTTCTGAGAATCCTTCTCTCTAGTTTTTATGTGAAGATATTTCCTTTTCCAACATAGGCCTCAAGGTGCTCCGAATAAACACTTGCAGATTCTACAAACGTAATGTTTCAAAACTGTTCTATCAAAAGAAACGTTCAAGTCTGTGAGTTGAATGCACTCATCACACAGAAGTTTCTGAGAATTCTTCTGTCTAGTTTTTAGGTGAAGATATTTCCTTTTCCAGCATAGGCCTCAAAACGCTCCAAATATCCTCTTGCAGATTCTACAAAAAGAGTGTTTCAAATCTGTTCTATCAAAAGGAAGGTTCAACTCTGTGAGTTGAATGAATGCGTCGTGAAGAACTTTCTGAGAATGCTTCTCTGTAGTTTTTAGGTGAAGACATTCCATATCCCAGCACAGGCCTCGAAGTGCTCCAAATAACCACTTGCAGATTTTACCAAAAGAGTGTTTCAAAACTGCTCTTTCTACAGGTAAGTTCAAGTCTGTGAGTTGAATGCACTCAACACCAAGAAGTTTCTGAGAATTCTTCTGTTCAGTTTTTAGGTGAAGATATTTCCTTTTCCAGCATAGGCCTCAAACGGCTCCAAATATCCACTTGCAGATTCTACAAAAAGAGTGTTTCCAAACTTCTCTATCAATTGGTAGGTTCAACTCTGTGAGTTGAATGAACTCATCACAAAGAAGTTTCTGAGAATCCTTCTCTCTAGTTTTTATGTGAAGATAATTCCTTTTCCAACATAGGCCTGAATGTGCTCCGAATAAACACTTGCAGATTCTACAAACGTAATGTTTCAAAACTGTTCTATCAAAAGAAACGTTCAAGTCTGTGAGTTGAATGCACTCATCGCAGAGAAGTTTCTGAGAATGCTTCTGTCTAGTTTTTAGGTGAAGATATTTCCTTTTCCAGCATAGGCCTCAAAACGCTCCAAATATCCTCTTGCAGATTCTACAAAAAGAGTGTTTCAAAACTGTTCTATGAAAAGGAAGGTTCAACTCTGTGAGTTGAATGAATGCATCGTGAAGAACTTTCTGAGAATGCTTCTCTGTAGTTTTTAGGTGAAGATATTCCATATCCCAGCACAGGCCTCGAAGTGCTCCAAATAACCACTTGCAGATTTTACCAAAAGAGTGTTTCAAAACTGCTCTTTCTACAGGTAAGTTCAAGTCTGTGAGTTGAATGCACTCAACACAAAGAAGTTTCTGAGAATGCTTCTGTTCAGTTTTTATGTGAAGATATTTCCTTTTCCAGCATAGGCCTCAAACGGCTCCAAATATCCACTTACAGATTCTACAAAAAGAGTGTTTCCAAACTTCTCTACCAATTGGTAGGTTCAAATCTGTGAGTTGAATGAACTCATCACAAAGAAGTTTCTGAGAATCCTTCTCTCTAGTTTTTATGTGAAGATAATTCCTTTTCCAACATAGGCCTGAATGTGCTCCGAATAAACACTTGCAGATTCTACAAACGTAATGTTTCAAAACTGTTCTATCAAAAGAAACGTTCAAGTCTGTGAGTTGAATGCACTCATCGCACAGAAGTTTCTCAGAATGCTTCTGTCTAGTTTTTAGGTGAAGATATTTCCTTTTCCAGCATAGGCCTCAAAACGCTCCAAATATCCTCTTGCAGATTCTACAAAAAGAGTGTTTCAAAACTGTTCTATCAAAAAGAAGGTTCAACTCTGTGAGTTGAATGAATGCATCGTGAAGAACTTTCTGAGAATGCTTCTCTGTAGTTTTTAGGTGAAGATATTCCATATCCCAGCACAGGCCTCGAAGTGCTCCAAATAACCACTTGCAGATTTTAACAAAAGAGTGTTTCAAAACTGCTCTTTCTACAGGTAAGTTCAAGTCTGTGAGTTGAATGCACTCAACACAAAAAAGTTTCTGAGAATGCTTCTGTTCAGTTTTTATGTGAAGATATTTCCTTTTCCAGCATAGGCCTCAAACGGCTCCAAATATCCACTTGCAGATTCTACAAAAAGAGTGTTCCCAAACTTCTCTATCAATTGGTAGGTTCAACTCTGTGAGTTGAATGAACTCATCACAAAGAAGTTTCTGAGAATCCTTCTCTCTAGTTTTTATGTGAAGATATTTCCTTTTCCAACATAGGCCTCAAGGTGCTCCGAATAAACACTTGCAGATTCTACAAACGTAATGTTTCAAAACTGTTCTATCAAAAGAAACGTTCAAGTCTGTGAGTTGAATGCACTCATCACACAGAAGTTTCTGAGAATTCTTCTGTCTAGTTTTTAGGTGAAGATATTTCCTTTTGCAGCATAGGCCTCAAAACGCTCCAAATATCCTCTTGCAGATTCTACAAAAAGAGTGTTTCAAATCTGTTCTATCAAAAGGAAGGTTCAACTCTGTGAGTTGAATGAATGCGTCGTGAAGAACTTTCTGAGAATGCTTCTCTGTAGTTTTTAGGTGAAGACATTCCATATCCCAGCACAGGCCTCGAAGTGCTCCAAATAACCACTTGCAGATTTTACCAAAAGAGTGTTTCAAAACTGCTCTTTCTACAGGTAAGTTCAAGTCTGTGAGTTGAATGCACTCAACACCAAGAAGTTTCTGAGAATTCTTCTGTTCAGTTTTTAGGTGAAGATATTTCCTTTTCCAGCATAGGCCTCAAACGGCTCCAAATATCCACTTGCAGATTCTACAAAAAGAGTGTTTCCAAACTTCTCTATCAATTGGTAGGTTCAACTCTGTGAGTTGAATGAACTCATCACAAAGAAGTTTCTGAGAATCCTTCTCTCTAGTTTTTATGTGAAGATAATTCCTTTTCCAACATAGGCCTGAATGTGCTCCGAATAAACACTTGCAGATTCTACAAACGTAATGTTTCAAAACTGTTCTATCAAAAGAAACGTTCAAGTCTGTGAGTTGAATGCACTCATCGCAGAGAAGTTTCTGAGAATGCTTCTGTCTAGTTTTTAGGTGAAGATATTTCCTTTTCCAGCATAGGCCTCAAAACGCTCCAAATATCCTCTTGCAGATTCTACAAAAAGAGTGTTTCAAAACTGTTCTATCAAAAGGAAGGTTCAACTCTGTGAGTTGAATGAATGCATCGTGAAGAACTTTCTGAGAATGCTTCTCTGTAGTTTTTAGGTGAAGATATTCCATATCCCAGCACAGGCCTCGAAGTGCTCCAAATAACCACTTGCAGATTTTACCAAAAGAGTGTTTCCAAACTGCTCTTTCTACAGGTAAGTTCAAGTCTGTGAGTTGAATGCACTCAACACCAAGAAGTTTCTGAGAATGCTTCTGTTCAGTTTTTATGTGAAGATATTTCCTTTTCCAGCATAGGCCTCAAACGGCTCCAAATATCCACTTACAGATTCTAAAAAAAGAGTGTTTCCAAACTTCTCTACCAATTGGTAGGTTCAACTCTGTGAGTTGAATGAACTCATCACAAAGAAGTTTCTGAGAATCCTTCTCTCTAGTTTTTATGTGAAGATATTTCCTTTTCCAACATAGGCCTCAAGGTGCTCCGAATAAACACTTGCAGATTCTACAAACGTAATGTTTCAAAACTGTTCTATCAAAAGAAACGTTCAAGTCTGTGAGTTGAATGCACTCATCACACAGAAGTTTCTGAGAATTCTTCTGTCTAGTTTTTAGGTGAAGATATTTCCTTTTCCAGCATAGGCCTCAAAACGCTCCAAATATCCTCTTGCAGATTCTACAAAAAGAGTGTTTCAAATCTGTTCTATCAAAAGGAAGGTTCAACTCTGTGAGTTGAATGAATGCGTCGTGAAGAACTTTCTGAGAATGCTTCTCTGTAGTTTTTAGGTGAAGATATTCCATATCCCAGCACAGGCCTCGAAGTGCTCCAAATAACCACTTGCAGATTTTACCAAAAGAGTGTTTGAAAACTGCTCTTTCTACAGGTAAGTTCAAGTCTGTGAGTTGAATGCACTCAACACCAAGAAGTTTCTGAGAATTCTTCTGTTCAGTTTTTAGGTGAAGATATTTCCTTTTCCAGCATAGGCCTCAAACGGCTCCAAATATCCACTTGCAGATTCTACAAAAAGAGTGTTTCCAAACTTCTCTATCAATTGGTAGGTTCAACTCTGTGAGTTGAATGAACTCATCACTAAGAAGTTTCTGAGAATCCTTCTCTCTAGTTTTTATGTGAAGATAATTCCTTTTCCAACATAGGCCTGAATGTGCTCCGAATAAACACTTGCAGATTCTACAAACGTAATGTTTCAAAACTGTTCTATCAAAAGAAACGTTCAAGTCTGTGAGTTGAATGCACTCATCGCAGAGAAGTTTCTCAGAATGCTTCTGTCTAGTTTTTAGGTGAAGATATTTCCTTTTCCAGCATAGGCCTCAAAACGCTCCAAATATCCTCTTGCAGATTCTACAAAAAGAGTGTTTCAAAACTGTTCTATCAAAAGGAAGGTTCAACTCTGTGAGTTGAATGAATGCATCGTGAAGAACTTTCTGAGAATGCTTCTCTGTAGTTTTTAGGTGAAGATATTCCATATCCCAGCACAGGCCTCGAAGTGCTCCAAATAACCACTTGCAGATTTTACCAAAAGAGTGTTTCAAAACTGCTCTTTCTACAGGTAAGTTCAAGTCTGTGAGTTGAATGCACTCAACACAAAGAAGTTTCTGAGAATGCTTCTGTTCAGTTTTTATGTGAAGATATTTCCTTTTCCAGCATAGGACTCAAACGGCTCCAAATATCCACTTACAGATTCTACAAAAAGAGTGTTTCCAAACTTCTCTACCAATTGGTAGGTTCAACTCTGTGAGTTGAATGAACTCATCACAAAGAAGTTTCTGAGAATCCTTCTCTCTAGTTTTTATGTGAAGATATTACCTTTTCCAACATAGGCCTCAAGGTGTTCCGAATAAACACTTGCAGATTCTACAAACGTAATGTTTCCAAACTGTTCTATCAAAAGAAACGTTCTAGTCTGTGAGTTGAATGCACTCATCACACAGAAGTTTCTGAGAATGCTTCTGTCTAGTTTTTAGGTGAAGATATTTCCTTTTCCAGCATAGGCCTCAAAACGCTCCAAATATCCTCTTGCAGATTCTACAAAAAGAGTGTTTCAAATCTGTTCTATCAAAAGGAAGGTTCAACTCTGTGAGTTGAATGAATGCATCGTGAAGAACTTTCTGAGAATGCTTCTCTGTAGTTTTTAGGTGAAGATATTCCACATCCCAGCACAGTCCTCGAAGTGCTCCAAATAACCACTTGCAGATTTTACCAAAAGAGTGTTTCAAAACTGCTCTTTCTACAGGTAAGTTCAAGTCTTTGAGTTGAATGCACTCAACACCAAGAAGTTTCTGAGAATGCTTCTGTTCAGTTTTTATGTGGAGATATTTCCTTTTCCAGCATAGGCCTCAAACGGCTCCAAATATCCACTTGCAGATTCTACAAAAAGAGTGTTTCCAAACTTCTCTATCAATTGGTAGGTTCAACTCTGTGAGTTGAATGAACTCATCACAAAGAAGTTTCTGAGAATCCTTCTCTCTAGTTTTTATGTGAAGATAATTCCTTTTCCAACATAGGCCTGAATGTGCTCCGAATAAACACTTGCAGATTCTACAAACGTAATGTTTCAAAACTGTTCTATCAAAAGAAACGTTCAAGTCTGTGAGTTGAATGCACTCATCGCACAGAAGTTTCTCAGAATGCTTCGGTCTAGTTTTTAGGTGAAGATATTTCCTTTTCCAGCATAGGCCTCAAAACGCTCCAAATATCCTCTTGCAGATTCTACAAAAAGAGTGTTTCAAAACTGTTCTATCAAAAGGAAGGTTCAACTCTGTGAGTTGAATGAATGCATCGTGAAGAACTTTCTGAGAATGCTTCTCTGTAGTTTTTAGGTGAAGATATTCCATATCCCAGCACAGGCCTCGAAGTGCTCCAAATAACCACTTGCAGATTTTAACAAAAGAGTGTTTCAAAACTGCTCTTTCTACAGGTAAGTTCAAGTCTGTGAGTTGAATGCACTCAACACAAAAAAGTTTCTGAGAATGCTTCTGTTCAGTTTTTATGTGAAGATATTTCCTTTTCCAGCATAGGCCTCAAACGGCTCCAAATATCCACTTGCAGATTCTACAAAAAGAGTGTTCCCAAAGTTCTCTATCAATTGGTAGGTTCAACTCTGTGAGTTGAATGAACTCATCACAAAGAAGTTTCTGAGAATCCTTCTCTCTAGTTTTTATGTGAAGATATTTCCTTTTCCAACATAGGCCTCAAGGTGCTCCGAATAAACACTTGCAGATTCTACAAACGTAATGTTTCAAAACTGTTCTATCAAAAGAAACGTTCAAGTCTGTGAGTTGAATGCACTCATCACACAGAAGTTTCTGAGAATTCTTCTGTCTAGTTTTTAGGTGAAGATATTTCCTTTTCCAGCATAGGCCTCAAAACGCTCCAAATATCCTCTTGCAGATTCTACAAAAAGAGTGTTTCAAATCTGTTCTATCAAAAGGAAGGTTCAACTCTGTGAGTTGAATGAATGCGTCGTGAAGAACTTTCTGAGAATGCTTCTCTGTAGTTTTTAGGTGAAGACATTCCATATCCCAGCACAGGCCTCGAAGTGCTCCAAATAACCACTTGCAGATTTTACCAAAAGAGTGTTTCAAAACTGCTCTTTCTACAGGTAAGTTCAAGTCTGTGAGTTGAATGCACTCAACACCAAGAAGTTTCTGAGAATTCTTCTGTTCAGTTTTTAGGTGAAGATATTTCCTTTTCCAGCATAGGCCTCAAACGGCTCCAAATATCCACTTGCAGATTCTACAAAAAGAGTGTTTCCAAACTTCTCTATCAATTGGTAGGTTCAACTCTGTGAGTTGAATGAACTCATCACAAAGAAGTTTCTGAGAATCCTTCTCTCTAGTTTTTATGTGAAGATAATTCCTTTTCCAACATAGGCCTGAATGTGCTCCGAATAAACACTTGCAGATTCTACAAACGTAATGTTTCAAAACTGTTCTATCAAAAGAAACGTTCAAGTCTGTGAGTTGAATGCACTCATCGCAGAGAAGTTTCTGAGAATGCTTCTGTCTAGTTTTTAGGTGAAGATATTTCCTTTTCCAGCATAGGCCTCAAAACGCTCCAAATATCCTCTTGCAGATTCTACAAAAAGAGTGTTTCAAAACTGTTCTATCAAAAGGAAGTTTCAACTCTGTGAGTTGAATGAATGCATCGTGAAGAACTTTCTGAGAATGCTTCTCTGTAGTTTTTAGGTGAAGATATTCCATATCCCAGCACAGGCCTCGAAGTGCTCCAAATAACCACTTGCAGATTTTACCAAAAGAGTGTTTCAAAACTGCTCTTTCTACAGGTAAGTTCAAGTCTGTGAGTTGAATGCACTCAACACAAAGAAGTTTCTGAGAATGCTTCTGTTCAGTTTTTATGTGAAGATATTTCCTTTTCCAGCATAGGCCTCAAACGGCTCCAAATATCCACTTGCAGATTCTACAAAAAGAGTGTTCCCAAACTTCTCTATCAATTGGTAGGTTCAACTCTGTGAGTTGAATGAACTCATCACAAAGAAGTTTCTGAGAATCCTTCTCTCTAGTTTTTATGTGAAGATATTTCCTTTTCCAACATAGGCCTCAAGGTGCTCCGAATAAACACTTGCAGATTCTACAAACGTAATGTTTCAAAACTGTTCTATCAAAAGAAACGTTCAAGTCTGTGAGTTGAATGCACTCATCACACAGAAGTTTCTGAGAATTCTTCTGTCTAGTTTTTAGGTGAAGATATTTCCTTTTCCAGCATAGGCCTCAAAACGCTCCAAATATCCTCTTGCAGATTCTACAAAAAGAGTGTTTCAAATCTGTTCTATCAAAAGGAAGGTTCAACTCTGTGAGTTGAATGAATGCGTCGTGAAGAACTTTCTGAGAATGCTTCTCTGTAGTTTTTAGGTGAAGACATTCCATATCCCAGCACAGGCCTCGAAGTGCTCCAAATAACCACTTGCAGATTTTACCAAAAGAGTGTTTCAAAACTGCTCTTTCTACAGGTAAGTTCAAGTCTGTGAGTTGAATGCACTCAACACCAAGAAGTTTCTGAGAATTCTTCTGTTCAGTTTTTAGGTGAAGATATTTCCTTTTCCAGCATAGGCCTCAAACGGCTCCAAATATCCACTTGCAGATTCTACAAAAAGAGTGTTTCCAAACTTCTCTATCAATTGGTAGGTTCAACTCTGTGAGTTGAATGAACTCATCACTAAGAAGTTTCTGAGAATCCTTCTCTCTAGTTTTTATGTGAAGATAATTCCTTTTCCAACATAGGCCTGAATGTGCTCCGAATAAACACTTGCAGATTCTACAAACGTAATGTTTCAAAACTGTTCTATCAAAAGAAACGTTCAAGTCTGTCAGTTGAATGCACTCATCGCAGAGAAGTTTCTGAGAATGCTTCTGTCTAGTTTTTAGGTGAAGATATTTCCTTTTCCAGCATAGGCCTCAAAACGCTCCAAATATCCTCTTGCAGATTCTACAAAAAGAGTGTTTCAAAACTGTTCTATCAAAAGGAAGGTTCAACTCTGTGAGTTGAATGAATGCATCGTGAAGAACTTTCTGAGAATGCTTCTCTGTAGTTTTTAGGTGAAGATATTCCATATCCCAGCACAGGCCTCGAAGTGCTCCAAATAACCACTTGCAGATTTTACCAAAAGAGTGTTTCAAAACTGCTCTTTCTACAGGTAAGTTCAAGTCTGTGAGTTGAATGCACTCAACACAAAGAAGTTTCTGAGAATGCTTCTGTTCAGTTTTTATGTGAAGATATTTCCTTTTCCAGCATAGGCCTCAAACGGCTCCAAATATCCACATGCAGATTCTACAAAAAGAGTGTTTCCAAACTTCTCTATCAATTCGTAGGTTCAACTCTGTGAGTTGAATGAACTCATCACAAAGAAGTTTCTGAGAATCCTTCTCTCTAGTTTTTATGCGAAGATATTTCCTTTTCCAACATAGGCCTCAAGGTGCTCCGAATAAACACTTGCAGATTCTACAAACGTAATGTTTCCAAACTGTTCTATCAAAAGAAACGTTCTAGTCTGTGAGTTGAATGCACTCATCACACAGAAGTTTCTGAGAATGCTTCTGTCTAGTTTTTAGGTGAAGATATTTCCTTTTCCAGCATAGGCCTCAAAACGCTCCAAATATCCTCTTGCAGATTCTACAAAAAGAGTGTTTCAAATCTGTTCTATCAAAAGGAAGGTTCAACTCTGTGAGTTGAATGAATGCATCGTGAAGAACTTTCTGAGAATGCTTCTCTGTAGTTTTTAGGTGAAGATATTCCACATCCCAGCACAGTCCTCGAAGTGCTCCAAATAACCACTTGCAGATTTTACCAAAAGAGTGTTTCAAAACTGCTCTTTCTACAGGTAAGTTCAAGTCTGTGAGTTGAATGCACTCAACACCAAGAAGTTTCTGAGAATGCTTCTGTTCAGTTTTTATGTGGAGATATTTCCTTTTCCAGCATAGGCCTCAAACGGCTCCAAATATCCACTTGCAGATTCTACAAAAAGAGTGTTTCCAAACTTCTCTATCAATTGGTAGGTTCAACTCTGTGAGTTGAATGAACTCATCACAAAGAAGTTTCTGAGAATCCTTCTCTCTAGTTTTTATGTGAAGATAATTCCTTTTCCAACATAGGCCTGAATGTGCTCCGAATAAACACTTGCAGATTCTACAAACGTAATGTTTCAAAACTGTTCTATCAAAAGAAACGTTCAAGTCTGTGAGTTGAATGCACTCATCGCACAGAAGTTTCTCAGAATGCTTCTGTCTAGTTTTTAGGTGAAGATATTTCCTTTTCCAGCATAGGCCTCAAAACGCTCCAAATATCCTCTTGCAGATTCTACAAAAAGAGTGTTTCAAAACTGTTCTATCAAAAGGAAGGTTCAACTCTGTGAGTTGAATGAATGCATCGTGAAGAACTTTCTGAGAATGCTTCTCTGTAGTTTTTAGGTGAAGATATTCCATATCCCAGCACAGGCCTCGAAGTGCTCCAAATAACCACTTGCAGATTTTAACAAAAGAGTGTTTCAAAACTGCTCTTTCTACAGGTAAGTTCAAGTCTGTGAGTTGAATGCACTCAACACAAAAAAGTTTCTGAGAATGCTTCTGTTCAGTTTTTATGTGAAGATATTTCCTTTTCCAGCATAGGCCTCAAACGGCTCCAAATATCCACTTACAGATTCTACAAAAAGAGTGTTTCCAAACTTCTCTACCAATTGGTAGGTTCAACTCTGTGAGTTGAATGAACTCATCACAAAGAAGTTTCTGAGAATCCTTCTCTCTAGTTTTTATGTGAAGATATTTCCTTTTCCAACATAGGCCTCAAGGTGCTCCGAATAAACACTTGCAGATTCTACAAACGTAATGTTTCAAAACTGTTCTATCAAAAGAAACGTTCAAGTCTGTGAGTTGAATGCACTCATCACACAGAAGTTTCTGAGAATTCTTCTGTCTAGTTTTTAGGTGAAGATATTTCCTTTTCCAGCATAGGCCTCAAAACGCTCCAAATATCCTCTTGCAGATTCTACAAAAAGAGTGTTTCAAATCTGTTCTATCAAAAGGAAGGTTCAACTCTGTGAGTTGAATGAATGCGTCGTGAAGAACTTTCTGAGAATGCTTCTCTGTAGTTTTTAGGTGAAGATATTCCATATCCCAGCACAGGCCTCGAAGTGCTCCAAATAACCACTTGCAGATTTTACCAAAAGAGTGTTTCAAAACTGCTCTTTCTACAGGTAAGTTCAAGTCTGTGAGTTGAATGCACTCAACACAAAGAAGTTTCTGAGAATGCTTCTGTTCAGTTTTTATGTGAAGATATTTCCTTTTCCAGCATAGGCCTCAAACGGCTCCAAATATCCACTTGCAGATTCTACAAAAAGAGTGTTTCCAAACTTCTCTATCAATTGGTAGGTTCAACTCTGTGAGTTGAATGAACTCATCACAAAGAAGTTTCTGAGAATCCTTCTCTCCAGTTTTTATGCGAAGATATTACCTTTTCCAACATAGGCCTCAAGGTGCTCCGAATAAACACTTGCAGATTCTACAAACGTAATGTTTCCAAACTGTTCTATCAAAAGAAACGTTCTAGTCTGTGAGTTGAATGCACTCATCACACAGAAGTTTCTGAGAATGCTTCTGTCTAGTTTTTAGGTGAAGATATTTCCTTTTCCAGCATAGGCCTCAAAACGCTCCAAATATCCTCTTGCAGATTCTACAAAAAGAGTGTTTCAAATCTGTTCTATCAAAAGGAAGGTTCAACTCTGTGAGTTGAATGAATGCATCGTGAAGAACTTTCTGAGAATGCTTCTCTGTAGTTTTTAGGTGAAGATATTCCACATCCCAGCACAGTCCTCGAAGTGCTCCAAATAACCACTTGCAGATTTTACCAAAAGAGTGTTTCAAAACTGCTCTTTCTACAGGTAAGTTCAAGTCTGTGAGTTGAATGCACTCAACACCAAGAAGTTTCTGAGAATGCTTCTGTTCAGTTTTTATGTGGAGATATTTCCTTTTCCAGCATAGGCCTCAAACGGCTCCAAATATCCACTTGCAGATTCTACAAAAAGAGTGTTTCCAAACTTCTCTACCAATTGGTAGGTTCAACTCTGTGAGTTGAATGAACTCATCACAAAGAAGTTTCTGAGAATCCTTCTCTCTAGTTTTTATGTGAAGATATTTCCTTTTCCAACATAGGCCTCAAGGTGCTCCGAATAAACACTTGCAGATTCTACAAACGTAATGTTTCCAAACTGTTCTATCAAAAGAAACGTTCTAGTCTGTGAGTTGAATGCACTCATCACACAGAAGTTTCTGAGAATGCTTCTGTCTAGTTTTTAGGTGAAGATATTTCCTTTTCCAGCATAGGCCTCAAAACGCTCCAAATATCCTCTTGCAGATTCTACAAAAAGAGTGTTTCAAATCTGTTCTATCAAAAGGAAGGTTCAACTCTGTGAGTTGAATGAATGCATCGTGAAGAACTTTCTGAGAATGCTTCTCTGTAGTTTTTAGGTGAAGATATTCCACATCCCAGCACAGTCCTCGAAGTGCTCAAAATAACCACTTGCAGATTTTACCAAAAGAGTGTTTCAAAACTGCTCTTTCTACAGGTAAGTTCAAGTCTGTGAGTTGAATGCACTCAACACCAAGAAGTTTCTGAGAATGCTTCTGTTCAGTTTTTAGGTGGAGATATTTCCTTTTCCAGCATAGGCCTCAAACGGCTCCAAATATCCACTTGCAGATTCTACAAAATGAGTGTTTCCAAACTTCTCTATCAAATGGTAGGTTCAACTCTGTGAGTTGAATGAACTCATCACAAAGAAGTTTCTGAGAATCCTTCTCTCTAGTTTTTATGTGAAGATAATTCCTTTTCCAACATAGGCCTGAATGTGCTCCGAATAAACACTTGCAGATTCTACAAACGTAATGTTTCAAAACTGTTCTATCAAAAGAAACGTTCAAGTCTGTGAGTTGAATGCACTCATCGCACAGAAGTTTCTCAGAATGCTTCTGTCTAGTTTTTAGGTGAAGATATTTCCTTTTCCAGCATAGGCCTCAAAACGCTCCAAATATCCTCTTGCAGATTCTACAAAAAGAGTGTTTCAAAACTGTTCTATCAAAAGGAAGGTTCAACTCTGTGAGTTGAATGAATGCATCGTGAAGAACTTTCTGAGAATGCTTCTCTGTAGTTTTTAGGTGAAGATATTCCATATCCCAGCACAGGCCTCGAAGTGCTCCAAATAACCACTTGCAGATTTTACCAAAAGAGTGTTTCAAAACTGCTCTTTCTACAGGTAAGTTCAAGTCTGTGAGTTGAATGCACTCAACACAAAGAAGTTTCTGAGAATGCTTCTGTTCAGTTTTTATGTGAAGATATTTCCTTTTCCAGCATAGGCCTCAAACGGCTCCAAATATCCACTTGCAGATTCTACAAAAAGAGTGTTTCCAAACTTCTCTATCAATTGGTAGGTTCAACTCTGTGAGTTGAATGAACTCATCACAAAGAAGTTTCTGAGAATCCTTCTCTCTAGTTTTTATGTGAAGATATTTCATTTTCCAACAAAGGCCTCAAGGTGCTCCGAATAAACACTTGCAGATTCTACAAACGTAATGTTTCAAAACTGTTCTATCAAAAGAAACGTTCAAGTCTGCGAGTTGAATGCACTCATCGCACAGAAGTTTCTGAGAATGCTTCTGTCTCGTTTTTAGGTGAAGATATTTCCTTTTCCAGCATAGGCCTCAAAAGGCTCCAAATATCCTCTTGCAGATTCTACAAAAAGAGTGTTTCAAAACTGTTCTATCAAAAGGAAGGTTCAACTCTGTGAGTTGAATGAATGCGTCGTGAGGAACTTTCTGAGAGTGCTTCTCTGTAGTTTTTAGGTGAAGATATTCCATATCCCAACACAGGCCTCGAAGTGCTCCAAATAACCACTTGCAGATTTTACCAAAAGAGTGTTTCAAAACTGCTCTTTCTACAGGTAAGTTCAAGTCTGTGAGTTGAATGCACTCAACACAAAGAAGTTTCTGAGAATTCTTCTGTTCAGTTTTTATGTGAAGATATTTCCTTTTCCAGCATAGGCCTCAAACGGCTCCAAATATCCACTTGCAGATTCTACAAAAAGAGTGTTTCCAAACTTCTCTATCAATTGGTAGGTTCAACTCTGTGAGTTGAATGAACCCATCACAAAGAAGTTTCTGAGAATCCTTCTCTCTAGTTTTTATGTGAAGTTATTTCCTTTTCCAACATAGGCCTCAAGGTGCTCCGAATAAACACTTGCAGATTCTACAAACGTAATGTTTCAAAACTGTTGTATCAAAAGAAACGTTCAAGACTGCCAGTTGAATGCACTCATCACACAGACGTTTCTGAGAATGCTTCTGTCTAGATTTTAGGTGAAGATATTTCCTTTTCCAGCATAGGCCTCAAAACGCTCCAAATATCCTCTTGCAGATTCTACAAAAAGAGTGTTTCAAAACTGTTCTATCAAAAGGAAGGTTCAACTCTGTGAGTTGAATGAATGCATCATGAAGAACTTTCTGAGAATGCTTCTCTGTAGTTTTTAGGTGAAGATATTCCATATCCCAGCACAGGCCTCGAAGTGCTCCAAATAACCACTTGCAGATTTTACCAAAAGAGTGTTTCAAAACTGCTCTTTCTACAGGTAAGTTCAAGTCTGTGAGTTGAATGCACTCAACACAAAGAAGTTTCTGAGAATGCTTCTGTTCAGTTTTTATGTGAAGATATTTCCTTTTCCAGCATAGGCCTCAAACGGCTCCAAATATCCACTTGCAGATTCTACAAAAAGAGTGTTTCCAAACTTCTCTACCAATTGGTAGGTTCAACTCTGTGAGTTGAATGAACTCATCACAAAGAAGTTTCTGAGAATCCTTCTCTCTAGTTTTTATGTGAAGATATTTCCTTTTCCAACATAGGCCTCAAGGTGCTCCGAATAAACACTTGCAGATTCTACAAACGTAATGTTTCAAAACTGTTCTATCAAAAGAAACGTTCAAGTCTGTGAGTTGAATGCACTCATTACACAGAAGTTTCTGAGAATGCTTCTGTCTAATTTTTAGTTGAAGATATTTCCTTTTCCAGCATAGGCCTCAAAACTCTCCAAATATCCTCTTGCAGATTCTACAAAAAGAGTGTTTCAAAACTGTTCTATCAAAAGGAAGGTTCAACTCTGTGAGTTGAATGAATGCATCATGAAGAACTTTCTGAGAATGCTTCTCTGTAGTTTTTAGGTGAAGATATTCCATATCCCAGCACAGGCCTTGAAGTGCTCCAAATAACCACTTGCAGATTTTACCAAAAGAGTGTTTCAAAACTGCTCTTTCTACAGGTAAGTTCAAGTCTGTGAGTTGAATGCACTCAACACAAAGAAGTTTCTGAGAATGTTTCTGTTCAGTTTTTATGTGAAGATATTTCCTTTTCCAGCATAGGCCTCAAACGGCTCCAAATATCCACTTGGAGATTCTACAAAAAGAGTGTTTCCAAACTTCTCTATCAATTGGTAGGTTCGACTCTGTGTGTTGAATGAACTCATCACAAAGAAGTTTCTGAGAATCCTTCTCTGTAGTTTTTATGTGAAGATATTTCCTTTTCCAACATAGGCCTCAAGGTGCTCCGAATAAACACTTGCAGATTCTACAAAAGTAAGGTTTCCAAACTGTTCTATCAAAAGAAACGTTCAAGTCTGTGAGTTGAATGCACTCATCACACAGAAGTTTCTCAGAATGCTTCTCTCTAGTTTTTAGGTGATGATATTTTCTTTTCCAGCATAGGCCTCAAAACTCTCCAAATATCCTCTTGCAGATTCTACAAAAAGAGTGTTTCCAAACTTCTCTATCAATTGGTCGGTTCAACTCTGTGAGTTGAATGAACTCATCACAAAGAAGTTTCTGAGAATCTTTCTCTCTAGTTTTTATGTGAAGATATTTCCTTTTCCAACATAGGCCTAAAGGTGCTCCGCATAAACACTTGCAGATTCTACAAACGTAATGTTTCAAAACTGTTCTATCAAAAGAAACGTTCAAGTCTGTGAGTTGAATGCACTCATTGCACAGAAGATTCTCAGAATGCTTCTGTCTAGTTTTTAGGTGAAGATATTTCCTTTTCCAGCATAGGCCTCAAAACGCTCCAAATATCCTCTTGCAGATTCTACAAAAAGAGTGTTTCAAAACTGTTGTATCGAAAGGAAGGTTCAACTCTGTGAGTTGAATGAATGCATCGTGAAGAACTTTCTGAGAATGCTTCTCTGTAGTTTTTAGGTGAAGATATTCCATATCCCAGCACAGGCCTCGAAGTGCTCCAAATAACCACTTGCAGATTTTACCAAAAGAGTGTTTCAAAACTGCTCTTTCTACAGGTAAGTTCAAGTCTGTGAGTTGAATGCACTCAACACAAAGAAGTTTCTGAGAATGCTTCTGTTCAGTTTTTATGTGAAGATATTTCCTTTTCCAGCATAGGCCTCAAACGGCTCCAAATATCCACTTGCAGATTCTACAAAAAGAGTGTTTCCAAACTTCTCTATCAATTGGTAGGTTCAACTCTGTGAGTTGAATGAACTCATCACAAAGAAGTTTCTGAGAATCCTTCTCTCTAGTTTTTATGTGAAGATATTTCCTTTTCCAACAAAGGCCTCAAGGTGCTCCGAATAAACACTTGCAGATTCTACAAACGTAATGTTTCAAAACTGTTCTATCAAAAGAAACGTTCAAGACTGCCAGTTGAATTCACTCATCGCACAGAAGTTTCTGAGAATGCTTCTGTCTAGTTTTTAGGTGAAGATATTTCCTTTTCCAGCATAGGCCTCAAAAGGCTCCAAATATCCTATTGCAGATTCTACAAAAAGAGTGTTTCAAAACTGTTCTATCAAAAGGAAGGTTCAACTCTGTGAGTTGAATGAATGCATCATGAAGAACTTTCTGAGAGTGCTTCTCTATAGTTTTTAGGTGAAGATATTCCATATCCCAACACAGGCCTCGAAGTGCTCCAAATAACCACTTGCAGATTTTACCAAAAGAGTGTTTCAAAACTGCTCTTTCTACAGGTAAGTTCAAGTCTGTGAGTTGAATGCACTCAACACAAAGAAGTTTCTGAGAATTCTTCTGTTCAGTTTTTATGTGAAGATATTTCCTTTTCCAGCATAGGCCTCAAACGGCTCCAAATATCCACTTGCAGATTCTACAAAAAGAGTGTTTCCAAACTTCTCTATCAATTGGTAGGTTCAACTCTGTGAGTTGAATGAACTCATCACAAAGAAGTTTCTGAGAATCCTTCTCCCTAGTTTTTATGTGAAGTTATTTCCTTTTCCAACATAGGCCTCAAGGTGCTCCGAATAAACACTTGCAGATTCTACAAACGTAATGTTTCAAAACTGTTCTATCAAAAGAAACGTTCAAGACTGCGAGTTGAATGCACTCATCACACAGAAGTTTCTGAGAATGCTTCTGTCTAGTTTTTAGGTGAAGATATTTCCTTTTCCAGCATAGGCCTCAAAACGCTCCAAATATCCTCTTGCAGATTCTACAAAAAGAGTGTTTCAAAACTGTTCTATCAAAAGGAAGGTTCAACTCTGTGAGTTGAATGAATGCATCGTGAAGAACTTTCTGAGAATGCTTCTCTGTAGTTTTTAGGTGAAGATATTCCATATCCCAGCACAGGCCTCGAAGTGCTCCAAATAACCACTTGCAGATTTTACCAAAAGAGTGTTTCAAAACTGCTCTTTCTACAGGTAAGTTCAAGCCTGTGAGTTGAATGCACTCAACACAAAGAAGTTTCTGAGAATGCTTCTGTTCAGTTTTTATGTGAAGATATTTCCTTTTCCAGCATAGGCCTCAAACGGCTCCAAATATCCACTTGCAGATTCTACAAAAAGAGTGTTTCCAAACTTCTCTATCAATTGGTAGGTTCAACTCTGTGAGTTGAATGAACTCATCACAAAGAAGTTTCTGAGAATCCTTCTCTCTAGTTTTTATGTGAAGATATTTCCTTTTCCAACAAAGGCCTCAAGGTGCTCCGAATAAACACTTGCAGATTCTACAAACGTAATGTTTCAAAACTGTTCTATCAAAAGAAACGTTCAAGTCTGCGAGTTGAATGCACTCATCGCACAGAAGTTTCTGAGAATGCTTCTGTCTAGTTTTTAGGTGAAGATATTTCCTTTTCCAGCACAGGCCTCAAAAGGCTCCAAATATCCTATTGCAGATTCTACAAAAAGAGTGTTTCAAAACTGTTCTATCAAAAGGAAGGTTCAACTCTGTGAGTTGAATGAATGCGTCGTGAAGAACTTTCTGAGAGTGCTTCTCTGTAGTTTTTAGGTGAAGATATTCCATATCCCAACACAGGCCTCGAAGTGCTCCAAATAACCACTTGCAGATTTTACCAAAAGAGTGTTTCAAAACTGCTCTTTCTACAGGTAAGTTCAAGTCTGTGAGTTGAATGCACTCAACACAAAGAAGTTTCTGAGAATTCTTCTGTTCAGTTTTTATGTGAAGATATTTCCTTTTCCAGCATAGGCCTCAAACGGCTCCAAATATCCACTTGCAGATTCTACAAAAAGAGTGCTTCCAAACTTCTCTACCAATTGGTAGGTTCAACACTGTGAGTTGAATGAACTCATCACAAAGAAGTTTCTGAGAATCCTTCTCTCTAGTTTCTATGTGAAGATATTTCCTTTTCCAACACAGGCCTCAAGGTGCTCCGAATAAACACTTGCAGATTCTACAAACGAAATGTTTCAAAACTGTTATATCAAAAGAAACGTTCAAGTCTGTGAGTTGAATGCACTCATCACACAGAAGTTTCTGAGAATGCTTCTGTCTAGTTTTTAGGTGAAGATATTTCCTTTTCCAGCATAGGCTTCAAAACGCTCCAAATATCCTCTCGCAGATTTTACAAAAAGAGTGTTTCAAAACTGTTCTATCAAAAGGAAGGTTCAACTCTGTGAGTTGAATGAATGCATCCTGAAGAACTTTCTGAGAGTGCTTCTCTGTAGTTTTTAGGTGAAGATATTCCATATCCCAGCACAGGCCTCGAAGTGCTCCAAATAACCACTTGCAGATTTTACCAAAAGAGTGTTTCGAAACTGCTCTTTCTACAGGTAAGTTCAAGTCTTTGAGTTGAATGCACTCAACACCAAGAAGTTTCTGAGAATGCTTCTGTTCAGTTTTTATGTGAAGATATTTCCTTTTCCAGCATAGGCCTCAAACGGCTCCAAATATCCACTTGCAGATTCCACAAAAAGAGTGTTTCCAAACTTCTCTATCAATTGGTAGGTTCAACTCTGTGAGTTGAATGAACTCATCACAAAGAAGTTTCTGAGAATCCTTCTCTCTAGTTTTTATTTGAAGATATTTCCTTTTCCAACATAGGCCTCAAGGTGCTCCGAATAAGCACTTGCAGATTCTACAAACCTAATGTTTCAAAACTGTTCTATCAAAAGAAACGTTCAAGTCTGTGAGTTGAATGCACTCATCACACAGAAGTTTCTGAGAATGCTTCTGTCTAGTTTTTAGGTGAAGATATTTCCTTTTCCAGCATAGGCCTCAAATCGCTCCAAATATCCTCTCGCAGATTCTACAAAAAGAGTGTTTCAAAACTGTTCTATCAAAAGGAAGGTTCAACTCTGTGAGTTGAATGAATGCATCGTGAAGAACTTTCTGAGAGTGCTTCTCTGTAGTTTTTAGGTGAAGATATTCCATATCCCAGCACAGGCCTCGAAGTGCTCCAAATAACCACTTGCAGATTTTACCAAAAGAGTGTTTCGAAACTGCTCTTTCTACAGGTAAGTTCAAGTCTGTGAGTTCAATGCACTCAACACCAAGAAGATTCTGAGAATGCTTCTGTTCAGTTTTTATGTGAAGATATTTCCTTTTCCAGCATAGGCCTCAAACGGCTCCAAATATCCACTTGCAGATTCCACAAAAAGAGTGTTTCCAAACTTCTCTATCAATTGGTAGGTTCAACTCTGTGAGTTGAATGAACTCATCACAAAGAAGTTTCTGAGAATCCTTCTCTCTAGTTTTTATTTGAAGATATTTCCTTTTCCAACATAGGCCTCAAGGTGCTCCGAATAAGCACTTGCAGATTCTACAAACCTAATGTTTCAAAACTGTTCTATCAAAAGAAACGTTCAAGTCTGTGAGTTGAATGCAGTCATCACACAGAAGTTTCTGAGAATGCTTCTGTCTAGTTTTTAGGTGAAGATATTTCCTTTTCCAGCATAGGCCTCAAAACGCTCCAAATATCGTCTTGCAGATTCTACAAAAAGAGTGTTTCAAAACTGTTCTATCAAAAGGAAGGTTCAACTCTGTGAGTGGAATGAATGCATCGTGAAGAACTTTCTGAGAATGCTTCTCTGTAGTTTTTAGGTGAAGATATTCCATATCCCAGCACAGGCCTCGAAGTGCTCCAAATAACCACTTGCAGATTTTACCAAAAGAGTGTTTCAAAACTGCTCTTTCTACAGGTAAGTTCAAGTCTGTGACTTGAATGCACTCAACACCAAGAAGTTTCTGAGAATGCTTCTGTTCAGTTTTTATGTGAAGATATTTCCTTTTCCAGCATAGGCCTCAAACGGCTCCAAATATCCACTTGCAGATTCTACAAAAAGAGTGTTCCCAAACTTCTCTATCAATTGGTAGGTTCAACTCTGTGAGTTGAATGAACTCATCACAAAGAAGTTTCTGAGAATCCTTCTCTCTAGTTTTTATGTGAAGATATTTCCTTTTCCAACATAGGCCTCAAGGTGCTCCGAATAAACACTTGCAGATTCTACAAACGTAATGTTTCCAAACTGTTCTATCAAAAGAAACGTTCTACTCTGTGAGTTGAATGCACTAATCACACAGAAGTTTCTGAGAATGCTTCTGTCTAGTTTTTAGGTGAAGATATTTCCTTTTCCAGCATAGGCTTCAAAACTCTCCAAATATCCTCTCGCAGATTCTACAAAAAGAGTGTTTCAAAACTGTTCTATCAAAAGGAAGGTTCAACTCTGTGAGTTGAATGAATGCACCGTGAAGAACTTTCTGAGAATGCTTCTCTGTAGTTTTTAGGTGAAGATATTCCATATCCCAGCACAGGCCTCGAAGTGCTCCAAATAACCACTTGCAGATTTTACCAAAAGTGTGTTTCAAAACTGCTCTTTCTACAGGTAAGTTCAAGTCTGTGAGGTGAATGCACTCAACACAAAAAAGTTTCTGAGAATGCTTCTGTTCAGTTTTTATGTGAAGATATTTCCTTTTCCAGCATAGGCCTCAAACGGCTCCAAATATCCACTTGCAGATTCCACAAAAAGAGTGTTTCCAAACTTCTCTATCAATTGGTAGGTTCAACTCTGTGAGTTGAATGAACTCATCACAAAGAAGTTTCTGAGAATCCTTCTCTCTAGTTTTTATTTGAAGATATTTCCTTTTCCAACATAGGCCTCAAGGTGCTCCGAATAAGCACTTGCAGATTCTACAAACGTAATGTTTCAAAACTGTTCTATCAAAAGAAACGTTCAAGTCTGTGAGTTGAATGCACTCATCACACAGAAGTTTCTGAGAATGCTTCTGTCTAGTTTTTAGGTGAAGATATTTCCTTTTCCAGCATAGGCCTCAAAACGCTCCAAATATCCTCTTGCAGATTCTACAAAAAGAGTGTTTCAAAACTGTTCTATCAAAAGGAAGGTTCAACTCTATGAGTTGAATGAATGCATCGTGAAGAACTTTCTGAGAATGCTTCTCTGTAGTTTTTAGGTGAAGATATTCCATATCCCAGCACAGGCCTCGAAGTGCTCCAAATAACCACTTGCAGATTTTACCAAAAGAGTGTTTCAAAACTGCTCTTTCTACAGGTAAGTTCAAGTCTGTGAGTTGAATGCATTCAACACAAAGAAGTTTCTGACAATGATTCTGTTCAGTTTTTATGTGAAGATAATTCCTTTTCCAGCATAGGCCTCAAAACGCTCCAAATATCGTCTTGCAGATACTACAAAAAGAGTGTTTCAAAACTGTTCTATCAAAAGGAAGGTTCAACTCTGTGAGTTGAATGAATGCATCGTGAAGAACTTTCTGAGAATGCTTCTCTGTAGTTTTTAGGTGAAGATATTCCATATCCCAGCACAGGCCTCGAAGTGCTCCAAATAACCACTTGCAGATTTTACCAAAAGATTGTTTCAAAACTGCTCTTTCTACAGGTAAGTTCAAGTCTGTGAGTTGAATGCACTCAACACAAAGAAGTTTCTGAGAATGCTTCTGTTCAGTTTTTATGTGAAGATAATTCCTTTTCCAGCATAGGCCTCAAACGGCTCCATATATCCACTCGCAGATTCTGCAAAAAGAGTGTTTCCAAACTTCTCTACCAATTGGTAGGTTCAACTCTGTGAGTTGAATGAACTCATCACAAAGAAGTTTCTGAGAATCCTTCTCTCTAGTTTTTATGTGAAGTTATTTCCTTTTCCAACATAGGCCTCAAGGTGCTCCGAATAAACACTTGCAGATTCTACAAACGTAATGTTTCAAAACTGTTCTATCAAAAGAAACGTTCAAGTCTGTGAGATGAATGCACTCATCACACAGAAGTTTCTGAGAATTCTTCTGTCTAGTTTTTAGGTGAAGATATTTCCTTTTCCAGCATAGGCCTCAAAACGCTCCAAATATCCTCTTGCAGATTCTACAAAAAGAGTGTTTCAAATCTGTTCTATCAAAAGGAAGGTTCAACTCTGTGAGTTGAATGAATGCGTCGTGAAGAACTTTCTGAGAATGCTTCTCTGTAGTTTTTAGGTGAAGACATTCCATATCCCAGCACAGGCCTCGAAGTGCTCCAAATAACCACTTGCAGATTTTACCAAAAGAGTGTTTCAAAACTGCTCTTTCTACAGGTAAGTTCAAGTCTGTGAGTTGAATGCACTCAACACCAAGAAGTTTCTGAGAATTCTTCTGTTCAGTTTTTAGGTGAAGATATTTCCTTTTCCAGCATAGGCCTCAAACGGCTCCAAATATCCACTTGCAGATTCTACAAAAAGAGTGTTTCCAAACTTCTCTATCAATTGGTAGGTTCAACTCTGTGAGTTGAATGAACTCATCACAAAGAAGTTTCTGAGAATCCTTCTCTCTAGTTTTTATGTGAAGATAATTCCTTTTCCAACATAGGCCTGAATGTGCTCCGAATAAACACTTGCAGATTCTACAAACGTAATGTTTCAAAACTGTTCTATCAAAAGAAACGTTCAAGTCTGTGAGTTGAATGCACTCATCGCAGAGAAGTTTCTGAGAATGCTTCTGTCTAGTTTTTAGGTGAAGATATTTCCTTTTCCAGCATAGGCCTCAAAACGCTCCAAATATCCTCTTGCAGATTCTACAAAAAGAGTGTTTCAAAACTGTTCTATCAAAAGGAAGGTTCAACTCTGTGAGTTGAATGAATGCATCGTGAAGAACTTTCTGAGAATGCTTCTCTGTAGTTTTTAGGTGAAGATATTCCATATCCCAGCACAGGCCTCGAAGTGCTCCAAATAACCACTTGCAGATTTTACCAAAAGAGTGTTTCAAAACTGCTCTTTCTACAGGTAAGTTCAAGTCTGTGAGTTGAATGCACTCAACACAAAGAAGTTTCTGAGAATGCTTCTGTTCAGTTTTTATGTGAAGATATTTCCTTTTCCAGCATAGGCCTCAAACGGCTCCAAATATCCACTTACAGATTCTACAAAAAGAGTGTTTCCAAACTTCTCTACCAATTGGTAGGTTCAACTCTGTGAGTTGAATGAACTCATCACAAAGAAGTTTCTGAGAATCCTTCTCTCTAGTTTTTATGTGAAGATATTTCCTTTTCCAACATAGGCCTCAAGGTGCTCCGAATAAACACTTGCAGATTCTACAAACGTAATGTTTCAAAACTGTTCTATCAAAAGAAACGTTCAAGTCTGTGAGTTGAATGCACTCATCACACAGAAGTTTCTGAGAATTCTTCTGTCTAGTTTTTAGGTGAAGATATTTCCTTTTCCAGCATAGGCCTCAAAACGCTCCAAATATCCTCTTGCAGATTCTACAAAAAGAGTGTTTCAAATCTGTTCTATCAAAAGGAAGGTTCAACTCTGTGAGTTGAATGAATGCGTCGTGAAGAACTTTCTGAGAATGCTTCTCTGTAGTTTTTAGGTGAAGATATTCCATATCCCAGCACAGGCCTCGAAGTGCTCCAAATAACCACTTGCAGATTTTACCAAAAGAGTGTTTCAAAACTGCTCTTTCTACAGGTAAGTTCAAGTCTGTGAGTTGAATGCACTCAACACCAAGAAGTTTCTGAGAATTCTTCTGTTCAGTTTTTAGGTGAAGATATTTCCTTTTCCAGCATAGGCCTCAAACGGCTCCAAATATCCACTTGCAGATTCTACAAAAAGAGTGTTTCCAAACTTCTCTATCAATTGGTAGGTTCAACTCTGTGAGTTGAATGAACTCATCACTAAGAAGTTTCTGAGAATCCTTCTCTCTAGTTTTTATGTGAAGATAATTCCTTTTCCAACATAGGCCTGAATGTGCTCCGAATAAACACTTGCAGATTCTACAAACGTAATGTTTCAAAACTGTTCTATCAAAAGAAACGTTCAAGTCTGTGAGTTGAATGCACTCATCGCAGAGAAGTTTCTGAGCATGCTTCTGTCTAGTTTTTAGGTGAAGATATTTCCTTTTCCAGCATAGGCCTCAAAACGCTCCAAATATCCTCTTGCAGATTCTATAAAAAGAGTGTTTCAAAACTGTTCTATCAAAAGGAAGGTTCAACTCTGTGAGTTGAATGAATGCATCGTGAAGAACTTTCTGAGAATGCTTCTCTGTAGTTTTTAGGTGAAGATATTCCATATCCCAGCACAGGCCTCGAAGTGCTCCAAATAACCACTTGCAGATTTTACCAAAAGAGTGTTTCAAAACTGCTCTTTCTACAGGTAAGTTCAAGTCTGTGAGTTCAATGCACTCAACACAAAGAAGTTTCTGAGAATGCTTCTGTTCAGTTTTTATGTGAAGATATTTCCTTTTCCAGCATAGGCCTCAAACGGCTCCAAATATCCACTTACAGATTCTACAAAAAGAGTGTTTCCAAACTTCTCTACCAATTGGTAGGTTCAACTCTGTGAGTTGAATGAACTCATCACAAAGAAGTTTCTGAGAATCCTTCTCTCTAGTTTTTATGTGAAGATATTTCCTTTTCCAACATAGGCCTCAAGGTGCTCCGAATAAGCACTTGCAGATTCTACAAACGTAATGTTTCAAAACTGTTCTATCAAAAGAAACGTTCAAGTCTGTGAGTTGAATGCACTCATCACACAGAAGTTTCTGAGAATGCTTCTGTCTAGTTTTTAGGTGAAGATATTTCCTTTTCCAGCATAGGCCTCAAAACGCTCCAAATATCCTCTTGCAGATTCTACAAAAAGAGTGTTTCAAAACTGTTCTATCAAAAGGAAGGTTCAACTCTGTGAGTTGAATGAATGCGTCGTGAAGAACTTTCTGAGAATGCTTCTCTGTAGTTTTTAGGTGAAGACATTCCATATCCCAGCACAGGCCTCGAAGTGCTCCAAATAACCACTTGCAGATTTTACCAAAAGAGTGTTTCAAAACTGCTCTTTCTACAGGTAAGTTCAAGTCTGTGAGTTGAATGCCCTCAACACCAAGAAGTTTCTGAGAATTCTTCTGTTCAGTTTTTAGGTGAAGATATTTCCTTTTCCAGCATAGGCCTCAAACGGCTCCAAATATCCACTTGCAGATTCTACAAAAAGAGTGTTTCCAAACTTCTCTATCAATTGGTAGGTTCAACTCTGTGAGTTGAATGAACTCATCACAAAGAAGTTTCTGAGAATCCTTCTCTCTAGTTTTTATATGAAGATAATTCCTTTTCCAACATAGGCCTGAATGTGCTCCGAATAAACACTTGCAGATTCTACAAACGTAATGTTTCAAAACTGTTCTATCAAAAGAAACGTTCAAGTCTGTGAGTTGAATGCACTCATCGCAGAGAAGTTTCTGAGAATGCTTCTGTCTAGTTTTTAGGAGTAGATATTTCCTTTTCCAGCATAGGCCTCAAAACGCTCCAAATATCCTCTTGCAGATTCTACAAAAAGAGTGTTTCAAAACTGTTCTATCAAAAGGAAGGTTCAACTCTGTGAGTTGAATGAATGCATCGTGAGGAACTTTCTGAGAATGCTTCTCTGTAGTTTTTAGGTGAAGATATTCCATATCCCAGCACAGGCCTCGAAGTGCTCCAAATAACCACTTGCAGATTTTACCAAAAGAGTGTTTCAAAACTGCTCTTTCTACAGGTAAGTTCAAGTCTGTGAGTTGAATGCACTCAACACAAAGAAGTTTCTGAGAATGCTTCTGTTCAGTTTTTATGTGAAGATATTTCCTTTTCCAGCATAGGCCTCAAACGGCTCCAAATATCCACTTACAGATTCTACAAAAAGAGTGTTTCCAAACTTCTCTACCAATTGGTAGGTTCAACTCTGTGAGTTGAATGAACTCATCACAAAGAAGTTTCTGAGAATCCTTCTCTCTAGTTTTTATGTGAAGATATTTCCTTTTCTAACATAGGCCTCAAGGTGCTCCGAATAAGCACTTGCAGATTCTACAAACGTAATGTTTCCAAACTGTTCTATCAAAAGAAACGTTCAAGTCTGTGAGTTGAATGCACTCATCACACAGAAGTTTCTGAGAATGCTTCTGTCTAGTTTTTAGGTGAAGATATTTCCTTTTCCAGCATAGGCCTCAAAACGCTCCAAATATCCTCTTGCAGATTCTACAAAAAGAGTGTTTCAAAACTGTTCTATCGAAAGGAAGGTTCAACTCTGTGAGTTGAATGAATGCATCGTGAAGAACTTTCTGAGAATGCTTCTCTGTAGTTTTTAGGTGAAGATATTCCATATCCCAGCACAGGCCTCGAAGTGCTCCAAATAACCACTTGCAGATTTTACCAAAAGAGTGTTTCAAAACTGCTCTTTCTACAGGTAAGTTCAAGTCTGTGAGTTGAATGCACTCAACACAAAGAAGTTTCTGAGAATGCTTCTGTTCAGTTTTTATGTGAAGATATTTCCTTTTCCAGCATAGGCCTCAAACGGCTCCAAATATCCACTTGCAGATTCTACAAAAAGAGTGTTTCCAAACTTCTCTATCAATTGGTAGGTTCAACTCTGTGAGTTGAATGAACTCATCACAAAGAAGTTTCTGAGAATCCTTCTCTCTAGTTTTTATGTGAAGATATTTCATTTTCCAACAAAGGCCTCAAGGTGCTCCGAATAAACACTTGCAGATTCTACAAACGTAATGTTTCAAAACTGTTCTATCAAAAGAAACGTTCAAGTCTGCGAGTTGAATGCACTCATCGCACAGA
Organism: Pongo pygmaeus; assembly: GCF_028885625.2. NCBI lineage: Eukaryota > Metazoa > Chordata > Mammalia > Primates > Hominidae > Pongo > Pongo pygmaeus. Next base: position 23,652,713 of record NC_072387.2, on the reverse strand, counting down.
AGTTTCTGAGAATGCTTCTGTCTCGTTTTTAGGTGAAGATATTTCCTTTTCCAGCATAGGCCTCAAAAGGCTCCAAATATCCTATTGCAGATTCTACAAAAAGAGTGTTTCAAAACTGTTCTATCAAAAGGAAGGTTCAACTCTGTGAGTTGAATGAATGCGTCGTGAGGAACTTTCTGAGAGTGCTTCTCTGTAGTTTTTAGGTGAAGATATTCCATATCCCAACACAGGCCTCGAAGTGCTCCAAATAACCACTTGCAGATTTTACCAAAAGAGTGTTTCAAAACTGCTCTTTCTACAGGTAAGTTCAAGTCTGTGAGTTGAATGCACTCAACACAAAGAAGTTTCTGAGAATTCTTCTGTTCAGTTTTTATGTGAAGATATTTCCTTTTCCAGCATAGGCCTCAAACGGCTCCAAATATCCACTTGCAGATTCTACAAAAAGAGTGTTTCCAAACTTCTCTATCAATTGGTAGGTTCAACTCTGTGAGTTGAATGAACCCATCACAAAGAAGTTTCTGAGAATCCTTCTCTCTAGTTTTTATGTGAAGTTATTTCCTTTTCCAACATAGGCCTCAAGGTGCTCCGAATAAACACTTGCAGATTCTACAAACGTAATGTTTCAAAACTGTTGTATCAAAAGAAACGTTCAAGACTGCGAGTTGAATGCACTCATCACACAGAAGTTTCTGAGAATGCTTCTGTCTAGATTTTAGGTGAAGATATTTCCTTTTCCAGCATAGGCCTCAAAACGCTCCAAATATCCTCTTCAAGATTCTACAAAAAGAGTGTTTCAAAACTGTTCTATCAAAAGGAAGGTTCAACTCTGTGAGTTGAATGAATGCATCATGAAGAACTTTCTGAGAATGCTTCTCTGTAGTTTTTAGGTGAAGATATTCCATATCCCAGCACAGGCCTCGAAGTGCTCCAAATAACCACTTGCAGATTTTACCAAAAGAGTGTTTCAAAACTGCTCTTTCTACAGGTAAGTTCAAGTCTGTGAGTTGAATGCACTCAACACAAAGAAGTTTCTGAGAATGCTTCTGTTCAGTTTTTATGTGAAGATATTTCCTTTTCCAGCATAGGCCTCAAACGGCTCCAAATATCCACTTGCAGATTCTACAAAAAGAGTGTTTCCAAACTTCTCTACCAATTGGTAGGTTCAACTCTGTGAGTTGAATGAACTCATCACAAAGAAGTTTCTGAGAATCCTTCTCTCTAGTTTTTATGTGAAGATATTTCCTTTTCCAACATAGGCCTCAAGGTGCTCCGAATAAACACTTGCAGATTCTACAAACGTAATGTTTCAAAACTGTTCTATCAAAAGAAACGTTCAAGTCTGTGAGTTGAATGCACTCATTACACAGAAGTTTCTGAGAATGCTTCTGTCTAATTTTTAGTTGAAGATATTTCCTTTTCCAGCATAGGCCTCAAAACTCTGCAAATATCCTCTTGCAGATTCTACAAAAAGAGTGTTTCAAAACTGTTCTATCAAAAGGAAGGTTCAACTCTGTGAGTTGAATGAATGCATCATGAAGAACTTTCTGAGAATGCTTCTCTGTAGTTTTTAGGTGAAGATATTCCATATCCCAGCACAGGCCTTGAAGTGCTCCAAATAACCACTTGCAGATTTTACCAAAAGAGTGTTTCAAAACTGCTCTTTCTACAGGTAAGTTCAAGTCTGTGAGTTGAATGCACTCAACACAAAGAAGTTTCTGAGAATGTTTCTGTTCAGTTTTTATGTGAAGATATTTCCTTTTCCAGCATAGGCCTCAAACGGCTCCAAATATCCACTTGGAGATTCTACAAAAAGAGTGTTTCCAAACTTCTCTATCAATTGGTAGGTTCGACTCTGTGTGTTGAATGAACTCATCACAAAGAAGTTTCTGAGAATCCTTCTCTGTAGTTTTTATGTGAAGATATTTCCTTTTCCAACATAGGCCTCAAGGTGCTCCGAATAAACACTTGCAGATTCTACAAAAGTAAGGTTTCCAAACTGTTCTATCAAAAGAAACGTTCAAGTCTGTGAGTTGAATGCACTCATCACACAGAAGTTTCTCAGAATGCTTCTCTCTAGTTTTTAGGTGATGATATTTTCTTTTCCAGCATAGGCCTCAAAACTCTCCAAATATCCTCTTGCAGATTCTACAAAAAGAGTGTTTCCAAACTTCTCTATCAATTGGTCGGTTCAACTCTGTGAGTTGAATGAACTCATCACAAAGAAGTTTCTGAGAATCTTTCTCTCTAGTTTTTATGTGAAGATATTTCCTTTTCCAACATAGGCCTCAAGGTGCTCCGCATAAACACTTGCAGATTCTACAAACGTAATGTTTCAAAACTGTTCTATCAAAAGAAACGTTCAAGTCTGTGAGTTGAATGCACTCATTGCACAGAAGATTCTCAGAATGCTTCTGTCTAGTTTTTAGGTGAAGATATTTCCTTTTCCAGCATAGGCCTCAAAACGCTCCAAATATCCTCTTGCAGATTCTACAAAAAGAGTGTTTCAAAACTGTTGTATCGAAAGGAAGGTTCAACTCTGTGAGTTGAATGAATGCATCGTGAAGAACTTTCTGAGAATGCTTCTCTGTAGTTTTTAGGTGAAGATATTCCATATCCCAGCACAGGCCTCGAAGTGCTCCAAATAACCACTTGCAGATTTTACCAAAAGAGTGTTTCAAAACTGCTCTTTCTACAGGTAAGTTCAAGTCTGTGAGTTGAATGCACTCAACACAAAGAAGTTTCTGAGAATGCTTCTGTTCAGTTTTTATGTGAAGATATTTCCTTTTCCAGCATAGGCCTCAAACGGCTCCAAATATCCACTTGCAGATTCTACAAAAAGAGTGTTTCCAAACTTCTCTATCAATTGGTAGGTTCAACTCTGTGAGTTGAATGAACTCATCACAAAGAAGTTTCTGAGAATCCTTCTCTCTAGTTTTTATGTGAAGATATTTCCTTTTCCAACAAAGGCCTCAAGGTGCTCCGAATAAACACTTGCAGATTCTACAAACGTAATGTTTCAAAACTGTTCTATCAAAAGAAACGTTCAAGACTGCCAGTTGAATTCACTCATCGCACAGAAGTTTCTGAGAATGCTTCTGTCTAGTTTTTAGGTGAAGATATTTCCTTTTCCAGCATAGGCCTCAAAAGGCTCCAAATATCCTATTGCAGATTCTACAAAAAGAGTGTTTCAAAACTGTTCTATCAAAAGGAAGGTTCAACTCTGTGAGTTGAATGAATGCATCATGAAGAACTTTCTGAGAGTGCTTCTCTATAGTTTTTAGGTGAAGATATTCCATATCCCAACACAGGCCTCGAAGTGCTCCAAATAACCACTTGCAGATTTTACCAAAAGAGTGTTTCAAAACTGCTCTTTCTACAGGTAAGTTCAAGTCTGTGAGTTGAATGCACTCAACACAAAGAAGTTTCTGAGAATTCTTCTGTTCAGTTTTTATGTGAAGATATTTCCTTTTCCAGCATAGGCCTCAAACGGCTCCAAATATCCACTTGCAGATTCTACAAAAAGAGTGTTTCCAAACTTCTCTATCAATTGGTAGGTTCAACTCTGTGAGTTGAATGAACTCATCACAAAGAAGTTTCTGAGAATCCTTCTCCCTAGTTTTTATGTGAAGTTATTTCCTTTTCCAACATAGGCCTCAAGGTGCTCCGAATAAACACTTGCAGATTCTACAAACGTAATGTTTCAAAACTGTTCTATCAAAAGAAACGTTCAAGACTGCGAGTTGAATGCACTCATCACACAGAAGTTTCTGAGAATGCTTCTGTCTAGTTTTTAGGTGAAGATATTTCCTTTTCCAGCATAGGCCTCAAAACGCTCCAAATATCCTCTTGCAGATTCTACAAAAAGAGTGTTTCAAAACTGTTCTATCAAAAGGAAGGTTCAACTCTGTGAGTTGAATGAATGCATCGTGAAGAACTTTCTGAGAATGCTTCTCTGTAGTTTTTAGGTGAAGATATTCCATATCCCAGCACAGGCCTCGAAGTGCTCCAAATAACCACTTGCAGATTTTACCAAAAGAGTGTTTCAAAACTGCTCTTTCTACAGGTAAGTTCAAGCCTGTGAGTTGAATGCACTCAACACAAAGAAGTTTCTGAGAATGCTTCTGTTCAGTTTTTATGTGAAGATATTTCCTTTTCCAGCATAGGCCTCAAACGGCTCCAAATATCCACTTGCAGATTCTACAAAAAGAGTGTTTCCAAACTTCTCTATCAATTGGTAGGTTCAACTCTGTGAGTTGAATGAACTCATCACAAAGAAGTTTCTGAGAATCCTTCTCTCTAGTTTTTATGTGAAGATATTTCCTTTTCCAACAAAGGCCTCAAGGTGCTCCGAATAAACACTTGCAGATTCTACAAACGTAATGTTTCAAAACTGTTCTATCAAAAGAAACGTTCAAGTCTGCGAGTTGAATGCACTCATCGCACAGAAGTTTCTGAGAATGCTTCTGTCTAGTTTTTAGGTGAAGATATTTCCTTTTCCAGCACAGGCCTCAAAAGGCTCCAAATATCCTATTGCAGATTCTACAAAAAGAGTGTTTCAAAACTGTTCTATCAAAAGGAAGGTTCAACTCTGTGAGTTGAATGAATGCGTCGTGAAGAACTTTCTGAGAGTGCTTCTCTGTAGTTTTTAGGTGAAGATATTCCATATCCCAACACAGGCCTCGAAGTGCTCCAAATAACCACTTGCAGATTTTACCAAAAGAGTGTTTCAAAACTGCTCTTTCTACAGGTAAGTTCAAGTCTGTGAGTTGAATGCACTCAACACAAAGAAGTTTCTGAGAATTCTTCTGTTCAGTTTTTATGTGAAGATATTTCCTTTTCCAGCATAGGCCTCAAACGGCTCCAAATATCCACTTGCAGATTCTACAAAAAGAGTGCTTCCAAACTTCTCTACCAATTGGTAGGTTCAACACTGTGAGTTGAATGAACTCATCACAAAGAAGTTTCTGAGAATCCTTCTCTCTAGTTTCTATGTGAAGATATTTCCTTTTCCAACATAGGCCTCAAGGTGCTCCGAATAAACACTTGCAGATTCTACAAACGAAATGTTTCAAAACTGTTATATCAAAAGAAACGTTCAAGTCTGTGAGTTGAATGCACTCATCACACAGAAGTTTCTGAGAATGCTTCTGTCTAGTTTTTAGGTGAAGATATTTCCTTTTCCAGCATAGGCTTCAAAACGCTCCAAATATCCTCTCGCAGATTTTACAAAAAGAGTGTTTCAAAACTGTTCTATCAAAAGGAAGGTTCAACTCTGTGAGTTGAATGAATGCATCCTGAAGAACTTTCTGAGAGTGCTTCTCTGTAGTTTTTAGGTGAAGATATTCCATATCCCAGCACAGGCCTCGAAGTGCTCCAAATAACCACTTGCAGATTTTACCAAAAGAGTGTTTCGAAACTGCTCTTTCTACAGGTAAGTTCAAGTCTTTGAGTTGAATGCACTCAACACCAAGAAGTTTCTGAGAATGCTTCTGTTCAGTTTTTATGTGAAGATATTTCCTTTTCCAGCATAGGCCTCAAACGGCTCCAAATATCCACTTGCAGATTCCACAAAAAGAGTGTTTCCAAACTTCTCTATCAATTGGTAGGTTCAACTCTGTGAGTTGAATGAACTCATCACAAAGAAGTTTCTGAGAATCCTTCTCTCTAGTTTTTATTTGAAGATATTTCCTTTTCCAACATAGGCCTCAAGGTGCTCCGAATAAGCACTTGCAGATTCTACAAACCTAATGTTTCAAAACTGTTCTATCAAAAGAAACGTTCAAGTCTGTGAGTTGAATGCACTCATCACACAGAAGTTTCTGAGAATGCTTCTGTCTAGTTTTTAGGTGAAGATATTTCCTTTTCCAGCATAGGCCTCAAATCGCTCCAAATATCCTCTCGCAGATTCTACAAAAAGAGTGTTTCAAAACTGTTCTATCAAAAGGAAGGTTCAACTCTGTGAGTTGAATGAATGCATCGTGAAGAACTTTCTGAGAGTGCTTCTCTGTAGTTTTTAGGTGAAGATATTCCATATCCCAGCACAGGCCTCGAAGTGCTCCAAATAACCACTTGCAGATTTTACCAAAAGAGTGTTTCGAAACTGCTCTTTCTACAGGTAAGTTCAAGTCTGTGAGTTCAATGCACTCAACACCAAGAAGATTCTGAGAATGCTTCTGTTCAGTTTTTATGTGAAGATATTTCCTTTTCCAGCATAGGCCTCAAACGGCTCCAAATATCCACTTGCAGATTCCACAAAAAGAGTGTTTCCAAACTTCTCTATCAATTGGTAGGTTCAACTCTGTGAGTTGAATGAACTCATCACAAAGAAGTTTCTGAGAATCCTTCTCTCTAGTTTTTATTTGAAGATATTTCCTTTTCCAACATAGGCCTCAAGGTGCTCCGAATAAGCACTTGCAGATTCTACAAACCTAATGTTTCAAAACTGTTCTATCAAAAGAAACGTTCAAGTCTGTGAGTTGAATGCACTCATCACACAGAAGTTTCTGAGAATGCTTCTGTCTAGTTTTTAGGTGAAGATATTTCCTTTTCCAGCATAGGCCTCAAAACGCTCCAAATATCGTCTTGCAGATTCTACAAAAAGAGTGTTTCAAAACTGTTCTATCAAAAGGAAGGTTCAACTCTGTGAGTGGAATGAATGCATCGTGAAGAACTTTCTGAGAATGCTTCTCTGTAGTTTTTAGGTGAAGATATTCCATATCCCAGCACAGGCCTCGAAGTGCTCCAAATAACCACTTGCAGATTTTACCAAAAGAGTGTTTCAAAACTGCTCTTTCTACAGGTAAGTTCAAGTCTGTGACTTGAATGCACTCAACACCAAGAAGTTTCTGAGAATGCTTCTGTTCAGTTTTTATGTGAAGATATTTCCTTTTCCAGCATAGGCCTCAAACGGCTCCAAATATCCACTTGCAGATTCTACAAAAAGAGTGTTCCCAAACTTCTCTATCAATTGGTAGGTTCAACTCTGTGAGTTGAATGAACTCATCACAAAGAAGTTTCTGAGAATCCTTCTCTCTAGTTTTTATGTGAAGATATTTCCTTTTCCAACATAGGCCTCAAGGTGCTCCGAATAAACACTTGCAGATTCTACAAACGTAATGTTTCCAAACTGTTCTATCAAAAGAAACGTTCTACTCTGTGAGTTGAATGCACTAATCACACAGAAGTTTCTGAGAATGCTTCTGTCTAGTTTTTAGGTGAAGATATTTCCTTTTCCAGCATAGGCTTCAAAACTCTCCAAATATCCTCTCGCAGATTCTACAAAAAGAGTGTTTCAAAACTGTTCTATCAAAAGGAAGGTTCAACTCTGTGAGTTGAATGAATGCACCGTGAAGAACTTTCTGAGAATGCTTCTCTGTAGTTTTTAGGTGAAGATATTCCATATCCCAGCACAGGCCTCGAAGTGCTCCAAATAACCACTTGCAGATTTTACCAAAAGTGTGTTTCAAAACTGCTCTTTCTACAGGTAAGTTCAAGTCTGTGAGGTGAATGCACTCAACACAAAAAAGTTTCTGAGAATGCTTCTGTTCAGTTTTTATGTGAAGATATTTCCTTTTCCAGCATAGGCCTCAAACGGCTCCAAATATCCACTTGCAGATTCCACAAAAAGAGTGTTTCCAAACTTCTCTATCAATTGGTAGGTTCAACTCTGTGAGTTGAATGAACTCATCACAAAGAAGTTTCTGAGAATCCTTCTCTCTAGTTTTTATTTGAAGATATTTCCTTTTCCAACATAGGCCTCAAGGTGCTCCGAATAAGCACTTGCAGATTCTACAAACGTAATGTTTCAAAACTGTTCTATCAAAAGAAACGTTCAAGTCTGTGAGTTGAATGCACTCATCACACAGAAGTTTCTGAGAATGCTTCTGTCTAGTTTTTAGGTGAAGATATTTCCTTTTCCAGCATAGGCCTCAAAACGCTCCAAATATCCTCTTGCAGATTCTACAAAAAGAGTGTTTCAAAACTGTTCTATCAAAAGGAAGGTTCAACTCTATGAGTTGAATGAATGCATCGTGAAGAACTTTCTGAGAATGCTTCTCTGTAGTTTTTAGGTGAAGATATTCCATATCCCAGCACAGGCCTCGAAGTGCTCCAAATAACCACTTGCAGATTTTACCAAAAGAGTGTTTCAAAACTGCTCTTTCTACAGGTAAGTTCAAGTCTGTGAGTTGAATGCATTCAACACAAAGAAGTTTCTGACAATGATTCTGTTCAGTTTTTATGTGAAGATAATTCCTTTTCCAGCATAGGCCTCAAAACGCTCCAAATATCGTCTTGCAGATACTACAAAAAGAGTGTTTCAAAACTGTTCTATCAAAAGGAAGGTTCAACTCTGTGAGTTGAATGAATGCATCGTGAAGAACTTTCTGAGAATGCTTCTCTGTAGTTTTTAGGTGAAGATATTCCATATCCCAGCACAGGCCTCGAAGTGCTCCAAATAACCACTTGCAGATTTTACCAAAAGATTGTTTCAAAACTGCTCTTTCTACAGGTAAGTTCAAGTCTGTGAGTTGAATGCACTCAACACAAAGAAGTTTCTGAGAATGCTTCTGTTCAGTTTTTATGTGAAGATAATTCCTTTTCCAGCATAGGCCTCAAACGGCTCCATATATCCACTCGCAGATTCTGCAAAAAGAGTGTTTCCAAACTTCTCTACCAATTGGTAGGTTCAACTCTGTGAGTTGAATGAACTCATCACAAAGAAGTTTCTGAGAATCCTTCTCTCTAGTTTTTATGTGAAGTTATTTCCTTTTCCAACATAGGCCTCAAGGTGCTCCGAATAAACACTTGCAGATTCTACAAACGTAATGTTTCAAAACTGTTCTATCAAAAGAAACGTTCAAGTCTGTGAGTTGAATGCACTCATCACACAGAAGTTTCTGAGACTGCTTCTGTCTAGTTTTTAGGTGAAGATATTTCCTTTTCCAGCATAGGCCTCAAAACGCTCCAAATATCCTCTTGCAGATTCTACAAAAAGAGTGTTTCAAAACTGTTCTATCAAAAGGAAGGTTCAACTCTGTGAGTTGACTGAATGCATCGTGAAGAACTTTCTGAGAATGCTTCTCTGTAGTTTTTAGGTGAAGATATTCCATATCCCAGCACAGGCCTCGAAGTGCTCCAAATAACCACTTGCAGATTTTACCAAAAGAGTGTTTCAAAACTGCTCTTTCTACAGGTAAGTTCAAGTCTGTGAGTTAAATGCACTCAACACCAAGAAGTTACTGAGAATGCTTCTGTTCAGTTTTTATGTGAAGATATTTCCTTTTCCAGCATAGGCCTCAAACGGCTCCAAATATCCACTTGCAGATTCTACAAAAAGAGTGTTCCCAAACTTCTCTATCAATTGGTAGGTTCAACTCTGTGAGTTGAATGAACTCATCACAAAGAAGTTTCTGAGAATCCTTCTCTCTAGTTTTTATGTGAAGATATTTCCTTTTCCAACATAGGCCTCAAGGTGCTCCGAATAAACACTTGCAGATTCTACAAAGGTAATGTTTCAAAACTGTTCTATCAAAAGAACCGTTCAAGTCTGTGAGTTGAATGCACTCATCGCACAGAAGTTTCTCAGAATGCTTCTGTCTAGTTTTTAGGTGAAGATATTTCCTTTTCCAGCATAGGCCTCAAAACGCTCCAAATATCCTCTTGCAGATTCTACAAAAAGAGTGTTTCAAAACTTTTCTATCAAAAGGAAGGTTCAACTCTGTGAGTTGAATGAATGCATCGTGAAGAACTTTCTGAGAATGCTTCTCTGTAGTTTTTAGGTGAAGATATTCCATATCCCAGCACAGGCCTCGAAGTGCTCCAAATAACCACTTGCAGATTTTACCAAAAGAGTGTTTCAAAACTGCTCTTTCTACAGGTAAGTTCAAGTCTGTGAGTTCAATGCACTCAACACAAAGAAGTTTCTGAGAATGTTTCTGTTAAGTTTTTATGTGAAGATATTTCCTTTTCCAGCATAGGCCTCAAACGGCTCCAAATATCCACTTGCAGATTCTACAAAAAGAGTGCTTCCAAACTTCTCTACCAATTGGTAGGTTCAACACTGTGAGTTGAATGAACTCATCACAAAGAAGTTTCTGAGAATCCTTCTCTCTAGTTTCTATGTGAAGATATTTCCTTTTCCAACATAGGCCTCAAGGTGCTCCGAATAAACACTTGCAGATTCTACAAACGAAATGTTTCAAAACTGTTATATCAAAAGAAACGTTCAAGTCTGTGAGTTGAATGCACTCATCACACAGAAGTTTCTGAGAATGCTTCTGTCTAGTTTTTAGGTGAAGATATTTCCTTTTCCAGCATAGGCTTCAAAACGCTCCAAATATCCTCTCGCAGATTTTACAAAAAGAGTGTTTCAAAACTGTTCTATCAAAAGGAAGGTTCAACTCTGTGAGTTGAATGAATGCATCCTGAAGAACTTTCTGAGAGTGCTTCTCTGTAGTTTTTAGGTGAAGATATTCCATATCCCAGCACAGGCCTCGAAGTGCTCCAAATAACCACTTGCAGATTTTACCAAAAGAGTGTTTCGAAACTGCTCTTTCTACAGGTAAGTTCAAGTCTTTGAGTTGAATGCACTCAACACCAAGAAGTTTCTGAGAATGCTTCTGTTCAGTTTTTATGTGAAGATATTTCCTTTTCCAGCATAGGCCTCAAACGGCTCCAAATATCCACTTGCAGATTCCACAAAAAGAGTGTTTCCAAACTTCTCTATCAATTGGTAGGTTCAACTCTGTGAGTTGAATGAACTCATCACAAAGAAGTTTCTGAGAATCCTTCTCTCTAGTTTTTATTTGAAGATATTTCCTTTTCCAACATAGGCCTCAAGGTGCTCCGAATAAGCACTTGCAGATTCTACAAACCTAATGTTTCAAAACTGTTCTATCAAAAGAAACGTTCAAGTCTGTGAGTTGAATGCACTCATCACACAGAAGTTTCTGAGAATGCTTCTGTCTAGTTTTTAGGTGAAGATATTTCCTTTTCCAGCATAGGCCTCAAATCGCTCCAAATATCCTCTCGCAGATTCTACAAAAAGAGTGTTTCAAAACTGTTCTATCAAAAGGAAGGTTCAACTCTGTGAGTTGAATGAATGCATCGTGAAGAACTTTCTGAGAGTGCTTCTCTGTAGTTTTTAGGTGAAGATATTCCATATCCCAGCACAGGCCTCGAAGTGCTCCAAATAACCACTTGCAGATTTTACCAAAAGAGTGTTTCGAAACTGCTCTTTCTACAGGTAAGTTCAAGTCTGTGAGTTCAATGCACTCAACACCAAGAAGATTCTGAGAATGCTTCTGTTCAGTTTTTATGTGAAGATATTTCCTTTTCCAGCATAGGCCTCAAACGGCTCCAAATATCCACTTGCAGATTCCACAAAAAGAGTGTTTCCAAACTTCTCTATCAATTGGTAGGTTCAACTCTGTGAGTTGAATGAACTCATCACAAAGAAGTTTCTGAGAATCCTTCTCTCTAGTTTTTATTTGAAGATATTTCCTTTTCCAACATAGGCCTCAAGGTGCTCTGAATAAGCACTTGCAGATTCTACAAACCTAATGTTTCAAAACTGTTCTATCAAAAGAAACGTTCAAGTCTGTGAGTTGAATGCACTCATCACACAGAAGTTTCTGAGAATGCTTCTGTCTAGTTTTTAGGTGAAGATATTTCCTTTTCCAGCATAGGCCTCAAAACGCTCCAAATATCGTCTTGCAGATTCTACAAAAAGAGTGTTTCAAAACTGTTCTATCAAAAGGAAGGTTCAACTCTGTGAGTGGAATGAATGCATCGTGAAGAACTTTCTGAGAATGCTTCTCTGTAGTTTTTAGGTGAAGATATTCCATATCCCAGCACAGGCCTCGAAGTGCTCCAAATAACCACTAGCAGATTTTACCAAAAGAGTGTTTCAAAACTGCTCTTTCTACAGGTAAGTTCAAGTCTGTGACTTGAATGCACTCAACACCAAGAAGTTTCTGAGAATGCTTCTGTTCAGTTTTTATGTGAAGATATTTCCTTTTCCAGCATAGGCCTCAAACGGCTCCAAATATCCACTTGCAGATTCTACAAAAAGAGTGTTCCCAAACTTCTCTATCAATTGGTAGGTTCAACTCTGTGAGTTGAATGAACTCATCACAAAGAAGTTTCTGAGAATCCTTCTCTCTAGTTTTTATGTGAAGATATTTCCTTTTCCAACATAGGCCTCAAGGTGCTCCGAATAAACACTTGCAGATTCTACAAACGTAATGTTTCCAAACTGTTCTATCAAAAGAAACGTTCTACTCTGTGAGTTGAATGCACTAATCACACAGAAGTTTCTGAGAATGCTTCTGTCTAGTTTTTAGGTGAAGATATTTCCTTTTCCAGCATAGGCTTCAAAACGCTCCAAATATCCTCTCGCAGATTCTACAAAAAGAGTGTTTCAAAACTGTTCTATCAAAAGGAAGGTTCAACTCTGTGAGTTGAATGAATGCACCGTGAAGAACTTTCTGAGAATGCTTCTCTGTAGTTTTTAGGTGAAGATATTCCATATCCCAGCACAGGCCTCGAAGTGCTCCAAATAACCACTTGCAGATTTTACCAAAAGTGTGTTTCAAAACTGCTCTTTCTACAGGTAAGTTCAAGTCTGTGAGGTGAATGCACTCAACACAAAAAAGTTTCTGAGAATGCTTCTGTTCAGTTTTTATGTGAAGATATTTCCTTTTCCAGCATAGGCCTCAAACGGCTCCAAATATCCACTTGCAGATTCCACAAAAAGAGTGTTTCCAAACTTCTCTATCAATTGGTAGGTTCAACTCTGTGAGTTGAATGAACTCATCACAAAGAAGTTTCTGAGAATCCTTCTCTCTAGTTTTTATTTGAAGATATTTCCTTTTCCAACATAGGCCTCAAGGTGCTCCGAATAAGCACTTGCAGATTCTACAAACGTAATGTTTCAAAACTGTTCTATCAAAAGAAACGTTCAAGTCTGTGAGTTGAATGCACTCATCACACAGAAGTTTCTGAGAATGCTTCTGTCTAGTTTTTAGGTGAAGATATTTCCTTTTCCAGCATAGGCCTCAAAACGCTCCAAATATCCTCTTGCAGATTCTACAAAAAGAGTGTTTCAAAACTGTTCTATCAAAAGGAAGGTTCAACTCTATGAGTTGAATGAATGCATCGTGAAGAACTTTCTGAGAATGCTTCTCTGTAGTTTTTAGGTGAAGATATTCCATATCCCAGCACAGGCCTCGAAGTGCTCCAAATAACCACTTGCAGATTTTACCAAAAGAGTGTTTCAAAACTGCTCTTTCTACAGGTAAGTTCAAGTCTGTGAGTTGAATGCATTCAACACAAAGAAGTTTCTGACAATGATTCTGTTCAGTTTTTATGTGAAGATAATTCCTTTTCCAGCATAGGCCTCAAACGGCTCCAAATATCCACTTGCAGATTCTACAAAAAGAGTGTTTCCAAACTTCTCTATCTATTGGTAGGTTCAACTCTGTGAGTTGAATGAACTCATCACAAAGAAGTTTCTGAGAATCCTTCTCTCTAGATTTTATGTGAAGATATTTCCTTTTCCAACATAGGCCTCAAGGTGCTCCGAATAAACACTTGCAGATTCTACAAACGTAATGTTTCAAAACTGTTCTATCAAAAGAAACGTTCAAGTCTGTGAGTTGAATGCACTCATCACACAGAAGTTTCTGAGAATGCTTCTGTCTAGTTCTTAGGTGAAGATATTTCCTTTTCCAGCATAGGCCTCAAAACGCTCCAAATATCCTCTTGCAGATTCTACAAAAAGAGGGTTTCAAAACTGTTCTATCAAAAGGAAGGTTCAACTCTGTGAGTTGAACGAATGCATCGTGAAGAACTTTCTGAGAGTGCTTCTCTGTAGTTTTTAGGTGAAGATATTCCATATCCCAGCACAGGCCTCGAAGTGCTCCAAATAACCACTTGCAGATTTTACCAAAAGAGTGTTTGAAAACTGCTCTTTCTACAAGTAAGTTCAAGTCTGTGAGTTGAATGCACTCAACACAAAGAAATTTCTGAGAATGCTTCTGTTCAGTTTTTATGTGAAGATATTTCCTTTTCCAGCATAGGCCTCAAACGGCTCCAAATATCCACTTGCAGATTCTACAAAAAGAGTGTTTCCAAACTTCTCTATCAATTGGTAGGTTCAACTCTGTTAGTTGAATGAACACATCACAAAGAAGTTTCTGAGAATCCTTCTCTCTAGTTTTTATGTGAAGATATTTCCTTTTCCAACATAGGCCTCAAAGTGCTCCGAATAAACACTTCTAGATTCTACAAACGTAATGTTTCAAAACTCTTCTATCAAAAGAAACGTTCAAGTCTGTGAGTTGAATGCACTCATTGCACAGAAGTTTCTGAGAATGCTTCTGTCTAGTTTTTAGGTGAAGATATTTCGTTTTCCAGCCTAGGCCTCAAAACGCGCCAAATATCCTCCTGCAGATTCTACAAAAAGAGTGTTTCAAAACTGTTCTATCAAAAGGAAGGTTCAACTCTGTGAGTTGAATGAATGCATCGTGAAGAACTTTCTGAGAATGCTTCTCTGTAGTTTTTAAGTGAAGATATTCCATATCCCAGCACAGGCCTGGAATTGCTCCAAATAACCACTTGCAGATTTTACAAAAAGAGTGTTTCAAAACTGCTCTTTCTACAGGTAAGTTCAAGTCTGTGAGTTGAATGCACTCAACACAAAGAAATTTCTGAGAATGCTTCTGTTCAGTTTTTATGTGAAGATATTTCCTTTTCCAGCATAGGCCTCAAACGGCTCCAAATATCCACTTGCAGATTCTACAAAAAGAGTGTTTCCAAACTTCTCTATCAATTGGTAGGTTCAACTCTGTGAGTTGAATGAACTCATCACAAAGAAGTTTCTGAGAATCCTTCTCTCTAGTTTTTATGTGAAGATATTTCCTTTTCCAACATAGGCCTCAAGGTGCTCCGAATAAACACTTGCAGATTCTACAAACGTAATGTTTCAAAACTGTTCTATCAAAAGAAACGTTCAAGTCTGCGAGTTGAATGCACTCATCGCACAGAAGTTTCTGAGAATGCTTCTGTCTAGTTTTTAGGTGAAGATATTTCCTTTTCCAGCATAGGCCTCAAAACGCCCCAAATATCCTCTTGCAGATTCTACAAAAAGATTGTTTCAAAACTGTTCTATCAAAAGGAAGGTTCAACTCTGTGAGTTGGATGAATGCGTCGTGAAGAACTTTCTGAGAATGCTTCTCTGTAGTTTTTAGGTGAAGATATTCCATATCCCAACACAGGCCTTGAAGTGCTCCAAATAACCACTTGCAGATTTTACCAAAAGAGTGTTTCAAAACTGCTCTTTCTACAGGTAAGTTCAAGTCTGTGAGTTGAATGCACTCAACACAAAGAAGTTTCTGAGAATGCTTCTGTTCAGTTTTTATGTGAAGATATTTCCTTTTCCAGCATAGGCCTCAAACGGCTCCAAATATCCACTTGCAGATTCTACAAAAAGAGTGTTTCCAAACTTCTCTACCAATTGGTAGGTTCAACTCTGTGAGTTGAATGAACTCATCACAAAGAAGTTTCTGAGAATCCTTCTCTCTAGTTTTTATGTGAAGATATTTCCTTTTCCAACATAGGCCTCAAGGTGCTCCGAATAAACACTTGCAGATTCTACAAACGTAATGTTTCCAAACTGTTCTATCAAAAGAAACGTTCAAGTCTGTGAGTTGAATGCACTCATCACACAGAAGTTTCTGAGAATGCTTCTGTCTAGTTCTTAGGTGAAGATATTTCCTTTTCCAGCATAGGCCTCAAAACGCTCCAAATATCCTCTTGCAGATTCTACAAAAAGAGTGTTTCAAAACTGTTCTATCAAAAGGAAGGTTCAACTCTGTGAGTTGAATGAATGCATCGTGAAGAACTTTCTGAGAGTGCTTCTCTGTAGTTTTTAGGTGAAGATATTCCATATCCCAGCACAGGCCTCGAAGTGCTCCAAATAACCACTTGCAGATTTTACCAAAAGAGTGTTTGAAAACTGCTCTTTCTACAAGTAAGTTCAAGTCTGTGAGTTGAATGCACTCAACACAAAGAAATTTCTGAGAATGCTTCTGTTCAGTTTTTATGTGAAGATATTTCCTTTTCCAGCGTAGGCCTCAAACGGCTCCAAATATCCACTTGCAGATTCTACAAAAAGAGTGTTTCCAAACTTCTCTATCAATTGGTAGGTTCAACTCTGTGAGTTGAATGAACTCATCACAAAGAAGTTTCTGAGAATCCTTCTCTCTAGTTTTTATGTGAAGATATTTCCTTTTCCAACATAGGCCTCAAGGTGCTCCGAATAAACACTTGCAGATTCTACAAACGTAATGTTTCAAAACTGTTCTATCAAAAGAAACGTTCAAGTCTGTGAGTTGAATGCACTCAACACACAGAAGTTTCTGAGAATGCTTCTGTCTAGTTTTTAGGTGAAGATATTTCCTTTTCCAGCATAGGCCTCAAAACGCTCCAAATATCCTCTTGCAGATTCTACAAAAAGAGTGTTTCAAAACTGTTCTATCAAAAGGAAGGTTCAACTCTGTGAGTTGAATGAATGCATCGTGAAGAACTTTCTGAGAATGCTTCTCTGTAGTTTTTAGGTGAAGATATTCCATATCCCAGCACAGGCCTCGAAGTGCTCCAAATAACCACTTGCAGATTTTACCAAAAGAGTGTTTCAAAACTGCTCTTTCTACAGGAAAGTTCAAGTCTGTGAATTGAATGCACTCAACACCAAGAAGTTTCTGAGAATGCTTCTGTTCAGTTTTTATGTGAAGATATTTCCTTTTCCAGCATAGGCCTCAAACGGCTCCAAATATCCACTTGCAGAATCTACAAAAAGAGTGTTTCCAAACTTCTCTATGAATTGGTAGGTTCAACTCTGTGAGTTGAATGAACTCATCACAAAGAAGTTTCTGAGAATCCTTCTCTCTAGTTTTTATGTGAAGGTATTTCCTTTCCCAACATAGGCCTCAAGGTGCTCCGAATAAACACTTGCAGATTCTACAAACGTAATGTTTCCAAACTGTTCTATCAAAAGAAACGTTCAAGTCTGTGAGTTGAATGCACTCATCACACAGAAGTTTCTGAGAATGCTTCTGTCTAGTTCTTAGGTGAAGATATTTCCTTTTCCAGCATAGGCCTCAAAACGCTCCAAATATCCTCTTGCAGATTCTACAAAAAGAGGGTTTCAAAACTGTTCTATCAAAAGGAAGGTTCAACTCTGTGAGTTGAACGAATGCATCGTGAAGAACTTTCTGAGAGTGCTTCTCTGTAGTTTTTAGGTGAAGATATTCCATATCCCAGCACAGGCCTCGAAGTGCTCCAAATAACCACTTGCAGATTTTACCAAAAGAGTGTTTGAAAACTGCTCTTTCTACAAGTAAGTTCAAGTCTGTGAGTTGAATGCACTCAACACAAAGAAATTTCTGAGAATGCTTCTGTTCAGTTTTTATGTGAAGATAATTCCTTTTCCAGCATAGGCCTCAAACGGCTCCAAATATCCACTTGCAGATTCTACAAAAAGAGTGTTTCCAAACTTCTCTATCAATTGGTAGGTTCAACTCTGTTAGTTGAATGAACACATCACAAAGAAGTTTCTGAGAATCCTTCTCTCTAGTTTTTATGTGAAGATATTTCTTTTCCAACATAGGCCTCAAAGTGCTCCGAATAAACACTTCTAGATTCTACAAACGTAATGTTTCAAAACTCTTCTATCAAAAGAAACGTTCAAGTCTGTGAGTTGAATGCACTCATTGCACAGAAGTTTCTGAGAATGCTTCTGTCTAGTTTTTAGGTGAAGATATTTCGTTTTCCAGCCTAGGCCTCAAAACGCGCCAAATATCCTCCTGCAGATTCTACAAAAAGAGTGTTTCAAAACTGTTCTATCAAAAGGAAGGTTCAACTCTGTGAGTTGAATGAATGCATCGTGAAGAACTTTCTGAGAATGCTTCTCTGTAGTTTTTAAGTGAAGATATTCCATATCCCAGCACAGGCCTGGAATTGCTCCAAATAACCACTTGCAGATTTTACAAAAAGAGTGTTTCAAAACTGCTCTTTCTACAGGTAAGTTCAAGTCTGTGAGTTGAATGCACTCAACACAAAGAAGTTTCTGAGAATGCTTCTGTTCAGTTGTTATGTGAAGATATTTCCTTTTCCAGCATAGGCCTCAAACGGCTCCAAATATCCACTTGCAGATTCTACAAAAAGAGTGTTTCCAAACTTCTCTATCAATTGGTAGGTTCAACTCTGTGAGTTGAATGAACTCATCACAAAGAAGTTTCTGAGAATCCTTCTCTCTAGTTTTTATGTGAAGATATTTCCTTTTCCAACATAGGCCTCAAGGTGCTCCGAATAAACACTTGCAGATTCTACAAACGTAATGTTTCAAAACTGTTCTATCAAAAGAAACGTTCAAGTCTGCGAGTTGAATGCACTCATCGCACAGAAGTTTCTGAGAATGCTTCTGTCTAGTTTTTAGGTGAAGATATTTCCTTTTCCAGCATAGGCCTCAAAACGCCCCAAATATCCTCTTGCAGATTCTACAAAAAGATTGTTTCAAAACTGTTCTATCAAAAGGAAGGTTCAACTCTGTGAGTTGGATGAATGCATCGTGAAGAACTTTCTGAGAATGCTTCTCTGTAGTTTTTAGGTGAAGATATTCCATATCCCAACACAGGCCTCGAAGTGCTCCAAATAACCACTTGCAGATTTACCAAAAGAGTGTTTCAAAACTGCTCTTTCTACAGGTAAGTTCAAGTCTGTGAGTTGAATGCACTCAACACAAAGAAGTTTCTGAGAATTCTTCTGTTCAGTTTTTATGTGAAGATATTTCCTTTTCCAGCATAGGCCTCAAACGGCTCCAAATATCCACTTGCAGATTCTACAAAAAGAGTGTTTCCAAACTTCTCTACCAATTGGTAGGTTCAACTCTGTGAGTTGAATGAACTCATCACAAAGAAGTTTCTGAGAATCCTTCTCTCTAGTTTTTATGTGAAGATATTTCCTTTTCCAACATAGGCCTCAAGGTGCTCCGAATAAACACTTGCAGATTCTACAAACGTAATGTTTCAAAACTGTTCTATCAAAAGAAACGTTCAAGTCTGTGAGTTGAATGCACTCATCACACAGAAGTTTCTGAGAATGCTTCTGTCTAGTTCTTAGGTGAAGATATTTCCTTTTCCAGCATAGGCCTCAAAACGCTCCAAATATCCTCTTGCAGATTCTACAAAAAGAGTGTTTCAAAACTGTTCTATCAAAAGGAAGGTTCAACTCTGTGAGTTGAATGAATGCATCGTGAAGAACTTTCTGAGAGTGCTTCTCTGTAGTTTTTAGGTGAAGATATTCCATATCCCAGCACAGGCCTCGAAGTGCTCCAAATAACCACTTGCAGATTTTACCAAAAGAGTGTTTGAAAACTGCTCTTTCTACAAGTAAGTTCAAGTCTGTGAGTTGAATGCACTCAACACAAAGAAATTTCTGAGAATGCTTCTGTTCAGTTTTTATGTGAAGATATTTCCTTTTCCAGCGTAGGCCTCAAACGGCTCCAAATATCCACTTGCAGATTCTACAAAAAGAGTGTTTCCAAACTTCTCTATCAATTGGTAGGTTCAACTCTGTGAGTTGAATGAACTCATCACAAAGAAGTTTCTGAGAATCCTTCTCTCTAGTTTTTATGTGAAGATATTTCCTTTTCCAACATAGGCCTCAAGGTGCTCCGAATAAACACTTGCAGATTCTACAAACGTAATGTTTCAAAACTGTTCTATCAAAAGAAACGTTCAAGTCTGTGAGTTGAATGCACTCAACACACAGAAGTTTCTGAGAATGCTTCTGTCTAGTTTTTAGGTGAAGATATTTCCTTTTCCAGCATAGGCCTCAAAACGCTCCAAATATCCTCTTGCAGATTCTACAAAAAGAGTGTTTCAAAACTGTTCCATCAAAAGGAAGGTTCAACTCTGTGAGTTGAATGAATGCATCGTGAAGAACTTTCTGAGAATGCTTCTCTGTAGTTTTTAGGTGAAGATATTCCATATCCCAGCACAGGCCTCGAAGTGCTCCAAATAACCACTTGCAGATTTTACCAAAAGAGTGTTTCAAAACTGCTCTTTCTACAGGAAAGTTCAAGTCTGTGAATTGAATGCACTCAACACCAAGAAGTTTCTGAGAATGCTTCTGTTCAGTTTTTATGTGAAGATATTTCCTTTTCCAGCATAGGCCTCAAACGGCTCCAAATATCCACTTGCAGAATCTACAAAAAGAGTGTTTCCAAACTTCTCTATCAATTGGTAGGTTCAACTCTGTGAGTTGAATGAACTCATCACAAAGAAGTTTCTGAGAATCCTTCTCTCTAGTTTTTATGTGAAGGTATTTCCTTTCCCAACATAGGCCTCAAGGTGCTCCGAATAAACA
Source organism: Pongo pygmaeus (assembly GCF_028885625.2). Lineage (NCBI taxonomy): Eukaryota > Metazoa > Chordata > Mammalia > Primates > Hominidae > Pongo > Pongo pygmaeus. The sequence goes on along the minus strand of NC_072387.2, from coordinate 23,632,283 downwards.
CTTGCAGATTCTACAAACGTAATGTTTCCAAACTGTTCTATCAAAAGAAACGTTCAAGTCTGTGAGTTGAATGCACTCATCACACAGAAGTTTCTGAGAATGCTTCTGTCTAGTTCTTAGGTGAAGATATTTCCTTTTCCAGCATAGGCCTCAAAACGCTCCAAATATCCTCTTGCAGATTCTACAAAAAGAGGGTTTCAAAACTGTTCTATCAAAAGGAAGGTTCAACTCTGTGAGTTGAACGAATGCATCATGAAGAACTTTCTGAGAGTGCTTCTCTGTAGTTTTTAGGTGAAGATATTCCATATCCCAGCACAGGCCTCGAAGTGCTCCAAATAACCACTTGCAGATTTTACCAAAAGAGTGTTTGAAAACTGCTCTTTCTACAAGTAAGTTCAAGTCTGTGAGTTGAATGCACTCAACACAAAGAAATTTCTGAGAATGCTTCTGTTCAGTTTTTATGTGAAGATATTTCCTTTTCCAGCATAGGCCTCAAACGGCTCCAAATATCCACTTGCAGATTCTACAAAAAGAGTGTTTCCAAACTTCTCTATCAATTGGTAGGTTCAACTCTGTTAGTTGAATGAACACATCACAAAGAAGTTTCTGAGAATCCTTCTTCTAGTTTTTATGTGAAGATATTTCCTTTTCCAACATAGGCCTCAAAGTGCTCCGAATAAACACTTCTAGATTCTACAAACGTAATGTTTCAAAACTCTTCTATCAAAAGAAACGTTCAAGTCTGTGAGTTGAATGCACTCATTGCACAGAAGTTTCTGTGAATGCTTCTGTCTAGTTTTTAGGTGAAGATATTTCGTTTTCCAGCCTAGGCCTCAAAACGCGCCAAATATCCTCCTGCAGATTCTACAAAAAGAGTGTTTCAAAACTGTTCTATCAAAAGGAAGGTTCAACTCTGTGAGTTGAATGAATGCATCGTGAAGAACTTTCTGAGAATGCTTCTCTGTAGTTTTTAAGTGAAGATATTCCATATCCCAGCACAGGCCTGGAATTGCTCCAAATAACCACTTGCAGATTTTACAAAAAGAGTGTTTCAAAACTGCTCTTTCTACAGGTAAGTTCAAGTCTGTGAGTTGAATGCACTCAACACAAAGAAGTTTCTGAGAATGCTTCTGTTCAGTTTTTATGTGAAGATATTTCCTTTTCCAGCATAGGCCTCAAACGGCTCCAAATATCCACTTGCAGATTCTACAAAAAGAGTGTTTCCAAACTTCTCTATCAATTGGTAGGTTCAACTCTGTGAGTTGAATGAACTCATCACAAAGAAGTTTCTGAGAATCCTTCTCTCTAGTTTTTATGTGAAGATATTTCCTTTTCCAACATAGGCCTCAAGGTGCTCCGAATAAACACTTGCAGATTCTACAAACGTAATGTTTCAAAACTGTTCTATCAAAAGAAACGTTCAAGTCTGCGAGTTGAATGCACTCATCGCACAGAAGTTTCTGAGAATGCTTCTGTCTAGTTTTTAGGTGAAGATATTTCCTTTTCCAGCATAGGCCTCAAAACGCCCCAAATATCCTCTTGCAGATTCTACAAAAAGATTGTTTCAAAACTGTTCTATCAAAAGGAAGGTTCAACTCTGTGAGTTGGATGAATGCATCGTGAAGAACTTTCTGAGAATGCTTCTCTGTAGTTTTTAGGTGAAGATATTCCATATCCCAACACAGGCCTCGAAGTGCTCCAAATAACCACTTGCAGATTTTACCAAAAGAGTGTTTCAAAACTGCTCTTTCTACAGGTAAGTTCAAGTCTGTGAGTTGAATGCACTCAACACAAAGAAGTTTCTGAGAATTCTTCTGTTCAGTTTTTATGTGAAGATATTTCCTTTTCCAGCATAGGCCTCAAACGGCTCCAAATATCCACTTGCAGATTCTACAAAAAGAGTGTTTCCAAACTTCTCTACCAATTGGTAGGTTCAACTCTGTGAGTTGAATGAACTCATCACAAAGAAGTTTCTGAGAATCCTTCTCTCTAGTTTTTATGTGAAGATATTTCCTTTTCCAACATAGGCCTCAAGGTGCTCCGAATAAACACTTGCAGATTCTACAAACGTAATGTTTCCAAACTGTTCTATCAAAAGAAACGTTCAAGTCTGTGAGTTGAATGCACTCATCACACAGAAGTTTCTGAGAATGCTTCTGTCTAGTTCTTAGGTGAAGATATTTCCTTTTCCAGCATAGGCCTCAAAACGCTCCAAATATCCTCTTGCAGATTCTACAAAAAGAGTGTTTCAAAACTGTTCTATCAAAAGGAAGGTTCAACTCTGTGAGTTGAATGAATGCATCGTGAAGAACTTTCTGAGAGTGCTTCTCTGTAGTTTTTAGGTGAAGATATTCCATATCCCAGCACAGGCCTCGAAGTGCTCCAAATAACCACTTGCAGATTTTACCAAAAGAGTGTTTGAAAACTGCTCTTTCTACAAGTAAGTTCAAGTCTGTGAGTTGAATGCACTCAACACAAAGAAATTTCTGAGAATGCTTCTGTTCAGTTTTTATGTGAAGATATTTCCTTTTCCAGCGTAGGCCTCAAACGGCTCCAAATATCCACTTGCAGATTCTACAAAAAGAGTGTTTCCAAACTTCTCTATCAATTGGTAGGTTCAACTCTGTGAGTTGAATGAACTCATCACAAAGAAGTTTCTGAGAATCCTTCTCTCTAATTTTTATGTGAAGATATTTCCTTTTCCAACATAGGCCTCAAGGTGCTCCGAATAAACACTTGCAGATTCTACAAACGTAATGTTTCAAAACTGTTCTATCAAAAGAAACGTTCAAGTCTGTGAGTTGAATGCACTCAACACACAGAAGTTTCTGAGAATGCTTCTGTCTAGTTTTTAGGTGAAGATATTTCCTTTTCCAGCATAGGCCTCAAAACGCTCCAAATATCCTCTTGCAGATTCTACAAAAAGAGTGTTTCAAAACTGTTCTATCAAAAGGAAGGTTCAACTCTGTGAGTTGAATGAATGCATCGTGAAGAACTTTCTGAGAATGCTTCTCTGTAGTTTTTAGGTGAAGATATTCCATATCCCAGCACAGGCCTCGAAGTGCTCCAAATAACCACTTGCAGATTTTACCAAAAGAGTGTTTCAAAACTGCTCTTTCTACAGGAAAGTTCAAGTCTGTGAATTGAATGCACTCAACACCAAGAAGTTTCTGAGAATGCTTCTGTTCAGTTTTTATGTGAAGATATTTCCTTTTCCAGCATAGGCCTCAAACGGCTCCAAATATCCACTTGCAGAATCTACAAAAAGAGTGTTTCCAAACTTCTCTATGAATTGGTAGGTTCAACTCTGTGAGTTGAATGAACTCATCACAAAGAAGTTTCTGAGAATCCTTCTCTCTAGTTTTTATGTGAAGGTATTTCCTTTCCCAACATAGGCCTCAAGGTGCTCCGAATAAACACTTGCAGATTCTACAAACGTAATGTTTCCAAACTGTTCTATCAAAAGAAACGTTCAAGTCTGTGAGTTGAATGCACTCATCACACAGAAGTTTCTGAGAATGCTTCTGTCTAGTTCTTAGGTGAAGATATTTCCTTTTCCAGCATAGGCCTCAAAACGCTCCAAATATCCTCTTGCAGATTCTACAAAAAGAGGGTTTCAAAACTGTTCTATCAAAAGGAAGGTTCAACTCTGTGAGTTGAACGAATGCATCATGAAGAACTTTCTGAGAGTGCTTCTCTGTAGTTTTTAGGTGAAGATATTCCATATCCCAGCACAGGCCTCGAAGTGCTCCAAATAACCACTTGCAGATTTTACCAAAAGAGTGTTTGAAAACTGCTCTTTCTACAAGTAAGTTCAAGTCTGTGAGTTGAATGCACTCAACACAAAGAAATTTCTGAGAATGCTTCTGTTCAGTTTTTATGTGAAGATATTTCCTTTTCCAGCATAGGCCTCAAACGGCTCCAAATATCCACTTGCAGATTCTACAAAAAGAGTGTTTCCAAACTTCTCTATCAATTGGTAGGTTCAACTCTGTTAGTTGAATGAACACATCACAAAGAAGTTTCTGAGAATCCTTCTTCTAGTTTTTATGTGAAGATATTTCCTTTTCCAACATAGGCCTCAAAGTGCTCCGAATAAACACTTCTAGATTCTACAAACGTAATGTTTCAAAACTCTTCTATCAAAAGAAACGTTCAAGTCTGTGAGTTGAATGCACTCATTGCACAGAAGTTTCTGTGAATGCTTCTGTCTAGTTTTTAGGTGAAGATATTTCGTTTTCCAGCCTAGGCCTCAAAACGCGCCAAATATCCTCCTGCAGATTCTACAAAAAGAGTGTTTCAAAACTGTTCTATCAAAAGGAAGGTTCAACTCTGTGAGTTGAATGAATGCATCGTGAAGAACTTTCTGAGAATGCTTCTCTGTAGTTTTTAAGTGAAGATATTCCATATCCCAGCACAGGCCTGGAATTGCTCCAAATAACCACTTGCAGATTTTACAAAAAGAGTGTTTCAAAACTGCTCTTTCTACAGGTAAGTTCAAGTCTGTGAGTTGAATGCACTCAACACAAAGAAGTTTCTGAGAATGCTTCTGTTCAGTTTTTATGTGAAGATATTTCCTTTTCCAGCATAGGCCTCAAACGGCTCCAAATATCCACTTGCAGATTCTACAAAAAGAGTGTTTCCAAACTTCTCTATCAATTGGTAGGTTCAATTCTGTGAGTTGAATGAACTCATCACAAAGAAGTTTCTGAGAATCCTTCTCTCTAGTTTTTATGTGAAGATATTTCCTTTTCCAACATAGGCCTCAAGGTGCTCCGAATAAACACTTGCAGATTCTACAAACGTAATGTTTCAAAACTGTTCTATCAAAAGAAACGTTCAAGTCTGCGAGTTGAATGCACTCATCGCACAGAAGTTTCTGAGAATGCTTCTGTCTAGTTTTTAGGTGAAGATATTTCCTTTTCCAGCATAGGCCTCAAAACGCCCCAAATATCCTCTTGCAGATTCTACAAAAAGATTGTTTCAAAACTGTTCTATCAAAAGGAAGGTTCAACTCTGTGAGTTGGATGAATGCGTCGTGAAGAACTTTCTGAGAATGCTTCTCTGTAGTTTTTAGGTGAAGATATTCCATATCCCAACACAGGCCTCGAAGTGCTCCAAATAACCACTTGCAGATTTTACCAAAAGAGTGTTTCAAAACTGCTCTTTCTACAGGTAAGTTCAAGTCTGTGAGTTGAATGCACTCAACACAAAGAAGTTTCTGAGAATTCTTCTGTTCAGTTTTTATGTGAAGATATTTCCTTTTCCAGCATAGGCCTCAAACGGCTCCAAATATCCACTTGCAGATTCTACAAAAAGAGTGTTTCCAAACTTCTCTACCAATTGGTAGGTTCAACTCTGTGAGTTGAATGAACTCATCACAAAGAAGTTTCTGAGAATCCTTCTCTCTAGTTTTTATGTGAAGATATTTCCTTTTCCAACATAGGCCTCAAGGTGCTCCGAATAAACACTTGCAGATTCTACAAACGTAATGTTTCCAAACTGTTCTATCAAAAGAAACGTTCAAGTCTGTGAGTTGAATGCACTCATCACACAGAAGTTTCTGAGAATGCTTCTGTCTAGTTCTTAGGTGAAGATATTTCCTTTTCCAGCATAGGCCTCAAAACGCTCCAAATATCCTCTTGCAGATTCTACAAAAAGAGTGTTTCAAAACTGTTCTATCAAAAGGAAGGTTCAACTCTGTGAGTTGAATGAATGCATCGTGAAGAACTTTCTGAGAGTGCTTCTCTGTAGTTTTTAGGTGAAGATATTCCATATCCCAGCACAGGCCTCGAAGTGCTCCAAATAACCACTTGCAGATTTTACCAAAAGAGTGTTTGAAAACTGCTCTTTCTACAAGTAAGTTCAAGTCTGTGAGTTGAATGCACTCAACACAAAGAAATTTCTGAGAATGCTTCTGTTCAGTTTTTATGTGAAGATATTTCCTTTTCCAGCGTAGGCCTCAAACGGCTCCAAATATCCACTTGCAGATTCTACAAAAAGAGTGTTTCCAAACTTCTCTATCAATTGGTAGGTTCAACTCTGTGAGTTGAATGAACTCATCACAAAGAAGTTTCTGAGAATCCTTCTCTCTAGTTTTTATGTGAAGATATTTCCTTTTCCAACATAGGCCTCAAGGTGCTCCGAATAAACACTTGCAGATTCTACAAACGTAATGTTTCAAAACTGTTCTATCAAAAGAAACGTTCAAGTCTGTGAGTTGAATGCACTCAACACACAGAAGTTTCTGAGAATGCTTCTGTCTAGTTTTTAGGTGAAGATATTTCCTTTTCCAGCATAGGCCTCAAAACGCTCCAAATATCCTCTTGCAGATTCTACAAAAAGAGTGTTTCAAAACTGTTCTATCAAAAGGAAGGTTCAACTCTGTGAGTTGAATGAATGCATCGTGAAGAACTTTCTGAGAATGCTTCTCTGTAGTTTTTAGGTGAAGATATTCCATATCCCAGCACAGGCCTCGAAGTGCTCCAAATAACCACTTGCAGATTTTACCAAAAGAGTGTTTCAAAACTGCTCTTTCTACAGGAAAGTTCAAGTCTGTGAATTGAATGCACTCAACACCAAGAAGTTTCTGAGAATGCTTCTGTTCAGTTTTTATGTGAAGATATTTCCTTTTCCAGCATAGGCCTCAAACGGCTCCAAATATCCACTTGCAGAATCTACAAAAAGAGTGTTTCCAAACTTCTCTATGAATTGGTAGGTTCAACTCTGTGAGTTGAATGAACTCATCACAAAGAAGTTTCTGAGAATCCTTCTCTCTAGTTTTTATGTGAAGGTATTTCCTTTCCCAACATAGGCCTCAAGGTGCTCCGAATAAACACTTGCAGATTCTACAAACGTAATGTTTCCAAACTGTTCTATCAAAAGAAACGTTCAAGTCTGTGAGTTGAATGCACTCATCACACAGAAGTTTCTGAGAATGCTTCTGTCTAGTTCTTAGGTGAAGATATTTCCTTTTCCAGCATAGGCCTCAAAACGCTCCAAATATCCTCTTGCAGATTCTACAAAAAGAGGGTTTCAAAACTGTTCTATCAAAAGGAAGGTTCAACTCTGTGAGTTGAACGAATGCATCGTGAAGAACTTTCTGAGAGTGCTTCTCTGTAGTTTTTAGGTGAAGATATTCCATATCCCAGCACAGGCCTCGAAGTGCTCCAAATAACCACTTGCAGATTTTACCAAAAGAGTGTTTGAAAACTGCTCTTTCTACAAGTAAGTTCAAGTCTGTGAGTTGAATGCACTCAACACAAAGAAATTTCTGAGAATGCTTCTGTTCAGTTTTTATGTGAAGATATTTCCTTTTCCAGCATAGGCCTCAAACGGCTCCAAATATCCACTTGCAGATTCTACAAAAAGAGTGTTTCCAAACTTCTCTATCAATTGGTAGGTTCAACTCTGTTAGTTGAATGAACACATCACAAAGAAGTTTCTGAGAATCCTTCTCTCTAGTTTTTATGTGAAGATATTTCCTTTTCCAACATAGGCCTCAAAGTGCTCCGAATAAACACTTCTAGATTCTACAAACGTAATGTTTCAAAACTCTTCTATCAAAAGAAACGTTCAAGTCTGTGAGTTGAATGCACTCATTGCACAGAAGTTTCTGAGAATGCTTCTGTCTAGTTTTTAGGTGAAGATATTTCGTTTTCCAGCCTAGGCCTCAAAACGCGCAAAATATCCTCCTGCAGATTCTACAAAAAGAGTGTTTCAAAACTGTTCTATCAAAAGGAAGGTTCAACTCTGTGAGTTGAATGAATGCATCGTGAAGAACTTTCTGAGAATGCTTCTCTGTAGTTCTTAAGTGAAGATATTCCATATCCCAGCACAGGCCTGGAATTGCTCCAAATAACCACTTGCAGATTTTACAAAAAGAGTGTTTCAAAACTGCTCTTTCTACAGGTAAGTTCAAGTCTGTGAGTTGAATGCACTCAACACAAAGATGTTTCTGAGAATGCTTCTGTTCAGTTTTTATGTGAAGATATTTCCTTTTCCAGCATAGGCCTCAAACGGCTCCAAATATCCACTTGCAGATTCTACAAAAAGAGTGTTTCCAAACTTCTCTATCAATTGGTAGGTTCAACTCCGTGAGTTGAATGAACTCATCACAAAGAAGTTTCTGAGAATCCTTCTCTCTAGTTTTTATGTGAAGATATTTCCTTTTCCAACATAGGCCTCAAGGTGCTCCGAATAAACACTTGCAGATTCTACAAACGTAATGTTTCAAAACTGTTCTATCAAAAGAAACGTTCAAGTCTGCGAGTTGAATGCACTCATCGCACAGAAGTTTCTGAGAATGCTTCTGTCTAGTTTTTAGGTGAAGATATTTCCTTTTCCAGCATAGGCCTCAAAACGCCCCAAATATCCTCTTGCAGATTCTACAAAAAGATTGTTTCAAAACTGTTCTATCAAAAGGAAGGTTCAACTCTGTGAGTTGGATGAATGCGTCGTGAAGAACTTTCTGAGAATGCTTCTCTGTAGTTTTTAGGTGAAGATATTCCATATCCCAACACAGGCCTCGAAGTGCTCCAAATAACCACTTGCAGATTTTACCAAAAGAGTGTTTCAAAACTGCTCTTTCTACAGGTAAGTTCAAGTCTGTGAGTTGAATGCACTCAACACAAAGAAGTTTCTGAGAATTCTTCTGTTCAGTTTTTATGTGAAGATATTTCCTTTTCCAGCATAGGCCTCAAACGGCTCCAAATATCCACTTGCAGATTCTACAAAAAGAGTGTTTCCAAACTTCTCTACCAATTGGTAGGTTCAACTCTGTGAGTTGAATGAACTCATCACAAAGAAGTTTCTGAGAATCCTTCTCTCTAGTTTTTATGTGAAGATATTTCCTTTTCCAACATAGGCCTCAAGGTGCTCCGAATAAACACTTGCAGATTCTACAAACGTAATGTTTCCAAACTGTTCTATCAAAAGAAACGTTCAAGTCTGTGAGTTGAATGCACTCATCACACAGAAGTTTCTGAGAATGCTTCTGTCTAGTTCTTAGGTGAAGATATTTCCTTTTCCAGCATAGGCCTCAAAACGCTCCAAATATCCTCTTGCAGATTCTACAAAAAGAGTGTTTCAAAACTGTTCTATCAAAAGGAAGGTTCAACTCTGTGAGTTGAATGAATGCATCGTGAAGAACTTTCTGAGAGTGCTTCTCTGTAGTTTTTAGGTGAAGATATTCCATATCCCAGCACAGGCCTCGAAGTGCTCCAAATAACCACTTGCAGATTTTACCAAAAGAGTGTTTGAAAACTGCTCTTTCTACAAGTAAGTTCAAGTCTGTGAGTTGAATGCACTCAACACAAAGAAATTTCTGAGAATGCTTCTGTTCAGTTTTTATGTGAAGATATTTCCTTTTCCAGCGTAGGCCTCAAACGGCTCCAAATATCCACTTGCAGATTCTACAAAAAGAGTGTTTCCAAACTTCTCTATCAATTGGTAGGTTCAACTCTGTTAGTTGAATGAACACATCACAAAGAAGTTTCTCAGAATCCCTCTCTCTAGTTTTTATGTGAAGATATTTCCTTTTCCAACATAGGCCTCTAAGTGCTCCGAATAAACACTTCTAGATTCTACAAACGTAATGTTTCAAAACTCTTCTATCAAAAGAAACGTTCAAGTCTGTGAGTTGAATGCACTCATTGCACAGAAGTTTCTGAGAATGCTTCTGTCTAGTTTTTAGGTGAAGATATTTCCTTTTCCAGCCTAGGCCTCAAAACGTTCCAAATATCCTCTTGCAGATTCTACAAAAAGAGTGTTTCAAAACTGTTCTATCAAAAGGAAGGTTCAACTCTGTGAGTTGAATGAATGCATCGTGAAGAACTTTCTGAGAATGCTTCTCTGTAGTTTTTAAGTGAAGATATTCCATATCCCAGCACAGGCCTGGAATTGCTCCAAATAACCACTTGCAGATTTTACAAAAAGAGTGTTTCAAAACTGCTCTTTCTACAGGTAAGTTCAAGTCTGTGAGTTGAATGCACTCAACACAAAGAAGTTTCTGAGAATGCTTCTGTTCAGTTTTTATGTGAAGATATTTCCTTTTCCAGCATAGGCCTCAAACGGCTCCAAATATCCACTTGCAGATTCTACAAAAAGAGTGTTTCCAAACTTCTCTATCAATTGGTAGGTTCAACTCTGTGAGTTGAATGAACTCATCACAAAGAAGTTTCTGAGAATCCTTCTCTCTAGTTTTTATGTGAAGATATTTCCTTTTCCAACATAGGCCTCAAGTTGCTCCGAATAAACACTTGCAGATTCTACAAACGTAATGTTTCAAAACTGTTCTATCAAAAGAAACGTTCAAGTCTGCGAGTTGAATGCACTCATCGCACAGAAGTTTCTGAGAATGCTTCTGTCTAGTTTTTAGGTGAAGATATTTCCTTTTCCAGCATAGGCCTCAAAACGCCCCAAATATCCTCTTGCAGATTCTACAAAAAGATTGTTTCAAAACTGTTCTATCAAAAGGAAGGTTCAACTCTGTGAGTTGGATGAATGCGTCGTGAAGAACTTTCTGAGAATGCTTCTCTGTAGTTTTTAGGTGAAGATATTCCATATCCCAACACAGGCCTCGAAGTGCTCCAAATAACCACTTGCAGATTTTACCAAAAGAGTGTTTCAAAACTGCTCTTTCTACAGGTAAGTTCAAGTCTGTGAGTTGAATGCACTCAACACAAAGAAGTTTCTGAGAATTCTTCTGTTCAGTTTTTATGTGAAGATATTTCCTTTTCCAGCATAGGCCTCAAACGGCTCCAAATATCCACTTGCAGATTCTACAAAAAGAGTGTTTCCAAACTTCTCTATCAATTGGTAGGTTCAACTCTGTGAGTTGAATGAACCCATCACAAAGAAGTTTCTGAGAATCCTTCTCTCTAGTTTTTATGTGAAGTTATTTCCTTTTCCAACATAGGCCTCAAGGTGCTCCGAATAAACACTTGCAGATTCTACAAACGTAATGTTTCAAAACTGTTGTATCAAAAGAAACGTTCAAGACTGCGAGTTGAATGCACTCATCACACAGAAGTTTCTGAGAATGCTTCTGTCTAGTTTTCAGGTGAAGATATTTCCTTTTCCAGCATAGGCCTCAAAACGCTCCAAATATCCTCTTGCAGATTCTACAAAAAGAGTGTTTCAAAACTGTTCTATCAAAAGGAAGGTTCAACTCTGTGAGTTGAATGAATGCATCGTGAAGAACTTTCTGAGAGTGCTTCTCTGTAGTTTTTAGGTGAAGATATTCCATATCCCAGCACAGGCCTCGAAGTGCTCCAAATAACCACTTGCAGATTTTACCAAAAGAGTGTTTGAAAACTGCTCTTTCTACAAGTAAGTTCAAGTCTGTGAGTTGAATGCACTCAACACAAAGAAATTTCTGAGAATGCTTCTGTTCAGTTTTTATGTGAAGATATTTCCTTTTCCAGCGTAGGCCTCAAACGGCTCCAAATATCCACTTGCAGATTCTACAAAAAGAGTGTTTCCAAACTTCTCTATCAATTGGTAGGTTCAACTCTGTGAGTTGAATGAACTCATCACAAAGAAGTTTCTGAGAATCCTTCTCTCTAGTTTTTATGTGAAGATATTTCCTTTTCCAACATAGGCCTCAAGGTGCTCCGAATAAACACTTGCAGATTCTACAAACGTAATGTTTCAAAACTGTTCTATCAAAAGAAACGTTCAAGTCTGTGAGTTGAATGCACTCAACACACAGAAGTTTCTGAGAATGCTTCTGTCTAGTTTTTAGGTGAAGATATTTCCTTTTCCAGCATAGGCCTCAAAACGCTCCAAATATCCTCTTGCAGATTCTACAAAAAGAGTGTTTCAAAACTGTTCTATCAAAAGGAAGGTTCAACTCTGTGAGTTGAATGAATGCATCGTGAAGAACTTTCTGAGAATGCTTCTCTGTAGTTTTTAGGTGAAGATATTCCATATCCCAGCACAGGCCTCGAAGTGCTCCAAATAACCACTTGCAGATTTTACCAAAAGAGTGTTTCAAAACTGCTCTTTCTACAGGAAAGTTCAAGTCTGTGAATTGAATGCACTCAACACCAAGAAGTTTCTGAGAATGCTTCTGTTCAGTTTTTATGTGAAGATATTTCCTTTTCCAGCATAGGCCTCAAACGGCTCCAAATATCCACTTGCAGAATCTACAAAAAGAGTGTTTCCAAACTTCTCTATGAATTGGTAGGTTCAACTCTGTGAGTTGAATGAACTCATCACAAGGAAGTTTCTGAGAATCCTTCTCTCTAGTTTTTATGTGAAGGTATTTCCTTTCCCAACATAGGCCTCAAGGTGCTCCGAATAAACACTTGCAGATTCTACAAACGTAATGTTTCCAAACTGTTCTATCAAAAGAAACGTTCAAGTCTGTGAGTTGAATGCACTCATCACACAGAAGTTTCTGAGAATGCTTCTGTCTAGTTCTTAGGTGAAGATATTTCCTTTTCCAGCATAGGCCTCAAAACGCTCCAAATATCCTCTTGCAGATTCTACAAAAAGAGGGTTTCAAAACTGTTCTATCAAAAGGAAGGTTCAACTCTGTGAGTTGAACGAATGTATCGTGAAGAACTTTCTGAGAGTGCTTCTCTGTAGTTTTTAGGTGAAGATATTCCATATCCCAGCACAGGCCTCGAAGTGCTCCAAATAACCACTTGCAGATTTTACCAAAAGAGTGTTTGAAAACTGCTCTTTCTACAAGTAAGTTCAAGTCTGTGAGTTGAATGCACTCAACACAAAGAAATTTCTGAGAATGCTTCTGTTCAGTTTTTATGTGAAGATATTTCCTTTTCCAGCATAGGCCTCAAACGGCTCCAAATATCCACTTGCAGATTCTACAAAAAGAGTGTTTCCAAACTTCTCTATCAATTGGTAGGTTCAACTCTGTTAGTTGAATGAACACATCACAAAGAAGTTTCTGAGAATCCTTCTCTCTAGTTTTTATGTGAAGATATTTCCTTTTCCAACATAGGCCTCAAAGTGCTCCGAATAAACACTTCTAGATTCTACAAACGTAATGTTTCAAAACTCTTCTATCAAAAGAAACGTTCAAGTCTGTGAGTTGAATGCACTCATTGCACAGAAGTTTCTGAGAATGCTTCTGTCTAGTTTTTAGGTGAAGATATTTCCTTTTCCAGCCTAGGCCTCAAAACGCGCAAAATATCCTCCTGCAGATTCTACAAAAAGAGTGTTTCAAAACTGTTCTATCAAAAGGAAGGTTCAACTCTGTGAGTTGAATGAATGCATCGTGAAGAACTTTCTGAGAATGCTTCTCTGTAGTTCTTAAGTGAAGATATTCCATATCCCAGCACAGGCCTGGAATTGCTCCAAATAACCACTTGCAGATTTTACAAAAAGAGTGTTTCAAAACTGCTCTTTCTACAGGTAAGTTCAAGTCTGTGAGTTGAATGCACTCAACACAAAGATGTTTCTGAGAATGCTTCTGTTCAGTTTTTATGTGAAGATATTTCCTTTTCCAGCATAGGCCTCAAACGGCTCCAAATATCCACTTGCAGATTCTACAAAAAGAGTGTTTCCAAACTTCTCTATCAATTGGTAGGTTCAACTCTGTGAGTTGAATGAACTCATCACAAAGAAGTTTCTGAGAATCCTTCTCTCTAGTTTTTATGTGAAGATATTTCCTTTTCCAACATAGGCCTCAAGTTGCTCCGAATAAACACTTGCAGATTCTACAAACGTAATGTTTCAAAACTGTTCTATCAAAAGAAACGTTCAAGTCTGCGAGTTGAATGCAGTCATCGCACAGAAGTTTCTGAGAATGCTTCTGTCTAGTTTTTAGGTGAAGATATTTCCTTTTCCAGCATAGGCCTCAAAACGCCCCAAATATCCTCTTGCAGATTCTACAAAAAGATTGTTTCAAAACTGTTCTATCAAAAGGAAGGTTCAACTCTGTGAGTTGGATGAATGCGTCGTGAAGAACTTTCTGAGAATGCTTCTCTGTAGTTTTTAGGTGAAGATATTCCATATCCCAACACAGGCCTCGAAGTGCTCCAAATAACCACTTGCAGATTTTACCAAAAGAGTGTTTCAAAACTGCTCTTTCTACAGGTAAGTTCAAGTCTGTGAGTTGAATGCACTCAACACAAAGAAGTTTCTGAGAATTCTTCTGTTCAGTTTTTATGTGAAGATATTTCCTTTTCCAGCATAGGCCTCAAACGGCTCCAAATATCCACTTGCAGATTCTACAAAAAGAGTGTTTCCAAACTTCTCTATCAATTGGTAGGTTCAACTCTGTGAGTTGAATGAACCCATCACAAAGAAGTTTCTGAGAATCCTTCTCTCTAGTTTTTATGTGAAGTTATTTCCTTTTCCAACATAGGCCTCAAGGTGCTCCGAATAAACACTTGCAGATTCTACAAACGTAATGTTTCAAAACTGTTGTATCAAAAGAAACGTTCAAGACTGCGAGTTGAATGCACTCATCACACAGAAGTTTCTGAGAATGCTTCTGTCTAGTTTTTAGGTGAAGATATTTCCTTTTCCAGCATAGGCCTCAAAACGCTCCAAATATCCTCTTGCAGATTCTACAAAAAGAGTGTTTCAAAACTGTTCTATCAAAAGGAAGGTTCAACTCTGTGAGTTGAATGAATGCATCATGAAGAACTTTCTGAGAATGCTTCTCTGTAGTTTTTAGGTGAAGATATTCCATATCCCAGCACAGGCCTCGAAGTGCTCCAAATAACCACTTGCAGATTTTACCAAAAGAGTGTTTCAAAACTGCTCTTTCTACAGGTAAGTTCAAGTCTGTGAGTTGAATGCACTCAACACAAAGAAGTTTCTGAGAATGCTTCTGTTCAGTTTTTATGTGAAGATATTTCCTTTTCCAGCATAGGCCTCAAACGGCTCCAAATATCCACTTGCAGATTCTACAAAAAGAGTGTTTCCAAACTTCTCTACCAATTGGTAGGTTCAACTCTGTGAGTTGAATGAACTCATCACAAAGAAGTTTCTGAGAATCCTTCTCTCTAGTTTTTATGTGAAGATATTTCCTTTTCCAACATAGGCCTCAAGGTGCTCCGAATAAACACTTGCAGATTCTACAAACGTAATGTTTCAAAACTGTTCTATCAAAAGAAACGTTCAAGTCTGTGAGTTGAATGCACTCATTACACAGAAGTTTCTGAGAATGCTTCTGTCTAATTTTTAGTTGAAGATATTTCCTTTTCCAGCATAGGCCTCAAAACTCTCCAAATATCCTCTTGCAGATTCTACAAAAAGAGTGTTTCAAAACTGTTCTATCAAAAGGAAGGTTCAACTCTGTGAGTTGAATGAATGCATCATGAAGAACTTTCTGAGAATGCTTCTCTGTAGTTTTTAGGTGAAGATATTCCATATCCCAGCACAGGCCTTGAAGTGCTCCAAATAACCACTTGCAGATTTTACCAAAAGAGTGTTTCAAAACTGCTCTTTCTACAGGTAAGTTCAAGTCTGTGAGTTGAATGCACTCAACACAAAGAAGTTTCTGAGAATGTTTCTGTTCAGTTTTTATGTGAAGATATTTCCTTTTCCAGCATAGGCCTCAAACGGCTCCAAATATCCACTTGGAGATTCTACAAAAAGAGTGTTTCCAAACTTCTCTATCAATTGGTAGGTTCGACTCTGTGTGTTGAATGAACTCATCACAAAGAAGTTTCTGAGAATCCTTCTCTGTAGTTTTTATGTGAAGATATTTCCTTTTCCAACATAGGCCTCAAGGTGCTCCGAATAAACACTTGCAGATTCTACAAAAGTAAGGTTTCCAAACTGTTCTATCAAAAGAAACGTTCAAGTCTGTGAGTTGAATGCACTCATCACACAGAAGTTTCTCAGAATGCTTCTCTCTAGTTTTTAGGTGATGATATTTCCTTTTCCAGCATAGGCCTCAAAACTCTCCAAATATCCTCTTGCAGATTCTACAAAAAGAGTGTTTCCAAACTTCTCTATCAATTGGTCGGTTCAACTCTGTGAGTTGAATGAACTCATCACAAAGAAGTTTCTGAGAATCTTTCTCTCTAGTTTTTATGTGAAGATATTTCCTTTTCCAACATAGGCCTCAAGGTGCTCCGCATAAACACTTGCAGATTCTACAAACGTAATGTTTCAAAACTGTTCTATCAAAAGAAACGTTCAAGTCTGTGAGTTGAATGCACTCATTGCACAGAAGATTCTCAGAATGCTTCTGTCTAGTTTTTAGGTGAAGATATTTCCTTTTCCAGCATAGGCCTCAAAACGCTCCAAATATCCTCTTGCAGATTCTACAAAAAGAGTGTTTCAAAACTGTTGTATCGAAAGGAAGGTTCAACTCTGTGAGTTGAATGAATGCATCGTGAAGAACTTTCTGAGAATGCTTCTCTGTAGTTTTTAGGTGAAGATATTCCATATCCCAGCACAGGCCTCGAAGTGCTCCAAATAACCACTTGCAGATTTTACCAAAAGAGTGTTTCAAAACTGCTCTTTCTACAGGTAAGTTCAAGTCTGTGAGTTGAATGCACTCAACACAAAGAAGTTTCTGAGAATGCTTCTGTTCAGTTTTTATGTGAAGATATTTCCTTTTCCAGCATAGGCCTCAAACGGCTCCAAATATCCACTTGCAGATTCTACAAAAAGAGTGTTTCCAAACTTCTCTATCAATTGGTAGGTTCAACTCTGTGAGTTGAATGAACTCATCACAAAGAAGTTTCTGAGAATCCTTCTCTCTAGTTTTTATGTGAAGATATTTCCTTTTCCAACAAAGGCCTCAAGGTGCTCCGAATAAACACTTGCAGATTCTACAAACGTAATGTTTCAAAACTGTTCTATCAAAAGAAACGTTCAAGACTGCCAGTTGAATTCACTCATCGCACAGAAGTTTCTGAGAATGCTTCTGTCTAGTTTTTAGGTGAAGATATTTCCTTTTCCAGCATAGGCCTCAAAAGGCTCCAAATATCCTATTGCAGATTCTACAAAAAGAGTGTTTCAAAACTGTTCTATCAAAAGGAAGGTTCAACTCTGTGAGTTGAATGAATGCATCATGAAGAACTTTCTGAGAGTGCTTCTCTGTAGTTTTTAGGTGAAGATATTCCATATCCCAACACAGGCCTCGAAGTGCTCCAAATAACCACTTGCAGATTTTACCAAAAGAGTGTTTCAAAACTGCTCTTTCTACAGGTAAGTTCAAGTCTGTGAGTTGAATGCACTCAACACAAAGAAGTTTCTGAGAATTCTTCTGTTCAGTTTTTATGTGAAGATATTTCCTTTTCCAGCATAGGCCTCAAACGGCTCCAAATATCCACTTGCAGATTCTACAAAAAGAGTGTTTCCAAACTTCTCTATCAATTGGTAGGTTCAACTCTGTGAGTTGAATGAACTCATCACAAAGAAGTTTCTGAGAATCCTTCTCCCTAGTTTTTATGTGAAGTTATTTCCTTTTCCAACATAGGCCTCAAGGTGCTCCGAATAAACACTTGCAGATTCTACAAACGTAATGTTTCAAAACTGTTCTATCAAAAGAAACGTTCAAGACTGCGAGTTGAATGCACTCATCACACAGAAGTTTCTGAGAATGCTTCTGTCTAGTTTTTAGGTGAAGATATTTCCTTTTCCAGCATAGGCCTCAAAACGCTCCAAATATCCTCTTGCAGATTCTACAAAAAGAGTGTTTCAAAACTGTTCTATCAAAAGGAAGGTTCAACTCTGTGAGTTGAATGAATGCATCGTGAAGAACTTTCTGAGAATGCTTCTCTGTAGTTTTTAGGTGAAGATATTCCATATCCCAGCACAGGCCTCGAAGTGCTCCAAATAACCACTTGCAGATTTTACCAAAAGAGTGTTTCAAAACTGCTCTTTCTACAGGTAAGTTCAAGCCTGTGAGTTGAATGCACTCAACACAAAGAAGTTTCTGAGAATGCTTCTGTTCAGTTTTTATGTGAAGATATTTCCTTTTCCAGCATAGGCCTCAAACGGCTCCAAATATCCACTTGCAGATTCTACAAAAAGAGTGTTTCCAAACTTCTCTATCAATTGGTAGGTTCAACTCTGTGAGTTGAATGAACTCATCACAAAGAAGTTTCTGAGAATCCTTCTCTCTAGTTTTTATGTGAAGATATTTCCTTTTCCAACAAAGGCCTCAAGGTGCTCCGAATAAACACTTGCAGATTCTACAAACGTAATGTTTCAAAACTGTTCTATCAAAAGAAACGTTCAAGTCTGCGAGTTGAATGCACTCATCGCACAGAAGTTTCTGAGAATGCTTCTGTCTAGTTTTTAGGTGAAGATATTTCCTTTTCCAGCACAGGCCTCAAAAGGCTCCAAATATCCTATTGCAGATTCTACAAAAAGAGTGTTTCAAAACTGTTCTATCAAAAGGAAGGTTCAACTCTGTGAGTTGAATGAATGCGTCGTGAAGAACTTTCTGAGAGTGCTTCTCTGTAGTTTTTAGGTGAAGATATTCCATATCCCAACACAGGCCTCGAAGTGCTCCAAATAACCACTTGCAGATTTTACCAAAAGAGTGTTTCAAAACTGCTCTTTCTACAGGTAAGTTCAAGTCTGTGAGTTGAATGCACTCAACACAAAGAAGTTTCTGAGAATTCTTCTGTTCAGTTTTTATGTGAAGATATTTCCTTTTCCAGCATAGGCCTCAAACGGCTCCAAATATCCACTTGCAGATTCTACAAAAAGAGTGTTTCCAAACTTCTCTATCAATTGGTAGGTTCAACTCTGTGAGTTGAATGAACTCATCACAAAGAAGTTTCTGAGAATCCTTCTCTCTAGTTTTTATGTGAAGTTATTTCCTTTTCCAACATAGGCCTCAAGGTGCTCCGAATAAACACTTGCAGATTCTACAAACGTAATGTTTCAAAACTGTTCTATCAAAAGAAACGTTCAAGACTGCGAGTTGAATGCACTCATCACACAGAAGTTTCTGAGAATGCTTCTGTCTAGTTTTTAGGTGAAGATATTTCCTTTTCCAGCATAGGCCTCAAAACGCTCCAAATATCCTCTTGCAGATTCTACAAAAAGAGTGTTTCAAAACTGTTCTATCAAAAGGAAGGTTCAACTCTGTGAGTTGAATGAATGCATCGTGAAGAACTTTCTGAGAATTCTTCTCTGTAGTTTTTAGGTGAAGATATTCCATATCCCAGCACAGGCCTCGAAGTGCTCCAAATAACCACTTGCAGATTTTACCAAAAGAGTGTTTCAAAACTGCTCTTTCTACAGGTAAGTTCAAGTCTGTGAGTTGAATGCACTCAACACAAAGAAGTTTCTGAGAATGCTTCTGTTCAGTTTTTATGTGAAGATATTTCCTTTCCAGCATAGGCCTCAAACGGCTCCAAATATCCACTTGCAGATTCTACAAAAAGAGTGTTTCCAAACTTCTCTACCAATTGGTAGGTTCAACCCTGTGAGTTGAATGAACTCATCACAAAGAAGTTTCTGAGAATCCTTCTCTCTAGTTTTTATGTGAAGATATTTCCTTTTCCAACATAGGCCTCAAGGTGCTCCGAATAATCACTTGCAGATTCTACAAACGTAATGTTTCAAAACTGTTCTATCAAAAGAAACGTTCAAGTCTGTGAGTTGAATGCACTCATTACACAGAAGTTTCTGAGAATGCTTCTGTCTAATTTTTAGGTGAAGATATTTCCTTTTCCAGCATAGGCCTCAAAACTCTCCAAATATCCTCTTGCAGATTCTACAAAAAGAGTGTTTCAAAACTGTTCTATCAAAAGGAAGGTTCAACTCTGTGAGTTGAATGAACGCATCATGAAGAACTTTCTGAGAATGCTTCTCTGTAGTTTTTAGGTGAAGATATTCCATATCCCAGCACAGGCCTTGAAGTGCTCCAAATAACCACTTGCAGATTTTACCAAAAGACTGTTTCAAAACTGCTCTTTCTACAGGTAAGTTCAAGTCTGTGAGTTGAATGCACTCAACACAAAGAAGTTTCTGAGAATGTTTCTGTTCAGTTTTTATGTGAAGATATTTCCTTTTACACCATAGGCCTCAAACGGCTCCAAATATCCACTTGCAGATTCTACAAAAAGAGTGTTTCCAAACTTCTCTATCAATTCGTAGGTTCAACTCTGTGAGTTGAATGAACTCATCACAAAGAAGTTTCTGAGAATCCTTCTCTCTAGTTTTTATGTGAAGATATTTCCTTTTCCAACATAGGCCTCAATGTGCTCCGAATAAACACTTGCAGATTGTACAAACGTAATGTTTCAAAACTGTTCTATCAAAAGAAACGTTCATGTCTGTGAGTTGAATGCACTCATCACACAGAAGTTTCTGAGAATGCTTCTGTCTAGTTTTTAGGTGAAGATATTTCCTTTTCCAGCATAGGCCTCAAAAGGCTCGAAATATCCTATTGCAGATTCTACAAAAAGAGTGTTTCAAAACTGTTCTATCAAAAGGAAGGTTCAACTCTGTGAGTTGAATGAATGCGTCGTGAAGAACTTTCTGAGAGTGCTTCTCTGTAGTTTTTAGGTGAAGATATTCCATATCCCAACACAGGCCTCGAAGTGCTCCAAATAACCACTTGCAGATTTTACCAAAAGAGTGTTTCAAAACTGCTCTTTCTACAGGTAAGTTCAAGTCTGTGAGTTGAATGCACTCAACACAAAGAAGTTTCTGAGAATGCTTCTGTTCAGTTTTTATGTGAAGATATTTCCTTTTCCAGCATAGGCCTCAAACGGCTCCAAATATCCACTTGCAGATTCTACAAAAAGAGTGTTTCCAAACTTCTCTATCAATTGGTAGGTTCAACTCTGTGAGTTGAATGAACTCATCACAAAGAAGTTTCTGAGAATCCTTCTCTCTGGTTTTTATGTGAAGTTATTTCCTTTTCCAACACAGGCCTCAAGGTGCTCCGAATAAACACTTGCAGATTCTACAAACGTAATGTTTCAAAACTGTTCTATCAAAAGAAACGTTCAAGACTGCGAGTTGAATGCACTCATCACACAGAAGTTTCTGAGAATGCTTCTGTCTAGTTTTTAGGTGAAGATATTTCCTTTTCCAGCATAGGCCTCAAAACGCTCCAAATATCGTCTTGCAGATTCTACAAAAAGAGTGTTTCAAAACTGTTCTATCAAAAGGAAGGTTCAACTCTGTGAGTTGAATGAATGCATCGTGAAGAACTTTCTGAGAATGCTTCTCTGTAGTTTTTAGGTGAAGATATTCCATATCCCAGCACAGGCCTCGAAGTGCTCCAAATAACCACTTGCAGATTTTACCAAAAGAGTGTTTCAAAACTGCTCTTTCTACAGGTAAGTTCAAGTCTGTGAGTTGAATGCACTCAACACAAAGAAGTTTCTGAGAATGCTTCTGTTCAGTTTTTATGTGAAGATATTTCCTTTTCCAGCATAGGCCTCAAACGGCTCCAAATATCCACTTGCAGATTCTACAAAAAGAGTGTTCCCAAACTTCTCTATCAATTGGTAGGTTCAACTCTGTGAGTTGAATGAACTCATCACAAAGAAGTTTCTGAGAATCCTTCTCTCTAGTTTTTATGTGAAGATATTTCCTTTTCCAACATAGGCCTCAAGGTGCTCCGAATAAACACTTGCAGATTCTACAAAGGTAATGTTTCAAAACTGTTCTATCAAAAGAACCGTTCAAGTCTGTGAGTTGAATGCACTCATCGCACAGAAGTTTCTCAGAATGCTTCTGTCTAGTTTTTAGGTGAAGATATTTCCTTTTCCAGCATAGGCCTCAAAACGCTCCAAATATCCTCTTGCAGATTCTACAAAAAGAGTGTTTCAAAACTTTTCTATCAAAAGGAAGGTTCAACTCTGTGAGTTGAATGAATGCATCGTGAAGAACTTTCTGAGAATGCTTCTCTGTAGTTTTTAGGTGAAGATATTCCATATCCCAGCACAGGCCTCGAAGTGCTCCAAATAACCACTTGCAGATTTTACCAAAAGAGTGTTTCAAAACTGCTCTTTCTACAGGTAAGTTCAAGTCTGTGAGTTCAATGCACTCAACACAAAGAAGTTTCTGAGAATGTTTCTGTTAAGTTTTTATGTGAAGATATTTCCTTTTCCAGCATAGGCCTCAAACGGCTCCAAATATCCACTTGCAGATTCTACAAAAAGAGTGCTTCCAAACTTCTCTACCAATTGGTAGGTTCAACACTGTGAGTTGAATGAACTCATCACAAAGAAGTTTCTGAGAATCCTTCTCTCTAGTTTTTATGTGAAGATATTTCCTTTTCCAACATAGGCCTCAAGGTGCTCCGAATAAACACTTGCAGATTCTACAAACGAAATGTTTCAAAACTGTTATATCAAAAGAAACGTTCAAGTCTGTGAGTTGAATGCACTCATCACACAGAAGTTTCTGAGAATGCTTCTGTCTAGTTTTTAGGTGAAGATATTTCCTTTTCCAGCATAGGCTTCAAAACGCTCCAAATATCCTCTCGCAGATTCTACAAAAAGAGTGTTTCAAAACTGTTCTATCAAAAGGAAGGTTCAACTCTGTGAGTTGAATGAATGCATCGTGAAGAACTTTCTGAGAATGCTTCTCTGTAGTTTTTAGGTGAAGATATTCCATATCCCAGCACAGGCCTCGAAGTGCTCCAAATAACCACTTGCAGATGTTACCAAAAGAGTGTTTCAAAACTGCTCTTTCTACAGGTAAGTTCAAGTCTTTGAGTTGAATGCACTCAACACCAAGAAGTTTCTGAGAATGCTTCTGTTCAGTTTTTAGGTGAAGATATTTCCTTTTCCAGCATAGGCCTCAAACGGCTCCAAATATCCACTTGCAGATTCCACAAAAAGAGTGTTTCCAAACTTCTCTATCAATTGGTAGGTTCAACTCTGTGAGTTGAATGAACTCATCACAAAGAAGTTTCTGAGAATCCTTCTCTCTAGTTTTTATTTGAAGATATTTCCTTTTCCAACATAGGCCTCAAGGTGCTCCGAATAAGCACTTGCAGATTCTACAAACCTAATGTTTCAAAACTGTTCTATCAAAAGAAACGTTCAAGTCTGTGAGTTGAATGCACTCATCACACAGAAGTTTCTGAGAATGCTTCTGTCTAGTTTTTAGGTGAAGATATTTCCTTTTCCAGCATAGGCTTCAAAACGTTCCAAATATCCTCTCGCAGATTCTACAAAAAGAGTGTTTCAAAACTGTTCTATCAAAAGGAAGGTTCAACTCTGTGAGTTGAATGAATGCATCGTGAAGAACTTTCTGAGAATGCTTCTCTGTAGTTTTTAGGTGAAGATATTCCATATCCCAGCACAGGCCTCGAAGTGCTCCAAATAACCACTTGCAGATTTTACCAAAAGAGTGTTTCAAAACTGCTCTTTCTACAGGTAAGTTCAAGTCTTTGAGTTGAATGCACTCAACACCAAGAAGTTTCTGAGAATGCTTCTGTTCAGTTTTTATGTGAAGATATTTCCTTTTCCAGCATAGGCCTCAAACGGCTCCAAATATCCACTTGCAGATTCCACAAAAAGAGTGTTTCCAAACTTCTCTATCAATTGGTAGGTTCAACTCTGTGATTTGAATGAACTCATCACAAAGAAGTTTCTGAGAATCCTTCTCTCTAGTTTTTATTTGAAGATATTTCCTTTTCCAACATAGGCCTCAAGGTGCTCCGAATAAGCACTTGCAGATTCTGCAAACCTAATGTTTCAAAACTGTTCTGTCAAAAGAAACGTTCAAGTCTGTGAGTTGAATGCACTCATCACACAGAAGTTTCTGAGAATGCTTCTGTCTAGTTTTTAGGTGAAGATATTTCCTTTTCCAGCATAGGCCTCAAAACGCTCCAAATATCCTCTTGCAGATTCTACAAAAAGAGTGTTTCAAAACTGTTCTATCAAAAGGAAGGTTCAACTCTGTGAGTTGAATGAATGCATCGTGAAGAACTTTCTGAGAATGCTTCTCTGTGGTTTTTAGGTGAAGATATTCCATATCCCAGCACAGGCCTCGAAGTGCTCCCAATAACCACTTGCAGATTTTACCAAAAGAGTGTTTCAAAACTGCTCTTTCTACAGGTAAGTTCAAGTCCGTGAGTTGAATGCAGTCAACACAAAGAAGTTTCTGAGAATGCTTCTGTTCAGTTTTTATGTGAAGATATTTCCTTTTCCAGCATAGGCCTCAAACGGCTCCAAATATCCACTTGCAGATTCTACAAAAAGAGTGTTCCCAAACTTCTCTACCAATTGGTAGGTTCAACTCTGTTAGTTGAATGAACTCATCACAAAGAAGTTTCTGAGAATCCTTCTCTCTAGTTTTTATGTGAAGATATTTCCTTTTCCAACATAGGCCTCAAGGTGCTCCGAATAAACACTTGCAGATTCTCCAAACGTAATGTTTCAAAACTGTTCTATCAAAAGAAACGTTCAAGTCTGTGAGTTGAATGCACTCATCACACAGAAGTTTCTGAGACTGCTTCTGTCTAGTTTTTAGGTGAAGATATTTCCTTTTCCAGCATAGGCCTCAAAACGCTCCAAATATCCTCTTGCAGATTCTACAAAAAGAGTGTTTCAAAACTGTTCTATCAAAAGGAAGGTTCAACTCTGTGAGTTGAATGAATGCATCGTGAAGAACTTTCTGAGAATGCTTCTCTGTAGTTTTTAGGTGAAGATATTCCATATCCCAGCACAGGCCTCGAAGTGCTCCAAATAACCACTTGCAGATTTTACCAAAAGAGTGTTTCAAAACTGTTCTTTCTACAGGTAAGTTCAAGTCTGTGAGTTGAATGCACTCAACACAAAGAAGTTTCTGAGAATGCTTCTGTTCAGTTTTTATGTGAAGATATTTCCTTTTCCAGCATAGTCCTCAAACGGCTCCAAATATCCACTTGCAGATTCTACAAAAAAAGTGTTCCCAAACTTCTCTATCAATTGGTAGGTTCAACTCTGTGAGTTGAATGAACTCATCACAAAGAAGTTTCTGAGAATCCTTCTCTCTAGTTTTTATGTGAAGATATTTCCTTTTCCAACATAGGCCTCAAGGTGCTCCGAATAAACACTTGCAGATTCTACAAACGTAATGTTTCAAAACTGTTCTATCAAAAGAAACGTTCAAGTCTGTGAGTTGAATGCACTCATCGCACAGAAGTTTCTCAGAATGCTTCTGTCTAGTTTTTAGGTGAAGATATTTCCTTTTCCAGCATAGGCCTCAAAACGCTCCAAATATCCTCTTGCAGATTCTACAAAAAGAGTGTTTCAAAACTGTTCTATCAAAAGGAAGGTTCAACTCTGTGAGTTGAATGAATGCATCGTGAAGAACTTTCTGAGAGTGCTTCTCTGTAGTTTTTAGGTGAAGATATTCCATATCCCAGCACAGGCCTCGAAGTGCTCCAAATAACCACTTGCAGATTTTACCAAAAGAGTGTTTCGAAACTGCTCTTTCTACAGGTAAGTTCAAGTCTGTGAGTTGAATGCACTCAACACCAAGAAGTTTCTGAGAATGCTTCTGTTCAGTTTTTATGTGAAGATATTTCCTTTTCCAGCATAGGCCTCAAACGGCTCCAAATATCCACTTGCAGATTCTACAAAAAGAGTGTTCCCAAACTTCTCTATCAATTGGTAGGTTCAACTCTGTGAGTTGAATGAACTCATCACAAAGAAGTTTCTGAGAATCCTTCTCTCTAGTTTTTATGTGAAGATATTTCCTTTTCCAACAAAGGCCTCAAGGTGCTCCGAATAAACACTTGCAGATTCTACAAACGTAATGTTTCAAAACTGTTCTATCAAAAGAAACGTTCAAGTCTGCGAGTTGAATGCACTCATCACACAGAAGTTTCTGAGAATGCTTCTGTCTAGTTTTTAGGTGAAGATATTTCCTTTTCCAGCATAGGCCTCAAAACGCTCCAAATATCCTCTTGCAGATTCTATAAAAAGAGTGTTTCAAAACTGTTCTATCAAAAGGAAGGTTCAACTCTGTGAGTTGAATGAATGCATCGTGAAGAACTTTCTGAGAATACTTCTCTGTAGTTTTTAGGTGAAGATATTCCATATCCCAGCACAGGCCTCGAAGTGCTCCAAATAACCACTTGCAGATTTTACCAAAAGAGTGTTTCAAAACTGCTCTTTCTACAGGTAAGTTCAAGTCTGTGAGTTGAATGTAGTCAACACAAAGAAGTTTCTGAGAATGCTTCTGTTCAGTTTTTATGTGAAGATATTTCCTTTTCCAGCATAGGCCTCAAACGGCTCCAAATATCCACTTGCAGATTCTACAAAAAGAGTGTTCCCAAACTTCTCTACCAATTGGTAGGTTCAACTCTGTTAGTTGAATGAACTCATCACAAAGAAGTTTCTGAGAATCCTTCTCTCTAGTTTTTATGTGAAGATATTTCCTTTTCCAACATAGGCCTCAAGGTGCTCCGAATAAACACTTGCAGATTCTCCAAACGTAATGTTTCAAAACTGTTCTATCAAAAGAAACGTTCAAGTCTGTGAGTTGAATGCACTCATCACACAGAAGTTTCTGAGACTGCTTTTATCTAGTTTTTAGGTGAAGATATTTCCTTTTCCAGCATAGGCCTCAAAACGCTCCAAATATCCTCTTGCAGATTCTACAAAAAGAGTGTTTCAAAACTGTTCTATCAAAAGGAAGGTTCAACTCTGTGAGTTGAATGAATGCATTGTGAAGAACTTCTGAGAATGCTTCTCTGTAGTTTTTAGGTGAAGATATTCCATATCCCAGCACAGGCCTCGAAGTGCTCCAAATAACCACTTGCAGATTTTACCAAAAGAGTGTTTCAAAACTGCTCTTTCTACAGGTAAGTTCAAGTCTGTGAGTTGAATGCACTCAACACAAAGAAGTTTCTGAGAATGCTTCTGTTCAGTTTTTATGTGAAGATATTTCCTTTTCCAGCATAGGCCTCAAACGGCTCCAAATATCCACTTGCAGATTCTACAAAAAAAGTGTTCCCAAACTTCTCTATCAATTGGTAGGTTCAACTCTGTGAGTTGAATGAACTCATCACAAAGAAGTTTCTGAGAATCCTTCTCTCTAGTTTTTATGTGAAGATATTTCCTTTTCCAACATAGGCCTCAAGGTGCTCCGAATAAACACTTGCAGATTCTACAAACGTAATGTTTCAAAACTGTTCTATCAAAAGAAACGTTCAAGTCTGTGAGTTGAATGCACTCATCGCACAGAAGTTTCTCAGAATGCTTCTGTCTAGTTTTTAGGTGAAGATATTTCCTTTTCCAGCATAGGCCTCAAAACGCTCCAAATATCCTCTTGCAGATTCTACAAAAAGAGTGTTTCAAAACTGTTCTATCAAAAGGAAGGTTCAACTCTGTGAGTTGAATGAATGCATCGTGAAGAACTTTCTGAGAATGGTTCTCTGTAGTTTTTAGGTGAAGATATTCCATATCCCAGCACAGGCCTCGAAGTGCTCCAAATAACCACTTGCAGATTTTACCAAAAGAGTGTTTCAAAACTGCTCTTTCTACAGGTAAGTTCAAGTCTGTGAGTTCAATGCACTCAACACAAAGAAGTTTCTGAGAATGTTTCTGTTAAGTTTTTATGTGAAGATATTTCCTTTTCCAGCATAGGCCTCAAACGGCTCCAAATATCCAATTGCAGATTCTACAAAAAGAGTGCTTCCAAACTTCTCTACCAATTGGTAGGTTCAACACTGTGATTTGAATGAACTCATCACAAAGAAGTTTCTGAGAATCCTTCTCTCTAGTTTTTATGTGAAGATATTTCCTTTTCCAACGTAGGCCTCAAGGTGCTCCGAATAAACACTTGCAGATTCTACAAACGAAACGTTTCAAAACTGTTATATCAAAAGAAACGTTCAAGTCTGTGAGTTTAATGCACTCATCACACAGAAGTTTCTGAGAATGCTTCTGTCTAGTTTTTAGGTGAAGATATTTCCTTTTCCAGCATAGGCTTCAAAACGCTCCAAATATCCTCTCGCAGATTTTACAAAAAGAGTGTTTCAAAACTGTTCTATCAAAAGGAAGGTTCAACTCTGTGAGTTGAATGAATGCATCCTGAAGAACTTTCTGAGAGTGCTTCTCTGTAGTTTTTAGGTGAAGATATTCCATATCCCAGCACAGGCCTCGAAGTGCTCCAAATAACCACTTGCAGATTTTACCAAAAGAGTGTTTCAAAACTGCTCTTTCTACAGGTAAGTTCAAGTCTTTGAGTTGAATGCACTCAACACCAAGAAGTTTCTGAGAATGCTTCTGTTCAGTTTTTATGTGAAGATATTTCCTTTTCCAGCATAGGCCTCAAACGGCTCCAAATATCCACTTGCAGATTCCACAAAAAGAGTGTTTCCAAACTTCTCTATCAATTGGTAGGTTCAACTCTGTGAGTTGAATGAACTCATCACAAAGAAGTTTCTGAGAATCCTTCTCTCTAGTTTTTATTTGAAGATATTTCCTTTTCCAACATAGGCCTCAAGGTGCTCCGAATAAGCACTTGCAGATTCTACAAACCTAATGTTTCAAAACTGTTCTATCAAAAGAAACGTTCAAGTCTGTGAGTTGAATGCACTCATCACACAGAAGTTTCTGAGAATGCTTCTGTCTAGTTTTTAGGTGAAGATATTTCCTTTTCCAGCATAGGCCTCAAATCGCTCCAAATATCCTCTCGCAGATTCTACAAAAAGAGTGTTTCAAAACTGTTCTATCAAAAGGAAGGTTCAACTCTGTGAGTTGAATGAATGCATCGTGAAGAACTTTCTGAGAGTGCTTCTCTGTAGTTTTTAGGTGAAGATATTCCATATCCCAGCACAGGCCTCGAAGTGCTCCAAATAACCACTTGCAGATTTTACCAAAAGAGTGTTTCGAAACTGCTCTTTCTACAGGTAAGTTCAAGTCTGTGAGTTCAATGCACTCAACACCAAGAAGATTCTGAGAATGCTTCTGTTCAGTTTTTATGTGAAGATATTTCCTTTTCCAGCATAGGCCTCAAACGGCTCCAAATATCCACTTGCAGATTCCACAAAAAGAGTGTTTCCAAACTTCTCTATCAACTGGTAGGTTCAACTCTGTGAGTTGAATGAACTCATCACAAAGAAGTTTCTGAGAATCCTTCTCTCTAGTTTTTATTTGAAGATATTTCCTTTTCCAACATAGGCCTCAAGGTGCTCCGAATAAGCACTTGCAGATTCTACAAACCTAATGTTTCAAAACTGTTCTATCAAAAGAAACGTTCAAGTCTGTGAGTTGAATGCACTCATCACACAGAAGTTTCTGAGAATGCTTCTGTCTAGTTTTTAGGTGAAGATATTTCCTTTTCCAGCATAGGCCTCAAAACGCTCCAAATATCCTCTTGCAGATTCTACAAAAAGAGTGTTTCAAAACTGTTCTATCAAAAGGAAGGTTCAACTCTGTGAGTGGAATGAATGCATCGTGAAGAACTTTCTGAGAATGCTTCTCTGTAGTTTTTAGGTGAAGATATTCCATATCCCAGCACAGGCCTCGAAGTGCTCCAAATAACCACTTGCAGATTTTACCAAAAGAGTGTTTCAAAACTGCTCTTTCTACAGGTAAGTTCAAGTCTGTGACTTGAATGCACTCAACACCAAGAAGTTTCTGAGAATGCTTCTGTTCAGTTTTTATGTGAAGATATTTCCTTTTCCAGCATAGGCCTCAAACGGCTCCAAATATCCACTTGCAGATTCTACAAAAAGAGTGTTCCCAAACTTCTCTATCAATTGGTAGGTTCAACTCTGTGAGTTGAATGAACTCATCACAAAGAAGTTTCTGAGAATCCTTCTCTCTAGTTTTTATGTGAAGATATTTCCTTTTCCAACATAGGCCTCAAGGTGCTCCGAATAAACACTTGCAGATTCTACAAACGTAATGTTTCCAAACTGTTCTATCAAAAGAAACGTTCTACTCTGTGAGTTGAATGCACTAATCACACAGAAGTTTCTGAGAATGCTTCTGTCTAGTTTTTAGGTGAAGATATTTCCTTTTCCAGCATAGGCTTCAAAACGCTCCAAATATCCTCTCGCAGATTCTACAAAAAGAGTGTTTCAAAACTGTTCTATCAAAAGGAAGGTTCAACTCTGTGAGTTGAATGAATGCACCGTGAAGAACTTTCTGAGAATGCTTCTCTGTAGTTTTTAGGTGAAGATATTCCATATCCCAGCACAGGCCTCGAAGTGCTCCAAATAACCACTTGCAGATTTTACCAAAAGTGTGTTTCAAAACTGCTCTTTCTACAGGTAAGTTCAAGTCTGTGAGGTGAATGCACTCAACACAAAAAAGTTTCTGAGAATGCTTCTGTTCAGTTTTTATGTGAAGATATTTCCTTTTCCAGCATAGGCCTCAAACGGCTCCAAATATCCACTTGCAGATTCCACAAAAAGAGTGTTTCCAAACTTCTCTATCAATTGGTAGGTTCAACTCTGTGAGTTGAATGAACTCATCACAAAGAAGTTTCTGAGAATCCTTCTCTCTAGTTTTTATTTGAAGATATTTCCTTTTCCAACATAGGCCTCAAGGTGCTCCGAATAAGCACTTGCAGATTCTACAAACGTAATGTTTCAAAACTGTTCTATCAAAAGAAACGTTCAAGTCTGTGAGTTGAATGCACTCATCACACAGAAGTTTCTGAGAATGCTTCTGTCTAGTTTTTAGGTGAAGATATTTCCTTTTCCAGCATAGGCCTCAAAACGCTCCAAATATCCTCTTGCAGATTCTACAAAAAGAGTGTTTCAAAACTGTTCTATCAAAAGGAAGGTTCAACTCTATGAGTTGAATGAATGCATCGTGAAGAACTTTCTGAGAATGCTTCTCTGTAGTTTTTAGGTGAAGATATTCCATATCCCAGCACAGGCCTCGAAGTGCTCCAAATAACCACTTGCAGATTTTACCAAAAGAGTGTTTCAAAACTGCTCTTTCTACAGGTAAGTTCAAGTCTGTGAGTTGAATGCATTCAACACAAAGAAGTTTCTGACAATGATTCTGTTCAGTTTTTATGTGAAGATAATTCCTTTTCCAGCATAGGCCTCAAACGGCTCCAAATATCCACTTGCAGATTCTACAAAAAGAGTGTTTCCAAACTTCTCTATCTATTGGTAGGTACAACTCTGTGAGTTGAATGAACTCATCACAAAGAAGTTTCTGAGAATCCTTCTCTCTAGATTTTATGTGAAGATATTTCCTTTTCCAACATAGGCCTCAAGGTGCTCCGAATAAACACTTGCAGATTCTACAAACGTAATGTTTCAAAACTGTTGTATCAAAAGAAACGTTCAAGTCTGTGAGTTGAATGCACTCATCACACAGAAGTTTCTGAGAATGCTTCTGTCCAGTTTTTAGGTGAAGATATTTCCTTTTCCAGCATAGGCCTCAAAACGCTCCAAATATCCTCTTGCAGATTCTACAAAAAGAGTGTTTCAAAACTGTTCTATCAAAAGGAAGGTTCAACTCTGTGAGTTGAATGAATGCATCGTGAAGAACTTTCTGAGAGTGCTTCTCTGTAGTTTTTAGGTGAAGATATTCCATATCCCAGCACAGGCCTCGAAGTGCTCCAAATAACCACTTGCAGATTTTACCAAAAGAGTGTTTCAAAACTGCTCTTTCTACAGGTAAGTTCATGTCTGTGAGTTGAATGCACTCAACAAAGAGAAATTTCTGAGAATGCTTCTGTTCAGTTTTTATGTGAAGATATTTCCTTTTCCAGCATAGGCCTCAAACGGCTCCAAATATCCACTTGCAGATTCTACAAAAAGAGTGTTTCCAAACTTCTCTATCAATTCGTAGGTTCAACTCTGTGAGTTGAATGAACTCATCACAAAGAAGTTTCTGAGAATCCTTCTCTCTAGTTTTTATGTGAAGATATTTCCTTTTCCAACATAGGCCTCAAGGTGCTCCGAATAAACACTTGCAGATTCTACAAACGTAATGTTTCAAAACTGTTCTATCAAAAGAAACGTTCAAGTCTGTGAGTTGAATGCACTCAACACACAGAAGTTTCTGAGAATGCTTCTGTCTAGTTTTTAGGTGAAGATATTTCCTTTTCCAGCATAGGCCTCAAAACGCTCCAAATATCCTCTTGCAGATTCTACAAAAAGAGTGTTTCAAAACTGTTCTATCAAAAGGAAGGTTCAACTCTGTGAGTTGAATGAATGCATCGTGAAGAACTTTCTGAGAATGCTTCTCTGTAGTTTTTAGGTGAAGATATTCCATATCCCAGCACAGGCCTCGAAGTGCTCCAAATAACCACTTGCAGATTTTACCAAAAGAGTGTTTCAAAACTGCTCTTTCTACAGGAAAGTTCAAGTCTGTGAATTGAATGCACTCAACACCAAGAAGTTTCTGAGAATGCTTCTGTTCAGTTTTTATGTGAAGATATTTCCTTTTCCAGCATAGGCCTCAAACGGCTCCAAATATCCACTTGCAGAATCTACAAAAAGAGTGTTTCCACCCTTCTCTATGAATTGGTAGGTTCAACTCTGTGAGTTGAATGAACTCATCACAAAGAAGTTTCTGAGAATCCTTCTCTCTAGTTTTTATGTGAAGGTATTTCCTTTCCCAACATAGGCCTCAAGGTGCTCCGAATAAACACTTGCAGATTCTACAAACGTAATGTTTCCAAACTGTTCTATCAAAAGAAACGTTCAAGTCTGTGAGTTGAATGCACTCATCACACAGAAGTTTCTGAGAATGCTTCTGTCTAGTTCTTAGGTGAAGATATTTCCTTTTCCAGCATAGGCCTCAAAACGCTCCAAATATCCTCTTGCAGATTCTACAAAAAGAGGGTTTCAAAACTGTTCTATCAAAAGGAAGGTTCAACTCTGTGAGTTGAACGAATGCATCGTGAAGAACTTTCTGAGAGTGCTTCTCTGTAGTTTTTAGGTGAAGATATTCCATATCCCAGCACAGGCCTCGAAGTGCTCCAAATAACCACTTGCAGATTTTACCAAAAGAGTGTTTGAAAACTGCTCTTTCTACAAGTAAGTTCAAGTCTGTGAGTTGAATGCACTCAACACAAAGAAATTTCTGAGAATGCTTCTGTTCAGTTTTTATGTGAAGATATTTCCTTTTCCAGCATAGGCCTCAAACGGCTCCAAATATCCACTTGCAGATTCTACAAAAAGAGTGTTTCCAAACTTCTCTATCAATTGGTAGGTTCAACTCTGTTAGTTGAATGAACACATCACAAAGAAGTTTCTGAGAATCCTTCTCTCTAGTTTTTATGTGAAGATATTTCCTTTTCCAACATAGGCCTCAAAGTGCTCCGAATAAACACTTCTAGATTCTACAAACGTAATGTTTCAAAACTCTTCTATCAAAAGAAACGTTCAAGTCTGTGAGTTGAATGCACTCATTGCACAGAAGTTTCTGAGAATGCTTCTGTCTAGTTTTTAGGTGAAGATATTTCCTTTTCCAGCCTAGGCCTCAAAACGCGCCAAATATCCTCCTGCAGATTCTACAAAAAGAGTGTTTCAAAACTGTTCTATCAAAAGGAAGGTTCAACTCTGTGAGTTGAATGAATGCATCGTGAAGAACTTTCTGAGAATGCTTCTCTGTAGTTTTTAAGTGAAGATATTCCATATCCCAGCACAGGCCTGGAATTGCTCCAATTAACCACTTGCAGATTTTACAAAAAGAGTGTTTCAAAACTGCTTTTTCTACAGGTAAGTTCAAGTCTGTGAGTTGAATGCACTCAACACAAAGAAGTTTCTGAGAATGCTTCTGTTCAGTTTTTATGTGAAGATATTTCCTTTTCCAGCATAGGCCTCAAACGGCTCCAAATATCCACTTGCAGATTCTACAAAAAGAGTGTTTCCAATCTTCTCTATCAATTGGTAGGTTCAACTCTGTGAGTTGAATGAACTCATCACAAAGAAGTTTCTGAGAATCCTTCTCTCTAGTTTTTATGAGAAGATATTTCCTTTTCCAACATAGGCCTCAAGGTGCTCCGAATAAACACTTGCAGATTCTACAAACGTAATGTTTCAAAACTGTTCTATCAAAAGAAACGTTCAAGTCTGCGAGTTGAATGCACTCATCGCACAGAAGTTTCTGAGAATGCTTCTGTCTAGTTTTTAGGTGAAGATATTTCCTTTTCCAGCATAGGCCTCAAAACGCCCCAAATATCCTCTTGCAGATTCTACAAAAAGATTGTTTCAAAACTGTTCTATCAAAAGGAAGGTTCAACTCTGTGAGTTGGATGAATGCGTCGTGAAGAACTTTCTGAGAATGCTTCTCTGTAGTTTTTAGGTGAAGATATTCCATATCCCAACACAGGCCTCGAAGTGCTCCAAATAACCACTTGCAGATTTTACCAAAAGAGTGTTTCAAAACTGCTCTTTCTACAGGTAAGTTCAAGTCTGTGAGTTGAATGCACTCAACACAAAGAAGTTTCTGAGAATTCTTCTGTTCAGTTTTTATGTGAAGATATTTCCTTTTCCAGCATAGGCCTCAAACGGCTCCAAATATCCACTTGCAGATTCTACAAAAAGAGTGTTTCCAAACTTCTCTACCAATTGGTAGGTTCAACTCTGTGAGTTGAATGAACTCATCACAAAGAAGTTTCTGAGAATCCTTCTCTCTAGTTTTTATGTGAAGATATTTCCTTTTCCAACATAGGCCTCAAGGTGCTCCGAATAAACACTTGCAGATTCTACAAACGTAATGTTTCCAAACTGTTCTATCAAAAGAAACGTTCAAGTCTGTGAGTTGAATGCACTCATCACACAGAAGTTTCTGAGAATGCTTCTGTCTAGTTCTTAGGTGAAGATATTTCCTTTTCCAGCATAGGCCTCAAAACGCTCCAAATATCCTCTTGCAGATTCTACAAAAAGAGTGTTTCAAAACTGTTCTATCAAAAGGAAGGTTCAACTCTGTGAGTTGAATGAATGCATCGTGAAGAACTTTCTGAGAGTGCTTCTCTGTAGTTTTTAGGTGAAGATATTCCATATCCCAGCACAGGCCTCGAAGTGCTCCAAATAACCACTTGCAGATTTTACCAAAAGAGTGTTTGAAAACTGCTCTTTCTACAAGTAAGTTCAAGTCTGTGAGTTGAATGCACTCAACACAAAGAAATTTCTGAGAATGCTTCTGTTCAGTTTTTATGTGAAGATATTTCCTTTTCCAGCGTAGGCCTCAAACAGCTCCAAATATCCACTTGCAGATTCTACAAAAAGAGTGTTTCCAAACTTCTCTATCAATTGGTAGGTTCAACTCTGTGAGTTGAATGAACTCATCACAAAGAAGTTTCTGAGAATCCTTCTCTCTAGTTTTTATGTGAAGATATTTCCTTTTCCAACATAGGCCTCAAGGTGCTCCGAATAAACACTTGCAGATTCTACAAACGTAATGTTTCAAAACTGTTCTATCAAAGAAACGTTCAAGTCTGTGAGTTGAATTCACTCAACACACAGAAGTTTCTGAGAATGCTTCTGTCTAGTTTTTAGGTGAAGATATTTCCTTTTCCAGCATAGGCCTCAAAACGCTCCAAATATCCTCTTGCAGATTCTACAAAAAGAGTGTTTCAAAACTGTTCTATCAAAAGGAAGGTTCAACTCTGTGAGTTGAATGAATGCATCATGAAGAACTTTCTGAGAATGCTTCTCTGTAGTTTTTAGGTGAAGATATTCCATATCCCAGCACAGGCCTCGAAGTGCTCCAAATAACCACTTGCAGATTTTACCAAAAGAGTGTTTCAAAACTGCTCTTTCTACAGGAAAGTTCAAGTCTGTGAATTGAATGCACTCAACACCAAGAAGTTTCTGAGAATGCTTCTGTTCAGTTTTTATGTGAAGATATTTCCTTTTCCAGCATAGGCCTCAAACGGCTCCAAATATCCACTTGCAGAATCTACAAAAAGAGTGTTTCCAAACTTCTCTATGAATTGGTAGGTTCAACTCTGTGAGTTGAATGAACTCATCACAAAGAAGTTTCTGAGAATCCTTCTCTCTAGTTTTTATGTGAAGGTATTTCCTTTCCCAACATAGGCCTCAAGGTGCTCCGAATAAACACTTGCAGATTCTACAAACGTAATGTTTCCAAACTGTTCTATCAAAAGAAACGTTCAAGTCTGTGAGTTGAATGCACTCATCACACAGAAGTTTCTGAGAATGCTTCTGTCTAGTTCTTAGGTGAAGATATTTCCTTTTCCAGCATAGGCCTCAAAACGCTCCAAATATCCTCTTGCAGATTCTACAAAAAGAGGGTTTCAAAACTGTTCTATCAAAAGGAAGGTTCAACTCTGTGAGTTGAACGAATGCATCGTGAAGAACTTTCTGAGAGTGCTTCTCTGTAGTTTTTAGGTGAAGATATTCCATATCCCAGCACAGGCCTCGAAGTGCTCCAAATAACCACTTGCAGATTTTACCAAAAGAGTGTTTGAAAACTGCTCTTTCTACAAGTAAGTTCAAGTCTGTGAGTTGAATGCACTCAACACAAAGAAATTTCTGAGAATGCTTCTGTTCAGTTTTTATGTGAAGATATTTCCTTTTCCAGCATAGGCCTCAAACGGCTCCAAATATCCACTTGCAGATTCTACAAAAAGAGTGTTTCCAAACTTCTCTATCAATTGGTAGGTTCAACTCTGTTAGTTGAATGAACACATCACAAAGAAGTTTCTGAGAATCCTTCTCTCTAGTTTTTATGTGAAGATATTTCCTTTTCCAACATAGGCCTCAAAGTGCTCCGAATAAACACTTCTAGATTCTACAAACGTAATGTTTCAAAACTCTTCTATCAAAAGAAACGTTCAAGTCTGTGAGTTGAATGCACTCATTGCACAGAAGTTTCTGAGAATGCTTCTGTCTAGTTTTTAGGTGAAGATATTTCGTTTTCCAGCCTAGGCCTCAAAACGCGCCAAATATCCTCCTGCAGATTCTACAAAAAGAGTGTTTCAAAACTGTTCTATCAAAAGGAAGGTTCAACTCTGTGAGTTGAATGAATGCATCGTGAAGAACTTTCTGAGAATGCTTCTCTGTAGTTTTTAAGTGAAGATATTCCATATCCCAGCACAGGCCTGGAATTGCTCCAAATAACCACTTGCAGATTTTACAAAAAGAGTGTTTCAAAACTGCTCTTTCTACAGGTAAGTTCAAGTCTGTGAGTTGAATGCACTCAACACAAAGAAATTTCTGAGAATGCTTCTGTTCAGTTTTTATGTGAAGATATTTCCTTTTCCAGCATAGGCCTCAAACGGCTCCAAATATCCACTTGCAGATTCTACAAAAAGAGTGTTTCCAAACTTCTCTATCAATTGGTAGGTTCAACTCTGTGAGTTGAATGAACTCATCACAAAGAAGTTTCTGAGAATCCTTCTCTCTAGTTTTTATGTGAAGATATTTCCTTTTCCAACATAGGCCTCAAGGTGCTCCGAATAAACACTTGCAGATTCTACAAACGTAATGTTTCAAAACTGTTCTATCAAAAGAAACGTTCAAGTCTGCGAGTTGAATGCACTCATCGCACAGAAGTTTCTGAGAATGCTTCTGTCTAGTTTTTAGGTGAAGATATTTCCTTTTCCAGCATAGGCCTCAAAACGCCCCAAATATCCTCTTGCAGATTCTACAAAAAGATTGTTTCAAAACTGTTCTATCAAAAGGAAGGTTCAACTCTGTGAGTTGGATGAATGCGTCGTGAAGAACTTTCTGAGAATGCTTCTCTGTAGTTTTTAGGTGAAGATATTCCATATCCCAACACAGGCCTTGAAGTGCTCCAAATAACCACTTGCAGATTTTACCAAAAGAGTGTTTCAAAACTGCTCTTTCTACAGGTAAGTTCAAGTCTGTGAGTTGAATGCACTCAACACAAAGAAGTTTCTGAGAATTCTTCTGTTCAGTTTTTATGTGAAGATATTTCCTTTTCCAGCATAGGCCTCAAACGGCTCCAAATATCCACTTGCAGATTCTACAAAAAGAGTGTTTCCAAACTTCTCTACCAATTGGTAGGTTCAACTCTGTGAGTTGAATGAACTCATCACAAAGAAGTTTCTGAGAATCCTTCTCTCTAGTTTTTATGTGAAGATATTTCCTTTTCCAACATAGGCCTCAAGGTGCTCCGAATAAACACTTGCAGATTCTACAAACGTAATGTTTCCAAACTGTTCTATCAAAAGAAACGTTCAAGTCTGTGAGTTGAATGCACTCATCACACAGAAGTTTCTGAGAATGCTTCTGTCTAGTTCTTAGGTGAAGATATTTCCTTTTCCAGCATAGGCCTCAAAACGCTCCAAATATCCTCTTGCAGATTCTACAAAAAGAGTGTTTCAAAACTGTTCTATCAAAAGGAAGGTTCAACTCTGTGAGTTGAATGAATGCATCGTGAAGAACTTTCTGAGAGTGCTTCTCTGTAGTTTTTAGGTGAAGATATTCCATATCCCAGCACAGGCCTCGAAGTGCTCCAAATAACCACTTGCAGATTTTACCAAAAGAGTGTTTGAAAACTGCTCTTTCTACAAGTAAGTTCAAGTCTGTGAGTTGAATGCACTCAACACAAAGAAATTTCTGAGAATGCTTCTGTTCAGTTTTTATGTGAAGATATTTCCTTTTCCAGCGTAGGCCTCAAACGGCTCCAAATATCCACTTGCAGATTCTACAAAAAGAGTGTTTCCAAACTTCTCTATCAATTGGTAGGTTCAACTCTGTGAGTTGAATGAACTCATCACAAAGAAGTTTCTGAGAATCCTTCTCTCTAGTTTTTATGTGAAGATATTTCCTTTTCCAACATAGGCCTCAAGGTGCTCCGAATAAACACTTGCAGATTCTACAAACGTAATGTTTCAAAACTGTTCTATCAAAAGAAACGTTCAAGTCTGTGAGTTGAATGCACTCAACACACAGAAGTTTCTGAGAATGCTTCTGTCTAGTTTTTAGGTGAAGATATTTCCTTTTCCAGCATAGGCCTCAAAACGCTCCAAATATCCTCTTGCAGATTCTACAAAAAGAGTGTTTCAAAACTGTTCTATCAAAAGGAAGGTTCAACTCTGTGAGTTGAATGAATGCATCGTGAAGAACTTTCTGAGAATGCTTCTCTGTAGTTTTTAGGTGAAGATATTCCATATCCCAGCACAGGCCTCGAAGTGCTCCAAATAACCACTTGCAGATTTTACCAAAAGAGTGTTTCAAAACTGCTCTTTCTACAGGAAAGTTCAAGTCTGTGAATTGAATGCACTCAACACCAAGAAGTTTCTGAGAATGCTTCTGTTCAGTTTTTATGTGAAGATATTTCCTTTTCCAGCATAGGCCTCAAACGGCTCCAAATATCCACTTGCAGAATCTACAAAAAGAGTGTTTCCAAACTTCTCTATGAATTGGTAGGTTCAACTCTGTGAGTTGAATGAACTCATCAAAAAGAAGTTTCTGAGAATCCTTCTCTCTAGTTTTTATGTGAAGGTATTTCCTTTCCCAACATAGGCCTCAAGGTGCTCCGAATAAACACTTGCAGATTCTACAAACGTAATGTTTCCAAACTGTTCTATCAAAAGAAACGTTCAAGTCTGTGAGTTGAATGCACTCATCACACAGAAGTTTCTGAGAATGCTTCTGTCTAGTTCTTAGGTGAAGATATTTCCTTTTCCAGCATAGGCCTCAAAACGCTCCAAATATCCTCTTGCAGATTCTACAAAAAGAGGGTTTCAAAACTGTTCTATCAAAAGGAAGGTTCAACTCTGTGAGTTGAACGAATGCATCGTGAAGAACTTTCTGAGAGTGCTTCTCTGTAGTTTTTAGGTGAAGTTATTCCATATCCCAGCACAGGCCTCGAAGTGCTCCAAATAACCACTTGCAGATTTTACCAAAAGAGTGTTTGAAAACTGCTCTTTCTACAAGTAAGTTCAAGTCTGTGAGTTGAATGCACTCAACACAAAGAAATTTCTGAGAATGCTTCTGTTCAGTTTTTATGTGAAGATAATTCCTTTTCCAGCATAGGCCTCAAACGGCTCCAAATATCCACTTGCAGATTCTACAAAAAGAGTGTTTCCAAACTTCTCTATCAATTGGTAGGTTCAACTCTGTTAGTTGAATGAACACATCACAAAGAAGTTTCTGAGAATCCTTCTCTCTAGTTTTTATGTGAAGATATTTCCTTTTCCAACATAGGCCTCAAAGTGCTCCGAATAAACACTTCTAGATTCTACAAACGTAATGTTTCAAAACTCTTCTATCAAAAGAAACGTTCAAGTCTGTGAGTTGAATGCACTCATTGCACAGAAGTTTCTGAGAATGCTTCTGTCTAGTTTTTAGGTGAAGATATTTCGTTTTCCAGCCTAGGCCTCAAAACGCGCCAAATATCCTCCTGCAGATTCTACAAAAAGAGTGTTTCAAAACTGTTCTATCAAAAGGAAGGTTCAACTCTGTGAGTTGAATGAATGCATCGTGAAGAACTTTCTGAGAATGCTTCTCTGTAGTTTTTAAGTGAAGATATTCCATATCCCAGCACAGGCCTGGAATTGCTCCAAATAACCACTTGCAGATTTTACAAAAAGAGTGTTTCAAAACTGCTCTTTCTACAGGTAAGTTCAAGTCTGTGAGTTGAATGCACTCAACACAAAGAAGTTTCTGAGAATGCTTCTGTTCAGTTTTTATGTGAAGATATTTCCTTTTCCAGCATAGGCCTCAAACGGCTCCAAATATCCACTTGCAGATTCTACAAAAAGAGTGTTTCCAAACTTCTCTATCAATTGGTAGGTTCAACTCTGTGAGTTGAATGAACTCATCACAAAGAAGTTTCTGAGAATCCTTCTCTCTAGTTTTTATGTGAAGATATTTCCTTTTCCAACATAGGCCTCAAGGTGCTCCGAATAAACACTTGCAGATTCTACAAACGTAATGTTTCAAAACTGTTCTATCAAAAGAAACGTTCAAGTCTGCGAGTTGAATGCACTCATCGCACAGAAGTTTCTGAGAATGCTTCTGTCTAGTTTTTAGGTGAAGATATTTCCTTTTCCAGCATAGGCCTCAAAACGCCCCAAATATCCTCTTGCAGATTCTACAAAAAGATTGTTTCAAAACTGTTCTATCAAAAGGAAGGTTCAACTCTGTGAGTTGGATGAATGCATCGTGAAGAACTTTCTGAGAATGCTTCTCTGTAGTTTTTAGGTGAAGATATTCCATATCCCAACACAGGCCTCGAAGTGCTCCAAATAACCACTTGCAGATTTTACCAAAAGAGTGTTTCAAAACTGCTCTTTCTACAGGTAAGTTCAAGTCTGTGAGTTGAATGCACTCAACACAAAGAAGTTTCTGAGAATTCTTCTGT
The DNA here is from genome assembly GCF_028885625.2 of Pongo pygmaeus. Classification (NCBI taxonomy): domain Eukaryota; kingdom Metazoa; phylum Chordata; class Mammalia; order Primates; family Hominidae; genus Pongo; species Pongo pygmaeus. The sequence continues at coordinate 23,591,139 of NC_072387.2, read as the reverse complement.
TCGGTTTTTATGTGAAGATATTTCCTTTTCCAGCATAGGCCTCAAACGGCTCCAAATATCCACTTGCAGATTCTACAAAAAGAGTGTTTCCAAACTTCTCTACCAATTGGTAGGTTCAACTCTGTGAGTTGAATGAACTCATCACAAAGAAGTTTCTGAGAATCCTTCTCTCTAGTTTTTATGTGAAGATATTTCCTTTTCCAACATAGGCCTCAAGGTGCTCCGAATAAACACTTGCAGATTCTACAAACGTAATGTTTCCAAACTGTTCTATCAAAAGAAACGTTCAAGTCTGTGAGTTGAATGCACTCATCACACAGAAGTTTCTGAGAATGCTTCTGTCTAGTTCTTAGGTGAAGATATTTCCTTTTCCAGCATAGGCCTCAAAACGCTCCAAATATCCTCTTGCAGATTCTACAAAAAGAGTGTTTCAAAACTGTTCTATCAAAAGGAAGGTTCAACTCTGTGAGTTGAATGAATGCATCGTGAAGAACTTTCTGAGAGTGCTTCTCTGTAGTTTTTAGGTGAAGATATTCCATATCCCAGCACAGGCCTCGAAGTGCTCCAAATAACCACTTGCAGATTTTACCAAAAGAGTGTTTGAAAACTGCTCTTTCTACAAGTAAGTTCAAGTCTGTGAGTTGAATGCACTCAACACAAAGAAATTTCTGAGAATGCTTCTGTTCAGTTTTTATGTGAAGATATTTCCTTTTCCAGCGTAGGCCTCAAACGGCTCCAAATATCCACTTGCAGATTCTACAAAAAGAGTGTTTCCAAACTTCTCTATCAATTGGTAGGTTCAACTCTGTGAGTTGAATGAACTCATCACAAAGAAGTTTCTGAGAATCCTTCTCTCTAGTTTTTATGTGAAGATATTTCCTTTTCCAACATAGGCCTCAAGGTGCTCCGAATAAACACTTGCAGATTCTACAAACGTAATGTTTCAAAACTGTTCTATCAAAAGAAACGTTCAAGTCTGTGAGTTGAATGCACTCAACACACAGAAGTTTCTGAGAATGCTTCTGTCTAGTTTTTAGGTGAAGATATTTCCTTTTCCAGCATAGGCCTCAAACGCTCCAAATATCCTCTTGCAGATTCTACAAAAAGAGTGTTTCAAAACTGTTCTATCAAAAGGAAGGTTCAACTCTGTGAGTTGAATGAATGCATCGTGAAGAACTTTCTGAGAATGCTTCTCTGTAGTTTTTAGGTGAAGATATTCCATATCCCAGCACAGGCCTCGAAGTGCTCCAAATAACCACTTGCAGATTTTACCAAAAGAGTGTTTCAAAACTGCTCTTTCTACAGGAAAGTTCAAGTCTGTGAATTGAATGCACTCAACACCAAGAAGTTTCTGAGAATGCTTCTGTTCAGTTTTTATGTGAAGATATTTCCTTTTCCAGCATAGGCCTCAAACGGCTCCAAATATCCACTTGCAGAATCTACAAAAAGAGTGTTTCCAAACTTCTCTATGAATTGGTAGGTTCAACTCTGTGAGTTGAATGAACTCATCACAAAGAAGTTTCTGAGAATCCTTCTCTCTAGTTTTTATGTGAAGGTATTTCCTTTCCCAACATAGGCCTCAAGGTGCTCCGAATAAACACTTGCAGATTCTACAAACGTAATGTTTCCAAACTGTTCTATCAAAAGAAACGTTCAAGTCTGTGAGTTGAATGCACTCATCACACAGAAGTTTCTGAGAATGCTTCTTTCTAGTTCTTAGGTGAAGATATTTCCTTTTCCAGCATAGGCCTCAAAACGCTCCAAATATCCTCTTGCAGATTCTACAAAAAGAGGGTTTCAAAACTGTTCTATCAAAAGGAAGGTTCAACTCTGTGAGTTGAACGAATGCATCATGAAGAACTTTCTGAGAGTGCTTCTCTGTAGTTTTTAGGTGAAGATATTCCATATCCCAGCACAGGCCTCGAAGTGCTCCAAATAACCACTTGCAGATTTTACCAAAAGAGTGTTTGAAAACTGCTCTTTCTACAAGTAAGTTCAAGTCTGTGAGTTGAATGCACTCAACACAAAGAAATTTCTGAGAATGCTTCTGTTCAGTTTTTATGTGAAGATATTTCCTTTTCCAGCATAGGCCTCAAACGGCTCCAAATATCCACTTGCAGATTCTACAAAAAGAGTGTTTCCAAACTTCTCTATCAATTGGTAGGTTCAACTCTGTTAGTTGAATGAACACATCACAAAGAAGTTTCTGAGAATCCTTCTTCTAGTTTTTATGTGAAGATATTTCCTTTTCCAACATAGGCCTCAAAGTGCTCCGAATAAACACTTCTAGATTCTACAAACGTAATGTTTCAAAACTCTTCTATCAAAAGAAACGTTCAAGTCTGTGAGTTGAATGCACTCATTGCACAGAAGTTTCTGTGAATGCTTCTGTCTAGTTTTTAGGTGAAGATATTTCGTTTTCCAGCCTAGGCCTCAAAACGCGCCAAATATCCTCCTGCAGATTCTACAAAAAGAGTGTTTCAAAACTGTTCTATCAAAAGGAAGGTTCAACTCTGTGAGTTGAATGAATGCATCGTGAAGAACTTTCTGAGAATGCTTCTCTGTAGTTTTTAAGTGAAGATATTCCATATCCCAGCACAGGCCTGGAATTGCTCCAAATAACCACTTGCAGATTTTACAAAAAGAGTGTTTCAAAACTGCTCTTTCTACAGGTAAGTTCAAGTCTGTGAGTTGAATGCACTCAACACAAAGATGTTTCTGAGAATGCTTCTGTTCAGTTTTTATGTGAAGATATTTCCTTTTCCAGCATAGGCCTCAAACGGCTCCAAATATCCACTTGCAGATTCTACAAAAAGAGTGTTTCCAAACTTCTCTATCAATTGGTAGGTTCAACTCCGTGAGTTGAATGAACTCATCACAAAGAAGTTTCTGAGAATCCTTCTCTCTAGTTTTTATGTGAAGATATTTCCTTTTCCAACATAGGCCTCAAGGTGCTCCGAATAAACACTTGCAGATTCTACAAACGTAATGTTTCAAAACTGTTCTATCAAAAGAAACGTTCAAGTCTGCGAGTTGAATGCACTCATCGCACAGAAGTTTCTGAGAATGCTTCTGTCTAGTTTTTAGGTGAAGATATTTCCTTTTCCAGCATAGGCCTCAAAACGCCCCAAATATCCTCTTGCAGATTCTACAAAAAGATTGTTTCAAAACTGTTCTATCAAAAGGAAGGTTCAACTCTGTGAGTTGGATGAATGCGTTGTGAAGAACTTTCTGAGAATGCTTCTCTGTAGTTTTTAGGTGAAGATATTCCATATCCCAACACAGGCCTCGAAGTGCTCCAAATAACCACTTGCAGATTTTACCAAAAGAGTGTTTCAAAACTGCTCTTTCTACAGGTAAGTTCAAGTCTGTGAGTTGAATGCACTCAACACAAAGAAGTTTCTGAGAATTCTTCTGTTCAGTTTTTATGTGAAGATATTTCCTTTTCCAGCATAGGCCTCAAACGGCTCCAAATATCCACTTGCAGATTCTACAAAAAGAGTGTTTCCAAACTTCTCTACCAATTGGTAGGTTCAACTCTGTGAGTTGAATGAACTCATCACAAAGAAGTTTCTGAGAATCCTTCTCTCTAGTTTTTATGTGAAGATATTTCCTTTTCCAACATAGGCCTCAAGGTGCTCCGAATAAACACTTGCAGATTCTACAAACGTAATGTTTCCAAACTGTTCTATCAAAAGAAACGTTCAAGTCTGTGAGTTGAATGCACTCATCACACAGAAGTTTCTGAGAATGCTTCTGTCTAGTTCTTAGGTGAAGATATTTCCTTTTCCAGCATAGGCCTCAAAACGCTCCAAATATCCTCTTGCAGATTCTACAAAAAGAGTGTTTCAAAACTGTTCTATCAAAAGGAAGGTTCAACTCTGTGAGTTGAATGAATGCATCGTGAAGAACTTTCTGAGAGTGCTTCTCTGTAGTTTTTAGGTGAAGATATTCCATATCCCAGCACAGGCCTCGAAGTGCTCCAAATAACCACTTGCAGATTTTACCAAAAGAGTGTTTGAAAACTGCTCTTTCTACAAGTAAGTTCAAGTCTGTGAGTTGAATGCACTCAACACAAAGAAATTTCTGAGAATGCTTCTGTTCAGTTTTTATGTGAAGATATTTCCTTTTCCAGCGTAGGCCTCAAACGGCTCCAAATATCCACTTGCAGATTCTACAAAAAGAGTGTTTCCAAACTTCTCTATCAATTGGTAGGTTCAACTCTGTTAGTTGAATGAACACATCACAAAGAAGTTTCTCAGAATCCCTCTCTCTAGTTTTTATGTGAAGATATTTCCTTTTCCAACATAGGCCTCTAAGTGCTCCGAATAAACACTTCTATATTCTACAAACGTAATGTTTCAAAACTCTTCTATCAAAAGAAACGTTCAAGTCTGTGAGTTGAATGCACTCATTGCACAGAAGTTTCTGAGAATGCTTCTGTCTAGTTTTTAGGTGAAGATATTTCCTTTTCCAGCCTAGGCCTCAAAACGTTCCAAATATCCTCTTGCAGATTCTACAAAAAGAGTGTTTCAAAACTGTTCTATCAAAAGGAAGGTTCAACTCTGTGAGTTGAATGAATGCATCGTGAAGAACTTTCTGAGAATGCTTCTCTGTAGTTTTTAAGTGAAGATATTCCATATCCCAGCCCAGGCCTGGAATTGCTCCAAATAACCACTTGCAGATTTTACAAAAAGAGTGTTTCAAAACTGCTCTTTCTACAGGTAAGTTCAAGTCTGTGAGTTGAATGCACTCAACACAAAGAAGTTTCTGAGAATGCTTCTGTTCAGTTTTTATGTGAAGATATTTCCTTTTCCAGCATAGGCCTCAAACGGCTCCAAATATCCACTTGCAGATTCTACAAAAAGAGTGTTTCCAAACTTCTCTATCAATTGGTAGGTTCAACTCTGTGAGTTGAATGAACTCATCACAAAGAAGTTTCTGAGAATCCTTCTCTCTAGTTTTTATGTGAAGATATTTCCTTTTCCAACATAGGCCTCAAGTTGCTCCGAATAAACACTTGCAGATTCTACAAACGTAATGTTTCAAAACTGTTCTATCAAAAGAAACGTTCAAGTCTGCGAGTTGAATGCACTCATCGCACAGAAGTTTCTGAGAATGCTTCTGTCTAGTTTTTAGGTGAAGATATTTCCTTTTCCAGCATAGGCCTCAAAACGCCCCAAATATCCTCTTGCAGATTCTACAAAAAGATTGTTTCAAAACTGTTCTATCAAAAGGAAGGTTCAACTCTGTGAGTTGGATGAATGCGTCGTGAAGAACTTTCTGAGAATGCTTCTCTGTAGTTTTTAGGTGAAGATATTCCATATCCCAACACAGGCCTCGAAGTGCTCCAAATAACCACTTGCAGATTTTACCAAAAGAGTGTTTCAAAACTGCTCTTTCTACAGGTAAGTTCAAGTCTGTGAGTTGAATGCACTCAACACAAAGAAGTTTCTGAGAATTCTTCTGTTCAGTTTTTATGTGAAGATATTTCCTTTTCCAGCATAGGCCTCAAACGGCTCCAAATATCCACTTGCAGATTCTACAAAAAGAGTGTTTCCAAACTTCTCTACCAATTGGTAGGTTCAACTCTGTGAGTTGAATGAACTCATCACAAAGAAGTTTCTGAGAATCCTTCTCTCTAGTTTTTATGTGAAGATATTTCCTTTTCCAACATAGGCCTCAAGGTGCTCCGAATAAACACTTGCAGATTCTACAAACGTAATGTTTCCAAACTGTTCTATCAAAAGAAACGTTCAAGTCTGTGAGTTGAATGCACTCATCACACAGAAGTTTCTGAGAATGCTTCTGTCTAGTTCTTAGGTGAAGATATTTCCTTTTCCAGCATAGGCCTCAAAACGCTCCAAATATCCTCTTGCAGATTCTACAAAAAGAGTGTTTCAAAACTGTTCTATCAAAAGGAAGGTTCAACTCTGTGAGTTGAATGAATGCATCGTGAAGAACTTTCTGAGAGTGCTTCTCTGTAGTTTTTAGGTGAAGATATTCCATATCCCAGCACAGGCCTCGAAGTGCTCCAAATAACCACTTGCAGATTTTACCAAAAGAGTGTTTGAAAACTGCTCTTTCTACAAGTAAGTTCAAGTCTGTGAGTTGAATGCACTCAACACAAAGAAATTTCTGAGAATGCTTCTGTTCAGTTTTTATGTGAAGATATTTCCTTTTCCAGCGTAAGCCTCAAACGGCTCCAAATATCCACTTGCAGATTCTACAAAAAGAGTGTTTCCAAACTTCTCTATCAATTGGTAGGTTCAACTCTGTGAGTTGAATGAACTCATCACAAAGAAGTTTCTGAGAATCCTTCTCTCTAGTTTTTATGTGAAGATATTTCCTTTTCCAACATAGGCCTCAAGGTGCTCCGAATAAACACTTGCAGATTCTACAAACGTAATGTTTCAAAACTGTTCTATCAAAAGAAACGTTCAAGTCTGTGAGTTGAATGCACTCAACACACAGAAGTTTCTGAGAATGCTTCTGTCTAGTTTTTAGGTGAAGATATTTCCTTTTCCAGCATAGGCCTCAAAACGCTCCAAATATCCTCTTGCAGATTCTACAAAAAGAGTGTTTCAAAACTGTTCTATCAAAAGGAAGGTTCAACTCTGTGAGTTGAATGAATGCATTGTGAAGAACTTTCTGAGAATGCTTCTCTGTAGTTTTTAGGTGAAGATATTCCATATCCCAGCACAGGCCTCGAAGTGCTCCAAATAACCACTTGCAGATTTTACCAAAAGAGTGTTTCAAAACTGCTCTTTCTACAGGAAAGTTCAAGTCTGTGAATTGAATGCACTCAACACCAAGAAGTTTCTGAGAATGCTTCTGTTCAGTTTTTATGTGAAGATATTTCCTTTTCCAGCATAGGCCTCAAACGGCTCCAAATATCCACTTGCAGAATCTACAAAAAGAGTGTTTCCAAACTTCTCTATGAATTGGTAGGTTCAACTCTGTGAGTTGAATGAACTCATCACAAAGAAGTTTCTGAGAATCCTTCTCTCTAGTTTTTATGTGAAGGTATTTCCTTTCCCAACATAGGCCTCAAGGTGCTCCGAATAAACACTTGCAGATTCTACAAACGTAATGTTTCCAAACTGTTCTATCAAAAGAAACGTTCAAGTCTGTGAGTTGAATGCACTCATCACACAGAAGTTTCTGAGAATGCTTCTGTCTAGTTCTTAGGTGAAGATATTTCCTTTTCCAGCATAGGCCTCAAAACGCTCCAAATATCCTCTTGCAGATTCTACAAAAAGAGGGTTTCAAAACTGTTCTATCAAAAGGAAGGTTCAACTCTGTGAGTTGAACGAATGCATCGTGAAGAACTTTCTGAGAGTGCTTCTCTGTAGTTTTTAGGTGAAGATATTCCATATCCCAGCACAGGCCTCGAAGTGCTCCAAATAACCACTTGCAGATTTTACCAAAAGAGTGTTTGAAAACTGCTCTTTCTACAAGTAAGTTCAAGTCTGTGAGTTGAATGCACTCAACACAAAGAAATTTCTGAGAATGCTTCTGTTCAGTTTTTATGTGAAGATATTTCCTTTTCCAGCATAGGCCTCAAACGGCTCCAAATATCCACTTGCAGATTCTACAAAAAGAGTGTTTCCAAACTTCTCTATCAATTGGTAGGTTCAACTCTGTTAGTTGAATGAACACATCACAAAGAAGTTTCTGAGAATCCTTCTCTCTAGTTTTTATGTGAAGATATTTCCTTTTCCAACATAGGCCTCAAAGTGCTCCGAATAAACACTTCTAGATTCTACAAACGTAATGTTTCAAAACTCTTCTATCAAAAGAAACGTTCAAGTCTGTGAGTTGAATGCACTCATTGCACAGAAGTTTCTGAGAATGCTTCTGTCTAGTTTTTAGGTGAAGATATTTCCTTTTCCAGCCTAGGCCTCAAAACGCGCCAAATATCCTCCTGCAGATTCTACAAAAAGAGTGTTTCAAAACTGTTCTATCAAAAGGAAGGTTCAACTCTGTGAGTTGAATGAATGCATCGTGAAGAACTTTCTGAGAATGCTTCTCTGTAGTTTTTAAGTGAAGATATTCCATATCCCAGCACAGGCCTGGAATTGCTCCAAATAACCACTTGCAGATTTTACAAAAAGAGTGTTTCAAAACTGCTCTTTCTACAGGTAAGTTCAAGTCTGTGAGTTGAATGCACTCAACACAAAGAAGTTTCTGAGAATGCTTCTGTTCAGTTTTTATGTGAAGATATTTCCTTTTCCAGCATAGGCCTCAAACGGCTCCAAATATCCACTTGCAGATTCTACAAAAAGAGTGTTTCCAAACTTCTCTATCAATTGGTAGGTTCAACTCTGTGAGTTGAATGAACTCATCACAAAGAAGTTTCTGAGAATCCTTCTCTCTAGTTTTTATGTGAAGATATTTCCTTTTCCAACATAGGCCTCAAGGTGCTCCGAATAAACACTTGCAGATTCTACAAACGTAATGTTTCAAAACTGTTCTATCAAAAGAAACGTTCAAGTCTGCGAGTTGAATGCACTCATCGCACAGAAGTTTCTGAGAATGCTTCTGTCTAGTTTTTAGGTGAAGATATTTCCTTTTCCAGCATAGGCCTCAAAACGCCCCAAATATCCTCTTGCAGATTCTACAAAAAGATTGTTTCAAAACTGTTCTATCAAAAGGAAGGTTCAACTCTGTGAGTTGGATGAATGCGTCGTGAAGAACTTTCTGAGAATGCTTCTCTGTAGTTTTTAGGTGAAGATATTCCATATCCCAACACAGGCCTCGAAGTGCTCCAAATAACCACTTGCAGATTTTACCAAAAGAGTGTTTCAAAACTGCTCTTTCTACAGGTAAGTTCAAGTCTGTGAGTTGAATGCACTCAACACAAAGAAGTTTCTGAGAATTCTTCTGTTCAGTTTTTATGTGAAGATATTTCCTTTTCCAGCATAGGCCTCAAACGGCTCCAAATATCCACTTGCAGATTCTACAAAAAGAGTGTTTCCAAACTTCTCTACCAATTGGTAGGTTCAACTCTGTGAGTTGAATGAACTCATCACAAAGAAGTTTCTGAGAATCCTTCTCTCTAGTTTTTATGTGAAGATATTTCCTTTTCCAACATAGGCCTCAAGGTGCTCCGAATAAACACTTGCAGATTCTACAAACGTAATGTTTCCAAACTGTTCTATCAAAAGAAACGTTCAAGTCTGTGAGTTGAATGCACTCATCACACAGAAGTTTCTGAGAATGCTTCTGTCTAGTTCTTAGGTGAAGATATTTCCTTTTCCAGCATAGGCCTCAAAACGCTCCAAATATCCTCTTGCAGATTCTACAAAAAGAGTGTTTCAAAACTGTTCTATCAAAAGGAAGGTTCAACTCTGTGAGTTGAATGAATGCATCGTGAAGAACTTTCTGAGAGTGCTTCTCTGTAGTTTTTAGGTGAAGATATTCCATATCCCAGCACAGGCCTCGAAGTGCTCCAAATAACCACTTGCAGATTTTACCAAAAGAGTGTTTGAAAACTGCTCTTTCTACAAGTAAGTTCAAGTCTGTGAGTTGAATGCACTCAACACAAAGAAATTTCTGAGAATGCTTCTGTTCAGTTTTTATGTGAAGATATTTCCTTTTCCAGCGTAAGCCTCAAACGGCTCCAAATATCCACTTGCAGATTCTACAAAAAGAGTGTTTCCAAACTTCTCTATCAATTGGTAGGTTCAACTCTGTGAGTTGAATGAACTCATCACAAAGAAGTTTCTGAGAATCCTTCTCTCTAGTTTTTATGTGAAGATATTTCCTTTTCCAACATAGGCCTCAAGGTGCTCCGAATAAACACTTGCAGATTCTACAAACGTAATGTTTCAAAACTGTTCTATCAAAAGAAACGTTCAAGTCTGTGAGTTGAATGCACTCAACACACAGAAGTTTCTGAGAATGCTTCTGTCTAGTTTTTAGGTGAAGATATTTCCTTTTCCAGCATAGGCCTCAAAACGCTCCAAATATCCTCTTGCAGATTCTACAAAAAGAGTGTTTCAAAACTGTTCTATCAAAAGGAAGGTTCAACTCTGTGAGTTGAATGAATGCATCGTGAAGAACTTTCTGAGAATGCTTCTCTGTAGTTTTTAGGTGAAGATATTCCATATCCCAGCACAGGCCTCGAAGTGCTCCAAATAACCACTTGCAGATTTTACCAAAAGAGTGTTTCAAAACTGCTCTTTCTACAGGAAAGTTCAAGTCTGTGAATTGAATGCACTCAACACCAAGAAGTTTCTGAGAATGCTTCTGTTCAGTTTTTATGTGAAGATATTTCCTTTTCCAGCATAGGCCTCAAACGGCTCCAAATATCCACTTGCAGAATCTACAAAAAGAGTGTTTCCAAACTTCTCTATGAATTGGTAGGTTCAACTCTGTGAGTTGAATGAACTCATCACAAAGAAGTTTCTGAGAATCCTTCTCTCTAGTTTTTATGTGAAGGTATTTCCTTTCCCAACATAGGCCTCAAGGTGCTCCGAATAAACACTTGCAGATTCTACAAACGTAATGTTTCCAAACTGTTCTATCAAAAGAAACGTTCAAGTCTGTGAGTTGAATGCACTCATCACACAGAAGTTTCTGAGAATGCTTCTGTCTAGTTCTTAGGTGAAGATATTTCCTTTTCCAGCATAGGCCTCAAAACGCTCCAAATATCCTCTTGCAGATTCTACAAAAAGAGGGTTTCAAAACTGTTCTATCAAAAGGAAGGTTCAACTCTGTGAGTTGAACGAATGCATCGTGAAGAACTTTCTGAGAGTGCTTCTCTGTAGTTTTTAGGTGAAGATATTCCATATCCCAGCACAGGCCTCGAAGTGCTCCAAATAACCACTTGCAGATTTTACCAAAAGAGTGTTTGAAAACTGCTCTTTCTACAAGTAAGTTCAAGTCTGTGAGTTGAATGCACTCAACACAAAGAAATTTCTGAGAATGCTTCTGTTCAGTTTTTATGTGAAGATATTTCCTTTTCCAGCATAGGCCTCAAACGGCTCCAAATATCCACTTGCAGATTCTACAAAAAGAGTGTTTCCAAACTTCTCTATCAATTGGTAGGTTCAACTCTGTTAGTTGAATGAACACATCACAAAGAAGTTTCTGAGAATCCTTCTCTCTAGTTTTTATGTGAAGATATTTCCTTTTCCAACATAGGCCTCAAAGTGCTCCGAATAAACACTTCTAGATTCTACAAACGTAATGTTTCAAAACTCTTCTATCAAAAGAAACGTTCAAGTCTGTGAGTTGAATGCACTCATTGCACAGAAGTTTCTGAGAATGCTTCTGTCTAGTTTTTAGGTGAAGATATTTCCTTTTCCAGCCTAGGCCTCAAAACGCGCCAAATATCCTCCTGCAGATTCTACAAAAAGAGTGTTTCAAAACTGTTCTATCAAAAGGAAGGTTCAACTCTGTGAGTTGAATGAATGCATCGTGAAGAACTTTCTGAGAATGCTTCTCTGTAGTTTTTAAGTGAAGATATTCCATATCCCAGCACAGGCCTGGAATTGCTCCAAATAACCACTTGCAGATTTACAAAAAGAGTGTTTCAAAACTGCTCTTTCTACAGGTAAGTTCAAGTCTGTGAGTTGAATGCACTCAACACAAAGAAGTTTCTGAGAATGCTTCTGTTCAGTTTTTATGTGAAGATATTTCCTTTTCCATCATAGGCCTCAAACGGCTCCAAATATCCACTTGCAGATTCTACAAAAAGAGTGTTTCCAAACTTCTCTATCAATTGGTAGGTTCAACTCTGTGAGTTGAATGAACTCATCACAAAGAAGTTTCTGAGAATCCTTCTCTCTAGTTTTTATGTGAAGATATTTCCTTTTCCAACATAGGCCTCAAGGTGCTCCGAATAAACACTTGCAGATTCTACAAACGTAATGTTTCAAAACTGTTCTATCAAAAGAAACGTTCAAGTCTGCGAGTTGAATGCACTCATCGCACAGAAGTTTCTGAGAATGCTTCTGTCTAGTTTTTAGGTGAAGATATTTCCTTTTCCAGCATAGGCCTCAAAACGCCCCAAATATCCTCTTGCAGATTCTACAAAAAGATTGTTTCAAAACTGTTCTATCAAAAGGAAGGTTCAACTCTGTGAGTTGGATGAATGCGTCGTGAAGAACTTTCTGAGAATGCTTCTCTGTAGTTTTTAGGTGAAGATATTCCATATCCCAACACAGGCCTCGAAGTGCTCCAAATAACCACTTGCAGATTTTACCAAAAGAGTGTTTCAAAACTGCTCTTTCTACAGGTAAGTTCAAGTCTGTGAGTTGAATGCACTCAACACAAAGAAGTTTCTGAGAATTCTTCTGTTCAGTTTTTATGTGAAGATATTTCCTTTTCCAGCATAGGCCTCAAACGGCTCCAAATATCCACTTGCAGATTCTACAAAAAGAGTGTTTCCAAACTTCTCTACCAATTGGTAGGTTCAACTCTGTGAGTTGAATGAACTCATCACAAAGAAGTTTCTGAGAATCCTTCTCTCTAGTTTTTATGTGAAGATATTTCCTTTTCCAACATAGGCCTCAAGGTGCTCCGAATAAACACTTGCAGATTCTACAAACGTAATGTTTCCAAACTGTTCTATCAAAAGAAACGTTCAAGTCTGTGAGTTGAATGCACTCATCACACAGAAGTTTCTGAGAATGCTTCTGTCTAGTTCTTAGGTGAAGATATTTCCTTTTCCAGCATAGGCCTCAAAACGCTCCAAATATCCTCTTGCAGATTCTACAAAAAGAGTGTTTCAAAACTGTTCTATCAAAAGGAAGGTTCAACTCTGTGAGTTGAATGAATGCATCGTGAAGAACTTTCTGAGAGTGCTTCTCTGTAGTTTCTAGGTGAAGATATTCCATATCCCAGCACAGGCCTCGAAGTGCTCCAAATAACCACTTGCAGATTTTACCAAAAGAGTGTTTGAAAACTGCTCTTTCTACAAGTAAGTTCAAGTCTGTGAGTTGAATGCACTCAACACAAAGAAATTTCTGAGAATGCTTCTGTTCAGTTTTTATGTGAAGATATTTCCTTTTCCAGCGTAGGCCTCAAACGGCTCCAAATATCCACTTGCAGATTCTACAAAAAGAGTGTTTCCAAACTTCTCTATCAATTGGTAGGTTCAACTCTGTTAGTTGAATGAACACATCACAAAGAAGTTTCTCAGAATCCCTCTCTCTAGTTTTTATGTGAAGATATTTCCTTTTCCAACATAGGCCTCTAAGTGCTCCGAATAAACACTTCTAGATTCTACAAACGTAATGTTTCAAAACTCTTCTATCAAAAGAAACGTTCAAGTCTGTGAGTTGAATGCACTCATTGCACAGAAGTTTCTGAGAATGCTTCTGTCTAGTTTTTAGGTGAAGATATTTCCTTTTCCAGCATAGGCCTCAAAAGGCGCCAAATATCCTCCTGCAGATTCTACAAAAAGAGTGTTTCAAAACTGTTCTATCAAAAGGAAGGTTCAACTCTGTGAGTTGAATGAATGCATCGTGAAGAACTTTCTGAGAATGCTTCTCTGTAGTTTTTAAGTGAAGATATTCCATATCCCAGCACAGGCCTGGAATTGCTCCAAATAACCACTTGCAGATTTTACCAAAAGAGTGTTCCAAAACTGCTCTTTCTACAGGTAAGTTCAAGTCTGTGACTTGAATGCACTCAACACCAAGAAGTTTCTGAGAATGCTTCTGTTCAGTTTTTATGTGAAGATATTTCCTTTTCCAGCATAGGCCTCAAACGGCTCCAAATATCCACTTGCAGATTCTACAAAAAGAGTGTTCCCAAACTTCTCTATCAATTGGTAGGTTCAACTCTGTGAGTTGAATGAACTCATCACAAAGAAGTTTCTGAGAATCCTTCTCTCTAGTTTTTATGTGAAGATATTTCCTTTTCCAACATAGGCCTCAAGGTGCTCCGAATAAACACTTGCAGATTCTACAAACGTAATGTTTCCAAACTGTTCTATCAAAAGAAACGTTCTACTCTGTGAGTTGAATGCACCCATCACACAGAAGTTTCTGAGAATGCTTCTGTCTAGTTTTTAGGTGAAGATATTTCCTTTTCCAGCATAGGCCTCAAAACGCTCCAAATATCCTCTCGCAGATTCTACAAAAAGAGTGTTTCAAAACTGTTCTATCAAAAGGAAGGTTCAACTCTATGAGTTGAATGAATGCATCGTGAAGAACTTTCTGAGAATGCTTCTCTGTAATTTTTAGGTGAAGATATTCCATATCCCAGCACAGGCCTCGAAGTGCTCCAAATAACCACTTGCAGATTTTACCAAAAGAGTGTTTCAAAACTGCTCTTTCTACAGGTAAGTTCAAGTCTGTGAGTTGAATGCATTCAACACAAAGAAGTTTCTGACAATGATTCTGTTCAGTTTTTATGTGAAGATAATTCCTTTTCCAGCATAGGCCTCAAACGGCTCCAAATATCCACTTGCAGATTCTACAAAAAGAGTGTTTCCAAACTTCTCTATCTATTGGTAGGTTCAACTCTGTGAGTTGAATGAACTCATCACAAAGAAGTTTCTGAGAATCCTTCTCTCTAGTTTTTATGTGAAGATATTTCCTTTTCCAACAGAGGCATCAAGGTGCTCCGAATAAACACTTGCAGATTCTACAAACGTAATGTTTCAAAACTGTTCTATCAAAAGAAACGTTCAAGTCTGTGAGTTGAATGCACTCATCACACAGAAGTTTCTGAGAATGCTTCTGTCCAGTTTTTAGGTGAAGATATTTCCTTTTCCAGCATAGGCCTCAAAACGCTCCAAATATCCTCTTGCAGCTTCTACAAAAAGAGTGTTTCAAAACTGTTCTACCAAAAGGAAGGTTCAACTCTGTGAGTTGAGTGAATGCATCGTGAAGAACTTTCTGAGAGTGCTTCTCTGTAGTTTTTAGGTGAAGATATTCCATATCCCAGCACAGGCCTCGAAGTGCTCCAAATAACCACATGCAGATTTTACCAAAAGAATGTTTGAAAACTGCTCTTTCTACAGGTAAGTTCAAGTCTGTGAGTTGAATGCACTCAACACAAAGAAGTTTCTGAGAATGCTTCTGTTCACTTTTTATTTGAAGATATTTCCTTTTCCAGCATAGGCCTCAAACGGCTCCAAATATCCACTTGCAGATTCTACAAAAAGAGTGTTTCCAAACTTCTCTATCAATTGGTAGGTTCAACTCTGTGAGTTGAATGAACTCATCACAAAGAAGTTTCTGAGAATCCTTCTCTCTAGTTTTTATGTGAAGATATTTCCTTTTCCAACATAGGCCTCAAGGTGCTCCGAATAAACACTTGCAGATTCTACAAACGTAATGTTTCAAAACTGTTCTATCAAAAGAAACGTTCAAGTCTGTGAGTTGAATGCAGTCATCGCACAGAAGTTTCTGAGAATGCTCCTGTCTAGTTTTTAGGTGAAGATATTTCCTTTTCCAGCATAGGCCTCAAAACGCTCCAAATATCCTCTTGCAGATTCTACAAAAAGAGTGTTTCAAAACTGTTCTATCAAAAGGAAGGTTCAACTCTGTGAGTTGAATGAATGCATCGTGAAGAACTTTCTGAGAGTGCTTCTCTGTAGTTTTTAGGTGAAGATATTCCATATCCCAGCACAGGCCTCGAAGTGCTCCAAATAACCACTTGCAGATTTTACCAAAAGAGTGTTTCAAAACTGCTCTTTCTACAGGTAAGTTCATGTCTGTGAGTTGAATGCACTCAACAAAAAGAAATTTCTGAGAATGCTTCTGTTCAGTTTTTATGTGAAGATATTTCCTTTTCCAGCATAGGCCTCAAACGGCTCCAAATATCCACTTGCAGATTCTACAAAAAGAGTGTTTCCAAACTTCTCTATCAATTGGTAGGTTCAACTCTGTGAGTTGAATGAACTCATCACAAAGAAGTTTCTGAGAATCCTTCTCTCTAGTTTTTATGTGAAGATATTTCCTTTTCCAACATAGGCCTCAAGGTGCTCCGAATAAACACTTGCAGATTCTACAAACGTAATGTTTCAAAACTGTTCTATCAAAAGAAACGTTCAAGTCTGTGAGTTGAATGCACTCAACACACAGAAGTTTCTGAGAATGCTTCTGTCTAGTTTTTAGGTGAAGATATTTCCTTTTCCAGCATAGGCCTCAAAACGCTCCAAATATCCTCTTGCAGATTCTACAAAAAGAGTGTTTCAAAACTGTTCTATCAAAAGGAAGGTTCAACTCTGTGAGTTGAATGAATGCATCGTGAAGAACTTTCTGAGAATGCTTCTCTGTAGTTTTTAGGTGAAGATATTCCATATCCCAGCACAGGCCTCGAAGTGCTCCAAATAACCACTTGCAGATTTTACCAAAAGAGTGTTTCAAAACTGCTCTTTCTACAGGAAAGTTCATGTCTGTGAATTGAATGCACTCAACACCAAGAAGTTTCTGAGAATGCTTCTGTTCAGTTTTTATGTGAAGATATTTCCTTTTCCAGCATAGGCCTCAAACGGCTCCAAATATCCACTTGCAGAATCTACAAAAAGAGTGTTTCCAAACTTCTCTATGAATTGGTAGGTTCAACTCTGTGAGTTGAATGAACTCATCACAAAGAAGTTTCTGAGAATCCTTCTCTCTAGTTTTTATGTGAAGGTATTTCCTTTCCCAACATAGGCCTCAAGGTGCTCCGAATAAACACTTGCAGATTCTACAAACGTAATGTTTCCAAACTGTTCTATCAAAAGAAACGTTCAAGTCTGTGAGTTGAATGCACTCATCACACAGAAGTTTCTGAGAATGCTTCTGTCTAGTTCTTAGGTGAAGATATTTCCTTTTCCAGCATAGGCCTCAAAACGCTCCAAATATCCTCTTGCAGATTCTACAAAAAGAGGGTTTCAAAACTGTTCTATCAAAAGGAAGGTTCAACTCTGTGAGTTGAACGAATGCATCGTGAAGAACTTTCTGAGAGTGCTTCTCTGTAGTTTTTAGGTGAAGATATTCCATATCCCAGCACAGGCCTCGAAGTGCTCCAAATAACCACTTGCAGATTTTACCAAAAGAGTGTTTGAAAACTGCTCTTTCTACAAGTAAGTTCAAGTCTGTGAGTTGAATGCACTCAACACAAAGAAATTTCTGAAAATGCTTCTGTTCAGTTTTTATGTGAAGATATTTCCTTTTCCAGCATAGGCCTCAAACGGCTCCAAATATCCACTTGCAGATTCTACAAAAAGAGTGTTTCCAAACTTCTCTATCAATTGGTAGGTTCAACTCTGTTAGTTGAATGAACACATCACAAAAAGTTTCTGAGAATCCTTCTCTCTAGTTTTTATGTGAAGATATTTCCTTTTCCAACATAGGCCTCAAAGTGCTCCGAATAAACACTTCTAGATTCTACAAACGTAATGTTTCAAAACTCTTCTATCAAAAGAAACGTTCAAGTCTGTGAGTTGAATGCACTCATTGCACAGAAGTTTCTGAGAATGCTTCTGTCTAGTTTTTAGGTGAAGATATTTCCTTTTCCAGCCTAGGCCTCAAAAGGCGCCAAATATCCTCCTGCAGATTCTACAAAAAGAGTGTTTCAAAACTGTTCTATCAAAAGGAAGGTTCAACTCTGTGAGTTGAATGAATGCATCGTGAAGAACTTTCTGAGAATGCTTCTCTGTAGTTTTTAAGTGAAGATATTCCATATCCCAGCACAGGCCTGGAATTGCTCCAAATAACCACTTGCAGATTTTACAAAAAGAGTGTTTCAAAACTGCTCTTTCTACAGGTAAGTTCAAGTCTGTGAGTTGAATGCACTCAACACAAAGAAGTTTCTG
This sequence comes from Pongo pygmaeus, assembly GCF_028885625.2. Classification (NCBI taxonomy): domain Eukaryota; kingdom Metazoa; phylum Chordata; class Mammalia; order Primates; family Hominidae; genus Pongo; species Pongo pygmaeus. Next base: position 23,573,372 of record NC_072387.2, on the reverse strand, counting down.
AGAATGCTTCTGTTCAGTTTTTATGTGAAGATATTTCCTTTTCCAGCATAGGCCTCAAACGGATCAAAATATCCACTTGCAGATTCTACAAAAAGAGTGTTTCCAAACTTCTCTATCAATTGGTAGGTTCAACTCTGTGAGTTGAATGAACTCATCACAAAGAAGTTTCTGAGAATCCTTCTCTCTAGTTTTTATGTGAAGATATTTCCTTTTCCAACATAGGCCTCAAGGTGCTCCGAATAAACACTTGCAGATTCTACAAACGTAATGTTTCAAAACTGTTCTATCAAAAGAAACGTTCAAGTCTGCGAGTTGAATGCACTCATCGCACAGAAGTTTCTGAGAATGCTTCTGTCTAGTTTTAGGTGAAGATATTTCCTTTTCCAGCATAGGGCTCAAAAAGCTCCAAATACCCTCTTGCAGATTGTATAAAAAGAGTGTTTCAAAACTGTTCTATCAAAAGGAAGGTTCAACTCTGTGAGTTGTATGAATGCATCGTGAAGAACTTTCTGAGAATGCTTCTCTGTAGTTTTTAGGTGAAGATATTCCATATCCCAGCACAGGCCTCGAAGTGCTCCAAATAACCACTTGCAGATTTTACCAAAAGAGTGTTTCAAAACTGCTCTTTCTACAGGTAAGTTCAAGTCTGTGAGTTGAATGCACTCAACACAAAGAAGTTTCTGAGAATGCTTCTGTTCAGTTTTTATGTGAAGATATTTCCTTTTCCAGCATAGGCCTCAAACGGCTCCAAATATCCACTTGCAGATTCTACAAAAAGAGTGTTCCCAAACTTCTCTACCAATTGGTAGGTTCAACTCTGTTAGTTGAATGAGCTCATCACAAAGAAGTTTCTGAGAATCCTTCTCTCTAGTTTTTATGTGAAGATATTTCCTTTTCCAACATAGGCCTCAAGGTGCTCCGAATAAACACTTGCAGATTCTCCAAACGTAATGTTTCAAAACTGTTCTATCAAAAGAAACGTTCAAGTCTGTGAGTTGAATGCACTCATCACACAGAAGTTTCTGAGACTGCTTCTGTCTAGTTTTTAGGTGAAGATATTTCCTTTTCCAGCATAGGCCTCAAAACGCTCCAAATATCCTCTTGCAGATTCTACAAAAAGAGTGTTTCAAAACTGTTCTATCAAAAGGAAGGTTCAACTCTGTGAGTGGAATGAATGCATCGTGAAGAACTTTCTGAGAATGCTTCTCTGTAGTTTTTAGGTGAAGATATTCCATATCCCAGCACAGGCCTCGAAGTGCTCCAAATAACCACTTGCAGATTTTACCAAAAGAGTGTTTCAAAACTGCTCTTTCTACAGGTAAGTTCAAGTCTGTGACTTGAATGCACTCAACACCAAGAAGTTTCTGAGAATGCTTCTGTTCAGTTTTTATGTGAAGATATTTCCTTTTCCAGCATAGGCCTCAAACGGCTCCAAATATCCACTTGCAGATTCTACAAAAAGAGTGTTCCCAAACTTCTCTATCAATTGGTAGGTTCAACTCTGTGAGTTGAATGAACTCATCACAAAGAAGTTTCTGAGAATCCTTCTCTCTAGTTTTTATGTGAAGATATTTCCTTTTCCAACATAGGCCTCAAGGTGCTCCGAATAAACACTTGCAGATTCTACAAACGTAATGTTTCCAAACTGTTCTATCAAAAGAAACGTTCTACTCTGTGAGTTGAATGCACTCATCACACAGAAGTTTCTGAGAATGCTTCTGTCTAGTTTTTAGGTGAAGATATTTCCTTTTCCAGCATAGGCCTCAAAACGCTCCAAATATCCTCTCGCAGATTCTACAAAAAGAGTGTTTCAAAACTGTTCTATCAAAAGGAAGGTTCAACTCTATGAGTTGAATGAATGCATCGTGAAGAACTTTCTGAGAATGCTTCTCTGTAATTTTTAGGTGAAGATATTCCATATCCCAGCACAGGCCTCGAAGTGCTCCAAATAACCACTTGCAGATTTTACCAAAAGAGTGTTTCAAAACTGCTCTTTCTACAGGTAAGTTCAAGTCTGTGAGTTGAATGCATTCAACACAAAGAAGTTTCTGACAATGATTCTGTTCAGTTTTTATGTGAAGATAATTCCTTTTCCAGCATAGGCCTCAAACGGCTCCAAATATCCACTTGCAGATTCTACAAAAAGAGTGTTTCCAAACTTCTCTATCTATTGGTAGGTTCAACTCTGTGAGTTGAATGAACTCATCACAAAGAAGTTTCTGAGAATCCTTCTCTCTAGTTTTTATGTGAAGATATTTCCTTTTCCAACAGAGGCATCAAGGTGCTCCGAATAAACACTTGCAGATTCTACAAACGTAATGTTTCAAAACTGTTCTATCAAAAGAAACGTTCAAGTCTGTGAGTTGAATGCACTCATCACACAGAAGTTTCTGAGAATGCTTCTGTCCAGTTTTTAGGTGAAGATATTTCCTTTTCCAGCATAGGCCTCAAAACGCTCCAAATATCCTCTTGCAGATTCTACAAAAAGAGTGTTTCAAAACTGTTCTATCAAAAGGAAGGTTCAACTCTGTGAGTTGAGTGAATGCGTCGTGAAGAACTTTCTGAGAGTACTTCTCTGTAGTTTTTAGGTGAAGATATTCCATATCCCAGCACAGGCCTCGAAGTGCTCCAAATAACCACATGCAGATTTTACCAAAAGAATGTTTGAAAACTGCTCTTTCTACAGGTAAGTTCAAGTCTGTGAGTTGAATGCACTCAACACAAAGAAGTTTCTGAGAATGCTTCTGTTCACTTTTTATTTGAAGATATTTCCTTTTCCAGCATAGGCCTCAAACGGCTCCAAATATCCACTTGCAGATTCTACAAAAAGAGTGTTTCCAAACTTCTCTATCAATTGGTAGGTTCAACTCTGTGAGTTGAATGAACTCATCACAAAGAAGTTTCTGAGAATCCTTCTCTCTAGTTTTTATGTGAAGATATTTCCTTTTCCAACATAGGCCTCAAGGTGCTCCGAATAAACACTTGCAGATTCTACAAACGTAATGTTTCAAAACTGTTCTATCAAAAGAAACGTTCAAGTCTGTGAGTTGAATGCAGTCATCGCACAGAAGTTTCTGAGAATGCTCCTGTCTAGTTTTTAGGTGAAGATATTTCCTTTTCCAGCATAGGCCTCAAAACGCTCCAAATATCCTCTTGCAGATTCTACAAAAAGAGTGTTTCAAAACTGTTCTATCAAAAGGAAGGTTCAACTCTGTGAGTTGAATGAATGCATCGTGAAGAACTTTCTGAGAGTGCTTCTCTGTAGTTTTTAGGTGAAGATATTCCATATCCCAGCACAGGCCTCGAAGTGCTCCAAATAACCACTTGCAGATTTTACCAAAAGAGTGTTTCAAAACTGCTCTTTCTACAGGTAAGTTCATGTCTGTGAGTTGAATGCACTCAACAAAAAGAAATTTCTGAGAATGCTTCTGTTCAGTTTTTATGTGAAGATATTTCCTTTTCCAGCATAGGCCTCAAACGGCTCCAAATATCCACTTGCAGATTCTACAAAAAGAGTGTTTCCAAACTTCTCTATCAATTGGTAGGTTCAACTCTGTGAGTTGAATGAACTCATCACAAAGAAGTTTCTGAGAATCCTTCTCTCTAGTTTTTATGTGAAGATATTTCCTTTTCCAACATAGGCCTCAAGGTGCTCCGAATAAACACTTGCAGATTCTACAAACGTAATGTTTCAAAACTGTTCTATCAAAAGAAACGTTCAAGTCTGTGAGTTGAATGCACTCAACACACAGAAGTTTCTGAGAATGCTTCTGTCTAGTTTTTAGGTGAAGATATTTCCTTTTCCAGCATAGGCCTCAAAACGCTCCAAATATCCTCTTGCAGATTCTACAAAAAGATTGTTTCAAAACTGTTCTATCAAAAGGAAGGTTCAACTCTGTGAGTTGGATGAATGCGTCGTGAAGAACTTTCTGAGAATGCTTCTCTGTAGTTTTTAGGTGAAGATATTCCATATCCCAACACAGGCCTCGAAGTGCTCCAAATAACCACTTGCAGATTTTACCAAAAGAGTGTTTCAAAACTGCTCTTTCTACAGGTAAGTTCAAGTCTGTGAGTTGAATGCACTCAACACAAAGAAGTTTCTGAGAATTCTTCTGTTCAGTTTTTATGTGAAGATATTTCCTTTTCCAGCATAGGCCTCAAACGGCTCCAAATATCCACTTGCAGATTCTACAAAAAGAGTGTTTCCAAACTTCTCTACCAATTGGTAGATTCAACTCTGTGAGTTGAATGAACTCATCACAAAGAAGTTTCTGAGAATCCTTCTCTCTAGTTTTTATGTGAAGATATTTCCTTTTCCAACATAGGCCTCAAGGTGCTCCGAATAAACACTTGCAGATTCTACAAACGTAATGTTTCAAAACTGTTCTATCAAAAGAAACGTTCAAGTCTGTGAGTTGAATGCACTCATCACACAGAAGTTTCTGAGAATGCTTCTGTCTAGTTCTTAGGTGAAGATATTTCCTTTTCCAGCATAGGCCTCAAAACGCTCCAAATATCCTCTTGCAGATTCTACAAAAAGAGTGTTTCAAAACTGTTCTATCAAAAGGAAGGTTCAACTCTGTGAGTTGAATGAATGCATCGTGAAGAACTTTCTGAGAGTGCTTCTCTGTAGTTTTTAGGTGAAGATATTCCATATCCCAGCACAGGCCTCGAAGTGCTCCAAATAACCACTTGCAGATTTTACCAAAAGAGTGTTTGAAAACTGCTCTTTCTACAGGTAAGTTCAAGTCTGTGAGTTGAATGCACTCAACACAAAGAAATTTCTGAGAATGCTTCTGTTCAGTTTTTATGTGAAGATATTTCCTTTTCCAGCGTAGGCCTCAAACGGCTCCAAATATCCACTTGCAGATTCTACAAAAAGAGTGTTTCCAAACTTCTCTATCAATTGGTAGGTTCAACTCTGTTAGTTGAATGAACACATCACAAAGAAGTTTCTCAGAATCCTTCTCTCTAGTTTTTATGTGAAGATATTTCCTTTTCCAACATAGGCCTCAAAGTGCTCCGAATAAACACTTCTAGATTCTACAAACGTAATGTTTCAAAACTCTTCTATCAAAAGAAACGTTCAAGTCTGTGAGTTGAATGCACTCATTGCACAGAAGTTTCTGAGAATGCTTCTGTCTAGTTTTTAGGTGAAGATATTTCCTTTTCCAGCATAGGCCTCAAAACGCTCCAAATATCCTCTTGCAGATTCTACAAAAAGAGTGTTTCAAAACTGTTCTATCAAAAGGAAGGTTCAACTCTGTGAGTTGAATGAATGCATCGTGAAGAACTTTCTGAGAATGTTTCTCTGTAGTTTTTAAGTGAAGATATTCCATATCCCAGCACAGGCCTCGAATTGCTCCAAATAACCACCTGCAGATTTTACAAAAAGAGTGTTTCAAAACTGCTCTTTCTACAGGTAAGTTCAAGTCTGTGAGTTGAATGCACTCAACACAAAGAAGTTTCTGAGAATGCTTCTGTTCAGTTTTTATGTGAAGATATTTCCTTTTCCAGCATAGGCCTCAAACGGCTCCAAATATCCACTTGCAGATTCTACAAAAAGAGTGTTTCCAAACTTCTCTATCAATTGGTAGGTTCAACTCTGTGAGTTGAATGAACTCATCACAAAGAAGTTTCTGAGAATCCTTCTCTCTAGTTTTTATGTGAAGATATTTCCTTTTCCAACATAGGCCTCAAGGTGCTCCGAATAAACACTTGCAGATTCTACAAACGTAATGTTTCAAAACTGTTCTATCAAAAGAAACGTTCAAGTCTGCGAGTTGAATGCACTCATCGCACAGAAGTTTCTGAGAATGCTTCTGTCTAGTTTTTAGGTGAAGATATTTCCTTTTCCAGCATAGGCCTCAAAACGCCCCAAATATCCTCTTGCAGATTCTACAAAAAGATTGTTTCAAAACTGTTCTATCAAAAGGAAGGTTCAACTCTGTGAGTTGGATGAATGCGTCGTGAAGAACTTTCTGAGAATGCTTCTCTGTAGTTTTTAGGTGAAGATATTCCATATCCCAACACAGGCCTCGAAGTGCTCCAAATAACCACTTGCAGATTTTACCAAAAGAGTGTTTCAAAACTGCTCTTTCTACAGGTAAGTTCAAGTCTGTGAGTTGAATGCACTCAACACAAAGAAGTTTCTGAGAATTCTTCTGTTCAGTTTTTATGTGAAGATATTTCCTTTTCCAGCATAGGCCTCAAACGGCTCCAAATATCCACTTGCAGATTCTACAAAAAGAGTGTTTCCAAACTTCTCTACCAATTGGTAGGTTCAACTCTGTGAGTTGAATGAACTCATCACAAAGAAGTTTCTGAGAATCCTTCTCTCTAGTTTTTATGTGAAGATATTTCCTTTTCCAACATAGGCCTCAAGGTGCTCCGAATAAACACTTGCAGATTCTACAAACGTAATGTTTCCAAACTGTTCTATCAAAAGAAACGTTCAAGTCTGTGAGTTGAATGCACTCATCACACAGAAGTTTCTGAGAATGCTTCTGTCTAGTTCTTAGGTGAAGATATTTCCTTTTCCAGCATAGGCCTCAAAACGCTCCAAATATCCTCTTGCAGATTCTACAAAAAGAGTGTTTCAAAACTGTTCTATCAAAAGGAAGGTTCAACTCTGTGAGTTGAATGAATGCATCGTGAAGAACTTTCTGAGAGTGCTTCTCTGTAGTTTTTAGGTGAAGATATTCCATATCCCAGCACAGGCCTCGAAATGCTCCAAATAACCACTTGCAGATTTTACCAAAAGAGTGTTTGAAAACTGCTCTTTCTACAGGTAAGTTCAAGTCTGTGAGTTGAATGCACTCAACACAAAGAAATTTCTGAGAATGCTTCTGTTCAGTTTTATGTGAAGATATTTCCTTTTCCAGCGTAGGCCTCAAACGGCTCCAAATATCCACTTGCAGATTCTACAAAAAGAGTGTTTCCAAACTTCTCTATCAATTGGTAGGTTCAACTCTGTTAGTTGAATGAACACATCACAAAGAAGTTTCTCAGAATCCTTCTCTCTAGTTTTTATGTGAAGATATTTCCTTTTCCAACATAGGCCTCAAAGTGCTCCGAATAAACACTACTAGATTCTACAAACGTAATGTTTCAAAACTCTTCTATCAAAAGAAACGTTCAAGTCTGTGAGTTGAATGCACTCATTGCACAGAAGTTTCTGAGAATGCTTCTGTCTAGTTTTTAGGTGAAGATATTTCCTTTTCCAGCATAGGCCTCAAAACGCTCCAAATATCCTCTTGCAGATTCTACAAAAAGAGTGTTTCAAAACTGTTCTATCAAAAGGAAGGTTCAACTCTGTGAGTTGAATGAATGCATCGTGAAGAACTTTCTGAGAATGTTTCTCTGTAGTTTTTAAGTGAAGATATTCCATATCACAGCACAGGCCTCGAATTGCTCCAAATAACCAATTGCAGATTTTACAAAAAGAGTGTTTCAAAACTGCTCTTTCTACAGGTAAGTTCAAGTCTGTGAGTTGAATGCACTCAACACAAAGAAGTTTCTGAGAATGCTTCTGTTCAGTTTTTATGTGAAGATATTTCCTTTTCCAGCATAGGCCTCAAACGGCTCCAAATATCCACTTGCAGATTCTACAAAAAGAGTGTTTCCATACTTCTCTATCAATTGGTAGGTTCAACTCTGTGAGTTGAATGAACTCATCACAAAGAAGTTTCTGAGAATCCTTCTCTCTAGTTTTTATGTGAAGATATTTCCTTTTCCAACATAGGCCTCAAGGTGCTCCGAATAAACACTTGCAGATTCTACAAACGTAATGTTTCAAAACTGTTCTATCAAAAGAAACGTTCAAGTCTGCGAGTTGAATGCACTCATCGCATAGAAGTTTCTGAGAATGCTTCTGTCTAGTTTTTAGGTGAAGATATTTCCTTTTGCAGCATAGGCCTCAAAACGCCCCAAATATCCTCTTGCAGATTCTACAAAAAGATTGTTTCAAAACTGTTCTATCAAAAGGAAGGTTCAACTCTGTTAGTTGGATGAATGCGTCGTGAAGAACTTTCTGAGAATGCTTCTCTGTAGTTTTTAGGTGAAGATATTCCATATCCCAACACAGGCCTCGAAGTGCTCCAAATAACCACTTGCAGATTTTACCAAAAGAGTGTTTCAAAACTGCTCTTTCTACAGGTAAGTTCAAGTCTGTGAGTTGAATGCACTCAACACAAAGAAGTTTCTGAGAATTCTTCTGTTCAGTTTTTATGTGAAGATATTTCCTTTTCCAGCATAGGCCTCAAACGGCTCCAAATATCCACTTGCAGATTCTACAAAAAGAGTGTTTCCAAACTTCTCTACCAACTGGTAGGTTCAACTCTGTGAGTTGAATGAACTCATCACAAAGAAGTTTCTGAGAATCCTTCTCTCTAGTTTTTATGTGAAGATATTTCCTTTTCCAACATAGGCCTCAAGGTGCTCCTAATAAACACTTGCAGATTCTACAAACGTAATGTTTCAAAACTGTTCTATCAAAAGAAACGTTCAAGTCTGTGAGTTGAATGCACTCATCACACAGAAGTTTCTGAGAATGCTTCTGTCTAGTTTTTAGGTGAAGATATTTCCTTTTCCAGCATAGGCCTCAAAACGCTCCAAATATCCTCTTGCAGATTCTACAAAAAGAGTATTTCAAAACTGTTCTATCAAAAGGAAGGTTCAACTCTGTGAGTTAAATGAATGCATCGTGAAGAACTTTCTGAGAGTGCTTCTCTGTAGTTTTTAGGTGAAGATATTCCATATCCCAGCACAGGCCTCGAAGTGCTCCATATAACCACTTGCAGATTTTACCAAAAGAGTGTTTGAAAACTGCTCTTTCTACAGCTAAGTTCAAGTCTGTGAGTTGAATGCACTCAACACAAAGAAGTTTCTGAGAATGCTTCTGTTCAGTTTTTATTTGAAGATATTTCCTTTTCCAGCATAGGCCTCAAACGGCTCCAAATATCCACTTGAAGATTCTACAAAAAGAGTGTTTCCAAACTTCTCTATCAATTGGTAGGTTCTACTCTGCGAGTTGAATGAACTCATCGCAAAGAAGTTTCTGAGAATCCTTCTCTCTAGTTTTTATGTGAAGATATTTCCTTTTCCAACATAGGCCTCTAGGTGCTCCGAATAAACCCTTGCAGATTCTACAAACGTAATGTTTCCAAACTGTTCTATCAAAAGAAACGTTCAAGCATGTGAGTTGAATGCACTCATCACACAGAAGTTTCTGAGAATGCTTCTGTCTAGTTTTTAGGTGAAGATATTTCCTTTTCCAGCATAGGCCTCAAAACGCTCCAAATATCCTCTTGCAGATTCTACAAAAAGAGTGTTTCAAAACTGTTCTATCAAAAGGAAGGTTCAACTCTGTGAGTTGAATGAATGCATCGTGAAGAACTTTCGGAGAATGCTTCTCTGTAGTTTTATGTGAAGATATTCCATATCCCAGCACAGGCCTCGAAGTGCTCCAAATAACCACTTGCAGATTTTACCAAAAGAGTGTTTCAAAACTGCTCTCTCTACAGGTAAGTTTAAGTCTGTGAGTTGAATGCACTCAACACAAAGAAGTTTCTGAGAATGCTTCTGTTCAGTTTTTATGTAAAGATATTTCCTTTTCCAGCATAGGCCTCAAACGGCTCCAAATATCCACTTGCAGATTCTACAAAAAGAGTGTTTCCAAACTTCTCTACCAACTGGTAGGTTCAACTCTGTGAGTTGAATGAACTCATCACAAAGAAGTTTCTGAGAATCCTTCTCTCTAGTTTTTATGTGAAGATATTTCCTTTTCCAACATAGGCCTCAAGGTGCTCCTAATAAACACTTGCAGATTCTACAAACGTAATGTTTCAAAACTGTTCTATCAAAAGAAACGTTCAAGTCTGTGAGTTGAATGCACTCATCACACAGAAGTTTCTGAGAATGCTTCTGTCTAGTTTTTAGGTGAAGATATTTCCTTTTCCAGCATAGGCCTCAAAACGCTCCAAATATCCTCTTGCAGATTCTACAAAAAGAGGGTTTCAAAACTGTTCTATCAAAAGGAAGGTTCAACTCTGTGAGTTGAATGAATGCATCGTGAAGAACTTTCTGAGAATGCTTCTCTGTAGTTTTTAGGTGAAGATATTCCATATCCCAGCCAGGCCTCGAAGTGCTCCAAATAACCACTTGCAGATTTTACCAAAAGAGTGTTTCAAAGGTCCTCTTTCTATAGGTAAGTTCAAGTCTGTGAGTTGAATGCACTCAACACAAAGAAGTTTCTGAGAATGCTTCTGTTCAGTTTTTATGTGAAGATACTTCCTTTTCCAGCATAGGCCTCAAACGGCTCCAAATATCCACTTGCAGATTCTACAAAAAGAGTGTTTCCATACTTCTCTATCAATTGGTAGGTTCAACTCTGTGAGTTGAATGAACTCATCGCAAAGAAGTTTCTGAGAATCCTTCTCTCTAGTTTTTATGTGAAGATATTTCCTTTTCCAACATAGGCCTCAAGGTGCTCCGAATAAACACTTGCAGATTCTACAAACGTAATGTTTCAAAACTCTTCTATCAAAAGAAACGTTCAAGTCTGTGAGTTCAATGCACTCATCACACAGAAGTTTGTGAGAATACTTCTGTCTAGTTTTTAGGTGAAGATATTTCCTTTTCCAGCATAGGGCTCAAAAAGCTCCAAATATCCTCTTGCAGATTCTACCAAAAGAGTGTTTCAAAACTGTTCTATCAAAAGGAAGGTTCAACTCTCTGATTAGAATGAATGCATCTTGAAGAAATTTCTGAGAATGCTTCTCTGTAGTTTTTAGGTGAAGATATTCCATATCAAAGCACAGGCCTCGAAGTGCTCCAAATAACCACTTGCAGATTTTACCAAAAGAGTGTTTGAAAACTGCTCTTTCTACAGGTAAGTTCAATTCCGTGAGTTGAATGCACTCAACACAAGGAAGTTTCTGAGAATGCTTCTGTTCAGTTTTTATGTGAAGATATTTCCTTTTCCACCATAGGCCTCAAACGGCTCCAAATATCCACTTGCAGATTCTACAAAAAGAGTGTTTCCAAACTTCTCTATCAATTGGTAAGTTCAACTCTCTGAGTTGAATGAACTCATCACAAAGAAGTTTCTGAGAATCCTTCTCTCTAGTTTTTTTGTGAAGATATTTCCTTTTCCAACATAGGCCTCAAGGTGCTCCGAATAAACACTTGCAGATTCTACAAACGTAATGTTTCAAAACTGTTCTATCAAAAGAAACGTTCAAGTCTGCGAGTTGAATGCACTCATTGCACAGAAGTTTCTGAGAATGCATCTGTCTAGTTTTTAGGTGAAGATATTTCCTTTTCCAGCATAGGCCTCAAAACGCTCCAAATATCCTCTTGCAGATTCTACAAAAAGAGTGTTTCAAAACTGTTCTATCAAAAGGAAGGTTCAACTCTGTGAGTTGAATGAATGCCTCGTGAAGAACTTTCTGAGAATGGTTCTCTGTAATTTTGAGGTGAAGATATTCCATATCCCAGCACAGGCCTCAAAGTTCTCCAAATAACCACTTGCAGATTTTACCAAAAGGGTGTTTCAAAACTGCTCTTTCTACAGGTAAGTTCAAGTCTGTGAGTTGAATGCACTCAACACAAAGAAGTTTCTGAGAATGCTTCTGTTCAGTTTTTATGTGAAGATATTTCCTTTTCCAGCATAGGCCTCAAACGGCTCCAAATATCCACTTGCAGATTCTACAAAAAGAGTGTTTCCAAACTTCTCTATCAATTGGTAAGTTCAACTCTGTGAGTTGAATGAACTCATCACAAAGAAGTTTCTGAGAATCCTTCTCTCTAGTTTTTATGTGAAGATATTTCCTTTTCCAACATAGGCCTCAAGGTGCTCCGAATAAACACTTGCAGATTCTACAAACGTAATGTTTCCAAACTGTTCTATCAAAAGAAACGTTCAAGTCTGTGAGTTGAATGCACTCATCACACAGAAGTTTCTGAGAATGCTTCTGTCTAGTTTTTAGGTGAAGATATTTCCTTTTCCAGCATAGGCCTCAAAACGCTCCAAATATCCTCTTGCAGATTCTACAAAAAGAGTATTTCAAAACTGTTCTATCAAAAGGAAGGTTCAACTCCGTGAGTTAAATGAATGCATCGTGAAGAACTTTCTGAGAGTGCTTCTCCGTAGTTTTTAGGTGAAGATATTCCATATCCCAGCACAGGCCTCGAAGTGCTCCATATAACCATTTGCAGATTTTACAAAAGAGTGTTTGAAAACTGCTCTTTCTACAGGTAAGTTCAAGTCTGTGAGTTGAATGCACTCAACACAAAGAAGTTTCTGAGAATGCTTCTGTTCAGTTTTTATGTGAAGATATTTCCTTTTCCAGCATAGGGCTCAAAAAGCTCCAAATATCCTCTTGCAGATTCTACAAAAAGAGTGTTTCAAAAATGTTCTATCAAAAGGAAGGTTCAACTCTGTGAGTAGAATGAATGCATCGTGAAGAAATTTCTGAGAATCCTTCTCTGTAGTTTTTAGGTGAAGATATTCCATATCCCAGCACAGGCCTCGAAGTGCTCCAAATAACCACTTGCAGATTTTACCAAAAGAGTGTTTGAAAACTGCTCTTTCTACAGGTAAGTTCAAGTCCGTGAGTTGAATGCACTCAACACAAGGAAGTTTCTGAGAATGCTTCTGTTCAGTTTTTATGTGAAGATATTTCCTTTTCCACCATAGGCCTCAAACGGCTCCAAATATCCACTTGCAGATCCTACAAAAAGAGTGTTTCCAAACTTCTCTATCAATTGGTAAGTTCAACTCTGTGAGTTGAATGAACTCATCACAAAGAAGTTTCTGAGAATCCTTCTCTCTAGTTTTTATGTGAAGATATTTCCTTTTCCAACATAGGCCTCAAGGTGCTCCGAATAAACACTTGCAGATTCTACAAACGTAATGTTTCCAAACTGTTCTATGAAAAGAAACGTTCAAGTCTGTGAGTTCAATGCACTCATCACACAGAAGTTTCTGAGAATGCTTCTGTCTAGTTTTTAGGTGAAGATATTTCCTTTTCCAGCATAGGCCTCAAAACGCTCCAAATATCCTCTTGCAGATTCTACAAAAAGAGTGTTTCAAAACTGTTCTATCAAAAGGAAGGTTCAACCCTGTGAGTTGAATGAATGCATCGTGAAGTACTTTCTGAGAATGCTTCTCTGTAGTTTTTAGGTGAAGATATTCCATATCCCAGCACAGGCCTCGAAGTGCTCCAAATAACCAGTTGCAGATTTTCCCAAAAGAGTGTTTCAAAACTGCTCTTTCTACAGGTAAGTTCAAGTCTGTGAGTTGAATGCACTCGACACAAAGAAGTTTCTGAGAATGCTTCTGTTCAGTTTTTATGTGAAGATATTTCCTTTTCCAGCATAGGCCTCAAACGGCTCCAAATATCCACTTGCAGATTCTACAAGAAGAGTGTTTCCAAACTTCTCTATCAATTGGTAGGTTCAACTCTGTGAGTTGAATGAACTCATCACAAAGAAGTTTCTGAGAATCCTTCTCTCTAGTTTTTATGTGAAGATATTTCCTTTTCCAACATAGGCCTCAAGGTGCTCCGAATAAACACTTGCAGATTCTACAAACGTAATGTTTCCAAACTGTTCTATCAAAAGAAACGTTCAAGTCTGTGAGATGAATGCACTCATCACACAGAAGTTTCTGAGGATGCTTCTGTCTAGTTTTAGGTGAAGATATTTCCTTTTCCAGCATAGGGCTCAAAAAGCTCCAAATATCCTCTTGCAGATTCTACAAAAAGAGTGTTTCAAAACTGTTCTATCAAAAGGAAGGTTCAACTCTGTGAGTTGAATGAATGCATCGTGAAGAACTTTCTGAGAATGCTTCTCTGTAGTTTTTAGGTGAAGATATTCCATATCCAGGCACAGGCCTCGAAGTGCTCCAAATATCCATTGCAGATTTTACCAAAAGAGTGTTTCAAAACTGCACTTTCTACAAGTAAGTTCAACTCTGTGAGTTGAATGCACTCAACACAAAGAAGTTTCTGAGAATGCTTCTGTTCAGTTTTTATGTGAAGATATTTCCTTTTCCAACATCGGCCTCAAACGGCTCCAAATATCCACTTGCAGATTCTACGAAAAGAGTGTTTCCAAACTTCTCTATCAATTGGTAGGTTCAACTCTGTGAGTTGAATGAACTCATCGCAAAGAAGTTTCTGAGAATCCTTCTCTCTAGTTTTTATGTGAAGATATTTCCTTTTCCAACATAGGCCTCAAGGTGCTCCGAATAAACACTTGCAGATTCTACAAACGTAATGTTTCCAAACTGTTCTATCAAAAGAAACGTTCAAGTCTGTGGGTTGAATGCACTCATTGCACAGAAGTTTCTGAGGATGCTTCTGTCTAGTTTTTAGGTGAAGATATTTCCTTTTCCAGCATAGGCCTCAAAACGCTCCAAATATCCTCTTGCAGATTCTACAAAAAGAGTGTTTCAAAACTGTTCTATCAAAAGGAAGGTTCAACTCTGTGAGTTGAATGAATGCATCGTGAAGAACTTTCTGAGAATGCTTCTCTGTAGTTTTTAGGTGAAGATATTCCATATCCCAGCACAGGCCTCGAAGTGCTCCAAATAACCACTTGCAGATTTTACCAAAAGAGTGTTTCAAAACTGCTCTTTCTACAGGTAAGTTCAAGTCTGTGAGTTGAATGCACTCAACACAAAGAAGTTTCTGAGAATGCTTCTGTTCAGTTTTTATGTGAAGATATTTCCTTTTCCAGCATAGGCCTCAAACGGCTCCAAATATCCACTTGCAGATTCTACAAAAAGAGTGTTTCCAAACTTCTCTATCAATTGGTAGGTTCAACTCTGTGAGTTGAATGAACTCATCACAAAGAAGTTTCTGAGAATCCTTCTCTCTAGTTTTTATGTGAAGATATTTCCTTTTCCAACATAGGCCTCAAGGTGCTCCGAATAAACACTTGCAGATTCTACAAACGTAATGTTTCAAAACTGTTCTATCAAAAGAAACGTTCAAGTCTGTGAGTTGAATGCACTCATCGCACAGAAGTTTCTGAGAATACTTCTGTCTAGTTTTTAGGTGAAGATATTTCCTTTTCAAGCATAGGGCTCAAAAAGCTCCAAATATCCTCTAGCAGATTCTACAAAAAGAGTGTTTCAAAACTGTTCTATCAAAAGGAAGGTTCAACTCTGTGAGTAGAATGAATGCATCATGAAGAACTTTCTGAGAATGCTTCTCTGTAGTTTTTAGGTGAAGATATTCCATATCCCAGCACAGGCCTCGAAGTGCTCCAAATAGCCACTTGCAGATTTTACCAAAAGAGTGTTTGAAAACTGCTCTTTCTACAGGTAAGTTCAAGTCCGTGAGTTGAATGCACGCAACACAAAGAAGTTTCTGAGAATGCTTCTGTTCAGTTTTTATGTGAAGATATTTCCTTTTCCACCATAGGCCTCAAACGGCTCCAAATATCCACTTGCAGATTCCACAAAAAGAGTGTTTCCAAACTTCTCTATCAATTGGTAAGTTCAACTCTGTGAGTTGAATGAACTCATCACAAAGAAGTTTCTGAGAATCCTTCTCTCTAGTTTTTATGTGAAGATATTTCCTTTTCCAACATAGGCCTCAAGGTGCTCCGAATAAACACTTGCAGATTCTAGAAACGTAATGTTTCCAAACTGTTCTATCAAAAGAAACGTTCAAGTCTGTGAGTTGAATGCACTCATCACACAGAAGTTTCTGAGAATGCTTCTGTCTAGTTTTTAGGTGAAGATATTTCCTTTTCCAGCATAGGCCTCAAAACGCTCCAAATATCCTCTTGCAGATTCTACAAAAAGAGTATTTCAAAACTGTTCTATCAAAAGGAAGGTTCAACTCCGTGAGTTAAATGAATGCATCGTGAAGAACTTTCTGAGAGTGCTTCTCCGTAGTTTTTAGGTGAAGATATTCCATATCCCAGCACAGGCCTCGAAGTGCTCCATATAACCATTTGCAGATTTTACAAAAGAGTGTTTGAAAACTGCTCTTTCTACAGGTAAGTTCAAGTCTGTGAGTTGAATGCACTCAACACAAAGAAGTTTCTGAGAATGCTTCCGTTCAGTTTTTATGTGAAGATATTTCCTTTTCCAGCATAGGGCTCAAAAAGCTCCAAATATCCTCTTGCAGATTCTACAAAAAGAGTGTTTCAAAAATGTTCTATCAAAAGGAAGGTTCAACTCTGTGAGTAGAATGAATGCATCGTGAAGAAATTTCTGAGAATGCTTCTCTGTAGTTTTTAGGTGAAGATATTCCATATCCCAGCACAGGCCTCGAAGTGCTCCAAATAACCACTTGCAGATTTTACCAAAAGAGTGTTTGAAAACTGCTCTTTCTACAGGTAAGTTCAAGTCCGTGAGTTGAATGCACTCAATACAAGGAAGTTTCTGAGAATGCTTCTGTTCAGTTTTTATGTGAAGATATTTCCTTTTCCACCATAGGCCTCAAACGGCTCCAAATATCCACTTGCAGATACTACAAAAAGAGTGTTTCCAAACTTCTCTATCAATTGGTAAGTTCAACTCTGTGAGTTGAATGAACTCATCACAAAGAAGTTTCTGAGAATCCTTCTCTCTAGTTTTTATGTGAAGATATTTCCTTTTCCAACATAGGCCTCAAGGTGCTCCGAATAAACACTTGCAGATTCTACAAACGTAATGTTTCCAAACTGTTCTATCAAAAGAAACGTTCAAGTCTGTGAGTTGAATGCACTCATCACACAGAAGTTTCTGAGAATGCTTCTGTCTAGTTTTTAGGTGAAGATATTTCCTTTTCCAGCATAGGCCTCAAAACGCTCCAAATATCCTCTTGCAGATTCTACAAAAAGAGTGTTTCAAAACTGTTCTATCAAAAGGAAGGTTCAACCCTGTGAGTTGAATGAATGCATCGTGAGGAACTTTCTGAGAATGCTTCTCTGTAGTTTTTAGGTGAAGATATTCCATATCCCAGCACAGGCCTCGAAGTGCTCCAAATAACCAGTTGCAGATTTTCCCAAAAGAGTGTTTCAAAACTGCTCTTTCTACAGGTAAGTTCAAGTCTGTGAGTTCAATGCACTCGACACAAAGAAGTTTCTGAGAATGCTTCTGTTCAGTTTTTATGTGAAGATATTTCCTTTTCCAGCATAGGCCTCAAACGGCTCCAAATATCCACTTGCAGATTCTACAAGAAGAGTGTTTCCAAACTTCTCTATCAATTGGTAGGTTCAACTCTGTGAGTTGAATGAACTCATCACAAAGAAGTTTCTGAGAATCCTTCTCTCTAGTTTTTATGTGAAGATATTTCCTTTTCCAACATAGGCCTCAAGGTGCTCCGAATAAACACTTGCAGATTCTACAAACGTAATGTTTCCAAACTGTTCTATCAAAAGAAACGTTCAAGTCTGTGAGATGAATGCACTCATCACACAGAAGTTTCTGAGGATGCTTCTGTCTAGTTTTTAGGTGAAGATATTTCCTTTTCCAGCATAGGGCTCAAAAAGCTCCAAATATCCTCTTGCAGATTCTACAAAAAGAGTGTTTCAAAACTGTTCTATCAAAAGGAAGGTTCATCTCTGTGAGTTGAATGAATGCATCGTGAAGAACTTTCTGAGAATGCTTCTCTGTAGTTTTTAGGTGAAGATATTCCATATCCAGGCACAGGCCTCGAAGTGCTCCAAATATCCATTGCAGATTTTACAAAAGAGTGTTTCAAAACTGCACTTTCTACAAGTAAGTTCAACTCTGTGAGTTGAATGCACTCAACACAAAGAAGTTTCTGAGAATGCTTCTGTTCAGTTTTTATGTGAAGATATTTGCTTTTCCAACATCGGCCTCAAACGGCTCCAAATATCCACTTGCAGATTCTACAAAAAGAGTGTTTCAAAAATGTTCTATCAAAAGGAAGGTTCAACTCTGTGAGTAGAATGAATGCATCGTGAAGAAATTTCTGAGAATCCTTCTCTGTAGTTTTTAGGTGAAGATATTCCATATCCCAGCACAGGCCTCGAAGTGCTCCAAATAACCACTTGCAGATTTTACCAAAAGAGTGTTTGAAAACTGCTCTTTCTACAGGTAAGTTCAAGTCCGTGAGTTGAATGCACTCAACACAAGGAAGTTTCTGAGAATGCTTCTGTTCAGTTTTTATGTGAAGATATTTCCTTTTCCACCATAGGCCTCAAACGGCTCCAAATATCCACTTGCAGATCCTACAAAAAGAGTGTTTCCAAACTTCTCTATCAATTGGTAAGTTCAACTCTGTGAGTTGAATGAACTCATCACAAAGAAGTTTCTGAGAATCCTTCTCTCTAGTTTTTATGTGAAGATATTTCCTTTTCCAACATAGGCCTCAAGGTGCTCCGAATAAACACTTGCAGATTCTACAAACGTAATGTTTCCAAACTGTTCTATCAAAAGAAACGTTCAAGTCTGTGAGTTGAATGCACTCATCACACAGAAGTTTCTGAGAATGCTTCTGTCTAGTTTTTAGGTGAAGATATTTCCTTTTCCAGCATAGGCCTCAAAACGCTCCAAATATCCTCTTGCAGATTCTACAAAAAGAGTATTTCAAAACTGTTCTATCAAAAGGAAGGTTCAACTCCGTGAGTTAAATGAATGCATCGTGAAGAACTTTCTGAGAGTGCTTCTCCGTAGTTTTTAGGTGAAGATATTCCATATCCCAGCACAGGCCTCGAAGTGCTCCATATAACCATTTGCAGATTTTACAAAAGAGTGTTTGAAAACTGCTCTTTCTACAGGTAAGTTCAAGTCTGTGAGTTGAATGCACTCAACACAAAGAAGTTTCTGAGAATGCTTCCGTTCAGTTTTTATGTGAAGATATTTCCTTTTCCAGCATAGGGCTCAAAAAGCTCCAAATATCCTCTTGCAGATTCTACAAAAAGAGTGTTTCAAAACTGTTCTATCAAAAGGAAGGTTCAACTCTGTGAGTTGAATGAATGCATCGTGAAGAACTTTCTGAGAATGCTTCTCTGTAGTTTTTAGGTGAAGATATTCCATATCCAGGCACAGGCCTCGAAGTGCTCCAAATATCCATTGCAGATTTTACCAAAAGAGTGTTTCAAAACTGCACTTTCTACAAGTAAGTTCAACTCTGTGAGTTGAATGCACTCAACACAAAGAAGTTTCTGAGAATGCTTCTGTTCAGTTTTTATGTGAAGATATTTCCTTTTCCAACATCGGCCTCAAACGGCTCCAAATATCCACTTGCAGATTCTACGAAAAGAGTGTTTCCAAACTTCTCTATCAATTGGTAGGTTCAACTCTGTGAGTTGAATGAACTCATCGCAAAGAAGTTTCTGAGAATCCTTCTCTCTAGTTTTTATGTGAAGATATTTCCTTTTCCAACATAGGCCTCAAGGTGCTCCGAATAAACACTTGCAGATTCTACAAACGTAATGTTTCCAAACTGTTCTATCAAAAGAAACGTTCAAGTCTGTGGGTTGAATGCACTCATCGCACAGAAGTTTCTGAGGATGCTTCTGTCTAGTTTTTAGGTGAAGTTATTTCCTTTTCCAGCATAGGCCTCAAAACGCTCCAAATATCCTCTTGCAGATTCTACAAAAAGAGTGTTTCAAAACTGTTCTATCAAAAGGAAGGTTCAACTCTGTGAGTAGAATGAATGCATCGTGAAGAACTTTCTGAGAATGCTTCTCTGTAGTTTTTAGGTGAAGATATTCCATATCCCAGCACAGGCCTCGAAGTGCTCCAAATAACCACTTGCAGATTTTACCAAAAGAGTGTTTCAAAACTGCTCTTTCTACAGGTAAGTTCAAGTCTGTGAGTTGAATGCACTCAACACAAAGAAGTTTCTGAGAATGCTTCTGTTCAGTTTTTATGTGAAGATATTTCCTTTTCCAGCATAGGCCTCAAACGGCTCCAAATATCCACTTGCAGATTCTACAAAAAGAGTGTTTCCAAACTTCTCTATCAATTGGTAGGTTCAACTCTGTGAGTTGAATGAACTCATCGCAAAGAAGTTTCTGAGAATCCTTCTCTCTAGTTTTTATGTGAAGATATTTCCTTTTCCAACATAGGCCTCAAGGTGCTCCGAATAAACACTTGCAGATTCTACAAACGTAATGTTTCAAAACTGTTCTATCAAAAGAAACGTTCAAGTCTGTGAGTTGAATGCACTCATCGCACAGAAGTTTCTGAGAATACTTCTGTCTAGTTTTTAGGTGAAGATATTTCCTTTTCCAGCATAGGGCTCAAAAAGCTCCAAATATCCTCTAGCAGATTCTACAAAAAGAGTGTTTCAAAACTGTTCTATCAAAAGGAAGGTTCAACTCTGTGAGTAGAATGAATGCATCGTGAAGAACTTTCTGAGAATGCTTCTCTGTAGTTTTTAGGTGAAGATATTCCATATCCCAGCACAGGCCTCGAAGTGCTCCAAATAGCCACTTGCAGATTTTACCAAAAGAGTGTTTGAAAACTGCTCTTTCTACAGGTAAGTTAAAGTCCGTGAGTTGAATGCACTCAACACAAAGAAGTTTCTGAGAATGCTTCTGTTCAGTTTTTATGTGAAGATATTTCCTTTTCCACCATAGGCCTCAAACGGCTCCAAATATCCACTTGCAGATTCTACAAAAAGAGTGTTTCCAAACTTCTCTATCAATTGGTAAGTTCAACTCTGTGAGTTGAATGAACTCATCACAAAGAAGTTTCTGAGAATCCTTCTCTCTAGTTTTTATGTGAAGATATTTCCTTTTCCAACATAGGCCTCAAGGTGCTCCGAATAAACACTTGCAGATTCTAGAAACGTAATGTTTCCAAACTGTTCTATCAAAAGAAACGTTCAAGTCTGTGAGTTGAATGCACTCATCACACAGAAGTTTCTGAGAATGCTTCTGTCTAGTTTTTAGGTGAAGATATTTCCTTTTCCAGCATAGGCCTCAAAACGCTCCAAATATCCTCTTGCAGATTCTACAAAAAGAGTATTTCAAAACTGTTCTATCAAAAGGAAGGTTCAACTCCGTGAGTTAAATGAATGCATCGTGAAGAACTTTCTGAGAGTGCTTCTCCGTAGTTTTTAGGTGAAGATATTCCATATCCCAGCACAGGCCTCGAAGTGCTCCATATAACCATTTGCAGATTTTACAAAAGAGTGTTTGAAAACTGCTCTTTCTACAGGTAAGTTCAAGTCTGTGAGTTGAATGCACTCAACACAAAGAAGTTTCTGAGAATGCTTCCGTTCAGTTTTTATGTGAAGATATTTCCTTTTCCAGCATAGGGCTCAAAAAGCTCCAAATATCCTCTTGCAGATTCTACAAAAAGAGTGTTTCAAAAATGTTCTATCAAAAGGAAGGTTCAACTCTGTGAGTAGAATGAATGCATCGTGAAGAAATTTCTGAGAATGCTGCTCTGTAGTTTTTAGGTGAAGATATTCCATATCCCAGCACAGGCCTCGAAGTGCTCCAAATAACCACTTGCAGATTTTACCAAAAGAGTGTTTGAAAACTGCTCTTTCTACAGGTAAGTTCAAGTCCGTGAGTTGAATGCACTCAATACAAGGAAGTTTCTGAGAATGCTTCTGTTCAGTTTTTATGTGAAGATATTTCCTTTTCCACCATAGGCCTCAAACGGCTCCAAATATCCACTTGCAGATACTACAAAAAGAGTGTTTCCAAACTTCTCTATCAATTGGTAAGTTCAACTCTGTGAGTTGAATGAACTCATCACAAAGAAGTTTCTGAGAATCCTTCTCTCTAGTTTTTATGTGAAGATATTTCCTTTTCCAACATAGGCCTCAAGGTGCTCCGAATAAACACTTGCAGATTCTACAAACGTAATGTTTCCAAACTGTTCTATCAAAAGAAACGTTCAAGTCTGTGAGTTGAATGCACTCATCACACAGAAGTTTCTGAGAATGCTTCTGTCTAGTTTTTAGGTGAAGATATTTCCTTTTCCAGCATAGGCCTCAAAACGCTCCAAATATCCTCTTGCAGATTCTACAAAAAGAGTGTTTCAAAACTGTTCTATCAAAAGGAAGGTTCAACCCTGTGAGTTGAATGAATGCATCGTGAAGAACTTTCTGAGAATGCTTCTCTGTAGTTTTTAGGTGAAGATATTCCATATCCCAGCACAGGCCTCGAAGTGCTCCAAATAACCAGTTGCAGATTTTCCCAAAAGAGTGTTTCAAAACTGCTCTTTCTACAGGTAAGTTCAAGTCTGTGAGTTCAATGCACTCGACACAAAGAAGTTTCTGAGAATGCTTCTGTTCAGTTTTTATGTGAAGATATTTCCTTTTCCAGCATAGGCCTCAAACGGCTCCAAATATCCACTTGCAGATTCTACAAGAAGAGTGTTTCCAAACTTCTCTATCAATTGGTAGGTTCAACTCTGTGAGTTGAATGAACTCATCACAAAGAAGTTTCTGAGAATCCTTCTCTCTAGTTTTTATGTGAAGATATTTCCTTTTCCAACATAGGCCTCAAGGTGCTCCGAATAAACACTTGCAGATTCTACAAACGTAATGTTTCCAAACTGTTCTATCAAAAGAAACGTTCAAGTCTGTGAGATGAATGCACTCATCACACAGAAGTTTCTGAGGATGCTTCTGTCTAGTTTTTAGGTGAAGATATTTCCTTTTCCAGCATAGGGCTCAAAAAGCTCCAAATATCCTCTTGCAGATTCTACAAAAAGAGTGTTTCAAAACTGTTCTATCAAAAGGAAGGTTCAACTCTGTGAGTTGAATGAATGCATCGTGAAGAACTTTCTGAGAATGCTTCTCTGTAGTTTTTAGGTGAAGATATTCCATATCCAGGCACAGGCCTCGAAGTGCTCCAAATATCCATTGCAGATTTTACAAAAGAGTGTTTCAAAACTGCACTTTCTACAAGTAAGTTCAACTCTGTGAGTTGAATGCACTCAACACAAAGAAGTTTCTGAGAATGCTTCTGTTCAGTTTTTATGTGAAGATATTTCCTTTTCCAACATCAGCCTCAAACGGCTCCAAATATCCACTTGCAGATTCTACAAAAAGAGTGTTTCAAAAATGTTCTATCAAAAGGAAGGTTCAACTCTGTGAGTAGAATGAATGCATCGTGAAGAAATTTCTGAGAATCCTTCTCTGTAGTTTTTAGGTGAAGATATTCCATATCCCAGCACAGGCCTCGAAGTGCTCCAAATAACCACTTTTAGATTTTACCAAAAGAGTGTTTGAAAACTGCTCTTTCTACAGGTAAGTTCAAGTCCGTGAGTTGAATGCACTCAACACAAGGAAGTTTCTGAGAATGCTTCTGTTCAGTTTTTATGTGAAGATATTTCCTTTTCCACCATAGGCCTCAAACGGCTCCAAATATCCACTTGCAGATCCTACAAAAAGAGTGTTTCCAAACTTCTCTATCAATTGGTAAGTTCAACTCTGTGAGTTGAATGAACTCATCACAAAGAAGTTTCTGAGAATCCTTCTCTCTAGTTTTTATGTGAAGATATTTCCTTTTCCAACATAGGCCTCAAGGTGCTCCGAATAAACACTTGCAGATTCTACAAACGTAATGTTTCCAAACTGTTCTATCAAAAGAAACGTTCAAGTCTGTGAGTTGAATGCACTCATCACACAGAAGTTTCTGAGAATGCTTCTGTCTAGTTTTTAGGTGAAGATATTTCCTTTTCCAGCATAGGCCTCAAAACGCTCCAAATATCCTCTTGCAGATTCTACAAAAAGAGTATTTCAAAACTGTTCTATCAAAAGGAAGGTTAAACTCCGTGAGTTAAATGAATGCATCGTGAAGAACTTTCTGAGAGTGCTTCTCCGTAGTTTTTAGGTGAAGATATTCCATATCCCAGCACAGGCCTCGAAGTGCTCCATATAACCATTTGCAGATTTTACAAAAGAGTGTTTGAAAACTGCTCTTTCTACAGGTAAGTTCAAGTCTGTGAGTTGAATGCACTCAACACAAAGAAGTTTCTGAGAATGCTTCCATTCAGTTTTTATGTGAAGATATTTCCTTTTCCAGCATAGGGCTCAAAAAGCTCCAAATATCCTCTTGCAGATTCTACAAAAAGAGTGTTTCAAAAATGTTCTATCAAAAGGAAGGTTCAACTCTGTGAGTAGAATGAATGCATCGTGAAGAAATTTCTGAGAATCCTTCTCTGTAGTTTTTAGGTGAAGATATTCCATATCCCAGCACAGGCCTCGAAGTGCTCCAAATAACCACTTGCAGATTTTACCAAAAGAGTGTTTGAAAACTGCTCTTTCTACAGGTAAGTTCAAGTCCGTGAGTTGAATGCACAAAACACAAGGAAGTTTCTGAGAATGCTTCTGTTCAGTTTTTATGTGAAGATATTTCC
This sequence comes from Pongo pygmaeus, assembly GCF_028885625.2. Classification (NCBI taxonomy): domain Eukaryota; kingdom Metazoa; phylum Chordata; class Mammalia; order Primates; family Hominidae; genus Pongo; species Pongo pygmaeus. The sequence continues at coordinate 23,549,068 of NC_072387.2, read as the reverse complement.
TTTTCCACCATAGGCCTCAAACGGCTCCAAATATCCACTTGCAGATCCTACAAAAAGAGTGTTTCCAAACTTCTCTATCAATTGGTAAGTTCAACTCTGTGAGTTGAATGAACTCATCACAAAGAAGTTTCTGAGAATCCTTCTCTCTAGTTTTTATGTGAAGATATTTCCTTTTCCAACATAGGCCTCAAGGTGCTCCGAATAAACACTTGCAGATTCTACAAACGTAATGTTTCCAAACTGTTCTATGAAAAGAAACGTTCAAGTCTGTGAGTTCAATGCACTCATCACACAGAAGTTTCTGAGAATGCTTCTGTCTAGTTTTTAGGTGAAGATATTTCCTTTTCCAGCATAGGCCTCAAAACGCTCCAAATATCCTCTTGCAGATTCTACAAAAAGAGTGTTTCAAAACTGTTCTATCAAAAGGAAGGTTCAACCCTGTGAGTTGAATGAATGCATCGTGAAGAACTTTCTGAGAATGCTTCTCTGTAGTTTTTAGGTGAAGATATTCCATATCCCAGCACAGGCCTCGAAGTGCTCCAAATAACCAGTTGCAGATTTTCCCAAAAGAGTGTTTCAAAACTGCTCTTTCTACAGGTAAGTTCAAGTCTGTGAGTTGAATGCACTCGACACAAAGAAGTTTCTGAGAATGCTTCTGTTCAGTTTTTATGTGAAGATATTTCCTTTTCCAGCATAGGCCTCAAACGGCTCCAAATATCCACTTGCAGATTCTACAAGAAGAGTGTTTCCAAACTTCTCTATCAATTGGTAGGTTCAACTCTGTGAGTTGAATGAACTCATCACAAAGAAGTTTCTGAGAATCCTTCTCTCTAGTTTTTATGTGAAGATATTTCCTTTTCCAACATAGGCCTCAAGGTGCTCCGAATAAACACTTGCAGATTCTACAAACGTAATGTTTCCAAACTGTTCTATCAAAAGAAACGTTCAAGTCTGTGAGATGAATGCACTCATCACACAGAAGTTTCTGAGGATGCTTCTGTCTAGTTTTAGGTGAAGATATTTCCTTTTCCAGCATAGGGCTCAAAAAGCTCCAAATATCCTCTTGCAGATTCTACAAAAAGAGTGTTTCAAAACTGTTCTATCAAAAGGAAGGTTCAACTCTGTGAGTTGAATGAATGCATCGTGAAGAAATTTCTGAGAATGCTTCTCTGTAGTTTTTAGGTGAAGATATTCCATATCCAGGCACAGGCCTCGAAGTGCTCCAAATATCCATTGCAGATTTTACCAAAAGAGTGTTTCAAAACTGCACTTTCTACAAGTAAGTTCAACTCTGTGAGTTGAATGCACTCAACACAAAGAAGTTTCTGAGAATGCTTCTGTTCAGTTTTTATGTGAAGATATTTCCTTTTCCAACATCGGCCTCAAACGGCTCCAAATATCCACTTGCAGATTCTACGAAAAGAGTGTTTCCAAACTTCTCTATCAATTGGTAGGTTCAACTCTGTGAGTTGAATGAACTCATCGCAAAGAAGTTTCTGAGAATCCTTCTCTCTAGTTTTTATGTGAAGATATTTCCTTTTCCAACATAGGCCTCAAGGTGCTCCGAATAAACACTTGCAGATTCTACAAACGTAATGTTTCCAAACTGTTCTATCAAAAGAAACGTTCAAGTCTGTGGGTTGAATGCACTCATCGCACAGAAGTTTCTGAGGATGCTTCTGTCTAGTTTTTAGGTGAAGATATTTCCTTTTCCAGCATAGGCCTCAAAACGCTCCAAATATCCTCTTGCAGATTCTACAAAAAGAGTGTTTCAAAACTGTTCTATCAAAAGGAAGGTTCAACTCTGTGAGTTGAATGAATGCATCGTGAAGAACTTTCTGAGAATGCTTCTCTGTAGTTTTTAGGTGAAGATATTCCATATCCCAGCACAGGCCTCGAAGTGCTCCAAATAACCACTTGCAGATTTTACCAAAAGAGTGTTTCAAAACTGCTCTTTCTACAGGTAAGTTCAAGTCTGTGAGTTGAATGCACTCAACACAAAGAAGTTTCTGAGAATGCTTCTGTTCAGTTTTTATGTGAAGATATTTCCTTTTCCAGCATAGGCCTCAAACGGCTCCAAATATCCACTTGCAGATTCTACAAAAAGAGTGTTTCCAAACTTCTCTATCAATTGGTAGGTTCAACTCTGTGAGTTGAATGAACTCATCGCAAAGAAGTTTCTGAGAATCCTTCTCTCTAGTTTTTATGTGAAGATATTTCCTTTTCCAACATAGGCCTCAAGGTGCTCCGAATAAACACTTGCAGATTCTACAAACGTAATGTTTCAAAACTGTTCTATCAAAAGAAACGTTCAAGTCTGTGAGTTGAATGCACTCATCGCACAGAAGTTTCTGAGAATACTTCTGTCTAGTTTTTAGGTGAAGATATTTCCTTTTCCAGCATAGGGCTCAAAAAGCTCCAAATATCCTCTAGCAGATTCTACAAAAAGAGTGTTTCAAAACTGTTCTATCAAAAGGAAGGTTCAACTCTGTGAGTAGAATGAATGCGTCGTGAAGAACTTTCTGAGAATGCTTCTCTGTAGTTTTTAGGTGAAGATATTCCATATCCCAGCACAGGCCTCGAAGTGCTCCAAATAGCCACTTGCAGATTTTACCAAAAGAGTGTTTGAAAACTGCTCTTTCTACAGGTAAGTTCAAGTCCGTGAGTTGAATGCACTCAACACAAAGAAGTTTCTGAGAATGCTTCTGTTCAGTTTTTATGTGAAGATATTTCCTTTTCCAGCATAGGCCTCAAACGGCTCCAAATATCCACTTGCAGATTCTACAAAAAGAGTGTTTCCAAACTTCTCTATCAATTGGTAAGTTCAACTCTGTGAGTTGAATGAACTCATCACAAAGAAGTTTCTGAGAATCCTTCTCTCTAGTTTTTATGTGAAGATATTTCCTTTTCCAACATAGGCCTCAAGGTGCTCCGAATAAACACTTGCAGATTCTAGAAACGTAATGTTTCCAAACTGTTCTATCAAAAGAAACGTTCAAGTCTGTGAGTTGAATGCACTCATCACACAGAAGTTTCTGAGAATGCTTCTGTCTAGTTTTTAGGTGAAGATATTTCCTTTTCCAGCATAGGCCTCAAAACGCTCCAAATATCCTCTTGCAGATTCTACAAAAAGAGTATTTCAAAACTGTTCTATCAAAAGGAAGGTTCAACTCCGTGAGTTAAATGAATGCATCGTGAAGAACTTTCTGAGAGTGCTTCTCCGTAGTTTTTAGGTGAAGATATTCCATATCCCAGCACAGGCCTCGAAGTGCTCCATATAACCATTTGCAGATTTTACAAAAGAGAGTTTGAAAACTGCTCTTTCTACAGGTAAGTTCAAGTCTGTGAGTTGAATGCACTCAACACAAAGAAGTTTCTGAGAATGCTTCCGTTCAGTTTTTATGTGAAGATATTTCCTTTTCCAGCATAGGGCTCAAAAAGCTCCAAATATCCTCTTGCAGATTCTACAAAAAGAGTGTTTCAAAAATGTTCTATCAAAAGGAAGGTTCAACTCTGTGAGTAGAATGAATGCATCGTGAAGAAATTTCTGAGAATGCTTCTCTGTAGTTTTTAGGTGAAGATATTCCATATCCCAGCACAGGCCTCGAAGTGCTCCAAATAACCACTTGCAGATTTTACCAAAAGAGTGTTTGAAAACTGCTCTTTCTACAGGTAAGTTCAAGTCCGTGAGTTGAATGCACTCAATACAAGGAAGTTTCTGAGAATGCTTCTGTTCAGTTTTTATGTGAAGATATTTCCTTTTCCACCATAGGCCTCAAAGGGCTCCAAATATCCACTTGCAGATACTACAAAAAGAGTGTTTCCAAACTTCTCTATCAATTGGTAAGTTCAACTCTGTGAGTTGAATGAACTCATCACAAAGAAGTTTCTGAGAATCCTTCTCTCTAGTTTTTATGTGAAGATATTTCCTTTTCCAACATAGGCCTCAAGGTGCTCCGAATAAACACTTGCAGATTCTACAAACGTAATGTTTCCAAACTGTTCTATCAAAAGAAACGTTCAAGTCTGTGAGTTGAATGCACTCATCACACAGAAGTTTCTGAGAATGCTTCTGTCTAGTTTTTAGGTGAAGATATTTCCTTTTCCAGCATAGGCCTCAAAACGCTCCAAATATCCTCTTGCAGATTCTACAAAAAGAGTGTTTCAAAACTGTTCTATCAAAAGGAAGGTTCAACCCTGTGAGTTGAATGAATGCATCGTGAAGAACTTTCTGAGAATGCTTCTCTGTAGTTTTTAGGTGAAGATATTCCATATCCCAGCACAGGCCTCGAAGTGCTCCAAATAACCAGTTGCAGATTTTCCCAAAAGAGTGTTTCAAAACTGCTCTTTCTACAGGTAAGTTCAAGTCTGTGAGTTCAATGCACTCGACACAAAGAAGTTTCTGAGAATGCTTCTGTTCAGTTTTTATGTGAAGATATTTCCTTTTCCAGCATAGGCCTCAAACGGCTCCAAATATCCACTTGCAGATTCTACAAGAAGAGTGTTTCCAAACTTCTCTATCAATTGGTAGGTTCAACTCTGTGAGTTGAATGAACTCATCACAAAGAAGTTTCTGAGAATCCTTCTCTCTAGTTTTTATGTGAAGATATTTCCTTTTCCAACATAGGCCTCAAGGTGCTCCGAATAAACACTTGCAGATTCTACAAACGTAATGTTTCCAAACTGTTCTATCAAAAGAAACGTTCAAGTCTGTGAGATGAATGCACTCATCACACAGAAGTTTCTGAGGATGCTTCTGTCTAGTTTTTAGGTGAAGATATTTCCTTTTCCAGCATAGGGCTCAAAAAGCTCCAAATATCCTCTTGCAGATTCTACAAAAAGAGTGTTTCAAAACTGTTCTATCAAAAGGAAGGTTCAACTCTGTGAGTTGAATGAATGCATCGTGAAGAACTTTCTGAGAATGCTTCTCTGTAGTTTTTAGGTGAAGATATTCCATATCCAGGCACAGGCCTCGAAGTGCTCCAAATATCCATTGCAGATTTTACAAAAGAGTGTTTCAAAACTGCACTTTCTACAAGTAAGTTCAACTCTGTGAGTTGAATGCACTCAACACAAAGAAGTTTCTGAGAATGCTTCTGTTCAGTTTTTATGTGAAGATATTTCCTTTTCCAACATCGGCCTCAAACGGCTCCAAATATCCACTTGCAGATTCTACAAAAAGAGTGTTTCAAAAATGTTCTATCAAAAGGAAGGTTCAACTCTGTGAGTAGAATGAATGCATCGTGAAGAAATTTCTGAGAATCCTTCTCTGTAGTTTTTAGGTGAAGATATTCCATATCCCAGCACAGGCCTCGAAGTGCTCCAAATAACCACTTGCAGATTTTACCAAAAGAGTGTTTGAAAACTGCTCTTCCTACAGGTAAGTTCAAGTCCGTGAGTTGAATGCACTCAACACAAGGAAGTTTCTGAGAATGCTTCTGTTCAGTTTTTATGTGAAGATATTTCCTTTTCCACCATAGGCCTCAAACGGCTCCAAATATCCACTTGCAGATCCTACAAAAAGAGTGTTTCCAAACTTCTCTATCAATTGGTAAGTTCAACTCTGTGAGTTGAATGAACTCATCACAAAGAAGTTTCTGAGAATCCTTCTCTCTAGTTTTTATGTGAAGATATTTCCTTTTCCAACATAGGCCTCAAGGTGCTCCGAATAAACACTTGCAGATTCTACAAACGTAATGTTTCCAAACTGTTCTATGAAAAGAAATGTTCAAGTCTGTGAGTTGAATGCACTCATCACACAGAAGTTTCTGAGAATGCTTCTGTCTAGTTTTTAGGTGAAGATATTTCCTTTTCCAGCATAGGGCTCAAAAAGCTCCAAATATCCTCTAGCAGATTCTACAAAAAGAGTGTTTCAAAACTGTTCTATCAAAAGGAAGGTTCAACTCTGTGAGTAGAATGAATGCATCGTGAAGAACTTTCTGAGAATGCTTCTCTGTAGTTTTTAGGTGAAGATATTCCATATCCCAGCACAGGCCTCGAAGTGCTCCAAATAGCCACTTGCAGATTTTACCAAAAGAGTGTTTGAAAACTGCTCTTTCTACAGGTAAGTTCAAGTCCGTGAGTTGAATGCACTCAACACAAAGAAGTTTCTGAGAATGCTTCTGTTCAGTTTTTATGTGAAGATATTTCCTTTTCCACCATAGGCCTCAAACGGCTCCAAATATCCACTTGCAGATTCTACAAAAAGAGTGTTTCCAAACTTCTCTATCAATTGGTAAGTTCAACTCTGTGAGTTGAATGAACTCATCACAAAGAAGTTTCTGAGAATCCTTCTCTCTAGTTTTTATGTGAAGATATTTCCTTTTCCAACATAGGCCTCAAGGTGCTCCGAATAAACACTTGCAGATTCTAGAAACGTAATGTTTCCAAACTGTTCTATCAAAAGAAACGTTCAAGTCTGTGAGTTGAATGCACTCATCACACAGAAGTTTCTGAGAATGCTTCTGTCTAGTTTTTAGGTGAAGATATTTCCTTTTCCAGCATAGGCCTCAAAACGCTCCAAATATCCTCTTGCAGATTCTACAAAAAGAGTATTTCAAAACTGTTCTATCAAAAGGAAGGTTCAACTCCGTGAGTTAAATGAATGCATCGTGAAGAACTTTCTGAGAGTGCTTCTCCGTAGTTTTTAGGTGAAGATATTCCATATCCCAGCACAGGCCTCGAAGTGCTCCATATAACCATTTGCAGATTTTACAAAAGAGTGTTTGAAAACTGCTCTTTCTACAGGTAAGTTCAAGTCTGTGAGTTGAATGCACTCAACACAAAGAAGTTTCTGAGAATGCTTCCGTTCAGTTTTTATGTGAAGATATTTCCTTTTCCAGCATAGGGCTCAAAAAGCTCCAAATATCCTCTTGCAGATTCTACAAAAAGAGTGTTTCAAAAATGTTCTATCAAAAGGAAGGTTCAACTCTGTGAGTAGAATGAATGCATCGTGAAGAAATTTCTGAGAATGCTTCTCTGTAGTTTTTAGGTGAAGATATTCCATATCCCAGCACAGGCCTCGAAGTGCTCCAAATAACCACTTGCAGATTTTACCAAAAGAGTGTTTGAAAACTGCTCTTTCTACAGGTAAGTTCAAGTCCGTGAGTTGAATGCACTCAATACAAGGAAGTTTCTGAGAATGCTTCTGTTCAGTTTTTATGTGAAGATATTTCCTTTTCCACCATAGGCCTCAAACGGCTCCAAATATCCACTTGCAGATACTACAAAAAGAGTGTTTCCAAACTTCTCTATCAATTGGTAAGTTCAACTCTGTGAGTTGAATGAACTCATCACAAAGAAGTTTCTGAGAATCCTTCTCTCTAGTTTTTATGTGAAGATATTTCCTTTTCCAACATAGGCCTCAAGGTGCTCCGAATAAACACTTGCAGATTCTACAAACGTAATGTTTCCAAACTGTTCTATCAAAAGAAACGTTCAAGTCTGTGAGTTGAATGCACTCATCACACAGAAGTTTCTGAGAATGCTTCTGTCTAGTTTTTAGGTGAAGATATTTCCTTTTCCAGCATAGGCCTCAAAACGCTCCAAATATCCTCTTGCAGATTCTACAAAAAGAGTGTTTCAAAACTGTTCTATCAAAAGGAAGGTTCAACCCTGTGAGTTGAATGAATGCATCGTGAAGAACTTTCTGAGAATGCTTCTCTGTAGTTTTTAGGTGAAGATATTCCATATCCCAGCACAGGCCTCGAAGTGCTCCAAATAACCAGTTGCAGATTTTCCCAAAAGAGTGTTTCAAAACTGCTCTTTCTACAGGTAAGTTCAAGTCTGTGAGTTCAATGCACTCGACACAAAGAAGTTTCTGAGAATGCTTCTGTTCAGTTTTTATGTGAAGATATTTCCTTTTCCAGCATAGGCCTCAAACGGCTCCAAATATCCACTTGCAGATTCTACAAGAAGAGTGTTTCCAAACTTCTCTATCAATTGGTAGGTTCAACTCTGTGAGTTGAATGAACTCATCACAAAGAAGTTTCTGAGAATCCTTCTCTCTAGTTTTTATGTGAAGATATTTCCTTTTCCAACATAGGCCTCAAGGTGCTCCGAATAAACACTTGCAGATTCTACAAACGTAATGTTTCCAAACTGTTCTATCAAAAGAAACGTTCAAGTCTGTGAGATGAATGCACTCATCACACAGAAGTTTCTGAGGATGCTTCTGTCTAGTTTTTAGGTGAAGATATTTCCTTTTCCAGCATAGGGCTCAAAAAGCTCCAAATATCCTCTTGCAGATTCTACAAAAAGAGTGTTTCAAAACTGTTCTATCAAAAGGAAGGTTCAACTCTGTGAGTTGAATGAATGCATCGTGAAGAACTTTCTGAGAATGCTTCTCTGTAGTTTTTAGGTGAAGATATTCCATATCCAGGCACAGGCCTCGAAGTGCTCCAAATATCCATTGCAGATTTTACAAAAGAGTGTTTCAAAACTGCACTTTCTACAAGTAAGTTCAACTCTGTGAGTTGAATGCACTCAACACAAAGAAGTTTCTGAGAATGCTTCTGTTCAGTTTTTATGTGAAGATACTTCCTTTTCCAACATCGGCCTCAAACGGCTCCAAATATCCACTTGCAGATTCTACAAAAAGAGTGTTTCAAAAATGTTCTATCAAAAGGAAGGTTCAACTCTGTGAGTAGAATGAATGCATCGTGAAGAAATTTCTGAGAATCCTTCTCTGTAGTTTTTAGGTGAAGATATTCCATATCCCAGCACAGGCCTCGAAGTGCTCCAAATAACCACTTGCAGATTTTACCAAAAGAGTGTTTGAAAACTGCTCTTTCTACAGGTAAGTTCAAGTCCGTGAGTTGAATGCACTCAACACAAGGAAGTTTCTGAGAATGCTTCTGTTCAGTTTTTATGTGAAGATATTTCCTTTTCCACCATAGGCCTCAAACGGCTCCAAATATCCACTTGCAGATCCTACAAAAAGAGTGTTTCCAAACTTCTCTATCAATTGGTAAGTTCAACTCTGTGAGTTGAATGAACTCATCACAAAGAAGTTTCTGAGAATCCTTCTCTCTAGTTTTTATGTGAAGATATTTCCTTTTCCAACATAGGCCTCAAGGTGCTCCGAATAAACACTTGCAGATTCTACAAACGTAATGTTTCCAAACTGTTCTATGAAAAGAAACGTTCAAGTCTGTGAGTTGAATGCACTCATCACACAGAAGTTTCTGAGAATGCTTCTGTCTAGTTTTTAGGTGAAGATATTTCCTTTTCCAGCATAGGCCTCAAAACGCTCCAAATATCCTCTTGCAGATTCTACAAAAAGAGTGTTTCAAAACTGTTCTATCAAAAGGAAGGTTCAACCCTGTGAGTTGAATGAATGCATCGTGAAGAACTTTCTGAGAATGCTTCTCTGTAGTTTTTAGGTGAAGATATTCCATATCCCAGCACAGGCCTCGAAGTGCTCCAAATAACCAGTTGCAGATTTTCCCAAAAGAGTGTTTCAAAACTGCTCTTTCTACAGGTAAGTTCAAGTCTGTGAGTTGAATGCACTCGACACAAAGAAGTTTCTGAGAATGCTTCTGTTCAGTTTTTATGTGAAGATATTTCCTTTTCCAGCATAGGCCTCAAACGGCTCCAAATATCCACTTGCAGATTCTACAAGAAGAGTGTTTCCAAACTTCTCTATCAATTGGTAGGTTCAACTCTGTGAGTTGAATGAACTCATCACAAAGAAGTTTCTGAGAATCCTTCTCTCTAGTTTTTATGTGAAGATATTTCCTTTTCCAACATAGGCCTCAAGGTGCTCCGAATAAACACTTGCAGATTCTACAAACGTAATGTTTCCAAACTGTTCTATCAAAAGAAACGTTCAAGTCTGTGAGATGAATGCACTCATCACACAGAAGTTTCTGAGGATGCTTCTGTCTAGTTTTAGGTGAAGATATTTCCTTTTCCAGCATAGGGCTCAAAAAGCTCCAAATATCCTCTTGCAGATTCTACAAAAAGAGTGTTTCAAAACTGTTCTATCAAAAGGAAGGTTCAACTCTGTGAGTTGAATGAATGCATCGTGAAGAACTTTCTGAGAATGCTTCTCTGTAGTTTTTAGGTGAAGATATTCCATATCCAGGCACAGGCCTCGAAGTGCTCCAAATATCCATTGCAGATTTTACCAAAAGAGTGTTTCAAAACTGCACTTTCTACAAGTAAGTTCAACTCTGTGAGTTGAATGCACTCAACACAAAGAAGTTTCTGAGAATGCTTCTGTTCAGTTTTTATGTGAAGATATTTCCTTTTCCAACATCGGCCTCAAACGGCTCCAAATATCCACTTGCAGATTCTACGAAAAGAGTGTTTCCAAACTTCTCTATCAATTGGTAGGTTCAACTCTGTGAGTTGAATGAACTCATCGCAAAGAAGTTTCTGAGAATCCTTCTCTCTAGTTTTTATGTGAAGATATTTCCTTTTCCAACATAGGCCTCAAGGTGCTCCGAATAAACACTTGCAGATTCTACAAACGTAATGTTTCCAAACTGTTCTATCAAAAGAAACGTTCAAGTCTGTGGGTTGAATGCACTCATCGCACAGATGTTTCTGAGGATGCTTCTGTCTAGTTTTTAGGTGAAGATATTTCCTTTTCCAGCATAGGCCTCAAAACGCTCCAAATATCCTCTTGCAGATTCTACAAAAAGAGTGTTTCAAAACTGTTCTATCAAAAGGAAGGTTCAACTCTGTGAGTTGAATGAATGCATCGTGAAGAACTTTCTGAGAATGCTTCGCTGTAGTTTTTAGGTGAAGATATTCCATATCCCAGCACAGGCCTCGAAGTGCTCCAAATAACCACTTGCAGATTTTACCAAAAGAGTGTTTCAAAACTGCTCTTTCTACAGGTAAGTTCAAGTCTGTGAGTTGAATGCACTCAACACAAAGAAGTTTCTGAGAATGCTTCTGTTCAGTTTTTATGTGAAGATATTTCCTTTTCCAGCATAGGCCACAAACGGCTCCAAATATCCTCTTGCAGATTCTACAAAAAGAGTGTTTCCAAACTTCTCTATCAATTGGTAGGTTCAACTCTGTGAGTTGAATGAACCCATCGCAAAGAAGTTTCTGAGAATCCTTCTCTCTAGTTTTTATGTGAAGATATTTCCTTTTCCAACATAGGCCTCAAGGTGCTCCGAATAAACACTTGCAGATTCTACAAACGTAATGTTTCAAAACTGTTCTATCAAAAGAAACGTTCAAGTCTGTGAGTTGAATGCACTCATCGCACAGAAGTTTCTGAGAATACTTCTGTCTAGTTTTTAGGTGAAGATATTTCCTTTTCCAGCATAGGGCTCAAAAAGCTCCAAATATCCTCTAGCAGATTCTACAAAAAGAGAGTTTCAAAACTGTTCTATCAAAAGGAAGGTTCAACTCTGTGAGTAGAATGAATGCATCGTGAAGAACTTTCTGAGAATGCTTCTCTGTAGTTTTTAGGTGAAGATATTCCATATCCCAGCACAGGCCTCGAAGTGCTCCAAATAGCCACTTGCAGATTTTACCAAAAGAGTGTTTGAAAACTGCTCTTTCTACAGGTAAGTTCAAGTCCGTGAGTTGAATGCACTCAACACAAAGAAGTTTCTGAGAATGCTTCTGTTCAGTTTTTATGTGAAGATATTTCCTTTTCCACCATAGGCCTCAAACGGCTCCAAATATCCACTTGCAGATTCTACAAAAAGAGTGTTTCCAAACTTCTCTATCAATTGGTAAGTTCAACTCTGTGAGTTGAATGAACTCATCACAAAGAAGTTTCTGAGAATCCTTCTCTCTAGTTTTTATGTGAAGATATTTCCTTTTCCAACATAGGCCTCAAGGTGCTCCGAATAAACACTTGCAGATTCTAGAAACGTAATGTTTCCAAACTGTTCTATCAAAAGAAACGTTCAAGTCTGTGAGTTGAATGCACTCATCACACAGAAGTTTCTGAGAATGCTTCTGTCTAGTTTTTAGGTGAAGATATTTCCTTTTCCAGCATAGGCCTCAAAACGCTCCAAATATCCTCTTGCAGATTCTACAAAAAGAGTATTTCAAAACTGTTCTATCAAAAGGAAGGTTCAACTCCGTGAGTTAAATGAATGCATCGTGAAGAACTTTCTGAGAGTGCTTCTCCGTAGTTTTTAGGTGAAGATATTCCATATCCCAGCACAGGCCTCGAAGTGCTCCATATAACCATTTGCAGATTTTACAAAAGAGTGTTTGAAAACTGCTCTTTCTACAGGTAAGTTCAAGTCTGTGAGTTGAATGCACTCAACACAAAGAAGTTTCTGAGAATGCTTCCGTTCAGTTTTTATGTGAAGATATTTCCTTTTCCAGCATAGGGCTCAAAAAGCTCCAAATATCCTCTTGCAGATTCTACAAAAAGAGTGTTTCAAAAATGTTCTATCAAAAGGAAGGTTCAACTCTGTGAGTAGAATGAATGCATCGTGAAGAAATTTCTGAGAATGCTTCTCTGTAGTTTTTAGGTGAAGATATTCCATATCCCAGCACAGGCCTCGAAGTGCTCCAAATAACCACTTGCAGATTTTACGAAAAGAGTGTTTGAAAACTGCTCTTTCTACAGGTAAGTTCAAGTCCGTGAGTTGAATGCACTCAATACAAGGAAGTTTCTGAGAATTCTTCTGTTCAGTTTTTATGTGAAGATATTTCCTTTTCCACCATAGGCCTCAAACGGCTCCAAATATCCACTTGCAGATCCTACAAAAAGAGTGTTTCCAAACTTCTCTATCAATTGGTAAGTTCAACTCTGTGAGTTGAATGAACTCATCACAAAGAAGTTTCTGAGAATCCTTCTCTCTAGTTTTTATGTGAAGATATTTCCTTTTCCAACATAGGCCTCAAGGTGCTCCGAATAAACACTTGCAGATTCTACAAACGTAATGTTTCCAAACTGTTCTATCAAAAGAAACGTTCAAGTCTGTGAGTTGAATGCACTCATCACACAGAAGTTTCTGAGAATGCTTCTGTCTAGTTTTTAGGTGAAGATATTGCCTTTTCCAGCATAGGCCTCAAAACGCTCCAAATATCCTCTTGCAGATTCTACAAAAAGAGTGTTTCAAAACTGTTCTATCAAAAGGAAGGTTCAACCCTGTGAGTTGAATGAATGCATCGTGAAGAACTTTCTGAGAATGCTTCTCTGTAGTTTTTAGGTGAAGATATTCCATATCCCAGCACAGGCCTCGAAGTGCTCCAAATAACCAGTTGCAGATTTTCCCAAAAGAGTGTTTCAAAACTGCTCTTTCTACAGGTAAGTTCAAGTCTGTGAGTTGAATGCACTCGACACAAAGAAGTTTCTGAGAATGCTTCTGTTCAGTTTTTATGTGAAGATATTTCCTTTTCCAGCATAGGCCTCAAACGGCTCCAAATATCCACTTGCAGATTCTACAAGAAGAGTGTTTCCAAACTTCTCTATCAATTGGTAGGTTCAACTCTGTGAGTTGAATGAACTCATCACAAAGAAGTTTCTGAGAATCCTTCTCTCTAGTTTTTATGTGAAGATATTTCCTTTTCCAACATAGGCCTCAAGGTGCTCCGAATAAACACTTGCAGATTCTACAAACGTAATGTTTCCAAACTGTTCTATCAAAAGAAACGTTCAAGTCTGTGAGATGAATGCACTCATCACACAGAAGTTTCTGAGGATGCTTCTGTCTAGTTTTTAGGTGAAGATATTTCCTTTTCCAGCATAGGGCTCAAAAAGCTCCAAATATCCTCTTGCAGATTCTACAAAAAGAGTGTTTCAAAACTGTTCTATCAAAAGGAAGGTTCAACTCTGTGAGTTGAATGAATGCATCGTGAAGAACTTTCTGAGAATGCTTCTCTGTAGTTTTTAGGTGAAGATATTCCATATCCAGGCACAGGCCTCGAAGTGCTCCAAATATCCATTGCAGATTTTACAAAAGAGTGTTTCAAAACTGCACTTTCTACAAGTAAGTTCAACTCTGTGAGTTGAATGCACTCAACACAAAGAAGTTTCTGAGAATGCTTCTGTTCAGTTTTTATGTGAAGATATTTCCTTTTCCAACATCGGCCTCAAACGGCTCCAAATATCCACTTGCAGATTCTACAAAAAGAGTGTTTCAAAAATGTTCTATCAAAAGGAAGGTTCAACTCTGTGAGTAGAATGAATGCATCGTGAAGAAATTTCTGAGAATCCTTCTCTGTAGTTTTTAGGTGAAGATATTCCATATCCCAGCACAGGCCTCGAAGTGCTCCAAATAACCACTTGCAGATTTTACCAAAAGAGTGTTTCAAAACTGCTCTTTCTACAGGTAAGTTCAAGTCCGTGAGTTGAATGCACTCAACACAAGGAAGTTTCTGAGAATGCTTCTGTTCAGTTTTTATGTGAAGATATTTCCTTTTCCACCATAGGCCTCAAACGGCTCCAAATATCCACTTGCAGATCCTACAAAAAGAGTGTTTCCAAACTTCTCTATCAATTGGTAAGTTCAACTCTGTGAGTTGAATGAACTCATCACAAAGAAGTTTCTGAGAATCCTTCTCTCTAGTTTTTATGTGAAGATATTTCCTTTTCCAACATAGGCCTCAAGGTGCTCCGAATAAACACTTGCAGATTCTACAAACGTAATGTTTCCAAACTGTTCTATCAAAAGAAACGTTCAAGTCTGTGAGTTGAATGCACTCATCACACAGAAGTTTCTGAGAATGCTTCTGTCTAGTTTTTAGGTGAAGATATTTCCTTTTCCAGCATAGGCCTCAAAACGCTCCAAATATCCTCTTGCAGATTCTACAAAAAGAGTGTTTCAAAACTGTTCTATCAAAAGGAAGGTTCAACTCTGTGAGCTGAATGAATGCATCATGAAGAACTTTCTGAGAATGCTTCTCTGTAGTTTTTAGGTGAAGATATTCCATATCCCAGCACAGGCCTCGAAGTACTCCAAATAACCACTTGCAGATTTTACCAAAAGGGTGTTTCAAAACTGCTCTTTCTACAGGTAAGTTCAAGTCTGTGAGTTGAATGCACTCAACACAAAGAAGTTTCTGAGAATGCTTCTGTTCAGTTTTTATGTGAAGATACTTCCTTTTCCAGCATAGGCCTCAAACGGCTCCAAATATCCACTTGCAGATTCTACAAAAAGAGTGTTTCCAAACTTCTCTATCAATTGGTAGGTTCAACTCTGTGAGTTGAATGAACTCATCACAAAGAAGTTTCTGAGAATCCTTCTCTCTAGTTTTTATGTGAAGATATTTCCTTTTCCAACATAGGCCTCAAGGTGCTCCGAATAAACACTTGCAGATTCTACAAACGTAATGTTTCCAAACTGTTCCATCAAAAGAAACGTTCAAGTCTGTGAGTTGAATGCACTCATCACACAGAAGTTTCTGAGAATGCTTCTGTCTAGTTTTTAGGTGAAGATATTTCCTTTTCCAGCATAGGCCTCAAAACGCTCCAAATATCCTCTTGCAGATTCTACAAAAAGAGTGTTTCAAAACTGTTCTATCAAAAGGAAGGTTCAACTCTGTGAGTTGAATGAATGCATCGTGAAGAACTTTCTGAGAATGCTTCTCTGTAGTTTTTAGGTGAAGATATTCCATATCCCAGCACAGGCCTCGAAGTGCTCCAAATAACCACTTGCAGATTTTACCAAAAGAGTGTTTCAAAACTGCTCTTTCTACAGGTAAGTTCAAGTCTGTGAGTTGAATGCACTCAACACAAAGAAGTTTCTGAGAATGCTTCTGTTCAGTTTTTATGTGAAGATATTTCCTTTTCCAGCATAGGCCTCAAACGGCTCCAAATATCCACTTGCAGATTCTACAAAAAGAGTGTTTCCAAACTTCTCTATCAATTGGTAGGTTCAACTCTGTGAATTGAATGAACTCATCACAAAGAAGTTTCTGAGAATCCTTCTCTCTAGTTTTTATGTGAAGATATTTCCTTTTCCAACATAGGCCTCAAGGTGCTCCGAATAAACACTTGCAGATTCTACAAACGTAATGTTTCCAAACTGTTCTATGAAAAGAAACGTTCAAGTCTGTGAGTTGAATGCACTCATCACACAGAAGTTTCTGAGAATGCTTCTGTCTAGTTTTTAGGTGAAGATATTTCCTTTTCCAGCATAGGCCTCAAAACGTTCCAAATATCCTCTTGCAGATTCTACAAAAAGAGTGTTTCAAAACTGTTCTATCAAAAGGAAGGTTCAACTCTGTGAGTTGAATGAATGCATCGTGAAGAACTTTCTGAGAATGCTTCTCTGTAGTTTTTAGGTGAAGATATTCCATATCCCAGCACAGGCCTCGAAGTGCTCCAAATAACCATTGCAGATTTTACCAAAAGAGTGTTTCAAATTCTCTTTCTACAGGTAAGTTCAAGTCTGTGAGTTGAATGCACTCAACACAAAGAAGTTTCTGAGAATGCTTCTGTTCAGTTTTTATGTGAAGATATTTCCTTTTCCAGCATAGGCTTCAAACGGCTCCAAATATCCACTTGCAGATTCTACAAAAAGAGTGTTTCCAAACTTCTCTATCAATTGGTAGGTTCAACCCTGTGAGTTGAATGAACTCATCACAAAGAAGTTTCTGAGAATCTTTCTCTCTAGTTTTTATGTGAAGATATTTCCTTTTCCAACATAGGCCTCAAGTTGCTCCGAATAAACACTTGCAGATTCTACAAACGTAATGTTTCCAAACTGTTCTATCAAAAGAAACGTTCAAGTCTGTGGGTTGAATGCACTCATCGCACAGAAGTTTCTGAGGATGCTTCTGTCTAGTTTTTAGGTGAAGATATTTCCTTTTCCAGCATAGGCCTCAAAACGCTCCAAATATCCTCTTGCAGATTCTACAAAAAGAGTGTTTCAAAACTGTTCTATCAAAAGGAAGGTTCAACTCGGTGAGTTGAATGAATGCATCGCGAAGAACTTTCTGAGAATGCTTCTCTGTAGTTTTTAGGTGAAGATATTCCATATCCCAGCACAGGCCTCGAAGTGCTCCAAATAGCCACTTGCAGATTTTACCAAAAGAGTGTTTGAAAACTGCTCTTTCTACAGGTAAGTTCAAGTCCGTGAGTTGAATGCACTCAACACAAAGAAGTTTCTGAGAATGCTTCTGTTCAGTTTTTATGTGAAGATATTTCCTTTTCCACCATAGGCCTCAAACGGCTCCAAATATCCACTTGCAGATTTTACAAAAAGAGTGTTTCCAAACTTCTCTATCAATTGGTAAGTTCAACTCTGTGAGTTGAATGAACTCATCACAAAGAAGTTTCTGAGAATCCTTCTCTCTAGTTTTTATGTGAAGATATTTCCTTTTCCAACATAGGCCTCAAGGTGCTCCGAATAAACACTTGCAGATTCTACAAACGTAATGTTTCAAAAGTGTTCTATCAAAAGAAACGTTCTAGTCTGTGAGTTGAATGCACTCATCACACAGAAGTTTCTGAGAATGCTTCTGTCTAGTTTTTAGGTGAAGATATTTCCTTTTCCAGCATAGGCCTCAAAACGCTCCAAATATCCTCTTGCAGATTCTACAAAAAGAGTGTTTCAAAACTGTTCTATCAAAAGGAAGGTTCAACCCTGTGAGTTGAATGAATGCATCGTGAAGGACTTTCTGAGAATGTTTCTCTAGTTTTTAGGTGAAGATATTCCATATCCCAGCACAGGCCTCGAAGTGCTCCAAATAACCACTTGCAGATTTTACCAAAAGAGTGTTTCAAAACTGCTCTTTCTACAGGTAAGTTCAAGTCTGTGAGTTTAATGCACTCGACAAAGAAGTTTCTGAGAATGCTTCTGTTCAGTTTTTATGTGAAGATATTTCCTTTTCCAGCATAGGCCTCAAACGGCTCCAAATATCCACTTGCAGATTCTACAAAAAGAGTGTTTCCAAACTTCTCTATCAATTGGTAGGTTCAACTCTGTGAGGTGAATGAACTCATCACAAAGAAGTTTCTGAGAATCCTTCTCTCTAGTTTTTATGTGAAGATATTTACTTTTCCAACATAGGCCTCAAGGTGCTCCGAATAAACACTTGCAGATTCTACAAACGTAATGTTTCCAAACTGTTCTATCAAAAGAAACGTTCAAGTCTGTGAGATGAATGCACTCATCACACAGAAGTTTCTGAGGATGCTTCTGTCTAGTTTTTAGGTGAAGATATTTCCTTTTCCAGCATAGGCCTCAAAACGCTCCAAATATCTTCTTGCAGATTCTACAAAAAGAGTGTTTCAAAACTGTTCTATCAAAAGGAAGGTTCAACTCTGTGAGTTGAATGAATGCATCGTGAAGAACTTTCTGAGAATGCTTCTCTGTAGTTTTTAGGTGAAGATATTCCATATCCAGGCACAGGCCTCGAAGTGCTCCAAATATCCATTGCAGATTTTACCAAAAGAGTGTTTCAAAACTGCTCTTTTTACAAGTAAGTTCAACTCTGTGAGTTGAATGCACTCAACACAAAGAAGTTTCTGAGAATGCTTCTGTTCAGTTTTTATGTAAAGATATTTCCTTTTCCAACATCGGCCTCAAACGGCTCCAAATATCCACTTGCAGATTCTACAAAAAGAGTGTTTCCAAACTTCTCTATCAATTGGTAGGTTCAACTCTGTGAGTTGAATGAACTCATCGCAAAGAAGTTTCTGAGAATCCTTCTCTCTAGTTTTTATGTGAAGATATTTCCTTTTCCAACATAGGCCTCAAGGTGCTCCGAATAAACACTTGCAGATTCTAGAAACGTAATGTTTCCAAACTGTTCTATCAAAAGAAACGTTCATGTCTGTGAGGTGAATGCACTCATCACACAGAAGTTTCTGAGAATGCTTCTGTCTAGTTTTTAGGTGAAGATATTTCCTTTTCCAGCATAGGCCACAAAACGCTCCAAATATCCTCTTGCAGATTCTACAAAAAGAGTGTTTCAAAACTGTTCTATCAAAAGGAAGGTTCAACTCTGTGAGTTGAATGAATGCATCGTGAAGAACTTTCTGAGAATGCTTCTCTGTAGTTTTTAGGTGAAGATATTCCATATCCCAGCACAGGCCTCGAAGTGCTCCAAATAACCACTTGCAGATTTTAACAAAAGAGTGTTTCAAAACTGCTCTTTCTATAGGTAAGTTCAAGCCTGTGAGTTGAATGCACTCAACACAAAGAAGTTTCTGAGAATGCTTCTGTTCAGTTTTTATGTGAAGATACTTCCTTTTCCAGCAGAGGCCTCAAACGGCTCCAAATATCCACTTGCAGATTCTACAAAAAGAGTGTTTCCAAACTTCTCTATCAATTGGTAGGTTCAACTCTGTGAGTTGAATGAAATCATCACAAAGAAGTTTCTGAGAATCCTTCTCTCTAGTTTTTATTTGAAGATATTTACTTTTCCAACATAGGCCTTAAGGTGCTCCGAATAAACACTTGCAGATTCTACAAACGTAATGTTTCCAAACTGTTCTATCAAAAGAAACGTTCAAGTCTGTGAGTTGAATGCACTCATCACACAGAAGTTTCTGAGAATACTTCTGTCTAGTTTTTAGGTGAAGATATTTCCTTTTCCAGCATAGGCCTCAAAACGCTCCAAATATCCTCTTGCAGATTCTACAAAAAGAGTGTTTCAAAACTGTTCTATCAAAAGGAAGGTACAACTCTGTGAGTTGAATGAATGCATCGTGAAGAACTTTCTGAGAATGCTTCTCTGTAGTTTTTAGGTGAAGATATTCCATATCCCAGCACAGGCCTCGAAGTGCTCCAAATAACCACTTGCAGATTTTACCAAAAGAGTGTTTCAAAACTGCTCTTTCTACAGGTAAGTTCAAGTCTGTGAGTTGAATGCACTCAACACAAAGAAGTTTCTGAGAATGCTTCTGTTCAGTTTTTATGTGAAGATATTTCCTTTTCCAGCATAGGCCTCAAACGGCTCCAAATGTCCACTTGCAGATTCTACAAAAAGAGTGTTTCCAAACTTCTCTATCAATTGGTAGGTTCAACTCTGTGAGTTGAATGAACTCATCGCAAAGAAGTTTCGGAGAATCCTTCTCTCTAGTTTTTATGTGAAGATATTTCCTTTTCCAACATAGACCTCAAGGTGCTCCGAATAAACAATTGCAGATTCTACAAACGTAACGTTTCAAAACTGTTCTATCAAAAGAAACGTTCAAGTCTGTGAGATGAATGCACTCATCGCACAGAAGTTTCTGAGAATGCTTCTGTCTAGTTTTTAGGTGAAGATATTTCCTTTTCCAGCATAGGCCTCAAAACGCTCCAAATATCCTCTTGCAGATTCTACAAAAAGAGTGTTTCAAAACTGTTCTATCAAAAGGAAGGTTCAACTCTGTGAGTTGAATGAATGCATCGTGAAGAACTTTCTGAGAATGCTTCTCTGTAGTTTTTAGGTGAAGATATTCCATATCCCAGCACAGGCCTCGAAGTGCTCCATATAACCACTTGCAGATATTACCAAAAGAGTGTTTCAAAACTGCTCTTTCTACAGGTAAGTTCAAGTCTGTGAGTTGAATGCACTCAACACAAAGAAGTTTCTGAGAATGCTTCTGTTCAGTTTTTATGTGAAGATATTTCTTTTTCCAGCATAGGCCTCAAACGGCTCCAAATATCCACTTGCAGATTCTACAAAAAGAGTGTTTCCAAACTTCTCTATCAGTTGGTAGGTACAACTCTGTGAGTTGAATGAACTCATCACAAAGAAGTTTCTGAGAATCCTTCTCTCTAGTTTTTATGTGAAGATATTTCCTTTTCCAACATAGGCCTCAAGGTGCTCCGAATAAACACTTGCAGATTCTACAAACGTAATGTTTCCAAACTGTTCTATCAAAAGAAACGTTCAAGTCTGTGAGTTGAATGCACTCATCACACAGAAGTTTCTGAGAATGCTTCTGTCTAGTTTTTAGGTGAAGATATTTCCTTTTCCAGCATAGGCCTCAAAACGCTCCAAATATCCTCTTGCAGATACTACAAAAAGAGTGTTTCAAAACTGTTCTATCAAAAGGAAGGTTCAACCCTGTGAGTTGAATGAATGCATCGTGAAGAACTTTCTGAGAATGTTTCTCTAGATTTTAGGTGAAGATATTCCATATCCCAGCACAGGCCTCGAAGTGCTCCAAATAACCACTTGCAGATTTTACCAAAAGAGTGTTTCAAAACTGCTCTTTCTACAGGTAAGTTCAAGTCTGTGAGTTGAATGCACTCGACACAAAGAAGTTTCTGAGAATGCTTCTGTTCAGTTTTTATGTGAAGATATTTCCTTTTCCAGCATAGGCCTCAAACGGCTCCAAATATCCACTTGCAGATTCTACAAAAAGAGTGTTTCCAAACTTCTCCATCAATTGGTAGGTTCAACTCTGTGAGTTGAATGAACTCATCACAAAGAAGTTTCTGAGAATCCTTCTCTCTAGTTTTTATGTGAAGATATTTACTTTTCCAACATAGGCCTCAAGGTGCTCCGAATAAACACTTGCAGATTCTACAAACGTAATGTTTCCAAACTGTTCTATCAAAAGAAACGTTCAAGTCTGTGAGATGAATGCACTCATCACACAGAAGTTTCTGAGGATGCTTCTGTCTAGTTTTTAGGTGAAGATATTTCCTTTTCCAGCATAGGCCTCAAAACGCTCCAAATATCTTCTTGCAGATTCTACAAAAAGAGTGTTTCAAAACTGTTCTATCAAAAGGAAGGTTCAACTCTGTGAGTTGAATGAATGCATCGTGAAGAACTTTCTGAGAATGCTTCTCTGTAGTTTTTAGGTGAAGATATTCCATATCCAGGCACAGGCCTCGAAGTGCTCCAAATATCCATTGCAGATTTTACCAAAAGAGTGTTTCAAAACTGCTCTTTTTACAAGTAAGTTCAACTCTGTGAGTTGAATGCACTCAACACAAAGAAGTTTCTGAGAATGCTTCTGTTCAGTTTTTATGTAAAGATATTTCCTTTTCCAACATCGGCCTCAAACGGCTCCAAATATCCACTTGCAGATTCTACAAAAAGAGTGTTTCCAAACTTCTCTATCAATTGGTAGGTTCAACTCTGTGAGTTGAATGAACTCATCGCAAAGAAGTTTCTGAGAATCCTTCTCTCTAGTTTTTATGTGAAGATATTTCCTTTTCCAACATAGGCCTCAAGGTGCTCCGAATAAACACTTGCAGATTCTAGAAACGTAATGTTTCCAAACTGTTCTATCAAAAGAAACGTTCATGTCTGTGAGTTGAATGCACTCATCACACAGAAGTTTCTGAGAATGCTTCTGTCTAGTTTTTAGGTGAAGATATTTCCTTTTCCAGCATAGGCCACAAAACGCTCCAAATATCCTCTTGCAGATTCTACAAAAAGAGTGTTTCAAAACTGTTCTATCAAAAGGAAGGTTCAACTCTGTGAGTTGAATGAATGCATCGTGAAGAACTTTCTGAGAATGCTTCTCTGTAGTTTTTAGGTGAAGATATTCCATATCCCAGCACAGGCCTCGAAGTGCTCCAAATAACCACTTGCAGATTTTAACAAAAGAGTGTTTCAAAACTGCTCTTTCTATAGGTAAGTTCAAGCCTGTGAGTTGAATGCACTCAACATAAAGAAGTTTCTGAGAATGCTTCTGTTCAGTTTTTATGTGAAGATACTTCCTTTTCCAGCATAGGCCTCAAACGGCTCCAAATATCCACTTGCAGATTCTACAAAAAGAGTGCTTCCAAACTTCTCTATCAATTGGTAGGTTCAACTCTGTGAGTTGAATGAAATCATCACAAAGAAGTTTCTGAGAATCCTTCTCTCTAGTTTTTATTTGAAGATATTTACTTTTCCAACATAGGCCTCAAGGTGCTCCGAATAAACACTTGCAGATTCTACAAACGTAATGTTTCCAAACTGTTCTATCAAAAGAAACGTTCAAGTCTGTGAGTTGAATGCACTCATCACACAGAAGTTTCTGAGAATACTTCTGTCTAGTTTTTAGGTGAAGATATTTCCTTTTCCAGCATAGGCCTCAAAACGCTCCAAATATCCTCTTGCAGATTCTACAAAAAGAGTGTTTCAAAACTGTTCTATCAAAAGGAAGGTTCAACTCTGTGAGTTGAATGAATGCATCGTGAAGAACTTTCTGAGAATGCTTCTCTGTAGTTTTTAGGTGAAGATATTCCATATCCCAGCACAGGCCTCGAAGTGCTCCAAATAACCACTTGCAGATTTTACCAAAAGAGTGTTTCAAAACTGCTCTTTCTACAGGTAAGTTCAAGTCTGTGAGTTGAATGCACTCAACACAAAGAAGTTTCTGAGAATGCTTCTGTTCAGTTTTTATGTGAAGATATTTCCTTTTCCAGCATAGGCCTCAAACGGCTCCAAATATCCACTTGCAGATTCTACAAAAAGAGTGTTTCCAAACTTCTCTATCAATTGGTAGGTTCAACTCTGTGAGTTGAATGAACTCATCGCAAAGAAGTTTCGGAGAATCCTTCTCTCTAGTTTTTATGTGAAGATATTTCCTTTTCCAACATAGGCCTCAAGGTGCTCCGAATAAACAATTGCAGATTCTACAAACGTAACGTTTCAAAACTGTTCTATCAAAAGAAACGTTCAAGTCTGTGAGTTGAATGCACTCATCGCACAGAAGTTTCTGAGAATGCTTCTGTCTAGTTTTTAGGTGAAGATATTTCCTTTTCCAGCATAGGCCTCAAAACGCTCCAAATATCCTCTTGCAGATTCTACAAAAACAGTGTTTCAAAACTGTTCTATCAAAAGGAAGGTTCAACTCTGTGAGTTGAATGAATGCATCGTGAAGAACTTTCTGAGAATGCTTCTCTGTAGATTTTAGGTGAAGATATTCCATATCCCAGCACAGGCCTCGAAGTGCTCCATATAACCACTTGCAGATATTACCAAAAGAGTGTTTCAAAACTGCTCTTTCTACAGGTAAGTTCAAGTCTGTGAGTTGAATGCACTCAACACAAAGAAGTTTCTGAGAATGCTTCTGTTCAGTTTTTATGTGAAGATATTTCTTTTTCCAGCATAGGCCTCAAACGGCTCCAAATATCCACTTGCAGATTCTACAAAAAGAGTGTTTCCAAACTTCTCTATCAGTTGGTAGGTACAACTCTGTGAGTTGAATGAACTCATCACAAAGAAGTTTCTGAGAATCCTTCTCTCTAGTTTTTATGTGAAGATATTTCCTTTTCCAACATAGGCCTCAAGGTGCTCCGAATAAACACTTGCAGATTCTACAAACGTAATGTTTCCAAACTGTTCTATCAAAAGAAACGTTCAAGTCTGTGAGTTGAATGCACTCATCACACAGAAGTTTCTGAGGATGCTTCTGTCTAGTTTTTAGGTGAAGATATTTCCTTTTCCAGCATAGGCCTCAAAACGCTCCAAATATCCTCTTGCAGATTCTACAAAAAGAGTGTTTCAAAACTGTTCTTTCAAAAGGAAGGTTCAACTCTGTGAGTTGAATGAATGCATCGTGAAGAACTTTCTGAGAATGCTTCTCTGTAGTTTTTAGGTGAAGATATTCCATATCCCAGCACAGGCCTCGAAGTGCTCCAAATAACCACTTGCAGATTTTACAAAAAGAGTGTTTGAAAACTGCTCTTTCTACAGGTAAGTTCAAGTCCGTGAGTTGAATGCACTCAACACAAGGAAGTTTCTGAGAATGCTTCTGTTCAGTTTTTATGTGAAGATATTTCCTTTTCCAGCATAGGCCTCAAACGGCTCCAAATATCCACTTGCAGATTCTACAAGAAGAGTGTTTCCAAACTTCTCTATCAATTGGTAGGTTCAACTCTGTGAGTTGAATGAACTCATCACAAAGAAGTTTCTGAGAATCCTTCTCTCTAGTTTTTATGTGAAGATATTTCCTTTTCCAACATAGGCCTCAAGGTGCTCCGAATAAACACTTGCAGATTCTACAAACGTAATGTTTCCAAACTGTTCTATCAAAAGAAACGTTCAAGTCTGTGAGTTGAATGCACTCATCACACAGAAGTTTCTGAGGATGCTTCTGTCTAGTTTTTAGGTGAAGATATTTCCTTTTCCAGCATAGGCCTCAAAACGCTCCAAATATCCTCTTGCAGATTCTACAAAAAGAGTGTTTCAAAACTGTTCTATCAAAAGGAAGGTTGAACTCTGTGAGTTGAATGAATGCATCGTGAAGAACTTTCTGAGAATGCTTCTCTGTAGTTTTTAGGTGAAGATATTCCATATCCCAGCCCAGGCCTCGAAGTGCTCCAAATAACCACTTGCAGATTTTACCAAAAGAGTGTTTCAAAACTGCTCTTTCTACAGGTAAGTTCAAGTCTGTGGGTTGAATGCACTCAACACAAAGAAGCTTCTGAGAATGCTTCTGTTCAGTTTTTATGTGAAGATATTTCCTTTTCCAGCATAGGCCTCAAACGGCTCCAAATATCCACTTGCAGATTCTACAAAAAGAGTGTTTCCAAACTTCTCTATCAATTGGTAGGTTAAACTCTGTGAGTTGAATGAACTCATCACAAAGAAGTTTCTGAGAATCCTTCTCTCTAGTTTTTATGTGAAGATATTTCCTTTTCCAACATAGGCCTCAAGGTGCTCCGAATAAACACTTGCAGATTCTACAAACGTAATGTTTCCAAACTGCTCTATCAAAAGAAACGTTCAAGTCTGTGAGTTGAATGCACTCATCGCACAGAAGTTTCTGAGAATACTTCTGTCTAGTTTTTAGGTGAAGATATTTCCTTTTCCAGCATAGGGCTCAAAAAGCTCCAAATATCCTCTTGCAGATTCTACAAAAAGAGTGTTTCAAAACTGTTCTATCAAAAGGAAGGTTCAACTCTGTGAGTAGAATGAATGCATCGTGAAGAACTTTCTGAGAATGCTTCTCTGTAGTTTTTAGGTGAAGATATTCCATATCCCAGCACAGGCCTCGAAGTGCTCCAAATAACCACTTGCAGATTTTACCAAAAGAGTGTTTCAAAACTGCTCTTTCTACAGGTAAGTTCAAGTCTGTGAGTTGAGTGCACTCAACACAAAGAAGTTTCTGAGAATGCTTCTGTTCAGTTTTTATGTGAAGATATTTCCTTTTCCAGCATAGGCCTCAAACGGCTCCAAATATCCACTTGCAGATTCTACAAAAAGAGTGTTTCCAAACTTCTCTATCAATTGGTAGGTTCAACTCTGTGAGTTGAATGAACTCATCACAAAGAAGTTTCTGAGAATCCTTCTCTCTAGTTTTTATGTGAAGATATTTCCTTTTCCAACATAGGCCTCAAGGTGCTCCGAATAAACACTTGCAGATTCTACAAACGTAATGTTTCAAAACTGTTCTATCAAAAGAAACGTTCATGTCTGTGAGTTGAATGCACTCATCACAAAGAAGTTTCTGAGAATGCTTCTGTCTAGTTTTTAGGTGAAGATATTTCCTTTTCCAGCATAGGCCTCAAAACGCTCCAAATATCCTCTTGCAGATTCTACAAAAAGAGTGTTTCAAAACTGTTCTATCAAAAGGAAGGTTCAACTCGGTGAGTTGAATGAATGCATCGTGAAGAACTTTCTGAGAATGCTTCTCTGTAGTTTTTAGCTGAAGATATTCCATATCCCAGCACAGGCCTCGAAGTGCTCCAAATAACCACTTGCAGATTTTACCAAAAGAGTGTTTCAAAACTGCTCTTTCTACAGGTAAGTTCAAGTCTGTGAGTTGAATGCAGTCAACACAAAGAAGTTTCTGAGAATGCTTCTGTTCAGTTTTATGTGACGATATTTCCTTTTCCAGCATAGGCCTCAAACGGCTCCAAATATCCACTTGCAGATTCTACAAAAAGAGTGTTTCCAAACTTCTCTATCAATTGGTAGGTTCAACTCTGTGAGTTGAATGAACTCATCGCAAAGAAGTTTCTGAGAATCCTTCTCTCTAGTTTTTATGTGAAGATATTTCCTTTTCCAACATTGGCCTCAAGGTGCTCCGAATAAACACTTGCAGATTCTACAAACGTAATGTTTCCAAACTGTTCTATCAAAAGAAACGTTCAAGTCTGTGAGTTGAATGCACTCATCACACAGAAGTTTCTGAGAATACTTCTGTCTAGTTTTTAGGTGAAGATATTTCCTTTTCCAGCATAGGGCTCAAAAAGCTCCAAATATCCTCTTGCAGATTCTACAAAAAGAGTGTTTCAAAACTGTTCTATCAAAAGGAAGGTTCAACTCTGTGAGTTGAATGAATGCATCGTGAAGAACTTTCTGAGAATGCTTCTCTGTAGTTTTTAGGTGAAGATATTACATATCCCAGCACAGGCCTCGAAGTGCTCCAAATAACCACTTGCAGATTTTACCAAAAGAGTGTTTCAAAACTGCTCTTTCTACAGGTAAGTTCAAGTCTGTGGGTTGAATGCACTCAACACAAAGAAGTTTCTGAGAATGCTTCTGTTCAGTTTTTATGTGAAGATATTTCCTTTTCCAGCATAGGCCTCAAACGGCTCAAAATATACACTTGCAGATTCTACAAAAAGGGTGTTTCCAAACTTCTCTATTAATTGGTAGGTTCAACTCTGTGAGTTGAATGAACTCATCACAAAGAAGTTTCTGAGAATCCTTCTCTCTAGTTTTTATGTGAAGATATTTCCTTTTCCAACATAGGCCTCAAGGTGCTCCGAATAAACACTTGCAGATTCTACAAACGTAATGTTTCCAAACTGTTCTATCAAAAGAAACGTTCAAGTCTGTGAGTTGAATGCACTCATCGCACAGAAGTTTCTGAGAATACTTCTGTCTAGTTTTTAGTTGAAGATATTTCCTTTTCCAGCATAGGGCTCAAAAAGCTCCAAATATCCTCTTGCAGATTCTACAAAAAGAGTGTTTCAAAACTGTTCTATCAAAAGGAAGGTTCAACTCTGTGAGTAGAATGAATGCATCGTGAAGAACTTTCTGAGAATGCTTCTCTGTAGTTTTTAGGTGAAGATATTCCATATCCCAGCACAGGCCTCGAAGTGCTCCAAATAACCACTTGCAGATTTTACCAAAAGAGTGTTTCAAAACTGCTCTTTCTTCAGGTAAGTTCAAGTCTGTGAGTTGAATGCACTCAACACAAAGAAGTTTCTGAGAATGCTTCTGTTCAGTTTTTATGTGAAGATATTTCCTTTTCCAGCATAGGCCTCAAACGGCTCCAAATATCCACTTGCAGATTCTACAAAAAGAGTGTTTCCAAACTTCTCTATCAATTGGTAGGTTCAACTCTGTGAGTTGAATGAACTCATCACAAAGAAGTTTCTGAGAATCCTTCTCTCTAGTTTTTATGTGAAGATATTTCCTTTTCCAACATAGGCCTCAAGGTGCTCCGAATAAACACTTGCAGATTCTACAAACGTAATGTTTCCAAACTGTTCTATCAAAAGAAACGTTCAAGTCTGTGAGTTGAATGCACTCATCGCACAGAAGTTTCTGAGAATACTTCTGTCTAGTTTTTAGGTGAAGATATTTCCTTTTCCAGCATAGGGCTCAAAAAGCTCCAAATATCCTCTTGCAGATTCTACAAAAAGAGTGTTTCAAAACTGTTCTATCAAAAGGAAGGTTCAACTCTGTGAGTAGAATGAATGCATCGTGAAGAACTTTCTGAGAATGCTTCTCTGTAGTTTTTAGGTGAAGATATTCCATATCCCAGCACAGGCCTCGAAGTGCTCCAAATAACCACTTGCAGATTTTACCAAAAGAGTGTTTCAAAACTGCTCTTTCTTCAGGTAAGTTCAAGTCTGTGAGTTGAATGCACTCAACACAAAGAAGTTTCTGAGAATGCTTCTGTTCAGTTTTTATGTGAAGATATTTCCTTTTCCAGCATAGGCCTCAAACGGCTCCAAATATCCACTTGCAGATTCTACAAAAAGAGTGTTTCCAAACTTCTCTATCAATTGGTAGGTTCAACTCTGTGAGTTGAATGAACTCATCACAAAGAAGTTTCTGAGAATCCTTCTCTCTAGTTTTTATGTGAAGATATTTCCTTTTCCAACATAGGCCTCAAGGTGCTCCGAATAAACACTTGCAGATTCTACAAACGTAATGTTTCAAAACTGTTCTATCAAAAGAAACGTTCAAGTCAGTGAGATGAATGCACTCATCACACAGAAGTTTCTGAGGATGCTTCTGTCTAGTTTTTAGGTGAAGATATTTCCTTTTCCAGCATAGGCCTCAAAACGCTCCAAATATCTTCTTGCAGATTCTACAAAAAGAGTGTTTCAAAACTGTTCTATCAAAAGGAAGGTTCAACTCTGTGAGTTGAATGAATGCATCGTGAAGAACTTTCTGAGAATGCTTCTCTGTAGTTTTTAGGTGAAGATATTCCATATCCCAGCACAGGCCTCGAAGTGCTCCAAATAACCACTTGCAGATTTTAACAAAAGAGTGTTTCAAAACTGCTCTTTCTATAGGTAAGTTCAAGCTTGTGAGTTGAATGCACTCAACACAAAGAAGTTTCTGAGAATGCTTCTGTTCAGTTTTTATGTGAAGATACTTCCTTTTCCAGCATAGGCCTCAAACGGCTCCAAATATCCACTTGCAGATTCTACAAAAAGAGTGTTTCCAAACTTCTCTATCAATTGGTAGGTTCAACTCTGTGAGTTGAATGAACTCATCGCAAAGAAGTTTCGGAGAATCCTTCTCTCTAGTTTTTATGTGAAGATATTTCCTTTTCCAACATAGGCCTCAAGGTGCTCCGAATAAACACTTGCAGATTCTACAAACGTAACGTTTCAAAACTGTTCTATCAAAAGAAACGTTCAAGTCTGTGAGTTGAATGCACTCATCGCACAGAAGTTTCTGAGAATGCTTCTGTCTAGCTTTTAGGTGAAGATATTTCCTTTTCCAGCATAGGCCTCAAAACGCTCCAAATATCCTCTTGCAGATTCTACAAAAAGAGTGTTTCAAAACTGTTCTTTCAAAAGGAAGGTTCAACTCTGTGAGTAGAATGAATGCATCGTGAAGAACTTTCTGAGAATGCTTCTCTGTAGTTTTTAGGTGAAGATATTCCATATCCCAGCACAGGCCTCGAAGTGCTCCAAATAACCACTTGCAGATTTTACAAGAAGAGTGTTTGAAAACTGCTCTTTCTACAGGTAAGTTCAAGTCCGTGAGTTGAATGCACTCAACACAAGGAAGTTTCTGAGAATGCTTCTGTTCAGTTTTTATGTGAAGATATTTCCTTTTCCAGCATAGGCCTCAAACGGCTCCAAATATCCACTTGCAGATTCTACAAAAAGAGTGTTTCCAAACTTCTCTATCAATTGGTAGGTTCAGCACTGTGAGTTGAATGAACTCATCACAAAGAAGTTTCTGAGAATCCTTCTCTCTAGTTTTTATGTGAAGATATTTACTTTTCCAACATAGGCCTCAAGGTGCTCCGAATAAACACTTGCAGATTCTACAAACGTAATGTTTCCAAACTGTTCTATCAAAAGAAACTTTCATGTCTGTGAGATGAATGCACTCATCACAAAGAAGTTTCTGAGAATGCTTCTGTCTAGTTTTTAGGTGAAGATATTTCCTTTTCCAGCATAGGCCTCAAAACGCTCCAAATATCCTATTGCAGATTCTACAAAAAGAGTGTTTCAAAACTGTTCTATCAAAAGGAAGGTTCAACTCGGTGAGTTGAATGAATGCATCGTGAAGAACTTTCTGAGAATGCTTCTCTGTAGTTTTTAGGTGAAGATATTCCATATCCCAGCACAGGCCTCGAAGTGCTCCAAATAACCACTTGCAGATTTTACCAAAAGAGTGTTTCAAAACTGCTCTTTCTACAGGTAAGTTCAAGTCTGTGAGTTGAATGCACTCAACACAAAGAAGTTTCTGAGAATGCTTCTGTTCAGTTTTATGTGAAGATATTTCCTTTTCCAGCATAGGCCTCAAACGGCTCCAAATATCCACTTGCAGATTCTACAAAAAGAGTGTTTCCAAACTTCTCTATCAATTGGTAGGTTCAACTCTGTGAGTTGAATGAACTCATCGCAAAGAAGTTTCTGAGAATCCTTCTCTCTAGTTTTTATGTGAAGATATTTCCTTTTCCAACATTGGCCTCAAGGTGCTCCGAATAAACACTTGCAGATTCTACAAACATAATGTTTCAAAACTGTTCTATCAAAAGAAGCGTTCAAGTCTGTGAGTTGAATGCACTCATCACACAGAAGTTTCTGAGAATACTTCTGTCTAGTTTTTAGGTGAAGATATTTCCTTTTCCAGCATAGGGCTCAAAACGCTCCAAATATCCTCTTGCAGATTCTACAAAAAGAGTGTTTCAAAACTGTTCTATCAAAAGGAAGGTTCAACTCTGTGAGTTGAATGAATGCATCGTGAAGAACTTTCTGAGAATGCTTCTCTGTAGTTTTTAGGTGAAGATATTCCATATCCCAGCACAGGCCTCGAAGTGCTCCAAATAACCACTTGCAGATTTTAACAAAAGAGTGTTTCAAAACTGCTCTTTCTATACGTAAGTTCAAGCCTGTGAGTTGAATGCACTCAACACAAAGAAGTTTCTGAGAATGCTTCTGTTCAGTTTTTATGTGAAGATACTTCCTTTTCCAGCATAGGCCTCAAACGGCTCCAAATATCCACTTGCAGATTCTACAAAAAGAGTGTTTCCAAACTTCTCTATCAATTGGTAGGTTCAACTCTGTGAGTTGAATGAACTCATCGCAAAGAAGTTTCGAAGAATCCTTCTCTCTAGTTTTTATGTGAAGATATTTCCTTTTCCAACATAGGCCTCAAGGTGCTCCGAATAAACACTTGCAGATTCTACAAACGTAACGTTTCAAAACTGTTCTATCAAAAGAAACGTTCAAGTCTGTGAGTTGAATGCACTCATCGCACAGAAGTTTCTGAGAATGCTTCTGTCTAGCTTTTAGGTGAAGATATTTCCTTTTCCAGCATAGGCCTCAAAACACTCCAAATATCCTCTTGCAGATTCTACAAAAACAGTATTTCAAAACTGTTCTATCAAAAGGAAGGTTCAACTCTGTGAGTTGAATGAATGCATCGTGAAGAACTTTCTGAGAATGCTTCTCTGTAGTTTTTAGGTGAAGATATTCCATATCCCAGCACAGGCCTCGAAGTGCTCCAAATAACCACTTGCAGATATTACCAAAAGAGTGTTTCAAAACTGCTCTTTCTACAGGTAAGTTCAAGTCTGTGTGTTGAATGCACTCAACACAAAGAAGTTTCTGAGAATGCTTCTGTTCAGTTTTTATGTGAAGATATTTCCTTTTCCAGCATAGGCCTCAAACGGCTCCAAATATCCACTTGCAGATTCTACAAAAAGAGTGTTTCCAAACTTCTCTATCAATTGGTAGGTACAACTCTGTGAGTTGAATGAACTCATCACAAAGAAGTTTCTGAGAATCCTTCTCTCTAGTTTTTATGTGAAGATATTTCCTTTTCCAACATAGGCCTCAAGGTGCTCCGAATAAACACTTGCAGATTCTACAAACGTAATGTTTCCAAACTGTTCTATCAAAAGAAACGTTCAATTCTGTGAGTTGAATGCACTCATCACACAGAAGTTTCTGAGGATGCTTCTGTCTAGTTTTTAGGTGAAGATATTTCCTTTTCCAGCATAGGCCTCAAAACGCTCCAAATATCCTCTTGCAGATTCTACAAAAAGAGTGTTTCAAAACTGTTCTTTCAAAAGGAAGGTTCAACTCTGTGAGTAGAATGAATGCATCGTGAAGAACTTTCTGAGAATGCTTCTCTGTAGTTTTTAGGTGAAGATATTCCATATCCCAGCACAGGCCTCGAAGTGCTCCAAATAACCACTTGCAGATTTTACAAGAAGAGTGTTTGAAAACTGCTCTTTCTACAGGTAAGTTCAAGTCTGTGGGTTGAATGCACTCAACACAAAGAAGTTTCTGAGAATGCTTCTGTTCAGTTTTTATGTGAAGATACTTCCTTTTCCAGCATAGGCCTCAAACGGCTCCAAATATCCACTTGCAGATTCTACAAAAAGAGTGTTTCCAAACTTCTCTATCAATTGGTAGGTTCAACTCTGTGAGTTGAATGAACTCATCGCAAAGAAGTTTCAGAGAATCCTTCTCTCTAGTTTTTATGTGAAGATATTTCCTTTTCCAACATAGGCCTCAAGGTGCTCCGAATAAACACTTGCAGATTCTACAAACGTAACGTTTCAAAACTGTTCTATCAAAAGAAACGTTCAAGTCTGTGAGTTGAATGCACTCATCGCACAGAAGTTTCTGAGAATGCTTCTGTCTAGCTTTTAGGTGAAGATATTTCCTTTTCCAGCATAGGCCTCAAAACGCTCCAAATATCCTCTTGCAGATTCTACAAAAACAGTATTTCAAAACTGTTCTATCAAAAGGAAGGTTCAACTCTGTGAGTTGAATGAATGCATCGTGAAGAACTTTCTGAGAATGCTTCTCTGTAGTTTTTAGGTGAAGATATTCCATAACCCAGCACAGGCCTCGAAGTGCTCCAAATAACCACATGCAGATTTTACCAAAAGAGTGTTTCAAAACTGCTCTTTCTACAGGTAAGTTCAAGTCTGTGAGTTGAATGCACTCAACACAAAGAAGTTTCTGAGAATGCTTCTGTTCAGTTTTTATTTGAAGATATTACCTTTTCCAGCATAGGCCTCAAACGGCTCCAAATATCCACTTGCAGATTCTACAAAAAGAGTGTTTCCAAACTTCTCTATCAATTGGTAGGTTGAACTCTGTGAGTTGAATGAAATCATCACAAAGAAGTTTCTGAGAATCCTTCTCTCTAGTTTTTATGTGAAGATATTTACTTTTCCAACATAGGCCTCAAGGTGCTCCGAATAAACACTTGCAGATTCTACAAACGTAATGTTTCCAAACTGTTCTATCAAAAGAAACGTTCAAGTCTGTGAGTTGAATGCACTCATCACACAGAAGTTTCTGAGAATACTTCTGTCTAGTTTTTAGGTGAAGATATTTCCTTTTCCAGCATAGGCCTCAAAACGCTCCAAATATCCTCTTGCAGATTCTACAAAAAGAGGGTTTCAAAACTGTTCTATCAAAAGGAAGGTTCAACTCTGTGAGTTGAATGAATGCATCGTGAAGAACTTTCTGAGAATGCTTCTCTGTAGTTTTTAGGTGAAGATATTCCATATCCCAGCACAGGCCTCGAAGTGCTCCAAATAACCACTTGCAGATTTTACCAAAAGAGTGTTTCAAAACTGCTCTTTCTACAGGTAAGTTCAAGTCTGTGAGTTGAATGCACTCAACACAAAGAAGTTTCTGAGAATGCTTCTGTTCAGTTTTTATGTGAAGATATTTCCTTTTCCAGCATAGGCCTCAAACGGCTCCAAATATCCACTTGCAGATTCTACAAAAAGAGTGTTTCCAAACTTCTCTATCAATTGGTAGGTTCAACTCTGTGAGTTGAATGAACTCATCACAAAGAAGTTTCTGAGAATCCTTCTCTCTAGTTTTTATGTGAAGATATTTCCTTTTCCAACATAGGCCTCAAGGTGCTCCGAATAAACACTTGCAGATTCTACAAACGTAATGTTTCCAAACTGTTCTATGAAAAGAAACGTTCAAGTCTGTGAGTTGAATGCACTCATCACACAGAAGTTTCTGAGAATGCTTCTGTCTAGTTTTTAGGTGAAGATATTTCCTTTTCCAGCATAGGCCTCAAAACGTTCCAAATATCCTCTTGCAGATTCTACAAAAAGAGTGTTTCAAAACTGTTCTATCAAAAGGAAGGTTCAACTCTGTGAGTTGAATGAATGCATCGTGAAGAACTTTCTGAGAATGCTTCTCTGTAGTTTTTAGGTGAAGATATTCCATATCCCAGCACAGGCCTCGAAGTGCTCCAAATAACCATTGCAGATTTTACCAAAAGAGTGTTTCAAAACTGCTCTTTCTACAGGTAAGTTCAAGTCTGTGAGTTGAATGCACTCAACACAAAGAAGTTTCTGAGAATGCTTGTGTTCAGTTTTTATGTGAAGATATTTCCTTTTCCAGCATAGGCTTCAAACGGCTCCAAATATCCACTTGCAGATTCTACAAAAAGAGTGTTTCCAAACTTCTCTATCAATTGGTAGGTTCAACTCTGTGAGTTGAATGAACTCATCACAAAGAAGTTTCTGAGAATCCTTCTCTCTAGTTTTTATGTGAAGATATTTCCTTTTCCAACATAGGCCTCAAGGTGCTCCGAATAAACACTTGCAGATTCTACAAACGTAATGTTTCCAAACTGTTCTATCAAAAGAAACGTTCAAGTCTGTGGGTTGAATGCACTCATCGCACAGAAGTTTCTGAGGATGCTTCTGTCTAGTTTTTAGGTGAAGATATTTCCTTTTCCAGCATAGGCCTCAAAACGCTCCAAATATCCTCTTGCAGATTCTACAAAAAGAGTGTTTCAAAACTGTTCTATCAAAAGGAAGGTTCAACTCTGTGAGTTGAATGAATGCATCGTGAAGAACTTTCTGAGAATGCTTCTCTGTAGTTTTTAGGTGAAGATATTCCATATCCCAGCACAGGCCTCGAAGTGCTCCAAATAACCACTTGCAGATTTTACCAAAAGAGTGTTTCAAAACTGCTCTTTCTACAGGTAAGTTCAAGTCTGTGAGTTGAATGCACTCAACACAAAGAAGTTTCTGAGAATGCTTCTGTTCAGTTTTTATGTGAAGATATTTCCTTTTCCAACATCGGCCTCAAACGGCTCCAAATATCCACTTGCAGATTCTACAAAAAGAGTGTTTCCAAACTTCTCTATCAATTGGTAGGTTCAACTCTGTGAGTTGAATGAACTCATCGCAAAGAAGTTTCTGAGAATCCTTCTCTGTAGTTTTTATGTGAAGATATTTCCTTTTCCAACATAGGCCTCAAGGTGCTCCGAATAAACACTTGCAGATTCTACAAACGTAATGTTTCCAAACTGTTCTATCAAAAGAAACGTTCATGTCTGTGAGTTGAATGCACTCATCACACAGAAGTTTCTGAGAATGCTTCTGTCTAGTTTTTAGGTGAAGATATTTCCTTTTCCAGCATAGGCCACAAAACGCTCCAAATATCCTCTTGCAGATTCTACAAAAAGAGTGTTTCAAAACTGTTCTATCAAAAGGAAGGTTCAACTCTGTGAGTTGAATGAATGCATCGTGAAGAACTTTCTGAGAATGCTTCTCTGTAGTTTTTAGGTGAAGATATCCCATATCCCAGCAAAGGCCTCGAAGTGCTCCAAATAACCACTTGCAGATTTTAACAAAAGAGTGTTTGAAAACTGCTCTTTCTACAGGTAAGTTCAAGTCCGTGAGTTGAATGCACTCAACACAAAGAAGTTTCTGAGAATGCTTCTGTTCAGTTTTTATGTGAAGATATTTCCTTTTCCAGCATAGGCCTCAAACGGCTCCAAATATCCACTTGCAGATTCTACAAAAAGAGTGTTTCCAAACTTCTCTATCAATTGGTAAGTTCAACTCTGTGAGTTGAATGAACTCATCACAAAGAAGTTTCTGAGAATCCTTCTCTCTAGTTTTTATGTGAAGATATTTCCTTTTCCAACATAGGCCTCAAGGTGCTCCGAATAAACACTTGCAGATTCTACAAACGTAATGTTTCAAAACTGTTCTATCAAAAGAAACGTTCAAGTCTGTGAGTTGAATGCACTCATCACACAGAAGTTTCTGAGAATGCTTCTGTCTAGTTTTTAGGTGAAGATATTTCCTTTTCCAGCATAGGCCTCAAAACGCTCCAAATATCCTCTTGCAGATTCTACAAAAAGAGTGTTTCAAAACTGTTCTATCAAAAGGAAGGTTCAACTCTGTGAGTTGAATGAATGCATCGTGAAGAACTTTCTGAGAATGTTTCTCTAGTTTTTAGGTGAAGATATTCCATATCCCAGCACAGGCCTCGAAGTGCTCCAAATAACCACTTGCAGATTTTACCAAAAGAGTGTTTCAAAACTGCTCTTTCTACAGGTAAATTCAAGTCTGTGAGTTGAATGCACTCGACACAAAGAAGTTTCTGAGAATGCTTCTGTTCAGTTTTTATGTGAAGATATTTCCTTTTCCAGCATAGGCCTCAAACGGCTCCAAATATCCACTTGCAGATTCTACAAAAAGAGTGTTTCCAAACTTCTCTATCAATTGGTAGGTTCAACTCTGTGAGTTGAATGAACTCATCACAAAGAAGTTTCTGAGAATCCTTCTCTCTAGTTTTTATGTGAAGATATTTCCTTTTCCAACATAGGCCTCAAGGTGCTCCGAATAAACACTTGCAGATTCTACAAACGTAATGTTTCCAAACTGTTCTATCAAAAGAAACGTTCAAGTCTGTGAGATGAATGCACTCATCACACAGAAGTTTCTGAGGATGCTTCTGTCTAGTTTTTAGGTGAAGATATTTCCTTTTCCAGCATAGGCCTCAAAACGCTCCAAATATCCTCTTGCAGATTCTACAAAAAGAGTGTTTCAAAACTGTTCTATCAAAAGGAAGGTTCAACTCTGTGAGTTGAATGAATGCATCGTGAAGAACTTTCTGAGAATGCTTCTCTGTAGTTTTTAGGTGAAGATATTCCATATCCCAGCACAGGCCTCGAAGTGCTCCAAATAACCACTTGCAGATTTTAACAAAAGAGTGTTTCAAAACTGCTCTTTCTATAGGTAAGTTCAAGCCTGTGAGTTGAATGCACTCAACACAAAGAAGTTTCTGAGAATGCTTCTGTTCAGTTTTTATGTGAAGATACTTCCTTTTCCAGCATAGGCCTCAAACGGCTCCAAATATCCACTTGCAGATTCTACAAAAAGAGTGTTTCCAAACTTCTCTATCAATTGGTAGGTTGAACTCTGTGAGTTGAATGAAATCATCACAAAGAAGTTTCTGAGAATCCTTCTCTCTAGTTTTTATGTGAAGATATTTACTTTTCCAACATAGGCCTCAAGGTGCTCCGAATAAACACTTGCAGATTCTACAAACGTAATGTTTCCAAACTGTTCTATCAAAAGAAACGTTCAAGTCTGTGAGTTGAATGCACTCATCACACAGAAGTTTCTGAGAATACTTCTGTCTAGTTTTTAGGTGAAGATATTTCCTTTTCCAGCATAGGCCTCAAAACGCTCCAAATATCCTCTTGCAGATTCTACAAAAAGAGGGTTTCAAAACTGTTCTATCAAAAGGAAGGTTCAACTCTGTGAGTTGAATGAATGCATCGTGAAGAACTTTCTGAGAATGCTTCTCTGTAGTTTTTAGGTGAAGATATTCCATATCCCAGCACAGGCCTCGAAGTGCTCCAAATAACCACTTGCAGATTTTACCAAAAGAGTGTTTCAAAACTGCTCTTTCTACAGGTAAGTTCAAGTCTGTGAGTTGAATGCACTCAACACAAAGAAGTTTCTGAGAATGCTTCTGTTCAGTTTTTATGTGAAGATATTTCCTTTTCCAGCATAGGCCTCAAACGGCTCCAAATATCCACTTGCAGATTCTACAAAAAGAGTGTTTCCAAACTTCTCTATCAATTGGTAGGTTCAACTCTGTGAGTTGAATGAACTCATCACAAAGAAGTTTCGGAGAATCCTTCTCTCTAGTTTTTATGTGAAGATATTTCCTTTTCCAACATAGGCCTCAAGGTGCTCCGAATAAACACTTGCAGATTCTACAAACGTAACGTTTCAAAACTGTTCTATCAAAAGAAACGTTCAAGTCTGTGAGTTGAATGCACTCATCGCACAGAAGTTTCTGAGAATGCTTCTGTCTAGTTTTTAGGTGAAGATATTTCCTTTTCCAGCATAGGCCTCAAAACGCTCCAAATATCCTCTTGCAGATTCTACAAAAACAGTGTTTCAAAACTGTTCTTTCAAAAGGAAGGTTCAACTCTGTGAGTTGAATGAATGCATCGTGAAGAACTTTCTGAGAATGCTTCTCTGTAGTTTTTAGGTGAAGATATTCCATATCCAGGCACAGGCCTCGAAGTGCTCCAAATATCCATTGCAGATTTTACCAAAAGAGTGTTTCAAAACTGCTCTTTCTACAAGTAAGTTCAACTCTGTGAGTTGAATGCACTCAACACAAAGAAGTTTCTGAGAATGCTTCTGTTCAGTTTTTATGTAAAGATATTTCCTTTTCCAACATCGGCCTCAAACGGCTCCAAATATCCACTTGCAGATTCTACAAAAAGAGTGTTTCCAAACTTCTCTATCAATTGGTAGGTTCAACTCTGTGAGTTGAATGAACTCATCGCAAAGAAGTTTCTGAGAATCCTTCTCTCTAGTTTTTATGTGAAGATATTTCCTTTTCCAACATAGGCCTCAAGGTGCTCCGAATAAACACTTGCAGATTCTACAAACGTAATGTTTCCAAAGTGTTCTATCAAAAGAAACGTTCAAGTCTGTGAGATGAATGCACTCATCACACAGAAGTTTCTGAGGATGCTTCTGTCTAGTTTTTAGGTGAAGATATTTCCTTTTCCAGCATAGGCCTCAAAACGCTCCAAATATCCTCTTGCAGATTCTACAAAAAGAGTGTTTCAAAACTGTTCTATCTAAAGGAAGGTTCAACTCTGTGAGTTGAATGAATGCATCGTGAAGAACTTTCTGAGAATGCTTCTCTGTAGTTTTTAGGTGAAGATATTCCATATCCCAGCACAGGCCTCGAAGTGCTCCAAATAACCACTTGCAGATTTTACCAAAAGAGTGTTTCAAAACTGCTCTTTCTACTGGTAAGTTCAAGTCTGTGGGTTGAATGCACTCAACACAAAGAAGTTTCTGAGAATGCTTCTGTTCAGTTTTTATGTGAAGATATTTCCTTTTCCAGCATAGGCCTCAAACGGCTCAAAATATACACTTGCAGATTCTACAAAAAGGGTGTTTCCAAACTTCTCTATCAATTGGTAGGTTAAACTCTGTGAGTTGAATGAACTCATCACAAAGAAGTTTCTGAGAATCCTTCTCTCTAGTTTTTATGTGAAGATATTTCCTTTTCCAACATAGGCCTCAAGGTGCTCCGAATAAACACTTGCAGATTCTACAAACGTAATGTTTCCAAACTGCTCTATCAAAAGAAACGTTCAAGTCTGTGAGTTGAATGCACTCATCGCACAGAAGTTTCTGAGAATACTTCTGTCTAGTTTTTAGTTGAAGATATTTCCTTTTCCAGCATAGGGCTCAAAAAGCTCCAAATATCCTCTTGCAGATTCTACAAAAAGAGTGTTTCAAAACTGTTCTATCAAAAGGAAGGTTCAACTCTGTGAGTAGAATGAATGCATCGTGAAGAACTTTCTGAGAATGCTTCTCTGTAGTTTTTAGGTGAAGATATTCCATATCCCAGCACAGGCCTCGAAGTGCTCCAA
Organism: Pongo pygmaeus; assembly: GCF_028885625.2. Taxonomy (NCBI): domain Eukaryota; kingdom Metazoa; phylum Chordata; class Mammalia; order Primates; family Hominidae; genus Pongo; species Pongo pygmaeus. The sequence continues at coordinate 23,508,883 of NC_072387.2, read as the reverse complement.
ATAACCACTTGCAGATTTTACCAAAAGAGTGTTTCAAAACTGCTCTTTCTACAGGTAATTTCAAGTCTGTGAGTTGAATGCACTCAACACAAAGAAGTTTCTGAGAATGCTTCTGTTCAGTTTTTATGTGAAGATATTTCCTTTTCCAGCATAGGCCTCAAACGGCTCCAAATATCCACTTGCAGATTCTACAAAAAGAGTGTTTCCAAACTTCTCTATCAATTGGTAGGTTCAACTCTGTGAGTTGAATGAACTCATCACAAAGAAGTTTCTGAGATTCCTTCTCTCTAGTTTTTATGTGAAGATATTTCCTTTTCCAACATAGGCCTCAAGGTGCTCCGAATAAACACTTGCAGATTCTACAAACGTAATGTTTCCAAACTGTTCTATCAAAAGAAACGTTCATGTCTGTGAGTTGAATGCACTCATCACAAAGAAGTTTCTGAGAATGCTTCTGTCTAGTTTTTAGGTGAAGATATTTCCTTTTCCAGCATAGGCCTCAAAACGCTCCAAATATCCTCTTGCAGATTCTACAAAAAGAGTGTTTCAAAACTGTTCTATCAAAAGGAAGGTTCAACTCGGTGAGTTGAATGAATGCATCGTGAAGAATTTCTGAGAATGCTTCTCTGTAGTTTTTAGGTGAAGATATTCCATATCCCAGCACAGGCCTCGAAGTGCTCGAAATAACCACTTGCAGATTTTACCAAAAGAGTGTTTCAAAACTGCTCTTTCTACAGGTAAGTTCAAGTCTGTGAGTTGAATGCAGTCAACACAAAGAAGTTTCTGAGAATGCTTCTGTTCAGTTTTATGTGACGATATTTCCTTTTCCAGCATAGGCCTCAAACGGCTCCAAATATCCACTTGCAGATTCTACAAAAAGAGTGTTTCCAAACTTCTCTATCAATTGGTAGGTTCAACTCTGTGAGTTGAATGAACTCATCGCAAAGAAGTTTCTGAGAATCCTTCTCTCTAGTTTTTATGTGAAGATATTTCCTTTTCCAACATTGGCCTCAAGGTGCTCCGAATAAACACTTGCAGATTCTACAAACGTAATGTTTCCAAACTGTTCTATCAAAAGAAACGTTCAAGTCTGTGAGTTGAATGCACTCATCACACAGAAGTTTCTGAGAATACTTCTGTCTAGTTTTTAGGTGAAGATATTTCCTTTTCCAGCATAGGGCACAAAAAGCTCCAAATATCCTCTTGCAGATTCTACAAAAAGAGTGTTTCAAAACTGTTCTATCAAAAGGAAGGTTCAACTCTGTGAGTTGAATGAATGCATCGTGAAGAACTTTCTGAGAATGCTTCTCTGTAGTTTTTAGGTGAAGATATTACATATCCCAGCACAGGCCTCGAAGTGCTCCAAATAACCACTTGCAGATTTTACCAAAAGAGTGTTTCAAAACTGCTCTTTCTACAGGTAAGTTCAAGTCTGTGGGTTGAATGCACTCAACACAAAGAAGTTTCTGAGAATGCTTCTGTTCAGTTTTTATGTGAAGATATTTCCTTTTCCAGCATAGGCCTCAAACGGCTCAAAATATACACTTGCAGATTCTACAAAAAGGGTGTTTCCAAACTTCTCTATCAATTGGTAGGTTCAACTCTGTGAGTTGAATGAACTCATCACAAAGAAGTTTCTGAGAATCCTTCTCTCTAGTTTTTATGTGAAGATATTTCCTTTTCCAACATAGGCCTCAAGGTGCTCCGAATAAACACTTGCAGATTCTACAAACGTAATGTTTCCAAACTGTTCTATCAAAAGAAACGTTCAAGTCTGTGAGTTGAATGCACTCATCGCACAGAAGTTTCTGAGAATACTTCTGTCTAGTTTTTAGGTGAAGATATTTCCTTTTCCAGCATAGGGCTCAAAAAGCTCCAAATATCGTCTTGCACATTCTACAAAAAGAGTGTTTCAAAACTGTTCTATCAAAAGGAAGGTTCAACTCTGTGAGTAGAATGAATGCATCGTGAAGAACTTTCTGAGAATGCTTCTCTGTAGTTTTTATGTGAAGATATTCCATATCCCAGCACAGGCCTCGAAGTGCTCCAAATAACCACTTGCAGATTTTACCAAAAGAGTGTTTCAAAACTGCTCTTTCTACAGGTAAGTTCAAGTCTGTGAGTTGAATGCACTCAACACAAAGAAGTTTCTGAGAATGCTTCTGTTCAGTTTTTATGTGAAGATATTTCCTTTTCCAGCATAGGCCTCAAACGGCTCCAAATATCCACTTGCAGATTCTACAAAAAGAGTGTTTCCAAACTTCTCTATCAATTGGTAGGTTCAACTCTGTGAGTTGAATGAACTCATCACAAAGAAGTTTCTGAGAATCCTTCTCTCTAGTTTTTATGTGAAGATATTTCCTTTTCCAACATAGGCCTCAAGGTGCTCCGAATAAACACTTGCAGATTCTACAAACGTAATGTTTCCAAACTGTTCTATCAAAAGAAACGTTCAAGTCTGTGAGTTGAATGCACTCATCGCACAGAAGTTTCTGAGAATACTTCTGTCTAGTTTTTAGGTGAAGATATTTCCTTTTCCAGCATAGGGCTCAAAAAGCTCCAAATATCCTCTTGCAGATTCTACAAAAAGAGTGTTTCAAAACTGTTCTATCAAAAGGAAGGTTCAACTCTGTGAGTAGAATGAATGCATCGTGAAGAACTTTCTGAGAATGCTTCTCTGTAGTTTTTAGGTGAAGATATTCCATATCCCAGCACAGGCCTCGAAGTGCTCCAAATAACCACTTGCAGATTTTACCAAAAGAGTGTTTCAAAACTGCTCTTTCTTCAGGTAAGTTCAAGTCTGTGAGTTGAATGCACTCAACACAAAGAAGTTTCTGAGAATGCTTCTGTTCAGTTTTTATGTGAAGATATTTCCTTTTCCAGCATAGGCCTCAAACGGCTCCAAATATCCACTTGCAGATTCTACAAAAAGAGTGTTTCCAAACTTCTCTATCAATTGGTAGGTTCAACTCTGTGAGTTGAATGAACTCATCACAAAGAAGTTTCTGAGAATCCTTCTCTCTAGTTTTTATGTGAAGATATTTCCTTTTCCAACATAGGCCTCAAGGTGCTCCGAATAAACACTTGCAGATTCTACAAACGTAATGTTTCAAAACTGTTCTATCAAAAGAAACGTTCAAGTCAGTGAGATGAATGCACTCATCACACAGAAGTTTCTGAGGATGCTTCTGTCTAGTTTTTAGGTGAAGATATTTCCTTTTCCAGCATAGGCCTCAAAACGCTCCAAATATCTTCTTGCAGATTCTACAAAAAGAGTGTTTCAAAACTGTTCTATCAAAAGGAAGGTTCAACTCTGTGAGTTGAATGAATGCATCGTGAAGAACTTTCTGAGAATGCTTCTCTGTAGTTTTTAGGTGAAGATATTCCATATCCAGGCACAGGCCTCGAAGTGCTCCAAATATCCATTGCAGATTTTACCAAAAGAGTGTTTCAAAACTGCTCTTTTTACAAGTAAGTTCAAATCTGTGAGTTGAATGCACTCAACACAAAGAAGTTTCTGAGAATGCTTCTGTTCAGTTTTTATGTAAAGATATTTCCTTTTCCAAGATCGGCCTCAAACGGCTCCAAATATCCACTTGCAGATTCTACAAAAAGAGTGTTTCCAAACTTCTCTATCAATTGGTAGGTTCAACTCTGTGAGTTGAATGAACTCATCACAAAGAAGTTTCTGAGAATCCTTCTCTCTAGTTTTTATGTGAAGATATTTCCTTTTCCAACATAGGCCTCAAAGTGCTCCGAATAAACACTTGCAGATTCTACAAACGTAATGTTTCAAAACTGTTCTATCAAAAGAAACGTTCATGTCTGTGAGTTGAATGCACTCATCACACAGAAGTTTCTGAGAATGCTTCTGTCTAGTTTTTAGGTGAAGATATTTCCTTTTCCAGCATAGGCAACAAAACGCTCCAAATATCCTCTTGCAGATTCTACAAAAAGAGTGTTTCAAAACTGTTCTATCAAAAGGAAGGTTCAACTCTGTGAGTTGAATGAATGCATCGTGAAGAACTTTCTGAGAATGCTTCTCTGTAGTTTTTAGGTGAAGATATTCCATATCCCAGCACAGGCCTCGAAGTGCTCCAAATAACCACTTGCAGATTTTAACAAAAGAGTGTTTCAAAACTGCTCTTTCTATAGGTAAGTTCAAGCTTGTGAGTTGAATGCACTCAACACAAAGAAGTTTCTGAGAATGCTTCTGTTCAGTTTTTATGTGAAGATACTTCCTTTTCCAGCATAGGCCTCAAACGGCTCCAAATATCCACTTGCAGATTCTACAAAAAGAGTGTTTCCAAACTTCTCTATCAATTGGTAGGTTCAACTCTGTGAGTTGAATGAACTCATCGCAAAGAAGTTTCGGAGAATCCTTCTCTCTAGTTTTTATGTGAAGATATTTCCTTTTCCAACATAGGCCTCAAGGTGCTCCGAATAAACACTTGCAGATTCTACAAACGTAACGTTTCAAAACTGTTCTATCAAAAGAAGCGTTCAAGTCTGTGAGTTGAATGCACTCATCACACAGAAGTTTCTGAGAATACTTCTGTCTAGTTTTTAGGTGAAGATATTTCCTTTTCCAGCATAGGGCTCAAAACGCTCCAAATATCCTCTTGCAGATTCTACAAAAAGAGTGTTTCAAAACTGTTCTATCAAAAGGAAGGTTCAACTCTGTGAGTTGAATGAATGCATCGTGAAGAACTTTCTGAGAATGCTTCTCTGTAGTTTTTAGGTGAAGATATTCCATATCCCAGCACAGGCCTCGAAGTGCTCCAAATAACCACTTGCAGATTTTAACAAAAGAGTGTTTCAAAACTGCTCTTTCTATACGTAAGTTCAAGCCTGTGAGTTGAATGCACTCAACACAAAGAAGTTTCTGAGAATGCTTCTGTTCAGTTTTTATGTGAAGATACTTCCTTTTCCAGCATAGGCCTCAAACGGCTCCAAATATCCACTTGCAGATTCTACAAAAAGAGTGTTTCCAAACTTCTCTATCAATTGGTAGGTTCAACTCTGTGAGTTGAATGAACTCATCGCAAAGAAGTTTCGAAGAATCCTTCTCTCTAGTTTTTATGTGAAGATATTTCCTTTTCCAACATAGGCCTCAAGGTGCTCCGAATAAACACTTGCAGATTCTACAAACGTAACGTTTCCAAACTCTTCTATCAAAAGAAACGTTCAAGTCTGTGAGTTGAATGCACTCATCGCACAGAAGTTTCTGAGAATGCTTCTGTCTAGCTTTTAGGTGAAGATATTTCCTTTTCCAGCATAGGCCTCAAAACACTCCAAATATCCTCTTGCAGATTCTACAAAAACAGTATTTCAAAACTGTTCTATCAAAAGGAAGGTTCAACTCTGTGAGTTGAATGAATGCATCGTGAAGAACTTTCTGAGAATGCTTCTCTGTAGTTTTTAGGTGAAGATATTCCATATCCCAGCACAGGCCTCGAAGTGCTCCAAATAACCACTTGCAGATATTACCAAAAGAGTGTTTCAAAACTGCTCTTTCTACAGGTAAGTTCAAGTCTGTGTGTTGAATGCACTCAACACAAAGAAGTTTCTGAGAATGCTTCTGTTCAGTTTTTATGTGAAGATATTTCCTTTTCCAGCATAGGCCTCAAACGGCTCCAAATATCCACTTGCAGATTCTACAAAAAGAGTGTTTCCAAACTTCTCTATCAATTGGTAGGTACAACTCTGTGAGTTGAATGAACTCATCACAAAGAAGTTTCTGAGAATCCTTCTCTCTAGTTTTTATGTGAAGATATTTCCTTTTCCAACATAGGCCTCAAGGTGCTCCGAATAAACACTTGCAGATTCTACAAACGTAATGTTTCCAAACTGTTCTATCAAAAGAAACGTTCAATTCTGTGAGTTGAATGCACTCATCACACAGAAGTTTCTGAGGATGCTTCTGTCTAGTTTTTAGGTGAAGATATTTCCTTTTCCAGCATAGGCCTCAAAACGCTCCAAATATCCTCTTGCAGATTCTACAAAAAGAGTGTTTCAAAACTGTTCTTTCAAAAGGAAGGTTCAACTCTGTGAGTAGAATGAATGCATCGTGAAGAACTTTCTGAGAATGCTTCTCTGTAGTTTTTAGGTGAAGATATTCCATATCCCAGCACAGGCCTCGAAGTGCTCCAAATAACCACTTGCAGATTTTACAAGAAGAGTGTTTGAAAACTGCTCTTTCTACAGGTAAGTTCAAGTCTGTGGGTTGAATGCACTCAACACAAAGAAGTTTCTGAGAATGCTTCTGTTCAGTTTTTATGTGAAGATATTTCCTTTTCCAGCATAGGCCTCAAACGGCTCAAAATATACACTTGCAGATTCTACAAAAAGGGTGTTTCCAAACTTCTCTATCAATTGGTAGGTTCAACTCTGTGAGTTGAATGAACTCATCACAAAGAAGTTTCTGAGAATCCTTCTCTCTAGTTTTTATGTGAAGATATTTCCTTTTCCAACATAGGCCTCAAGGTGCTCCGAATAAACACTTGCAGATTCTACAAACGTAATGTTTCAAAACTGTTCTATCAAAAGAAACGTTCATGTCTGTGAGTTGAATGCACTCATCACAAAGAAGATTCTGAGAATGCTTCTGTCTAGTTTTTAGGTGAAGATATTTCCTTTTCCAGCATAGGCCTCAAATCGCTCCAAATATCCTCTTGCAGATTCTACAAAAAGAGTGTTTCAAAACTGTTCTATCAAAAGGAAGGTTCAACTCGGTGAGTTGAATGAATGCATCGTGAAGAACTTTCTGAGAATGCTTCTCTGTAGTTTTTAGGTGAAGATATTCCATATCCCAGCACAGTCCTCGAAGTGCTCCAAATAACCACTTGCAGATTTTACCAAAAGAGTGTTTCAAAACTGCTCTTTCTACAGGTAAGTTCAAGTCCGTGAGTTGAATGCACTCAACACAAAGAAGTTTCTGAGAATGCTTCTGTTCAGTTTTTATGTGAAGATATTTCCTTTTCCACCATAGGCCTCAAACGGCTCCAAATATCCACTTGCAGATTTTACAAAAAGAGTGTTTCCAAACTTCTCTATCAATTGGTAAGTTCAACTCTGTGAGTTGAATGAACTCATCACAAAGAAGTTTCTGAGAATCCTTCTCTCTAGTTTTTATGTGAAGATATTTCCTTTTCCAACATAGGCCTCAAGGTGCTCCGAATAAACACTTGCAGATTCTACAAACGTAATGTTTCCAAACTGTTCTATCAAAAGAAACGTTCAAGTCTGTGAGTTGAATGCACTCATCGCACAGAAGTTTCTGAGAATACTTCTGTCTAGTTTTTAGGTGAAGATATTTCCTTTTCCAGCATAGGGCTCAAAAAGCTCCAAATATCCTCTTGCAGATTCTACAAAAAGAGTGTTTCAAAACTGTTCTATCAAAAGGAAGGTTCAACTCTGTGAGTAGAATGAATGCATCGTGAAGAACTTTCTGAGAATGCTTCTCTGTAGTTTTTAGGTGAAGATATTCCATATCCCAGCACAGGCCTCGAAGTGCTCCAAATAACCACTTGCAGATTTTACCAAAAGAGTGTTTCAAAACTGCTCTTTCTTCAGGTAAGTTCAAGTCTGTGAGTTGAATGCACTCAACACAAAGAAGTTTCTGAGAATGCTTCTGTTCAGTTTTTATGTGAAGATATTTCCTTTTCCAGCATAGGCCTCAAACGGCTCCAAATATCCACTTGCAGATTCTACAAAAAGAGTGTTTCCAAACTTCTCTATCAATTGGTAGGTTCAACTCTGTGAGTTGAATGAACTCATCACAAAGAAGTTTCTGAGAATCCTTCTCTCTAGTTTTTATGTGAAGATATTTCCTTTTCCAACATAGGCCTCAAGGTGCTCCGAATAAACACTTGCAGATTCTACAAACGTAATGTTTCAAAACTGTTCTATCAAAAGAAACGTTCAAGTCTGTGAGATGAATGCACTCATCACACAGAAGTTTCTGAGGATGCTTCTGTCTAGTTTTTAGGTGAAGATATTTCCTATTCCAGCATAGGCCTCAAAACGCTCCAAATATCTTCTTGCAGATTCTACAAAAAGAGTGTTTCAAAACTGTTCTATCAAAAGGAAGGTTCAACTCTGTGAGTTGAATGAATGCATCGTGAAGAACTTTCTGAGAATGCTTCTCTGTAGTTTTTAGGTGAAGATATTCCATATCCAGGCACAGGCCTCGAAGTGCTCCAAATATCCATTGCAGATTTTACCAAAAGAGTGTTTCAAAACTGCTCTTTTTACAAGTAAGTTCAACTCTGTGAGTTGAATGCACTCAACACAAAGAAGTTTCTGAGAATGCTTCTGTTCAGTTTTTATGTAAAGATATTTCCTTTTCCAACATCGGCCTCAAACGGCTCCAAATATCCACTTGCAGATTCTACAAAAAGAGTGTTTCCAAACTTCTCTATCAATTGGTAGGTTCAACTCTGTGAGTTGAATGAACTCATCGCAAAGAAGTTTCTGAGAATCCTTCTCTCTAGTTTTTATGTGAAGATATTTCCTTTTCCAACATAGGCCTCAAAGTGCTCCGAATAAACACTTGCAGATTCTACAAACGTAATGTTTCAAAACTGTTCTATCAAAAGAAACGTTCATGTCTGTGAGTTGAATGCACTCATCACACAGAAGTTTCTGAGAATGCTTCTGTCTAGTTTTTAGGTGAAGATATTTCCTTTTCCAGCATAGGCCACAAAACGCTCCAAATATCCTCTTGCAGATTCTACAAAAAGAGTGTTTCAAAACTGTTCTATCAAAAGGAAGGTTCAACTCTGTGAGTTGAATGAATGCATCGTGAAGAACTTTCTGAGAATGCTTCTCTGTAGTTTTTAGGTGAAGATATTCCATATCCCAGCACAGGCCTCGAAGTGCTCCAAATAACCACTTGCAGATTTTAACAAAAGAGTGTTTCAAAACTGCTCTTTCTATACGTAAGTTCAAGCCTGTGAGTTGAATGCACTCAACACAAAGAAGTTTCTGAGAATGCTTCTGTTCAGTTTTTATGTGAAGATACTTCCTTTTCCAGCATAGGCCTCAAACGGCTCCAAATATCCACTTGCAGATTCTACAAAAAGAGTGTTTCCAAACTTCTCTATCAATTGGTAGGTTCAACTCTGTGAGTTGAATGAACTCATCGCAAAGAAGTTTCGAAGAATCCTTCTCTCTAGTTTTTATGTGAAGATATTTCCTTTTCCAACATAGGCCTCAAGGTGCTCCGAATAAACACTTGCAGATTCTACAAACGTAACGTTTCCAAACTCTTCTATCAAAAGAAACGTTCAAGTCTGTGAGTTGAATGCACTCATCGCACAGAAGTTTCTGAGAATGCTTCTGTCTAGCTTTTAGGTGAAGATATTTCCTTTTCCAGCATAGGCCTCAAAACACTCCAAATATCCTCTTGCAGATTCTACAAAAACAGTATTTCAAAACTGTTCTATCAAAAGGAAGGTTCAACTCTGTGAGTTGAATGAATGCATCGTGAAGAACTTTCTGAGAATGCTTCTCTGTAGTTTTTAGGTGAAGATATTCCATATCCCAGCACAGGCCTCGAAGTGCTCCAAATAACCACTTGCAGATATTACCAAAAGAGTGTTTCAAAACTGCTCTTTCTACAGGTAAGTTCAAGTCTGTGTGTTGAATGCACTCAACACAAAGAAGTTTCTGAGAATGCTTCTGTTCAGTTTTTATGTGAAGATATTTCCTTTTCCAGCATAGGCCTCAAACGGCTCCAAATATCCACTTGCAGATTCTACAAAAAGAGTGTTTCCAAACTTCTCTATCAATTGGTAGGTACAACTCTGTGAGTTGAATGAACTCATCACAAAGAAGTTTCTGAGAATCCTTCTCTCTAGTTTTTATGTGAAGATATTTCCTTTTCCAACATAGGCCTCAAGGTGCTCCGAATAAACACTTGCAGATTCTACAAACGTAATGTTTCCAAACTGTTCTATCAAAAGAAACGTTCAAGTCTGTGAGTTGAATGCACTCATCACACAGAAGTTTCTGAGGATGCTTCTGTCTAGTTTTTAGGTGAAGATATTTCCTTTTCCAGCATAGGCCTCAAAACGCTCCAAATATCCTCTTGCAGATTCTACAAAAAGAGTGTTTCAAAACTGTTCTTTCAAAAGGAAGGTTCAACTCTGTGAGTAGAATGAATGCATCGTGAAGAAATTTCTGAGAATGCTTCTCTGTAGTTTTTAGGTGAAGATATTCCATATCCCAGCACAGGCCTCGAAGTGCTCCAAATAACCACTTGCAGATTTTACCAAAAGAGTGTTTCAAAACTGCTCTTTCTACAGGTAAGTTCAAGTCCGTGAGTTGAATGCACTCAACACAAGGAAGTTTCTGAGAATGCTTCTGTTCAGTTTTTATGTGAAGATATTTCCTTTTCCAGCATAGGCCTCAAACGGCTCCAAATATACACTTGCAGATTCTACAAAAAGGGTGTTTCCAAACTTCTCTATCAATTGGTAGGTTCAACTCTGTGAGTTGAATGAACTCATCACAAAGAAGTTTCTGAGAATCCTTCTCTCTAGTTTTTATGTGAAGATATTTCCTTTTCCAACATAGGCCTCAAGGTGCTCCGAATAAACACTTGCAGATTCTACAAACGTAATGTTTCCAAACTGTTCTATCAAAAGAAACGTTCAAGTCTGTGAGTTGAATGCACTCATCGCACAGAAGTTTCTGAGAATACTTCTGTCTAGTTTTTAGGTGAAGATATTTCCTTTTCCAGCATAGGGCTCAAAAAGCTCCAAATATCCTCTTGCAGATTCTACAAAAAGAGTGTTTCAAAACTGTTCTATCAAAAGGAAGGTTCAACTCTGTGAGTAGAATGAATGCATCGTGAAGAACTTTCTGAGAATGCTTCTCTGTAGTTTTTAGGTGAAGATATTCCATATCCCAGCACAGGCCTCGAAGTGCTCCAAATAACCACTTGCAGATTTTACCAAAAGAGTGTTTCAAAACTGCTCTTTCTACAGGTAAGTTCAAGTCTGTGAGTTGAATGCACTCAACACAAAGAAGTTTCTGAGAATGCTTCTGTTCAGTTTTTATGTGAAGATATTTCCTTTTCCAGCATAGGCCTCAAACGGCTCCAAATATCCACTTGCAGATTCTACAAAAAGAGTGTTTCCAAACTTCTCTATCAATTGGTAGGTTCAACTCTGTGAGTTGAATGAACTCATCACAAAGAAGTTTCTGAGAATTCTTCTCTCTAGTTTTTATGTGAAGATATTTCCTTTTCCAACATAGGCCTCAAGGTGCTCCGAATAAACACTTGCAGATTCTACAAACGTAATGTTTCAAAACTGTTCTATCAAAAGAAACGTTCATGTCTGTGAGTTGAATGCACTCATCATAAAGAATTTTCTGAGAATGCTTCTGTCTAGGTTTTAGGTGAAGATATTTCCTTTTCCAGCATAGGCCTCAAAACGCTCCAAATATCCTCTTGCGGATTCTACAAAAAGAGTGTTTCAAAACTGTTCTATCAAAAGGAAGGTTCAACTCGGTGAGTTGAATGAATGCATCGTGAAGAACTTTCTGAGAATGCTTCTCTGTAGTTTTTAGGTGAAGATATTCCATATCCCAGCACAGGCCTCGAAGTGCTCCAAATAACCAATTGCAGATTTTACCAAAAGAGTGTTTCAAAACTGCTCTTTCTACAGGTAAGTTCAAGTCTGTGAGTTGAATGCACTCAACACAAAGAAGTTTCTGAGAATGCTTCTGTTCAGTTTTATGTGAAGATAATTCCTTTTCCAGCATAGGCCTCAAACGGCTCCAAATATCCACTTGCAGATTCTACAAAAAGAGTGTTTCCAAACTTCTCTATCAATTGGTAGGTTCAACTCTGTGAGTTGAATGAACTCATCACAAAGAAGTTTCTGAGAATCCTTCTCTCTAGTTTTTATGTGAAGATATTTCCTTTTCCAACATTGGCCTCAAGGTGCTCCGAATAAACACTTGCAGATTCTACAAACGTAATGTTTCAAAACTGTTCTATCAAAAGAAACGTTCAAGTCTGTGAGTTGAATGCACTCATCACACAGAAGTTTCTGAGAATACTTCTGTCTAGTTTTTAGGTGAAGATATTTCCTTTTCCAGCATAGGGCTCAAAAAGCTCCAAATATCCTCTTGCAGATTCTACAAAAAGAGTGTTTCAAAACTGTTCTATCAAAAGGAAGGTTCAACTCTGTGAGTTGAATGAATGCATCGTGAAGAACTTTCTGAGAATGCTTCTCTGTAGTTTTTAGGTGAAGATATTACATATCCCAGCACAGGCCTCGACGTGCTCCAAATAACCACTTGCAGATTTTACCAAAAGAGTGTTTCAAAACTGCTCTTTCTACAGGTAAGTTCAAGTCTGTGGGTTGAATGCACTCAACACAAAGAAGTTTCTGAGAATGCTTCTGTTCAGTTTTTATGTGAAGATATTTCCTTTTCCAGCATAGGCCTCAAACAGCTCCAAATATACACTTGCAGATTCTACAAAAAGGGTGTTTCCAAACTTCTCTATCAATTGGTACGTTCAACTCTGTGAGTTGAATGAACTCATCACAAAGAAGTTTCTGAGAATCCTTCTCTCTAGTTTTTATGTGAAGATATTTCCTTTTCCAACATAGGCCTCAAGGTGCTCCGAATAAACACTTGCAGATTCTACAAACGTAATGTTTCCAAACTGTTCTATCAAAATTAACGTTCAAGTCTGTGAGTTGAATGCACTCATCGCACAGAAGTTTCTGAGAATACTTCTGTCTAGTTTTTAGGTGAAGATATTTCCTTTTCCAGCATAGGGCTCAAAAAGCTCCAAATATCCTCTTGCAGATTCTACAAAAAGAGTGTTTCAAAACTGTTCTATCAAAAGGAAGGTTCAACTCTGTGAGTAGAATGAATGCATCGTGAAGAACTTTCTGAGAATTCTTCTCTGTAGTTTTTCGGTGAAGATATTCCATATCCCAGCACAGGCCTCGAAGTGCTCCAAATAACCACTTGCAGATTTTACCAAAAGAGTGTTTCAAAACTGCTCTTTCTACAGGTAAGTTCAAGTCTGTGAGTTGAATGCACTCAACACAAAGAAGTTTCTGAGAATGCTTCTGTTCAGTTTTTATGTGAAGATATTTCCTTTTCCAGCATAGGCCTCAAACGGCTCCAAATATCCACTTGCAGATTCTACAAAAAGAGTGTTTCCAAACTTCTCTATCAATTGGTAGGTTCAACTCTGTGAGTTGAATGAACTCATCACAAAGAAGTTTCTGAGAATCCTTCTCTCTAGTTTTTATGTGAAGATATTTCCTTTTCCAACATAGGCCTCAAGGTGCTCCGAATAAACACTTGCAGATTCTACAAACGTAATGTTTCAAAACTGTTCTATCAAAAGAAACGTTCATGTCTGTGAGTTGAATGCACTCATCACAAAGAATTTTCTGAGAATGCTTCTGTCTAGGTTTTAGGTGAAGATATTTCCTTTTCCAGCATAGGCCTCAAAACGCTCCAAATATCCTCTTGCAGATTCTACAAAAAGAGTGTTTCAAAACTGTTCTATCAAAAGGAAGGTTCAACTCGGTGAGTTGAATGAATGCATCCTGAAGAACTTTCTGAGAATGCTTCTCTGTAGTTTTTAGGTTAAGATATTCCATATCCCAGCACAGGCCTCGAAGTGCTCCAAATAACCACTTGCAGATTTTACCAAAAGAGTGTTTCAAAACTGCTCTTTCTACAGGTAAGTTCAAGTCTGTGAGTTGAATGCACTCAACACAAAGAAGTTTCTGAGAATGCTTCTGTTCAGTTTTTATGTGAAGATATTTCCTTTTCCACCATAGGCCTCAAACGGCTCCAAATATCCACTTGCAGATTCTACAAAAAGAGTGTTTCCAAACTTCTCTATCAATTGGTAAGTTCAACTCTGTGAGTTGAATGAACTCATCACAAAGAAGTTTCTGAGAATCCTTCTCTCTAGTTTTTATGTGAAGATATTTCCTTTTCCAACATAGGCCTCAAGGTGCTCCGAATAAACACTTGCAGATTCTACAAACGTAATGTTTCAAAACTGTTCTATCAAAAGAAACGTTCAAGTCTGTGAGTTGAATGCACTCATCACACAGAAGTTTCTGAGAATGCTTCTGTCTAGTTTTTAGGTGAAGATATTTCCTTTTCCAGCATAGGCCTCAAAACGCTCCAAATATCCTCTTGCAGATTCTACAAAAAGAGTGTTTCAAATCTGTTCTATCAAAAGGAAGGTTCAACCCTGTGAGTTGAATGAATGCATCATGAAGAACTTTCTGAGAATGCTTCTCTGTAGTTTTTAGGTGAAGATATTCCATATCCCAGCACAGGCCTCGAAGTGCTCCAAATAACCAGTTGCAGATTTTACCAAAAGAGTGTTTCAAAACTGCTCTTTCTACAGGTAAGTTCAAGTCTGTGAGTTGAATGCACTCAACACAAAGAAGTTTCTGAGAATGCTTCTGTTCAGTTTTTATGTGAAGATATTTCCTTTTCCAGCATAGGCCTCAAACGGCTCCAAATACCCACTAGCAGATTCTACAAGAAGAGTGTTTCCAAACTTCTCTATCAATTGGTAGGTTCAACTCTGTGAGTTGAATGAACTCATCACAAAGAAGTTTCTGAGAATCCTTCTCTCTAGTTTTTATGTGAAGATATTTCCTTTTCCAACATAGGCCTCAAGGTGCTCCGAATAAACACTTGCAGATTCTACAAACGTAATGTTTCCAAACTGTTCTATCAAAAGAAACGTTCAAGTCTGTGAGATGAATGCACTCATCGCACAGAAGTTTCTGAGGATGCTTCTGTCTAGTTTTTAGGTGAAGATATTTCCTTTTCCAGCATATTCCGCAAAACGCTACAAATATCCTCTTGCAGATTCTACAAAAAGAGTGTTTCAAAACTGTTCTATCAAAAGGAAGGTTCAACTCTGTGAGTTGAATGAATGCATCGTGAAGAACTTTCTGAGAATGCTTCTCTGTAGTTTTTAGGTGAAGATATTCCATATCCCAGCACAGGCCTCGAAGTGCTCCAAATAACCACTTGCAGATTTTACCAAAAGAGTGTTTCAAAACTGCTCTTTCTACAGGTAAGTTCAAGTCTGTGAGTTGAATGCACTCGACACAAAGAAGTTTCTGAGAATGCTTCTGTTCAGTTTTTATGTGAAGATATTTCCTTTTCCAGCATAGGCCTCAAACGGCTCAAAATATCCACTTGCAGATTCTACAAAAAGAGTGTTTCCAAACTTCTGTGTCAATTGGTAGGTTCAACTCTGTGAGTTGAATGAACTCATCACAAAGAAGTTTCTGAGAATCCTTCTCTCTAGTTTTTATGTGAAGATATTTCCTTTTCCAACATAGGCCTCAAGGTGCTCCGAATAAACACTTGCAGATTCTACAAACGTAATGTTTCCAAACTGTTCTATCAAAAGAAACGTTCAAGTCTGTGAGATGAATGCACTCATCACACAGAAGTTTCTGAGGATGCTTCTGTCTAGTTTTTAGGTGAAGATATTTCCTTTTCCAGCATAGGCCTCAAAACGCTCCAAATATCCTCTTGCAGATTCTACAAAAAGAGTGTTTCAAAACTGTTCTATCAAAAGGAAGGTTCAACTCTGTGAGTTGAATGAATGCATCGTGAAGAACTTTCTGAGAATGCTTCTCTGTAGTTTTTAGGTGAAGATATTCCATATCCAGGCACAGGCCTCGAAGTGCTCCAAATATCCATTGCAGATTTTACCAAAAGAGAGTTTCAAAACTGCTCTTTTTACAAGTAAGTTCAACTCCGTGAGTTGAATGCACTCAACACAAAGAAGTTTCTGAGAATGCTTCTGTTCAGTTTTTATGTAAAGATATTTCCTTTTCCAACATCGGCCTCAAACGGCTCCAAATATCCACTTGCAGATTCTACAAAAAGAGTGTTTCCAAACTTCTCTATCAATTGGTAGGTTCACCTCTGTGAGATGAATGAACTCATCGCAAAGAAGTTTCTGAGAATCCTTCTCTCTAGTTTTTATGTGAAGATATTTCCTTTTCCAACATAGGCCTCAAGGTGCTCTGAATAAACACTTGCAGATTCTACAAACGTAATGTTTCAAAACTGTTCTATCAAAAGAAACGTTCAAGTCTGTGAGTTGAATGCACTCATCACACAGAAGTTTCTGAGAATGCTTCTGTCTAGTTTTTAGGTGAAGATATTTCCTTTTCCAGCATAGGCCACAAAACGCTCCAAATATCCTCTTGCAGATTCTACAAAAAGAGTGTTTCAAAACTGTTCTATCAAAAGGAAGGTTCAACTCTGTGAGTTGAATGAATGCATCGTGAAGAACTTTCTGAGAATGCTTCTCTGTAGTTTTTAGGTGAAGATATTCCATATCCCAGCACAGGCCTCGAAGTGCTCCAAATAACCACTTGCAGATTTTAACAAAAGTGTGTTTCAAAACTGCTCTTTCTATAGGTAAGTTCAAGCCTGTGAGTTGAATGCACTCAACACAAAGAAGTTTCTGAGAATGCTTCTGTTCAGTTTTTATGTGAAGATACTTCCTTTTCCAGCATAGGCCTCAAACGGCTCCAAATATCCACTTGCAGATTCTACAAAAAGAGTGTTTCCAAACTTCTCTATCAATTGGTAGGTTCAACTCTGTGAGTTGAATGAACTCATCACAAAGAAGTTTCTGAGAATCCTTCTCTCTAGTTTTTATGTGAAGATATTTCCTTTTCCAACATAGGCCTCAAGGTGCTCCGAATAAACACTTGCAGATTCTACAAACGTAATGTTTCCAAACTGTTCTATCAAAAGAAACGTTAAAGTCTGTGAGTTGAATGCACTCATCACACAGAAGTTTCTGAGAATCCTTCTGTCTAGTTTTTAGGTGAAGATATTTCCTTTTCCAGCATTGGCCTCAAAACGCTCCAAATATCCTCTTGCAGATTCTACAAAAAGAGTGTTTCAAAACTGTTCTATCAAAAGGAAGGTTCAACTCTGTGAGTTGAATGAATGCATCGTGAAGAACTTTCTGAGAATGCTTCTCTGTAGTTTTTAGGTGAAGATATTCCATATCCCAGCACAGGCCTCGAAGTGCTCCAAATAACCACTTGCAGATTTTACCAAAAGAGTGTTTCAAAACTGCTCTTTCTACAGGTAAGTTCAAGTCTGTGAGTTGAATGCACTCAACACAAAGAAGTTTCTGAGAATGCTTCTGTTCAGTTTTTATGTGAAGATATTTCCTTTTCCAGCATAGGCCTCAAACGGCTCCAAATATCCACTTGCAGATTCTACAAAAAGAGTGTTTCCAAACTTCTCTATCAATTGGTAAGTTCAACTCTGTGAGTTGAATGAAGTCATCACAAAGAAGTTTCTGAGAATCCTTCTCTCTAGTTTTTATGTGAAGATATTTCCTTTTCCAACATAGGCCTCAAGGTGCTCCGAATAAACACTTGCAGATTCTACAAACGTAATGTTTCAAAACTGTTCTATCAAAAGAAACGTTCAAGTCTGTGAGTTGAATGCACTCATCGCACAGAAGTTTCTGAGAATGCTTCTGTCTAGTTTTTAGGTGAAGATATTTCCTTTTCCAGCATAGGCCTCAAAACGCTCCAAATATCCTCTTGCAGATTCTACAAAAACAGTGTTTCAAAACTGTTCTATCAAAAGGAAGGTTCAACTCTGTGAGTTGAATGAATGCATCGTGAAGGACTTTCTGAGAATGCTTCTCTGTAGTTTTTAGGTGAAGATATTCCATATCCCAGCACAGGCCTCGAAGTGCTCCAAATAACCACTTGCAGATATTACCAAAAGAGTGTTTCAAAACTGCTCTTTCTACAGGTAAGTTCAAGTCTGTGAGTTGAATACACTCAACACAAAGAAGTTTCTGAGAATGCTTCTGTTCAGTTTTTATGTGAAGATATTTCCTTTTCCAGCATAGGCCTCAAACGGCTCCAAATATCCACTTGCAGATTCTACAAAAAGAGTGTTTGCAAACTTCTCTATCAATTGGTAGGTTCAACTCTGTGAGTTGAATGAACTCATCACAAAGAAGTTTCTGAGAATCCTTCTCTCTAGTTTTTATGTGAAGATATTTCCTTTTCCAACATAGGCCTCAAGGTGCTCCGAATAAACACTTGCAGATTCTACAAACGTAATGTTTCCAAACTGTTCTATCAAAAGAAGCGTTCAAGTCTGTGAGTTGAATGCACTCATCACACAGAAGTTTCTGAGGATGCTTCTGTCTAGTTTTTAGGTGAAGATATTTCCTTTTCCAGCATAGGCCTCAAAACGCTCCAAATATCCTCTTGCAGATTCTACAAAAAGAGTGTTTCAAAACTGTTCTATCAAAAGGAAGGTTCAACTCTGTGAGTTGAATGAATGCATCGTGAAGAACTTTCTGAGAATGCTTCTCTGTAGTTTTTAGGTGAAGATATTCCATATCCCAGCACAGGCCTCGAAGTGCTCCAAATAACCACTTGCAGATTTTACCAAAAGAGTGTTTCAAAACTGCTCTTTCTACAGGTAAGTTCAAGTCTGTGAGTTGAATGCACTCGACACAAAGAAGTTTCTGAGAATGCTTCCGTTCAGTTTTTATGTGAAGATATTTCCTTTTCCAGCATAGGCCTCAAACGGCTCAAAATATCCACTTGCAGATTCTACAAAAAGAGTGTTTCCAAACTTCTCTGTCAATTGGTAGGTTCAACTCTGTGAGTTGAATGAACTCATCACAAAGAAGTTTCTGAGAATCCTTCTCTCTAGTTTTTATGTGAAGATATTTCCTTTTCCAACATAGGCCTCAAGGTGCTCCGAATAAACACTTGCAGATTCTACAAACGTAATGTTTCCAAACTGTTCTATCAAAAGAAACGTTCAAGTCTGTGAGATGAATGCACTCATCACACAGAAGTTTCTGAGGATGCTTCTGTCTAGTTTTTAGGTGAAGATATTTCCTTTTCCAGCATAGGCCTCAAAACGCTCCAAATATCCTCTTGCAGATTCTACAAAAAGAGTGTTTCAAAACTGTTCTATCAAAAGGAAGGTTCAACTCTGTGAGTTGAATGAATGCATCGTGAAGAACTTTCTGAGAATGCTTCTCTGTAGTTTTTAGGTGAAGATATTCCATATCCAGGCACAGGCCTCGAAGTGCTCCAAATATCCATTGCAGATTTTACCAAAAGAGAGTTTCAAAACTGCTCTTTTTACAAGTAAGTTCAACTCCGTGAGTTGAATGCACTCAACACAAAGAAGTTTCTGAGAATGCTTCTGTTCAGTTTTTATGTAAAGATATTTCCTTTTCCAACATCGGCCTCAAACGGCTCCAAATATCCACTTGCAGATTCTACAAAAAGAGTGTTTCCAAACTTCTCTATCAATTGGTAGGTTCACCTCTGTGAGATGAATGAACTCATCGCAAAGAAGTTTCTGAGAATCCTTCTCTCTAGTTTTTATGTGAAGATATTTCCTTTTCCAACATAGGCCTCAAGGTGCTCCGAATAAACACTTGCAGATTCTACAAACGTAATGTTTCAAAACTGTTCTATCAAAAGAAACGTTCAAGTCTGTGAGTTGAATGCACTCATCACACAGAAGTTTCTGAGAATGCTTCTGTCTAGTTTTTAGGTGAAGATATTTCCTTTTCCAGCATAGGCCACAAAACGCTCCAAATATCCTCTTGCAGATTCTACAAAAAGAGTGTTTCAAAACTGTTCTATCAAAAGGAAGGTTCAACTCTGTGAGTTGAATGAATGCATCGTGAAGAACTTTCTGAGAATGCTTCTCTGTAGTTTTTAGGTGAAGATATTCCATATCCCAGCACAGGCCTCGAAGTGCTCCAAATAACCACTTGCAGATTTTAACAAAAGTGTGTTTCAAAACTGCTCTTTCTATAGGTAAGTTCAAGCCTGTGAGTTGAATGCACTCAACACAAAGAAGTTTCTGAGAATGCTTCTGTTCAGTTTTTATGTGAAGATACTTCCTTTTCCAGCATAGGCCTCAAACGGCTCCAAATATCCACTTGCAGATTCTACAAAAAGAGTGTTTCCAAACTTCTCTATCAATTGGTAGGTTCAACTCTGTGAGTTGAATGAACTCATCACAAAGAAGTTTCTGAGAATCCTTCTCTCTAGTTTTTATGTGAAGATATTTCCTTTTCCAACATAGGCCTCAAGGTGCTCCGAATAAACACTTGCAGATTCTACAAACGTAATGTTTCCAAACTGTTCTATCAAAAGAAACGTTCAAGTCTGTGAGTTGAATGCACTCATCACAGAGAAGTTTCTGAGAATCCTTCTGTCTAGTTTTTAGGTGAAGATATTTCCTTTTCCAGCATAGGCCTCAAAACGCTCCAAATATCCTCTTGCAGATTCTACAAAAAGAGTGTTTCAAAACTGTTCTATCAAAAGGAAGGTTCAACTCTGTGAGTTGAATGAATGCATCGTGAAGAACTTTCTGAGAATGCTTCTCTGTAGTTTTTAGGTGAAGATATTCCATATCCCAGCACAGGCCTCGAAGTGCTCCAAATAACCACTTGCAGATTTTACCAAAAGAGTGTTTCAAAACTGCTCTTTCTACAGGTAAGTTCAAGTCTGTGAGTTGAATGCACTCAACACAAAGAAGTTTCTGAGAATGCTTCTGTTCAGTTTTTATGTGAAGATATTTCCTTTTCCAGCATAGGCCTCAAACGGCTCCAAATATCCACTTGCAGATTCTACAAAAAGAGTGTTTCCAAACTTCTCTATCAATTGGTAAGTTCAACTCTGTGAGTTGAATGAACTCATCACAAAGAAGTTTCTGAGAATCCTTCTCTCTAGTTTTTATGTGAAGATATTTCCTTTTCCAACATAGGCCTCAAGGTGCTCCGAATAAACACTTGCAGATTCTACAAACGTAATGTTTCAAAACTGTTCTATCAAAAGAAACGTTCAAGTCTGTGAGTTGAATGCACTCATCGCACAGAAGTTTCTGAGAATGCTTCTGTCTAGTTTTTAGGTGAAGATATTTCCTTTTCCAGCATAGGCCTCAAAACGCTCCAAATATCCTCTTGCAGATTCTACAAAAACAGTGTTTCAAAACTGTTCTATCAAAAGGAAGGTTCAACTCTGTGAGTTGAATGAATGCATCGTGAAGGACTTTCTGAGAATGCTTCTCTGTAGTTTTTAGGTGAAGATATTCCATATCCCAGCACAGGCCTCGAAGTGCTCCAAATAACCACTTGCAGATATTACCAAAAGAGTGTTTCAAAACTGCTCTTTCTACAGGTAAGTTCAAGTCTGTGAGTTGAATACACTCAACACAAAGAAGTTTCTGAGAATGCTTCTGTTCAGTTTTTATGTGAAGATATTTCCTTTTCCAGCATAGGCCTCAAACGGCTCCAAATATCCACTTGCAGATTCTACAAAAAGAGTGTTTGCAAACTTCTCTATCAATTGGTAGGTTCAACTCTGTGAGTTGAATGAACTCATCACAAAGAAGTTTCTGAGAATCCTTCTCTCTAGTTTTTATGTGAAGATATTTCCTTTTCCAACATAGGCCTCAAGGTGCTCCGAATAAACACTTGCAGATTCTACAAACGTAATGTTTCCAAACTGTTCTATCAAAAGAAACGTTCAAGTCTGTGAGTTGAATGCACTCATCACACAGAAGTTTCTGAGGATGCTTCTGTCTAGTTTTTAGGTGAAGATATTTCCTTTTCCAGCATAGGCCTCAAAACGCTCCAAATATCCTCTTGCAGATTCTACAAAAAGAGTGTTTCAAAACTGTTCTATCAAAAGGAAGGTTCAACCCTGTGAGTTGAATGAATGCATCGTGAAGAACTTTCTGAGAATGTTTCTCTAGTTTTTAGGTGAAGATATTCCATATCCCAGCACAGGCCTCGAAGTGCTCCAAATTACCACTTGCAGATTTTACCAAAAGAGTGTTTCAAAACTGCTCTTTCTACAGGTAAGTTCAAGTCTGTGAGTTGAATGCACTCGACACAAAGAAGTTTCTGAGAATGCTTCTATTCAGTTTTTATGTGAAGATATTTCCTTTTCCAGCATAGGCCTCAAACGGCTCCAAATATCCACTTGCAGATTCTACAAAAAGAGTGTTTCCAAACTTCTCTATCAATTGGTAGGTTCAACTCTGTGAGTTGAATGAACTCATCACAAAGAAGTTTCTGAGAATCCTTCTCTCTAGTTTTTATGTGAAGATATTTCCTTTTCCAACATAGGCCTCAAGGTGCTCCGAATAAACACTTGCAGATTCTACAAACGTAATGTTTCCAAACTGTTCTATCAAAAGAAACGTTCAAGTCTGTGAGATGAATGCACTCATCACACAGAAGTTTCTGAGGATGCTTCTGTCTAGTTTTTAGGTGAAGATATTTCCTTTTCCAGCATAGGCCTCAAAACGCTCCAAATATCCTCTTGCAGATTCTACAAAAAGAGTGTTTCAAAACTGTTCT
Organism: Pongo pygmaeus; assembly: GCF_028885625.2. Classification (NCBI taxonomy): domain Eukaryota; kingdom Metazoa; phylum Chordata; class Mammalia; order Primates; family Hominidae; genus Pongo; species Pongo pygmaeus. The sequence goes on along the minus strand of NC_072387.2, from coordinate 23,486,445 downwards.
ATCAAAAGGAAGGTTCAACCCTGTGAGGTGAATGAATGCATCGTGAAGAACTTTCTGAGAATGCTTCTCTGTAGTTTTTAGGTGAAGATATTCCATATCCCAGCACAGGCCTCGAAGTGCTCCAAATAACCCCTTGCAGATTTTACCAAAAGAGTGTTTCAAAACTGCTCTTTCTACAGGTAAGTTCAAGTCTGTGAGTTGAATGCACTCAACACAAAGAAGTTTCTGAGAATGCTTCTGTTCAGTTTTTATGTGAAGATATTTCCTTTTCCAGCATAGGCCTCAAACGGCTCCAAATATCCACTTGCAGATTCTACAAAAAGAGTGTTTCCAAACTTCTCTATCAATTGGTAGGTTCCACACTGTGAGTTGAATGAACTCATCACAAAGAAGTTTCTGAGAATCCTTCTCTCTAGTTTTTATGTGAAGATATTTCCTTTTCCAACATAGGCCTCAAGGTGCTCCGAATAAACACTTGCAGATTCTACAAACGTAATGTTTCCAAACTGTTCTATCAAAAGAAACGTTCAAGTCTGTGAGTTGAATGCACTCATCACACAGAAGTTTCTGAGAATGCTTCTGTCTAGTTTTTAGGTGAAGATATTTCCTTTTCCAACATAGGCCTCAAATCGCTCCAAATATCCTCTTGCAGATTCTACAAAAAGAGTGTTTCAAAACTGTTCTATCAAAAGGAAGGTTCAACCCTGTGAGTTGAATGAATGCATCGTGAAGAACTTTCTGAGAATGTTTCTCTAGTTTTTAGGTGAAGATATTCCATATCCCAGCACAGGCCTCGAAGTGCTCCAAATTACCACTTGCAGATTTTACCAAAAGAGTGTTTGAAAACTGCTCTTTCTACAGGTAAGTTCAAGTCTGTGAGTTGAATGCACTCGACACAAAGAAGTTTCTGAGAATGCTTCTATTCAGTTTTTATGTGAAGATATTTCCTTTTCCAGCATAGGCCTCAAACGGCTCCAAATATCCACTTGCAGATTCTACAAAAAGAGTGTTTCCAAACTTCTCTATCAATTGGTAGGTTCAACTCTGTGAGTTGAATGAACTCATCACAAAGAAGTTTCTGAGAATCCTTCTCTCTAGTTTTTATGTGAAGATATTTCCTTTTCCAACATAGGCCTCAAGGTGCTCCGAATAAACACTTGCAGATTCTACAAACGTAATGTTTCCAAACTGTTCTATCAAAAGAAACGTTCAAGTCTGTGAGATGAATGCACTCATCACACAGAAGTTTCTGAGGATGCTTCTGTCTAGTTTTTAGGTGAAGATATTTCCTTTTCCAGCATAGGCCTCAAAACACTCCAAATATCCTCTTGCAGATTCTACAAAAAGAGTGTTTCAAAACTGTTCTATCAAAAGGAAGGTTCAACTCTGTGAGGTGAATGAATGCATCGTGAAGAACTTTCTGAGAATGCTTCTCTGTAGTTTTTAGGTGAAGATATTCCATATCCCAGCACAGGCCTCGAAGTGCTCCAAATAACCCCTTGCAGATTTTACCAAAAGAGTGTTTCAAAACTGCTCTTTCTACAGGTAAGTTCAAGTCTGTGAGTTGAATGCACTCAACACAAAGAAGTTTCTGAGAATGCTTCTGTTCAGTTTTTATGTGAAGATATTTCCTTTTCCAGCATAGGCCTCAAACGGCTCCAAATATCCACTTGCAGATTCTACAAAAAGAGTGTTTCCAAACTTCTCTATCAATTGGTAGGTTCCACACTGTGAGTTGAATGAACTCATCACAAAGAAGTTTCTGAGAATCCTTCTCTCTAGTTTTTATGTGAAGATATTTCCTTTTCCAACATAGGCCTCAAGGTGCTCCGAATAAACACTTGCAGATTCTACAAACGTAATGTTTCCAAACTGTTCTATCAAAAGAAACGTTCAAGTCTGTGAGTTGAATGCACTCATCACACAGAAGTTTCTGAGAATGCTTCTGTCTAGTTTTTAGGTGAAGATATTTCCTTTTCCAACATAGGCCTCAAATCGCTCCAAATATCCTCTTGCAGATTCTACAAAAAGAGTGTTTCAAAACTGTTCTATCAAAAGGAAGGTTCAACTCTGTGAGTTGAATGAATGCATCGTGAAGAACTTTCTGAGAATGCTTCTCTGTAGTTTTTAGGTGAAGATATTCCATATCCCAGCACAGGCCTCGAAGTGCTCCAAATAACCACTTGCAGATTTTACCAAAAGAGTGTTTCAAAACTGCTCTTTCTACAGGTAAGTTCAAGTCTGTGAGTTGAATGCACTCAACACAAAGAAGTTTCTGAGAATGCTTCTGTTCAGTTTTTATGTGAAGATATTTCCTTTTCCAGCATCGGCCTCAAACGGCTCCAAATATCCACTTGCAGATTCTAGAAAAAGAGTGTTTCCAAACTTCTCTATCAATTGGTAGGTTCAACTCTGTGAGTTGAATGAACTCATCACAAAGAAGTTTCTGAGAGTCCTTCTCTCTCGTTTTTACGTGAAGATATTTCCTTTTCCAACATAGGCCTCAAGGTGCTCCGAATAAACACTTGCAGATTCTACAAACGTAATGTTTCAAAACTGTTCTATCAAAAGAAACGTTCAAGTCTGTGAGTTGAATGCACTCATCACACAGAAGTTTCTGAGAATGCTTCTGTCTGGTTTTTAGGTGAAGATATTTCCTTTTCCAACATAGGCCTCAAATCGCTCCAAATATCCTCTTGCAGATTCTACAAAAAGAGTGTTTCAAAACTGTTCTATCAAAAGGAAGGTTCAACTCTGTGAGTAGAATGAATGCATCGTGAAGAACTTTCTGAGAATGCTTCTCTGTAGTTTTTAGGTGAAGATATTCCATATCCCAGCACAGGCCTCGAAGTGCTCCAAATAACCACTTGCAGATTTTACCAAAAGAGTGTTTCAAAACTGCTCTTTCTACAGGTAAGTTCAAGTCTGTGAGTTGAATGCACTCAACACAAGGAAGTTTCTGAGAATGCTGCTGTTCAGTTTTTATGTGAAGATATTTCCTTTTCCAGCATCGGCCTCAAACGGCTCCAAATATCCACTTGCAGATTCTACAAAAAGAGTGTTTCCAAACTTCTCTATCAATTGGTAGGTTCAACTCTGTGAGTTGAATGAACTCATCACAAAAAGTTTCTGAGAATCCTTCTCTCTAGTTTTTATGTGAAGATATTTCCTTTTCCGACATAGGCCTCAAGGTGCTCCGAATAAACACTTGCAGATTCTACAAACGTAATGTTTCCAAACTGTTCTATCAAAAGAAACGTTCAAGTCTGTGAGATGAATGCACTCATCACACAGAAGTTTCTGAGGATGCTTCTGTCTAGTTTTTAGGTGAAGATATTTCCTTTTCCAGCATAGGCCTCAAAACGCTCCAAATATCCTCTTGCAGATTCTACAAAAAGAGTGTTTCAAAACTGTTCTATCAAAAGGAAGGTTCAACTCTGTGAGTTGAATGAATGCATCGTGAAGAACTTTCTGAGAATGCTTCTCTGTAGTTTTTAGGTGAAGATATTCCATATCCCAGCACAGGCCTCGAAGTGCTCCAAATAACCAGTTGCAGATTTTACCAAAAGAGTGTTTCAAAACTGCTCTTTCTACAGGTAAGTTCAAGTCTGTGAGTTGAATGCACTCAACACAAAGAAGTTTCTGAGAATGCTTCTCTTCAGTTTTTATGTGAAGATATTTCTTTTTCCAGCATAGGCCTCAAACGGCTCCAAATATCCACTTGCAGATTCTACAAAAAGAGTGTTTCCAAACATCTCTATCAATTGGTAGGTTCAACTCTGTGAGTTGAATGAACTCATCACAAAGAAGTTTCTGAGAATCCTTCTCTCTAGTTTTTATGTGAAGATATTTCCTTTTCCAACATAGGCCTCAAGGTGCTCCGAATAAACACTTGCAGATTCTACAAACGTAATGTTTCCAAACTGTTCTATCAAAAGAAACTTTCAAGTCTGTGAGATGAATGCACTCATCACACAGAAGTTTCTGAGGATGCTTCTGTCTAGTTTTTAGGTGAAGATATTTCCTTTTCCAGCATAGGCCTCAAAACGCTCCAAATATCCTCTTGCAGATTCTACAAAAAGAGTGTTTCAAAACTGTTCTATCAAAAGGAAGGTTCAACTCTGTGAGGTGAATGAATGCATCGTGAAGAACTTTCTGAGAATGCTTCTCTGTAGTTTTTAGGTGAAGATATTCCATATCCCAGCACAGGCCTCGAAGTGCTCCAAATAACCCCTTGCAGATTTTACCAAAAGAGTGTTTCAAAACTGCTCTTTCTACAGGTAAGTTCAAGTCTGTGAGTTGAATGCACTCAACACAAAGAAGTTTCTGAGAATGCTTCTGTTCAGTTTTTATGTGAAGATATTTCCTTTTCCAGCATAGGCCTCAAACGGCTCCAAATATCCACTTGCAGATTCTACAAAAAGAGTGTTTCCAAACTTCTCTATCAATTGGTAGGTTCCACACTGTGAGTTGAATGAACTCATCACAAAGAAGTTTCTGAGAATCCTTCTCTCTAGTTTTTATGCGAAGATATTTCCTTTTCCAACATAGGCCTCAAGGTGCTCCGAATAAACACTTGCAGATTCTACAAACGTAATGTTTCCAAACTGTTCTATCAAAAGAAACGTTCAAGTCTGTGAGTTGAATGCACTCATCACACAGAAGTTTCTGAGAATGCTTCTGTGTAGTTTTTAGGTGAAGATATTTCCTTTTCCAACATAGGCCTCAAATCGCTCCAAATATCCTCTTGCAGATTCTACAAAAAGAGTGTTTCAAAACTGTTCTATCAAAAGGAAGGTTCAACCCTGTGAGTTGAATGAATGCTTCGTGAAGAACTTTCTGAGAATGTTTCTCTAGTTTTTAGGTGAAGATATTCCATATCCCAGCACAGGCCTCGAAGTGCTCCAAATAACCACTTGCAGATTTTACCAAAAGAGTGTTTCAAAACTGCTCTTTCTACAGGTAAGTTCAAGTCTGTGAGTTGAATGCACTCGACACAAAGAAGTTTCTGAGAATGCTTCTGTTCAGTTTTTATGTGAAGATATTTCCTTTTCCAGCATAGGCCTCAAACGGCTCCAAATATCCACTTGCAGATTCTACAAAAAGAGTGTTTCCAAACTTCTCTATCAATTGGTAAGTTCAACTCTGTGAGTTGAATGAAGTCATCACAAAGAAGTTTCTGAGAATCCTTCTCTCTAGTTTTTATGTGAAGATATTTCCTTTTCCAACATAGGCTTCAAGGTGCTCCGAATAAACACTTGCAGATTCTACAAACGTAATGTTTCAAAACTGTTCTATCAAAAGAAACGTTCAAGTCTGTGAGTTGAATGCACTCATCGCACAGAAGTTTCTGAGAATGCTTCTGTCTAGTTTTTAGGTGAAGATATTTCCTTTTCCAGCATAGGCCTCAAAACGCTCCAAATATCCTCTTGCAGACTCTACAAAAACAGTGTTTCAAAACTGTTCTATCAAAAGGAAGGTTCAACTCTGTGAGTTGAATGAATGCATCGTGAAGGACTTTCTGAGAATGCTTCTCTGTAGTTTTTAGGTGAAGATATTCCATATCCCAGCACAGGCCTCGAAGTGCTCCAAATAACCACTTGCAGATATTACCAAAAGAGTGTTTCAAAACTGCTCTTTCTACAGGTAAGTTCAAGTCTGTGAGTTGAATACACTCAACACAAAGAAGTTTCTGAGAATGCTTCTGTTCAGTTTTTATGTGAAGATATTTCCTTTTCCAGCATAGGCCTCAAACGGCTCCAAATATCCACTTGCAGATTCTACAAAAAGAGTGTTTGCAAACTTCTCTATCAATTGGTAGGTTCAACTCTGTGAGTTGAATGAACTCATCACAAAGAAGTTTCTGAGAATCCTTCTCTCTAGTTTTTATGTGAAGATATTTCGTTTTCCAACATAGGCCTCAAGGTGCTCCGAATAAACACTTGCAGATTCTACAAACGTAATGTTTCCAAACTGTTCTATCAAAAGAAACGTTCAAGTCTGTGAGTTGAATGCACTCATCACACAGAAGTTTCTGAGGATGCTTCTGTCTAGTTTTTAGGTGAAGATATTTCCTTTTCCAGCATAGGCCTCAAAACGCTCCAAATATCCTCTTGCAGATTCTACAAAAAGAGTGTTTCGAAACTGTTCTATCAAAAGGAAGGTTCAACCCTGTGAGTTGAATGAATGCATCGTGAAGAACTTTCTGAGAATGTTTCTCTAGTTTTTAGGTGAAGATATTCCATATCCCAGCACAGGCCTCGAAGTGCTCCAAATTACCACTTGCAGATTTTACCAAAAGAGTGTTTCAAAACTGCTCTTTCTACAGGTAAGTTCAAGTCTGTGAGTTGAATGCACTCGACACAAAGAAGTTTCTGAGAATGCTTCTATTCAGTTTTTATGTGAAGATATTTCCTTTTCCAGCATAGGCCTCAAACGGCTCCAAATATCCACTTGCAGATTCTACAAAAAGAGTGTTTCCAAACTTCTCTATCAATTGGTAGGTTCAACTCTGTGAGTTGAATGAACTCATCACAAAGAAGTTTCTGAGAATCCTTCTCTCTAGTTTTTATGTGAAGATATTTCCTTTTCCAACATAGGCCTCAAGGTGCTCCGAATAAACACTTGCAGATTCTACAAACGTAATGTTTCCAAACTGTTCTATCAAAAGAAACGTTCAAGTCTGTGAGATGAATGCACTCATCACACAGAAGTTTCTGAGGATGCTTCTGTCTAGTTTTTAGGTGAAGATATTTCCTTTTCCAGCATAGGCCTCAAAACGCTCCAAATATCCTCTTGCAGATTCTACAAAAAGAGTGTTTCAAAACTGTTCTATCAAAAGGAAGGTTCAACCCTGTGAGGTGAATGAATGCATCGTGAAGAACTTTCTGAGAATGCTTCTCTGTAGTTTTTAGGTGAAGATATTCCATATCCCAGCACAGGCCTCGAAGTGCTCCAAATAACCCCTTGCAGATTTTACCAAAAGAGTGTTTCAAAACTGCTCTTTCTACAGGTAAGTTCAAGTCTGTGAGTTGAATGCACTCAACACAAAGAAGTTTCTGAGAATGCTTCTGTTCAGTTTTTATGTGAAGATATTTCCTTTTCCAGCATAGGCCTCAAACGGCTCCAAATATCCACTTGCAGATTCTACAAAAAGAGTGTTTCCAAACTTCTCTATCAATTGGTAGGTTCCACACTGTGAGTTGAATGAACTCATCACAAAGAAGTTTCTGAGAATCCTTCTCTCTAGTTTTTATGTGAAGATATTTCCTTTTCCAACATAGGCCTCAAGGTGCTCCGAATAAACACTTGCAGATTCTACAAACGTAATGTTTCCAAACTGTTCTATCAAAAGAAACGTTCAAGTCTGTGAGTTGAATGCACTCATCACACAGAAGTTTCTGAGAATGCTTCTGTCTAGTTTTTAGGTGAAGATATTTCCTTTTCCAACATAGGCCTCAAATCGCTCCAAATATCCTCTTGCAGATTCTACAAAAAGAGTGTTTCAAAACTGTTCTATCAAAAGGAAGGTTCAACCCTGTGAGTTGAATGAATGCATCGTGAAGAACTTTCTGAGAATGTTTCTCTAGTTTTTAGGTGAAGATATTCCATATCCCAGCACAGGCCTCGAAGTGCTCCAAATTACCACTTGCAGATTTTACCAAAAGAGTGTTTCAAAACTGCTCTTTCTACAGGTAAGTTCAAGTCTGTGAGTTGAATGCACTCGACACAAAGAAGTTTCTGAGAATGCTTCTATTCAGTTTTTATGTGAAGATATTTCCTTTTCCAGCATAGGCCTCAAACGGCTCCAAATATCCACTTGCAGATTCTACAAAAAGAGTGTTTCCAAACTTCTCTATCAATTGGTAGGTTCAACTCTGTGAGTTGAATGAACTCATCACAAAGAAGTTTCTGAGAATCCTTCTCTCTAGTTTTTATGTGAAGATATTTCCTTTTCCAACATAGGCCTCAAGGTGCTCCGAATAAACACTTGCAGATTCTACAAACGTAATGTTTCCAAACTGTTCTATCAAAAGAAACGTTCAAGTCTGTGAGATGAATGCACTCATCACACAGAAGTTTCTGAGGATGCTTCTGTCTAGTTTTTAGGTGAAGATATTTCCTTTTCCAGCATAGGCCTCAAAACACTCCAAATATCCTCTTGCAGATTCTACAAAAAGAGTGTTTCAAAACTGTTCTATCAAAAGGAAGGTTCAACTCTGTGAGGTGAATGAATGCATCGTGAAGAACTTTCTGAGAATGCTTCTCTGTAGTTTTTAGGTGAAGATATTCCATATCCCAGCACAGGCCTCGAAGTGCTCCAAATAACCCCTTGCAGATTTTACCAAAAGAGTGTTTCAAAACTGCTCTTTCTACAGGTAAGTTCAAGTCTGTGAGTTGAATGCACTCAACACAAAGAAGTTTCTGAGAATGCTTCTGTTCAGTTTTTATGTGAAGATATTTCCTTTTCCAGCATAGGCCTCAAACGGCTCCAAATATCCACTTGCAGATTCTACAAAAAGAGTGTTTCCAAACTTCTCTATCAATTGGTAGGTTCCACACTGTGAGTTGAATGAACTCATCACAAAGAAGTTTCTGAGAATCCTTCTCTCTAGTTTTTATGTGAAGATATTTCCTTTTCCAACATAGGCCTCAAGGTGCTCCGAATAAACACTTGCAGATTCTACAAACGTAATGTTTCCAAACTGTTCTATCAAAAGAAACGTTCAAGTCTGTGAGTTGAATGCACTCATCACACAGAAGTTTCTGAGAATGCTTCTGTCTAGTTTTTAGGTGAAGATATTTCCTTTTCCAACATAGGCCTCAAATCGCTCCAAATATCCTCTTGCAGATTCTACAAAAAGAGTGTTTCAAAACTGTTCTATCAAAAGGAAGGTTCAACTCTGTGAGTTGAATGAATGCATCGTGAAGAACTTTCTGAGAATGCTTCTCTGTAGTTTTTAGGTGAAGATATTCCATATCCCAGCACAGGCCTCGAAGTGCTCCAAATAACCACTTGCAGATTTTACCAAAAGAGTGTTTCAAAACTGCTCTTTCTACAGGTAAGTTCAAGTCTGTGAGTTGAATGCACTCAACACAAAGAAGTTTCTGAGAATGCTTCTGTTCAGTTTTTATGTGAAGATATTTCCTTTTCCAGCATCGGCCTCAAACGGCTCCAAATATCCACTTGCAGATTCTAGAAAAAGAGTGTTTCCAAACTTCTCTATCAATTGGTAGGTTCAACTCTGTGAGTTGAATGAACTCATCACAAAGAAGTTTCTGAGAGTCCTTCTCTCTCGTTTTTACGTGAAGATATTTCCTTTTCCAACATAGGCCTCAAGGTGCTCCGAATAAACACTTGCAGATTCTACAAACGTAATGTTTCAAAACTGTTCTATCAAAAGAAACGTTCAAGTCTGTGAGTTGAATGCACTCATCACACAGAAGTTTCTGAGAATGCTTCTGTCTGGTTTTTAGGTGAAGATATTTCCTTTTCCAACATAGGCCTCAAATCGCTCCAAATATCCTCTTGCAGATTCTACAAAAAGAGTGTTTCAAAACTGTTCTATCAAAAGGAAGGTTCAACTCTGTGAGTAGAATGAATGCATCGTGAAGAACTTTCTGAGAATGCTTCTCTGTAGTTTTTAGGTGAAGATATTCCATATCCCAGCACAGGCCTCGAAGTGCTCCAAATAACCACTTGCAGATTTTACCAAAAGAGTGTTTCAAAACTGCTCTTTCTACAGGTAAGTTCAAGTCTGTGAGTTGAATGCACTCAACACAAGGAAGTTTCTGAGAATGCTGCTGTTCAGTTTTTATGTGAAGATATTTCCTTTTCCAGCATCGGCCTCAAACGGCTCCAAATATCCACTTGCAGATTCTACAAAAAGAGTGTTTCCAAACTTCTCTATCAATTGGTAGGTTCAACTCTGTGAGTTGAATGAACTCATCACAAAAAGTTTCTGAGAATCCTTCTCTCTAGTTTTTATGTGAAGATATTTCCTTTTCCGACATAGGCCTCAAGGTGCTCCGAATAAACACTTGCAGATTCTACAAACGTAATGTTTCCAAACTGTTCTATCAAAAGAAACGTTCAAGTCTGTGAGATGAATGCACTCATCACACAGAAGTTTCTGAGGATGCTTCTGTCTAGTTTTTAGGTGAAGATATTTCCTTTTCCAGCATAGGCCTCAAAACGCTCCAAATATCCTCTTGCAGATTCTACAAAAAGAGTGTTTCAAAACTGTTCTATCAAAAGGAAGGTTCAACTCTGTGAGTTGAATGAATGCATCGTGAAGAACTTTCTGAGAATGCTTCTCTGTAGTTTTTAGGTGAAGATATTCCATATCCCAGCACAGGCCTCGAAGTGCTCCAAATAACCAGTTGCAGATTTTACCAAAAGAGTGTTTCAAAACTGCTCTTTCTACAGGTAAGTTCAAGTCTGTGAGTTGAATGCACTCAACACAAAGAAGTTTCTGAGAATGCTTCTCTTCAGTTTTTATGTGAAGATATTTCTTTTTCCAGCATAGGCCTCAAACGGCTCCAAATATCCACTTGCAGATTCTACAAAAAGAGTGTTTCCAAACATCTCTATCAATTGGTAGGTTCAACTCTGTGAGTTGAATGAACTCATCGCAAAGAAGTTTCTGAGAATCCTTCTCTCTAGTTTTTATGTGAAGATATTTCCTTTTCCAACATAGGCCTCAAGGTGCTCCGAATAAACACTTGCAGATTCTACAAACGTAATGTTTCCAAACTGTTCTATCAAAAGAAACTTTCAAGTCTGTGAGATGAATGCACTCATCACACAGAAGTTTCTGAGGATGCTTCTGTCTAGTTTTTAGGTGAAGATATTTCCTTTTCCAGCATAGGCCTCAAAACGCTCCAAATATCCTCTTGCAGATTCTACAAAAAGAGTGTTTCAAAACTGTTCTATCAAAAGGAAGGTTCAACTCTGTGAGGTGAATGAATGCATCGTGAAGAACTTTCTGAGAATGCTTCTCTGTAGTTTTTAGGTGAAGATATTCCATATCCCAGCACAGGCCTCGAAGTGCTCCAAATAACCCCTTGCAGATTTTACCAAAAGAGTGTTTCAAAACTGCTCTTTCTACAGGTAAGTTCAAGTCTGTGAGTTGAATGCACTCAACACAAAGAAGTTTCTGAGAATGCTTCTGTTCAGTTTTTATGTGAAGATATTTCCTTTTCCAGCATAGGCCTCAAACGGCTCCAAATATCCACTTGCAGATTCTACAAAAAGAGTGTTTCCAAACTTCTCTATCAATTGGTAGGTTCCACACTGTGAGTTGAATGAACTCATCACAAAGAAGTTTCTGAGAATCCTTCTCTCTAGTTTTTATGCGAAGATATTTCCTTTTCCAACATAGGCCTCAAGGTGCTCCGAATAAACACTTGCAGATTCTACAAACGTAATGTTTCCAAACTGTTCTATCAAAAGAAACGTTCAAGTCTGTGAGTTGAATGCACTCATCACACAGAAGTTTCTGAGAATGCTTCTGTGTAGTTTTTAGGTGAAGATATTTCCTTTTCCAACATAGGCCTCAAATCGCTCCAAATATCCTCTTGCAGATTCTACAAAAAGAGTGTTTCAAAACTGTTCTATCAAAAGGAAGGTTCAACCCTGTGAGTTGAATGAATGCTTCGTGAAGAACTTTCTGAGAATGTTTCTCTAGTTTTTAGGTGAAGATATTCCATATCCCAGCACAGGCCTCGAAGTGCTCCAAATAACCACTTGCAGATTTTACCAAAAGAGTGTTTCAAAACTGCTCTTTCTACAGGTAAGTTCAAGTCTGTGAGTTGAATGCACTCGACACAAAGAAGTTTCTGAGAATGCTTCTGTTCAGTTTTTATGTGAAGATATTTCCTTTTCCAACATAGGCCTCAAACGGCTCCAAATATCCACTTGCAGATTCTACAAAAAGAGTGTTTCCAAACTTCTCTATCAATTGGTAGGTTCAACTCTGTGAGTTGAATGAACTCATCACAAAGAAGTTTCTGAGAATCCTTCTCTCTAGTTTTTATGTGAAGATATTTACTTTTCCAACATAGGCCTCAAGGTGCTCCGAATAAACACTTGCAGATTCTACAAACGTAATGTTTCCAAACTGTTCTATCAAAAGAAACGTTCAAGTCTGTGAGATGAATGCACTCATCACACAGAAGTTTCTGAGGATGCTTCTGTCTAGTTTTTAGGTGAAGATATTTCCTTTTCCAGCATAGGCCTCAAAACGCTCCAAATATCCTCTTGCAGATTCTACAAAAAGAGTGTTTCAAAACTGTTCTATCAAAAGGAAGGTTCAACTCTGTGAGTTGAATGAATGCATCGTGAAGAACTTTCTGAGAATGCTTCTCTGTAGTTTTTAGGTGAAGATATTCCATATCCAGGCAAAGGCCTCGAAGTGCACCAAATATCCATTGCAGATTTTACCAAAAGAGTGTTTCAAAACTGCTCTTTTTACAAGTAAGTTCAACTCTGTGAGTTGAATGCACTCAACACAAAGAAGTTTCTGAGAATGCTTCTGTTCAGTTTTTATGTAAAGATATTTCCTTTTCCAACATCGGCCTCAAACGGCTCCAAATATCCACTTGCAGATTCTACAAAAAGAGTGTTTGCAAACTTCTCTATCAATTGGTAGGTTCAACTCTGTGAGTTGAATGAACTCATCGCAAAGAAGTTTCTGAGAATCCTTCTCTCTAGTTTTTATGTGAAGATATTTCCTTTTCCAACATAGGCCTCAAGGTGCTCCGATTAAACACTTGCAGATTCTACAAACGTAATGTTTCCAAACTCTTCTATCAAAAGAAACGTTCATGTCTGTGAGTTGAATGCACTCATCACACAGAAGTTTCTGAGAATGCTTCTGTCTAGTTTTTAGGTGAAGATATTTCCTTTTCCAGCATAGGCCACAAAACGCTACAAATATCCTCTTGCAGATTCTACAAAAAGAGTGTTTCAAAACTGTTCTATCAAAAGGAAGGTTCAACTCTGTGAGTTGAATGAATGCATCGTGAAGAACTTTCTGAGAATGCTTCTCTGTAGTTTTTAGGTGAAGATATTCCATATCCCAGCACAGGCCTCGAAGTGCTCCAAATAACCAGTTGCAGATTTTACCAAAAGAGTGTTTCAAAACTGCTCTTTCTACAGGTAAGTTCAAGTCTGTGAGTTGAATGCACTCAACACAAAGAAGTTTCTGAGAATGCTTCTCTTCAGTTTTTATGTGAAGATATTTCTTTTTCCAGCATAGGCCTCAAACGGCTCCAAATATCCACTTGCAGATTCTACAAAAAGAGTGTTTCCAAACATCTCTATCAATTGGTAGGTTCAACTCTGTGAGTTGAATGAACTCATCACAAAGAAGTTTCTGAGAATCCTTCTCTCTAGTTTTTATGTGAAGATATTTCCTTTTCCAACATAGGCCTCAAGGTGCTCCGAATAAACACTTGCAGATTCTACAAACGTAATGTTTCCAAACTGTTCTATCAAAAGAAACTTTCAAGTCTGTGAGATGAATGCACTCATCACACAGAAGTTTCTGAGGATGCTTCTGTCTAGTTTTTAGGTGAAGATATTTCCTTTTCCAGCATAGGCCTCAAAACGCTCCAAATATCCTCTTGCAGATTCTACAAAAAGAGTGTTTCAAAACTGTTCTATCAAAAGGAAGGTTCAACTCTGTGAGGTGAATGAATGCATCGTGAAGAACTTTCTGAGAATGCTTCTCTGTAGTTTTTAGGTGAAGATATTCCATATCCCAGCACAGGCCTCGAAGTGCTCCAAATAACCCCTTGCAGATTTTACCAAAAGAGTGTTTCAAAACTGCTCTTTCTACAGGTAAGTTCAAGTCTGTGAGTTGAATGCACTCAACACAAAGAAGTTTCTGAGAATGCTTCTGTTCAGTTTTTATGTGAAGATATTTCCTTTTCCAGCATAGGCCTCAAACGGCTCCAAATATCCACTTGCAGATTCTACAAAAAGAGTGTTTCCAAACTTCTCTATCAATTGGTAGGTTCCACACTGTGAGTTGAATGAACTCATCACAAAGAAGTTTCTGAGAATCCTTCTCTCTAGTTTTTATGTGAAGATATTTCCTTTTCCAACATAGGCCTCAAGGTGCTCCGAATAAACACTTGCAGATTCTACAAACGTAATGTTTCCAAACTGTTCTATCAAAAGAAACGTTCAAGTCTGTGAGTTGAATGCACTCATCACACAGAAGTTTCTGAGAATGCTTCTGTCTAGTTTTTAGGTGAAGATATTTCCTTTTCCAACATAGGCCTCAAATCGCTCCAAATATCCTCTTGCAGATTCTACAAAAAGAGTGTTTCAAAACTGTTCTATCAAAAGGAAGGTTCAACCCTGTGAGTTGAATGAATGCTTCGTGAAGAACTTTCTGAGAATGTTTCTCTAGTTTTTAGGTGAAGATATTCCATATCCCAGCACAGGCCTCGAAGTGCTCCAAATAACCACTTGCAGATTTTACCAAAAGAGTGTTTCAAAACTGCTCTTTCTACAGGTAAGTTCAAGTCTGTGAGTTGAATGCACTCGACACAAAGAAGTTTCTGAGAATGCTTCTGTTCAGTTTTTATGTGAAGATATTTCCTTTTCCAGCATAGGCCTCAAACGGCTCCAAATATCCACTTGCAGATTCTACAAAAAGAGTGTTTCCAAACTTCTCTATCAATTGGTAGGTTCAACTCTGTGAGTTGAATGAACTCATCACAAAGAAGTTTCTGAGAATCCTTCTCTCTAGTTTTTATGTGAAGATATTTACTTTTCCAACATAGGCCTCAAGGTGCTCCGAATAAACACTTGCAGATTCTACAAACGTAATGTTTCCAAACTGTTCTATCAAAAGAAACGTTCAAGTCTGTGAGATGAATGCACTCATCACACAGAAGTTTCTGAGGATGCTTCTGTCTAGTTTTTAGGTGAAGATATTTCCTTTTCCAGCATAGGCCTCAAAACGCTCCAAATATCCTCTTGCAGATTCTACAAAAAGAGTGTTTCAAAACTGTTCTATCAAAAGGAAGGTTCAACTCTGTGAGTAGAATGAATGCATCGTGAAGAACTTTCTGAGAATGCTTCTCTGTAGTTTTTAGGTGAAGATATTCCATATCTAGGCACAGGCCTCGAAGTGCTCCAAATAACCATTGCAGATTTTACCAAAAGAGTGTTTCAAAACTGCTCTTTCTACAGGTAAGTTCAAGTCTGTGAGATGAATGCACTCGACACAAAGAAGTTTCTGAGAATGCTTCTGTTCTGTTTTTATGTGAAGATATTTCCTTTTCCAGCATAGGCCTCAAACGGCTCCAAATATCCACTTGCAGATTCTACAAAAAGAGTGTTTCCAAACTTCTCTATCAATTGGTAGGTTCAACTCTGTGAGTTGAATGAACTCATCACAAAGAAGTTTCTGAGAATCCTTCTCTCTAGTTTTTATGTGAAGTTATTTCCTTTTCCAACATAGGCCTCATGGTGCTCCGAATAAACACTTGCAGATTCTACAAACGTAATGTTTCAAAACTGTTCTATCAAAAGAAACGTTCAAGTCTGTGAGATGAATGCACTCATCGCACAGAAGTTTCTGAGGATGCTTCGGTCTAGTTTTTAGGTGAAGATATTTCCTTTTCCAGCATAGGCCTCAAAACGCTCCAAATATCCTCTTGCAGATTCTACAAAAAGAGTGTTTCAAAACTGTTCTATCAAAAGGAAGGTTCAACTCTGTGAGTTGAATGAATGCATCGTGAAGAACTTTCTGAGAATGCTTCTCTGTAGTTTTTAGGTGAAGATATTCCATATCCCAGCACAGGCCTCGAAGTGCTCCAAATAACCACTTGCAGATTTTAACAAAAGAGTGTTTCAAAACTGCTCTTTCTACAGGTAAGTTCAAGTCTGTGAGTTGAATGCACTCGACACAAAGAAGTTTCTGAGAATGCTTCTGTTCAGTTTTTATGTGAAGATATTTCCTTTTCCAGCATAGGCCACAAACGGCTACAAATATCCACTTGCAGATTCTACAAGAAGCGTGTTTCCAAACTTCTCTATCAATTGGTAGGTTCAAATCTGTGAGTTGAATGAACTCATCACAAAGAAGTTTCTGAGAATCCTTCTCTCTAGTTTTTATGTGAAGATATTTCCTTTTCCAACATAGGCCTCAAGGTGCTCCGAATAAACACTTGCAGATTATACAAACGTAATGTTTCCAAACTGTTCTATCAAAAGAAACGTTCAAATCTGTGAGATGAATGCACTCATCACACAGAAGTTTCTGAGGATGCTTCTGTCTAGTTTTTAGGTGAAAATATTTCCTTTTCCAGCATAGGCCTCAAAACGCTCCAAATATCCTCTTGCAGATTCTACAAAAAGAGTGTTTAAAAACTGTTCTATCAAAAGGAAGGTTCAACTCTGTGAGTTGAATGAATGCATCATGAAGAACTTTCTGAGAATGCTTCTCTGTAGTTTTTAGGTGAAGATATTCCATATCCCAGCACAGGCCTCGAAGTGCTCCAAATAACCACTTGCAGATTTTACCAAAAGAGTGTTTCAAAACTACTCTTTCTACAGGTAAGTTCAAGTCTGTGAGTTGAATGCACTTGACACAAAGAAGTTTCTGAGAATGCTTCTGTTCAGTTTTTATGTGATGATATTTCCTTTTCCAGCATAGGCCTCAAACGGCTCCAAATATCCACTTGCAGATTCTACAAAAAGAGTGTTTCCAAACTTCTCTATCAATTGGTAGGTTCAACTCTGTGAGTTGAATGAACTCATCACAAAGAAGTTTCTGAGAATCCTTCTCTCTAGTCTTTATGTGAAGATATTTCCTTTTCCAACATAGGCCTCAAGGTGCTCCGAATAAACACTTGCAGATTCTACAAACGTAATGTTTCCAAACTGTTCTATCAAAAGAAACGTTCAAGTCTGTGAGATGAATGCACTCATCACACAGAAGTTTCTGAGGATGCTTCTGTCTAGTTTTTAGGTGAAGATATTTCCTTTTCCAGCATAGGCCTCAAAACGCTCCAAATATCCTCTTGCAGATTCTACAAAAAGAGTGTTTCAAAACTGTTCTATCAAAAGGAAGGTTCAACTCTGTGAGTAGAATGAATGCATCGTGAAGAACTTTCTGAGAATGCTTCTCTGTAGTTTTTAGGTGAAGATATTCCATATCCAGGCACAGGCCTCGAAGTGCTCCAAATAACCATTGCAGATTTTATCAAAAGAGTGTTTCAAAACTGCTCTTTCTACAGGTAAGTTCAAGTCTGTGAGATGAATGCACTCGACACAAAGAAGTTTCTGAGAATGCTTCTGTTCTGTTTTTATGTGAAGATATTTCCTTTTCCAGCATAGGCCTCAAACGGCTCCAAATATCCACTTGCAGATTCTACAAAAAGAGTGTTTCCAAACTTCTCTATCAATTGGTAGGTTCAACTCTGTGAGTTGAATGAACTCATCACAAAGAAGTTTCTGAGAATCCTTCTCTCTAGTTTTTATGTGAAGTTATTTCCTTTTCCAACATAGGCCTCATGGTGCTCCGAATAAACACTTGCAGATTCTACAAACGTAATGTTTCAAAACTGTTCTATCAAAAGAAACGTTCAAGTCTGTGAGATGAATGCACTCATCGCACAGAAGTTTCTGAGGATGCTTCGGTCTAGTTTTTAGGTGAAGATATTTCCTTTTCCAGCATAGGCCTCAAAACGCTCCAAATATCCTCTTGCAGATTCTACAAAAAGAGTGTTTCAAAACTGTTCTATCAAAAGGAAGGTTCAACTCTGTGAGTTGAATGAATGCATCGTGAAGAACTTTCTGAGAATGCTTCTCTGTAGTTTTTAGGTGAAGATATTCCATATCCCAGCACAGGCCTCGAAGTGCTCCAAATAACCACTTGCAGATTTTAACAAAAGAGTGTTTCAAAACTGCTCTTTCTACAGGTAAGTTCAAGTCCGTGGGTTGAATGCACTCAACACAAAGAAGTTTCTGAGAATGCTTCTGTTCAGTTTTTATGTGAAGATATTTCCTTTTCCAGCATAGGCCTCAAACGGCTCCAAATATCCACTTGCAGATTCTACAAAAAGAGTGTTTCCAAACTTCTCTATCAATTGGTAGGTTCAACTCTGTGAGTTGAATGAACTCATCACAAAGAAGTTTCTGAGAATCCTTCTCTCTAGTTTTTATGTGAAGATATTTCCTTTTCCAACATAGGCCTCAAGGTGCTCCGAATAAACACTTGCAGGTTCTACAAACGTAATGTTTCCAAACTGTTCTATCAAAAGAAACGTTCAAGTCTGTGAGATGAATGCACTCATCACACAGAAGTTTCTGAGGATGCTTCTGTCTAGTTTTTAGGTGAAGATATTTCCTTTTCCAGCATAGGCCTCAAAACGCTCCAAATATCCTCTTGCAGATTCTACAAAAAGAGTGTTTCAAAACTGTTCTATCAAAAGGAAGGTTCAACTCTGTGAGTTGAATGAATGCATCGTGAAGAACTTTCTGAGAATGCTTCTCTGTAGTTTTGAGGTGAAGATATTCCATATCCCAGCACAGGCCTCGAAGTGCTCCAAATAACCACTTGCAGATTTTACCAAAAGAGTGTTTGAAAACTGCTCTTTCTACAGGTAAGTTCAAGTCTGTGAGTTGAATGCACTCAACATAAAGAAGTTTCTGAGAATGCTTCTGTTCAGTTTTTATGTGAAGATATTTCCTTTTCCAGCATAGGCCTCAAACGGCTCCAAATATCCACTTGCAGATTCTACAAAAAGAGTGTTTCCAAACATCTCTATCAATTGGTAGGTTCAACTCTGTGAGTTGAATGAACTCATCACAAAGAAGTTTCTGAGAATCCCTCTCTCTAGTTTTTATGTGAAGATATTTCCTTTTCCAACATAGGCCTCAAGGTGCTCCGAATAAACACTTGCAGATTCTACAAACGTAATGTTTCAAAACTGTTCTATCATAAGAAACGTTCAAGTCTGTGAGGTGAATGCACTCATCACACAGAAGTTTCTGAGAATGCTTCTGTCTAGTTTTTAGGTGAAGATATTTCCTTTTCCAGCATAGGCCTCAAAACGCTCCAAATATCCTCTTGCAGATTCTACAAAAAGAGTGTTTCAAAACTGTTCTATCAAAAGGAAGGTTCAACCCTGTGAGTTGAATGAATGCTTCGTGAAGAACTTTCTGAGAATGTTTCTCTAGTTTTTAGGTGAAGATATTCCATATCCCAGCACAGGCCTCGAAGTGCTCCAAATAACCACTTGCAGATTTTACCAAAAGAGTGTTTCAAAACTGCTCTTTCTACAGGTAAGTTCAAGTCTGTGAGTTGAATGCACTCGACACAAAGAAGTTTCTGAGAATGCTTCTGTTCAGTTTTTATGTGAAGATATTTCCTATTCCAGCATAGGCCTCAAACGGCTCCAAATATCCACTTGCAGATTCTACAAAAAGAGTGTTTCCAAACTTCTCTATCAATTGGTAGGTTCAACTCTGTGAGTTGAATGAACTCATCACAAAGAAGTTTCTGAGAATCCTTCTCTCTAGTTTTTATGTGAAGATATTTACTTTTCCAACATAGGCCTCAAGGTGCTCCGAATAAACACTTGCAGATTCTACAAACGTAATGTTTCCAAACTGTTCTATCAAAAGAAACGTTCAAGTCTGTGAGATGAATGCACTCATCACACAGAAGTTTCTGAGGATGCTTCTGTCTAGTTTTTAGGTGAAGATATTTCCTTTTCCAGCATAGGCCTCAAAACGCTCCAAATATCCTCTTGCAGATTCTACAAAAAGAGTGTTTCAAAACTGTTCTATCAAAAGGAAGGTTCAACTCTGTGAGTTGAATGAATGCATCGTGAAGAACTTTCTGAGAATGCTTCTCTGTAGTTTTTAGGTGAAGATATTCCATATCCAGGCAAAGGCCTCGAAGTGCTCCAAATATCCATTGCAGATTTTACCAAAAGAGTGTTTCAAAACTGCTCTTTTTACAAGTAAGTTCAACTCTGTGAGTTGAATGCACTCAACACAAAGAAGTTTCTGAGAATGCTTCTGTTCAGTTTTTATGTAAAGATATTTCCTTTTCCAACATCGGCCTCAAACGGCTCCAAATATCCACTTGCAGATTCTACAAAAAGAGTGTTTCCAAACTTCTCTATCAATTGGTAGGTTCAACTCTGTGAGTTGAATGATCTCATCGCAAAGAAGTTTCTGGGAATCCTTCTCTCTAGTTTTTATGTGAAGATATTTCCTTTTCCAACATAGGCCTCAAGGTGCTCCGAATAAACACTTGCAGATTCTACAAACGTAATGTTTCCAAACTCTTCTATCAAAAGAAACGTTCATGTCTGTGAGTTGAATGCACTTATCACACAGAAGTTTCTGAGAATGCTTCTGTCTAGTTTTTAGGTGAAGATATTTCCTTTTCCAGCATAGGCCACAAAACGCTACAAATATCCTCTTGCAGATTCTACAAAAAGAGTGTTTCAAAACTGTTCTATCAAAAGGAAGGTTCAACTCTGTGAGTAGAATGAATGCATCGTGAAGAACTTTCTGAGAATGCTTCTCTGTAGTTTTTAGGTGAAGATATTCCATATCCCAGCACAGGCCTCAAAGTGCTCCAAATAGCCACTTGCAGATTTTACCAAAAGAGTGTTTCAAAACTGCTCTTTCTACAGGTAAGTTCAAGTCTGTGAGTTGAATGCACTCAACACAAGGAAGTTTCTGAGAATGCTGCTGTTCAGTTTTTATGTGAAGATATTTCCTTTTCCAGCATCGGCCTCAAACGGCTCCAAATATCCACTTGCAGATTCTACAAAAAGAGTGTTTCCAAACTTCTCTATCAATTGGTACGTTCAACTCTGTGAGTTGAATGAACTCATCACAAAGAAGTTTCTGAGAATCCTTCTCTCTAGTTTTTATGTGAAGATATTTCCTTTTCCAACATAGGCCTCAAGGTGCTCCGAATAAACACTTGCAGATTCTACAAACGTAATGTTTCAAAACTGTTCTATCAAAAGAAACGTTCAAGTCTGTGAGTTGAATGCACTCATCACACAGAAGTTTCTGAGAATGCTTCTGTCTAGTTTTTAGGTGAAGATATTGCCTTTTCCAGCATAGGCCTCAAAACGCTCCAAATATCCTCTTGCAGATTCTACAAAAAGAGTGTTTCAAAACTGTTCTATCAAAAGGAAGGTTCAACCCTGTGAGTTGAATGAATGCATCGTGAAGAACTTTCTGAGAATGCTTCTCTGTAGTTTTTAGGTGAAGATATTCCATATCCCAGCACAGGCCTCGAAGTGCTCCAAATAACCAGTTGCAGATTTTACCAAAAGAGTGTTTCAAAACTGCTCTTTCTACAGGTAAGTTCAAGTCTGTGAGTTGAATGCACTCGACACAAAGAAGTTTCTGAGAATGCTTCTGTTCAGTTTTTATGTGAAGATATTTCCTTTTCCAGCATAGGCCACAAACGGCTCCAAATATCCACTTGCAGATTCTACAAGAAGCGTGTTTCCAAACTTCTCTATCAATTGGTAGGTTCAAATCTGTGAGTTGAATGAACTCATCACAAAGAAGTTTCTGAGAATCCTTCTCTCTAGTTTTTATGTGAAGATATTTCCTTTTCCAACATAGGCCTCAAGGTGCTCCGAATAAACACTTGCAGATTCTACAAACGTAATGTTTCCAAACTGTTCTATCAAAAGAAACGTTCAAATCTGTGAGATGAATGCACTCATCACACAGAAGTTTCTGAGGATGCTTCTGTCTAGTTTTTAGGTGAAAATATTTCCTTTTCCAGCATAGGCCTCAAAACGCTCCAAATATCCTCTTGCAGATTCTACAAAAAGAGTGTTTAAAAACTGTTCTATCAAAAGGAAGGTTCAACTCTGTGAGTTGAATGAATGCATCGTGAAGAACTTTCTGAGAATGCTTCTCTGTAGTTTTTAGGTGAAGATATTCCATATCCCAGCACAGGCCTCGAAGTGCTCCAAATAACCACTTGCAGATTTTACCAAAAGAGTGTTTCAAAACTACTCTTTCTACAGGTAAGTTCAAGTCTGTGAGTTGAATGCACTCGACACAAAGAAGTTTCTGAGAATGCTTCTGTTCAGTTTTTATGTGATGATATTTCCTTTTCCAGCATAGGCCTCAAACGGCTCCAAATATCCACTTGCAGATTCTACAAAAAGAGTGTTTCCAAACTTCTCTATCAATTGGTAGGTTCAACTCTGTGAGTTGAATGAACTCATCACAAAGAAGTTTCTGAGAATCCTTCTCTCTAGTTTTTATGTGAAGATATTTCCTTTTCCAACATAGGCCTCAAGGTGCTCCGAATAAACACTTGCAGATTCTACAAACGTAATGTTTCCAAACTGTTCTATCAAAAGAAACGTTCAAGTCTGTGAGATGAATGCACTCATCACACAGAAGTTTCTGAGGATGCTTCTGTCTAGTTTTTAGGTGAAGATATTTCCTTTTCCAGCATAGGCCTCAAAACGCTCCAAATATCCTCTTGCAGATTCTACAAAAAGAGTGTTTCAAAACTGTTCTATCAAAAGGAAGGTTCAACTCTGTGAGTAGAATGAATGCATCATGAAGAACTTTCTGAGAATGCTTCTCTGTAGTTTTTAGGTGAAGATATTCCATATCCAGGCACAGGCCTCGAAGTGCTCCAAATAACCATTGCAGATTTTACCAAAAGAGTGTTTCAAAACTGCTCTTTCTACAGGTAAGTTCAAGTCTGTGAGATGAATGCACTCGACACAAAGAAGTTTCTGAGAATGCTTCTGTTCTGTTTTTATGTGAAGATATTTCCTTTTCCAGCATAGGCCTCAAACGGCTCCAAATATCCACTTGCAGATTCTACAAAAAGAGTGTTTCCAAACTTCTCTATCAATTGGTAGGTTCAACTCTGTGAGTTGAATGAACTCATCACAAAGAAGTTTCTGAGAATCCTTCTCTCTAGTTTTTATGTGAAGTTATTTCCTTTTCCAACATAGGCCTCAAGGTGCTCCGAATAAACACTTGCAGATTCTACAAACGTAATGTTTCAAAACTGTTCTATCAAAAGAAACGTTCAAGTCTGTGAGATGAATGCACTCATCGCACAGAAGTTTCTGAGGATGCTTCGGTCTAGTTTTTAGGTGAAGATATTTCCTTTTCCAGCATAGGCCTCAAAACGCTCCAAATATCCTCTTGCAGATTCTACAAAAAGAGTGTTTCAAAACTGTTCTATCAAAAGGAAGGTTCAACTCTGTGAGTTGAATGAATGCATCGTGAAGAACTTTCTGAGAATGCTTCTCTGTAGTTTTTAGGTGAAGATATTCCATATCCCAGCACAGGCCTCGAAGTGCTCCAAATAACCACTTGCAGATTTTAACAAAAGAGTGTTTCAAAACTGCTCTTTCTACAGGTAAGTTCAAGTCCGTGGGTTGAATGCACTCAACACAAAGAAGTTTCTGAGAATGCTTCTGTTCAGTTTTTATGTGAAGATATTTCCTTTTCCAGCATAGGCCTCAAACGGCTCCAAATATCCACTTGCAGATTCTACAAAAAGAGTGTTTCCAAACTTCTCTATCAATTGGTAGGTTCAACTCTGTGAGTTGAATGAACTCATCACAAAGAAGTTTCTGAGAATCCTTCTCTCTAGTTTTTATGTGAAGATATTTCCTTTTCCAACATAGGCCTCAAGGTGCTCCGAATAAACACTTGCAGGTTCTACAAACGTAATGTTTCCAAACTCTTCTATCAAAAGAAACGTTCAAGTCTGTGAGATGAATGCACTCATCACACAGAAGTTTCTGAGGATGCTTCTGTCTAGTTTTTAGGTGAAGATATTTCCTTTTCCAGCATAGGCCTCAAAACGCTCCAAATATCCTCTTGCAGATTCTACAAAAAGAGTGTTTCAAAACTGTTCTATCAAAAGGAAGGTTCAACTCTGTGAGTTGAATGAATGCATCGTGAAGAACTTTCTGAGAATGCTTCTCTGTAGTTTTGAGGTGAAGATATTCCATATCCCAGCACAGGCCTCGAAGTGCTCCAAATAACCACTTGCAGATTTTACCAAAAGTGTGTTTCAAAACTGCTCTTTCTACAGGTAAGTTCAAGTCTGTGAGTTGAATGCACTCAACACAAAGAAGTTTCTGAGAATGCTTCTGTTCAGTTTTTATGTGAAGATATTTCCTTTTCCAGCATAGGCCTCAAACGGCTCCAAATATCCACTTGCAGATTCTACAAAAAGAGTGTTTCCAAACATCTCTATCAATTGGTAGGTTCAACTCTGTGAGTTGAATGAACTCATCACAAAGAAGTTTCTGAGAATCCCTCTCTCTAGATTTTATGTGAAGATATTTCCTTTTCCAACATAGGCCTCAAGGTGCTCCGAATAAACACTTGCAGATTCTACAAACGTAATGTTTCAAAACTGTTCTATCAAAAGAAACTTTCAAGTCTGTGAGTTGAATGCACTCATCGCACAGAAGTTTCTGAGAATACTTCTGTCTAGTTTTTAGGTGAAGATATTTCCTTTTCCAGCATAGGGCTCAAAAAGCTCCAAATATCCTCTTGCAGATTCTACAAAAAGAGTGTTTCAAAACTGTTCTATCAAAAGGAAGTTTCAACTCTGTGAGTAGAATGAATGCATCGTGAAGAACTTTCTGAGAATGCTTCTCTGTAGTTTTTAGGTGAAGATATTCCATATCCCAGCACAGGCCTCGAAGTGCTCCAAATAGCCACTTGCAGATTTTACCAAAAGAGTGTTTGAAAACTGCTCTTTCTACAGGTAAGTTCAAGTCCGTGAGTTGAATGCACTCAACACAAGGAAGTTTCTGAGAATGCTTCTGTTCAGTTTTTATGTGAAGATATTTCCTTTTCCACCATAGGCCTCAAACGGCTCCAAATATCCACTTGCAGATTCTACAAAAAGAGTGTTTCCAAACTTCTCTATCAATTGGTAAGTTCAACTCTGTGAGTTGAATGAACTCATCACAAAGAAGTTTCTGAGAATCCTTCTCTCTAGTTTTTATGTGAAGATATTTCCTTTTCCAACATAGGCCTCAAGGTGCTCCGAATAAACACTTGCAGATTCTACAAACGTAATGTTTCCAAACTCTTCTATCAAAAGAAACGTTCATGTCTGTGAGTTGAATGCACTTATCACACAGAAGTTTCTGAGAATGCTTCTGTCTAGTTTTTAGGTGAAGATATTTCCTTTTCCAGCATAGGCCACAAAACGCTACAAATATCCTCTTGCAGATTCTACAAAAAGAGTGTTTCAAAACTGTTCTATCAAAAGGAAGGTTCAACTCTGTGAGTAGAATGAATGCATCGTGAAGAACTTTCTGAGAATGCTTCTCTGTAGTTTTTAGGTGAAGATATTCCATATCCCAGCACAGGCCTCAAAGTGCTCCAAATAGCCACTTGCAGATTTTACCAAAAGAGTGTTTCAAAACTGCTCTTTCTACAGGTAAGTTCAAGTCTGTGAGTTGAATGCACTCAACACAAGGAAGTTTCTGAGAATGCTGCTGTTCAGTTTTTATGTGAAGATATTTCCTTTTCCAGCATCGGCCTCAAACGGCTCCAAATATCCACTTGCAGATTCTACAAAAAGAGTGTTTCCAAACTTCTCTATCAATTGGTACGTTCAACTCTGTGAGTTGAATGAACTCATCACAAAGAAGTTTCTGAGAATCCTTCTCTCTAGTTTTTATGTGAAGATATTTCCTTTTCCAACATAGGCCTCAAGGTGCTCCGAATAAACACTTGCAGATTCTACAAACGTAATGTTTCAAAACTGTTCTATCAAAAGAAACGTTCAAGTCTGTGAGTTGAATGCACTCATCACACAGAAGTTTCTGAGAATGCTTCTGTCTAGTTTTTAGGTGAAGATATTGCCTTTTCCAGCATAGGCCTCAAAACGCTCCAAATATCCTCTTGCAGATTCTACAAAAAGAGTGTTTCAAAACTGTTCTATCAAAAGGAAGGTTCAACCCTGTGAGTTGAATGAATGCATCGTGAAGAACTTTCTGAGAATGCTTCTCTGTAGTTTTTAGGTGAAGATATTCCATATCCCAGCACAGGCCTCGAAGTGCTCCAAATAACCAGTTGCAGATTTTACCAAAAGAGTGTTTCAAAACTGCTCTTTCTACAGGTAAGTTCAAGTCTGTGAGTTGAATGCACTCGACACAAAGAAGTTTCTGAGAATGCTTCTGTTCAGTTTTTATGTGAAGATATTTCCTTTTCCAGCATAGGCCACAAACGGCTCCAAATATCCACTTGCAGATTCTACAAGAAGCGTGTTTCCAAACTTCTCTATCAATTGGTAGGTTCAAATCTGTGAGTTGAATGAACTCATCACAAAGAAGTTTCTGAGAATCCTTCTCTCTAGTTTTTATGTGAAGATATTTCCTTTTCCAACATAGGCCTCAAGGTGCTCCGAATAAACACTTGCAGATTCTACAAACGTAATGTTTCCAAACTGTTCTATCAAAAGAAACGTTCAAATCTGTGAGATGAATGCACTCATCACACAGAAGTTTCTGAGGATGCTTCTGTCTAGTTTTTAGGTGAAAATATTTCCTTTTCCAGCATAGGCCTCAAAACGCTCCAAATATCCTCTTGCAGATTCTACAAAAAGAGTGTTTAAAAACTGTTCTATCAAAAGGAAGGTTCAACTCTGTGAGTTGAATGAATGCATCGTGAAGAACTTTCTGAGAATGCTTCTCTGTAGTTTTTAGGTGAAGATATTCCATATCCCAGCACAGGCCTCGAAGTGCTCCAAATAACCACTTGCAGATTTTACCAAAAGAGTGTTTCAAAACTACTCTTTCTACAGGTAAGTTCAAGTCTGTGAGTTGAATGCACTCGACACAAAGAAGTTTCTGAGAATGCTTCTGTTCAGTTTTTATGTGATGATATTTCCTTTTCCAGCATAGGCCTCAAACGGCTCCAAATATCCACTTGCAGATTCTACAAAAAGAGTGTTTCCAAACTTCTCTATCAATTGGTAGGTTCAACTCTGTGAGTTGAATGAACTCATCACAAAGAAGTTTCTGAGAATCCTTCTCTCTAGTTTTTATGTGAAGATATTTCCTTTTCCAACATAGGCCTCAAGGTGCTCCGAATAAACACTTGCAGATTCTACAAACGTAATGTTTCCAAACTGTTCTATCAAAAGAAACGTTCAAGTCTGTGAGATGAATGCACTCATCACACAGAAGTTTCTGAGGATGCTTCTGTCTAGTTTTTAGGTGAAGATATTTCCTTTTCCAGCATAGGCCTCAAAACGCTCCAAATATCCTCTTGCAGATTCTACAAAAAGAGTGTTTCAAAACTGTTCTATCAAAAGGAAGGTTCAACTCTGTGAGTAGAATGAATGCATCATGAAGAACTTTCTGAGAATGCTTCTCTGTAGTTTTTAGGTGAAGATATTCCATATCCAGGCACAGGCCTCGAAGTGCTCCAAATAACCATTGCAGATTTTACCAAAAGAGTGTTTCAAAACTGCTCTTTCTACAGGTAAGTTCAAGTCTGTGAGATGAATGCACTCGACACAAAGAAGTTTCTGAGAATGCTTCTGTTCTGTTTTTATGTGAAGATATTTCCTTTTCCAGCATAGGCCTCAAACGGCTCCAAATATCCACTTGCAGATTCTACAAAAAGAGTGTTTCCAAACTTCTCTATCAATTGGTAGGTTCAACTCTGTGAGTTGAATGAACTCATCACAAAGAAGTTTCTGAGAATCCTTCTCTCTAGTTTTTATGTGAAGTTATTTCCTTTTCCAACATAGGCCTCAAGGTGCTCCGAATAAACACTTGCAGATTCTACAAACGTAATGTTTCAAAACTGTTCTATCAAAAGAAACGTTCAAGTCTGTGAGATGAATGCACTCATCGCACAGAAGTTTCTGAGGATGCTTCGGTCTAGTTTTTAGGTGAAGATATTTCCTTTTCCAGCATAGGCCTCAAAACGCTCCAAATATCCTCTTGCAGATTCTACAAAAAGAGTGTTTCAAAACTGTTCTATCAAAAGGAAGGTTCAACTCTGTGAGTTGAATGAATGCATCGTGAAGAACTTTCTGAGAATGCTTCTCTGTAGTTTTTAGGTGAAGATATTCCATATCCCAGCACAGGCCTCGAAGTGCTCCAAATAACCACTTGCAGATTTTAACAAAAGAGTGTTTCAAAACTGCTCTTTCTACAGGTAAGTTCAAGTCCGTGGGTTGAATGCACTCAACACAAAGAAGTTTCTGAGAATGCTTCTGTTCAGTTTTTATGTGAAGATATTTCCTTTTCCAGCATAGGCCTCAAACGGCTCCAAATATCCACTTGCAGATTCTACAAAAAGAGTGTTTCCAAACTTCTCTATCAATTGGTAGGTTCAACTCTGTGAGTTGAATGAACTCATCACAAAGAAGTTTCTGAGAATCCTTCTCTCTAGTTTTTATGTGAAGATATTTCCTTTTCCAACATAGGCCTCAAGGTGCTCCGAATAAACACTTGCAGGTTCTACAAACGTAATGTTTCCAAACTCTTCTATCAAAAGAAACGTTCAAGTCTGTGAGATGAATGCACTCATCACACAGAAGTTTCTGAGGATGCTTCTGTCTAGTTTTTAGGTGAAGATATTTCCTTTTCCAGCATAGGCCTCAAAACGCTCCAAATATCCTCTTGCAGATTCTACAAAAAGAGTGTTTCAAAACTGTTCTATCAAAAGGAAGGTTCAACTCTGTGAGTTGAATGAATGCATCGTGAAGAACTTTCTGAGAATGCTTCTCTGTAGTTTTGAGGTGAAGATATTCCATATCCCAGCACAGGCCTCGAAGTGCTCCAAATAACCACTTGCAGATTTTACCAAAAGTGTGTTTCAAAACTGCTCTTTCTACAGGTAAGTTCAAGTCTGTGAGTTGAATGCACTCAACACAAAGAAGTTTCTGAGAATGCTTCTGTTCAGTTTTTATGTGAAGATATTTCCTTTTCCAGCATAGGCCTCAAACGGCTCCAAATATCCACTTGCAGATTCTACAAAAAGAGTGTTTCCAAACATCTCTATCAATTGGTAGGTTCAACTCTGTGAGTTGAATGAACTCATCACAAAGAAGTTTCTGAGAATCCCTCTCTCTAGTTTTTATGTGAAGATATTTCCTTTTCCAACATAGGCCTCAAGGTGCTCCGAATAAACACTTGCAGATTCTACAAACGTAATGTTTCAAAACTGTTCTATCAAAAGAAACTTTCAAGTCTGTGAGTTGAATGCACTCATCGCACAGAAGTTTCTGAGAATACTTCTGTCTAGTTTTTAGGTGAAGATATTTCCTTTTCCAGCATAGGGCTCAAAAAGCTCCAAATATCCTCTTGCAGATTCTACAAAAAGAGTGTTTCAAAACTGTTCTATCAAAAGGAAGTTTCAACTCTGTGAGTAGAATGAATGCATCGTGAAGAACTTTCTGAGAATGCTTCTCTGTAGTTTTTAGGTGAAGATATTCCATATCCCAGCACAGGCCTCGAAGTGCTCCAAATAGCCACTTGCAGATTTTACCAAAAGAGTGTTTGAAAACTGCTCTTTCTACAGGTAAGTTCAAGTCCGTGAGTTGAATGCACTCAACACAAGGAAGTTTCTGAGAATGCTTCTGTTCAGTTTTTATGTGAAGATATTTCCTTTTCCACCATAGGCCTCAAACGGCTCCAAATATCCACTTGCAGATTCTACAAAAAGAGTGTTTCCAAACTTCTCTATCAATTGGTAAGTTCAACTCTGTGAGTTGAATGAACTCATCACAAAGAAGTTTCTGAGAATCCTTCTCTCTAGTTTTTATGTGAAGATATTTCCTTTTCCAACATAGGCCTCAAGGTGCTCCGAATAAACACTTGCAGATTCTACAAACGTAATGTTTCAAAACTGTTCTATCAAAAGAAACGTTCAAGTCTGTGAGGTGAATGCACTCATCACACAGAAGTTTCTGAGAATGCTTCTGTCTAGTTTTTAGGTGAAGATATTTCCTTTTCCAGCATAGGCCTCAAAACGCTCCAAATATCCTCTTGCAGATTCTACAAAAAGAGTGTTTCAAAACTGTTCTATCAAAAGGAAGGTTCAACCCTGTGAGTTGAATGAATGCTTCGTGAAGAACTTTCTGAGAATGTTTCTCTAGTTTTTAGGTGAAGATATTCCATATCCCAGCACAGGCCTCGAAGTGCTCCAAATAACCACTTGCAGATTTTACCAAAAGAGTGTTTCAAAACTGCTCTTTCTACAGGTAAGTTCAAGTCTGTGAGTTGAATGCACTCGACACAAAGAAGTTTCTGAGAATGCTTCTGTTCAGTTTTTATGTGAAGATATTTCCTTTTCCAGCATAGGCCTCAAACGGCTCCAAATATCCACTTGCAGATTCTACAAAAAGAGTGTTTCCAAACTTCTCTATCAATTGGTAGGTTCAACTCTGTGAGTTGAATGAACTCATCACAAAGAAGTTTCTGAGAATCCTTCTCTCTAGTTTTTATGTGAAGATATTTACTTTTCCAACATAGGCCTCAAGGTGCTCCGAATAAACACTTGCAGATTCTACAAACGTAATGTTTCCAAACTGTTCTATCAAAAGAAACGTTCAAGTCTGTGAGATGAATGCACTCATCACACAGAAGTTTCTGAGGATGCTTCTGTCTAGTTTTTAGGTGAAGATATTTCCTTTTCCAGCATAGGCCTCAAAACGCTCCAAATATCCTCTTGCAGATTCTACAAAAAGAGTGTTTCAAAACTGTTCTATCAAAAGGAAGGTTCAACTCTGTGAGTTGAATGAATGCATCGTGAAGAACTTTCTGAGAATGCTTCTCTGTAGTTTTTACGTGAAGATATTCCATATCCAGGCAAAGGCCTCGAAGTGCTCCAAATATCCATTGCAGATTTTACCAAAAGAGTGTTTCAAAACTGCTCTTTTTACAAGTAAGTTCAACTCTGTGAGTTGAATGCACTCAACACAAAGAAGTTTCTGAGAATGCTTCTGTTCAGTTTTTATGTAAAGATATTTCCTTTTCCAACATCGGCCTCAAACGGCTCCAAATATCCACTTGCAGATTCTACAAAAAGAGTGTTTGCAAACTTCTCTATCAATTGGTAGGTTCAACTCTGTGAGTTGAATGAACTCATCGCAAAGAAGTTTCTGAGAATCCTTCTCTCTAGTTTTTATGTGAAGATATTTCCTTTTCCAACATAGGCCTCAAGGTGCTCCGTATAAACACTTGCAGATTCTACAAACGTAATGTTTCCAAACTGTTCTATCAAAAGAAACGTTCATGTCTGTGGGTTGAATGCCCTCATCACACAGAAGTTTCTGAGAATGCTTCTGTCTAGTTTTTAGGTGAAGATATTTCCTTTTCCAGCATAGGCCACAAAACGCTACAAATATCCTCTTGCAGATTCTACAAAAAGAGTGTTTCAAAACTGTTCTATCAAAAGGAAGGTTCAACTCTGTGAGTAGAATGAATGCATCGTGAAGAACTTTCTGAGAATGCTTCTCTGTAGTTTTTAGGTGAAGATATTCCATATCCCAGCACAGGCCTCGAAGTGCTCCAAATAGCCACTTGCACATTTTACCAAAAGAGTGTTTCAAAACTGCTCTTTCTACAGGTAAGTTCAAGTCTGTGAGTTGAATGCACTCAACACAAGGAAGTTTCTGAGAATGCTGCTGTTCAGTTTTTATGTGAAGATATTTCCTTTTCCAGCATCGGCCTCAAACGGCTCCAAATATCCACTTGCAGATTCTACAAAAAGAGTGTTTCCAAACTTCTCTATCAATTGGTACGTTCAACTCTGTGAGTTGAATGAACTCATCACAAAGAAGTTTCTGAGAATCCTTCTCTCTAGTTTTTATGTGAAGATATTTCCTTTTCCAACATAGGCCTCAAGGTGCTCCGAATAAACACTTGCAGATTCTACAAACGTAATGTTTCAAAACTGTTCTATCAAAAGAAACGTTCAAGTCTGTGAGTTGAATGCACTCATCACACAGAAGTTTCTGAGAATGCTTCTGTCTAGTTTTTAGGTGAAGATATTGCCTTTTCCAGCATAGGCCTCAAAACGCTCCAAATATCCTCTTGCAGATTCTACAAAAAGAGTGTTTCAAAACTCTTCTATCAAAAGGAAGGTTCAACCCTGTGAGTTGAATGAATGCATCGTGAAGAACTTTCTGAGAATGCTTCTCTGTAGTTTTTAGGTGAAGATATTCCATATCCCAGCACAGGCCTCGAAGTGCTCCAAATAACCAGTTGCAGATTTTACCAAAAGAGTGTTTCAAAACTGCTCTTTCTACAGGTAAGTTCAAGTCTGTGAGTTGAATGCACTCGACACAAAGAAGTTTCTGAGAATGCTTCTGTTCAGTTTTTATGTGAAGATATTTCCTTTTCCAGCATAGGCCACAAACGGCTACAAATATCCACTTGCAGATTCTACAAGAAGCGTGTTTCCAAACTTCTCTATCAATTGGTAGGTTCAAATCTGTGAGTTGAATGAACTCATCACAAAGAAGTTTCTGAGAATCCTTCTCTCTAGTTTTTATGTGAAGATATTTCCTTTTCCAACATAGGCCTCAAGGTGCTCCGAATAAACACTTGCAGATTCTACAAACGTAATGTTTCCAAACTGTTCTATCAAAAGAAACGTTCAAATCTGTGAGATGAATGCACTCATCACACAGAAGTTTCTGAGGATGCTTCTGTCTAGTTTTTAGGTGAAAATATTTCCTTTTCCAGCATAGGCCTCAAAACGCTCCAAATATCCTCTTGCAGATTCTACAAAAAGAGTGTTTAAAAACTGTTCTATCAAAAGGAA
Source organism: Pongo pygmaeus (assembly GCF_028885625.2). NCBI lineage: Eukaryota > Metazoa > Chordata > Mammalia > Primates > Hominidae > Pongo > Pongo pygmaeus. The sequence goes on along the minus strand of NC_072387.2, from coordinate 23,453,627 downwards.
GGTTCAACTCTGTGAGTTGAATGAATGCATCGTGAAGAACTTTCTGAGAATGCTTCTCTGTAGTTTTTAGGTGAAGATATTCCATATCCCAGAACAGGCCTCGAAGTGCTCCAAATAACCACTTGCAGATTTTACCAAAAGAGTGTTTCAAAACTACTCTTTCTACAGGTAAGTTCAAGTCTGTGAGTTGAATGCACTCGACACAAAGAAGTTTCTGAGAATGCTTCTGTTCAGTTTTTATGTGATGATATTTCCTTTTCCAGCATAGGCCTCAAACGGCTCCAAATATCCACTTGCAGATTCTACAAAAAGAGTGTTTCCAAACTTCTCTATCAATTGGTAGGTTCAACTCTGTGAGTTGAATGAACTCATCACAAAGAAGTTTCTGAGAATCCTTCTCTCTAGTCTTTATGTGAAGATATTTCCTTTTCCAACATAGGCCTCAAGGTGCTCCGAATAAACACTTGCAGATTCTACAAACGTAATGTTTCCAAACTGTTCTATCAAAAGAAACGTTCAAGTCTGTGAGATGAATGCACTCATCACACAGAAGTTTCTGAGGATGCTTCTGTCTAGTTTTTAGGTGAAGATATTTCCTTTTCCAGCATAGGCCTCAAAACGCTCCAAATATCCTCTTGCAGATTCTACAAAAAGAGTGTTTCAAAACTGTTCTATCAAAAGGAAGGTTCAACTCTGTGAGTAGAATGAATGCATCGTGAAGAACTTTCTGAGAATGCTTCTCTGTAGTTTTTAGGTGAAGATATTCCATATCCAGGCACAGGCCTCGAAGTGCTCCAAATAACCATTGCAGATTTTACCAAAAGAGTGTTTCAAAACTGCTCTTTCTACAGGTAAGTTCAAGTCAGTGAGATGAATGCACTCGACACAAAGAAGTTTCTGAGAATGCTTCTGTTCTGTTTTTATGTGAAGATATTTCCTTTTCCAGCATAGGCCTCAAACGGCTCCAAATATCCACTTGCAGATTCTACAAAAAGAGTGTTTCCAAACTTCTCTATCAATTGGTAGGTTCAACTCTGTGAGTTGAATGAACTCATCACAAAGAAGTTTCTGAGAATCCTTCTCTCTAGTTTTTATGTGAAGATATTTACTTTTCCAACATAGGCCTCAAGGTGCTCCGAATAAACACTTGCAGATTCTACAAACGTAATGTTTCCAAACTGTTCTATCAAAAGAAACTTTCAAGTCTGTGAGATGAATGCACTCATCACACAGAAGTTTCTGAGGATGCTTCTGTCTAGTTTTTAGGTGAAGATATTTCCTTTTCCAGCATAGGCCTCAAAACGCTCCAAATATCCTCTTGCAGATTCTACAAAAAGAGTGTTTCAAAACTGTTCTATCAAAAGGAAGGTTCAACTCTGTGAGTTGAATGAATGCATCGTGAAGAACTTTCTGAGAATGCTTCTCTGTAGTTTTTAGGTGAAGATATTCCATATCCAGGCAAAGGCCTCGAAGTGCTCCAAATATCCATTGCAGATTTTACCAAAAGAGTGTTTCAAAACTGCTCTTTTTACAAGTAAGTTCAACTCTGTGAGTTGAATGCACTCAACACAAAGAAGTTTCTGAGAATGCTTCTGTTCAGTTTTTATGTAAAGATATTTCCTTTTCCAACATCGGCCTCAAACGGCTCCAAATATCCACTTGCAGATTCTACAAAAAGAGTGTTTCCAAACTTCTCTATCAATTGGTAGGTTCAACTCTGTGAGTTGAATGATCTCATCGCAAAGAAGTTTCTGAGAATCCTTCTCTCTAGTTTTTATGTGAAGATATTTCCTTTTCCAACATAGGCCTCAAGGTGCTCCGAATAAACACTTGCAGATTCTACAAACGTAATGTTTCCAAACTCTTCTATCAAAAGAAACGTTCATGTCTGTGAGTTGAATGCACTTATCACACAGAAGTTTCTGAGAATGCTTCTGTCTAGTTTTTAGGTGAAGATATTTCCTTTTCCAGCATAGGCCACAAAACGCTACAAATATCCTCTTGCAGATTCTACAAAAAGAGTGTTTCAAAACTGTTCTATCAAAAGGAAGGTTCAACTCTGTGAGTTGAATGAATGCATCGTGAAGAACTTTCTGAGAATGCTTCTCTGTAGTTTTTAGGTGAAGATATTCCATATCCCAGCACAGGCCTCGAAGTGCTCCAAATAACCACTTGCAGATTTTACCAAAAGAGTGTTTCAAAACTGCTCTTTCTACAGGTAAGTTCAAGTCTGTGAGTTGAATGCACTCAACACAAAGAAGTTTCTGAGAATGCTTCTGTTCAGTTTTTATGTGAAGATATTTCCTTTTCCAGCATAGGCCTCAAACGGCTCCAAATATCCACTTGCAGATTCTACAAAAAGAGTGTTTCCAAACTTCTCTATCAATTGGTAGGTTCAACTCTGTGAGTTGAATGAACTCATCGCAAAGAAGTTTCTGAGAATCCTTCTCTCTAGTTTTTATGTGAAGATATTTCCTTTTCCAACATAGGCCTCAAGGTGCTCCGAATAAACACTTGCAGATTCTACAAACGTAATGTTTCAAAACTGTTCTATCAAAAGAAACGTTCAAGTCTGTGAGTTGAATGCACTCATCGCACAGAAGTTTCTGAGAATACTTCTGTCTAGTTTTTAGGTGAAGATATTTCCTTTTCCAGCATAGGGCTCAAAAAGCTCCAAATATCCTCTTGCAGATTCTACAAAAAGAGTGTTTCAAAACTGTTCTATCAAAAGGAAGGTTCAACTCTGTGAGTAGAATGAATGCATCGTGAAGAACTTTCTGAGAATGCTTCTCTGTAGTTTTTAGGTGAAGATATTCCATATCCCAGCACAGGCCTCAAAGTGCTCCAAATAGCCACTTGCAGATTTTACCAAAAGAGTGTTTCAAAACTGCTCTTTCTACAGGTAAGTTCAAGTCTGTGAGTTGAATGCACTCAACACAAGGAAGTTTCTGAGAATGCTGCTGTTCAGTTTTTATGTGAAGATATTTCCTTTTCCAGCATCGGCCTCAAACGGCTCCAAATATCCACTTGCAGATTCTACAAAAAGAGTGTTTCCAAACTTCTCTATCAATTGGTACGTTCAACTCTGTGAGTTGAATGAACTCATCACAAAGAAGTTTCTGAGAATCCTTCTCTCTAGTTTTTATGTGAAGATATTTCCTTTTCCAACATAGGCCTCAAGGTGCTCCGAATAAACACTTGCAGATTCTACAAACGTAATGTTTCAAAACTGTTCTATCAAAAGAAACGTTCAAGTCTGTGAGTTGAATGCACTCATCACACAGAAGTTTCTGAGAATGCTTCTGTCTAGTTTTTAGGTGAAGATATTGCCTTTTCCAGCATAGGCCTCAAAACGCTCCAAATATCCTCTTGCAGATTCTACAAAAAGAGTGTTTCAAAACTCTTCTATCAAAAGGAAGGTTCAACCCTGTGAGTTGAATGAATGCATCGTGAAGAACTTTCTGAGAATGCTTCTCTGTAGTTTTTAGGTGAAGATATTCCATATCCCAGCACAGGCCTCGAAGTGCTCCAAATAACCAGTTGCAGATTTTACCAAAAGAGTGTTTCAAAACTGCTCTTTCTACAGGTAAGTTCAAGTCTGTGAGTTGAATGCACTCGACACAAAGAAGTTTCTGAGAATGCTTCTGTTCAGTTTTTATGTGAAGATATTTCCTTTTCCAGTATAGGCCACAAACGGCTCCAAATATCCACTTGCAGATTCTACAAGAAGCGTGTTTCCAAACTTCTCTATCAATTGGTAGGTTCAAATCTGTGAGTTGAATGAACTCATCACAAAGAAGTTTCTGAGAATCCTTCTCTCTAGTTTTTATGTGAAGATATTTCCTTTTCCAACATAGGCCTCAAGGTGCTCCGAATAAACACTTGCAGATTCTACAAACGTAATGTTTCCAAACTGTTCTATCAAAAGAAACGTTCAAATCTGTGAGATGAATGCACTCATCACACAGAAGTTTCTGAGGATGCTTCTGTCTAGTTTTTAGGTGAAAATATTTCCTTTTCCAGCATAGGCCTCAAAACGCTCCAAATATCCTCTTGCAGATTCTACAAAAAGAGTGTTTAAAAACTGTTCTATCAAAAGGAAGGTTCAACTCTGTGAGTTGAATGAATGCATCGTGAAGAACTTTCTGAGAATGCTTCTCTGTAGTTTTTAGGTGAAGATATTCCATATCCCAGCACAGGCCTCGAAGTGCTCCAAATAACCACTTGCAGATTTTACCAAAAGAGTGTTTCAAAACTACTCTTTCTACAGGTAAGTTCAAGTCTGTGAGTTGAATGCACTCGACACAAAGAAGTTTCTGAGAATGCTTCTGTTCAGTTTTTATGTGATGATATTTCCTTTTCCAGCATAGGCCTCAAACGGCTCCAAATATCCACTTGCAGATTCTACAAAAAGAGTGTTTCCAAACTTCTCTATCAATTGGTAGGTTCAACTCTGTGAGTTGAATGAACTCATCACAAAGAAGTTTCTGAGAATCCTTCTCTCTAGTTTTTATGTGAAGATATTTCCTTTTCCAACATAGGCCTCAAGGTGCTCCGAATAAACAATTGCAGATTCTACAAACGTAATGTTTCCAAACTGTTCTATCAAAAGAAACGTTCAAGTCTGTGAGATGAATGCACTCATCACACAGAAGTTTCTGAGGATGCTTCTGTCTAGTTTTTAGGTGAAGATATTTCCTTTTCCAGCATAGGCCTCAAAACGCTCCAAATATCCTCTTGCAGATTCTACAAAAAGAGTGTTTCAAAACTGTTCTATCAAAAGGAAGGTTCAACTCTGTGAGTAGAATGAATGCATCGTGAAGAACTTTCTGAGAATGCTTCTCTGTAGTTTTTAGGTGAAGATATTCCATATCCATGCACAGGCCTCGAAGTGCTCCAAATAACCATTGCAGATTTTACCAAAAGAGTGTTTCAAAACTGCTCTTTCTACAGGTAAGTTCAAGTCTGTGAGATGAATGCACTCGACACAAAGAAGTTTCTGAGAATGCTTCTGTTCTGTTTTTATGTGAAGATATTTCCTTTTCCAGCATAGGCCTCAAACGGCTCCAAATATCCACTTGCAGATTCTACAAAAAGAGTGTTTCCAAACTTCTCTATCAATTGGTAGGTTCAACTCTGTGAGTTGAATGAACTCATCACAAAGAAGTTTCTGAGAATCCTTCTCTCTAGTTTTTATGTGAAGTTATTTCCTTTTCCAACATAGGCCTCAAGGTGCTCCGAATAAACACTTGCAGATTCTACAAACGTAATGTTTCAAAACTGTTCTATCAAAAGAAACGTTCAAGTCTGTGAGATGAATGCACTCATCGCACAGAAGTTTCTGAGGATGCTTCGGTCTAGTTTTTAGGTGAAGATATTTCCTTTTCCAGCATAGGCCTCAAAACGCTCCAAATATCCTCTTGCAGATTCTACAAAAAGAGTGTTTCAAAACTGTTCTATCAAAAGGAAGGTTCAACTCTGTGAGTTGAATGAATGCATCGTGAAGAACTTTCTGAGAATGCTTCTCTGTAGTTTTTAGGTGAAGATATTCCATATCCCAGCACAGGCCTCGAAGTGCTCCAAATAACCACTTGCAGATTTTAACAAAAGAGTGTTTCAAAACTGCTCTTTCTACAGGTAAGTTCAAGTCCGTGGGTTGAATGCACTCAACACAAAGAAGTTTCTGAGAATGCTTCTGTTCAGTTTTTATGTGAAGATATTTCCTTTTCCAGCATAGGCCTCAAACGGCTCCAAATATCCACTTGCAGATTCTACAAAAAGAGTGTTTCCAAACTTCTCTATCAATTGGTAGGTTCAACTCTGTGAGTTGAATGAACTCATCACAAAGAAGTTTCTGAGAATCCTTCTCTCTAGTTTTTATGTGAAGATATTTCCTTTTCCAACATAGGCCTCAAGGTGCTCCGAATAAACACTTGCAGGTTCTACAAACGTAATGTTTCCAAACTGTTCTATCAAAAGAAACGTTCAAGTCTGTGAGATGAATGCACTCATCACACAGAAGTTTCTCAGGATGCTTCTGTCTAGTTTTTAGGTGAAGATATTTCCTTTTCCAGCATAGGCCTCAAAACGCTCCAAATATCCTCTTGCAGATTCTACAAAAAGAGTGTTTCAAAGCTGTTCTATCAAAAGGAAGGTTCAACTCTGTGAGTTGAATGAATGCATCGTGAAGAACTTTCTGAGAATGCTTCTCTGTAGTTTTGAGGTGAAGATATTCCATATCCCAGCACAGGCCTCGAAGTGCTCCAAATAACCACTTGCAGATTTTACCAAAAGTGTGTTTCAAAACTGCTCTTTCTACAGGTAAGTTCAAGTCTGTGAGTTGAATGCACTCAACACAAAGAAGTTTCTGAGAATGCTTCTGTTCAGTTTTTATGTGAAGATATTTCCTTTTCCAGCATAGGCCTCAAACGGCTCCAAATATCCACTTGCAGATTCTACAAAAAGAGTGTTTCCAAACATCTCTATCAATTGGTAGGTTCAACTCTGTGAGTTGAATGAACTCATCACAAAGAAGTTTCTGAGAATCCCTCTCTCTAGTTTTTATGTGAAGATATTTCCTTTTCCAACATAGGCCTCAAGGTGCTCCGAATAAACACTTGCAGATTCTACAAACGTAATGTTTCAAAACTGTTCTATCAAAAGAAACTTTCAAGTCTGTGAGTTGAATGCACTCATCGCACAGAAGTTTCTGAGAATACTTCTGTCTAGTTTTTAGGTGAAGATATTTCCTTTTCCAGCATAGGGCTCAAAAAGCTCCAAATATCCTCTTGCAGATTCTACAAAAAGAGTGTTTCAAAACTGTTCTATCAAAAGGAAGTTTCAACTCTGTGAGTAGAATGAATGCATCGTGAAGAACTTTCTGAGAATGCTTCTCTGTAGTTTTTAGGTGAAGATATTCCATATCCCAGCACAGGCCTCGAAGTGCTCCAAATAGCCACTTGCAGATTTTACCAAAAGAGTGTTTGAAAACTGCTCTTTCTACAGGTAAGTTCAAGTCCGTGAGTTGAATGCACTCAACACAAGGAAGTTTCTGAGAATGCTTCTGTTCAGTTTTTATGTGAAGATATTTCCTTTTCCACCATAGGCCTCAAACGGCTCCAAATATCCACTTGCAGATTCTACAAAAAGAGTGTTTCCAAACTTCTCTATCAATTGGTAAGTTCAACTCTGTGAGTTGAATGAACTCATCACAAAGAAGTTTCTGAGAATCCTTCTCTCTAGTTTTTATGTGAAGATATTTCCTTTTCCAACATAGGCCTCAAGGTGCTCCGAATAAACACTTGCAGATTCTACAAACGTAATGTTTCAAAACTGTTCTATCATAAGAAACGTTCAAGTCTGTGAGGTGAATGCACTCATCACACAGAAGTTTCTGAGAATGCTTCTGTCTAGTTTTTAGGTGAAGATATTTCCTTTTCCAGCATAGGCCTCAAAACGCTCCAAATATCCTCTTGCAGATTCTACAAAAAGAGTGTTTCAAAACTGTTCTATCAAAAGGAAGGTTCAACCCTGTGAGTTGAATGAATGCTTCGTGAAGAACTTTCTGAGAATGTTTCTCTAGTTTTTAGGTGAAGATATTCCATATCCCAGCACAGGCCTCGAAGTGCTCCAAATAACCACTTGCAGATTTTACCAAAAGAGTGTTTCAAAACTGCTCTTTCTACAGGTAAGTTCAAGTCTGTGAGTTGAATGCACTCGACACAAAGAAGTTTCTGAGAATGCTTCTGTTCAGTTTTTATGTGAAGATATTTCCTTTTCCAGCATAGGCCTCAAACGGCTCCAAATATCCACTTGCAGATTCTACAAAAAGAGTGTTTCCAAACTTCTCTATCAATTGGTAGGTTCAACTCTGTGAGTTGAATGAACTCATCACAAAGAAGTTTCTGAGAATCCTTCTCTCTAGTTTTTATGTGAAGATATTTACTTTTCCAACATAGGCCTCAAGGTGCTCCGAATAAACACTTGCAGATTCTACAAACGTAATGTTTCCAAACTGTTCTATCAAAAGAAACGTTCAAGTCTGTGAGATGAATGCACTCATCACACAGAAGTTTCTGAGGATGCTTCTGTCTAGTTTTTAGGTGAAGATATTTCCTTTTCCAGCATAGGCCTCAAAACGCTCCAAATATCCTCTTGCAGATTCTACAAAAAGAGTGTTTCAAAACTGTTCTATCAAAAGGAAGGTTCAACTCTGTGAGTTGAATGAATGCATCGTGAAGAACTTTCTGAGAATGCTTCTCTGTAGTTTTTAGGTGAAGATATTCCATATCCAGGCAAAGGCCTCGAAGTGCTCCAAATATACATTGCAGATTTTACCAAAAGAGTGTTTCAAAACTGCTCTTTTTACAAGTAAGTTCAACTCTGTGAGTTGAATGCACTCAACACAAAGAAGTTTCTGAGAATGCTTCTGTTCAGTTTTTATGTAAAGATATTTCCTTTTCCAACATCGGCCTCAAACGGCTCCAAATATCCACTTGCAGATTCTACAAAAAGAGTGTTTCCAAACTTCTCTATCAATTGGTAGGTTCAACTCTGTGAGTTGAATGATCTCATCGCAAAGAAGTTTCTGAGAATCCTTCTCTCTAGTTTTTATGTGAAGATATTTCCTTTTCCAACATAGGCCTCAAGGTGCTCCGAATAAACACTTGCAGATTCTACAAACGTAATGTTTCCAAACTCTTCTATCAAAAGAAACGTTCATGTCTGTGAGTTGAATGCACTTATCACACAGAAGTTTCTGAGAATGCTTCTGTCTAGTTTTTAGGTGAAGATATTTCCTTTTCCAGCATAGGCCACAAAACGCTACAAATATCCTCTTGCAGATTCTACAAAAAGAGTGTTTCAAAACTGTTCTATCAAAAGGAAGGTTCAACTCTGTGAGTTGAATGAATGCATCGTGAAGAACTTTCTGAGAATGCTTCTCTGTAGTTTTTAGGTGAAGATATTCCATATCCCAGCACAGGCCTCGAAGTGCTCCAAATAACCACTTGCAGATTTTACCAAAAGAGTGTTTCAAAACTGCTCTTTCTACAGGTAAGTTCAAGTCTGTGAGTTGAATGCACTCAACACAAAGAAGTTTCTGAGAATGCTTCTGTTCAGTTTTTATGTGAAGATACTTCCTTTTCCAGCATAGGCCTCAAACGGCTCCAAATATCCACTTGCAGATTCTACAAAAAGAGTGTTTCCAAACTTCTCTATCAATTGGTAGGTTCAACTCTGTGAGTTGAATGAACTCATCACAAAAAGTTTCTGAGAATCCTTCTCTCTAGTTTTTATGTGAAGATATTTCCTTTTCCGACATAGGCCTCAAGGTGCTCCGAATAAACACTTGCAGATTCTACAAACGTAATGTTTCCAAACTGTTCTATCAAAAGAAACGTTCAAGTCTGTGAGATGAATGCACTCATCACACAGAAGTTTCTGAGGATGCTTCTGTCTAGTTTTTAGGTGAAGATATTTCCTTTTCCAGCATAGGCCTCAAAACGCTCCAAATATCCTCTTGCAGATTCTACAAAAAGAGTGTTTAAAAACTGTTCTATCAAAAGGAAGGTTCAACTCTGTGAGTTGAATGAATGCATCGTGAAGAACTTTCTGAGAATGCTTCTCTGTAGTTTTTAGGTGAAGATATTCCATATCCCAGCACAGGCCTCGAAGTGCTCCAAATAACCACTTGCAGATTTTACCAAAAGAGTGTTTCAAAACTGCTCTTTCTACAGGTAAGTTCAAGTCTGTGAGTTGAATGCACTCAACACAAAGAAGTTTCTGAGAATGCTTCTGTTCAGTTTTTATGTGAAGATATTTCCTTTTCCAGCATAGGCCTCAAACGGCTCCAAATATCCACTTGCAGATTCTACAAAAAGAGTGTTTCCAAACTTCTCTATCAATTGGTAGGTTCAACTCTGTGAGTTGAATGAACTCATCGCAAAGAAGTTTCTGAGAATCCTTCTCTCTAGTTTTTATGTGAAGATATTTCCTTTTCCAACATAGGCCTCAAGGTGCTCCGAATAAACACTTGCAGATTCTACAAACGTAATGTTTCAAAACTGTTCTATCAAAAGAAACGTTCAAGTCTGTGAGTTGAATGCACTCATCGCACAGAAGTTTCTGAGAATACTTCTGTCTAGTTTTTAGGTGAAGATATTTCCTTTTCCAGCATAGGGCTCAAAAAGCTCCAAATATCCTCTTGCAGATTCTACAAAAAGAGTGTTTCAAAACTGTTCTATCAAAAGGAAGGTTCAACTCTGTGAGTAGAATGAATGCATCGTGAAGAACTTTCTGAGAATGCTTCTCTGTAGTTTTTAGGTGAAGATATTCCATATCCCAGCACAGGCCTCAAAGTGCTCCAAATAGCCACTTGCAGATTTTACCAAAAGAGTGTTTCAAAACTGCTCTTTCTACAGGTAAGTTCAAGTCTGTGAGTTGAATGCACTCAACACAAGGAAGTTTCTGAGAATGCTGCTGTTCAGTTTTTATGTGAAGATATTTCCTTTTCCAGCATCGGCCTCAAACGGCTCCAAATATCCACTTGCAGATTCTACAAAAAGAGTGTTTCCAAACTTCTCTATCAATTGGTACGTTCAACTCTGTGAGTTGAATGAACTCATCACAAAGAAGTTTCTGAGAATCCTTCTCTCTAGTTTTTATGTGAAGATATTTCCTTTTCCAACATAGGCCTCAAGGTGCTCCGAATAAACACTTGCAGATTCTACAAACGTAATGTTTCAAAACTGTTCTATCAAAAGAAACGTTCAAGTCTGTGAGTTGAATGCACTCATCACACAGAAGTTTCTGAGAATGCTTCTGTCTAGTTTTTAGGTGAAGATATTGCCTTTTCCAGCATAGGCCTCAAAACGCTCCAAATATCCTCTTGCAGATTCTACAAAAAGAGTGTTTCAAAACTCTTCTATCAAAAGGAAGGTTCAACCCTGTGAGTTGAATGAATGCATCGTGAAGAACTTTCTGAGAATGCTTCTCTGTAGTTTTTAGGTGAAGATATTCCATATCCCAGCACAGGCCTCGAAGTGCTCCAAATAACCAGTTGCAGATTTTACCAAAAGAGTGTTTCAAAACTGCTCTTTCTACAGGTAAGTTCAAGTCTGTGAGTTGAATGCACTCGACACAAAGAAGTTTCTGAGAATGCTTCTGTTCAGTTTTTATGTGAAGATATTTCCTTTTCCAGTATAGGCCACAAACGGCTCCAAATATCCACTTGCAGATTCTACAAGAAGCGTGTTTCCAAACTTCTCTATCAATTGGTAGGTTCAAATCTGTGAGTTGAATGAACTCATCACAAAGATGTTTCTGAGAATCCTTCTCTCTAGTTTTTATGTGAAGATATTTCCTTTTCCAACATAGGCCTCAAGGTGCTCCGAATAAACACTTGCAGATTCTACAAACGTAATGTTTCCAAACTGTTCTATCAAAAGAAACGTTCAAATCTGTGAGATGAATGCACTCATCACACAGAAGTTTCTGAGGATGCTTCTGTCTAGTTTTTAGGTGAAAATATTTCCTTTTCCAGCATAGGCCTCAAAACGCTCCAAATATCCTCTTGCAGATTCTACAAAAAGAGTGTTTAAAAACTGTTCTATCAAAAGGAAGGTTCAACTCTGTGAGTTGAATGAATGCATCGTGAAGAACTTTCTGAGAATGCTTCTCTGTAGTTTTTAGGTGAAGATATTCCATATCCCAGCACAGGCCTCGAAGTGCTCCAAATAACCACTTGCAGATTTTACCAAAAGAGTGTTTCAAAACTACTCTTTCTACAGGTAAGTTCAAGTCTGTGAGTTGAATGCACTCGACACAAAGAAGTTTCTGAGAATGCTTCTGTTCAGTTTTTATGTGATGATATTTCCTTTTCCAGCATAGGCCTCAAACGGCTCCAAATATCCACTTGCAGATTCTACAAAAAGAGTGTTTCCAAACTTCTCTATCAATTGGTAGGTTCAACTCTGTGAGTTGAATGAACTCATCACAAAGAAGTTTCTGAGAATCCTTCTCTCTAGTTTTTATGTGAAGATATTTCCTTTTCCAACATAGGCCTCAAGGTGCTCCGAATAAACAATTGCAGATTCTACAAACGTAATGTTTCCAAACTGTTCTATCAAAAGAAACGTTCAAGTCTGTGAGATGAATGCACTCATCACACAGAAGTTTCTGAGGATGCTTCTGTCTAGTTTTTAGGTGAAGATATTTCCTTTTCCAGCATAGGCCTCAAAACGCTCCAAATATCCTCTTGCAGATTCTACAAAAAGAGTGTTTCAAAACTGTTCTATCAAAAGGAAGGTTCAACTCTGTGAGTAGAATGAATGCATCGTGAAGAACTTTCTGAGAATGCTTCTCTGTAGTTTTTAGGTGAAGATATTCCATATCCAGGCACAGGCCTCGAAGTGCTCCAAATAACCATTGCAGATTTTACCAAAAGAGTGTTTCAAAACTGCTCTTTCTACAGGTAAGTTCAAGTCTGTGAGATGAATGCACTCGACACAAAGAAGTTTCTGAGAATGCTTCTGTTCTGTTTTTATGTGAAGATATTTCCTTTTCCAGCATAGGCCTCAAACGGCTCCAAATATCCACTTGCAGATTCTACAAAAAGAGTGTTTCCAAACTTCTCTATCAATTGGTAGGTTCAACTCTGTGAGTTGAATGAACTCATCACAAAGAAGTTTCTGAGAATCCTTCTCTCTAGTTTTTATGTGAAGTTATTTCCTTTTCCAACATAGGCCTCAAGGTGCTCCGAATAAACACTTGCAGATTCTACAAACGTAATGTTTCAAAACTGTTCTATCAAAAGAAACGTTCAAGTCTGTGAGATGAATGCACTCATCGCACAGAAGTTTCTGAGGATGCTTCGGTCTAGTTTTTAGGTGAAGATATTTCCTTTTCCAGCATAGGCCTCAAAACGCTCCAAATATCCTCTTGCAGATTCTACAAAAAGAGTGTTTCAAAACTGTTCTATCAAAAGGAAGGTTCAACTCTGTGAGTTGAATGAATGCATCGTGAAGAACTTTCTGAGAATGCTTCTCTGTAGTTTTTAGGTGAAGATATTCCATATCCCAGCACAGGCCTCGAAGTGCTCCAAATAACCACTTGCAGATTTTAACAAAAGAGTGTTTCAAAACTGCTCTTTCTACAGGTAAGTTCAAGTCCGTGGGTTGAATGCACTCAACACAAAGGAGTTTCTGAGAATGCTTCTGTTCAGTTTTTATGTGAAGATATTTCCTTTTCCAGCATAGGCCTCAAACGGCTCCAAATATCCACTTGCAGATTCTACAAAAAGAGTGTTTCCAAACTTCTCTATCAATTGGTAGGTTCAACTCTGTGAGTTGAATGAACTCATCACAAAGAAGTTTCTGAGAATCCTTCTCTCTAGTTTTTATGTGAAGATATTTCCTTTTCCAACATAGGCCTCAAGGTGCTCCGAATAAACACTTGCAGGTTCTACAAACGTAATGTTTCCAAACTGTTCTATCAAAAGAAACGTTCAAGTCTGTGAGATGAATGCACTCATCACACAGAAGTTTCTCAGGATGCTTCTGTCTAGTTTTTAGGTGAAGATATTTCCTTTTCCAGCATAGGCCTCAAAACGCTCCAAATATCCTCTTGCAGATTCTACAAAAAGAGTGTTTCAAAACTGTTCTATCAAAAGGAAGGTTCAACTCTGTGAGTTGAATGAATGCATCGTGAAGAACTTTCTGAGAATGCTTCTCTGTAGTTTTTAGGTGAAGATATTCCATATCCCAGCACAGGCCTCGAAGTGCTCCAAATAACCACTTGCAGATTTTACCAAAAGTGTGTTTCAAAACTGCTCTTTCTACAGGTAAGTTCAAGTCTGTGAGTTGAATGCACTCAACACAAAGAAGTTTCTGAGAATGCTTCTGTTCAGTTTTTATGTAAAGATATTTCCTTTTCCAACATCGGCCTCAAACGGCTCCAAATATCCACTTGCAGATTCTACAAAAAGAGTGTTTGCAAACTTCTCTATCAATTGGTAGGTTCAACTCTGTGAGTTGAATGAACTCATCGCAAAGAAGTTTCTGAGAATCCTTCTCTCTAGTTTTTATGTGAAGATATTTCCTTTTCCAACATAGGCCTCAAGGTGCTCCGAATAAACACTTGCAGATTCTACAAACGTAATGTTTCCAAACTGTTCTATCAAAAGAAACGTTCATGTCTGTGAGTTGAATGCCCTCATCACACAGAAGTTTCTGAGAATGCTTCTGTCTAGTTTTTAGGTGAAGATATTTCCTTTTCCAGCATAGGCCACAAAACGCTACAAATATCCTCTTGCAGATTCTACAAAAAGAGTGTTTCAAAACTGTTCTATCAAAAGGAAGGTTCAACTCTGTGAGTAGAATGAATGCATCGTGAAGAACTTTCTGAGAATGCTTCTCTTTAGTTTTTAGGTGAAGATATTCCATATCCCAGCGCAGGCCTCAAAGTGCTCCAAATAGCCACTTGCAGATTTTACCAAAAGAGTGTTTGAAAACTGCTCTTTCTACAGGTAAGTTCAAGGCCGTGAGTTGAATGCACTCAACACAAGGAAGTTTCTGAGAATGCTTCTGTTCAGTTTTTATGTGAAGATATTTCCTTTTCCACCATAGGCCTCAAACGGCTCCAAATATCCACTTGCAGATTCTACCAAAAGAGTGTTTCCAAACTTCTCTATCAATTGGTAAGTTCAACTCTGTGAGTTGAATGAACTCATCACAAAGAAGTTTCTGAGAATCCTTCTCTCTAGTTTTTATGTGAAGATATTTCCTTTTCCATCGTAGGCCTCAAGGTGCTCCGAATAAACACTTGCAGATTCTACAAACGTAATGTTTCAAAACTGTTCTATCAAAAGAAACGTTCAAGTCTGTGAGTTGAATGCACTCATCTCACAGAAGTTTCTGAGAATGCTTCTGTCTAGTTTTTAGGTGAAGATATTTCCTTTTCCAGCATAGGCCTCCAAACGCTCCAAATATCCTCTTGCAGATTCTACAAAAAGAGTGTTTCAAAACTGTTCTATCAAAAGGAAGGTTCAACCCTGTGAGTTGAATGAATGCATCGTGAAGAACTTTCTGAGAATGCTTCTCTGTAGTTTTTAGGTGAAGATATTCCATATCCCAGCACAGGCCTCGAAGTGCTCCAAATAACCACTTGCAGATTTTACCAAAAGAGTGTTTCAAAACTGCTCTTTCTACAGGTAAGTTCAATTCTGTGAGTTGAACGCACTCGACACAAAGAAGTTTCTGAGAATGCTTCTGTTCAGTTTTTATGTGAAGATATTTCCTTTTCCAGCATAGGCCTCAAACGGCTCCAAATATCCACTTGCAGATTCTACAAGAAGAGTGTTTCCAAACTTCTCTATCAATTGGTAGGTTCAACTCTGTGAGTTGAATGAACTCATCACAAAGAAGTTTCTGAGAATCCTTCTCTCTAGTTTTTATGTGAAGATATTTCCTTTTCCAACATAGGCCTCAAGGTGCTCCGAATAAACACTTGCAGATTCTACAAACGTAATGTTTCCAAACTGTTCTATCAAAAGAATCGTTCAAGTCTGTGAGATGAATGCACTCATCACAGAGAAGTTTCTGAGGATGCTTCTGTCTAGTTTTTAGGTGAAAATATTTCCTTTTCCAGCATAGGCCTCAAAACGCTCCAAATATCCTCTTGCAGATTCTACAAAAAGAGTGTTTAAAAACTGTTCTATCAAAAGGAAGGTTCAACTCTGTGAGTTGAATGAATGCATCGTGAAGAACTTTCTGAGAATGCTTCTCTGTAGTTTTTAGGTGAAGATATTCCATATCCCAGCACAGGCCTCGAAGTGCTCCAAATAACCACTTGCAGATTTTACCAAAAGAGTGTTTCAAAACTACTCTTTCTACAGGTAAGTTCAAGTCTGTGAGTTGAATGCACTCGACACAAAGAAGTTTCTGAGAATGCTTCTGTTCAGTTTTTATGTGAAGATATTTCCTTTTCCAGCATAGGCCTCAAACGGCTCCAAATATCCACATGCAGATTCTACAAAAAGAGTGTTTCCAAACTTCTCTATCAATTGGTAGGTTCAACTCTGTGAGTTGAATGAACTCATCACAAAGAAGTTTCTGAGAATCCTTCTCTCTAGTTTTTATGTGAAGATATTTCCTTTTCCAACATAGGCCTCAAGGTGCTCCGAATAAACACTTGCAGATTCTACAAACGTAATGTTTCCAAACTGTTCTATCAAAAGAAACGTTCAAGTCTGTGAGATGAATGCACTCATCACAGAGAAGTTTCTGAGGATGCTTCTGTCTAGTTTTTAGGTGAAGATATTTCCTTTTCCAGCATAGGCCTCAAAACGCTCCAAATATCCTCTTGCAGATTCTACAAAAAGAGTGTTTCAAAACTGTTCTATCAAAAGGAAGGTTCAACTCTGTGAGTTGAATGAATGCATCGTGAAGAACTTTCTGAGAATGCTTCTCTGTAGTTTTTAGGTGAAGATATTCCATATCCAGGCACAGGCCTCGAAGTGCTCCAAATAACCATTGCAGATTTTACCAAAAGAGTGTTCCAAAACTGCTCTTTCTACAGGTAAGTTCAAGTCTGTGAGTTGAATGCACTCGACACAAAGAAGTTTCTGAGAATGCTGCTGTTCAGTTTTTATGTGAAGATATTTCCTTTTCCAGCATAGGCCTCAAACGGCTCCAAATATCCACTTGCAGATTCTACAAAAAGAGTGTTTCCAAACTTCTCTATCAATTGGTAGGTTCAACTCTGTGAGTTGAATGAACTCATCACAAAAAGTTTCTGAGAATCCTTCTCTCTAGTTTTTATGTGAAGATATTTCCTTTTCCGACATAGGCCTCATGGTGCTCCGAATAAACACTTGCAGATTCTACAAACGTAATGTTTCAAAACTGTTCTATCAAAAGAAACGTTCAAGTCTGTGAGATGAATGCACTCATCACACAGAAGTTTCTGAGGATGCTTCTGTCTAGTTTTTAGGTGAAGATATTTCCTTTTCCAGCATAGGCCTCAAAACGCTCCAAATATCCTCTTGCAGATTCTACAAAAAGAGTGTTTCAAAACTGTTCTATCAAAATGAAGGTTCAACTCTGTGAGTTGAATGAATGCATCGTGAAGAACTTTCTGAGAATGCTTCTCTGTAGTTTTTAGGTGAAGATATTCCATATCCCAGCACAGGCCTCGAAGTGCTCCAAATAACCACTTGCAGATTTTACCAAAAGAGTGTTTCAAAACTGCTCTTTCTACAGGTAAGTTCAAGTCTGTGAGTTGAATGCATTCAACACAAAGAAGTTTCTGAGAATGCTTCTGTTCAGTTTTTATGTGAAGATACTTCCTTTTCCAGCATAGGCCTCAAACGGCTCCAAATATCCACTTGCAGATTCTACAAAAAGAGTGTTTCCAAACTTCTCTATCAATTGGTAGGTTCAACTCTGTGAGTTGAATGAACTCATCGCAAAGAAGTTTCTGAGAATCCTTCTCTCTAGTTTTTATGTGAAGATATTTCCTTTTCCAACATAGGCCTCAAGGTGCTCCGAATAAACACTTGCAGGTTCTACAAACGTAATGTTTCCAAACTGTTCTATCAAAAGAAACGTTCATGTCTGTGAGTTGAATGCACTCATCACACAGAAGTTTCTGAAAATGCTTCTGTCTAGTTTTTAGGTGAAGATATTTCCTTTTCCAGCATAGGCCTCAAAACGCTCCAAATATCCTCTTGCAGATTCTACAAAAAGAGTGTTTCAAAACTGTTCTATTAAAAGGAATGTTCAACTCTTTGAGTTGAATGAATGCATCATGAAGAACTTTCTGAGAATGCTTCTCTGTAGATTTTAGGTGAAGATATTCCATATCCCAGCACCGGCCTCGAAGTGCTCCAAATAACCACTTGCAGATTTTACCAAAAGAGTGTTTCAAAACTGCTCTTTCTACAGGTAAGTTCAAGTCTGTGAGTTGAATGCACTCAACACAAAGAAGTTTCTGAGAATGCTTCTGTTCAGTTTTTATGTGAAGATACTTCCTTTTCCAGCATAGGCCTCAAACGGCTCCAAATATCCACTTGCAGATTCTACAAAAAGAGTGTTTCCAAACTTCTCTATCAATTGGTAGGTTCAACTCTGTGAGTTGAATGAACTCATCACAAAAAGTTTCTGAGAATCCTTCTCTCTAGTTTTTATGTGAAGATATTTCCTTTTCCGACATAGGCCTCAAGGTGCTCCGAATAAACACTTGCAGATTCTACAAACGTAATGTTTCAAAACTGTTCTATCAAAAGAAACCTTCAAGTCTGTGAGATGAATGCACTCATCACACAGAAGTTTCTGAGGATGCTTCTGTCTAGTTTTTAGGTGAAGATATTTCCTTTTCCAGCATAGGCCTCAAAACGCTCCAAATATCCTCTTGCAGATTCTACAAAAAGAGTGTTTCAAAACTGTTCTATCAAAAGGAAGGTTCAACTCTGTGAGTTGAATGAATGCATCGTGAAGAACTTTCTGAGAATGCTTCTCTGTAGTTTTTAGGTGAAGATATTCCATATCCCAGCACAGGCCTCGAAGTGCTCCAAATAACCACTTGCAGATTTTACCAAAAGAGTGTTTCAAAACTGCTCTTTCTACAGGTAAGTTCAAGTCTGTGAGTTGAATGCACTCAACACAAAGAAGTTTCTGAGAATGCTTCTGTTCAGTTTTTATGTGAAGATATTTCCTTTTCCAGCATAGGCCTCAAACGGCTCCAAATATCCACTTGCAGATTCTACAAGAAGAGTGTTTCCAAACTTCTCTATCAATTGGTAGGTTCAACTCTGTGAGTTGAATGAACTCATCACAAAGAAGTTTCTGAGAATCCTTCTCTCTAGTTTTTATGTGAAGATATTTCCTTTTCCAACATAGGCCTCAAGGTGCTCCGAATAAACACTTGCAGATTCTACAAACGTAATGTTTCCAAACTGTTCTATCAAAAGAAACGTTCATGTCTGTGAGTTGAATGCACTCATCACACAGAAGTTTCTGAGAATGCTTCTGTCTAGTTTTTAGGTGAAGATATTTCCTTTTCCAGCATAGGCCTCAAAACGTCCAAATATTCTCTTGCAGATTCTACAAAAAGAGTGTTTCAAAACTGTTCTATCAAAAGGAAGGTTCAACTCTGTGAGTTGAATGAATGCATCGTGAAGAACTTTCTGAGAATGCTTCTCTGTAGTATTTAGGTGAAGATATTCCATATCCCAGCACAGGCCTCGAAGTGCTGCAAATAACCACTTGCAGATATTACCAAAAGAGTGTTTCAAAACTGCTCTTTCTACAGGTAAGTTCAAGTCTGTGAGTTGAATGCACTCAACACAAAGAACTTTCTGAGAATGCTTCTGTTCAGTTTTTATGGGAAGATATTTCCTTTTCCAGCATAGGCCTCAAACGGCTCCAAATATCCACTTGCAGATTCTACAAAAAGTGTTTCCAAACTTCTCTATCAATTGGTAGGTTCAACTCTGTGAGTTGAATGAACTCATCACAAAGAAGTTTCTGAGAATCCTTCTCTCTAGTTTTTATGTGAAGATATTTCCTTTTCCAATATAGGCCTCAAGGTGCTCCGAATAAACACTTGCAGATTCTACAAACGTAATGTTTCCAAACTGTTCTATCAAAAGAAACGTTCAAGTCTGTGAGTTGAATGCACTCATCACACAGAAGTTTCTGAGGATGCTTCTGTCTAGTTTTTAGGTGAAGATATTTCCTTTTCCAGCATAGGCCTCAAAACGCTCCAAATATCCTCTTGCAGATTCTACAAAAAGAGTGTTTCAAAACTGTTCTTTCAAAAGGAAGGTTCAACTCTGTGAGTTGAATGAATGCATCGTGAAGAACTTTCTGAGAATGCTTCTCTGTAGATTTTAGGTGAAGATATTCCATATCCCAGCACAGGCCTCGAAGTGCTCCAAATAACCACTTGCAGATTTTACCAAAAGAGTGTTTCAAAACTCCTCTTTCGACAGGTAAGTTCAAGTCTGTGAGTTGAATGCACTCAACACAAAGAAGTTTCTGAGAATGATTCTGTTCAGTTTTTATGTGAAGATATTTCCTTTTCCAGCATAGGCCTCAAACGGCTCCAAATATCCACTTGCAGATTCTACAAAAAGAGTGTTTCCAAACTTCTCTATCAATTGGTAGGTTCAACTCTGTGAGTTGAATGAACTCATCGCAAAGAAGTTTCTGAGAATCCTTCTCTCTAGTTTTTATGTGAAGATATTTCCTTTTCCAACATAGGCCTCAAGGTGCTCCGAATAAACACTTGCAGATTCTACAAACGTAATGTTTCCAAACTGTTCTATCAAAAGAAACGTTCAAGTCTGTGAGTTGAATGCACTCATCGCACAGAAGTTTCTGAGAATACTTCTGTCTAGTTTTTAGGTGAAGATATTTCCTTTTCCAGCTTAGGGCTCAAAAAGCTCCAAATATCCTCTTGCAGATTCTACAAAAAGAGTGTTTCAAAACTGTTCTATCAAAAGGAAGGTTCAACTCTGTGAGTAGAATGAATGCATCATGAAGAACTTTCTGAGAATGCTTCTCTGTAGTTTTTAGGTGAAGATATTCCATATCCCAGCACAGGCCTCAAAGTGCTCCAAATAGCCACTTGCAGATTTTACCAAAAGAGTGTTTGAAAACTGCTCTTTCTACAGGTAAGTTCAAGGCCGTGAGTTGAATGCACTCAACACAAGGAAGTTTCTGAGAATGCTTCTGTTCAGTTTTTATGTGAAGATATTTCCTTTTCCACCATAGGCCTCAAACGGCTCCAAATATCCACTTGCAGATTCTACCAAAAGAGTGTTTCCAAACTTCTCTATCAATTGGTAAGTTCAACTCTGTGAGTTGAATGAACTCATCACAAAGAAGTTTCTGAGAATCCTTCTCTCTAGTTTTTATGTGAAGATATTTCCTTTTCCATCATAGGCCTCAAGGTGCTCCGAATAAACACTTGCAGATTCTACAAACGTAATGTTTCAAAACTGTTCTATCAAAAGAAACGTTCAAGTCTGTGAGTTGAATGCACTCATCTCACAGAAGTTTCTGAGAATGCTTCTGTCTAGTTTTTAGGTGAAGATATTTCCTTTTCCAGCATAGGGCTCAAAAAGCTCCAAATATCCTCTTGCAGATTCTACAAAAAGAGTGTTTCAAAACTGTTCTATCAAAAGGAAGGTTCAACCCTGTGAGTTGAATGAATGCATCGTGAAGAACTTTCTGAGAATGCTTCTCTGTAGTTTTTAGGTGAAGATATTCCATATCCCAGCACAGGCCTCGAAGTGCTCCAAATAACCAGTTGCAGATTTTACCAAAAGAGTGTTTCAAAACTGCTCTTTCTACAGGTAAGTTCAATTCTGTGAGTTGAATGCACTCGACACAAAGAAGTTTCTGAGAATGCTTCTGTTCAGTTTTTATGTGAAGATATTTCCTTTTCCAGCATAGGCCTCAAACGGCTCCAAATATCCACTTGCAGATTCTACAAGAAGAGTGTTTCCAAACTTCTCTATCAATTGGTAGGTTCAACTCTGTGAGTTGAATGAACTCATCACAAAGAAGTTTCTGAGAATCCTTCTCTCTAGTTTTTATGTGAAGATATTTCCTTTTCCAACATAGGCCTCAAGGTGCTCCGAATAA
This sequence comes from Pongo pygmaeus, assembly GCF_028885625.2. NCBI lineage: Eukaryota > Metazoa > Chordata > Mammalia > Primates > Hominidae > Pongo > Pongo pygmaeus. The sequence goes on along the minus strand of NC_072387.2, from coordinate 23,431,977 downwards.
ACACTTGCAGATTCTACAAACGTAATGTTTCCAAACTGTTCTATCAAAAGAATCGTTCAAATCTGTGAGATGAATGCACTCATCACACAGAAGTTTCTGAGGATGCTTCTGTCTAGTTTTTAGGCGAAAATATTTCCTTTTCCAGCATAGGCCTCAAAACGCTCCAAATATCCTCTTGCAGATTCTACAAAAAGAGTGTTTCAAAACTGTTCTATCAAAAGGAAGGTTCAACTCTGTGAGTTGAATGAATGCATCGTGAAGAACTTTCTGAGAATGCTTCTCTGTAGTTTTTAGGTGAAGATATTCCATATCCCAGCACAGGCCTCGAAGTGCTCCAAATAACCACTTGCAGATTTTACCAAAAGAGTGTTTCAAAACTGCTCTTTCTACAGGTAAGTTCAAGTCTGTGAGTTGAATGCACTCGACACAAAGAAGTTTCTGAGAATGCTTCTGTTCAGTTTTTATGTGAAGATATTTCCTTTTCCAGCATAGGCCTCAAACGGCTCCAAATATCCACTTGCAGATTCTACAAAAAGAGTGTTTCCAAACTTCTCTATCAATTGGTAGGTTCAACTCTGTGAGTTGAATGAACTCATCACAAAGAAGTTTCTGAGAATCCTTCTCTCTAGTTTTTATGTGAAGATATTTCCTTTTCCAACATAGGCCTCAAGGTGCTCCGAATAAACACTTGCAGATTCTACAAACGTAATGTTTCCAAACTGTTCTATCAAAAGAAACGTTCAAGTCTGTGAGATGAATGCACTCATCACACAGAAGTTTCTGAGGATGCTTCTGTCTAGTTTTTAGGTGAAGATATTTCCTTTTCCAGCATAGGCCTCAAAACGCTCCAAATATCCTCTTGCAGATTCTACAAAAAGAGTGTTTCAAAACTGTTCTATCAAAAGGAAGGTTCAACTCTGTGAGTTGAATGAATGCATCGTGAAGAACTTTCTGAGAATGCTTCTCTGTAGTTTTTAGGTGAAGATATTCCATATCCCAGCACAGGCCTCGAAGTGCTCCAAATAACCACTTGCAGATTTTACCAAAAGAGTGTTTCAAAACTGCTCTTTCTACAGGTAAGTTCAAGTCTGTGAGTTGATTGCACTCGACACAAAGAAGTTTCTGAGAATGCTTCTGTTCAGTTTTTATGTGAAGATATTTCCTTTTCCAGCATAGGCCTCAAACGGCTCCAAATATCCACTTGCAGATTCTACAAAAAGAGTGTTTCCAAACTTCTCTATCAATTGGTAGGTTCAACTCTGTGAGTTGAATGAACTCATCACAAAGAAGTTTCTGAGAATCCTTCTCTCTAGTTTTTATGTGAAGATATTTCCTTTTCCAACATAGGCCTCAAGGTGCTCCGAATAAACACTTGCAGATTCTACAAACGTAATGTTTCCAAACTGTTCTATCAAAAGAAACGTTCAAGTCTGTGAGATGAATGCACTCATCACACAGAAGTTTCTGAGGATGCTTCTGTCTAGTTTTTAGGTGAAGATATTTCCTTTTCCAGCATAGGCCTCAAAACGCTCCAAATATCCTCTTTCAGATTCTACAAAAAGAGTGTTTCAAAACTGTTCTATCAAAAGGAAGGTTCAACTCTGTGAGTTGAATGAATGCATCGTGAAGAACTTTCTGAGAATGCTTCTCTGTAGTTTTTAGGTGAAGATATTCCATATCCCAGCACAGGCCTCGAAGTGCTCCAAATAACCACTTGCAGATTTTACCAAAAGAGTGTTTCAAAACTGCTCTTTCTACAGGTAAGTTCAAGTCTGTGAGTTGAATGCACTCAACACAAAGAAGTTTCTGAGAATGCTTCTGTTCAGTTTTTATGTGAAGATATTTCCTTTTCCAGCATAGGCCTCAAACGGCTCCAAATATCCACTTGCAGATTCTACAAAAAGAGTGTTTCCAAACTTCTCTATCAATTGGTAGGTTCAACTCTGTGAGTTGAATGAACTCATCGCAAAGAAGTTTCTGAGAATCCTTCTCTCTAGTTTTTATGTGAAGATATTTCCTTTTCCAACATAGGCCTCAAGGTGCTCCGAATAAACACTTGCAGGTTCTACAAACGTAATGTTTCCAAACTGTTCTATCAAAAGAAACGTTCATGTCTGTGAGTTGAATGCACTCATCACACAGAAGTTTCTGAAAATGCTTCTGTCTAGTTTTTAGGTGAAGATATTTCCTTTTCCAGCATAGGCCTCAAAACGCTCCAAATATCCTCTTGCAGATTCTACAAAAAGATTGTTTCAAAACTGTTCTATTAAAAGGAATGTTCAACTCTGTGAGTTGAATGAATGCATCGTGAAGAACTTTCTGAGAATGCTTCTCTGTAGATTTTAGGTGAAGATATTCCATATCCCAGCACAGGCCTCGAAGTGCTCCAAATAACCACTTGCAGATTTTACCAAAAGAGTGTTTCAAAACTGCTCTTTCTACAGGTAAGTTCAAGTCTGTGAGTTGAATGCACTCGACACAAAGAAGTTTCTGAGAATGCTTCTGTTCAGTTTTTATGTGAAGATATTTCCTTTTCCAGCATAGGCCTCAAACGGCTCCAAATATCCACTTGCAGATTCTACAAAAAGAGTGTTTCCAAACTTCTCTATCAATTGGTAGGTTCAACTCTGTGAGTTGAATGAACTCATCACAAAGAAGTTTCTGAGAATCCTTCTCTCTAGTTTTTATGTGAAGATATTTCCTTTTCCAACATAGGCCTCAAGGTGCTCCGAATAAACACTTGCAGATTCTACAAACGTAATGTTTCCAAACTGTTCTATCAAAAGAAACGTTCAAGTCTGTGAGATGAATGCACTCATCACACAGAAGTTTCTGAGGATGCTTCTGTCTAGTTTTTAGGTGAAGATATTTCCTTTTCCAGCATAGGCCTCAAAACGCTCCAAATATCCTCTTTCAGATTCTACAAAAAGAGTGTTTCAAAACTGTTCTATCAAAAGGAAGGTTCAACTCTGTGAGTTGAATGAATGCATCGTGAAGAACTTTCTGAGAATGCTTCTCTGTAGTTTTTAGGTGAAGATATTCCATATCCCAGCACAGGCCTCGAAGTGCTCCAAATAACCACTTGCAGATTTTACCAAAAGAGTGTTTCAAAACTGCTCTTTCTACAGGTAAGTTCAAGTCTGTGAGTTGAATGCACTCAACACAAAGAAGTTTCTGAGAATGCTTCTGTTCAGTTTTTATGTGAAGATATTTCCTTTTCCAGCATAGGCCTCAAACGGCTCCAAATATCCACTTGCAGATTCTACAAAAAGAGTGTTTCCAAACTTCTCTATCAATTGGTAGGTTCAACTCTGTGAGTTGAATGAACTCATCGCAAAGAAGTTTCTGAGAATCCTTCTCTCTAGTTTTTATGTGAAGATATTTCCTTTTCCAACATAGGCCTCAAGGTGCTCCGAATAAACACTTGCAGGTTCTACAAACGTAATGTTTCCAAACTGTTCTATCAAAAGAAACGTTCATGTCTGTGAGTTGAATGCACTCATCACACAGAAGTTTCTGAAAATGCTTCTGTCTAGTTTTTAGGTGAAGATATTTCCTTTTCCAGCATAGGCCTCAAAACGCTCCAAATATCCTCTTGCAGATTCTACAAAAAGATTGTTTCAAAACTGTTCTATTAAAAGGAATGTTCAACTCTGTGAGTTGAATGAATGCATTGTGAAGAACTTTCTGAGAATGCTTCTCTGTAGATTTTAGGTGAAGATATTCCATATCCCAGCACCGGCCTCGAAGTGCTCCAAATAACCACTTGCAGATTTTACCAAAAGAGTGTTTCAAAACTGCTCTTTCTACAGGTAAGTTCAAGTCTGTGAGTTGAATGCACTCAACACAAAGAAGTTTCTGAGAATGCTTCTGTTCAGTTTTTATGTGAAGATACTTCCTTTTCCAGCATAGGCCTCAAACGGCTCCAAATATCCACTTGCAGATTCGACAAAAAGAGTGTTTCCAAACTTCTCTATCAATTGGTAGGTTCAACTCTGTGAGTTGAATGAACTCATCACAAAGAAGTTTCTGAGAATCCTTCTCTCTAGTTTTTATGTGAAGATATTTCCTTTTCCAACATAGGCCTCAAGGTGCTCCGAATAAACACTTGCAGATTCTACAAACGTAATGTTTCCAAACTGTTCTATCAAAAGAAACGTTCAAGTCTGTGAGATGAATGCACTCATCACACAGAAGTTTCTGAGGATGCTTCTGTCTAGTTTTTAGGTGAAGATATTTCCTTTTCCAGCATAGGCCTCAAAACGCTCCAAATATCCTCTTGCAGATTCTACAAAAAGATTGTTTCAAAACTGTTCTATCAAAAGGAAGGTTCAACTCTGTGAGTTGAATGAATGCATCGTGAAGAACTTTCTGAGAATGCTTCTCTGTAGTTTTTAGGTGAAGATATTCCATATCCCAGCACAGGCCTCGAAGTGCTCCAAATAACCACTTGCAGATTTTACCAAAAGAGTGTTTCAAAACTGCTCTTTCTACAGGTAAGTTCAAGTCTGTGAGTTGAATGCACTCAACACAAAGAAGTTTCTGAGAATGCTTCTGTTCAGTTTTTATGTGAAGATATTTCCTTTTCCAGCATAGGCCTCAAACGGCTCCAAATATCCACTTGCAGATTCTACAAAAAGAGTGTTTCCAAACTTCTCTATCAATTGGTAGGTTCAACTCTGTGAGTTGAATGAACTCATCACAAAGAAGTTTCTGAGAATCCTTCTCTCTAGTTTTTATGTGAAGATATTTCCTTTTCCAACATAGGCCTCAAGGTGCTCCGAATAAACACTTGCAGGTTCTACAAACGTAATGTTTCCAAACTGTTCTATCAAAAGAAACGTTCATGTCTGTGAGTTGAATGCACTCATCACACAGAAGTTTCTGAAAATGCTTCTGTCTAGTTTTTAGGTGAAGATATTTCCTTTTCCAGCATAGGCCTCAAAACGCTCCAAATATCCTCTTGCAGATTCTACAAAAAGAGTGTTTCAAAACTGTTCTATTAAAAGGAATGTTCAACTCTGTGAGTTGAATGAATGCATCGTGAAGAACTTTCTGAGAATGCTTCTCTGTAGATTTTAGGTGAAGATATTCCATATCCCAGCACCGGCCTCGAAGTGCTCCAAATAACCAGTTGCAGATTTTACCAAAAGAGTGTTTCAAAACTGCTCTTTCTACAGGTAAGTTCAAGTCTGTGAGTTGAATGCACTCAACACAAAGAAGTTTCTGAGAATGCTTCTGTTCAGTTTTTATGTGAAGATACTTCCTTTTCCAGCATAGGCCTCAAACGGCTCCAAATATCCACTTGCAGATTCTACAAAAAGAGTGTTTCCAAACTTCTCTATCAATTGGTAGGTTCAACTCTGTGAGTTGAATGAACTCATCACAAAGAAGTTTCTGAGAATCCTTCTCTCTAGTTTTTATGTGAAGATATTTCCTTTTCCAACATAGGCCTCAAGGTGCTCCGAATAAACACTTGCAGATTCTACAAACGTAATGTTTCCAAACTGTTCTATCAAAAGAAACGTTCAAGTCTGTGAGATGAATGCACTCATCACACAGAAGTTTCTGAGGATGCTTCTGTCTAGTTTTTAGGTGAAGATATTTCCTTTTCCAGCATAGGCCTCAAAACGCTCCAAATATCCTCTTGCAGATTCTACAAAAAGAGTGTTTCAAAACTGTTCTATCAAAAGGAAGGTTCAACTCTGTGAGTTGAATGAATGCATCGTGAAGAACTTTCTGAGAATGCTTCTCTGTAGTTTTTAGGTGAAGATATTCCATATCAAAGCACAGTCCTCGAAGTGCTCCAAATAACCACTTGCAGATTTTACCAAAAGAGTGTTTCAAAACTGCTCTTTCTACAACTAAGTTCAAGTCTGTGAGTTGAATGCACTCAACACAAAGAAGTTTCTGAGAATGCTTCTGTTCAGTTTTTATGTGAAGATATTTCCTTTTCCAGCATAGGCCTCAAACGGCTCCAAATATCCACTTGCAGATTCTACAAAAAGAGTGTTTCCAAACTTCTCTATCAATTGGTAGGTTCCACTCTGTGAGTTGAATGAACTCATCACAAAGAAGTTTCTGAGAATCCTTCTCTCTAGTTTTTATGTGAAGATATTTCCTTTTCCAACATAGGCCTCAAGGTGCTCCGAATAAACACTTGCAGATTCTACAAACGTAATATTTCCAAACTGTTCTATCAAAAGAAACGTTCAAGTCTGTGAGTTGAATGCACTCATCACACAGAAGTTTCTGAGAATGCTTCTGTCTAGTTTTTAGGTGAAGATATTTCCTTTTCCAGCATAGGCCTCAAAACGCTCCAAATATCCTCTTGCAGATTCTACAAAAAGAGTGTTTCAAAAATGTTCTATCAAAAGGAAGGTTCAACTCTGTCAGTTGAATGAATGCATCCTGAAGTACTTTCTTAGAATGCTTCTCTGTAGTTTTTAGGTGAAGATATTCCATATCCCAGCACAGGCCTCGAAGTGCTCCAAATAACCACTTGCAGATTTTACCAAAAGAGTGTTTCAAAACTGCTCTTTCTACAGGTAAGTTCAAGTCTGTGAGTTAAATGCACTCAACACAAAGAAGTTTCTGAGAATGCTTCTGTTCAGTTTTTATGTGAAGATATTTCCTTTTCCAGCATAGGCCTCAAACGGCTCCAAATATCCACTTGCAGATTCTACAAAAAGAGTGTTTCCAAACTTCTCTATCAATTGGTAGGTTCCACTCTGTGAGTTGAATGAACTCATCACAAAGAAGTTTCTGAGAATCGTTCTCTCTAGTTTTTATGTGGAGATATTTCCTTTTCCAACATAGGCCTCAAGGTGCTCCGAATAAACACTTGCAGATTCTACAAACGTAATGTTTCCAAACTGTTCTATCAAAAGAAACGTTCAAGTCTGTGAGTTGAATGCACTCATCACACAGAAGTTTCTGAGGATGCTTCTGTCTAGTTTTTAGGTGAAGATATTTCCTTTTCCAGCATAGGCCTCAAAACGCTCCAAATATCCTCTTGCAGATTCTACAAAAAGAGTGTTTCAAAACTGTTCTATCAAAAGGAAGGTTCAACTCTGTGAGTTGAATGAATGCATCGTGAAGAACTTTCTGAGAATGCTTCTCTGTAGTTTTTAGGTGAAGATATTCCATATCCCAGCACAGGCCTCGAAGTGCTCGAAATAACCACTTGCAGATTTTACCAAAAGAGTGTTTCAAAACTGCTCTTTCTACTGGTAAGTTCAAGTCTGTGAGTTGAATGCACTCAACACAAAGAAGTTTCTGAGAATGCTTCTGTTCAGTTTTTATGTGAAGATATTTCCTTTTCCAGCATAGGCCTCAAACGGCTCCAAATATCCACTTGCAGATTCTACAAAAAGTGTTTCCAAACTTCTCTATCAATTGGTATGTTCCACTCTGTGAGTTGAATGAACTCATCACAAAGAAGTTTCTGAGAATCCTTCTCTCTGGTTTTTATGTGAAGATATATCCTTTTCCAACATAGGCCTCAAGGTGCTCCGAATAAACACTTGCAGATTCTACAAACGTAATGTTTCCAAACAGTTCTATCACAAGAAACGTTCAAGTCTGTGAGTTGAATGCACTCATCACACAGAAGTTTCTGAGGATGCTTCTGTCTAGTTTTTAGGTGAAGATATTTCCTTTTCCAGCATAGGCCTCAAAACGCTCAAAATATCCTCTTGCAGATTCTACAAAAAGAGTGTTTCAAAACTGTTCTATCAAAAGGAAGGTTCAACTCTGTGAGTTGAATGAATGCATCGTGAAGAACTTTCTGAGAATGCTTCTCTGTAGTTTTTAGGTGAAGATATTCCATATCCCAGCACAGGCCTCGAAGTGCTCCAAATAACCACTTGCAGATTTTACCAAAAGAGTGTTTCAAAACTGCTCTTTCTACAGGTAAGTTCAAGTCTGTGAGTTGAATGCACTCAACATAAAGAAGTTTCTGAGAATGCTTCTGTTCAGTTTTTATGTGAAGATATTTCCTTTTCCAGCATAGGCCTCAAACGGCTCCAAATATCCACTTGCAGATTCTACAAAAAGAGTGTTTCCAATCTTCTCTATCAATTGGTAGGTTCCACTCTGTGAGTTGAATGAACTCATCACAAAGAAGTTTCTGAGAATCCTTCTGTCTAGTTTTTATGTGAAGATATTTCCTTTTCCAACATAGGCCTCAAGGTGCTCCGAATAAACACTTGCAGATTCTACAAACGTAATGTTTCCAAACTGTTCTATCAAAAGAAACGTTCAAGTCTGTGAGATGAATGCACTCATCACACAGAAGTTTCTGAGGATGCTTCTGTCTAGTTTTTAGGTGAAGATATTTCCTTTTCCAGCATAGGCCTCAAAACGCTCCAAATATCCTCTTGCAGATTCTACAAAAAGAGTGTTTCAAAACTGTTCTATCAAAAGAAAGGTTCAACTCTGTGAGTTGAATGAATGCATCGTGAAGAACTTTCTGAGAATGCTTCTCTGTAGTTTTTAGGTGAAGATATTCCATATCCAGGCACAGGCCTCGAAGTGCTCCAAATAACCACTTGCAGATTTTACCAAAAGAGTGTTTCAAAACTGCTCTTTCTACAGGTAAGTTCAAGTCTGTGAGTTGAATGCACTCAACACAAAGAAGTTTCTGAGAATACTTCTGTTCAGTTTTTATGTGAAGATATTTCCTTTTCCAGCATCGGCCTCAAAGGGCCCCAAATATCCACTTGCAGATTCTACAAAAAGTGTTTCCAAACTTCTCTATCAATTGGTATGTTCCACTCTGTGAGTTGAATGAACTCATCACAAAGAAGTTTCTGAGAATCCTTCTCTCTGGTTTTTATGTGAAGATATTTCCTTTTCCAACATAGGCCTCAAGGTGCTCCGAATAAACACTTGCAGACTCTACAAACGTAATGTTTCCAAACTGTTATATCACAAGAAACGTTCAAGTCTGTGAGTTGAATGCACTCATCACACAGAAGTTTCTGAGGATGCTTCTGTCTAGTTTTTAGGTGAAGATATTTCCTTTTCCAGCATAGGCCTCAAAACGCTCCAAATATCCTCTTGCAGATTCTACAAAAAGAGTGTTTCAAAACTGTTCTATCAAAAGGAAGGTTCAACTCTGTGAGTTGAATGAATGCATCGTGAAGAACTTTCTGAGAATGCTTCTCTGTAGTTTTTAGGTGAAGATATTCCATATCCAGGCACAGGCCTCGAAGTGCTCCAAATAACCATTGCAGATTTACCAAGAGAGTGTTTCAAAACTGCTCTTTCTACAGGTAGGTTCAAGTCTGTGAGTTGAATGCACTCAACACAAAGAAGTTTCTGACAATGCTTCTGTTCAGTTTTTATGTGAAGATATTTCCTTTTCCAGCATAGGCCTCAAACGGCTCCAAATATCCACTTGCAGATTCTACAAAAAGAGTGTTTCCAAACTTCTCTATCAATTGGTAGGTTCCACTCTGTGAGTTGAATGAACTCATCACAAAGAAGTTTCTGAGAATCCTTCTCTCTAGTTTTTATGTGAAGATATTTCCTTTTCCAACATAGGCCTCAAGGTGCTCCGAATAAACACTTGCAGATTCTACAAACGTAATGTTTCCAAACTGTTCTATCAAAAGAAACGCTCAAGTCTGTGAGTTGAATGCACTCATCACACAGAAGTTTCTGAGAATGCTTCTGTCTAGTTTTTAGGTGAAGATATTTCCTTTTCCAACATAGGCCTCAAATCGCTCCAAATATCCTCTTGCAGATTCTACAAAAAGAGTGTTTCAAAACTGTTCTATCAAAAGGAAGGTTCAACTCTGTGAGTTGAATGAATGCATCGTGAAGAACTTTCTGAGAATGCTTCTCTGTAGTTTTTAGGTGAAGATATTCCATATCCCAGCACAGGCCTCGAAGTGCTCCAAATAACCACTTGCAGATTTTACCAAAAGAGTGTTTCAAAACTGCTCTTTCTACAGGTAAGTTCAAGTCTGTGAGTTGAATGCACTCAACACAAAGAAGTTTCTGAGAATGCTTCTGTTCAGTTTTTATGTGAAGATATTTCCTTTTCCAGCATCGGCCTCAAACGGCTCCAAATATCCACTTGCAGATTCTACAAAAAGAGTGTTTCCAAACTTCTCTATCAATTGGTAGGTTCAACTCTGTGAGTTGAATGAACTCATCACAAAGAAGTTTCTGAGAGTCCTTCTCTCTCGTTTTTACGTGAAGATATTTCCTTTTCCAACATAGGCCTCAAGGTGCTCCGAATAAACACTTGCAGATTCTACAAACGTAATGTTTCCAAACTGTTCTATCAAAAGAAACGTTGAAGTCTGTGAGTTGAATGCACTCATCACACAGAAGTTTCTGAGAATGCTTCTGTCTAGTTTTTAGGTGAAGATATTTCCTTTTCCAACATAGGCCTCAAATCGCTCCAAATATCCTCTTGCAGATTCTACAAAAAGAGTGTTTCAAAACTGTTCTATCAAAAGGAAGGTTCAACTCTGTGAGTTGAATGAATGCATCGTGAAGAACTTTCTGAGAATGCTTCTCTGTAGTTTTTAGGTGAAGATATTCCATATCCCAGCACAGGCCTCGCAGTGCTCCAAATAACCACTTGCAGATTTTACCAAAAGAGTGTTTCAAAACTGCTCTTTCTACAGGTAAGTTCAAGTCTGTGAGTTGAATGCACTCAACACAAAGAAGTTTCTGAGAATGCTTCTGTTCAGTTTTATGTGAAGATATTTCCTTTTCCAGCATAGGCCTCAAACGGCTCCAAATATCCACTTGCAGATTCTACAAAAAGAGTGTTTCCAAACTTCTCTATCAATTGGTAGGTTCAACTCTGTGAGTTGAAAGAACTCATCGCAAAGAAGTTTCTGAGAATCCTTCTCTCTAGTTTTTATGTGAAGATATTTCCTTTTCCAACATAGGCCTCAAGGTGCTCCGAATAAACACTTGTAGATTCTACAAACGTAATGTTTCAAAACTGTTCTATCAAAAGAAACGTTCAAGTCTGTGAGTTGAATGCACTCATCGCACAGAAGTTTCTAAGAATACTTCTGTCTAGTTTTTAGGTGAAGATATTTCCTTTTCCAGCATAGGGCTCAAAAAGCTCCAAATATCCTTTGCAGATTCTACAAAAAGAGTGTTTCAAAACTGTTCTATCAAAAGGAAGGTTCAACTCTGTGAGTAGAATGAATGCATCGTGAAGAACTTTCTGAGAATGCTTCTCTGTAGTTTTTAGGTGAAGTTATTCCATATCCCAGCACAGGCCTCGAAGTGCTCCAAATAACCACTTGCAGATTTTACCAAAAGAGTGTTTCAAAACTGCTCTTTCTACAGGTAAGTTCAAGTCTGTGAGTTGAATGCACTCAACACAAGGAAGTTTCTGAGAATGCTGCTGTTCAGTTTTTATGTGAAGATATTTCCTTTTCCAGCATCGGCCTCAAACGGCTCCAAATATCCACTTGCAGATTCTACAAAAAGAGTGTTTCCAAACTTCTCTATCAATTGGTACGTTCAACTCTGTGAGTTGAATGAGCTCATCACATAGAAGTTTCTGAGAATCCTTCTCTCTAGTTTTTATGTGAAGATATTTCCTTTTCCAACATAGGCCTCAAGGTGCTCCGAATAAACACTTGCAGATTCTACAAACGTAATGTTTCAAAACTGTTCTATCAAAAGAAACGTTCAAGTCTGTGAGTTGAATGCACTCATCACACAGAAGTTTCTGAGAATGCTTCTGTCTAGTTTTTAGGTGAAGATATTTCCTTTTCCAGCATAGGCCTCAAAACGCTCCAAATATCCTCTTGCAGATTCTACAAAAAGAGTGTTTCAAAACTGTTCTATCAAAAGGAAGGTTCAACCCTGTGAGTTGAATGAATGCATCGTGAAGAACTTTCTGAGAATGCTTCTCTGTAGTTTTTAGGTGAAGATATTCCATATCCCAGCACAGGCCTCGAAGTGCTCCAAATAACCAGTTGCAGACTTTACCAAAAGTGGGTTTCAAAACTGCTCTTTCTACAGGTAAGTTCAAGTCTGTCAGTTGAATGCACTCGACACAAAGAAGTTTCTGAGAATGCTTCTGTTCAGTTTTTATGGGAAGATATTTCCTTTTCCAGCATAGGCCTCAAACGGCTCCAAATATCCACTTGCAGATTCTACAAGAAGAGTGTTTCCAAACTTCTCTATCAATTGGTAGGTTCAAGTCTGTGAGTTGAATGAACTCATCACAAAGAAGTTTCTGAGAATCCTTCTCTCTAGTTTTTATGTGAAGATATTTCCTTTTCCAACATAGGCCTCAAGGTGCTCCGAATAAACACTTGCAGATTCTACAAACGTAATGTTTCCAAACTGTTCTATCAAAATAAACGTTCAAGTCTGTGAGATGAATGCACTCATCACACAGAAGTTGCTGAGGATGCTTCTGTCTAATTTTTAGGTGAAAATATTTCCTTTTCCAGCATAGGCCTCAAAACGCTCCAAATATCCTCTTGCAGATTCTACAAAAAGAGTGTTTAAAAACTGTTCTATCAAAAGGAAGGTTCAACTCTGTGAGTTGAATGAATGCATCGTGAAGAACTTTCTGAGAATGCTTCTCTGTAGTTTTTAGGTGAAGTTATTCCATATCCCAGCACAGGCCTCGAAGTGCTCCAAATAACCACTTGCAGATTTTACCAAAAGAGTGTTTCAAAACTGCTCTTTCTACAGGTAAGTTCAAGTCTGTGAGTTGAATGCACTCGACACAAAGAAGTTTCTGAGAATGCTTCTGTTCAGTTTTTATGTGAAGATATTTCCTTTTCCAGCATAGGCCACAAACGGCTCCAAATATCCACTTGCAGATTCTACAAGAAGAGTGTTTCCAAACTTCTCTCTCAATTGGTAGGTTCAACTCTGTGAGTTGAATGAACTCATCACAAAGAAGTTTCGGAGAATCCTTGTCTCTAGTTTTTATGTGAAGATATTTCCTTTTCCAACATAGGCCTCAAGGTGCTCCGAATAAACACTTGCAGATTCTACAAACGTAATGTTTCCAAACTGTTCTATCAAAAGAAACGTTCAAGTCTGTGAGATGAATGCACTCATCACACAGAAGTTTCTGTGGATGCTTCTGTCTAGTTTTTAGGTGAACATATTTCCTTTTCCAGCATAGGCCTCAAAACGCTCCAAATATCCTCTTGCAGATTCTACAAAAAGAGTGTTTCAAAAATGTTCTATCAAAAGGAAGGTTCAACTCTGTGAGTTGAATGAATGCATCGTGAAGAACTTTCTGAGAATGCTTCTCTGTAGTTTTTAGGTGAAGATATTCCATATCCCAGCACAGGCCTCGAAGTGCTCCAAATAACCACTTGCAGATTTTACCAAAAGAGTGTTTCAAAACTACTCTTTCTACAGGTAAGTTCAAGTCGGTGAGTTGAATGCACTCGACACAAAGAAGTTTCTGAGAATGCTTCTGTTCAGTTTTTATGTGAAGATATTTCCTTTTCCAGCATCGGCCTCAAACGGCTCCAAATATCCACTTGCAGATTCTACAAGAAGAGTGTTTCCAAACTTCTCTATCAATTGGTAGGTTCAACTCTGTGAGTTGAATGAACTCATCACAAAGAAGTTTCTGAGAATCCTTCTCTCTAGTTTTTATGTGAAGATATTTCCTTTTCCAACATAGGCCTCAAGGTGCTCCGAATAAACACTTGCAGATTCGACAAGCGTAATGTTTCCAAACTGTTCTATCAAAAGAAACGTTCAAGTCTGTGAGATGAATGCACTCATCACACAGAAGTTTCTGAGGATGCTTCTGTCTAGTTTTTAGGTGAAGATATTTCCTTTTCCAGCATAGGCCTCAAAACGCTCCAAATATCCTCTTGCAGATTCTACAAAAAGAGTGTTTCAAAACTGTTCTATCAAAAGGAAGGTTCAACTCTGTGAGTTGAATGAATGCCTCCTGAAGTACTTTCTGAGAATGCTTCTCTGTAGTTTTTAGGTGAAGATATTCCATATCAAAGCACAGGCCTCGAAGTGCTCCAAATAACCACTTGCAGATTTTACCAAAAGAGTGTTTCAAAACTGCTCTTTCTACAAGTAAGTTCAAGTCTGTGAGTTGAATGCACTCATCACACAGAAGTTTCTGAGAATGCTTCTGTCTAGTTTTTAGGTGAAGATATTTCCTTTTCCAACATAGGCCTCAAATCGCTCCAAATATCCTCTTGCAGATTCTACAAAAAGAGTGTTTCAAAACTGTTCTATCAAAAGGAAGGTTCAACTCTGTGAGTTGAATGAATGCATCGTGAAGAACTTTCTGAGAATGCTTCTCTGTAGTTTTTAGGTGAAGGTATTCCATATCCCAGCACAGGCCTCGAAGTGCTCCAAATAACCACTTGCAGATTTTACCAAAAGAGTGTTTGAAAACTGCTCTTTCTACATGTAAGTTCAAGTCTGTGAGTTGAATGCACTCAACACAAGGAAGTTTCTGAGAATGCTGCTGTTCAGTTTTTATGTGAAGATATTTCCTTTTCCAGCATCGGCCTCAAACGGCTCCAAATATCCACTTGGAGATTCTACAAAAAGAGTGTTTCCAAACTTCTCTATCAATTGGTACGTTCAACTCTGTGAGTTGAATGAACTCATCACAAAGAAGTTTCTGAGAATCCTTCTCTCTAGTTTTTATGTGAAGATACTTCCTTTTCCAACATAGGCCTCAAGGTGCTCCGAATAAACACTTGCAGATTCTACAAACGTAATGTTTCCAAACTGTTCTATCAAAAGAAACGTTCAAGTCTGTGAGATGAATGCACTCATCACACAGAAGTTTCTGAGAATGCTTCTGTCTAGTTTTTAGCTGAAGATATTTCCTTTTCCAGCATAGGCCTCAAAACGCTCCAAATATCCTCTTGCAGATTCTACAAAAAGAGTGTTTCAAAAATGTTCTATCAAAAGGAAGGTTCAACTCTGTGAGTTGAATGAATGCATCGTGAAGAACTTTCTGAGAATGCTTCTCTATAGTTTTTAGGTGAAGATATTCCATATCCCAGCACAGGCCTCGAAGTGCTCCAAATAACCACTTGCAGATTTTACCAAAAGAGTGTTTCAAAACTACTCTTTCTACAGGTAAGTTCAAGTCGGTGAGTTGAATGCACTCGACACAAAGAAGTTTCTGAGAATGCTTCTGTTCAGTTTTTATGTGAAGATATTTCCTTTTCCAGCATAGGCCTCAAACGGCTCCAAATATCCACTTGCAGATTCTACAAAAAGAGTGTTTCCAAACTTCTCTATCAATTGGTAGGTTCAACTCTGTGAGTTGAATGAACTCATTGCAAAGAAGTTTCTGAGAATCCTTCTCTCTAGTTTTTATGTGAAGATATTTCCTTTTCCAACATAGGCCTCAAGGTGCTCCGAATAAACACTTGCAGATTCTACAAACGTAATGTTTCCAAACTGTTCTATCAAAAGAAACGTTCAAGTCTGTGAGTTGAATGCACTCATCACACAGAAGTTTCTGAGAATGCTTCTGTCTAGTTTTTAGGTGAAGATATTTCCTTTTCCAGCATAGGCCTCAAAACGCTCCAAATATCCTCTTGCAGATTCTACAAAAAGAGTGTTTCAAAACTGTTCTATCAAAAGGAAGGTTCAACTCTGTGAGTTGAATGAATGCATCATGAAGTACTTTCTGAGAATGCTTCTCTGTAGTTTTTAGGTGAAGATATTCCATATCAAAGCACAGGCCTCGAAGTGCTCCAAATAACCACTTGCAGATTTTACCAAAAGAGTGTTTCAAAACTGCTCTTTCTACAAGTAAGTTCAAGTCTGTGAGTTGAATGCACTCAACACAAAGAAGTTTCTGAGAATGCTTCTGTTCAGTTTTTATGTGAAGATATTTCCTTTTCCAGCATAGGCCTCAAACGGCTCCAAATATCCACTTGCAGATTCTACAAAAAGAGTGTTTCCAAACTTCTCTATCAAATGGTAGGTTCCACTCTGTGCGTTGAATGAATTCATCACAAAGAAGTTTCTGAGAATCCTTCTCTCTAGTTTTTATGTGAAGATATTTCCTTTTCCAACATAGGCCTCAAGGTGCTCCGAATAAATACTTGCAGATTCTACAAACGTAATGTTTCAAAACTGTTCTATCAAAAGAAACGTTCAAGTCTGTGAGTTGAATGCACTCATCACAGAGAAGTTTCTGAGAATGCTTCTGTCTAGTTTATAGGTGAAGATATTTCCTTTTCCAACATAGGCTTCAAATCGCTCCAAATATCCTCTTGCAGATTCTACAAAAAGAGTGTTTCAAAACTGTTCTATCAAAAGGAAGGTTCAACTCTGTGAGTTGAATGAATGCATCGTGAAGAACTTTCTGAGAATGCTTCTCTGTAGTTTTTAGGTGAAGATATTCCATATCCCAGCACAGGCCTCGAAGAGCTCCAAATAACCAGTTGCAGATTTTACCAAAAGAGTGTTTCAAAACTGCTCTTTCTACAGGTAAGTTCAAGTCTGTGAGTTGAATGCACTCGACACAAAGAAGTTTCTGAGAATGCTTCTGTTCAGTTTTTATGTGAAGATATTTCCTTTTCCAGCATAGGCCTCAAACGGCTCCAAATATCCACTTGCAGATTCTACAAGAAGAGTGTTTCCAAACTTCTCTATCAATTGGTAGGTTCCACTCTGTGAGTTGAATGAACTCATCACAAAGAAGTTTCTGAGAATCGTTCTCTCTAGTTTTTATGTGGAGATATTTCCTTTTCCAACATAGGCCTCAAGGTGCTCCGAATAAACACTTGCAGATTCTACAAGCGTAATGTTTCCAAACTGTTCTATCAAAAGAAACGTTCAAGTCTGTGAGTTGAATGCACTCATCACACAGAAGTTTCTGAGGATGCTTCTGTCTAGTTTTTAGGTGAAGATATTTCCTTTTCCAGCATAGGCCTCAAAACGCTCCAAATATCCTCTTGCAGATTCTACAAAAAGAGTGTTTCAAAACTGTTCTATCAAAAGGAAGGTTCAACTCTGTGAGTTGAATGAATGCATCGTGAAGAACTTTCTGAGAATGCTTCTCTGTAGTTTTTAGGTGAAGATATTCCATATCCCAGCACAGGCCTCGAAGTGCTCGAAATAACCACTTGCAGATTTTACCAAAAGAGTGTTTCAAAACTGCTCTTTCTACAGGTAAGTTCAAGTCTGTGAGTTGAATGCACTCAACACAAAGAAGTTTCTGAGAATGCTTCTGTTCAGTTTTTATGTGAAGATATTTCCTTTTCCAGCATAGGCCTCAAACGGCTCCAAATATCCACTTGCAGATTCTAGAAAAAGAGTGTTTCCAAACTTCTCTATCAATTGGTAGGTTCAACTCTGTGAGTTGAATGAACTCATCACAAAGAAGTTTCTGAGAGTCCTTCTCTCTCGTTTTTACGTGAAGATATTTCCTTTTCCAACATAGGCCTCAAGGTGCTCCGAATAAACACTTGCAGATTCTACAAATGTAATGTTTCCAAACTGTTCTATCAAAAGAAACGTTCAAGTCTGTGAGTTGAATGCACTCATCGCACAGAAGTTTCTAAGAATACTTCTGTCTACTTTTTAGGTGAAGATATTTCCTTTTCCAGCATAGGGCTCAAAAAGCTCCAAATATCCTCTTGCAGATTTTACAAAAAGAGTGTTTCAAAACTGTTCTATCAAAAGGAAGGTTCAACTCTGTGAGTAGAATGAATGCATCGTGAAGAACTTTCTGAGAATGCTTCTCTGTAGTTTTTAGGTGAAGATATTCCATATCCCAGCACAGGCCTCGAAGTGCTCCAAATAACCACTTGCAGATTTTACCAAAAGAGTGTTTGAAAACTGCTCTTTCTACAGGTAAGTTCATGTCTGTGAGTTGAATGCACTCAACACAAGGAAGTTTCTGAGAATGCTGCTGTTCAGTTTTTATGTGAAGATATTTCCTTTTCCAGCATCGGCCTCAAACGGCTCCAAATATCCACTTGCAGATTCTACAAAAAGAGTGTTTCCAAACTTCTCTATCAATTGGTACGTTCAACTCTGTGAGTTGAATGAACTCATCACAAAGAAGTTTCTGAGAATCCTTCTCTCTAGTTTTTATGTGAAGATATTTCCTTTTCCAACATAGGCCTCAAGGTGCTCCGAATAAACACTTGCAGATTCTACAAACGTAATGTTTCAAAACTGTTCTATCAAAAGAAACGTTCAAGTCTGTGAGTTGAATGCACTCATCACACAGAAGTTTCTGAGAATGCTTCTGTCTAGTTTTTAGGTGAAGATATTTCCTTTTCCAGCATAGGCCTCAAAACGCTCCAAATATCCTCTTGCAGATTCTACAAAAAGAGTGTTTCAAAACTGTTCTATCAAAAGGAAGGTTCAACCCTGTGAGTTGAATGAATGCATCGTGAAGAACTTTCTGAGAATGCTTCTCTGTTGTTTTTAGGTGAAGATATTCCATATCCCAGCACAGGCCTCGAAGTGCTCCAAATAACCAGTTGCAGATTTTACCAAAAGAGTGTTTCAAAACTGCTCTTTCTACAGGTAAGTTCAAGTCTGTGAGTTGAATGCACTCGACACAAAGAAGTTTCTGAGAATGCTTCTGTTCAGTTTTTATGTGAAGATATTTCCTTTTCCAGCATCGGCCTCAAACGGCTCCAAATATCCACTTGCAGATTCTACAAAAAGAGTGTTTCCAAACTTCTCTATCAAATGGTAGGTTCCACTCTGTGCGTTGAATGAACTCATCACAAAGAAGTTTCTGAGAATCCTTCTCTCTAGATTTTATGTGAAGATATTTCCTTTTCCAACATAGGCCTCAAGGTGCTCCGAATAAATACTTGCAGATTCTACAAACGTAATGTTTCAAAACTGTTCTATCAAAAGAAACGTTCAAGTCTGTGAATTGAATGCACTCATCACACAGAAGTTTCTGAGAATGCTTCTGTCTAGTTTTTAGGTGAAGATATTTCCTTTTCCAACATAGGCCTCAAATCGCTCCAAATATCCTCTTGCAGATTCTACAAAAAGAGTGTTTCAAAACTGTTCTATCAAAAGGAAGGTTCAACTCTGTGAGGTGAATGAATGCATCGTGAAGAACTTTCTGAGAATGCTTCTCTGTAGTTTTTAGGTGAAGATATTCCATATCCCAGCACAGGCCTCGAAGTGCTCCAAATAACCACTTGCAGATTTTACCAAAAGAGTGTTTCAAAACTGCTCTTTCTACAGGTAAGTTCAAGTCTGTGAGTTGAATGCACTCAACACAAAGAAGTTTCTGAGAATGCTTCTGTTCAGTTTTTATGTGAAGATATTTCCTTTTCCAGCATAGGCCACAAACGGCTCCAAATATCCACTTGCAGATTCTACAAAAAGAGTGTTTCCAAACTTCTCTATCAATTGGTAGGCTCCACTCTGTGAGTTGAATGAAGTCATCACAAAGAAGTTTCTGAGAATCCTTCTCTCTAGTTTTTATGTGAAGATATTTCCTTTTCCAACGTAGGCCTCAAGGTGCTCCGAATAAACACTTGCAGATTCTACAAACGTAATGTTTCCAAACTGTTCTATCAAAAGAAACGTTCAAGTCTGTGAGTTGAATGCACTCATCACACAGAAGTTTCTGAGGATGCTTCTGTCTAGTTTTTAGGTGAAGATATTTCCTTTTCCAGCATAGGCCTCAAAACGCTCCAAATATCCTCTTGCAGATTCTACAAAAAGAGTGTTTCAAAACTGTTCTTTCAAAAGGAAGGTTCAACTCAGTGAGTTGAATGAATGCATCGTGAAGAACTTTCTGAGAATGCTTCTCTGTAGATTTTAGGTGAAGATATTCCATATCCCAGCACAGGCCTCGAAGTGCTCCAAATAACCACTTGCAGATTTTACCAAAAGAGTGTTTCAAAACTCCTCTTTCTACAGGTAAGTTCAAGTCTGTGAGTTGAATGCACTCAACACAAAGAAGTTTCTGAGAATGCTTCTGTTCAGTTTTTATGTGAAGATATTTCCTTTTCCAGCATAGGCCTCAAACGGCTCCAAATATCCACTTGCAGATTCTACAAAAAGAGTGTTTCCAAACTTCTCTATCAATTGGTAGGTTCAACTCTGTGAGTTGAATGAACTCATCGCAAAGAAGTTTCTGAGAATCCTTCTCTCTAGTTTTTATGTGAAGATATTTCCTTTTCCAACGTAGGCCTCAAGGTGCTCCGAATAAACACTTGCAGATTCTACAAACGTAATGTTTCAAAACTGTTCTATCAAAAGAAACGTTCAAGTCTGTGAGTTGAATGCACTCATCGCACAGAAGTTTCTGAGAATACTTCTGTCTAGTTTTTAGGTGAAGATATTTCCTTTTCCAGCATAGGGCTCAAAAAGCTCAAAATATCCTCTTGCAGATTCTACAAAAAGAGTGTTTCAAAAATGTTCTATCAAAAGGAAGGTTCAACTCTATGAGTTGAATGAATGCATCGTGAAGAACGTTCTGAGAATGCTTCTCTGTAGTTTTTAGGTGACGATATTCCATATCCCAGCACAGGCCTCGAAGTGCTCCAAATAACCACTTGCAGATTTTACCAAAAGAGTGTTTCAAAACTACTCTTTCTACAGGTAAGTTCAAGTCTGTGAGTTGAATGCACTCGACACAAAGAAGTTTCTGAGAATGCTTCTGTTCAGTTTTTATGTGAAGATATTTCCTTTTCCAGCATAGGCCTCAAACGGCTCCAAATATCCACTTGCAGATTCTACAAAAAGAGTGTTTCCAAACTTCTCTATCAATTGGTAGGTTCAATTCTGTGAGTTGAATGAACTCATCGCAAAGAAGTTTCTGAGAATCCTTCTCTCTAGTTTTTATGTGAAGATATTTCCTTTTCCAACATAGGCCTCAAGGTGCTCCGAATAAACACTTGCAGATTCTACAAACGTAATGTTTCCAAACTGTTCTATCAAAAGAAACGTTCAAGTCTGTGAGTTGAATGCACTCATCGCACAGAAGTTTCTGAGAATACTTCTGTCTAGTTTTTAGGTGAAGATATTTCCTTTTCCAGCATAGGGCTCAAAAAGCTCCAAATATCCTCTTGCAGATTCTACAAAAAGAGTGTTTCAAAACTGTTCTATCAAAAGGAAGGTTCAACTCTGTGAGTTGAATGAATGCATCGTGAAGAACTTTCTGAGAATGCTTCTCTGTAGTTTTTAGGTGAAGATATTCCATATCCCAGCACAGGCCTCGAAGTGCTCCAAATAACCACTTGCAGATTTTACCAAAAGAGTGTTTGAAAACTGCTCTTTCTACATGTAAGTTCAAGTCTGTGAGTTGAATGCACTCAACCAAAGAAGTTTCTGAGAATGCTTCTGTTCAGTTTTTATGTGAAGATATTTCCTTTTCCAGCATAGGCCTCAAACGGCTCCAAATATCCCCTTGCAGATTCTACAAAAGGAGTGTTTCCAAACTTCTCTATCAATTGGTAGGTTCAACTCTGTGAGTTGAATGAACTCATCACAAAGAAGTTTCTGAGAATCCTTCTCTCTAGTTTTTATGTGAAGATATTTCCTTTTCCAACATAGGCCTCAAGGTGCTCCGAATAAACACTTGCAGATTCTACAAACGTAATGTTTCCAAACTGTTCTATCAAAAGAAACGTTCAAGTCTGTGAGTTGAATGCACTCATCGCACAGAAGTTTCTGAGAATGCTTCTGTCTAGTTTTTAGGTGAAGATATTTCCTTTTCCAGCATAGGCTTCAAAACGCTCCAAATATCCTCTTGCAGATTCTACAAAAAGAGTGTTTCAAAACTGTTCTATCAAAAGGAAGGTTCAACTCTGTGAGTTGAATGAATGCATCATGAAGTACTTTCTTAGAATGCTTCTCTGTAGTTTTTAGGTGAAGATATTCCATATCAAAGCACAGTCCTCGAAGTGCTCCAAATAACCACTTGCAGATTTTACCAAAAGAGTGTTTCAAAACTGCTCTTTCTACAACTAAGTTCAAGTCTGTGAGTTGAATGCACTCAACACAAAGAAGTTTCTGAGAATGCTTCTGTTCAGTTTTTATGTGAAGATATTTCCTTTTCCAGCATAGGCCTCAAACGGCTCCAAATATCCACTTGCAGATTCTACAAAAAGAGTGTTTCCAAACTTCTCTATCAATTGGTAGGTTCCACTCTGTGAGTTGAATGAACTCATCACAAAGAAGTTTCTGAGAATCCTTCTCTCTAGTTTTTATGTGAAGATATTTCCTTTTCCAACATAGGCCTCAAGGTGCTCCGAATAAACACTTGCAGATTCTACAAACGTAATATTTCCAAACTGTTCTATCAAAAGAAACGTTCAAGTCTGTGAGTTGAATGCACTCATCACACAGAAGTTTCTGAGAATGCTTCTGTCTAGTTTTTAGGTGAAGATATTTCCTTTTCCAGCATAGGCCTCAAAACGCTCCAAATATCCTCTTGCAGATTCTACAAAAAGAGTGTTTCAAAAATGTTCTATCAAAAGGAAGGTTCAACTCTGTGAGTTGAATGAATGCATCCTGAAGTACTTTCTTAGAATGCTTCTCTGTAGTTTTTAGGTGAAGATATTCCATATCCCAGCACAGGCCTCGAAGTGCTCCAAATAACCACTTGCAGATTTTACCAAAAGAGTGTTTCAAAACTGCTCTTTCTACAGGTAAGTTCAAGTCTGTGAGTTAAATGCACTCAACACAAAGAAGTTTCTGAGAATGCTTCTGTTCAGTTTTTATGTGAAGATATTTCCTTTTCCAGCATAGGCCTCAAACGGCTCCAAATATCCACTTGCAGATTCTACAAAAAGAGTGTTTCCAAACTTCTCTATCAATTGGTAGGTTCCACTCTGTGAGTTGAATGAACTCATCACAAAGAAGTTTCTGAGAATCGTTCTCTCTAGTTTTTATGTGGAGATATTTCCTTTTCCAACATAGGCCTCAAGGTGCTCCGAATAAACACTTGCAGATTCTACAAACGTAATGTTTCCAAACTGTTCTATCAAAAGAAACGTTCAAGTCTGTGAGTTGAATGCACTCATCACACAGAAGTTTCTGAGGATGCTTCTGTCTAGTTTTTAGGTGAAGATATTTCCTTTTCCAGCATAGGCCTCAAAACGCTCCAAATATCCTCTTGCAGATTCTACAAAAAGAGTGTTTCAAAACTGTTCTATCAAAAGGAAGGTTCAACTCTGTGAGTTGAATGAATGCATCGTGAAGAACTTTCTGAGAATGCTTCTCTGTAGTTTTTAGGTGAAGATATTCCATATCCCAGCACAGGCCTCGAAGTGCTCAAAATAACCACTTGCAGATTTTACCAAAAGAGTGTTTCAAAACTGCTCTTTCTACTGGTAAGTTCAAGTCTGTGAGTTGAATGCACTCAACACAAAGAAGTTTCTGAGAATGCTTCTGTTCAGTTTTTATGTGAAGATATTTCCTTTTCCAGCATAGGCCTCAAACGGCTCCAAATATCCACTTGCAGATTCTACAAAAAGTGTTTCCAAACTTCTCTATCAATTGGTATGTTCCACTCTGTGAGTTGAATGAACTCATCACAAAGAAGTTTCTGAGAATCCTTCTCTCTGGTTTTTATGTGAAGATATATCCTTTTCCAACATAGGCCTCAAGGTGCTCTGAATAAACACTTGCAGATTCTACAAACGTAATGTTTCCAAACAGTTCTATCACAAGAAACGTTCAAGTCTGTGAGTTGAATGCACTCATCACACAGAAGTTTCTGAGGATGCTTCTGTCTAGTTTTTAGGTGAAGATATTTCCTTTTCCAGCATAGGCCTCAAAACGCTCCAAATATCCTCTTGCAGATTCTACAAAAAGAGTGTTTCAAAACTGTTCTATCAAAAGGAAGGTTCAACTCTGTGAGTTGAATGAATGCATCGTGAGGAACTTTCTGAGAATGCTTCTCTGTAGTTTTTAGGTGAGGATATTCCATATCCCAGCACAGGCCTCGAAGTGCTCCAAATAACCACTTGTAGATTTTACCAAAAGAGTGTTTCAAAACTGCTCTTTCTACAGGTAAGTTCAAGTCTGTGAGTTGAATGCACTCGACACAAAGAAGTTTCTGAGAATGCTTCTGTTCAGTTTTTATGTGAAGATATTTCCTTTTCCACCATAGGCCTCAAACGGCTCCAAATATCCACTTGCAGATTCTACAAAAAGAGTGTTTCCAAACTTCTCTATCAATTAGTAGGTTCAACTCTGTGAGTTGAATGAACTCATCACAAAGAAGTTTCTGAGAATCCTTCTCTCTAGTTTTTATGTGAAGATATTTCCTTTTCCAACATAGGCCTCAAGGTGCTCCGAATAAACACTTGCAGATTCTACAAACGTAATGTTTCCAAACTGTTCTATCAAAAGAAACGTTCAAGTCTGTGAGTTGAATGCACTCATCACACAGAAGTTTCTGAGAATGCTTCTGTCTAGTTTTTAGGTGAAGATATTTCCTTTTACAGCATAGGCCTCAAAACGCTCCAAATATCCTCCTGCAGACTCTACAAAAAGAGTGTTTCAAAACTGTTCTATCAAAAGGAAGGTTCAACCCTGTGAGTTGAATGAATGCATCATGAAGTACTTTCTGAGAATGCTTCTCTGTAGTTTTTAGGTGAAGATATTCCATATCAAAGCACAGGCCTCGAAGTGCTCCAAATAACCACTTGCAGATTTTACCAAAAGAGTGTTTCAAAACTGCTCTTTCTACAAGTAAGTTCAAGTCTGTGAGTTGAATGCACTCAACACAAAGAAGTTTCTGAGAATGCTTCTGTTCAGTTTTTATGTGAAGATATTTCCTTTTCCAGCATAGGCCTCAAACGGCTCCAAATATCCACTTGCAGATTCTACAAAAAGAGTGTTTCCAAACTTCTCTATCAAATGGTAGGTTCCACTCTGTGTGTTGAATGAACTCATCACAAAGAAGTTTCTGAGAATCCTTCTCTCTAGTTTTTATGTGACGATATTTCCTTTTCCAACATAGGCCTCAAGGTGCTCCGAATAAATACTTGCAGATTCTACAAACGTAACGTTTCAAAACCGTTCTATCAAAAGAAACGTTCAAGTCTGTGAGTTGAATGCACTCATCACACAGAAGTTTCTGAGAATGCTTCTGTCTAGTTTTTAGGTGAAGATATTTCCTTTTCCAACATAGGCCTCAAATCGCTCCAAATATCCTCTTGCAGATTCTACAAAAAGAGTGTTTCAAAACTGTTCTATCAAAAGGAAGCTTCAACTCTGTGAGGTGAATGAATGCATCGTGAAGAACTTTCTGAGAATGCTTCTCTGTAGTTTTTAGGTGAAGATATTCCATATCCCAGCACAGGCCTCGAAGTGCTGCAAATAACCACTTGCAGATTTTACCAAAAGAGTGTTTGAAAACTGCTCTTTCTACAGGTAAGTTCATGTCTGTGAGTTGAATGCACTCAACACAAGGAAGTTTCTGAGAATGCTGCTGTTCAGTTTTTATGTGAAGATATTTCCTTTTCCAGCATCGGCCTCAAACGGCTCCAAATATCCACTTGCAGATTCTACAAGAAGAGTGTTTCCAAACTTCTCTATCAATTGGTAGGTTCAACTCTGTGAGTTGAATGAAATCATCACAAAGAAGTTTCTGAGAATCCTTCTCTCTAGTTTTTATGTGAAGATATTTCCTTTTCCAACATAGGCCTCAAGGTGCTCCGAATAAACACTTGCAGATTCTACAAACGTAATGTTTCCAAACTGTTCTATCAAAATAAACGTTCAAGTCTGTGAGATGAATGCACTCATCACACAGAAGTTTCTGAGGATGCTTCTGTCTAGTTTTTAGGTGAAAATATTTCCTTTTCCAGCATAGGCCTCAAAACGCTCCAAATATCCTCTTGCAGATTCTACAAAAAGAGTGTTTCAAAACTGTTCTATCAAAAGGAAGGTTCAACACTGTGAGTTGAATGAATGCATCGTGAAGAACTTTCTGAGAATGCTTCTCTGTAGTTTTTAGGTGAAGTTATTCCATATCCCAGCACAGGCCTCGAAGTGCTCCAAATAACCACTTGCAGATTTTCCCAAAAGAGTGTTTCAAAACTGCTCTTTCTGCAGGTAAGTTCAAGTCTGTGAGTTGAATGCACTCGACACAAAGAAGTTTCTGAGAATGCTTCTGTTCAGTTTTTATGTGAAGATATTTCCTTTTCCAGCATAGGCCACAAACGGCTCCAAATATCCACTTGCAGATTCTACAAGAAGAGTGTTTCCAAACTTCTCTATCAATTGGTAGGTTCAACTCTGTGAGTTGAATGAACTCATCACAAAGAAGTTTCTGAGAATCCTTCTCTCTAGTTTTTATGTGAAGATATTTCCTTTTCCAACATAGGCCTCAAGGTGCTCCGAATAAACACTTGCAGATTCTACAAGCGTAATGTTTCCAAACTGTTCTATCAAAAGAAACGTTCAAGTCTGTGAGATGAATGCACTCATCACACAGAAGTTTCTGAGGATGCTTCTGTCTGGTTTTTAGGTGAAGATATTTCCTTTTCCAGCATAGGCCTCAAAACGCTCCAAATATCCTCTTGCAGATTCTACAAAAAGAGTGTTTCAAAACTGTTCTATCAAAAGGAAGGTTCAACTCTGTGAGTTGAATGAATGCATCGTGAAGAAGTTTCTGAGAATGCTTCTCTGTACTTTTTAGGTGAAGATATTCCATATCCCAGCACAGGCCTCGAAGTGCTCCAAATAACCACTTGCAGATTTTACCAAAAGAGTGTTTCAAAACTGCTCTTTCTACAGGTAAGTTCAAGTCTGTGAGTTGAATGCACTCAACACAAAGAAGTTTCTGAGAATGCTTCTGTTCAGTTTTTATGTGAAGATATTTCCTTTTCCAGCATAGGCCTCAAACGGCTCCAAATATCCACCTGCAGATTCTAGAAAAAGAGTGTTTCCAAACTTCTCTATCAATTGGTAGGTTCAAGTCTGTGAGTTGAATGAACTCATCACAAAGAAGTTTCTGAGAGTCCTTCTCTCTCGTTTTTACGTGAAGATATTTCCTTTTCCAACATAGGCCTCAAGGTGCTCCGAATAAACACTTGCAGATTCTACAAACGTAATGTTTCCAAACTGTTCTATCAAAAGAACCGTTCAAGTCTGTGAGTTGAATGCACTCATCACACAGAAGTTTCTGAGAATGCTTCTGTCTAGTTTTTAGGTGAAGATATTTCCTTTTCCAACATAGGCCTCAAATCGCTCCAAATATCCTCTTGCAGATTCTACAAAAAGAGTGTTTCAAAACTGTTCTATCAAAAGGAAGGTTCAACTCTGTGAGTTGAATGAATGCATCGTGAAGAACTTTCTGAGAATGCTTCTCTGTAGTTTTTAGGTGAAGGTATTCCATATCCCAGCACAGGCCTCGAAGTGCTCCAAATAACCACTTGCAGATTTTACCAAAAGAGTGTTTGAAAACTGCTCTTTCTACATGTAAGTTCAAGTCTGTGAGTTGAATGCACTCAACACAAGGAAGTTTCTGAGAATGCTGCTGTTCAGTTTTTATGTGAAGATATTTCCTTTTCCAGCATCGGCCTCAAACGGCTCCAAATATCCACTTGCAGATTCTACAAAAAGAGTGTTTCCAAACTTCTCTATCAATTGGTACGTTCAACTCTGTGAGTTGAATGAACTCATCACAAAGAAGTTTCTGAGAATCCTTCTCTCTAGTTTTTATGTGAAGATATTTCCTTTTCCAACATAGGCCTCAAGGTGCTCCGAATAAACACTTGCAGATTCTACAAACGTAATGTTTCAAAACTGTTCTATCAAAAGAAACGTTCAAGTCTGTGAGTTGAATGCACTCATCACACAGAAGTTTCTGAGAATGCTTCTGTCTAGTTTTTAGGTGAAGATATTTCCTTTTCCAGCATAGGCCTCAAAACTCTCCAAATATCCTCTTGCAGATTCTACAAAAAGAGTGTTTCAAAACTGTTATATCAAAAGGAAGGTTCAACCCTGTGAGTTGAATGAATGCATCGTGAAGAACTTTCTGAGAATGCTTCTCTGTAGTTTTTAGGTGAAGATATTCCATATCCCAGCACAGGCCTCGAATTGCTCCAAATAACCAGTTGCAGATTTTACCAAAAGAGTGTTTCAAAACTGCTCTTTCTACAGGTAAGTTCAAGTCTGTGAGTTGAATGCACTCGACACAAAGAAGTTTCTGAGAATGCTTCTGTTAAGTTTTTATGTGAAGATATTTCCTTTTCCAGCATAGGCCTCAAACGGCTCCAAATATCCACTTGCAGATTCTACAAAAAGAGTGTTTCCAAACTTCTCTATCAAATGGTAGGTTCCACTCTGTGCGTTGAATGAACTCATCACAAAGAAGTTTCTGAGAATCCTTCTCTCTAGTTTTTATGTGAAGATATTTCCTTTTCCAACATAGGCCTCAAGGTGCTCCGAATTAATACTTGCAGATTCTACAAACGTAATGTTTCAAAACTGTTCTATCAAAAGAAACGTTCAAGTCTGTGAGTTGAATGCACTCATCACACAGAAGTTTCTGAGAATGCTTCTGTCTAGTTTTTAGGTGAAGATATTTCCTTTTCCAACATAGGCCTCAAATCGCTCCAAATATCCTCTTGCAGATTCTACAAAAAGAGTGTTTCAAAACTGTTCTATCAAAAGGAAGGTTCAACTCTGTGAGGTGAATGAATGCATCGTGAAGAACTTTCTGAGAATGCTTCTCTGTAGTTTTTAGGTGAAGATATTCCATATCCCAGCACAGGCCTCGAAGTGCTCCAAATAACCACTTGCAGATTTTACCAAAAGAGTGTTTCAAAACTGCTCTTTCTACAGGTAAGTTCAAGTCTGTGAGTTGAATGCACTCAACACAAAGAAGTTTCTGAGAATGCTTCTGTTCAGTTTTTATGTGAAGATATTTCCTTTTCCAGCATAGGCCTCAAACGGCTCCAAATATCCACTTGCAGATTCTAGAAAAAGAGTGTTTCCACACTTCTCTATCAATTGGTAGGTTCCACTCTGTGAGTTCAATGAACTCATCACAAAGAAGTTTCTGAGAATCCTTCTCTCTAGTTTTTATGTGAAGATATTTCCTTTTCCAACATAGGCCTCAAGGTGCTCCGAATAAACACTTGCAGATTCTACAAACGTAATGTTTCCAAACTGTTCTATCAAAATAAACGTTCAAGTCTGTGAGATGAATGCACTCATCACACAGAAGTTGCTGAGGATGCTTCTGTCTAGTTTTTAGGTGAAAATATTTCCTTTTCCAGCATAGGCCTCAAAACGCTCCAAATATCCTCTTGCAGATTCTACAAAAAGAGTGTTTAAAAACTGTTCTATCAAAAGGAAGGTTCAACTCTGTGAGTTGAATGAATGCATCGTGAAGAACTTTCTGAGAATGCTTCTCTGTAGTTTTTAGGTGAAGTTATTCCATATCCCAGCACAGGCCTCGAAGTGCTCCAAATAACCACTTGCAGATTTTACCAAAAGAGTGTTTCAAAACTGCTCTTTCTACAGGTAAGTTCAAGTCTGTGAGTTGAATGCACTCGACACAAAGAAGTTTCTGAGAATGCTTCTGTTCAGTTTTTATGTGAAGATATTTCCTTTTCCAGCATCGGCCTCAAACGGCTCCAAATATCCACTTGCAGATTCTACAAAAAGAGTGTTTCCAAACTTCTCTATCAAATGGTAGGTTCCACTCTGTGCGTTGAATGAACTCATCACAAAGAAGTTTCTGAGAATCCTTCTCTCTAGTTTTTATGTGAAGATATTTCCTTTTCCAACGTAGGCCTCAAGGTGCTCCGAATAAACACTTGCAGATTCTACAA
Source organism: Pongo pygmaeus (assembly GCF_028885625.2). Lineage (NCBI taxonomy): Eukaryota > Metazoa > Chordata > Mammalia > Primates > Hominidae > Pongo > Pongo pygmaeus. Next base: position 23,402,215 of record NC_072387.2, on the reverse strand, counting down.
ACGTAATGTTTCAAAACTGTTCTATCAAAAGAAACGTTCAAGTCTGTGAGTTGAATGCACTCATCGCACAGAAGTTTCTGAGAATACTTCTGTCTAGTTTTTAGGTGAAGATATTTCCTTTTCCAGCATAGGGCACAAAAAGCTCAAAATATCCTCTTGCAGATTCTACAAAAAGAGTGTTTCAAAAATGTTCTATCAAAAGGAAGGTTCAACTCTATGAGTTGAATGAATGCATCGTGAAGAACTTTCTGAGAATGCTTCTCTGTAGTTTTTAGGTGAAGATATTCCATATCCCAGCACAGGCCTCGAAGTGCTCCAAATAACCACTTGCAGATTTTACCAAAAGAGTGTTTCAAAACTACTCTTTCTACAGGTAAGTTCAAGTCTGTGAGTTGAATGCACTCGACACAAAGAAGTTTCTGAGAATGCTTCTGTTCAGTTTTTATGTGAAGATATTTCCTTTTCCAGCATAGGCCTCAAACGGCTCCAAATATCCACTTGCAGATTCTACAAAAAGAGTGTTTCCAAACTTCTCTATCAATTGGTAGGTTCAACTCTGTGAGTTGAATGAACTCATCGCAAAGAAGTTTCTGAGAATCCTTCTCTCTAGTTTTTATGTGAAGATATTTCCTTTTCCAACATAGGCCTCAAGGTGCTCCGAATAAACACTTGCAGATTCTACAAACGTAATGTTTCAAAACTGTTCTATCAAAAGAAACGTTCAAGTCTGTGAGTTGAATGCACTCATCGCACAGAAGTTTCTGAGAATACTTCTGTCTAGTTTTTAGGTGAAGATATTTCCTTTTCCAGCATAGGGCTCAAAAAGCTCCAAATATCCTCTTGCAGATTCTACAAAAAGAGTGTTTCAAAACTGTTCTATCAAAAGGAAGGTTCAACTCTGTGAGTAGAATGAATGCATCGTGAAGAACTTTCTGAGAATGCTTCTCTGTAGTTTTTAGGTGAAGATATTCCATATCCCAGCACAGGCCTGGAAGTGCTCCAAATAACCACTTGCAGATTTTACCAAAAGAGTGTTTGAAAACTGCTCTTTCTACAGGTAAGTTCAAGTCTGTGAGTTGAATGCACTCAACACAAGGAAGTTTCTGAGAATGCTTCTGTTCAGTTTTTATGTGAAGATACTTCCTTTTCCACCATAGGCCTCAAACGGCTCCAAATATCGACTTGCAGATTCTACAAAAAGAGTGTTTCCAAACTTCTCTATCAATTGGTAAGTTCAACTCTGTGAGTTGAATGAACTCATCGCAAAGAAGTTTCTGAGAATCCTTCTCTCTAGTTTTTATGTGAAGATATTTCCTTTTCCATCATAGGCCTCAAGGTGCTCCGAATAAACACTTGCAGATTCTACAAACTTAATGTTTCCAAACTGTTCTATCAAAAGAAACGTTCAAGTCTGTGAGTTGAATGCACTCATCGCACAGAAGTTTCTGAGAATGCTTCTGTCTAGTTTTTAGGTGAAGATATTTCCTTTTCCAGCATAGGCTTCAAAACGCTCCAAATATCCTCTTGCAGATTCTACAAAAAGAGTGTTTCAAAACTGTTCTATCAAAAGGAAGGTTCAACTCTGTGAGTTGAATGAATGCATCATGAAGTACTTTCTTAGAATGCTTCTCTGTAGTTTTTAGGTGAAGATATTCCATATCCCAGCACAGGCCTCGAAGTGCTCCAAATAACCACTTGCAGATTTTACCAAAAGAGTGTTTCAAAACTACTCTTTCTACAGGTAAGTTCAAGTCGGTGAGTTGAATGCACTCGACACAAAGAAGTTTCTGAGAATGCTTCTGTTCAGTTTTTATGTGAAGATATTTCCTTTTCCAGCATAGGCCTCAAACGGCTCCAAATATCCACTTGCAGATTCTACAAAAAGAGTGTTTCCAAACTTCTCTATCAATTGGTAGGTTCAACTCTGTGAGTTGAATGAACTCATTGCAAAGAAGTTTCTGAGAATCCTTCTCTCTAGTTTTTATGTGAAGATATTTCCTTTTCCAACATAGGCCTCAAGGTGCTCCGAATAAACACTTGCAGATTCTACAAACGTAATGTTTCCAAACTGTTCTATCAAAAGAAACGTTCAAGTCTGTGAGTTGAATGCACTCATCACACAGAAGTTTCTGAGAATGCTTCTGTCTAGTTTTTAGGTGAAGATATTTCCTTTTCCAGCATAGGCCTCAAAACGCTCCAAATATCCTCTTGCAGATTCTACAAAAAGAGTGTTTCAAAACTGTTCTATCAAAAGGAAGGTTCAACTCTGTGAGTTGAATGAATGCATCATGAAGTACTTTCTGAGAATGCTTCTCTGTAGTTTTTAGGTGAAGATATTCCATATCAAAGCACAGGCCTCGAAGTGCTCCAAATAACCACTTGCAGATTTTACCAAAAGAGTGTTTCAAAACTGCTCTTTCTACAAGTAAGTTCAAGTCTGTGAGTTGAATGCACTCAACACAAAGAAGTTTCTGAGAATGCTTCTGTTCAGTTTTTATGTGAAGATATTTCCTTTTCCATCATAGGCCTCAAACGGCTCCAAATATCCACTTGCAGATTCTACAAAAAGAGTGTTTCCAAACTTCTCTATCAAATGGTAGGTTCCACTCTGTGCGTTGAATGAACTCATCACAAAGAAGTTTCTGAGAATCCTTCTCTCTAGTTTTTATGTGAAGATATTTCCTTTTCCAACATAGGCCTCAAGGTGCTCCGAATAAATACTTGCAGATTCTACAAACGTAATGTTTCAAAACTGTTCTATCAAAAGAAACGTTCAAGTCTGTGAGTTGAATGCACTCATCACACAGAAGTTTCTGAGAATGCTTCTGTCTAGTTTTTAGGTGAAGATATTTCCTTTTCCAACATAGGCTTCAAATCGCTCCAAATATCCTCTTGCAGATTCTACAAAAAGAGTGTTTCAAAACTGTTCTATCAAAAGGAAGGTTCAACTCTGTGAGTTGAATGAATACATCGTGAAGAACTTTCTGAGAATGCTTCTCTGTACTTTTTAGGTGAAGATATTCCATATCCCAGCACAGGCCTCGAAGTGCTCCAAATAACCACTTGCAGATTTTACCAAAAGAGTGTTTCAAAACTGCTCTTTCTACAGGTAAGTTCAAGTCTGTGAGTTGAATGCACTCAACACAAAGAAGTTTCTGAGAATGCTTCTGTTCAGTTTTTATGTGAAGATATTTCCTTTTCCAGCATAGGCCTCAAACGGCTCCAAATATCCACTTGCAGATTCTAGAAAATGAGTGTTTCCAAACTTCTCTATCAATTGGTAGGTTCAACTCTGTGAGTTGAATGAACTCATCACAAAGAAGTTTCTGAGAGTCCTTCTCTCTCGTTTTTACGTGAAGATATTTCCTTTTCCAACATAGGCCTCAAGGTGCTCCGAATAAACACTTGCAGATTCTACAAACGTAATGTTTCAAAACTGTTCTATCAAAAGAAACGTTCAAGTCTGTGAGTTGAATGCACTCATCACACAGAAGTTTCTGAGAATGCTTCTGTCTAGTTTTTAGGTGAAGATATTTCCTTTTCCAACATCGGCCTCAAATCGCTCCAAATATCCTCTTGCAGATTCTACAAAAAGAGTGTTTCAAAACTGTTCTATCAAAAGGAAGGTTCAACTCTGTGAGGTGAATGAATGCATCGTGAAGAACTTTCTGAGAATGCTTCTCTGTAGTTTTTAGGTGAAGATATTCCATATCCCAGCACAGGCCTCGAAGTGCTCCAAATAACCACTTGCAGATTTTACCAAAAGAGTGTTTCAAAACTACTCTTTCTACAGGTAAGTTCAAGTCGGTGAGTTGAATGCACTCGACACAAAGAAGTTTCTGAGAATGCTTCTGTTCAGTTTTTATGTGAAGATATTTCCTTTTCCAGCATAGGCCTCAAACGGCTCCAAATATCCACTTGCAGATTCTACAAAAAGAGTGTTTCCAAACTTCTCTATCAATTGGTAGGTTCAACTCTGTGAGTTGAATGAACTCATTGCAAAGAAGTTTCTGAGAATCCTTCTCTCTAGTTTTTATGTGAAGATATTTCCTTTTCCAACATAGGCCTCAAGGTGCTCCGAATAAACACTTGCAGATTCTACAAACGTAATGTTTCCAAACTGTTCTATCAAAAGAAACGTTCAAGTCTGTGAGTTGAATGCACTCATCACACAGAAGTTTCTGAGAATGCTTCTGTCTAGTTTTTAGGTGAAGATATTTCCTTTTCCAGCATAGGCCTCAAAACGCTCCAAATATCCTCTTGCAGATTCTACAAAAAGAGTGTTTCAAAACTGTTCTATCAAAAGGAAGGTTCAACTCTGTGAGTTGAATGAATGCATCATGAAGTACTTTCTGAGAATGCTTCTCTGTAGTTTTTAGGTGAAGATATTCCATATCAAAGCACAGGCCTCGAAGTGCTCCAAATAACCACTTGCAGATTTTACCAAAAGAGTGTTTCAAAACTGCTCTTTCCACAAGTAAGTTCAAGTCTGTGAGTTGAATGCACTCAACACAAAGAAGTTTCTGAGAATGCTTCTGTTCAGTTTTTATGTGAAGATATTTCCTTTTCCATCATAGGCCTCAAACGGCTCCAAATATCCACTTGCAGATTCTACAAAAAGAGTGTTTCCAAACTTCTCTATCAAATGGTAGGTTCCACTCTGTGCGTTGAATGAACTCATCACAAAGAAGTTTCTGAGAATCCTTCTCTCTAGTTTTTATGTGAAGATATTTCCTTTTCCAACATAGGCCTCAAGGTGCTCCGAATAAATACTTGCAGATTCTACAAACGTAATGTTTCCAAACTGTTCTATCAAAAGAAACGTTCAAGTCTGTGAGTTGAATGCACTCATCACACAGAAGTTTCTGAGAATGCTTCTGTCTAGTTTTTAGGTGAAGATATTTCCTTTTCCAACATAGGCTTCAAATCGCTCCAAATATCCTCTTGCAGATTCTACAAAAAGAGTGTTTCAAAACTGTTCTATCAAAAGGAAGGTTCAACTCTGTGAGTTGAATGAATACATCGTGAAGAACTTTCTGAGAATGCTTCTCTGTACTTTTTAGGTGAAGATATTCCATATCCCAGCACAGGCCTCGAAGTGCTCCAAATAACCACTTGCAGATTTTACCAAAAGAGTGTTTCAAAACTGCTCTTTCTACAGGTAAGTTCAAGTCTGTGAGTTGAATGCACTCAACACAAAGAAGTTTCTGAGAATGCTTCTGTTCAGTTTTTATGTGAAGATATTTCCTTTTCCAGCATAGGCCTCAAACGGCTCCAAATATCCACTTGCAGATTCTAGAAAAAGAGTGTTTCCAAACTTCTCTATCAATTGGTAGGTTCAACTCTGTGATTTGAATGAACTCATCACAAAGAAGTTTCTGAGAGTCCTTCTCTCTCGTTTTTACGTGAAGATATTTCCTTTTCCAACATAGGCCTCAAGGTGCTCCGAATAAACACTTGCAGATTCTACAAACGTAATGTTTCCAAACTGTTCTATCAAAAGAAACGTTCAAGTCTGTGAGTTGAATGCACTCATCACACAGAAGTTTCTGAGAATGCTTCTGTCTAGTTTTTAGGTGAAGATATTTCCTTTTCCAACATAGGCCTCAAGTCGCTCCAAATATCCTCTTGCAGATTCTACAAAAAGAGTGTTTCAAAACTGTTCTATCAAAAGGAAGGTTCAACTATGTGAGTTGAATGAATGCATCGTGAAGAACTTTCTGAGAATGCTTCTCTGTAGTTTTTAGGTGAAGATATTCCATATCCCAGCACAGGCCTCGAAGTGCTCCAAATAACCACTTGCAGATTTTACCAAAAGAGTGTTTGAAAACTGCTCTTTCTACAGGTAAGTTCAAGTCTGTGAGTTGAATGCACTCAACACAAGGAAGTTTCTGAGAATGCTTCTGTTCAGTTTTTATGTGAAGATATTTCCTTTTCCAGCATCGGCCTCCAAAGGCTCCAAATATCCACTTGCAGATTCTACAAAAAGAGTGTTTCCAAACTTCTCTATCAATTGGTACGTTCAACTCTGTGAGTTGAATGAACTCATCACAAAGAAGTTTCTGAGAATCCTTCTCTCTAGTTTTTATGTGAAGATATTTCCTTTTCCAACATAGGCCTCAAGGTGCTCCGAATAAACACTTGCAGATTCTACAAACGTAATGTTTCAAAACTGTTCTATCAAAAGAAACGTTCAAGTCTGTGAGTTGAATGCACTCATCACACAGAAGTTTCTGAGAATGCTTCTGTCTAGTTTTTAGGTGAAGATATTTCCTTTTCCAGCATAGGCCTCAAAACGCTCCAAATATCCTCTTGCAGATTCTACAAAAAGAGTGTTTCAAAACTGTTCTATCAAAAGGAAGGTTCAACCCTGTGAGTTGAATGAATGCATCGTGAAGAACTTTCTGAGAATGCTTCTCTGTAGTTTTTAGGTGAAGATATTCCATATCCCAGCACAGGCCTCGAAGTGCTCCAAATAACCAGTTGCAGATTTTACCAAAAGAGTGTTTCAAAACTGCTCTTTCTACAGGTAAGTTCAAGTCTGTGAGTTGAATGCACTCGACACAAAGAAGTTTCTGAGAATGCTTCTGTTCAGTTTTTATGTGAAGATATTTCCTTTTCCAGCATAGGCCTCAAACGGCTCCAAATATCCACTTGCAGATTCTACAAAAAGAGTGTTTCCAAACTTCTCTATCAAATGGTAGGTTCCACTCTGTGCGTTGAATGAACTCATCACAAAGAAGTTTCTGAGAATCCTTCTCTCTAGTTTTTATGTGAAGATATTTCCTTTTCCAACATAGGCCTCAAGGTGCTCCGAATAAATACTTGCAGATTCTACAAACGTAATGTTTCAAAACTGTTCTATCAAAAGAAACGTTCAAGTCTGTGAGTTGAATGCACTCATCACACAGAAGTTTCTGAGAATGCTTCTGTCTAGTTTTTAGGTGAAGATATTTCCTTTTCCAGCATAGGGCTCAAAAAGCTCCAAATATCCTCTTGCAGATTCTACAAAAAGAGTGTTTCAAAACTGTTCTATCAAAAGGAAGGTTCAACTCTGTGAGTAGAATGAATGCATCGCGAAGAACTTTCTGAGAATGCTTCTCTGTAGTTTTTAGGTGAAGATATTCCATATCCCAGCACAGGCCTCGAAGAGCTCCAAATAACCAGTTGCAGATTTTACCAAAAGAGTGTTTCAAAACTGCTCTTTCTACAGGTAAGTTCAAGTCTGTGAGTTGAATGCACTCGACACAAAGAAGTTTCTGAGAATGCTTCTGTTCAGTTTTTATGTGAAGATAATTCCTTTTCCAGCATAGGCCACAAACGGCTCCAAATATCCACTTGCAGATTCTACAAGAAGAGTGTTTCCAAACTTCTCTATCAATTGGTAGGTTCAACTCTGTGAGTTGAATGAACTCATCACAAAGAAGTTTCTGAGAATCCTTCTCTCTAGTTTTTATGTGAAGATATTTCCTTTTCCAACATAGGCCTCAAGGTGCTCCGAATACACACTTGCAGATTCTACAAGCGTAATGTTTCCAAACTGTTCTATCAAAAGAAACGTTCAAGTCTGTGAGATGAATGCACTCATCACACAGAAGTTTCTGAGGATGCTTCTGTCTAGTTTTTAGGTGAAGATATTTCCTTTTCCAGCATAGGCCTCAAAACGCTCCAAATATCCTCTTGCAGATTCTACAAAAAGAGTGTTTCAAAAATGTTGTATCAAAAGGAAGGTTCAACTCTGTGAGTTGAATGAATGCATCGTGAAGAACTTTCTGAGAATGCTTCTCTGTAGTTTTTAGGTGAAGATATTCCATATCCCAGCACAGGCCTCGAAGTGCTCCAAATAACCACTTGCAGATTTTACCAAAAGAGTGTTTCAAAACTGCTCTTTCTACAGGTAAGTTCAAGTCTGTGAGTTGAATGCACTCAACACAAAGAAGTTTCTGAGAATGCTTCTGTTCAGTTTTTATGTGAAGATATTTCCTTTTCCAGCATAGGCCTCAAACGGCTCCAAATATCCACTTGCAGATTCTAGAAAAAGAGTGTTTCCAAACTTCTCTATCAATTGGTAGGTTCAACTCTGTGAGTTGAATGAACTCATCACAAAGAAGTTTCTGAGAGTCCTTCTCTCTCGTTTTTACGTGAAGATATTTCCTTTTCCAACATAGGCCTCAAGGTGCTCCGAATAAACACTTGCAGATTCTACAAACGTAATGTTTCCAAACTGTTCTATCAAAAGAAACGTTCAAGTCTGTGAGTTGAATGCACTCATCGCACAGAAGTTTCTAAGAATACTTCTGTCTACTTTTTAGGTGAAGATATTTCCTTTTCCAGCATAGGGCTCAAAAAGCTCCAAATATCCTCTTGCAGATTCTACAAAAAGAGTGTTTCAAAACTGTTCTATCAAAAGGAAGGTTCAACTCTGTGAGTAGAATGAATGCATCGTGAAGAACTTTCTGAGAATGCTTCTCTGTAGTTTTTAGGTGAAGATATTCCATATCCCAGCACAGGCCTCGAAGTGCTCCAAATAACCACTTGCAGATTTTACCAAAAGAGTGTTTGAAAACTGCTCTTTCTACAGGTAAGTTCATGTCTGTGAGTTGAATGCACTCAACACAAGGAAGTTTCTGAGAATGCTGCTGTTCAGTTTTTATGTGAAGATATTTCCTTTTCCAGCATCGGCCTCAAACGGCTCCAAATATCCACTTGCAGATTCTACAAAAAGAGTGTTTCCAAACTTCTCTATCAATTGGTACGTTCAACTCTGTGAGTTGAATGAACTCATCACAAAGAAGTTTCTGAGAATCCTTCTCTCTAGTTTTTATGTGAAGATATTTCATTTTCCAACATAGGCCTCAAGGTGCTCCGAATAAACACTTGCAGATTCTACAAACGTAATGTTTCAAAACTGTTCTATCAAAAGAAACGTTCAAGTCTGTGAGTTGAATGCACTCATCACACAGAAGTTTCTGAGAATGCTTCTGTCTAGTTTTTAGGTGAAGATATTTCCTTTTCCAGCATAGGCCTCAAAACGCTCCAAATACCCTCTTGCAGATTCTACAAAAAGAGTGTTTCAAAACTGTTCTATCAAAAGGAAGGTTCAACCCTGTGAGTTGAATGAATGCATCGTGAAGAACTTTCTGAGAATGCTTCTCTGTAGTTTTTAGGTGAAGATATTCCATATCCCAGCACAGGCCTCGAAGTGCTCCAAATAACCAGTTGCAGATTTTACCAAAAGAGTGTTTCAAAACTGCTCTTTCTACAGGTAAGTTCAAGTCTGTGAGTTGAATGCACTCGACACAAAGAAGTTTCTGAGAATGCTTCTGTTCAGTTTTTATGTGAAGATATTTCCTTTTCCAGCATCGGCCTCAAACGGCTCCAAATATCCACTTGCAGATTCTACAAAAAGAGTGTTTCCAAACTTCTCTATCAAATGGTAGGTTCCACTCTGTGCGTTGAATGAACTCATCCCAAAGAAGTTTCTGAGAATCCTTCTCTCTAGTTTTTATGTGAAGATATTTCCTTTTCCAACATAGGCCTCAAGGTGCTCCGAATAAATACTTGCAGATTCTACAAACGTAATGTTTCAAAACTGTTCTATCAAAAGAAACGTTCAAGTCTGTGAGTTGAATGCACTCATCACACAGAAGTTTCTGAGAATGCTTCTGTCTAGTTTTTAGGTGAAGATATTTCCTTTTCCAACATAGGCCTCAAATCGCTCCAAATATCCTCTTGCAGATTCTACAAAAAGAGTGTTTCAAAACTGTTCTATCAAAAGGAAGGTTCAACTCTGTGAGGTGAATGAATGCATCGTGAAGAACTTTCTGAGAATGCTTCTCTGTAGTTTTTAGGTGAAGATATTCCATATCCCAGCACAGGCCTCGAAGTGCTCCAAATAACCACTTGCAGATATTACCAAAAGAGTGTTTCAAAACTGCTCTTTCTACAGGTAAGTTCAAGTCTGTGAGTTGAATGCACTCAACACAAAGAAGTTTCTGAGAATGCTTCTGTTCAGTTTTTATGTGAAGATATTTCCTTTTCCAGCATAGGCCTCAAACGGCTCCAAATATCCACTTGCAGATTCTACAAAAAGAGTGTTTCCAAACTTCTCTATCAATTGGTAGGTTCCACTCTGTGAGTTGAATGAACTCATCACAAAGAAGTTTCTGAGAATCCTTCTCTCTAGTTTTTATGTGAAGATATTTCCTTTTCCAACGTAGGCCTCAAGGTGCTCCGAATAAACACTTGCAGATTCTACAAACGTAATGTTTCCAAACTGTTCTATCAAAAGAAACGTTCAAGTCTGTGAGTTGAATGCACTCATCACACAGAAGTTTCTGAGGATGCTTCTGTCTAGTTTTTAGGTGAAGATATTTCCTTTTCCAGCATAGGCCTCAAAACGCTCCAAATATCCTCTTGCAGATTCTACAAAAAGAGTGTTTCAAAACTGTTCTTTCAAAAGGAAGGTTCAACTCTGTGAGTTGAATGAATGCATCGTGAAGAACTTTCTGAGAATGCTTCTCTGTAGATTTTAGGTGAAGATATTCCATATCCCAGCACAGGCCTCGAAGTGCTCCAAATAACCACTTGCAGATTTTACCAAAAGAGTGTTTCAAAACTCGTCTTTCTACAGGTAAGTTCAAGTCTGTGAGTTGAATGCACTCAACACAAAGAAGTTTCTGAGAATGCTTCTGTTCAGTTTTCATGTGAAGATATTTCCTTTTCCAGCATAGGCCTCAAACGGCTCCAAATATCCACTTGCAGATTCTACAAAAAGAGTGTTTCCAAACTTCTCTATCAATTGGTAGGTTCCACTCTGTGAGTTGAATGAACTCATCACAAAGAAGTTTCTGAGAATCCTTCTGTCTAGTTTTTATGTGAAGATATTTCCTTTTCCAACATAGGCCTCAAGGTGCTCCGAATAAACACTTGCAGATTCTACAAACGTAATGTTTCCAAACTGTTCTATCAAAAGAAACGTTCAAGTCTGTGAGATGAATGCACTCATCACACAGAAGTTTCTGAGGATGCTTCTGTCTAGTTTTTAGGTGAAGATATTTCCTTTTCCAGCATAGGCCTCAAAACGCTCCAAATATCCTCTTGCAGATTCTACAAAAAGAGTGTTTCAAAACTGTTCTATCAAAAGGAAGGTTCAACTCTGTGAGTTGAATGAATGCATCGTGAAGAACTTTCTGAGAATGCTTCTCTGTAGTTTTTAGGTGAAGATATTCCATATCCAGGCACAGGCCTCGAAGTGCTCCAAATAACCATTGCAGATTTACCAAGAGAGTGTTTCAAAACTGCTCTTTCTACAGGTAAGTTCAAGTCTGTGAGTTGAATGCACTCAACACAAAGAAGTTTCTGAGAATGCTTCTGTTCAGTTTTTATGTGAAGATATTTCCTTTTCCAACATCGGCCTCTAACGGCTCCAAATATCCACTTGCAGATTCTACAAAAAGAGTGTTTCCAAACTTCTCTATCAATTGGTAGGTTCCACTCTGTGAGTTGAATGAACTCATCGCAAAGAAGTTTCCGAGAATCCTTCTCTCTAGTTTTTATGTGAAGATATTTCCTTTTCCAACATAGGCCACAAGGTGCTCCGAATAAACACTTGCAGATTCTACAAACGTAATGTTTCCAAACTGTTCTATCAAAAGAAACGTTCAAGTCTGTGAGTTGAATGCACTCATCACACAGAAGTTTCTGAGAATGCTTCTGTCTAGTTTTTAGGTGAAGATATTTCCTTTTCCAGCATAGGCCTCAAAACGCTCCAAATATCCTCTTGCAGATTCTACAAAAAGAGTGTTTCAAAACTGTTCTATCAAAAGGAAGGTTCAACTCTGTGAGTAGAATGAATGCATCGTGAAGAACTTTCTGAGAATGCTTCTCTGTAGTTTTTAGGTGAAGATATTCCATATCCCAGCACAGGCCTCGAAGTGCTCCAAATAACCACTTGCAGATTTTACCAAAAGAGTGTTTGAAAACTGCTCTTTCTACAGGTAAGTTCATGTCTGTGAGTTGAATGCACTCAACACAAGGAAGTTTCTGAGAATGCTGCTGTTCAGTTTTTATGTGAAGATATTTCCTTTTCCAGCATCGGCCTCAAACGGCTCCAAATATCCACTTGCAGATTCTACAAAAAGAGTGTTTCCAAACTTCTCTATCAATTGGTACGTTCAACTCTGTGAGTTGAATGAACTCATCACAAAGAAGTTTCTGAGAATCCTTCTCTCTAGTTTTTATGTGAAGATATTTCATTTTCCAACATAGGCCTCAAGGTGCTCCGAATAAACACTTGCAGATTCTACAAACGTAATGTTTCAAAACTGTTCTATCAAAAGAAACGTTCAAGTCTGTGAGTTGAATGCACTCATCACACAGAAGTTTCTGAGAATGCTTCTGTCTAGTTTTTAGGTGAAGATATTTCCTTTTCCAGCATAGGCCTCAAAACGCTCCAAATACCCTCTTGCAGATTCTACAAAAAGAGTGTTTCAAAACTGTTCTATCAAAAGGAAGGTTCAACCCTGTGAGTTGAATGAATGCATCGTGAAGAACTTTCTGAGAATGCTTCTCTGTAGTTTTTAGGGGAAGATATTCCATATCCCAGCACAGGCCTCGAATTGCTCCAAATAACCAGTTGCAGATTTTACCAAAAGAGTGTTTCAAAACTGCTCTTTCTACAGGTAAGTTCAAGTCTGTGAGTTGAATGCACTCGACACAAAGAAGTTTCTGAGAATGCTTCTGTTCAGTTTTTATGTGAAGATATTTCCTTTTCCAGCATCGGCCTCAAACGGCTCCAAATATCCACTTGCAGATTCTACAAAAAGAGTGTTTCCAAACTTCTCTATCAAATGGTAGGTTCCACTCTGTGCGTTGAATGAACTCATCACAAAGAAGTTTCTGAGAATCCTTCTCTCTAGTTTTTATGTGAAGATATTTCCTTTTCCAACATAGGCCTCAAGGTGCTCCGAATAAATACTTGCAGATTCTACAAACGTAATGTTTCCAAACTGTTCTATCAAAAGAAACGTTCAAGTCTGTGAGTTGAATGCACTCATCACACAGAAGTTTCTGAGAATGCTTCTGTCTAGTTTTTAGGTGAAGATATTTCCTTTTCCAACATAGGCCTCAAATCGCTCCAAATATCCTCTTGCAGATTCTACAAAAAGAGTGTTTCAAAACTGTTCTATCAAAAGGAAGGTTCAACTCTGTGAGGTGAATGAATGCATCGTGAAGAACTTTCTGAGAATGCTTCTCTGTAGTTTTTAGGTGAAGATATTCCATATCCCAGCACAGGCCTCGAAGTGCTCCAAATAACCACTTGCAGATATTACCAAAAGAGTGTTTCAAAACTGCTCTTTCTACAGGTAAGTTCAAGTCTGTGAGTTGAATGCACTCAACACAAAGAAGTTTCTGAGAGTGCTTCTGTTCAGTTTTTATGTGAAGATATTTCCTTTTCCAGCATAGGCCTCAAACGGCTCCAAATATCCACTTGCAGATTCTACAAAAAGAGTGTTTCCAAACTTCTCTATCAATTGGTAGGTTCCACTCTGTGAGTTGAATGAACTCATCACAAAGAAGTTTCTGAGAATCCTTCTCTCTAGTTTTTATGTGAAGATATTTCCTTTTCCAACGTAGGCCTCAAGGTGCTCCGAATAAACACTTGCAGATTCTACAAACGTAATGTTTCCAAACTGTTCTATCAAAAGAAACGTTCAAGTCTGTGAGTTGAATGCACTCATCACACAGAAGTTTCTGAGGATGCTTCTGTCTAGTTTTTAGGTGAAGATATTTCCTTTTCCAGCATAGGCCTCAAAACGCTCCAAATATCCTCTTGCAGATTCTACAAAAAGAGTGTTTCAAAACTGTTCTTTCAAAAGGAAGGTTCAACTCTGTGAGTTGAATGAATGCATCGTGAAGAACTTTCTGAGAATGCTTCTCTGTAGATTTTAGGTGAAGATATTCCATATCCCAGCACAGGCCTCGAAGTGCTCCAAATAACCACTTGCAGATTTTACCAAAAGAGTGTTTCAAAACTCGTCTTTCTACAGGTAAGTTCAAGTCTGTGAGTTGAATGCACTCAACACAAAGAAGTTTCTGAGAATGCTTCTGTTCAGTTTTTATGTGAAGATATTTCCTTTTCCAGCATAGGCCTCAAACGGCTCCAAATATCCACTTGCAGATTCTACAAAAAGAGTGTTTCCAAACTTCTCTATCAATTGGTAGGTTCAACTCTGTGAGTTGAATGAACTCATCGCAAAGAAGTTTCTGAGAATCCTTCTCTCTAGTTTTTATGTGAAGATATTTCCTTTTCCAACATAGGCCTCAAGGTGCTCCGAATAAACACTTGCAGATTCTACAAACGTAATGTTTCAAAACTGTTCTATCAAAAGAAACGTTCAAGTCTGTGAGTTGAATGCACTCATCACACAGAAGTTTCTGAGAATACTTCTGTCTAGTTTTTAGGTGAAGATATTTCCTTTTCCAGCATAGGGCTCAAAAAGCTCAAAATATCCTCTTGCAGATTCTACAAAAAGAGTGTTTCAAAAATGTTCTATCAAAAGGAAGGTTCAACTCTATGAGTTGAATGAATGCATCGTGAAGAACTTTCTGAGAATGCTTCTCTGTAGTTTTTAGGTGAAGATATTCCATATCCCAGCACAGGCCTCGAAGTGCTCCAAATAACCACTTGCAGATTTTACCAAAAGAGTGTTTCAAAACTACTCTTTCTACAGGTAAGTTCAAGTCTGTGAGTTGAATGCACTCGACACAAAGAAGTTTCTGAGAATGCTTCTGTTCAGTTTTTATGTGAAGATATTTCCTTTTCCAGCATAGGCCTCAAACGGCTCCAAATATCCACTTGCAGATTCTACAAAAAGAGTGTTTCCAAACTTCTCTATCAATTGATAGGTTCAACTCTGTGAGTTGAATGAACTCATCACAAAGAAGTTTCTGAGAATCCTTCTCTCTAGTTTTTATGTGAAGATATTTCCTTTTCCAACATAGGCCTCAAGGTGCTCCGAATAAACACTTGCAGATTCTACAAACGTAATGTTTCAAAACTGTTCTATCAAAAGAAACGTTCAAGTCTGTGAGTTGAATGCACTCATCGCACAGAAGTTTCTGAGAATACTTCTGTCTAGTTTTTAGGTGAAGATATTTCCTTTTCCAGCATAGGGCTCAAAAAGCTCCAAATATCCTCTTGCAGATTCTACAAAAAGAGTGTTTCAAAACTGTTCTATCAAAAGGAAGGTTCAACTCTGTGAGTAGAATGAATGCATCGTGAAGAACTTTCTGAGAATGCTTCTCTGTAGTTTTTAGGTGAAGATATTCCATATCCCAGCACAGGCCTGGAAGTGCTCCAAATAACCACTTGCAGATTTTACCAAAAGAGTGTTTGAAAACTGCTCTTTCTACAGGTAAGTTCAAGTCTGTGAGTTGAATGCACTCAACACAAGGAAGTTTCTGAGAATGCTTCTGTTCAGTTTTTATGTGAAGATATTTCCTTTTCCACCATAGGCCTCAAACGGCTCCAAATATCGACTTGCAGATTCTACAAAAAGAGTGTTTCCAAACTTCTCTATCAATTGGTAAGTTCAACTCTGTGAGTTGAATGAACTCATCACAAAGAAGTTTCTGAGAATCCTTCTCTCTAGTTTTTATGTGAAGATATTTCCTTTTCCAACGTAGGCCTCAAGGTGCTCCGAATAAACACTTGCAGATTCTACAAACGTAATGTTTCCAAACTGTTCTATCAAAAGAAACGTTAAAGTCTGTGAGTTGAATGCACTCATCGCACAGAAGTTTCTGAGAATGCTTCTGTCTAGTTTTTAGGTGAAGATATTTCCTTTTCCAGCATAGGCTTCAAAACGCTCCAAATATCCTCTTGCAGATTCTACAAAAAGAGTGTTTCAAAACTGTTCTATCAAAAGGAAGGTTCAACTCTGTGAGTTGAATGAATGCATCATGAAGTACTTTCTGAGAATGCTTCTCTGTAGTTTTTAGGTGAAGATATTCCATATCAAAGCACAGTCCTCGAAGTGCTCCAAATAACCACTTGCAGATTTTACCAAAAGAGTGTTTCAAAACTGCTCTTTCTACAACTAAGTTCAAGTCTGTGAGTTGAATGCACTCAACACAAAGAAGTTTCTGAGAATGCTTCTGTTCAGTTTTTATGTGAAGATATTTCCTTTTCCAGCATAGGCCTCAAACGGCTCCAAATATCCACTTGCAGATTCTAGAAAAAGAGTGTTTCCAAACTTCTCTATCAAGTGGTAGGTTCCACTCTGTGAGTTGAATGAACTCATCACAAAGAAGTTTCTGAGAATCCTTCTCTCTAGTTTTTATGTGAAGATATTTCCTTTTCCAACATAGGCCTCAAGGTGCTCCGAATAAACACTTGCAGATTCTACAAACGTAATGTTTCCAAACTGTTCTATCAAAAGAAACGTTCAAGTCTGTGAGTTGAATGCACTCATCACACCGAAGTTTCTGAGGATGCTTCTGTCTAGTTTTTAGGTGAAGATATTTCCTTTTCCAGCATAGGCCTCAAAACGCTCCAAATATCCTCTTGCAGATTCTACAAAAAGAGTGTTTCAAAACTGTTCTATCAAAAGGAAGGTTCAAATCTGTGAGTTGAATGAATGCATCGTGAAGAACTTTCTGAGAATGCTTCTCTGTAGTTTTTAGGTGAAGATATTCCATATCCCAGCACAGGCCTCGAAGTGCTCGAAATAACCACTTGCAGATTTTACCAAAAGAGTGTTTCAAAACTGCTCTTTCTACAGGTAAGTTCAAGTCTGTGAGTTGAATGCACTCAACACAAAGAAGTTTCTGAGAATGCTTCTGTTCAGTTTTTATATGAAGATATTTCCTTTTCCAGCATAGGCCTCAAACGGCTCCAAATATCCACTTGCAGATTCTACAAAAAGAGTGTTTCCAAACTTCTCTATCAATTGGTAGGTTCCACTCTGTGAGTTGAATGAACTCATCACAAAGAAGTTTCTGAGAATCCTTCTGTCTAGTTTTTATGTGAAGATATTTCCTTTTCCAACATAGGCCTCAAGGTGCTCCGAATAAACACTTGCAGATTCTACAAACGTAATGTTTCCAAACTGTTCTATCAAAAGAAACGTTCAAGTCTGTTTGATGAATGCACTCATCACACAGAAGTTTCTGAGGATGCTTCTGTCTAGTTTTTAGGTGAAGATATTTCCTTTTCCAGCATAGGCCTCAAAACGCTCCAAATATCCTCTTGCAGATTCTACAAAAAGAGTGTTTCAAAACTGTTCTATCAAAAGGAAGGTTCAACTCTGTGAGTTGAATGAATGCATCGTGAAGAACTTTCTGAGAATGCTTCTCTGTAGTTTTTAGGTGAAGATATTCCATATCCAGGCACAGGCCTCGAAGTGCTCCAAATAACCATTGCAGATTTACCAAGAGAGTGTTTCAAAACTGCTCTTTCTACAGGTAAGTTCAAGTCTGTGAGTTGAATGCACTCAACACAAAGAAGTTTCTGAGAATGCTTCTGTTCAGTTTTTATGTGAAGATATTTCCTTTTCCAACATCGGCCTCAAACGGCTCCAAATATCCACTTGCAGATTCTACAAAAAGAGTGTTTCCAAACTTCTCTATCAATTGGTAGGTTCCACTCTGTGAGTTGAATGAACTCATCGCAAAGAAGTTTCCGAGAATCCTTCTCTCTAGTTTTTATGTGAAGATATTTCCTTTTCCAACATAGGCCTCAAGGTGCTCCGAATAAACACTTGCAGATTCTACAAACGTATTGTTTCCAAACTGTTCTATCAAAAGAAACGTTCAAGTCTGTGAGTTGAATGCACTCATCACACAGAAGTTTCTGAGAATGCTTCTGTCTAGTTTTTAGGTGAAGATATTTCCTTTTCCAGCATAGGCCTCAAAACGCTCCAAATATCCTCTTGCAGATTCTACAAAAAGAGTGTTTCAAAACTGTTCTTTCAAAAGGAAGGTTCAACTCTGTGAGTTGAATGAATGCATCGTGAAGAACTTTCTGAGAATGCTTCTCTGTAGTTTTTAGGTGAGGATATTCCATATCCCAGCACAGGCCTCGAAGTGCTCCAAATAACCACTTGCAGGTTTTACCAAAAGAGTGTTTCAAAACTGCTCTTTCTACAGGTAAGTTCAAGTCTGTGAGTTGAATGCACTCGACACAAAGAAGTTTCTGAGAATGCTTCTGTTCAGTTTTTATGTGAAGATATTTCCTTTTCCAGCATAGGTCTCAAACGGCTCCAAATATCCACTTGCAGATTCTACAAAAAGAGTGTTTCCAAACTTCTCTATCAATTAGTAGGTTCAACTCTGTGAGTTGAATGAACTCATCACAAAGAAGTTTCTGAGAATCCTTCTCTCTAGTTTTTATGTGAAGATATTTCCTTTTCCAACATAGGCCTCAAGGTGCTCCGAATAAACACTTGCAGATTCTACAAACGTAATGTTTCCAAACTGTTCTATCAAAAGAAACGTTCAAGTCTGTGAGATGAATGCAGTCACCACACAGAAGTTTCTGAGGATGCTTCTGTCTAGTTTTTAGGTGAAGATATTTCCTTTTCCAGCATAGGCCTCAAAACGCTCCAAATATCCTCTTGCAGATTCTACAAAAAGAGTGTTTCAAAACTGTTCTTTCAAAAGGAAGGTTCAACTCTGTGAGTTGAATGAATGCACCGTGAAGAACTTTCTGAGAATGCTTCTCTGTAGTTTTTAAGTGAAGATATTCCATATCCCAGCACAGGCCTCGAAGTGCTCGAAATAACGACTTGCAGATTTTACCAAAAGAGTGTTTCAATACTGCTCTTTCTACAGGTAAGTTCAAGTCTGTGAGTTGAATGCACTCAACACAAAGAAGTTTCTGAGAATACTTCTGTTCAGTTTTTATGTGAAGATATTTCCTTTTACAGCATCGGCCTCAAAGGGCCCCAAATATCCACTGGCAGATTCTACAAAAAGTGTTTCCAAACTTCTCTATCAATTGGTATGTTCCACTCTGTGAGTTGAATGAACTCATCACAAAGAAGTTTCTGAGAATCCTTCTCTCTAGTTTTTATGTGAAGATATTTCCTTTTCCAACATAGGCCTCAAGGTGCTCCGAATAAATACTTGCAGATTCTACAAACGTAATGTTTCCAAACTGTTCTATCAAAAGAAACGTTCAAGTCTGTGAGTTGAATGCACTCATCACACAGAAGTTTCTGAGAATGCTTCTGTCTAGTTTTTAGGTGAAGATATTTCCTTTTCCAACATAGGCTTCAAATCGCTCCAAATATCCTCTTGCAGATTCTACAAAAAGAGTGTTTCAAAACTGTTCTATCAAAAGGAAGGTTCAACTCTGTGAGTTGAATGAATACATCGTGAAGAACTTTCTGAGAATGCTTCTCTGTACTTTTTAGGTGAAGATATTCCATATCCCAGCACAGGCCTCGAAGTGCTCCAAATAACCACTTGCAGATTTTACCAAAAGAGTGTTTCAAAACTGCTCTTTCTACACGTAAGTTCAAGTCTGTGAGTTGAATGCACTCAAAACAAAGAAGTTTCTGAGAATGCTTCTGTTCAGTTTTTATGTGAAGATATTTCCTTTTCCAGCATAGGCCTCAAACGGCTCCAAATATCCACTTGCAGATTCTAGAAAAAGAGTGTTTCCAAACTTCTCTATCAATTGGTAGGTTCAACTCTGTGAGTTGAATGAACTCATCACAAAGAAGTTTCTGAGAGTCCTTCTCTCTCGTTTTTACGTGAAGATATTTCCTTTTCCAACATAGGCCTCAAGGTGCTCCGAATAAACACTTGCAGATTCTACAAACGTAATGTTTCCAAACTGTTCTATCAAAAGAAACGTTCAAGTCTGTGAGTTGAATGCACTCATCACACAGAAGTTTCTGAGAATGCTTCTGTCTAGTTTTTAGGTGAAGATATTTCCTTTTCCAACATAGGCCTCAAATCGCTCCAAATATCCTCTTGCAGATTCTACAAAAAGAGTGTTTCAAAACTGTTCTATCAAAAGGAAGGTTCAACTCTGTGAGGTGAATGAATGCATCGTGAAGAACTTTCTGAGAATGCTTCTCTGTAGTTTTTAGGTGAAGATATTCCATATCCCAGCACAGGCCTCGAAGTGCTCCAAATAACCACTTGCAGATTTTACCAAAAGAGTGTTTCAAAACTGCTCTTTCTACAGGTAAGTTCAAGTCTGTGAGTTGAATGCACTCAACACAAAGAAGTTTCTGAGAATGCTTCTGTTCAGTTTTTATGTGAAGATATTTCCTTTTCCAGCATAGGCCTCAAACGGCTCCAAATATCCACTTGCAGATTCTACAAAAAGAGTGTTTCCAAACTTCTCTATCAATTGGTAGGTTCCACTCTGTGAGTTGAATGAACTCATCACAAAGAAGTTTCTGAGAATCCTTCTCTCTAGTTTTTATGTGAAGATATTTCCTTTTCCAACATAGGCCTCAAGGTGCTCCGAATAAACACTTGCAGATTCTACAAACGTAATGTTTCCAAACTGTTCTATCAAAATAAACGTTCAAGTCTGTGAGATGAATGCACTCATCACACAGAAGTTGCTGAGGATGCTTCTGTCTAGTTTTTAGGTGAAAATATTTCCTTTTCCAGCATAGGCCTCAAAACGCTCCAAATATCCTCTTGCAGATTCTACAAAAAGAGTGTTTAAAAACTGTTCTATCAAAAGGAAGGTTCAACTCTGTGAGTTGAATGAATGCATCGTGAAGAACTTTCTGAGAATGCTTCTCTGTAGTTTTTAGGTGAAGTTATTCCATATCCCAGCACAGGCCTCGAAGTGCTCCAAATAACCACTTGCAGATTTTACCAAAAGAGTGTTTCAAAACTGCTCTTTCTACAGGTAAGTTCAAGTCTGTGAGTTGAATGCACTCGACACAAAGAAGTTTCTGAGAATGCTTCTGTTCAGTTTTTATGTGAAGATATTTCCTTTTCCAGCATTGGCCTCAAACGGCTCCAAATATCCACTTGCAGATTCTACAAAAAGAGTGTTTCCAAACTTCTCTATCAATTGGTAGGTTCAACTCTGTGAGTTGAAAGAACTCATCGCAAAGAAGTTTCTGAGAATCCTTCTCTCTAGTTTTATGTGAAGATATTTCCTTTTCCAACATAGGCCTCAAGGTGCTCCGAATAAACACTTGCAGATTATACAAACGTAATGTTTCAAAGCTGTTCTATCAAAAGAAACGTTCAAGTCTGTGAGTTGAATGCACTCATCGCACAGAAGTTTCTAAGAATACTTCTGTCTAGTTTTTAGGTGAAGATATTTCCTTTTCCACCATAGGGCTCAAAAAGCTCCAAATATCCTCTTGCAGATTCTACAAAAAGAGTGTTTCAAAACTGTTCTATCAAAAGGAAGGTTCAACTCTGTGAGTAGAATGAATGCATCGTGAAGAACTTTCTGAGAATGCTTCTCTGTAGTTTTTAGGTGAAGATATTCCATATCCCAGCACAGGCCTCGAAGAGCTCCAAATAACCAGTTGCAGATTTTACCAAAAGAGTGTTTCAAAACTGCTCTTTCTACAGGTAAGTTCAAGTCTGTGAGTTGAATGCACTCGACACAAAGAAGTTTCTGAGAATGCTTCTGTTCAGTTTTTATGTGAAGATAATTCCTTTTCCAGCATAGGCCACAAACGGCTCCAAATATCCACTTGCAGATTCTACAAGAAGAGTGTTTCCAAACTTCTCTATCAATTGGTAGGTTCAACTCTGTGAGTTGAATGAACTCATCACAAAGAAGTTTCTGAGAATCCTTCTCTCTAGTTTTTATGTGAAGATATTTCCTTTTCCAACATAGGCCTCAAGGTGCTCCGAATACACACTTGCAGATTCTACAAGCGTAATGTTTCCAAACTGTTCTATCAAAAGAAACGTTCAAGTCTGTGAGATGAATGCACTCATCACACAGAAGTTTCTGAGGATGCTTCTGTCTAGTTTTTAGGTGAAGATATTTCCTTTTCCAGCATAGGCCTCAAAACGCTCCAAATATCCTCTTGCAGATTCTACAAAAAGAGTGTTTCAAAAATGTTGTATCAAAAGGAAGGTTCAACTCTGTGAGTTGAATGAATGCATCGTGAAGAACTTTCTGAGAATGTTTCTCTGTAGTTTTTAGGTGAAGATATTCCATATCCCAGCACAGGCCTCGAAGTGCTCCAAATAACCACTTGCAGATTTTACCAAAAGAGTGTTTCAAAACTGCTCTTTCTACAGGTAAGTTCAAGTCTGTGAGTTGAATGCACTCAACACAAAGAAGTTTCTGAGAATGCTTCTGTTCAGTTTTTATGTGAAGATATTTCCTTTTCCAGCATAGGCCTCAAACGGCTCCAAATATCCACTTGCAGATTCTAGAAAAAGAGTGTTTCCAAACTTCTCTATCAATTGGTAGGTTCAACTCTGTGAGTTGAATGAACTCATCACAAAGAAGTTTCTGAGAGTCCTTCTCTGTCGTTTTTACGTGAAGATATTTCCTTTTCCAACATAGGCCTCAAGGTGCTCCGAATAAACACTTGCAGATTCTACAAACGTAATGTTTCCAAACTGTTCTATCAAAAGAAACGTTCAAGTCTGTGAGTTGAATGCACTCATCGCACAGAAGTTTCTAAGAATACTTCTGTCTACTTTTTAGGTGAAGATATTTCCTTTTCCAGCATAGGGCTCAAAAAGCTCCAAATATCCTCTTGCAGATTCTACAAAAAGAGTGTTTCAAAACTGTTCTATCAAAAGGAAGGTTCAACTCTGTGAGTAGAATGAATGCATCGTGAAGAACTTTCTGAGAATGCTTCTCTGTAGTTTTTAGGTGAAGATATTCCATATCCCAGCACAGGCCTCGAAGTGCTCCAAATAACCACTTGCAGATTTTACCAAAAGAGTGTTTGAAAACTGCTCTTTCTACAGGTAAGTTCATGTCTGTGAGTTGAATGCACTCAACACAAGGAAGTTTCTGAGAATGCTGCTGTTCAGTTTTTATGTGAAGATATTTCCTTTTCCAGCATCGGCCTCAAACGGCTCCAAATATCCACTTGCAGATTCTACAAATAGTGTTTCCAAACTTCTCTATCAATTGGTACGTTCAACTCTGTGAGTTGAATGAACTCATCACAAAGAAGTTTCTGAGAATCCTTCTCTCTAGTTTTTATGTGAAGATATTTCATTTTCCAACATAGGCCTCAAGGTGCTCCGAATAAACACTTGCAGATTCTACAAACGTAATGTTTCAAAACTGTTCTATCAAAAGAAACTTTCAAGTCTGTGAGTTGAATGCACTCATCACACAGAAGTTTCTGAGAATGCTTCTGTCTAGTTTTTAGGTGAAGATATTTCCTTTTCCAGCATAGGCCTCAAAACGCTCCAAATACCCTCTTGCAGATTCTACAAAAAGAGTGTTTCAAAACTGTTCTATCAAAAGGAAGGTTCAACCCTGTGAGTTGAATGAATGCATCGTGAAGAACTTTCTGAGAATGCTTCTCTGTAGTTTTTAGGTGAAGATATTCCATATCCCAGCACAGGCCTCGAAGTGCTCCAAATAACCAGTTGCAGATTTTACCAAAAGAGTGTTTCAAAACTGCTCTTTCTACAGGTAAGTTCAAGTCTGTGAGTTGAATGCACTCGACACAAAGAAGTTTCTGAGAATGCTTCTGTTCAGTTTTTATGTGAAGATATTTCCTTTTCCAGCATCGGCCTCAAACGGCTCCAAATATCCACTTGCAGATTCTACAAAAAGAGTGTTTCCAAACTTCTCTATCAAATGGTAGGTTCCACTCTGTGCGTTGAATGAACTCATCACAAAGAAGTTTCTGAGAATCCTTCTCTCTAGTTTTTATGTGAAGATATTTCCTTTTCCAACATAGGCCTCAAGGTGCTCCGAATAAATACTTGCAGATTCTACAAACGTAATGTTTCAAAACTGTTCTATCAAAAGAAACGTTCAAGTCTGTGAGTTGAATGCACTCATCACACAGAAGTTTCTGAGAATGCTTCTGTCTAGTTTTTAGGTGAAGATATTTCCTTTTCCAACATAGGCCTCAAATCGCTCCAAATATCCTCTTGCAGATTCTACAAAAAGAGTGTTTCAAAACTGTTCTATCAAAAGGAAGGTTCAACTCTGTGAGGTGAATGAATGCATCGTGAAGAACTTTCTGAGAATGCTTCTCTGTAGTTTTTAGGTGAAGATATTCCATATCCCAGCACAGGCCTCGAAGTGCTCCAAATAACCACTTGCAGATATTACCAAAAGAGTGTTTCAAAACTGCTCTTTCTACAGGTAAGTTCAAGTCTGTGAGTTGAATGCACTCAACACAAAGAAGTTTCTGAGAATGCTTCTGTTCAGTTTTTATGTGAAGATATTTCCTTTTCCAGCATAGGCCTCAAACGGCTCCAAATATCCACTTGCAGATTCTACAAAAAGAGTGTTTCCAAACTTCTCTATCAATTGGTAGGTTCCACTCTGTGAGTTGAATGAACTCATCACAAAGAAGTTTCTGAGAATCCTTCTCTCTAGTTTTTATGTGAAGATATTTCCTTTTCCAACGTAGGCCTCAAGGTGCTCCGAATAAACACTTGCAGATTCTACAAACGTAATGTTTCCAAACTGTTCTATCAAAAGAAACGTTCAAGTCTGTGAGTTGAATGCACTCATCACACAGAAGTTTCTGAGGATGCTTCTGTCTAGTTTTTAGGTGAAGATATTTCCTTTTCCAGCATAGGCCTCAAAACGCTCCAAATATCCTCTTGCAGATTCTACAAAAAGAGTGTTTCAAAACTGTTCTTTCAAAAGGAAGGTTCAACTCTGTGAGTTGAATGAATGCATCGTGAAGAACTTTCTGAGAATGCTTCTCTGTAGATTTTAGGTGAAGATATTCCATATCCCAGCACAGGCCTCGAAGTGCTCCAAATAACCACTTGCAGATTTTACCAAAAGAGTGTTTCAAAACTCGTCTTTCTACAGGTAAGTTCAAGTCTGTGAGTTGAATGCACTCAACACAAAGAAGTTTCTGAGAATGCTTCTGTTCAGTTTTTATGTGAAGATATTTCCTTTTCCAGCATAGGCCTCAAACGGCTCCAAATATCCACTTGCAGATTCTACAAAAAGAGTGTTTCCAAACTTCTCTATCAATTGGTAGGTTCAACTCTGTGAGTTGAATGAACTCATCGCAAAGAAGTTTCTGAGAATCCTTCTCTCTAGTTTTTATGTGAAGATATTTCCTTTTCCAACATAGGCCTCAAGGTGCTCCGAATAAACACTTGCAGATTCTACAAACGTAATGTTTCAAAACTGTTCTATCAAAAGAAACGTTCAAGTCTGTGAGTTGAATGCACTCATCACACAGAAGTTTCTGAGAATACTTCTGTCTAGTTTTTAGGTGAAGATATTTCCTTTTCCAGCATAGGGCTCAAAAAGCTCAAAATATCCTCTTGCAGATTCTACAAAAAGAGTGTTTCAAAAATGTTCTATCAAAAGGAAGGTTCAACTCTATGAGTTGAATGAATGCATTGTGAAGAACTTTCTGAGAATGCTTCTCTGTAGTTTTTAGGTGAAGATATTCCATATCCCAGCACAGGCCTCGAAGTGCTCCAAATAACCACTTGCAGATTTTACCAAAAGAGTGTTTCAAAACTACTCTTTCTACAGGTAAGTTCAAGTCTGTGAGTTGAATGCACTCGACACAAAGAAGTTTCTGAGAATGCTTCTGTTCAGTTTTTATGTGAAGATATTTCCTTTTCCAGCATAGGCCTCAAACGGCTCCAAATATCGACTTGCAGATTCTACAAAAAGAGTGTTTCCAAACTTCTCTATCAATTGGTAAGTTCAACTCTGTGAGTTGAATGAACTCATCACAAAGAAGTTTCTGAGAATCCTTCTCTCTAGTTTTTATGTGAAGATATTTCCTTTTCCAACGTAGGCCTCAAGGTGCTCCGAATAAACACTTGCAGATTCTACAAACGTAATGTTTCCAAACTGTTCTATCAAAAGAAACGTTAAAGTCTGTGAGTTGAATGCACTCATCGCACAGAAGTTTCTGAGAATGCTTCTGTCTAGTTTTTAGGTGAAGATATTTCCTTTTCCAGCATAGGCTTCAAAACGCTCCAAATATCCTCTTGCAGATTCTACAAAAAGAGTGTTTCAAAACTGTTCTATCAAAAGGAAGGTTCAACTCTGTGAGTTGAATGAATGCATCATGAAGTACTTTCTTAGAATGCTTCTCTGTAGTTTTTAGGTGAAGATATTCCATATCAAAGCACAGTCCTCGAAGTGCTCCAAATAACCACTTGCAGATTTTACCAAAAGAGTGTTTCAAAACTGCTCTTTCTACAACTAAGTTCAAGTCTGCGAGTTGAATGCACTCAACACAAAGAAGTTTCTGAGAATGCTTCTGTTCAGTTTTTATGTGAAGATATTTCCTTTTCCAGCATAGGCCTCAAACGGCTCCAAATATCCACTTGCAGATTCTAGAAAAAGAGTGTTTCCAAACTTCTCTATCAATTGGTAGGTTCCACTCTGTGAGTTGAATGAACTCATCACAAAGAAGTTTCTGAGAATCCTTCTCTCTAGTTTTTATGTGAAGATATTTCCTTTTCCAACATAGGCCTCAAGGTGCTCCGAAGAAACACTTGCAGATTCTACAAACGTAATATTTCCAAACTGTTCTATCAAAAGAAGCGTTCAAGTCTGTGAGTTGAATGCACTCATCACAGAGAAGTTTCTGAGAATGCTTCTGTCTAGTTTTTAGTTGAAGATATTTCCTTTCCAGCATAGGCCTCAAAACGCTCCAAATATCCTCTTGCAGATTCTACAAAAAGAGTGTTTCAAAAATGTTCTATCAAAAGGAAGGTTCAACTCTGTGAGTTGAATGAATGCATCATGAAGTACTTTCTTAGAATACTTCTCTGTAGTTTTTAGGTGAAGATATTCCATATCCCAGCACAGGCCTCGAAGTGCTCCAAATAACCACTTGCAGATTTTACCAAAAGAGTGTTTCAAAACTGCTCTTTCTACAGGTAAGTTCAAGTCTGTGAGTTAAATGCACTCAACACAAAGAAGTTTCTGAGAATGCTTCTGTTCAGTTTTTATGTGAAGATATTTCCTTTTCCAGCATAGGCCTCAAACGGCTCCAAATATCCACTTGCAGATTCTACAAAAAGAGTGTTTCCAAACTTCTCTATCAATTGGTAGGTTCCACTCTGTGAGTTGAATGAACTCATCACAAAGAAGTTTCTGAGAATAGTTCTCTCTAGTTTTTATGTGGAGATATTTCCTTTTCCAACATAGGCCTCAAGGTGCTCTGAATAAACACTTGCAGATTCTACAAACGTAATGTTTCCAAACTGTTCTATCAAAAGAAACGTTCAAGTCTGTGAGTTGAATGCACTCATCACACAGAAGTTTCTGAGGATGCTTCTGTCTAGTTTTTAGGTGAAGATATTTCCTTTTCCAGCATAGGCCTCAAAACGCTCCAAATATCCTCTTGCAGATTCTACAAAAAGAGTGTTTCAAAACTGTTCTATCAAAAGGAAGGTTCAACTCTGTGAGTTGAATGAATGCATCGTGAAGAACTTTCTGAGAATGCTTCTCTGTAGTTTTTAGGTGAAGATATTCCATATCCCAGCACAGGCCTCGAAGTGCTCGAAATAACCACTTGCAGATTTTACCAAAAGAGTGTTTCAAAACTGCTCTTTCTACAGGTAAGTTCAAGTCTGTGAGTTGAATGCACTCAACACAAAGAAGTTTCTGAGAATGCTTCTGTTCAGTTTTTATGTGAAGATATTTCCTTTTCCAGCATAGGCCTCAAACGGCTCCAAATATCCACTTGCAGATTCTACAAAAAGAGTGTTTCCAAACTTCTCTATCAATTGGTAGGTTCCACTCTGTGAGTTGAATGAACTCATCACAAAGAAGTTTCTGAGAATCCTTCTGTCTAGTTTTTATGTGAAGATATTTCCTTTTCCAACATAGGCCTCAAGGTGCTCCGAATAAACACTTGCAGATTCTACAAACGTAATGTTTCCAACTGTTCTATCAAAAGAAACGTTCAAGTCTGTGAGATGAATGCACTCATCACACAGAAGTTTCTGAGGATGCTTCTGTCTAGTTTTTAGGTGAAGATATTTCCTTTTCCAGCATAGGCCTCAAAACGCTCCAAATATCCTCTTGCAGATTCTACAAAAAGAGTGTTTCAAAACTGTTCTATCAAAAGGAAGGTTCAACTCTGTGAGTTGAATGAATGCATCGTGAAAAACTTTCTGAGAATGCTTCTCTGTAGTTTTTAGGTGAAGATATTCCATATCCAGGCACAGGCCTCGAAGTGCTCCAAATAACCATTGCAGATTTACCAAGAGAGTGTTTCAAAACTGCTCTTTCTACAGGTAAGTTCAAGTCTGTGAGTTGAATGCACTCAACACAAAGAAGTTTCTGAGAATGCTTCTGTTCAGTTTTTATGTGAAGATATTTCCTTTTCCAACATCGGCCTCAAACGGCTCCAAATATCCACTTGCAGATTCTACAAAAAGAGTGTTTCCAAACTTCTCTATCAATTGGTAGGTTCCACTCTGTGAGTTGAATGAACTCATCGCAAAGAAGTTTCCGAGAATCCTTCTCTCTAGTTTTTATGTGAAGATATTTCCTTTTCCAACATAGGCCTCAAGGTGCTCCGAATAAACACTTGCAGATTCTACAAACGTAATGTTTCCAAACTGTTCTATCAAAAGAAACGTTCAAGTCTGTGAGTTGAATGCACTCATCACACAGAAGTTTCTGAGAATGCTTCTGTCTAGTTTTTAGGTGAAGATATTTCCTTTTCCAGCATAGGCCTCAAAACGCTCCAAATATCCTCTTGCAGATTCTACAAAAAGAGTGTTTCAAAACTGTTCTTTCAAAAGGAAGGTTCAACTCTGTGAGTTGAATGAATGCATCGTGAAGAACTTTCTGAGAATGCTTCTCTGTAGTTTTTAGGTGAGGATATTCCATATCCCAGCACAGGCCTCGAAGTGCTCCAAATAACCACTTGCAGGTTTTACCAAAAGAGTGTTTCAAAACTGCTCTTTCTACAGGTAAGTTCAAGTCTGTGAGTTGAATGCACTCGACACAAAGAAGTTTCTGAGAATGCTTCTGTTCAGTTTTTATGTGAAGATATTTCCTTTTCCAGCATAGGTCTCAAACGGCTCCAAATATCCACTTGCAGATTCTACAAAAAGAGTGTTTCCAAACTTCTCTATCAATTAGTAGGTTCAACTCTGTGAGTTGAATGAACTCATCACAAAGAAGTTTCTGAGAATCCTTCTCTCTAGTTTTTATGTGAAGATATTTCCTTTTCCAACATAGGCCTCAAGGTGCTCCGAATAAACACTTGCAGATTCTACAAACGTAATGTTTCCAAACTGTTCTATCAAAAGAAACGTTCAAGTCTGTGAGATGAATGCAGTCACCACACAGAAGTTTCTGAGGATGCTTCTGTCTAGTTTTTAGGTGAAGATATTTCCTTTTCCAGCATAGGCCTCAAAACGCTCCAAATATCCTCTTGCAGATTCTACAAAAAGAGTGTTTCAAAACTGTTCTTTCAAAAGGAAGGATCAACTCTGTGAGTTGAATGAATGCATCGTGAAGAACTTTCTGAGAATGCTTCTCTGTAGTTTTAGGTGAAGATATTCCATATCCCAGCACAGGCCTCGAAGTGCTCGAAATAACGACTTGCAGATTTTACCAAAAGAGTGTTTCAATACTGCTCTTTCTACAGGTAAGTTCAAGTCTGTGAGTTGAATGCACTCAACACAAAGAAGTTTCTGAGAATACTTCTGTTCAGTTTTTATGTGAAGATATTTCCTTTTACAGCATCGGCCTCAAAGGGCCCCAAATATCCACTGGCAGATTCTACAAAAAGTGTTTCCAAACTTCTCTATCAATTGGTATGTTCCACTCTGTGAGTTGAATGAACTCATCACAAAGAAGTTTCTGAGAATCCTTCTCTCTGGTTTTTATGTGAAGATATTTCCTTTTCCAACATAGGCCTCAAGGTGCTCCGAATAAACACTTGCAGATTCTACAAACGTAATGTTTCCAAACTGTTCTATCACAAGAAACGTTCCAGTCTGTGAGTTGAATGCACTCATCACACAGAAGTTTCTGAGGATGCTTCTGTCTAGTTTTTAGGTGAAGACATTTCCTTTTCCAGCATAGGCCTCAAAACGCTCCAAATATCCTCTTGCAGATTCTACAAAAAGAGTGTTTCAAAACTGTTCTATCAAAAGGAAGGTTCAACTCTGTGAGTTGAATGAATGCATCGTGAAGAACTTTCTGAGAATGCTTCTCTGTAGTTTTTAGGTGAAGATATTCCATATCCCAGCACAGGCCTCGAAGTGCTCCAAATAACCACTTGCAGATTTTACCAAAAGAGTGTTTCAAAACTGCTCTTTCTACAGGTAAGTTCAAGTCTGTGAGTTGAATGCACTCAACACAAAGAAGTTTCTGAGAATGCTTCTGTTCAGTTTTTATGTGAAGATATTTCCTTTTCCAGCATAGGCCTCAAATGGCTCCAAATATCCACTTGCAGATTCTACAAAAAGAGTGTTTCCAAACTTCTCTATCAATTGGTAGGTTCCACTCTGTGAGTTGAATGAACTCATCACAAAGAAGTTTCTGAGAATCCTTCTGTCTAGTTTTTATGTGAAGATATTTCCTTTTCCAACATAGGCCTCAAGGTGCTCCGAATAAACACTTGCAGATTCTACAAACGTAATGTTTCCAAACTGTTCTATCAAAAGAAACGTTCAAGTCTGTGAGTTGAATGCACTCATCACACAGAAGTTTCTGAGAATGCTTCTGTCTAGTTTTTAGGTGAAGATATTTCCTTTTCCAACATAGGCCTCAAATCGCTCCAAATATCCTCTTGCAGATTCTACAAAAAGAGTGTTTCAAAACTGTTCTATCAAAAGGAAGGTTCAACTCTGTGAGTTGAATGAATGCATCGTGAAGAACTTTCTGAGAATGCTTCTCTGTAGTTTTTAGGTGAAGATATTCCATATCCCAGCACAGGCCTCGAAGTGCTCCAAATAACCACTTGCAGATTTTACCAAAAGAGTGTTTCAAAACTGCTCTTTCTACAGGTAAGTTCAAGTCTGTGAGTTGAATGCACTCAACACAAAGAAGTTTCTGAGAATGCTTCTGTTCAGTTTTTATGTGAAGATATTTCCTTTTCCAGCATCGGCCTCAAACGGCTCCAAATATCCACTTGCAGATTCTAGAAAAAGAGTGTTTCCAAACTTCTCTATCAATTGGTAGGTTCAACTCTGTGAGTTGAATGAACTCATCACAAAGAAGTTTCTGAGAGTCCTTCTCTCTCGTTTTTACGTGAAGATATTTCCTTTTCCAACATAGGCCTCAAGGTGCTCCGAATAAACACTTGCAGATTCTACAAACGTAATGTTTCCAAACTGTTCTATCAAAAGAAACGTTCAAGTCTGTGAGTTGAATGCACTCATCACACAGAAGTTTCTGAGAATGCTTCTGTCTAGTTTTTAGGTGAAGATATTTCCTTTTCCAACATAGGCCTCAAATCGCTCCAAATATCCTCTTGCAGATTCTACAAAAAGAGTGTTTCAAAACTGTTCTATCAAAAGGAAGGTTCAACTCTGTGAGTTGAATGAATGCATCGTGAAGAACTTTCTGAGAATGCTTCTCTGTAGTTTTTAGGTGAAGATATTCCATATCCCAGCACAGGCCTCGAAGTGCTCCAAATAACCACTTGCAGATTTTACCAAAAGAGTGTTTCAAAACTGCTCTTTCTACAGGTAAGTTCAAGTCTGTGAGTTGAATGCACTCAACACAAAGAAGTTTCTGAGAATGCTTCTGTTCAGTTTTATGTGAAGATATTTCCTTTTCCAGCATAGGCCTCAAACGGCTCCAAATATCCACTTGCAGATTCTACAAAAAGAGTGTTTCCAAACTTCTCTATCAATTGGTAGGTTCAACTCTGTGAGTTGAAAGAACTCATCGCAAAGAAGTTTCTGAGAATCCTTCTCTCTAGTTTTTATGTGAAGATATTTCCTTTTCCAACATAGGCCTCAAGGTGCTCCGAATAAACACTTGCAGATTCTACAAACGTAATGTTTCAAAACTGTTCTATCAAAAGAAACGTTCAAGTCTGTGAGTTGAATGCACTCATCGCACAGAAGTTTCTAAGAATACTTCTGTATTGTTTTTAGGTGAAGATATTTCCTTTTCCACCATAGGGCTCAAAAAGCTTCAAATATCCTGTTGCAGATTCTACAAAAAGAGTGTTTCAAAACTGTTCTATCAAAAGGAAGGTTCAACTCTGTGAGTAGAATGAATGCATCGTGAAGAACTTTCTGAGAATGCTTCTCTGTAGTTTTTAGGTGAAGATATTCCATATCCCAGCACAGGCCTCGAAGTACTCCAAATAACCACTTGCAGATTTTACCAAAAGAGTGTTTCAAAACTGCTCTTTCTACAGGTAAGTTCAAGTCTGTGAGTTGAATGCACTCAACACAAGGAAGTTTCTGAGAATGCTGCTGTTCAGTTTTTATGTGAAGATATTTCCTTTTCCAGCATCGGCCTCAAACGGCTCCAAATATAAACTTGCAGATTCTACAAAAAGAGTGTTTCCAAACTTCGCTATCAATTGGTACGTTCAACTCTGTGAGTTGAATGAACTCATCACAAAGAAGTTTCTGAGAATCCTTCTCTCTAGTTTTTATGTGAAGATATTTCCTTTTCCAACATAGGCCTCAAGGTGCTCCGAATAAACACTTGCAGATTCTACAAACGTAATGTTTCCAAACTGTTCTATCAAAATAAACGTTCAAGTCTGTGACATGAATGCACTCATCACACAGAAGTTGCTGAGGATGCTTCTGTCTAGTTTTTAGGTGAAAATATTTCCTTTTCCAGCATAGGCCTCAAAACGCTCCAAATATCCTCTTGCAGATTCTACAAAAAGAGTGTTTAAAAACTGTTCTATCAAAAGGAAGGTTCAACTCTGTGAGTTGAATGAATGCATCGTGAAGAACTTTCTGAGAATGCTTCTCTGTAGTTTTTAGGTGAAGTTATTCCATATCCCAGCACAGGCCTCGAAGTGCTCCAAATAACCACTTGCAGATTTTACCAAAAGAGTGTTTCAAAACTGCTCTTTCTACAGGTAAGTTCAAGTCTGTGAGTTGAATGCACTCGACACAAAGAAGTTTCTGAGAATGCTTCTGTTCAGTTTTTATGTGAAGATATTTCCTTTTCCAGCATAGGCCACAAACGGCTCCAAATATCCACTTGCAGATTCTACAAGAAGAGTGTTTCCAAACTTCTCTATCAATTGGTAGGTTCAACTCTGTGAGTTGAATGAACTCATCACAAAGAAGTTTCGGAGAATCCTTCTCTCTAGTTTTTATGTGAAGATATTTCCTTTTCCAACATAGGCCTCAAGGTGCTCCGAATAAACACTTGCAGATTCTACAAACGTAATGTTTCCAAACTGTTCTATCAAAAGAAACGTTCAAGTCTGTGAGATGAATGCACTCATCACACAGAAGTTTCTGAGGATGCTTCTGTCTAGTTTTTAGGTGAAGATATTTCCTTTTCCAGCATAGGCCTCAAAACGCTCCAAATATCCTCTTGCAGATTCTACAAAAAGAGTGTTTCAAAACTGTTCTATCAAAAGGAAGGTTCAACCCTGTGAGTTGAATGAATGCATCGTGAAGAACTTTCTGAGAATGCTTCTCTGTAGTTTTTAGGTGAAGATATTCCATATCCCAGCACAGGCCTCGAAGTGCTCCAAATAACCAGTTGCAGACTTTACCAAAAGAGTGTTTCAAAACTGCTCTTTCTACAGGTAAGTTCAAGTCTGTGAGTTGAATGCACTCGACACAAAGAAGTTTCTGAGAATGCTTCTGTTCAGTTTTTATGGGAAGATATTTCCTTTTCCAGCATAGGCCTCAAACGGCTCCAAATATCCACTTGCAGATTCTACAAGAAGAGTGTTTCCAAACTTCTCTATCAATTGGTAGGTTCAACTCTGTGAGTTGAATGAACTCATCACAAAGAAGTTTCTGAGAATCCTTCTCTCTAGTTTTTATGTGAAGATATTTCCTTTTCCAACATAGGCCTCAAGGTGCTCCGAATAAACACTTGCAGATTCTACAAACGTAATGTTTCCAAACTGTTCTATCAAAAGAAACGTTCAAGTCTGTGAGATGAATGCACTCATCACCCAGAAGTTTCTGAGGATGCTTCTGTCTAGTTTTTAGGTGAAGATATTTCCTTTTCCAGCATAGACCTCAAAACGCTCCAAATATCCTCTTGCAGATTCTACAAAAAGAGTGTTTCAAAACTGTTCTATCAAAAGGAAGGTTCAACTCTGTGAGTTGAATGAATGCATCGTTAAGAACTTTCTGAGAATGCTTCTCTGTAGTTTTTAGGTGAAGATATTCCATATCCCAGCACAGGCCTCGAAGTGCTCCAAATAACCATTGCAGATTTTACCAAAAGAGTGTTTCAAAACTGCTCTTTCTACAGGTAAGTTCAAGTCTGTGAGTTGAATGCACTCAACTCAAAGAAGCTTCTGAGAATTCTTCTGTTCAGTTTTTATGTGAAGATATTTCCTTTTCCAGCATAGGCCTCAAACGGCTCCAAATATCCACTTGCAGATTCTACAAAAAGAGTGTTTCCAAATTTCTCTATCATCAATTGGTAGGTTCAACTCTGTGAGTTGAATGAACTCATCACAAAGAAGTTTCTGAGAATCCTTCTCTCTAGTTTTTATGTGAAGATATTTCCTTTTCCAACATAGGCCTCAAGGTGCTCCGAGTAAACACTTGCAGATTCTACAAACGTAATGTTTCAAAACTGTTCTATCAAAAGAAACGTTCAAGTCTGTGAGTTGAATGCACTCATCACACAGAAGTTTCTGAGGATGCTTCTGTCTAGTTTTTATTTGAAGATATTTCCTTTTCCAGCAGAGGCCTCAAAACGCTCCAAATATCCTCTTGCAGATTCTACAAAAAGAGTGTTTCAAAACTGTTCTATCAAAAGGAAGGTTCAACCCTGTGAGTTGAATGAATGCATCGTGAAGAACTTTCTGAGAATGCTTCTCTGTAGTTTTTAGGTGAAGATATTCCATATCCCAGCACAGGCCTCGAAGTGCTCCAAATAACCAGTTGCAGACTTTACCAAAAGAGTGTTTCAAAACTGCTCTTTCTACAGGTAAGTTCAAGTCTGTGAGTTGAATGCACTCGACACAAAGAAGTTTCTGAGAATGCTTCTGTTCAGTTTTTATGGGAAGATATTTCCTTTTCCAGCATAGGCCTCAAACGGCTCCAAATATCCACTTGCAGATTCTACAAGAAGAGTGTTTCCAAACTTCTCTATCAATTGGTAGGTTCAACTCTGTGAGTTGAATGAACTCATCACAAAGAAGTTTCTGAGAATCCTTCTCTCTAGTTTTTATGTGAAGATATTTCCTTTTCCAACATAGGCCTCAAGGTGCTCCGAATAAACACTTGCAGATTCTACAAACGTAATGTTTCCAAACTGTTCTATCAAAATAAACGTTCAAGTCTGTGAGATGAATGCACTCATCACACAGAAGTTGCTGAGGATGCTTCTGTCTAGTTTTTAGGTGAAAATATTTCCTTTTCCAGCATAGGCCTCAAAACGCTCCAAATATCCTCTTGCAGATTCTACAAAAAGAGTGTTTCAAAACTGTTCTATCAAAAGGAAGGTTCAACTCTGTGAGTTGAATGAATGCATCGTGAAGAACTTTCTGAGAATGCTTCTCTGTAGTTTTTAGGTGAAGTTATTCCACATCCCAGCACAGGCCTCAAAGTGCTCCAAATAACCACTTGCAGATTTTACCAAAAGAGTGTTTCAAAACTGCTCTTTCTACAGGTAAGTTCAAGTCTGTGAGTTGAATGCACTCGACACAAAGAAGTTTCTGAGAATGCTTCTGTTCAGTTTTTATGTGAAGATATTTCCTTTTCCAGCATAGGCCACAAACGGCTCCAAATATCCACTTGCAGATTCTACAAGAAGAGTGTTTCCAAACTTCTCTATCAATTGGTAGGTTCAACTCTGTGAGTTGAATGAACTCATCACAAAGAAGTTTCGGAGAATCCTTCTCTCTAGTTTTTATGTGAAGATATTTCCTTTTCCAACATAGGCCTCAAGGTGCTCCGAATAAACACTTGCAGATTCTACAAACGTAATGTTTCCAAACTGTTCTATCAAAAGAAACGTTCAAGTCTGTGAGATGAATGCACTCATCACACAGAAGTTTCTGAGGATGCTTCTGTCTAGTTTTTAGGTGAACATATTTCCTTTTCCAGCATAGGCCTCAAAACGCTCCAAATATCCTCTTGCAGATTCTACAAAAAGAGTGTTTCAAAAATGTTCTATCAAAAGGAAGGTTCAACTCTGTGAGTTGAATGAATGCATCGTGAAGAACTTTCTGAGAATGCTTCTCTGTAGTTTTTAGGTGAAGATAATCCATATCCCAGCACAGGCCTCGAAGTGCTCCAAATAACCACTTGCAGATTTTACCAAAAGAGTGTTTCAAAACTACTCTTTCTACAGGTAAGTTCAAGTCGGTGAGTTGAATGCACTCGACACAAAGAAGTTTCTGAGAATGCTTCTGTTCAGTTTTTATGTGAAGATATTTCCTTTTCCAGCATAGGCCTCAAACGGCTCCAAATATCCACTTGCAGATTCTACAAAAAGAGTGTTTCCAAACTTCTCTATCAATTGGTAGGTTCAACTCTGTGAGTTGAATGAACTCATCACAAAGAAGTTTCTGAGAATCCTTCTCTCTAGTTTTTATGTGAAGATATTTCCTTTTCCAACATAGGCCTCAAGGTGCTCCGAATAAACACTTGCAGATTCTACAAACGTAATGTTTCCAAACTGTTCTATCAAAAGAAACGTTCAAGTCTGTGAGATGAATGCACTCATCACCCAGAAGTTTCTGAGGATGCTTCTGTCTAGTTTTTAGGTGAAGATATTTCCTTTTCCAGCATAGGCCTCAAAACGCTCCAAATATCCTCTTGCAGATTCTACAAAAAGAGTGTTTCAAAACTGTTCTATCAAAAGGAAGGTTCAACTCTGTGAGTTGAATGAATTCATCGTGAAGAACTTTCTGAGAATGCTTCTCTGTAGTTTTTAGGTGAAGATATTCCATATCCCAGCACAGGCCTCGAAGTGCTCCAAATAACCATTGCAGATTTTACCAAAAGAGTGTTTCAAAACTGCTCTTTCTACAGGTAAGTTCAAGTCTGTGAGTTGAATGCACTCAACTCAAAGAAGCTTCAGAGAATTCTTCTGTTCAGTTTTTATGTGAAGATATTTCCTTTTCCAGCATAGGCCTCAAACGGCTCCAAATATCCACTTGCAGATTCTACAAAAAGAGTGTTTCCAAATTTCTCTATCATCAATTGGTAGGTTCAACTCTGTGAGTTGAATGAACTCATCACAAAGAAGTTTCTGAGAATCCTTCTCTCTAGTTTTTATGTGAAGATATTTCCTTTTCCAACATAGGCCTCAAGGTGCTCCGAATAAACACTTGCAGATTCTACAAACGTAATGTTTCAAAACTGTTCTATCAAAAGAAACGTTCAAGTCTGTGAGTTGAATGCACTCATCACACAGAAGTTTCTGAGGATGCTTCTGTCTAGTTTTTAGGTGAAGATATTTCCTTTTCCAGCATAGGCCTCAAAACGCTCCAAATATCCTCTTGCAGATTCTACAAAAAGAGTGTTTCAAAACTGTTCTATCAAAAGGAAGGTTCAACTCTGTGAGTTGAATGAATGCATCGTGAAGAACTTTCTGAGAATGCTTCTCTGTAGTTTTTAGGTGAAGATATTCCATATCCCAGCACAGGCCTCGAAGTGCTCCAAATAACCAGTTGCAGATTTTACCAAAAGAGTGTTTCAAAACTGCTCTTTCTGCAGGTAAGTTCAAGTCTGTGAGTTGAATGCACTCAACACAAAGAAGTTTCTGAGAATGCTTCTGTTCAGTTTTTATGTGAAGATATTTCCTTTTCCAGCATAGGCCTCAAACGGCTCCAAATATCCACTTGCAGATTCTACAAAAAGAGTGTTTCCAAACTTCTCTATCAATTGGTGTGTTCCACTCTGTGAATTGAATGAACTCATCACAAAGAAGTTTCTGAGAATCCTTCTCTCTAGTTTTTATGTGAAGATATTTCCTTTTCCAACATAGGCCTCAAGGTGCTCCGAATAAACACTTGCAGATTCTACAAACGTAATGTTTCCAAACTGTTCTATCAAAAGAAACGTTCAAGTCTGTGAGTTGATTGCACTCATCGCACAGAAGTTTCTGAGAATACTTCTGTCTAGTTTTTAGGTGAAGATATTTCCTTTTCCAGCATAGGGCTCAAAAAGCTCCAAATACCCTCTTGCAGATTCTACAAAAAGAGTGTTTCAAAACTGTTCTATCAAAAGGAAGGTTCAACTCTGTGAGTAGAATGAATGCATCGTGAAGAACTTTCTGAGAATGCTTCTCTGTAGTTTTTAGGTGAAGATATTCCATATCCCAGCACAGGCCTCGAAGTGCTCCAAATAACCACTTGCAGATTTTACCAAAAGAGTGTTTGAAAACTGCTCTTTCTACAGGTAAGTTCAAGTCTGTGAGCTGAATGCACTGAACACAAGGAAAATTCTGAGAATGATTCTGTTCAGTTTTTATGTGAAGATATTTCCTTTTCCACCATAGGCCTCAAACGGCTCCAAATATCCACTTGCAGATTCTACAAAAAGAGTGTTTCCAAACTTCTCTATCAATTGGTAAGTTCAACTCTGTGAGTTGAATGAACTCATCACAAAGAAGTTTCTGAGAATCCTTCTCTCTAGTTTTTATGTGAAGATATTTCCTTTTCCAACATAGGCCTCAAGGTGCTCCGAATAAACACTTGCAGATTCTACAAACGTAATGTTTCCAAACTGTTCTATCAAAAGAAACGTTCAAGTCTGTGAGTTGGATGCACTCATCACACAGAAGTTTCTGAGAATGCTTCTGTCTAGTTTTTAGGTGAAGATATTTCCTTTTCCAGCATAGGCCTCAAAACGCTCCAAATATCCTCTTGCAGATTCTACAAAAAGAGTGTTTCAAAACTGTTCTATCAAAAGGAAGGTTCAACCCTGTGAGTTGAATGAATGCATCATGAAGTACTTTCTGAGAATGCTTCTCTGTAGTTTTTAGGTGAAGATATTCCATATCCCAGCACAGGCCTCGAAGAGCTCCAAATAACCAGTTGCAGATTTTACCAAAAGAGTGTTTCAAAACTGCTCTTTCTACAGGTAAGTTCAAGTCTGTGAGTTGAATGCACTCGACACAAAGAAGTTTCTGAGAATGCTTCTGTTCAGTTTTTATGTGAAGATAATTCCTTTTCCAGCATAGGCCACAAACGGCTCCAAATATCCACTTGCAGATTCTACAAGAAGAGTGTTTCCAAACTTCTCTATCAATTGGTAGGTTCAACTCTGTGAGTTGAATGAACTCATCACAAAGAAGTTTCTGAGAATCCTTCTCTCTAGTTTTTATGTGAAGATATTTCCTTTTCCAACATAGGCCTCAAGGTGCTCCGAATAAACACTTGCAGATTCTACAAACGTAATGTTTCCAAACTGTTCTATCAAAAGAAACGTTCAAGTCTGTGAGATGAATGCACTCATCACACAGAAGTTTCTGAGGATGCTTCTGTCTAGTTTTTAGGTGAACATATTTCCTTTTCCAGCATAGGCCTCAAAACGCTCCAAATATCCTCTTGCAGATTCTACAAAAAGAGTGTTTCAAAAATGTTCTATCAAAAGGAAGGTTCAACTCTGTGAGTTGAATGAATGCATCGTGAAGAACTTTCTGAGAATGCTTCTCTGTAGTTTTTAGGTGAAGATATTCCATATCCCAGCACAGGCCTCGAAGTGCTCCAAATAACCACTTGCAGATTTTACCAAAAGAGTGTTTCAAAACTACTCTTTCTACAGGTAAGTTCAAGTCAGTGTGTTGAATGCACTCGACACAAAGAAGTTTCTGAGAATGCTTCTGTTCAGTTTTTATGTGAAGATATTTCCTTTTCCACCATAGGCCTCAAACGGCTCCAAATATCCACTTGCAGATTCTACAAAAAGAGTGTTTCCAAACTTCTCTATCAATTGGTAGATTCAACTCTGTGAGTTGAATGAACTCATCACAAAGAAGTTTCTGAGAATCCTTCTCTCTAGTTTTTATGTGAAGATATTTCCTTTTCCAACATAGGCCTCAAGTTGCTCCGAATAAACACTTGCAGATTCTACAAACGTAATGTTTCCAAACTGTTCTATCAAAAGAAACGTTCAAGTCTGTGAGATGAATGCACTCATCACCCAGAAGTTTCTGAGGATGCTTCTGTCTAGTTTTTAGGTGAAGATATTTCCTTTTCCAGCATAGGCCTCAAAACGCTCCAAATATCCTCTTGCAGATTCTACAAAAAGAGTGTTTCAAAACTGTTCTATCAAAAGGAAGGTTCAACTCTGTGAGTTGAATGAATGCATCGTGAAGAACTTTCTGAGAATGCTTCTCTGTAGTTTTTAGGTGAAGATATTCCATATCCCAGCACAGGCCTCGAAGTGCTCCAAATAACCATTGCAGATTTTACCAAAAGAGTGTTTCAAAACTGCTCTTTCTACAGGTAAGTTCAAGTCTGTGAGTTGAATGCACTCAACTCAAAGAAGCTTCTGAGAATTCTTCTGTTCAGTTTTTATGTGAAGATATTTCCTTTTCCAGCATAGGCCTCAAACGGCTCCAAATATCCACTTGCAGATTCTACAAAAAGAGTGTTTCCAAATTTCTCTATCATCAATTGGTAGGTTCAACTCTGTGAGTTGAATGAACTCATCACAAAGAAGTTTCTGAGAATCCTTCTCTCTAGTTTTTATGTGAAGATATTTCCTTTTCCAACATAGGCCTCAAGGTGCTCCGAGTAAACACTTGCAGATTCTACAAACGTAATGTTTCAAAACTGTTCTATCAAAAG
Source organism: Pongo pygmaeus (assembly GCF_028885625.2). NCBI lineage: Eukaryota > Metazoa > Chordata > Mammalia > Primates > Hominidae > Pongo > Pongo pygmaeus. Next base: position 23,361,155 of record NC_072387.2, on the reverse strand, counting down.
AAACGTTCAAGTCTGTGAGTTGAATGCACTCATCACACAGAAGTTTCTGAGGATGCTTCTGTCTAGTTTTTAGGTGAAGATATTTCCTTTTCCAGCATAGGCCTCAAAACGCTCCAAATATCCTCTTGCAGATTCTACAAAAAGAGTGTTTCAAAACTGTTCTATCAAAAGGAAGGTTCAACCCTGTGAGTTGAATGAATGCATCATGAAGAACTTTCTGAGAATGCTTCTCTGTAGTTTTTAGGTGAAGATATTCCATATCCCAGCACAGGCCTCGAAGTGCTCCAAATAACCAGTTGCAGACTTTACCAAAAGAGTGTTTCAAAACTGCTCTTTCTACAGGTAAGTTCAAGTCTGTGAGTTGAATGCACTCGACACAAAGAAGTTTCTGAGAATGCTTCTGTTCAGTTTTTATGGGAAGATATTTCCTTTTCCAGCATAGGCCTCAAACGGCTCCAAATATCCACTTGCAGATTCTACAAGAAGAGTGTTTCCAAACTTCTCTATCAATTGGTAGGTTCAACTCTGTGAGTTGAATGAACTCATCACAAAGAAGTTTCTGAGAATCCTTCTCTCTAGTTTTTATGTGAAGATATTTCCTTTTCCAACATAGGCCTCAAGGTGCTCCGAATAAACACTTGCAGATTCTACAAACGTAATGTTTCCAAACTGTTCTATCAAAATAAACGTTCAAGTCTGTGAGATGAATGCACTCATCACACAGAAGTTGCTGAGGATGCTTCTGTCTAGTTTTTAGGTGAAAATATTTCCTTTTCCAGCATAGGCCTCAAAACGCTCCAAATATCCTCTTGCAGATTCTACAAAAAGAGTGTTTCAAAACTGTTCTATCAAAAGGAAGGTTCAACTCTGTGAGTTGAATGAATGCATCGTGAAGAACTTTCTGAGAATGCTTCTCTGTAGTTTTTAGGTGAAGTTATTCCATATCCCAGCACAGGCCTCGAAGTGCTCCAAATAACCACTTGCAGATTTTACCAAAAGAGTGTTTCAAAACTGCTCTTTCTACAGGTAAGTTCAAGTCTGTGAGTTAAATGCACTCAACACAAAGAAGTTTCTGAGAATGCTTCTGTTCAGTTTTATGTGAAGATATTTCCTTTTCCAGCATAGGCCTCAAACGGCTCCAAATATCCACTTGCAGATTCTACAAAAAGAGTGTTTCCAAACTTCTCTATCAATTGGTAGGTTCAACTCTGTGAGTTGAAAGAACTCATCGCAAAGAAGTTTCTGAGAATCCTTCTCTCTAGTTTTTATGTGAAGATATTTCCTTTTCCAACATAGGCCTCAAGGTGCTCCGAATAAACACTTGCAGATTCTAGAAACGTAATGTTTCAAAACTGTTCTATCAAAAGAAACGTTCAAGTCTGTGAGTTGAATGCACTCATCGCACAGAAGTTTCTAAGAATACTTCTGTCTTGTTTTTAGGTGAAGATATTTCCTTTTCCAGCATAGGGCTCAAAAAGCTCCAAATATCCTCTTGCAGATTCTACAAAAAGAGTGTTTCAAAACTGTTCTATCAAAAGGAAGTTTCAACTCTGTGAGTAGAATGAATGCATCATGAAGAACTTTCTGAGAATGCTTCTCTGTAGTTTTTAGGTGAAGATATTCCATATCCCAGCACAGGCCTCGAAGTGCTCCAAATAACCACCTGCAGATTTTACCAAAAGAGTGTTTCAAAACTGCTCTTTCTACAGGTAAGTTCAAGTCTGTGAGTTGAATGCACTCAACACAAGGAAGTTTCTGAGAATGCTGCTGTTCAGTTTTTATGTGAAGATATTTCCTTTTCCAGCATCGGCCTCAAACGGCTCCAAATATCCACTTGCAGATTCTACAAAAAGAGTGTTTCCAAACTTCTCTATCAATTGGTACGTTCAACTCTGTGAGTTGAATGAACTCATCACAAAGAAATTTCTGAGAATCCTTCTCTCTTGTTTTTATGTGAAGATATTTCCTTTTCCAACATAGGCCTCAAGGTGCTCCGAATAAACACTTGCAGATTCTACAAACGTAATGTTTCAAAACTGTTCTATCAAAAGAAACGTTCAAGTCTGTGAGTTGAATGCACTCATCACACAGAAGTTTCTGAGAATGCTTCTGTCTAGTTTTTAGGTGAAGATATTTCCTTTTCCAGCATAGGCCTCAAAACGCTCCAAATATCCTCTTGCAGATTCTACAAAAAGAGTGTTTCAAAACTGTTCTATCAAAAGGAAGGTTCAACCCTGTGAGTTGAATGAATGCATCGTGAAGAACTTTCTGAGAATGCTTCTCTGTAGTTTTTAGGTGAAGATATTCCATATCCCAGCACAGGCCTCGAAGTGCTCCAAATAACCAGTTGCAGACTTTACCAAAAGAGTGTTTCAAAACTGCTCTTTCTACAGGTAAGTTCAAGTCTGTGAGTTGAATGCACTCGACACAAAGAAGTTTCTGAGAATGCTTCTGTTCAGTTTTTATGGGAAGATATTTCCTTTTCCAGCATAGGCCTCAAACGGCTCCAAATATCCACTTGCAGATTCTACAAGAAGAGTGTTTCCAAACTTCTCTATCAATTGGTAGGTTCAACTCTGTGAGTTGAATGAACTCATCACAAAGAAGTTTCTGAGAATCCTTCTCTCTAGTTTTTATGTGAAGATATTTCCTTTTCCAACATAGGCCTCAAGGTGCTCCGAATAAACACTTGCAGATTCTACAAACGTAATGTTTCCAAACTGTTCTATCAAAATAAACGTTCAAGTCTGTGAGATGAATTCACTCATCACACAGAAGTTGCTGAGGATGCTTCTGTCTAGTTTTTAGGTGAAAATATTTCCTTTTCCAGCATAGGCCTCAAAACGCTCCAAATATCCTCTTGCAGATTCTACAAAAAGAGTGGTTCAAAACTGTTCTATCAAAAGGAAGGTTCAACCCTGTGAGTTGAATGAATGCATCGTGAAGAACTTTCTGAGAATGCTTCTCTGTAGTTTTTAGGTGAAGATATTCCATATCCCAGCACAGGCCTCGAAGTGCTCCAAATAACCAGTTGCAGACTTTACCAAAAGAGTGTTTCAAAACTGCTCTTTCTACAGGTAAGTTCAAGTCTGTGAGTTGAATGCACTCGACACAAAGAAGTTTCTGAGAATGCTTCTGTTCAGTTTTTATGGGAAGATATTTCCTTTTCCAGCATAGGCCTCAAACGGCTCCAAATATCCACTTGCAGATTCTACAAGAAGAGTGTTTCCAAACTTCTCTATCAATTGGTAGGTTCAACTCTGTGAGTTGAATGAACTCATCACAAAGAAGTTTCTGAGAATCCTTCTCTCTAGTTTTTATGTGAAGATATTTCCTTTTCCAACATAGGCCTCAAGGTGCTCCGAATAAACACTTGCAGATTCTACAAACGTAAAGTTTCCAAACTGTTCTATCAAAATAAACGTTCAAGTCTGTGAGATGAATGCACTCATCACACAGAAGTTGCTGAGGATGCTTCTGTCTAGTTTTTAGGTGAAAATATTTCCTTTTCCAGCATAGGCCTCAAAACGCTCCAAATATCCTCTTGCAGATTCTACAAAAAGAGTGTTTCAAAACTGTTCTATCAAAAGGAAGGTTCAACTCTGTGAGTTGAATGAATGCATCGTGAAGAACTTTCTGAGAATGCTTCTCTGTAGTTTTTAGGTGAAGTTATTCCATATCCCAGCACAGGCCTCGAAGTGCTCCAAATAACCACTTGCAGATTTTACCAAAAGAGTGTTTCAAAACTGCTCTTTCTACAGGTAAGTTCAAGTCTGTGAGTTGAATGCACTCGACACAAAGAAGTTTCTGAGAATGCTTCTGTTCAGTTTTTATGTGAAGATATTTCCTTTTCCAGCATAGGCCACAAACGGCTCCAAATATCCACTTGCAGATTCTACAAGAAGAGTGTTTCCAAACTTCTCTATCAATTGGTAGGTTCAACTCTGTGAGTTGAATGAACTCATCACAAAGAAGTTTCGGAGAATCCTTCTCTCTAGTTTTTATGTGAAGATATTTCCTTTTCCAACATAGGCCTCAAGGTGCTCCGAATAAACACTTGCAGATTCTACAAACGTAATGTTTCCAAACTGTTCTATCAAAAGAAACGTTCAAGTCTGTGAGATGAATGCACTCATCACACAGAAGTTTCTGAGGATGCTTCTGTCTAGTTTTTAGGTGAACATATTTCCTTTTCCAGCATAGGCCTCAAAACGCTCCAAATATCCTCCTGCAGACTCTACAAAAAGAGTGTTTCAAAACTGTTCTATCAAAAGGAAGGTTCAACTCTGTGAGTTGAATGAATGCATCATGAAGTACTTTCTGAGAATGCTTCTCTGTAGTTTTTAGGTGAAGATATTCCATATCAAAGCACAGGCCTCGAAGTGCTCCAAATAACCACTTGCAGATTTTACCAAAAGAGTGTTTCAAAACTGCTCTTTCTACAAGAAAGTTCAAGTCTGTGAGTTGAATGCACTCAACACAAAGAAGTTTCTGAGAATGCTTCTGTTCAGTTTTTATGTGAAGATATTTCCTTTTCCAGCATAGGCCTCAAACGGCTCCAAATATCCACTTGCAGATTCTACAAAAAGAGTGTTTCCAAACTTCTCTATCAATTGGTAGGTTCCACTCTGTGAGTTGAATGAACTCATCACAAAGAAGTTTCTGAGAATCCTTCTGTCTAGTTTTTATGTGAAGATATTTCCTTTTCCAACATAGGCCTCAAGGTGCTCCGAATAAACACTTGCAGATTCTACAAACGTAATGTTTCCAAACTGTTCTATCAAAAGAAACGTTCAAGTCTGTGAGGTGAATGCACTCATCACACAGAAGTTTCTGAGGATGCTTCTGTCTAGTTTTTAGGTGAAGATATTTCCTTTTCCAGCATAGGCCTCAAAACGCTCCAAATATCCTCTTGCAGATTCTACAAAAAGAGTGTTTCAAAACTGTTCTATCAAAAGGAAGGTTCAACTCTGTGAGTTGAATGAATGCATCGTGAAGAACTTTCTGAGAATGCTTCTCTGTAGTTTTTAGGTGAAGATATTCCATATCCAGGCACAGGCCTCGAAGTGCTCCAAATAACCATTGCAGATTTACCAAGAGAGTGTTTCAAAACTGCTCTTTCTACAGGTAAGTTCAAGGCTGTGAGTTGAATGCACTCGACACAAAGAAGTTTCTGAGAATGCTTCTGTCTAGTTTTTAGGTGAAGATATTTCCTTTTCCAGCATAGGCCTCAAAACGCTCCAAATATCCTCTTGCAGATTCTACAAAAAGAGTGTTTCAAAACTGTTCTTTCAAAAGGAAGGTTCAACTCTGTGAGTTGAATGAATGCATCATGAAGAACTTTCTGAGAATGCTTCTCTGTAGTTTTTAGGTGAGGATATTCCATATCCCAGCACAGGCCTCGAACTGCTCCAAATAACCACTTGCAGGTTTTACCAAAAGAGTGTTTCAAAACTGCTCTTTCTACAGGTAAGTTCAAGTCGGTGAGTTGAATGCACTCGACACAAAGAAGTTTCTGAGAATGCTTCTGTTCAGTTTTTATGTGAAGATATTTCCTTTTCCAGCATAGGCCTCAAACGGCTCCAAATATCCACTTGCAGATTCTACAAAAAGAGTGTTTCCAAACTTCTCTATCAATTGGTAGGTTCAACTCTGTGAGTTGAATGAACTCATCACAAAGAAGTTTCTGAGAATCCTTCTCTCTAGCTTTTATGTGAAGATATTTCCTTTTCCAACATAGGCCTCAAGGTGCTCCGAATAAACACTTGCAGATTCTACAAACGTAATGTTTCCAAACTGTTCTATCAAAAGAAACGTTCAAGTCTGTGAGATGAATGCACTCATCACCCAGAAGTTTCTGAGGATGCTTCTGTCTAGTTTTTAGGTGAAGATATTTCCTTTTCCAGCATAGGCCTCAAAACGCTCCAAATATCCTCTTGCAGATTCTACAAAAAGAGTGTTTCAAAACTGTTCTATCAAAAGGAAGGTTCAACTCTGTGAGTTGAATGAATGCATCGTGAAGAACTTTCTGAGAATGCTTCTCTGTAGTTTTTAGGTGAAGATATTCCATATCCCAGCACAGGCCTCGAAGTGCTCCAAATAACCATTGCAGATTTTACCAAAAGAGTGTTTCAAAACTGCTCTTTCTACAGGTAAGTTCAAGTCTGTGAGTTGAATGCACTCAACTCAAAGAAGCTTCAGAGAATTCTTCTGTTCAGTTTTTATGTGAAGATATTTCCTTTTCCAGCATAGGCCTCAAACGGCTCCAAATATCCACTTGCAGATTCTACAAAAAGAGTGTTTCCAAATTTCTCTATCATCAATTGGTAGGTTCAACTCTGTGAGTTGAATGAACTCATCACAAAGAAGTTTCTGAGAATCCTTCTCTCTAGTTTTTATGTGAAGATATTTCCTTTTCCAACATAGGCCTCAAGGTGCTCCGAATAAACACTTGCAGATTCTACAAACGTAATGTTTCCAAACTGTTCTATCAAAATAAACGTTCAAGTCTGTGAGATGAATGCACTCATCACACAGAAGTTGCTGAGGATGCTTCTGTCTAGTTTTTAGGTGAAAATATTTCCTTTTCCAGCATAGGCCTCAAAACGCTCCAAATATCCTCTTGCAGATTCTACAAAAAGAGTGTTTCAAAACTGTTCTATCAAAAGGAAGGTTCAACTCTGTGAGTTGAATGAATGCATCGTGAAGAACTTTCTGAGAATGCTTCTCTGTAGTTTTTAGGTGAAGTTATTCCATATCCCAGCACAGGCCTCGAAGTGCTCCAAATAACCACTTGCAGATTTTACCAAAAGAGTGTTTCAAAACTGCTCTTTCTACAGGTAAGTTCAAGTCTGTGAGTTGAATGCACTCAACACAAAGAAGTTTCTGAGAATGCTTCTGTTCAGTTTTATGTGAAGATATTTCCTTTTCCAGCATAGGCCTCAAACGGCTCCAAATATCCACTTGCAGATTCTACAAAAAGAGTGTTTCCAAACTTCTCTATCAATTGGTAGGTTCAACTCTGTGAGTTGAAAGAACTCATCGCAAAGAAGTTTCTGAGAATCCTTCTCTCTAGTTTTTATGTGAAGATATTTCCTTTTCCAACATAGGCCTCAAGGTGCTCCGAATAAACACTTGCAGATTCTACAAACGTAATGTTTCCAAACTATTCTATCAAAAGAAACGTTCAAGTCTGTGAGTTGAATGCACTCATCGCACAGAAGTTTCTAAGAATACTTCTGTCTTGTTTTTAGGTGAAGATATTTCCTTTTCCAGCATAGGGCTCAAAAAGCTCCAAATATCCTCTTGCAGATTCTACAAAAAGAGTGTTTCAAAACTGTTCTATCAAAAGGAAGTTTCAACTCTGTGAGTAGAATGAATGCATCATGAAGAACTTTCTGAGAATGCTTCTCTGTAGTTTTTAGGTGAAGATATTCCATATCAAAGCACAGGCCTCGAAGTGCTCCAAATAACCACTTGCAGATTTTACCAAAAGAGTGTTTCAAAACTGCTCTTTCTACAGGTAAGTTCAAGTCTGTGAGTTGAATGCACTCAACACAAGGAAGTTTCTGAGAATGCTGCTGTTCAGTTTTTATGTGAAGATATTTCCTTTTCCAGCATCGGCCTCAAACGGCTCCAAATATCCACTTGCAGATTCTACAAAAAGAGTGTTTCCAAACTTCTCTATCAATTGGTACGTTCAACTCTGTGAGTTGAATGAACTCATCACAAAGAAATTTCTGAGAATCCTTCTCTCTAGTTTTTATGTGAAGATATTTCCTTTTCCAACATAGGCCTCAAGGTGCTCCGAATAAACACTTGCAGATTCTACAAACGTAATGTTTCAAAACTGTTCTATCAAAAGAAACGTTCAAGTCTGTGAGTTGAATGCACTCATCACACAGAAGTTTCTGAGAATGCTTCTGTCTAGTTTTTAGGTGAAGATATTTCCTTTTCCAGCATAGGCCTCAAAACGCTCCAAATATCCTCTTGCAGATTCTACAAAAAGAGTGGTTCAAAACTGTTCTATCAAAAGGAAGGTTCAACCCTGTGAGTTGAATGAATGCATCGTGAAGAACTTTCTGAGAATGCTTCTCTGTAGTTTTTAGGTGAAGATATTCCATATCCCAGCACAGGCCTCGAAGTGCTCCAAATAACCAGTTGCAGACTTTACCAAAAGAGTGTTTCAAAACTGCTCTTTCTACAGGTAAGTTCAAGTCTGTGAGTTGAATGCACTCGACACAAAGAAGTTTCTGAGAATGCTTCTGTTCAGTTTTTATGGGAAGATATTTCCTTTTCCAGCATAGGCCTCAAACGGCTCCAAATATCCACTTGCAGATTCTACAAGAAGAGTGTTTCCAAACTTCTCTATCAATTGGTAGGTTCAACTCTGTGAGTTGAATGAACTCATCACAAAGAAGTTTCTGAGAATCCTTCTCTCTAGTTTTTATGTGAAGATATTTCCTTTTCCAACATAGGCCTCAAGGTGCTCCGAATAAACACTTGCAGATTCTACAAACGTAATGTTTCCAAACTGTTCTATCAAAATAAACGTTCAAGTCTGTGAGATGAATGCACTCATCACACAGAAGTTGCTGAGGATGCTTCTGTCTAGTTTTTAGGTGAAAATATTTCCTTTTCCAGCATAGGCCTCAAAACGCTCCAAATATCCTCTTGCAGATTCTACAAAAAGAGTGTTTCAAAACTGTTCTATCAAAAGGAAGGTTCAACTCTGTGAGTTGAATGAATGCATCGTGAAGAACTTTCTGAGAATGCTTCTCTGTAGTTTTTAGGTGAAGTTATTCCATATCCCAGCACAGGCCTCGAAGTGCTCCAAATAACCACTTGCAGATTTTACCAAAAGAGTGTTTCAAAACTGCTCTTTCTACAGGTAAGTTCAAGTCTGTGAGTTGAATGCACTCGACACAAAGAAGTTTCTGAGAATGCTTCTGTTCAGTTTTTATGTGAAGATATTTCCTTTTCCAGCATAGGCCACAAACGGCTCCAAATATCCACTTGCAGATTCTACAAGAAGAGTGTTTCCAAACTTCTCTATCAATTGGTAGGTTCAACTCTGTGAGTTGAATGAACTCATCACAAAGAAGTTTCGGAGAATCCTTCTCTCTAGTTTTTATGTGAAGATATTTCCTTTTCCAACATAGGCCTCAAGGTGCTCCGAATAAACACTTGCAGATTCTACAAACGTAATGTTTCCAAACTGTTCTATCAAAAGAAACGTTCAAGTCTGTGAGATGAATGCACTCATCACACAGAAGTTTCTGAGGATGCTTCTGTCTAGTTTTTAGGTGAACATATTTCCTTTTCCAGCATAGGCCTCAAAACGCTCCAAATATCCTCTTGCAGATTCTACAAAAAGAGTGTTTCAAAACTGTTCTATCAAAAGGAAGGTTCAACTCTGTGAGTTGAATGAATGCATCGTGAAGAACTTTCTGAGAATGCTTCTCTGTAGTTTTTAGGTGAAGATATTCCATATCCCAGCATAGGCCTCGAAGTGCTCCAAATAACCACTTGCAGATTTTACCAAAAGAGTGTTTCAAAACTACTCTTTCTACAGGTAAGTTCAAGTCGGTGAGTTGAATGCACTCGACACAAAGAAGTTTCTGAGAATGCTTCTGTTCAGTTTTTATGTGAAGATATTTCCTTTTCCAGCATAGGCCTCAAACGTATCCAATTATCCACTTGCAGATTCTACAAAAAGAGTGTTTCCAAACTTCTCTATCAATTGGTAGGTTCAACTCTGTGAGTTGAATGAACTCATCACAAAGAAGTTTCTGAGAATCCTTCTCTCTAGTTTTTATGTGAAGATATTTCCTTTTCCAACATAGGCCTCAAGGTGCTCCGAATAAACACTTGCAGATTCTACAAACGTAATGTTTCCAAACTGTTCTATCAAAAGAAACGTTCAAGTCTGTGAGATGAATGCACTCATCACCCAGAAGTTTCTGAGGATGCTTCTGTCTAGTTTTTAGGTGAAGATATTTCCTTTTCCAGCATAGGCCTCAAAACGCTCCAAATATCCTCTTGCAGATTCTACAAAAAGAGTGTTTCAAAACTGTTCTATCAAAAGGAAGGTTCAACTCTGTGAGTAGAATGAATGCATCGTGAAGAACTTTCTGAGAATGCTTCTCTGTAGTTTTTAGTTGAAGATATTCCATATCCCAGCACAGGCCTCGAAGTGCTCCAAATAACCATTGCAGATTTTACCAAAAGAGTGTTTCAAAACTGCTCTTTCTACAGGTAAGTTCAAGTCTGTGAGTTGAATGCACTCAACTCAAAGAAGCTTCTGAGAATTCTTCTGTTCAGTTTTTATGTGAAGATATTTCCTTTTCCAGCATAGGCCTCAAACGGCTCCAAATATCCACTTGCAGATTCTACAAAAAGAGTGTTTCCAAATTTCTCTATCATCAATTGGTAGGTTCAACTCTGTGAGTTGAATGAACTCATCACAAAGAAGTTTCTGAGAATCCTTCTCTCTAGTTTTTATGTGAAGATATTTCCTTTTCCAACATAGGCCTCAAGGTGCTCCGAGTAAACACTTGCAGATTCTACAAACGTAATGTTTCCAAACTGTTCTATCAAAAGAAACGTTCAAGTCTGTGAGTTGAATGCACTCATCACACAGAAGTTTCTGAGGATGCTTCTGTCTAGTTTTTAGGTGAAGATATTTCCTTTTCCAGCATAGGCCTCAAAACGCTCCAAATATCCTCTTGCAGATTCTACAAAAAGAGTGTTTCAAAACTGTTCTATCAAAAGGAAGGTTCAACCCTGTGAGTTGAATGAATGCATCATGAAGTACTTTCTGAGAATGCTTCTCTGTAGTTTTTAGGTGAAGATATTCCATATCCCAGCACAGGCCTCGAAGAGCTCCAAATAACCAGTTGCAGATTTTACCAAAAGAGTGTTTCAAAACTGCTCTTTCTACAGGTAAGTTCAAGTCTGTGAGTTGAATGCACTCGACACAAAGAAGTTTCTGAGAATGCTTCTGTTCAGTTTTTATGTGAAGATAATTCCTTTTCCAGCATAGGCCACAAACGGCTCCAAATATCCACTTGCAGATTCTACAAGAAGAGTGTTTCCAAACTTCTCTATCAATTGGTAGGTTCAACTCTGTGAGTTGAATGAACTCATCACAAAGAAGTTTCTGAGAATCCTTCTCTCTAGTTTTTATGTGAAGATATTTCCTTTTCCAACATAGGCCTCAAGGTGCTCCGAATAAACACTTGCAGATTCTACAAACGTAATGTTTCCAAACTGTTCTATCAAAAGAAACGTTCAAGTCTGTGAGATGAATGCACTCATCACACAGAAGTTGCTGAGGATGCTTCTGTCTAGTTTTTAGGTGAAGATATTTCCTTTTCCAGCATAGGCCTCAAAACGCTCCAAATATCCTCTTGCAGATTCTACAAAAAGAGTGTTTCAAAAATGTTCTATCAAAAGGAAGGTTCAACTCTGTGAGTTGAATGAATGCATCATGAAGAACTTTCTGAGAAAGCTTCTCTGTAGTTTTTAGGTGAAGATATTCCATATCCCAGCACAGGCCTCGAAGTGCTCCAAATAACCACTTGCAGATTTTACCAAAAGAGTGTTTCAAAACTACTCTTTCTACAGGTAAGTTCAAGTCGGTGAGTTGAATGCACTCGACACAAAGAAGTTTCTGAGAATGCTTCTGTTCAGTTTTTATGTGAAGATATTTCCTTTTCCAGCATAGGCCTCAAACGGCTCCAAATACCCACTTGCAGATTCTACAAAAAGAGTGTTTCCAAACTTCTCTATCAATTGGTAGGTTCAACTCTGTGAGTTGAATGAACTCATCGCAAAGAAGTTTCTGAGAATCCTTCTCTCTAGTTTTTATGTGAAGATATTTCCTTTTCCAACATAGGCCTCAAGGTGCTCCGAATAAACACTTCCAGATTCTACAAACGTAATGTTTCCAAACTGTTCTATCAAAAGAATCGTTCAAGTCTGTGAGTTGAATGCACTCATCACATAGAAGTTTCTGAGAATGCTTCTGTCTAGTTTTTAGGTGAAGATATTTCCTTTTCCAGCATAGGCCTCAAAACGCTCCAAATATCCTCTTGCAGATTCTACAAAAAGAGTGTTTCAAAACTGTTCTATCAAAAGGAAGGTTCAACTCTGTCAGTTGAATGAATGCATCGTGAAGAACTTTCTGAGAATGCTTCTCTGTAGTTTTTAGGTGAGGATATTCCATATCCCAGCACAGGCCTCGAAGTGCTCCAAATAACCACTTGCAGATTTTACCAAAAGAGTGTTTCAAAACTGCTCTTTCTACAGGTAAGTTCAAGTCTGTGAGTTGAATGCACTCGACACAAAGAAGTTTCTGAGAATGCTTCTGTTCAGTTTTTATGTGAAGATATTTCCTTTTCCAGCATAGGCCTCAAACGGCTCCAAATATCCACTTGCAGATTCTACAAAAAGAGTGTTTCCAAACTTCTCTATCAATTAGTAGGTTCAACTCTGTGAGTTGAATGAACTCATCACAAAGAAGTTTCTGAGAATTCTTCTCTCTAGTTTTTATGTGAAGATATTTCCTTTTCCAACATAGGCCTCAAGGTGCTCCGAATAAACACTTGCAGATTCTACAAACGTAATGTTTCCAAACTGTTCTATCAAAAGAAACGTTCAAGTCTGTGAGTTGAATGCACTCATCACACAGAAGTTTCTGAGAATGCTTCTGTCTAGTTTTTAGGTGAAGATATTTCCTTTTCCAGCATAGGCCTCAAAACGCTCCAAATATCCTCCTGCAGACTCTACAAAAAGAGTGTTTCAAAACTGTTCTATCAAAAGGAAGGTTCAACTCTGTGAGTTGAATGAATGCATCATGAAGTACTTTCTGAGAATGCTTCTCTGTAGTTTTTAGGTGAAGATATTCCATATCAAAGCACAGGCCTCGAAGTGCTCCAAATAACCACTTGCAGATTTTACCAAAAGAGTGTTTCAAAACTGCTCTTTCTACAAGAAAGTTCAAGTCTGTGAGTTGAATGCACTCAACACAAAGAAGTTTCTGAGAATGCTTCTGTTCAGTTTTTATGTGAAGATATTTCCTTTTCCAGCATAGGCCTCAAACGGCTCCAAATATCCACTTGCAGATTCTACAAAAAGAGTGTTTCCAAACTTCTCTATCAATTGGTAGGTTCCACTCTGTGAGTTGAATGAACTCATCACAAAGAAGTTTCTGAGAATCCTTCTGTCTAGTTTTTATGTGAAGATATTTCCTTTTCCAACATAGGCCTCAAGGTGCTCCGAATAAACACTTGCAGATTCTACAAACGTAATGTTTCCAAACTGTTCTATCAAAAGAAACGTTCAAGTCTGTGAGATGAATGCACTCATCACACAGAAGTTTCTGAGGATGCTTCTGTCTAGTTTTTAGGTGAAGATATTTCCTTTTCCAGCATAGGCCTCAAAACGCTCCAAATATCCTCTTGCAGATTCTACAAAAAGAGTGTTTCAAAACTGTTCTATCAAAAGGAAGGTTCAACTCTGTGAGTTGAATGAATGCATCGTGAAGAACTTTCTGAGAATGCTTCTCTGTAGTTTTTAGGTGAAGATATTCCATATCCAGGCACAGGCCTCGAAGTGCTCCAAATAACCATTGCAGATTTACCAAGAGAGTGTTTCAAAACTGCTCTTTCTACAGGTAAGTTCAAGGCTGTGAGTTGAATGCACTCAACACAAAGAAGTTTCTGAGAATGCTTCTGTTCAGTTTTTATGTGAAGATATTTCCTTTTCCAACATCGGCCTCAAACGGCTCCAAATATCCACTTGCAGATTCTACAAAAAGAGTGTTTCCAAACTTCTCTATCAATTGGTAGGTTCCACTCTGTGAGTTGAATGAACTCATCGCCAAGAAGTTTCCGAGAATCCTTCTCTCTAGTTTTTATGTGAAGATATTTCCTTTTCCAACATAGGCCTCAAGGTGCTCCGAATAAACACTTGCAGATTCTACAAACGTAATGTTTCCAAACTGTTCTATCAAAAGAAACGTTCAAGTCTGTGAGTTGAATGCACTCATCACACAGAAGTTTCTGAGAATGCTTCTGTCTAGTTTTTAGGTGAAGATATTTCCTTTTCCAGCATAGGCCTCAAAACGCTCCAAATATCCTCTTGCAGATTCTACAAAAAGAGTGTTTCAAAACTGTTCTTTCAAAAGGAAGGTTCAACTCTGTGAGTTGAATGAATGCATCATGAAGAACTTTCTGAGAATGCTTCTCTGTAGTTTTTAGGTGAGGATATTCCATATCCCAGCACAGGCCTCGAACTGCTCCAAATAACCACTTGCAGGTTTTACCAAAAGAGTGTTTCAAAACTGCTCTTTCTACAGGTAAGTTCAAGTCTGTGAGTTGAATGCACTCGACACAAAGAAGTTTCTGAGAATGCTTCTGTTCAGTTTTTATGTGAAGATATTTCCTTTTCCAGCATAGGTCTCAAACGGCTCCAAATATCCACTTGCAGATTCTACAAAAAGAGTGTTTCCAAACTTCTCTATCAATTAGTGGGTTCAACTCTGTGAGTTGAATGAACTCATCACAAAGAAGTTTCTGAGAATCCTTCTCTCTAGTTTTTATGTGAAGATATTTCCTTTTCCAACATAGGCCTCAAGGTGCTCCGAATAAACACTTGCAGATTCTACAAACGTAATGTTTCCAAACTGTTCTATCAAAAGAAACGTTCAAGTCTGTGAGATGAATGCACTCACCACACAGAAGTTTCTGAGGATGCTTCTGTCTAGTTTTTAGGTGAAGATATTTCCTTTTCCAGCATAGGCCTCAAAACGCTCCAAATATCCTCTTGCAGATTCTACAAAAAGAGTGTTTCAAAACTGTTCTTTCAAAAGGAAGGTTCAACTCTGTGAGTTGAATGAATGCATCGTGAAGAACTTTCTGAGAATGCTTCTCTGTAGTTTTTAGGTGAAGATATTCCATATCCCAGCACAGGCCTCGAAGTGCTCGAAATAACCACTTGCAGATTTTACCAAAAGAGTGTTTCAAAACTGCTCTTTCTACAGGTAAGTTCAAGTCTGTGAGTTAAATGCACTCAACACAAAGAAGTTTCTGAGAATGCTTCTGTTCAGTTTTTATGTGAAGATATTTCCTTTTCCAGCATAGGCCTCAAACGGCTCCAAATATCCACTTGCAGATTCTACAAAAAGAGTGTTTCCAAACTTCTCTATCAATTGGTAGGTTCCACTCTGTGAGTTGAATGAACTCATCACAAAGAAGTTTCTGAGAATCGTTCTCTCTAGTTTTTATGTGGAGATATTTCCTTTTCCAACATAGGCCTCAAGGTGCTCCGAATAAACACTTGCAGATTCTACAAACGTAATGTTTCCAAACTGTTCTATCAAAAGAAACGTTCAAGTCTGTGAGTTGAATGCACTCATCACACAGAAGTTTCTGAGGATGCTTCTGTCTAGTTTTTAGGTGAAGATATTTCCTTTTCCAGCATAGGCCTCAAAACGCTCCAAATATCCTCTTGCAGATTCTACAAAAAGAGTGTTTCAAAACTGTTCTATCAAAAGGAAGGTTCAACTCTGTGAGTTGAATGAATGCATCGTGAAGAACTTTCTGAGAATGCTTCTCTGTAGTTTTTAGGTGAAGATATTCCATATCCCAGCACAGGCCTCGAAGTGCTCCAAATAACCACTTGCAGATTTTACCAAAAGAGTGTTTCAAAACTGCTCTTTCTACTGGTAAGTTCAAGTCTGTGAGTTGAATGCACTCAACACAAAGAAGTTTCTGAGAATGCTTCTGTTCAGTTTTTATGTGAAGATATTTCCTTTTCCAGCATAGGCCTCAAACGGCTCCAAATATCCACTTGCAGATTCTACAAAAAGTGTTTCCAAACTTCTCTATCAATTGGTATGTTCCACTCTGTGAGTTGAATGAACTCATCACAAAGAAGTTTCTGAGAATCCTTCTCTCTGGTTTTTATGTGAAGATATATCCTTTTCCAACATAGGCCTCAAGGTGCTCCGAATAAACACTTGCAGATTCTACAAACGTAATGTTTCCAAACTGTTCTATCACAAGAAACGTTCAAGTCTGTGAGTTGAATGCACTCATCACACAGAAGTTTCTGAGGATGCTTCTGTCTAGTTTTTAGGTGAAGATATTTCCTTTTCCAGCATAGGCCTCAAAACGCTCCAAATATCCTCTTGCAGATTCTACAAAAAGAGTGTTTCAAAACTGTTCTATCAAAAGGAAGGTTCAACTCTGTGAGTTGAATGAATGCATCATGAAGAACTTTCTGAGAATGCTTCTCTGTAGTTTTTAGGTGAAGATATTCCATATCCCAGCACAGGCCTCGAAGTGCTCCAAATAACCACTTGCAGATTTTACCAAAAGAGTGTTTCAAAACTGCTCTTTCTACAGGTAAGTTCAAGTCTGTGAGTTGAATGCACTCAACACAAAGAAGTTTCTGAGAATGCTTCTGTTCAGTTTTTATGTGAAGATATTTCCTTTTCCAGCATAGGCCTCAAATGGCTCCAAATATCCACTTGCAGATTCTACAAAAAGAGTGTTTCCAAACTTCTCTATCAATTGGTAGGTTCCACTCTGTTAGTTGAATGAACTCATCACAAAGAAGTTTCTGAGAATCCTTCTCTCTAGTTTTTATGTGAAGATATTTCCTTTTCCAACATAGGCCTCAAGGTGCTCCGAATAAACACTTGCAGATTCTACAAACGTAATGTTTCCAAACTGTTCTATCAAAAGAAACGTTCAAGTCTGTGAGTTGAATGCACTCATCACACAGAAGTTTCTGAGAATGCTTCTGTCTAGTTTTTAGGTGAAGATATTTCCTTTTCCAACATAGGCCTCAAATCGCTCCAAATATCCTCTTGCAGATTCTACAAAAAGAGTGTTTCAAAACTGTTCTATCAAAAGGAAGGTTCAACTCTGTGAGTTGAATGAATGCATCGTGAAGAACTTTCTGAGAATGCTTCTCTGTAGTTTTTAGGTGAAGATATTCCATATCCCAGCACAGGCCTCGAAGTGCTCAAAGTAACCACTTGCAGATTTTACCAAAAGAGTGTTTCAAAACTGCTCTTTCTACAGGTAAGTTCAAGTCTGTGAGTTGAATGCACTCAACACAAAGAAGTTTCTGAGAATGCTTCTGTTCAGTTTTTATGTGAAGATATTTCCTTTTCCAGCATCGGCCTCAAACGGCTCCAAATATCCACTTGCAGATTCTAGAAAAAGAGTGTTTCCAAACTTCTCTATCAATTGGTAGGTTCAACTCTGTGAGTTGAATGAACTCATCACAAAGAAGTTTCTGAGAGTCCTTCTCTCTCGTTTTTACGTGAAGATATTTCCTTTTCCAACATAGGCCTCAAGGTGCTCCGAATAAACACTTGCAGATTCTACAAACGTAATGTTTCCAAACTGTTCTATCAAAAGAAACGTTCAAGTCTGTGAGTTGAATGCACTCATCACACAGAAGATTCTGAGAATGCTTCTGTCTAGTTTTTAGGTGAAGATATTTCCTTTTCCAACATAGGCCTCAAATCGCTCCAAATATCCTCTTGCAGATTCTACAAAAAGAGTGTTTCAAAACTGTTCTATCAAAAGGAAGGTTCAACTCTGTGAGTTGAATGAATGCATCGTGAAGAACTTTCTGAGAATGCTTCTCTGTAGTTTTTAGGTGAAGATATTCCATATCCCAGCACAGGCCTCGAAGTGCTCCAAATAACCACTTGCAGATTTTACCAAAAGAGTGTTTCAAAACTGCTCTTTCTACAGGTAAGTTCAAGTCTGTGAGTTGAATGCACTCAACACAAAGAAGTTTCTGAGAATGCTTCTGTTCAGTTTTATGTGAAGATATTTCCTTTTCCAGCATAGGCCTCAAACGGCTCCAAATATCCACTTGCAGATTCTACAAAAAGAGTGTTTCCAAACTTCTCTATCAATTGGTAGGTTCAACTCTGTGAGTTGAAAGAACTCATCGCAAAGAAGTTTCTGAGAATCCTTCTCTCTAGTTTTTATGTGAAGATATTTCCTTTTCCAACATAGGCCTCAAGGTGCTCCGAATAAACACTTGCAGATTCTACAAACGTAATGTTTCAAAACTGTTCTATCAAAAGAAACGTTCAAGTCTGTGAGTTGAATGCACTCATCGCACAGAAGTTTCTAAGAATACTTCTGTCTTGTTTTTAGGTGAAGATATTTCCTTTTCCAGCATAGGGCTCAAAAAGCTCCAAATATCCTCTTGCAGATTCTACAAAAGGAGTGTTTCAAAACTGTTCTATCAAAAGGAAGGTTCAACTCTGTGAGTAGAATGAATGCATCGTGAAGAACTTTCTGAGAATGCTTCTCTGTAGTTTTTAGGTGAAGATATTCCATATCCCAGCACAGGCCTCGAAGTGCTCCAAATAACCACTTGCAGATTTTACCAAAAGAGTGTTTCAAAACTGCTCTTTCTACAGGTAAGTTCAAGTCTGTGAGTTGTATGCACTCAACACAAGGAAGTTTCTGAGAATGCTGCTGTTCAGTTTTTATGTGAAGATATTTCCTTTTCCAGCATCGGCCTCAAACGGCTCCAAATATCCACTTGCAGATTCTACAAAAAGAGTGTTTCCAAACTTCTCTATCAATTGGTACGTTCAACTCTGTGAGTTGAATGAACTCATCACAAAGAAGTTTCTGAGAATCCTTCTCTCTAGTTTTTATGTGAAGATATTTCCTTTTCCAACATAGGCCTCAAGGTGCTCCGAATAAACACTTGCAGATTCTACAAACGTAATGTTTCAAAACTGTTCTATCAAAAGAAACGTTCAAGTCTGTGAGTTGAATGCACTCATCACACAGAAGTTTCTGAGAATGCTTCTGTCTAGTTTTTAGGTGAAGATATTTCCTTTTCCAGCATAGGCCTCAAAACGCTCCAAATATCCTCTTGCAGATTCTACAAAAAGAGTGTTTTAAAACTGTTCTATCAAAAGGAAGGTTCAACCCTGTGATTTGAATGAATGCATCGTGAAGAACTTTCTGAGAATGCTTCTCTGTAGTTTTTAGGTGAAGATATTCCATATCCCAGCACAGGCCTCGAAGTGCTCCAAATAACCAGTTGCAGACTTTACCAAAAGATTGTTTCAAAACTGCTCTTTCTACAGGTAAGTTCAAGTCTGTGAGTTGAATGCACTCGACACAAAGAAGTTTCTGAGAATGCTTCTGTTCAGTTTTTATGGGAAGATATTTCCTTTTCCAGCATAGGCCTCAAACGGCTCCAAATATCCACTTGCAGATTCTACAAGAAGAGTGTTTCCAAACTTCTCTATCAATTGGTAGGTTCAACTCTGTGAGTTGAATGAACTCATCACAAAGAAGTTTCTGAGAATCCTTCTCTCTAGTTTTTATGTGAAGATATTTCCTTTTCCAACATAGGCCTCAAGGTGCTCCGAATAAACACTTGCAGATTCTACAAACGTAATGTTTCCAAACTGTTCTATCAAAATAAACGTTCAAGTCTGTGAGATGAATGCACTCATCACACAGAAGTTGCTGAGGATGCTTCTGTCTAGTTTTTAGGTGAACATATTTCCTTTTCCAGCATAGGCCTCAAAACGCTCCAAATATCCTCTTGCAGATTCTACAAAAAGAGTGTTTAAAAACTGTTCTATCAAAAGGAAGGTTCAACTCTGTGAGTTGAATGAATGCATCGTGAAGAACTTTCTGAGAATGCTTCTCTGTAGTTTTTAGGTGAAGTTATTCCATATCCCAGCACAGGCCTCGAAGTGCTCCAAATAACCACTTGCAGATTTTACCAAAAGAGTGTTTCAAAACTGCTCTTTCTACAGGTAAGTTCAAGTCTGTGAGTTGAATGCACTCGACACAAAGAAGTTTCTGAGAATGCTTCTGTTCAGTTTTTATGTGAAGATATTTCCTTTTCCAGCATAGGCCCCAAACGGCTCCAAATATCCACTTGCAGATTCTACAAGAAGAGTGTTTCCAAACTTCTCTATCAATTGGTAGGTTCAACTCTGTGAGTTGAATGAACTCATCACAAAGAAGTTTCGGAGAATCCTTCTCTCTAGTTTTTATGTGAAGATATTTCCTTTTCCAACATAGGCCTCAAGGTGCTCCGAATAAACACTTGCAGATTCTACAAACGTAATGTTTCCAAACTGTTCTATCAAAAGAAACGTTCAAGTCTGTGAGATGAATGCACTCATCACACAGAAGTTTCTGAGGATGCTTCTGTCTAGTTTTTAGGTGAACATATTTCCTTTTCCAGCATAGGCCTCAAAACGCTCCAAATATCCTCTTGCAGATTCTACAAAAAGAGTGTTTCAAAAATGTTCTATCAAAAGGAAGGTTCAACTCTGTGAGTTGAATGAATGCATCGTGAAGAACTTTCTGAGAATGCTTCTCTGTAGTTTTTAGGTGAGGATATTCCATATCCCAGCACAGGCCTCGAAGTGCTCCAAATAACCACTTGCAGATTTTACCAAAAGAGTGTTTCAAAACTACTCTTTCTACAGGTAAGTTCAAGTCGGTGAGTTGAATGCACTCGACACAAAGAAGTTTCTGAGAATGCTTCTGTTCAGTTTTTATGTGAAGATATTTCCTTTTCCAGCATAGGCCTCAAACGGCTCCAAATATCCACTTGCAGATTCTACAAAAAGAGTGTTTCCAAACTTCTCTATCAATTAGTAGGTTCAACTCTGTGAGTTGAATGAACTCATCACAAAGAAGTTTCTGAGAATTCTTCTCTCTAGTTTTTATGTGAAGATATTTCCTTTTCCAACATAGGCCTCAAGGTGCTCCGAATAAACACTTGCAGATTCTACAAACGTAATGTTTCCAAACTGTTCTATCAAAAGAAACGTTCAAGTCTGTGAGTTGAATGCACTCATCACACAGAAGTTTCTGAGAATGCTTCTGTCTAGTTTTTAGGTGAAGATATTTCCTTTTCCAGCATAGGCCTCAAAACGCTCCAAATATCCTCCTGCAGACTCTACAAAAAGAGTGTTTCAAAACTGTTCTATCAAAAGGAAGGTTCAACTCTGTGAGTTGAATGAATGCATCATGAAGTACTTTCTGAGAATGCTTCTCTGTAGTTTTTAGGTGAAGATATTCCATATCAAAGCACAGGCCTCGAAGTGCTCCAAATAACCACTTGCAGATTTTACCAAAAGAGTGTTTCAAAACTGCTCTTTCTACAAGAAAGTTCAAGTCTGTGAGTTGAATGCACTCAACACAAAGAAGTTTCTGAGAATGCTTCTGTTCAGTTATTATGTGAAGATATTTCCTTTTCCAGCATAGGCCTCAAACGGCTCCAAATATCCACTTGCAGATTCTACAAAAAGAGTGTTTCCAAACTTCTCTATCAATTGGTAGGTTCCACTCTGTGAGTTGAATGAACTCATCACAAAGAAGTTTCTGAGAATCCTTCTGTCTAGTTTTTATGTGAAGATATTTCCTTTTCCAACATAGGCCTCAAGGTGCTCCGAATAAACACTTGCAGATTCTACAAACGTAATGTTTCCAAACTGTTCTATCAAAAGAAACGTTCAAGTCTGTGAGGTGAATGCACTCATCACACAGAAGTTTCTGAGGATGCTTCTGTCTAGTTTTTAGGTGAAGATATTTCCTTTTCCAGCATAGGCCTCAAAACGCTCCAAATATCCTCTTGCAGATTCTACAAAAAGAGTGTTTCAAAACTGTTCTATCAAAAGGAAGGTTCAACTCTGTGAGTTGAATGAATGCATCGTGAAGAACTTTCTGAGAATGCTTCTCTGTAGTTTTTAGGTGAAGATATTCCATATCCAGGCACAGGCCTCGAAGTGCTCCAAATAACCATTGCAGATTTACCAAGAGAGTGTTTCAAAACTGCTCTTTCTACAGGTAAGTTCAAGGCTGTGAGTTGAATGCACTCGACACAAAGAAGTTTCTGAGAATGCTTCTGTCTAGTTTTTAGGTGAAGATATTTCCTTTTCCAGCATAGGCCTCAAATCGCTCCAAATATCCTCTTGCAGATTCTACAAAAAGAGTGTTTCAAAACTGTTCTTTCAAAAGGAAGGTTCAACTCTGTGAGTTGAATGAATGCATCATGAAGAACTTTCTGAGAATGCTTCTCTGTAGTTTTTAGGTGAGGATATTCCATATCCCAGCACAGGCCTCGAACTGCTCCAAATAACCACTTGCAGGTTTTACCAAAAGAGTGTTTCAAAACTGCTCTTTCTACAGGTAAGTTCAAGTCGGTGAGTTGAATGCACTCGACACAAAGAAGTTTCTGAGAATGCTTCTGTTCAGTTTTTATGTGAAGATATTTCCTTTTCCAGCATAGGCCTCAAACGGCTCCAAATATCCACTTGCAGATTCTACAAAAAGAGTGTTTCCAAACTTCTCTATCAATTGGTAGGTTCAACTCTGTGAGTTGAATGAACTCATCACAAAGAAGTTTCTGAGAATCCTTCTCTCTAGCTTTTATGTGAAGATATTTCCTTTTCCAACATAGGCCTCAAGGTGCTCCGAATAAACACTTGCAGATTCTACAAACGTAATGTTTCCAAACTGTTCTATCAAAAGAAACGTTCAAGTCTGTGAGATGAATGCACTCATCACCCAGAAGTTTCTGAGGATGCTTCTGTCTAGTTTTTAGGTGAAGATATTTCCTTTTCCAGCATAGGCCTCAAAACGCTCCAAATATCCTCTTGCAGATTCTACAAAAAGAGTGTTTCAAAACTGTTCTATCAAAAGGAAGGTTCAACTCTGTGAGTTGAATGAATGCATCGTGAAGAACTTTCTGAGAATGCTTCTCTGTAGTTTTTAGGTGAAGATATTCCATATCCCAGCACAGGCCTCGAAGTGCTCCAAATAACCATTGCAGATTTTACCAAAAGAGTGTTTCAAAACTGCTCTTTCTACAGGTAAGTTCAAGTCTGTGAGTTGAATGCACTCAACTCAAAGAAGCTTCAGAGAATTCTTCTGTTCAGTTTTTATGTGAAGATATTTCCTTTTCCAGCATAGGCCTCAAACGGCTCCAAATATCCACTTGCAGATTCTACAAAAAGAGTGTTTCCAAATTTCTCTATCATCAATTGGTAGGTTCAACTCTGTGAGTTGAATGAACTCATCACAAAGAAGTTTCTGAGAATCCTTCTCTCTAGTTTTTATGTGAAGATATTTCCTTTTCCAACATAGGCCTCAAGGTGCTCCGAATAAACACTTGCAGATTCTACAAACGTAATGTTTCCAAACTGTTCTATCAAAATAAACGTTCAAGTCTGTGAGATGAATGCACTCATCACACAGAAGTTGCTGAGGATGCTTCTGTCTAGTTTTTAGGTGAAAATATTTCCTTTTCCAGCATAGGCCTCAAAACGCTCCAAATATCCTCTTGCAGATTCTACAAAAAGAGTGTTTCAAAACTGTTCTATCAAAAGGAAGGTTCAACTCTGTGAGATGAATGAATGCATCGTGAAGAACTTTCTGAGAATGCTTCTCTGTAGTTTTTAGGTGAAGTTATTCCATATCCCAGCACAGGCCTCGAAGTGCTCCAAATAACCACTTGCAGATTTTACCAAAAGAGTGTTTCAAAACTGCTCTTTCTACAGGTAAGTTCAAGTCTGTGAGTTGAATGCACTCAACACAAAGAAGTTTCTGAGAATGCTTCTGTTCAGTTTTATGTGAAGATATTTCCTTTTCCAGCATAGGCCTCAAACGGCTCCAAATATCCACTTGCAGATTCTACAAAAAGAGTGTTTCCAAACTTCTCTATCAATTGGTAGGTTCAACTCTGTGAGTTGAAAGAACTCATCGCAAAGAAGTTTCTGAGAATCCTTCTCTCTAGTTTTTATGTGAAGATATTTCCTTTTCCAACATAGGCCTCAAGGTGCTCCGAATAAACACTTGCAGATTCTACAAACGTAATGTTTCAAAACTGTTCTATCAAAAGAAACGTTCAAGTCTGTGAGTTGAATGCACTCATCGCACAGAAGTTTCTAAGAATACTTCTGTCTTGTTTTTAGGTGAAGATATTTCCTTTTCCAGCATAGGGCTCAAAAAGCTCCAAATATCCTCTTGCAGATTCTACAAAAAGAGTGTTTCAAAACTGTTCTATCAAAAGGAAGTTTCAACTCTGTGAGTAGAATGAATGCATCATGAAGAACTTTCTGAGAATGCTTCTCTGTAGTTTTTAGGTGAAGATATTCCATATCAAAGCACAGGCCTCGAAGTGCTCCAAATAACCACTTGCAGATTTTACCAAAAGAGTGTTTCAAAACTGCTCTTTCTACAGGTAAGTTCAAGTCTGTGAGTTGAATGCACTCAACACAAGGAAGTTTCTGAGAATGCTGCTGTTCAGTTTTTATGTGAAGATATTTCCTTTTCCAGCATCGGCCTCAAACGGCTCCAAATATCCACTTGCAGATTCTACAAAAAGAGTGTTTCCAAACTTCTCTATCAATTGGTACGTTCAACTCTGTGAGTTGAATGAACTCATCACAAAGAAATTTCTGAGAATCCTTCTCTCTAGTTTTTATGTGAAGATATTTCCTTTTCCAACATAGGCCTCAAGGTGCTCCGAATAAACACTTGCAGATTCTACAAACGTAATGTTTCCAAACTGTTCTATCAAAAGAAACGTTCAAGTCTGTGAGTTGAATGCACTCATCACACAGAAGTTTCTGAGAATGCTTCTGTCTAGTTTTTAGGTGAAGATATTTCCTTTTCCAGCATAGGCCTCAAAACGCTCCAAATATCCTCTTGCAGATTCTACAAAAAGAGTGGTTCAAAACTGTTCTATCAAAAGGAAGGTTCAACCCTGTGAGTTGAATGAATGCATCGTGAAGAACTTTCTGAGAATGCTTCTCTGTAGTTTTTAGGTGAAGATATTCCATATCCCAGCACAGGCCTCGAAGAGCTCCAAATAACCAGTTGCAGACTTTACCAAAAGAGTGTTTCAAAACTGCTCTTTCTACAGGTAAGTTCAAGTCTGTGAGTTGAATGCACTCGACACAAAGAAGTTTCTGAGAATGCTTCTGTTCAGTTTTTATGTGAAGATAATTCCTTTTCCAGCATAGGCCACAAACGGCTCCAAATATCCACTTGCAGATTCTACAAGAAGAGTGTTTCCAAACTTCTCTATCAATTGGTAGGTTCAACTCTGTGAGTTGAATGAACTCATCACAAAGAAGTTTCTGAGAATCCTTCTCTCTAGTTTTTATGTGAAGATATTTCCTTTTCCAACATAGGCCTCAAGGTGCTCCGAATAAACACTTGCAGATTCTACAAACGTAATGTTTCCAAACTGTTCTATCAAAAGAAACGTTCAAGTCTGTGAGATGAATGCACTCATCACACAGAAGTTTCTGAGGATGCTTCTGTCTAGTTTTTAGGTGAAGATATTTCCTTTTCCAGCATAGGCCTCAAAACGCTCCAAATATCCTCTTGCAGATTCTACAAAAAGAGTGTTTCAAAAATGTTCTATCAAAAGGAAGGTTCAACTCTGTGAGTTGAAT
This sequence comes from Pongo pygmaeus, assembly GCF_028885625.2. Taxonomy (NCBI): domain Eukaryota; kingdom Metazoa; phylum Chordata; class Mammalia; order Primates; family Hominidae; genus Pongo; species Pongo pygmaeus. Next base: position 23,335,657 of record NC_072387.2, on the reverse strand, counting down.
GAATGCATCATGAAGAACTTTCTGAGAAAGCTTCTCTGTAGTTTTTAGGTGAAGATATTCCATATCCCAGCACAGGCCTCGAAGTGCTCCAAATAACCACTTGCAGATTTTACCAAAAGAGTGTTTCAAAACTACTCTTTCTACAGGTAAGTTCAAGTCGGTGAGTTGAATGCACTCGACACAAAGAAGTTTCTGAGAATGCTTCTGTTCAGTTTTTATGTGAAGATATTTCCTTTTCCAGCATAGGCCTCAAACGGCTCCAAATATCCACTTGCAGATTCTACAAAAAGAGTGTTTCCAAACTTCTCTATCAATTGGTAGGTTCAACTCTGTGAGTTGAATGAACTCATCGCAAAGAAGTTTCTGAGAATCCTTCTCTCTAGTTTTTATGTGAAGATATTTCCTTTTCCAACATAGGCCTCAAGGTGCTCCGAATAAACACTTCCAGATTCTACAAACGTAATGTTTCCAAACTGTTCTATCAAAAGAATCGTTCAAGTCTGTGAGTTGAATGCACTCATCACATAGAAGTTTCTGAGAATGCTTCTGTCTAGTTTTTAGGTGAAGATATTTCCTTTTCCAGCATAGGCCTCAAAACGCTCCAAATATCCTCTTGCAGATTCTACAAAAAGAGTGTTTCAAAACTGTTCTATCAAAAGGAAGGTTCAACTCTGTGAGTTGAATGAATGCATCGTGAAGAACTTTCTGAGAATGCTTCTCTGTAGTTTTTAGGTGAGGATATTCCATATCCCAGCACAGGCCTCGAAGTGCTCCAAATAACCACTTGCAGATTTTACCAAAAGAGTGTTTCAAAACTGCTCTTTCTACAGGTAAGTTCAAGTCTGTGAGTTGAATGCACTCGACACAAAGAAGTTTCTGAGAATGCTTCTGTTCAGTTTTTATGTGAAGATATTTCCTTTTCCAGCATAGGCCTCAAACGGCTCCAAATATCCACTTGCAGATTCTACAAAAAGAGTGTTTCCAAACTTCTCTATCAATTAGTAGGTTCAACTCTGTGAGTTGAATGAACTCATCACAAAGAAGTTTCTGAGAATTCTTCTCTCTAGTTTTTATGTGAAGATATTTCCTTTTCCAACATAGGCCTCAAGGTGCTCCGAATAAACACTTGCAGATTCTACAAACGTAATGTTTCCAAACTGTTCTATCAAAAGAAACGTTCAAGTCTGTGAGTTGAATGCACTCATCACACAGAAGTTTCTGAGGATGCTTCTGTCTAGTTTTTAGGTGAAGATATTTCCTTTTCCAGCATAGGCCTCAAAACGCTCCAAATATCCTCCTGCAGACTCTACAAAAAGAGTGTTTCAAAACTGTTCTATCAAAAGGAAGGTTCAACTCTGTGAGTTGAATGAATGCATCATGAAGTACTTTCTGAGAATGCTTCTCTGTAGTTTTTAGGTGAAGATATTCCATATCAAAGCACAGGCCTCGAAGTGCTCCAAATAACCACTTGCAGATTTTACCAAAAGAGTGTTTCAAAACTGCTCTTTCTACAAGAAAGTTCAAGTCTGTGAGTTGAATGCACTCAACACAAAGAAGTTTCTGAGAATGCTTCTGTTCAGTTTTTATGTGAAGATATTTCCTTTTCCAGCATAGGCCTCAAACGGCTCCAAATATCCACTTGCAGATTCTACAAAAAGAGTGTTTCCAAACTTCTCTATCAATTGGTAGGTTCCACTCTGTGAGTTGAATGAACTCATCACAAAGAAGTTTCTGAGAATCCTTCTGTCTAGTTTTTATGTGAAGATATTTCCTTTTCCAACATAGGCCTCAAGGTGCTCCGAATAAACACTTGCAGATTCTACAAACGTAATATTTCCAAACTGTTCTATCAAAAGAAACGTTCAAGTCTGTGAGATGAATGCACTCATCACACAGAAGTTTCTGAGGATGCTTCTGTCTAGTTTTTAGGTGAAGATATTTCCTTTTCCAGCATAGGCCTCAAAACGCTCCAAATATCCTCTTGCAGATTCTACAAAAAGAGTGTTTCAAAACTGTTCTATCAAAAGGAAGGTTCAACTCTGTGAGTTGAATGAATGCATCGTGAAGAACTTTCTGAGAATGCTTCTCTGTAGTTTTTAGGTGAAGATATTCCATATCCAGGCACAGGCCTCGAAGTGCTCCAAATAACCATTGCAGATTTACCAAGAGAGTGTTTCAAAACTGCTCTTTCTACAGGTAAGTTGAAGGCTGTGAGTTGAATGCACTCAACACAAAGAAGTTTCTGAGAATGCTTCTGTTCAGTTTTTATGTGAAGATATTTCCTTTTCCAACATCGGCCTCAAACGGCTCCAAATATCCACTTGCAGATTCTACAAAAAGAGTGTTTCCAAACTTCTCTATCAATTGGTAGGTTCCACTCTGTGAGTTGAATGAACTCATCGCAAAGAAGTTTCCGAGAATCCTTCTCTCTAGTTTTTATGTGAAGATATTTCCTTTTCCAACATAGGCCTCAAGGTGCTCCGAATAAACACTTGCAGATTCTACAAACGTAATGTTTCCAAACTGTTCTATCAAAAGAAACGTTCAAGTCTGTGAGTTGAATGCACTCATCACACAGAAGTTTCTGAGAATGCTTCTGTCTAGTTTTTAGGTGAAGATATTTCCTTTTCCAGCATAGGCCTCAAAACGCTCCAAATATCCTCTTGCAGATTCTACAAAAAGAGTGTTTCAAAACTGTTCTTTCAAAAGGAAGGTTCAACTCTGTGAGTTGAATGAATGCATCATGAAGAACTTTCTGAGAATGCTTCTCTGTAGTTTTTAGGTGAGGATATTCCATATCCCAGCACAGGCCTCGAACTGCTCCAAATAACCACTTGCAGGTTTTACCAAAAGAGTGTTTCAAAACTGCTCTTTCTACAGGTAAGTTCAAGTCTGTGAGTTGAATGCACTCGACACAAAGAAGTTTCTGAGAATGCTTCTGTTCAGTTTTTATGTGAAGATATTTCCTTTTCCAGCATAGGTCTCAAACGGCTCCAAATATCCACTTGCAGATTCTACAAAAAGAGTGTTTCCAAACTTCTCTATCAATTAGTAGGTTCAACTCTGTGAGTTGAATGAACTCATCACAAAGAAGTTTCTGAGAATCCTTCTCTCTAGTTTTTATGTGAAGATATTTCCTTTTCCAACATAGGCCTCAAGGTGCTCCGAATAAACACTTGCAGATTCTACAAACGTAATGTTTCCAAACTGTTCTATCAAAAGAAACGTTCAAGTCTGTGAGATGAATGCACTCACCACACAGAAGTTTCTGAGGATGCTTCTGTCTAGTTTTTAGGTGAAGATATTTCCTTTTCCAGCATAGGCCTCAAAACGCTCCAAATATCCTCTTGCAGATTCTACAAAAAGAGTGTTTCAAAACTGTTCTTTCAAAAGGAAGGTTCAACTCTGTGAGTTGAATGAATGCATTGTGAAGAACTTTCTGAGAATGCTTCTCTGTAGTTTTTAGGTGAAGATATTCCATATCCCAGCACAGGCCTCGAAGTGCTCGAAATAACCACTTGCAGATTTTACCAAAAGAGTGTTTCAATACTGCTCTTTCTACAGGTAAGTTCAAGTCTGTGAGTTGAATGCACTCAACACAAAGAAGTTTCTGAGAATACTTCTGTTCAGTTTTTATGTGAAGATATTTCCTTTTCCAGCATCGGCCTCAAAGGGCCCCAAATATCCACTGGCAGATTCTACAAAAAGTGTTTCCAAACTTCTCTATCAATTGGTATGTTCCACTCTGTGAGTTGAATGAACTCATCACAAAGAAGTTTCTGAGAATCGTTCTCTCTGGTTTTTATGTGAAGATATTTCCTTTTCCAACATAGGCCTCAAGGTGCTCCGAATAAACACTTGCAGATTCTACAACCGTAATGTTTCCAAACTGTTCTATCACAAGAAACGTTCAAGTCTGTGAGTTGAATGCACTCATCACACAGAAGTTTCTGAGGATGCTTCTGTCTAGTTTTTAGGTGAAGATATTTCCTTTTCCAGCATAGGCCTCAAAACGCTCCAAATATCCTCTTGCAGATTCTACAAAAAGAGTGTTTCAAAAATGTTCTATCAAAAGGAAGGTTCAACTCTGTGAGTTGAATGAATGCATCCTGAAGTACTTTCTTAGAATGCTTCTCTGTAGTTTTTAGGTGAAGATATTCCATATCCCAGCACAGGCCTCGAAGTGCTCCAAATAACCACTTGCAGATTTTACCAAAAGAGTGTTTCAAAACTGCTCTTTCTACAGGTAAGTTCAAGTCTGTGAGTTAAATGCACTCAACACAAAGAAGTTTCTGAGAATGCTTCTGTTCAGTTTTTATGTGAAGATATTTCCTTTTCCAGCATAGGCCTCAAACGGCTCCAAATATCCACTTGCAGATTCTACAAAAAGAGTGTTTCCAAACTTCTCTATCAATTGGTAGGTTCCACTCTGTGAGTTGAATGAACTCATCACAAAGAAGTTTCTGAGAATCGTTCTCTCTAGTTTTTATGTGGAGATATTTCCTTTTCCAACATAGGCCTCAAGGTGCTCCGAATAAACACTTGCAGATTCTACAAACGTAATGTTTCCAAACTGTTCTATCAAAAGAAACGTTCAAGTCTGTGAGTTGAATGCACTCATCACACAGAAGTTTCTGAGGATGCTTCTGTCTAGTTTTTAGGTGAAGATATTTCCTTTTCCAGCATAGGCCTCAAAACGCTCCAAATATCCTCTTGCAGATTCTACAAAAAGAGTGTTTCAAAACTGTTCTATCAAAAGGAAGGTTCAACTCTGTGAGTTGAATGAATGCATCGTGAAGAACTTTCTGAGAATGCTTCTCTGTAGTTTTTAGGTGAAGATATTCCATATCCCAGCACAGGCCTCGAAGTGCTCCAAATAACCACTTGCAGATTTTACCAAAAGAGTGTTTCAAAACTGCTCTTTCTACTGGTAAGTTCAAGTCTGTGAGTTGAATGCACTCAACACAAAGAAGTTTCTGAGAATGCTTCTGTTCAGTTTTTATGTGAAGATATTTCCTTTTCCAGCATAGGCCTCAAACGGCTCCAAATATCCACTTGCAGATTCTACAAAAAGTGTTTCCAAACTTCTCTATCAATTGGTATGTTCCACTCTGTGAGTTGAATGAACTCATCACAAAGAAGTTTCTGAGAATCCTTCTCTCTGGTTTTTATGTGAAGATATATCCTTTTCCAACATAGGCCTCAAGGTGCTCCGAATAAACACTTGCAGATTCTACAAACGTAATGTTTCCAAACTGTTCTATCACAAGAAACGTTCAAGTCTGTGAGTTGAATGCACTCATCACACAGAAGTTTCTGAGGATGCTTCTGTCTAGTTTTTAGGTGAAGATATTTCCTTTTCCAGCATAGGCCTCAAAACGCTCCAAATATCCTCTTGCAGATTCTACAAAAAGAGTGTTTCAAAACTGTTCTATCAAAAGGAAGGTTCAACTCTGTGAGTTGAATGAATGCATCGTGAAGAACTTTCTGAGAATGCTTCTCTGTAGTTTTTAGGTGAAGATATTCCATATCCCAGCACAGGCCTCGAAGTGCTCCAAATAACCACTTGCAGATTTTACCAAAAGAGTGTTTCAAAACTGCTCTTTCTACAGGTAAGTTCAAGTCTGTGAGTTGAATGCACTCAACACAAAGAAGTTTCTGAGAATGCTTCTGTTCAGTTTTTATGTGAAGATATTTCCTTTTCCAGCATAGGCCTCAAATGGCTCCAAATATCCACTTGCAGATTCTACAAAAAGAGTGTTTCCAAACTTCTCTATCAATTGGTAGGTTCCACTCTGTGAGTTGAATGAACTCATCACAAAGAAGTTTCTGAGAATCCTTCTGTCTAGTTTTTATGTGAAGATATTTCCTTTTCCAACATAGGCCTCAAGGTGCTCCGAATAAACACTTGCAGATTCTACAAACGTAATGTTTCCAAACTGTTCTATCAAAAGAAACGTTCAAGTCTGTGAGATGAATGCACTCATCACACAGAAGTTTCTGAGGATGCTTCTGTCTAGTTTTTAGGTGAAGATATTTCCTTTTCCAGCATAGGCCTCAAAACGCTCCAAATATCCTCTTGCAGATTCTACAAAAAGAGTGTTTCAAAACTGTTCTATCAAAAGGAAGGTTCAACTCTGTGAGTTGAATGAATGCATCGTGAAGAACTTTCTGAGAATGCTTCTCTGTAGTTTTTAGGTGAAGATATTCCATATCCAGGCACATTCCTCGAAGTGCTCCAAATAACCATTGCAGATTTACCAAGAGAGTGTTTCAAAACTGCTCTTTCTACAGGTAAGTTCAAGGCTGTGAGTTGAATGCACTCAACACAAAGAAGTTTCTGAGAATGCTTCTGTTCAGTTTTTATGTGAAGATATTTCCTTTTCCAACATCGGCCTCAAACGGCTCCAAATATCCACTTGCAGATTCTACAAAAAGAGTGTTTCCAAACTTCTCTATCAATTGGTAGGTTCCACTCTGTGAGTTGAATGAACTCATCACAAAGAAGTTTCCGAGAATCCTTCTCTCTAGTTTTTATGTGAAGATATTTCCTTTTCCAACATAGGCCTCAAGGTGCTCCGAATAAACACTTGCAGATTCTACAAACGTAATGTTTCCAAACTGTTCTATCAAAAGAAACGTTCAAGTCTGTGAGGTGAATGCACTCATCACACAGAAGTTTCTGAGAATGCTTCTGTCTAGTTTTTAGGTGAAGATATTTCCTTTTCCAGCATAGGCCTCAAAACGCTCCAAATATCCTCTTGCAGATTCTACAAAAAGAGTGTTTCAAAACTGTTCTTTCAAAAGGAAGGTTCAACTCTGTGAGTTGAATGAATGCATCATGAAGAACTTTCTGAGAATGCTTCTCTGTAGTTTTTAGGTGAGGATATTCCATATCCCAGCACAGGCCTCGAACTGCTCCAAATAACCACTTGCAGGTTTTACCAAAAGAGTGTTTCAAAACTGCTCTTTCTACAGGTAAGTTCAAGTCTGTGAGTTGAATGCACTCGACACAAAGAAGTTTCTGAGAATGCTTCTGTTCAGTTTTTATGTGAAGATATTTCCTTTTCCAGCATAGGTCTCAAACGGCTCCAAATATCCACTTGCAGATTCTACAAAAAGAGTGTTTCCAAACTTCTCTATCAATTAGTAGGCTCAACTCTGTGAGTTGAATGAACTCATCACAAAGAAGTTTCTGAGAATCCTTCTCTCTAGTTTTTATGTGAAGATATTTCCTTTTCCAACATAGGCCTCAAGGTGCTCCGAATAAACACTTGCAGATTCTACAAACGTAATGTTTCCAAACTGTTCTATCAAAAGAAACGTTCAAGTCTGTGAGATGAATGCACTCACCACACAGAAGTTTCTGAGGATGCTTCTGTCTAGTTTTTAGGTGAAGATATTTCCTTTTCCAGCATAGGCCTCAAAACGCTCCAAATATCCTCTTGCAGATTCTACAAAAAGAGTGTTTCAAAACTGTTCTTTCAAAAGGAAGGTTCAACTCTGTGAGTTGAATGAATGCATCGTGAAGAACTTTCTGAGAATGCTTCTCTGTAGTTTTTAGGTGAAGATATTCCATATCCCAGCACAGGCCTCGAAGTGCTCGAAATAACCACTTGCAGATTTTACCAAAAGAGTGTTTCAATACTGCTCTTTCTACAGGTAAGTTCAAGTCTGTGAGTTGAATGCACTCAACACAAAGAAGTTTCTGAGAATACTTCTGTTCAGTTTTTATGTGAAGATATTTCCTTTTCCAGCATCGGCCTCAAAGGGCCCCAAATACCCACTGGCAGATTCTACAAAAAGTGTTTCCAAACTTCTCTATCAATTGGTATGTTCCACTCTGTGAGTTGAATGAACTCATCACAAAGAAGTTTCTGAGAATCCTTCTCTCTGGTTTTTATGTGAAGATATTTCCTTTTCCAACATAGGCCTCAAGGTGCTCCGAATAAACACTTGCAGATTCTACAACCGTAATGTTTCCAAACTGTTCTATCACAAGAAACGTTCAAGTCTGTGAGTTGAATGCACTCATCACACAGAAGTTTCTGAGGATGCTTCTGTCTAGTTTTTAGGTGAAGATATTTCCTTTTCCAGCATAGGCCTCAAAACGCTCCAAATATCCTCTTGCAGATTCTACAAAAAGAGTGTTTCAAAAATGTTCTATCAAAAGGAAGGTTCAACTCTGTGAGTTGAATGAATGCATCCTGAAGTACTTTCTTAGAATGCTTCTCTGTAGTTTTTAGGTGAAGATATTCCATATCCCAGCACAGGCCTCGAAGTGCTCCAAATAACCACTTGCAGATTTTACCAAAAGAGTGTTTCAAAACTGCTCTTTCTACAGGTAAGTTCAAGTCTGTGAGTTAAATGCACTCAACACAAAGAAGTTTCTGAGAATGCTTCTGTTCAGTTTTTATGTGAAGATATTTCCTTTTCCAGCATAGGCCTCAAACGGCTCCAAATATCCACTTGCAGATTCTACAAAAAGAGTGTTTCCAAACTTCTCTATCAATTGGTAGGTTCAACTCTGTGAGTTGAATGAACTCATCACAAAGAAGTTTCTGAGAATCGTTCTCTCTAGTTTTTATGTGGAGATATTTCCTTTTCCAACATAGGCCTCAAGGTGCTCCGAATAAACACTTGCAGATTCTACAAACGTAATGTTTCCAAACTGTTCTATCAAAAGAAACGTTCAAGTCTGTGAGTTGAATGCACTCATGACACAGAAGTTTCTGAGGATGCTTCTGTCTAGTTTTTAGGTGAAGATATTTCCTTTTCCAGCATAGGCCTCAAAACGCTCCAAATATCCTCTTGCAGATTCTACAAAAAGAGTGTTTCAAAACTGTTCTATCAAAAGGAAGGTTCAACTCTGTGAGTTGAATGAATGCATCGTGAAGAACTTTCTGAGAATGCTTCTCTGTAGTTTTTAGGTGAAGATATTCCATATCCCAGCACAGGCCTCGAAGTGCTCCAAATAACCACTTGCAGATTTTACCAAAAGAGTGTTTCAAAACTGCTCTTTCTACTGGTAAGTTCAAGTCTGTGAGTTGAATGCACTCAACACAAAGAAGTTTCTGAGAATGCTTCTGTTCAGTTTTTATGTGAAGATATTTCCTTTTCCAGCATAGGCCTCAAACGGCTCCAAATATCCACTTGCAGATTCTACAAAAAGTGTTTCCAAACTTCTCTATCAATTGGTATGTTCCACTCTGTGAGTTGAATGAACTCATCACAAAGAAGTTTCTGAGAATCCTTCTCTCTGGTTTTTATGTGAAGATATATCCTTTTCCAACATAGGCCTCAAGGTGCTCCGAATAAACACTTGCAGATTCTACAAACGTAATGTTTCCAAACTGTTCTATCACAAGAAACGTTCAAGTCTGTGAGTTGAATGCACTCATCACACAGAAGTTTCTGAGGATGCTTCTGTCTAGTTTTTAGGTGAAGATATTTCCTTTTCCAGCATAGGCCTCAAAACGCTCCAAATATCCTCTTGCAGATTCTACAAAAAGAGTGTTTCAAAACTGTTCTATCAAAAGGAAGGTTCAACTCTGTGAGTTGAATGAATGCATCGTGAAGAACTTTCTGAGAATGCTTCTCTGTAGTTTTTAGGTGAAGATATTCCATATCCCAGCACAGGCCTCGAAGTGCTCCAAATAACCACTTGCAGATTTTACCAAAAGAGTGTTTCAAAACTGCTCTTTCTACAGGTAAGTTCAAGTCTGTGAGTTGAATGCACTCAACACAAAGAAGTTTCTGAGAATGCTTCTGTTCAGTTTTTATGTGAAGATATTTCCTTTTCCAGCATCGGCCTCAAACGGCTCCAAATATCCACTTGCAGATTCTAGAAAAAGAGTGTTTCCAAACTTCTCTATCAATTGGTAGGTTCAACTCTGTGAGTTGAATGAACTCATCACAAAGAAGTTTCTGAGAGTCCTTCTCTCTCGTTTTTACGTGAAGATATTTCCTTTTCCAACATAGGCCTCAAGGTGCTCCGAATAAACACTTGCAGATTCTACAAACGTAATGTTTCCAAACTGTTCTATCAAAAGAAACGTTCAAGTCTGTGAGTTGAATGCACTCATCGCACAGAAGTTTCTAAGAATACTTCTGTCTTGTTTTTAGGTGAAGATATTTCCTTTTCCAGCATAGGGCTCAAAAAGCTCCAAATATCCTCTTGCAGATTCTACAAAAGGAGTGTTTCAAAACTGTTCTATCAAAAGGAAGGTTCAACTCTGTGGGTAGAATGAATGCATCGTGAAGAACTTTCTGAGAATGCTTCTCTGTAGTTTTTAGGTGAAGATATTCCATATCCCAGCACAGGCCTCGAAGTGCTCCAAATAACCACTTGCAGATTTTACCAAAAGAGTGTTTCAAAACTGCTCTTTCTACAGGTAAGTTCAAGTCTGTGAGTTGTATGCACTCAACACAAGGAAGTTTCTGAGAATGCTGCTGTTCAGTTTTTATGTGAAGATATTTCCTTTTCCAGCATCGGCCTCAAACGGCTCCAAATATCCACTTGCAGATTCTACAAAAAGAGTGTTTCCAAACTTCTCTATCAATTGGTACGTTCAACTCTGTGAGTTGAATGAACTCATCACAAAGAAGTTTCTGAGAATCCTTCTCTCTAGTTTTTATGTGAAGATATTTCCTTTTCCAACATAGGCCTCAAGGTGCTCCGAATAAACACTTGCAGATTCTACAAACGTAATGTTTCAAAACTGTTCTATCAAAAGAAACGTTCAAGTCTGTGAGTTGAATGCACTCATCACACAGAAGTTTCTGAGAATGCTTCTGTCTAGTTTTTAGGTGAAGATATTTCCTTTTCCAGCATAGGCCTCAAAACGCTCCAAATATCCTCTTGCAGATTCTACAAAAAGAGTGTTTTAAAACTGTTCTATCAAAAGGAAGGTTCAACCCTGTGATTTGAATGAATGCATCGTGAAGAACTTTCTGAGAATGCTTCTCTGTAGTTTTTAGGTGAAGATATTCCATATCCCAGCACAGGCCTCGAAGTGCTCCAAATAACCAGTTGCAGACTTTACCAAAAGAGTGTTTCAAAACTGCTCTTTCTACAGGTAAGTTCAAGTCTGTGAGTTGAATGCACTCGACACAAAGAAGTTTCTGAGAATGCTTCTGTTCAGTTTTTATGGGAAGATATTTCCTTTTCCAGCATAGGCCTCAAACGGCTCCAAATATCCACTTGCAGATTCTACAAGAAGAGTGTTTCCAAACTTCTCTATCAATTGGTAGGTTCAACTCTGTGAGTTGAATGAACTCATCACAAAGAAGTTTCTGAGAATCCTTCTCTCTAGTTTTTATGTGAAGATATTTCCTTTTCCAACATAGGCCTCAAGGTGCTCCGAATAAACACTTGCAGATTCTACAAACGTAATGTTTCCAAACTGTTCTATCAAAATAAACGTTCAAGTCTGTGAGATGAATGCACTCATCACACAGAAGTTGCTGAGGATGCTTCTGTCTAGTTTTTAGGTGAACATATTTCCTTTTCCAGCATAGGCCTCAAAACGCTCCAAATATCCTCTTGCAGATTCTACAAAAAGAGTGTTTAAAAACTGTTCTATCAAAAGGAAGGTTCAACTCTGTGAGTTGAATGAATGCATCGTGAAGAACTTTCTGAGAATGCTTCTCTGTAGTTTTTAGGTGAAGTTATTCCATATCCCAGCACAGGCCTCGAAGTGCTCCAAATAACCACTTGCAGATTTTACCAAAAGAGTGTTTCAAAACTGCTCTTTCTACAGGTAAGTTCAAGTCTGTGAGTTGAATGCACTCGACACAAAGAAGTTTCTGAGAATGCTTCTGTTCAGTTTTTATGTGAAGATATTTCCTTTTCCAGCATAGGCCCCAAACGGCTCCAAATATCCACGTGCAGATTCTACAAGAAGAGTGTTTCCAAACTTCTCTATCAATTGGTAGGTTCAACTCTGTGAGTTGAATGAACTCATCACAAAGAAGTTTCGGAGAATCCTTCTCTCTAGTTTTTATGTGAAGATATTTCCTTTTCCAACATAGGCCTCAAGGTGCTCCGAATAAACACTTGCAGATTCTACAAACGTAATGTTTCCAAACTGTTCTATCAAAAGAAACGTTCAAGTCTGTGAGATGAATGCACTCATCACACAGAAGTTTCTGAGGATGCTTCTGTCTAGTTTTTAGGTGAACATATTTCCTTTTCCAGCATAGGCCTCAAAACGCTCCAAATATCCTCTTGCAGATTCTACAAAAAGAGTGTTTCAAAAATGTTCTATCAAAAGGAAGGTTCAACTCTGTGAGTTGAATGAATGCATCGTGAAGAACTTTCTGAGAATGCTTCTCTGTAGTTTTTAGGTGAGGATATTCCATATCCCAGCACAGGCCTCGAAGTGCTCCAAATAACCACTTGCAGATTTTACCAAAAGAGTGTTTCAAAACTACTCTTTCTACAGGTAAGTTCAAGTCAGTGAGTTGAATGCACTCGACACAAAGAAGTTTCTGAGAATGCTTCTGTTCAGTTTTTATGTGAAGATATTTCCTTTTCCAGCATAGGCCTCAAACGGCTCCAAATATCCACTTGCAGATTCTACAAAAAGAGTGTTTCCAAACTTCTCTATCAATTGGTAGGTTCAACTCTGTGAGTTGAATGAACTCATCACAAAGAAGTTTCTGAGAATCCTTCTCTCTAGTTTTTATGTGAAGATATTTCCTTTTCCAACATAGGCCTCAAGGTGCTCCGAATAAACACTTGCAGATTCTACAAACGTAATGTTTCCAAACTGTTCTATCAAAAGAAACGTTCAAGTCTGTGAGATGAATGCACTCATCACCCAGAAGTTTCTGAGGATGCTTCTGTCTAGTTTTTAGGTGAAGATATTTCCTTTTCCAGCATAGGCCTCAAAACGCTCCAAATATCCTCTTGCAGATTCTACAAAAAGAGTGTTTCAAAACTGTTCTATCAAAAGGAAGGTTCAACTCTGTGAGTTGAATGAATGCATCGTGAAGAACTTTCTGAGAATGCTTCTCTGTAGTTTTTAGGTGAAGATATTCCATATCCCAGCACAGGCCTCGAAGTGCTCAAAATAACCATTGCAGATTTTACCAAAAGAGTGTTTCAAAACTGCTCTTTCTACAGGTAAGTTCAAGTCTGTGAGTTGAATGCACTCAACTCAAAGAAGCTTCTGAGAATTCTTCTGTTCAGTTTTTATGTGAAGATATTTCCTTTTCCAGCATAGGCCTCAAACGGCTCCAAATATCCACTTGCAGATTCTACAAAAAGAGTGTTTCCAAATTTCTCTATCATCAATTGGTAGGTTCAACTCTGTGAGTTGAATGAACTCATCACAAAGAAGTTTCTGAGAATCCTTCTCTCTAGTTTTTATGTGAAGATATTTCCTTTTCCAACATAGGCCTCAAGGTGCTCCGAGTAAACACTTGCAGATTCTACAAACGTAATGTTTCAAAACTGTTCTATCAAAAGAAACGTTCAAGTCTGTGAGTTGAATGCACTCATCACACAGAAGTTTCTGAGGATGCTTCTGTCTAGTTTTTAGGTGAAGATATTTCCTTTTCCAGCATAGGCCTCAAAACGCTCCAAATATCCTCTTGCAGATTCTACAAAAAGAGTGTTTCAAAACTGTTCTATCAAAAGGAAGGTTCAACCCTGTGAGTTGAATGAATGCATCGTGAAGAACTTTCTGAGAATGCTTCTCTGTAGTTTTTAGGTGAAGATATTCCATATCCCAGCACAGGCCTCGAAGTGCTCCAAATAACCAGTTGCAGACGTTACCAAAAGAGTGTTTCAAAACTGCTCTTTCTACAGGTAAGTTCAATTCTGTGAGTTGAATGCACTCGACACAAAGAAGTTTCTGAGAATGCTTCTGTTCAGTTTTTATGGGAAGATATTTCCTTTTCCAGCATAGGCCTCAAACGGCTCCAAATATCCACTTGCAGATTCTACAAGAAGAGTGTTTCCAAACTTCTCTATCAATTGGTAGGTTCAACTCTGTGAGTTGAATGAACTCATCACAAAGAAGTTTCTGAGAATCCTTCTCTCTAGTTTTTATGTGAAGATATTTCCTTTTCCAACATAGGCCTCAAGGTGCTCCGAATAAACACTTGCAGATTCTACAAACGTAATGTTTCCAAACTGTTCTATCAAAATAAACGTTCAAGTCTGTGAGATGAATGCACTCATCACACAGAAGTTGCTGAGGATGCTTCTGTCTAGTTTTTAGGTGAAAATATTTCCTTTTCCAGCATAGGCCTCAAAACGCTCCAAATATCCTCTTGCAGATTCTACAAAAAGAGTGTTTCAAAACTGTTCTATCAAAAGGAAGGTTCAACTCTGTGAGTTGAATGAATGCATCGTGAAGAACTTTCTGAGAATGCTTCTCTGTAGTTTTTAGGTGAAGTTATTCCATATCCCAGCACAGGCCTCGAAGTGCTCCAAATAACCACTTGCAGATTTTACCAAAAGAGTGTTTCAAAACTGCTCTTTCTACAGGTAAGTTCAAGTCTGTGAGTTGAATGCACTCAACACAAAGAAGTTTCTGAGAATGCTTCTGTTCAGTTTTATGTGAAGATACTTCCTTTTCCAGCATAGGCCTCAAACGGCTCCAAATATCCACTTGCAGATTCTACAAAAAGAGTGTTTCCAAACTTCTCTATCAATTGGTAGGTTCAACTCTGTGAGTTGAAAGAACTCATCGCAAAGAAGTTTCTGAGAATCCTTCTCTCTAGTTTTTATGTGAAGATATTTCCTTTTCCAACATAGGCCTCAAGGTGCTCCGAATAAACACTTGCAGATTCTACAAACGTAATGTTTCAAAACTGTTCTATCAAAAGAAACGTTCAAGTCTGTGAGTTGAATGCACTCATCGCACAGAAGTTTCTAAGAATACTTCTGTCTTGTTTTTAGGTGAAGATATTTCCTTTTCCAGCATAGGGCTCAAAAAGCTCCAAATATCCTCTTGCAGATTCTACAAAAAGAGTGTTTCAAAACTGTTCTATCAAAAGGAAGTTTCAACTCTGTGAGTAGAATGAATGCATCATGAAGAACTTTCTGAGAATGCTTCTCTGTAGTTTTTAGGTGAAGATATTCCATATCCCAGAACAGGCCTCGAAGTGCTCCAAATAACCACTTGCAGATTTTACCAAAAGAGTGTTTCAAAACTGCTCTTTCTACAGGTAAGTTCAAGTCTGTGAGTTGAATGCACTCAACACAAGGAAGTTTCTGAGAATGCTGCTGTTCAGTTTTTATGTGAAGATATTTCCTTTTCCAGCATCGGCCTCAAACGGCTCCAAATATCCACTTGCAGATTCTACAAAAAGAGTGTTTCCAAACTTCTCTATCAATTGGTACGTTCAACTCCGTGAGTTGAATGAACTCATCACAAAGAAGTTTCTGAGAATCCTTCTCTCTAGTTTTTATGTGAAGATATTTCCTTTTCCAACATAGGCCTCAAGGTGCTCCGAATAAACACTTGCAGATTCTACAAACGTAATGTTTCAAAACTGTTCTATCAAAAGAAACGTTCAAGTCTGTGAGTTGAATGCACTCATCACACAGAAGTTTCTGAGAATGCTTCTGTCTAGTTTTTAGGTGAAGATATTTCCTTTTCCAGCATAGGCCTCAAAACGCTCCAAATATCCTCTTGCAGATTCTACAAAAAGAGTGTTTCAAAACTGTTCTATCAAAAGGAAGGTTCAACCCTGTGAGTTGAATGAATGCATCGTGAAGAACTTTCTGAGAATGCTTCTCTGTAGTTTTTAGGTGAAGATATTCCATATCCCAGCACAGGCCTCGAAGTGCTCCAAATAACCAGTTGCAGACTTTACCAAAAGAGTGTTTCAAAACTGCTCTTTCTACAGGTAAGTTCAAGTCTGTGAGTTGAATGCACTCGACACAAAGAAGTTTCTGAGAATGCTTCTGTTCAGTTTTTATGGGAAGATATTTCCTTTTCCAGCATAGGCCTCAAACGGCTCCAAATATCCACTTGCAGATTCTACAAGAAGAGTGTATCCAAACTTCTCTATCAATTGGTAGGTTCAACTCTGTGAGTTGAATGAACTCATCACAAAGAAGTTTCTGAGAATCCTTCTCTCTAGTTTTTATGTGAAGATATTTCCTTTTCCAACATAGGCCTCAAGGTGCTCCGAATAAACACTTGCAGATTCTACAAACGTAATGTTTCCAAACTGTTCTATCAAAAGAAACGTTCAAGTCTGTGAGATGAATGCACTCATCACACAGAAGTTTCTGAGGATGCTTCTGTCTAGTTTTTAGGTGAACATATTTCCTTTTCCAGCATAGGCCTCAAAACGCTCCAAATATCCTCTTGCAGATTCTACAAAAAGAGTGTTTCAAAAATGTTCTATCAAAAGGAAGGTTCAACTCTGTGAGTTGAATGAATGCATCGTGAAGAACTTTCTGAGAATGCTTCTCTGTAGTTTTTAGGTGAAGATATTCCATATCCCAGCACAGGCCTCGAAGTGCTCCAAATAACCACTTGCAGATTTTACCAAAAGAGTGTTTCAAAACTACTCTTTCTACAGGTAAGTTCAAGTCGGTGAGTTGAATGCACTCGACACAAAGAAGTTTCTGAGAATGCTTCTGTTCAGTTTTTATGTGAAGATATTTCCTTTTCCAGCATAGGCCTCAAACGGCTCCAAATATCCACTTGCAGATTCTACAAAAAGAGTGTTTCCAAACTTCTCTATCAATTGGTAGATTCAACTCTGTGAGTTGAATGAACTCATCACAAAGAAGTTTCTGAGAATCCTTCTCTCTAGTTTTTATGTGAAGATATTTCCTTTTCCAACATAGGCCTCAAGGTGCTCCGAATAAACACTTGCAGATTCTACAAACGTAATGTTTCCAAACTGTTCTATCAAAAGAAACGTTCAAGTCTGTGAGATGAATGCACTCATCACCCAGAAGTTTCTGAGGATGCTTCTGTCTAGTTTTTAGGTGAAGATATTTCCTTTTCCAGCATAGGCCTCAAAACGCTCCAAATATCCTCTTGCAGATTCTACAAAAAGAGTGTTTCAAAACTGTTCTATCAAAAGGAAGGTTCAACTCTGTGAGTTGAATGAATGCATCGTGAAGAACTTTCTGAGAATGCTTCTCTGTAGTTTTTAGGTGAAGATATTCCATATCCCAGCACAGGCCTCGAAGTGCTCCAAATAACCATTGCAGATTTTACCAAAAGAGTGTTTCAAAACTGCTCTTTCTACAGGTAAGTTCAAGTCTGTGAGTTGAATGCACTCAACTCAAAGAAGCTTCTGAGAATTCTTCTGTTCAGTTTTTATGTGAAGATATTTCCTTTTCCAGCATAGGCCTCAAACGGCTCCAAATATCCACTTGCAGATTCTACAAAAAGAGTGTTTCCAAATTTCTCTATCATCAATTGGTAGGTTCAACTCTGTGAGTTGAATGAACTCATCACAAAGAAGTTTCTGAGAATCCTTCTCTCTAGTTTTTATGTGAAGATATTTCCTTTTCCAACATAGGCCTCAAGGTGCTCCGAGTAAACACTTGCAGATTCTACAAACGTAATGTTTCAAAACTGTTCTATCAAAAGAAACGTTCAAGTCTATGAGTTGAATGCACTCATCACACAGAAGTTTCTGAGGATGGTTCTGTCTAGTTTTTAGGTGAAGATATTTCCTTTTCCAGCATAGGCCTCAAAACGCTCCAAATATCCTCTTGCAGATTCTACAAAAAGAGTGTTTCAAAACTGTTCTATCAAAAGGAAGGTTCAACCCTGTGAGTTGAATGAATGCATCGTGAAGAACTTTCTGAGAATGCTTCTCTGTAGTTTTTAGGTGAAGATATTCCATATCCCAGCACAGGCCTCGAAGTGCTCCAAATAACCAGTTGCAGACTTTACCAAAAGAGTGTTTCAAAACTGCTCTTTCTACAGGTAAGTTCAAGTCTGTGAGTTGAATGCACTCGACACAAAGAAGTTTCTGAGAATGCTTCTGTTCAGTTTTTATGGGAAGATATTTCCTTTTCCAGCATAGGCCTCAAACGGCTCCAAATATCCACTTGCAGATTCTACAAGAAGAGTGTTTCCAAACTTCTCTATCAATTGGAAGGTTCAACTCTGTGAGTTGAATGAACTCATCACAAAGAAGTTTCTGAGAATCCTTCTCTCTAGTTTTTATGTGAAGATATTTCCTTTTCCAACATAGGCCTCAAGGTGCTCCGAATAAACACTTGCAGATTCTACAAACGTAATGTTTCCAAACTGTTCTATCAAAATAAACGTTCAAGTCTGTGAGATGAATGCACTCATCACACAGAAGTTGCTGAGGATGCTTCTGTCTAGTTTTTAGGTGAAAATATTTCCTTTTCCAGCATAGGCCTCAAAACGCTCCAAATATCCTCTTGCAGATTCTACAAAAAGAGTGTTTCAAAACTGTTCTATCAAAAGGAAGGTTCAACTCTGTGAGTTGAATGAATGCATCGTGAAGAACTTTCTGAGAATGCTTCTCTGTAGTTTTTAGGTGAAGTTATTCCATATCCCAGCACAGGCCTCGAAGTGCTCCAAATAACCACTTGCAGATTTTACCAAAAGAGTGTTTCAAAACTGCTCTTTCTACAGGTAAGTTCAAGTCTGTGAGTTGAATGCACTCGACACAAAGAAGTTTCTGAGAATGCTTCTGTTCAGTTTTTATGTGAAGATATTTCCTTTTCCAGCATAGGCCACAAACGGCTCCAAATATCCACTTGCAGATTCTACAAGAAGAGTGTTTCCAAACTTCTCTATCAATTGGTAGGTTCAACTCTGTGAGTTGAATGAACTCATCACAAAGAAGTTTCGGAGAATCCTTCTCTCTAGTTTTTATGTGAAGATATTTCTTTTTCCAACATAGGCCTCAAGGTGCTCCGAATAAACACTTGCAGATTCTACAAACGTAATGTTTCCAAACTGTTCTATCAAAAGAAACGTTCAAGTCTGTGAGATGAATGCACTCATCACACAGAAGTTTCTGAGGATGCTTCTGTCTAGTTTTTAGCTGAACATATTTCCTTTTCCAGCATAGGCCTCAAAACGCTCCAAATATCCTCTTGCAGATTCTACAAAAAGAGTGTTTCAAAAATGTTCTATCAAAAGGAAGGTTCAACTCTGTGAGTTGAATGAATGCATCGTGAAGAAATTTCTGAGAATGCTTCTCTGTAGTTTTTAGGTGAAGATATTCCATATCCCATCACAGGCCTCGAAGTGCTCCAAATAACCACTTGCAGATTTTACCAAAAGAGTGTTTCAAAACTACTCTTTCTACAGGTAAGTTCAAGTCTGTGAGTTGAATGCACTCGACACAAAGAAGTTTCTGAGAATGCTTCTGTTCAGTTTTTATGTGAAGATATTTCCTTTTCCAGCATAGGCCTCAAACGGCTCCAAATATCCACTTGCAGATTCTACAAAAAGAGTGTTTCCAAACTTCTCTATCAATTGGTAGGTTCAACTCTGTGAGTTGAATGAACTCATCACAAAGAAGTTTCTGAGAATCCTTCTCTCTAGTTTTTATGTGAAGATATTTCCTTTTCCAACATAGGCCTCAAGGTGCTCCGAATAAACACTTGCAGATTCTACAAACGTAATGTTTCCAAACTGTTCTATCAAAAGAAACGTTCAAGTCTGTGAGATGAATGCACTCATCACCCAGAAGTTTCTGAGGATGCTTCTGTCTAGTTTTTAGGTGAAGATATTTCCTTTTCCAGCATAGGCCTCAAAACGCTCCAAATATCCTCTTGCAGATTCTACAAAAAGAGTGTTTCAAAACTGTTCTATCAAAAGGAAGGTTCAACTCTGTGAGTTGAATGAATGCATCGTGAAGAACTTTCTGAGAATGCTTCTCTGTAGTTTTTAGGTGAAGATATTCCATATCCCAGCACAGGCCTCGAAGTGCTCCAAATAACCATTGCAGATATTACCAAAAGAGTGTTTCAAAACTGCTCTTTCTACAGGTAAGTTCAAGTCTGTGAGTTGAATGCACTCAACTCAAAGAAGCTTCAGAGAATTCTTCTGTTCAGTTTTTATGTGAAGATATTTCCTTTTCCAGCATAGGCCTCAAACGGCTCCAAATATCCACCTGCAGATTCTACAAAAAGAGTGTTTCCAAATTTCTCTATCATCAATTGGTAGGTTCAACTCTGTGAGTTGAATGAACTCATCACAAAGAAGTTTCTGAGAATCCTTCTCTCTAGTTTTTATGTGAAGATATTTCCTTTTCCAACATAGGCCTCAAGGTGCTCCGAATAAACACTTGCAGATTCTACAAACGTAATGTTTCAAAACTGTTCTATCAAAAGAAACGTTCAAGTCTGTGAGTTGAATGCACTCATCACACAGAAGTTTCTGAGGATGCTTCTGTCTAGTTTTTAGGTGAAGATATTTCCTTTTCCAGCATAGGCCTCAAAACGCTCCAAATATCCTCTTGCAGATTCTACAAAAAGAGTGTTTCAAAACTGTTCTATCAAAAGGAAGGTTCAACTCTGTGAGTTGAATGAATGCATCGTGAAGAACTTTCTGAGAATGCTTCTCTGTAGTTTTTAGGTGAAGATATTCCATATCCCAGCACAGGCCTCGAAGTGCTCCAAATAACCAGTTGCAGATTTTACCAAAAGAGTGTTTCAAAACTGCTCTTTCTACAGGTAAGTTCAAGTCTGTGAGTTGAATGCACTCAACACAAAGAAGTTTCTGAGAATGCTTCTGTTCAGTTTTTATGTGAAGATATTTCCTTTTCCAGCATAGGCCTCAAACGGCTCCAAATATCCACTTGCAGATTCTACAAAAAGAGTGTTTCCAAACTTCTCTATCAATTGGTATGTTCCACTCTGTGAGTTGAATGAACTCATCACAAAGAAGTTTCTGAGAATCCTTCTCTCTAGTTTTTATGTGAAGATATTTCCTTTTCCAACATAGGCCTCAAGGTGCTCCGAATAAACACTTGCAGATTCTACAAACGTAATGTTTCAAAACTGTTCTATCAAAAGAAACGTTCAAGTCTGTGAGTTGAATGCACTCATCGCACAGAAGTTTCTGAGAATACTTCTGTCTAGTTTTTAGGTGAAGATATTTCCTTTTCCAGCATAGGGCTCAAAAAGCTCCAAATACCCTCTGGCAGATTCTACAAAAAGAGTGTTTCAAAACTGTTCTATCAAAAGGAAGGTTCAACTCTGTGAGTAGAATGAATGCATCGTGAAGAACTTTCTGAGAATGCTTCTCTGTAGTTTTTAGGTGAAGATATTCCATATCCCAGCACAGGCCTCGAAGTGCTCCAAATAACCACTTGCAGATTTTACCAAAAGAGTGTTTGAAAACTGCTCTTTCTACAGGTAAGTTCAAGTCTGTGAGCTGAATGCACTGAACACAAGGAAAATTCTGAGAATGATTCTGTTCAGTTTTTATGTGAAGATATTTCCTTTTCCACCATAGGCCTCAAACGGCTCCAAATATCCACTTGCAGATTCTACAAAAAGAGTGTTTCCAAACTTCTCTATCAATTGGTAGGTTCAACTCTGTGAGTTGAATGAACTCATCACAAAGAAGTTTCTGAGAATCCTTCTCTCTAGTTTTTATGTGAAGATATTTCCTTTTCCAACATAGGCCTCAAGGTGCTCCGAATAAACACTTGCAGATTCTACAAACGTAATGTTTCCAAACTGTTCTATCAAAAGAAACGTTCAAGTCTGTGAGTTGAATGCACTCATCACACAGAAGTTTCTGAGAATGCTTCTGTCTAGTTTTTAGGTGAAGATATTTCCTTTTCCAGCATAGGCCTCAAAACGCTCCAAATATCCTCTTGCAGATTCTACAAAAAGAGTGTTTCAAAACTGTTCTATCAAAAGGAAGGTTCAACTCTGTGAGTTGAATGAATGCATCGTGAAGAACTTTCTGAGAATGCTTCTCTGTAGTTTTTAGGTGAGGATATTCCATATCCCAGCACAGGCCTCGAAGTGCTCCAAATAACCACTTGCAGATTTTACCAAAAGAGTGTTTCAAAACTGCTCTTTCTACAGGTAAGTTCAAGTCTGTGAGTTGAATGCACTCGACACAAAGAAGTTTCTGAGAATGCTTCTGTTCAGTTTTTATGTGAAGATATTTCCTTTTCCAGCATAGGCCTCAAACGGCTCCAAATATCCACTTGCAGATTCTACAAAAAGAGTGTTTCCAAACTTCTCTATCAATTAGTAGGTTCAACTCTGTGAGTTGAATGAACTCATCACAAAGAAGTTTCTGAGAATTCTTCTCTCTAGTTTTTATGTGAAGATATTTCCTTTTCCAACATAGGCCTCAAAGTGCTCCGAATAAACACTTGCAGATTCTACAAACGTAATGTTTCCAAACTGTTCTATCAAAAGAAACGTTCAAGTCTGTGAGTTGAATGCACTCATCACACAGAAGTTTCTGAGAATGCTTCTGTCTAGTTTTTAGGTGAAGATATTTCCTTTTCCAGCATAGGCCTCAAAACGCTCCAAATGTCCTCCTGCAGACTCTACAAAAAGAGTGTTTCAAAACTGTTCTATCAAAAGGAAGGTTCAACTCTGTGAGTTGAATGAATGCATCATGAAGTACTTTCTGAGAATGCTTCTCTGTAGTTTTTAGGTGAAGATATTCCATATCAAAGCACAGGCCTCGAAGTGCTCCAAATACCCACTTGCAGATTTTACCAAAAGAGTGTTTCAAAACTGCTCTTTCTACAAGAAAGTTCAAGTCTGTGAGTTGAATGCACTCAACACAAAGAAGTTTCTGAGAATGCTTCTGTTCAGTTTTTATGTGAAGATATTTCCTTTTCCAGCATAGGCCTCAAACGGCTCCAAATATCCACTTGCAGATTCTACAAAAAGAGTGTTTCCAAACTTCTCTATCAAATGGTAGGTTCCACTCTGTGCGTTGAATGAACTCATCACAAAGAAGTTTCTGAGAATCCTTCTCTCTAGTTTTTATGTGAAGATATTTCCTTTTCCAACATAGGCCTCAAGGTGCTCCGAATAAATACTTGCAGATTCTACAAACGTAACGTTTCAAAACTGTTCTATCAAAAGAAACGTTCAAGTCTGTGAGTTGAATGCACTCATCACACAGAAGTTTCTGAGAATGCTTCTGTCTAGTTTTTAGGTGAAGATATTTCCTTTTCCAACATAGGCCTCAAATCGCTCCAAATATCCTCTTGCAGATTCTACAAAAAGAGTGTTTCAAAACTGTTCTATCAAAAGGAAGGTTCAACTCTGTGAGGTGAATGAATGCATCGTGAAGAACTTTCTGAGAATGCTTCTCTGTAGTTTTTAGGTGAAGATATTCCATATCCCAGCACAGGCCTCGAAGTGCTCCAAATAACCACTTGCAGATTTTACCAAAAGAGTGTTTGAAAACTGCTCTTTCTACAGGTAAGTTCATGTCTGTGAGTTGAATGCACTCAACACAAGGAAGTTTCTGAGAATGCTGCTGTTCAGTTTTTATGTGAAGATATTTCCTTTTCCAGCATCGGCCTCAAACGGCTCCAAATATCCACTTGCAGATTCTACAAAAAGAGTGTTTCCAAACTTCTCTATCAATTGGTACGTTAAACTCTGTGAGTTGAATGAACTCATCACAAAGAAGTTTCTGAGAATCCTTCTCTCTAGTTTTTATGTGAAGATATTTCCTTTTCCAACATAGGCCTCAAGGTGCTCCGAATAAACACTTGCAGATTCTACAAACGTAATGTTTCAAAACTGTTCTATCAAAAGAAACGTTCAAGTCTGTGAGTTGAATGCACTCATCACACAGAAGTTTCTGAGAATGCTTCTGTCTAGTTTTTAGGTGAAGATATTTCCTTTTCCAGCATAGGCCTCAAAACGCTCCAAATATCCTCTTGCAGATTCTACAAAAAGAGTGTTTCAAAACTGTTCTATCAAAAGAAAGGTTCAACTCTGTGAGTTGAATGAATGCATCGTGAAGAACTTTCTGAGAATGCTTCTCTGTAGTTTTTAGGTGAAGATATTCCATATCCCAGCACAGGCCTCGAAGTGCTCCAAATAACCACTTGCAGATTTTACCAAAAGAGTGTTTCAAAACTGCTCTTTCTACAGGTAAGTTCAAGTCTGTGAGTTGAATGCACTCAACACAAAGAAGTTTCTGAGAATGCTTCTGTTCAGTTTTATGTGAAGATATTTCCTTTTCCAGCATAGGCCTCAAACGGCTCCAAATATCCACTTGCAGATTCTACAAAAAGAGTGTTTCCAAACTTCTCTATCAATTGGTAGGTTCAACTCTGTGAGTTGAAAGAACTCATCGCAAAGAAGTTTCTGAGTATCCTTCTCTCTAGTTTTTATCTGAAGATATTTCCTTTTCCAACATAGGCCTCAAGGTGCTCCGAATAAACACTTGCAGATTCTACAAACGTAATGTTTCAAAACTGTTCTATCAAAAGAAACGTTCAAGTCTGTGAGTTGAATGCACTCATCGCACAGAAGTTTCTAAGAATACTTCTGTCTAGTTTTTAGGTGAAGATATTTCCTTTTCCAGCATAGGCCTCAAAACGCTCCAAATATCCTCTTGCAGATTCTACAAAAAGAGTGTTTCAAAACTGTTCTATCAAAAGGAAGGTTCAACTCTGTGAGTTGAATGAATGCATCGTGAAGAACTTTCTGAGAATGCTTCTCTGTAGTTTTTAGGTGAAGATATTCCATATCAAAGCACAGGCATCGAAGTGCTCCAAATAACCATTTGCAGATTTTACCAAAAGAGTGTTTCAAAACTGCCCTTTCTACAAGTAAGTTCAAGTCTGTGAGTTGAATGCACTCAACACAAAGAAGTTTCTGAGAATGCTTCTGTTCAGTTTTTATGTGAAGATATTTCCTTTTCCAGCATAGGCCTCAAACGGCTCCAAATATCCACTTGCAGATTCTACAAAAAGAGTGTTTCCAAACTTCTCTATCAAATGGTAGGTTCCACTCTGTGAGTTGAATGAACTCATCACAAAGAAGTTTCTGAGAATCCTTCTCTCTAGTTTTTATGTGAAGATATTTCCTTCTCCAACATAGGCCTCAAGGTGCTCCGAATAAACACTTGCAGATTCTACAAACGTAATGTTTCCAAACTGTTCTATCAAAAGAAACGTTCAAGTCTGTGAGTTGAATGCACTCATCACACAGAAGTTTCTGAGAATGCTTCTGTCTAGTTTTTAGGTGAAGATATTTCGTTTTCCAGCATAGGCCTCAAAACGCTCCAAATATCCTCTTGCAGATTCTACAAAAAGAGTGTTTCAAAACTGTTCTATCAAAAGGAAGGTTCAACTCTGTGAGGTGAATGAATGCATCGTGAAGAACTTTCTGAGAATGCTTCTCTGTAGTTTTTAGGTGAAGATATTCCATATCCCAGCACAGGCCTCGAAGTGCTCCAAATAACCACTTGCAGATTTTACCAAAAGAGTGTTTCAAAACTGCTCTTTCTACAGGTAAGTTCAAGTCTGTGAGTTGAATGCACTCAACACAAAGAAGTTTCTGAGAATGCTTCTGTTCAGTTTTTATGTGAAGATATTTCCTTTTCCAGCATAGGCCTCAAACGGCTCCAAATATCCACTTGCAGATTCTACAAAAAGAGTGTTTCCAAACTTCTCTATCAATTGGTAGGTTCCACTCTGTGAGTTGAATGAACTCATCACAAAGAAGTTTCTGAGAATCCTTCTCTCTAGTTTTTATGTGAAGATATTTCCTTTTCCAACAGAGGCCTCAAGGTGCTCCGAATAAACACTTGCAGATTCTACAAACGTAATGTTTCCAAACTGTTCTATCAAAAGAAACGTTCAAGTCTGTGAGTTGAATGCACTCATCACACAGAAGTTTCTGAGAATGCTTCTGTCTAGTTTTTAGGTGAAGATATTTCCTTTTCCAACATAGGCCTCAAATCGCTCCAAATATCCTCTTGCAGATTCTACAAAAAGAGTGTTTCAAAACTGTTCTATCAAAAGGAAGGTTCAACTCTGTGAGTTGAATGAATTCATCGTGAAGAACTTTCTGAGAATGCTTCTCTGTAGTTTTTAGGTGAAGATATTGCATATCCCAGCACAGGCCTCGAAGTGCTCCAAATAACCACTTGCAGATTTTACCAAAAGAGTGTTTCAAAACTGCTCTTTCTACAGGTAAGTTCAAGTCTGTGAGTTGAATGCACTCAACACAAAGAAGTTTCTGAGAATGCTTCTGTTCAGTTTTTATGTGAAGATATTTCCTTTTCCAGCATCGGCCTCAAACGGCTCCAAATATCCACTTGCAGATTCTAGAAAAAGAGTGTTTCCAAACTTCTCTATCAATTGGTAGGTTCAACTCTGTGAGTTGAATGAACTCATCACAAAGAAGTTTCTGAGAGTCCTTCTCTCTCGTTTTTACGTGAAGATATTTCTTTTTCCAACATAGGCCTCAAGGTGCTCCGAATAAACACTTGCAGATTCTACAAACGTAATGTTTCCAAACTGTTCTATCAAAAGAAACGTTCAAGTCTGTGAGTTGAATGCACTCATCACACAGAAGTTTCTGAGAATGCTTCTGTCTAGTTTTTAGGTGAAGATATTTCCTTTTCCAACATAGGCCTCAAATCGCTCCAAATATCCTCTTGCAGATTCTACAAAAAGAGTGTTTCAAAACTGTTCTATCAAAAGAAAGGTTCAACTCTGTGAGTTGAATGAATGCATCGTGAAGAACTTTCTGAGAATGCTTCTCTGTAGTTTTTAGGTGAAGATATTCCATATCCCAGCACAGGCCTCGAAGTGCTCCAAATAACCACTTGCAGATTTTACCAAAAGAGTGTTTCAAAACTGCTCTTTCTACAGGTAAGTTCAAGTCTGTGAGTTGAATGCACTCAACACAAAGAAGTTTCTGAGAATGCTTCTGTTCAGTTTTTATGTGAAGATATTTCCTTTTCCAGCATCGGCCTCAAACGGCTCCAAATATCCACTTGCAGATTCTAGAAAAAGACTGTTTCCAAACTTCTCTATCAATTGGTAGGTTCAACTCTGTGAGTTGAATGAACTCATCACAAAGAAGTTTCTGAGAGTCCTTCTCTCTCGTTTTTACGTGAAGATATTTCCTTTTCCAACATAGGCCTCAAGGTGCTCCGAATAAACACTTGCAGATTCTACAAACGTAATGTTTCAAAACTGTTCTATCAAAAGAAACGTTCAAGTCTGTGAGTTGAATGCACTCATCACACAGAAGTTTCTGAGAATGCTTCTGTCTAGTTTTTAGGTGAAGATATTTCCTTTTCCAGCATAGGCCTCAAAACGCTCCAAATATCCTCTTGCAGATTCTACAAAAAGAGTGTTTCAAAACTGTTCTATCAAAAGGAAGGTTCAACCCTGTGAGTTGAATGAATGCATCGTGAAGAACTTTCTGAGAATGCTTCTCTGTAGTTTTTAGGTGAAGATATTCCATATCCCAGCACAGGCCTCGAAGTGCTCCAAATAACCAGTTGCAGACTTTACCAAAAGAGTGTTTCAAAACTGCTCTTTCTACAGGTAAGTTCAAGTCTGTGAGTTGAATGCACTCGACACAAAGAAGTTTCTGAGAATGCTTCTGTTCAGTTTTTATGGGAAGATATTTCCTTTTCCAGCATAGGCCTCAAACGGCTCCAAATATCCAATTGCAGATTCTACAAGAAGAGTGTTTCCAAACTTCTCTATCAATTGGTAGGTTCAACTCTGTGAGTTGAATGAACTCATCACAAAGAAGTTTCTGAGAATCCTTCTCTCTAGTTTTTATGTGAAGATATTTCCTTTTCCAACATAGGCCTCAAGGTGCTCCGAATAAACACTTGCAGATTCTACAAACGTAATGTTTCCAAACTGTTCTATCAAAATAAACGTTCAAGTCTGTGAGATGAATGCACTCATCACACAGAAGTTGCTGAGGATGCTTCTGTCTGGTTTTTAGGTGAAAATATTTCCTTTTCCAGCATAGGCCTCAAAACGCTCCAAATATCCTCTTGCAGATTCTACAAAAAGAGTGTTTAAAAACTGTTCTATCAAAAGGAAGGTTCAACTCTGTGAGTTGAATGAATGCATCGTGAAGAACTTTCTGAGAATGCTTCTCTGTAGTTTTTAGGTGAAGATATTCCATATCCCAGCACAGGCCTCGAAGTGCTCCAAATAACCACTTGCAGATTTTACCAAAAGAGTGTTTGAAAACTGCTCTTTCTACAGGTAAGTTCATGTCTGTGAGTTGAATGCACTCAACACAAGGAAGTTTCTGAGAATGCTGCTGTTCAGTTTTTATGTGAAGATATTTCCTTTTCCAGCATCGGCCTCAAACGGCTCCAAATATCCACTTGCAGATTCTACAAAAAGAGTGTTTCCAAACTTCTCTATCAATTGGTACGTTCAACTCTGTGAGTTGAATGAACTCATCACAAAGAAGTTTCTGAGAATCCTTCTCTCTAGTTTTTATGTGAAGATATTTCCTTTTCCAACATAGGCCTCAAGGTGCTCCGAATAAACACTTGCAGATTCTACAAACGTAATGTTTCCAAACTGTTCTATCAAAAGAAACGTTCAAGTCTGTGAGTTGAATGCACTCATCACACAGAAGTTTCTGAGAATGCTTCTGTCTAGTTTTTAGGTGAAGATATTTCCTTTTCCAGCATAGGCCTCAAAACGCTCCAAATATCCTCTTGCAGATTCTACAAAAAGAGTGTTTCAAAACTGTTCTATCAAAAGGAAGGTTCAACCCTGTGAGTTGAATGAATGCATCGTGAAGAACTTTCTGAGAATGCTTCTCTGTAGTTTTTAGGTGAAGATATTCCATATCCCAGCACAGGCCTCGAAGTGCTCCAAGTAACCAGTTGCAGATTTTACCAAAAGAGTGTTTCAAAACTGCTCTTTCTACAGGTAAGTTCAAGTCTGTGAGTTGAAAGCACTCGACACAAAGAAGTTTCTGAGAATGCTTCTGTTCAGTTTTTATGTGAAGATATTTCCTTTTCCAGCATAGGCCTCAAACGGCTCCAAATATCCACTTGCAGATTCTAGAAAAAGAGTGTTTCCAAACCTCTCTATCAATTGGTAGGTTCAACTCTGTGAGTTGAATGAACTCATCAAAAAGAAGTTTCTGAGAATCCTTCTCTCTAGTTTTTATGTGAAGATATTTCCTTTTCCAACATAGGCCTCAAGGTGCTCCGAATAAACACTTGCAGATTCTACAAACATAATGTTTCCAAACTGTTCTATCAAAAGAAACGTTCAAGTCTGTGAGTTGAATGCACTCATCACACAGAAGTTTCTGAGGATGCTTCTGTCTAGTTTCTAGGTGAACATATTTCCTTTTCCAGCATAGGCCTCAAAACGCTCCAAATATCCTCTTGCAGATTCTACAAAAAGAGTGTTTCAAAAATGTTCTATCAAAAGGAAGGTTCAACTCTGTGAGTTGAATGAATGCATCGTGAAGAACTTTCTGAGAATGCTTCTCTGTAGTTTTTAGGTGAAGATATTCCATATCCCAGCACAGGCCTCGAAGTGCTCCAAATAACCACTTGCAGATTTTACCAAAAGAGTGTTTCAAAACTACTCTTTCTTCAGGTAAGTTCAAGTCGGTGAGTTGAATACACTCGACACAAAGAAGTTTCTGAGAATGCTTCTGTTCAGTTTTTATGTGAAGATATTTCCTTTTCCAGCATAGGCCTCAAACGGCTACAAATTTCCACTTGCAGATTCTACAAAAAGAGTGTTTCCAAACTTCTCTATCAATTGGTAGGTTCAACTCTGTGAGTTGAATGTACTCATCACAAAGAAGTTTCTGAGAATCCTTCTCTCTAGTTTTTATGTGAAGATATTTCCTTTTCCAACATAGGCCTCAAGGTGCTCCGAATAAACACTTGCAGATTCTACAAACGTAATGTTTCCAAACTGTTCTATCAAAAGAAACGTTCAAGTCTGTGAGATGAATGCACTCATCACACAGAAGTTTCTGAGGATGCTTCTGTCTAGTTTTTAGGTGAAGATATTTCCTTTTCCAGCATAGGCCTCAAAACGCTCCAAATATCCTCTTGCAGATTCTACAAAAAGAGTGTTTCAAAACTGTTCTATCAAAAGGAAGGTTCAACTCTGTGAGTAGAATGAATGCATCGTGAAGAACTTTCTGAGAATGCTTCTCTGTAGTTTTTAGGTGAAGATATTCCATATCCCAGCACAGGCCTCGAAGTGCTCCAAATAACCACTTGCAGATTTTACCAAAAGAGTGTTTGAAAACTGCTCTTTCTACAGGTAAGTTCATGTCTGTGAGTTGAATGCACTCAACACAAGGAAGTTTCTGAGAATGCTGCTGTTCAGTTTTTATGTGAAGATATTTCCTTTTCCAGCATCGGCCTCAAACGGCTCCAAATATCCACTTGCAGATTCTACAAAAAGAGTGTTTCCAAACTTCTCTATCAATTGGTACGTTCAACTCTGTGAGTTGAATGAACTCATCACAAAGAAGTTTCTGAGAATCCTTCTCTCTAGTTTCTATGTGAAGATATTTCCTTTTCCAACATAGGCCTCAAGGTGCTCCGAATAAACACTTGCAGATTCTACAAACGTAATGTTTCCAAACTGTTCTATCAAAAGAAACGTTCAAGTCTGTGAGATGAATGCACTCATCACACAGAAGTTTCTGAGGATGCTTCTGTCTAGTTTTTAGGTGAAGATATTTCCTTTTCCAGCATAGGCCTCAAAACGCTCCAAATATCCTCTTGCAGATTCTACAAAAAGAGTGTTTCAAAACTGTTCTATCAAAAGGAAGGTTCAACTCTGTGAGTTGAATGAATGCATTGTGAAGAACTTTCTGAGAATGCTTCTCTGTAGTTTTTAGGTGAAGATATTCCATATCCAGGCAAAGGCCTCGAAGTGCTCCAAATAACCATTGCAGATTTTACAAAAGAGTGTTTCAAAACTGCTCTTTCTACAGGGAAGTTCAAGTCTGTGAGTTGAATGCACTCAACACAAAGAAGTTTCTGAGAATGCTTCTGTTCAGTTTTTATGTGAAGATATTTCCTTTTCCAACATCGGCCTCAAACGGCTCCAAATATCCACTTGCAGATTCTACAAAAAGAGTGTTTCCAAACTTCTCTATCAATTCGTAGGTTCAACTCTGTGAGTTGAATGAACTCATCGCAAAGAAGTTTCTGAGAATCCTTCTCTCTAGTTTTTATGTGAAGATATTTCCTTTTCCAACATAGGCCTCAAGGTGCTCCGAATAAACACTTGCAGATTCTACAAACGTAATGTTTCCAAACTGTTCTATCAAAAGAAACGTTCAAGTCTGTGAGTTGAATGCACTCATCACACAGAAGTTTCTGAGAATGCTTCTGTCTAGTTTTTAGGTGAAGATATTTCCTTTTCCAGCATAGGCCTCAAAACGCTCCAAATATCCTCTTGCAGATTCTACAAAAAGAGTGTTTCAAAACTGTTCTATCAAAAGGAAGGTTCAACTCTGTGAGTTGAATGAATGCATCATGAAGTACTTTCTGAGAATGCTTCTCTGTAGTTTTTAGGTGAAGATATTCCATATCAAAGCACAGGCCTGGAAGTGCTCCAAATAACCACTTGCACATTTTACCAAAAGAGTGTTTCAAAACTGCTCTTTCTACAGGTAAGTTCAAGTCTGTGAGTTGAATGCACTCAACACAAAGAAGTTTCTGAGAATGCTTCTGTTCAGTTTTTATGTGAAGATATTTCCTTTTCCAGCATAGGCCTCAAACGGCTCCAAATATCCACTTGCAGATTCTACAAAAAGAGTGTTTCCAAACTTCTCTATCAAATGGTAGGTTCCACTCTGTGCGTTGAATGAACTCATCACAAAGAAGTTTCTGAGAATCCTTCTCTCTAGTTTTTATGTGAAGATATTTCCTTTTCCAACATAGGCCTCAAGGTGCTCCGAATAAATACTTGCAGATTCTACAAACGTAATGTTTCAAAACTGTTCTATCAAAAGAAACGTTCAAGTCTGTGAGTTGAATGCACTCATCACACAGAAGTTTCTGAGAATGCTTCTGTCTAGTTTTTAGGTGAAGATATTTCCTTTACCAGCATGGGCCTCAAAACGCTCCAAATATCCTCTTGCAGATTCTACAAAAAGAGTGTTTCAAAACTGTTCTATCAAAAGGAATGTTCAACTCTGTGAGGTGAATGAATGCATCGTGAAGAACTTTCTGAGAATGCTTCTCTGTAGTTTTTAGGTGAAGATGTTCCATATCCCAGCACAGGCCTCGAAGTGCTCCAAATAACCACTTGCAGATTTTACCAAAAGAGTGTTTCAAAACTGCTCTTTCTACAGGTAAGTTCAAGTCTGTGAGTTGAATGCACTCAACACAAAGAAGTTTCTGAGAATGCTTCTGTTCAGTTTTTATGTGAAGATATTTCCTTTTCCAGCATAGACCTCAAACGGCTCCAAATATCCACTTGCAGATTCTACAAAAAGAGTGTTTCCAAACTTCTCTATCAATTGGTAAGTTCAACTCTGTGAGTTGAATGAACTCATCACAAAGAAGTTTCTGAGAATCCTTCTCTCTAGTTTTTATGTGAAGATATTTCCTTTTCCAACATAGGCCTCAAGGTGCTCCGAATAAACACTTGCAGATTCTACAAACGTAATGTTTCCAAACTGTTCTATCAAAAGAAACGTTCAAGTCTGTGAGTTGAATGCACTCATCACACAGAAGTTTCTGAGAATGCTTCTGTCTAGTTTTTAGGTGAAGATATTTCCTTTTCCAGCATAGGCCTCAAAACGCTCCAAATATCCTCTTGCAGATTCTACAAAAAGAGTGTTTCAAAACTGTTCTATCAAAAGGAAGGTTCAACCCTGTGAGTTGAATGAATGCATCGTGAAGAACTTTCTGAGAATGCTTCTCTGTAGTTTTTAGGTGAAGATATTCCATATCCCAGCACAGGCCTCGAAGTGCTCCAAATAACCACTTGCAGATTTTACCAAAAGAGTGTTTCAAAACTGCTCTTTCTACAGGTAAGTTCAAGTCTGTGAGTTGAATGCACTCAACACAAAGAAGTTTCTGAGAATGCTTCTGTTCAGTTTTATGTGAAGATATTTCCTTTTCCAGCATAGGCCTCAAACGGCTCCAAATATCCACTTGCAGATTCTACAAAAAGAGTGTTTCCAAACTTCTCTATCAATTGGTAGGTTCAACTCTGTGAGTTGAAAGAACTCATCGCAAAGAAGTTTCTGAGAATCCTTCTCTCTAGTTTTTATGTGAAGATATTTCCTTTTCCAACATAGGCCTCAAGGTGCTCCGAATAAACACTTGCAGATTCTACAAACGTAATGTTTCCAAACTGTTCTATCAAAAGAAACGTTCAAGTCTGTGAGTTGAATTCACTCATCGCACAGAAGTTTCTAAGAATACTTCTGTCTAGTTTTTAGGTGAAGATATTTCCTTTTCCAGCATAGGGCTCAAAAAGCTCCAAATATCCTCTTGCAGATTCTACAAAAAGAGTGTTTCAAAACTGTTCTATCAAAAGGAAGGTTCAACTCTGTGAGTAGAATGAATGCATCGTGAAGAACTTTCTGAGAATGCTTCTCTGTAGTTTTTAGGTGAAGATATTCCATATCCCAGCACAGGCCTCGAAGTGCTCCAAATAACCACTTGCAGATTTTACCAAAAGAGTGTTTGAAAACTGCTCTTTCTACAGGTAAGTTCATGTCTGTGAGTTGAATGCACTCAACACAAGGAAGTTTCTGAGAATGCTGCTGTTCAGTTTTTATGTGAAGATATTTCCTTTTCCAGCATCGGCCTCAAACGGCTCCAAATATCCACTTGCAGATTCTACAAAAAGAGTGTTTCCAAACTTCTCTATCAATTGGTACGTTCCACTCTGTGAGTTGAATGAAATCATCACAAAGAAGTTTCTGAGAATCCTTCTCTCTAGTTTTTATGTGAAGATATTTCCTTTTCCAACATAGGCCACAAGGTGCTCCGAATAAACACTTGCAGATTCTACAAACGTAATGTTTCAAAACTGTTCTATCAAAAGAAACGTTCAAGTCTGTGAGTTGAATGCACTCATCACACAGAAGTTTCTGAGAATGCTTCTGTCTAGTTTTTAGGTGAAGATATTTCCTTTTCCAGCATAGGCCTCAAAACGCTCCAAATATCCTCTTGCAGATTCTACAAAAAGAGTGTTTCAAAACTGTTCTATCAAAAGGAAGGTTCAACCCTGTGAGTTGAATGAATGCATCATGAAGAACTTTCTGAGAATGCTTCTCTGTAGTTTTTAGGTGAAGATATTCCAAATCCCAGCACAGGCCTCGAAGTGCTCCAAATAACCAGTTGCAGATTTTACCAAAAGAGTGTTTCAAAACTGCTCTTTCTACAGGTAAGTTCAAGTCTGTGAGTTGAATGCACTCGACACAAAGAAGTTTCTGAGAATGCTTCTGTTCAGTTTTTATGTGAAGATATTTCCTTTTCCAGCATAGGCCTCAAACGGCTCCAAATATCCACTTGCAGATTCTACAAAAAGAGTGTTTCCAAACTTCTCTATTAATTGGTAGGTTCCACTCTGTGAGTTGAATGAACTCATCACAAAGAAGTTTCTGAGAATCCTTCTCTCTAGTTTTTATGTGAAGATATTTCCTTTTCCAACATAGGCCTCAAGGTGCTCCGAATAAACACTTGCAGATTCTACAAACGTAATGTTTCCAAACTGTTCTATCAAAATAAACGTTCAAGTCTGTGAGATGAATGCACTCATCACACAGAAGTTGCTGAGGATGCTTCTGTCTAGTTTTTAGGTGAAAATATTTCCTTTTCCAGCATAGGCCTCAAAACGCTCCAAATATCCTCTTGCAGATTCTACAAAAAGAGTGTTTA
The DNA here is from genome assembly GCF_028885625.2 of Pongo pygmaeus. Taxonomy (NCBI): domain Eukaryota; kingdom Metazoa; phylum Chordata; class Mammalia; order Primates; family Hominidae; genus Pongo; species Pongo pygmaeus. Next base: position 23,300,828 of record NC_072387.2, on the reverse strand, counting down.
AAAACTGTTCTATCAAAAGGAAGGTTCAACTCTGTGAGTTGAATGAATGCATCGTGAAGAACTTTCTGAGAATGCTTCTCTGTAGTTTTTAGGTGAAGTTATTCCATATCCCAGCACAGGCCTCGAAGTGCTCCAAATAACCACTTGCAGATTTTACCAAAAGAGTGTTTCAAAACTGCTCTTTCTACAGGTAAGTTCAAGTCTGTGAGTTGAATGCACTCGACACAAAGAAGTTTCTGAGAATGCTTCTGTTCAGTTTTTATGTGAAGATATTTCCTTTTCCAGCATAGGCCTCAAACGGCTCAAAATATCCACTTGCAGATTCTACAAAAAGAGTGTTTCCAAACTTCTCTATCAATTGGTAGGTTCAACTCTGTGAGTTGAAAGAACTCATCGCAAAGAAGTTTCTGAGAATCCTTCTCTCTAGTTTTTATGTGAAGATATTTCCTTTTCCAACATAGGCCTCAAGGTGCTCCGAATAAACACTTGCAGATTATACAAACGTAATGTTTCAAAACTGTTCTATCAAAAGAAACGTTCAAGTCTGTGAGATGAATGCACTCATCACACAGAAGTTTCTGAGGATGCTTCTGTCTAGTTTTTAGGTGAAGATATTTCCTTTTCCAGCATAGGCCTCAAAACGCTCCAAATATCCTCTTGCAGATTCTACAAAAAGAGTGTTTCAAAAATGTTCTATCAAAAGGAAGGTTCAACTCTGTGAGTTGAATGAATGCATCGTGAAGAACTTTCTGAGAATGCTTCTCTGTAGTTTTTAGGTGAAGATATTCCATATCCCAGCACAGGCCTCGAAGTGCTCCAAATAACCACTTGCAGATTTTACCAAAAGAGTGTTTCAAAACTACGCTTTCTACAGGTAAGTTCAAGTCGGTGAGTTGAATGCACTCGACACAAAGAAGTTTCTGAGAATGCTTCTGTTCAGTTTTTATGTGAAGATATTTCCTTTTCCAGCATAGGCCTCAAACGGCTCCAAATATCCACTTGCAGATTCTACAAAAAGAGTGTTTCCAAACTTCTCTATCAATTGGTAGGTTCAACTCTGTGAGTTGAATGAACTCATCACAAAGAAGTTTCTGAGAATCCTTCTCTCTAGTTTTTATGTGAAGATATTTCCTTTTCCAACATAGGCCTCAAGGTGCTCCGAATAAACACTTGCAGATTCTACAAACGTAATGTTTCCAAACTGTTCTATCAAAAGAAACGTTCAAGTCTGTGAGTTGAATGCACTCATCACACAGAAGTTTCTGAGAATGCTTCTGTCTAGTTTTTAGGTGAAGATATTTCCTTTTCCAGCATAGGCCTCAAAACGCTCCAAATATCCTCTTGCAGATTCTACAAAAAGAGTGTTTCAAAACTGTTCTATCAAAAGGAAGGTTCAACTCTGTGAGTTGAATGAATGCATCGTGAAGAACTTTCTGAGAATGCTTCTCTGTAGTTTTTAGGTGAGGATATTCCATATCCCAGCACAGGCCTCGAAGTGCTCCAAATAACCACTTGCAGATTTTACCAAAAGAGTGTTTCAAAACTGCTCTTTCTACAGGTAAGTTCAAGTCTGTGAGTTGAATGCACTCGACACAAAGAAGTTTCTGAGAATGCTTCTGTTCAGTTTTTATGTGAAGATATTTCCTTTTCCAGCATAGGCCTCAAACGGCTCCAAATATCCACTTGCAGATTCTACAAAAAGAGTGTTTCCAAACTTCTCTATCAATTAGTAGGTTCAACTCTGTGAGTTGAATGAACTCATCACAAAGAAGTTTCTGAGAATCCTTCTCTCTAGTTTTTATGTGAAGATATTTCCTTTTCCAACATAGGCCTCAAGGTGCTCCGAATAAACACTTGCAGATTCTACAAACGTAATGTTTCCAAACTGTTCTATCAAATGAAACTTTCAAGTCTGTGAGTTGAATGCACTCATCACACAGAAGTTTCTGAGAATGCTTCTGTCTAGTTTTTAGGTGAAGATATTTCCTTTTCCAGCATAGGCCTCAAAACGCTCCAAATATCCTCTTGCAGATTCTACAAAAAGAGTGTTTCAAAACTGTTCTATCAAAAGGAAGGTTCAACTCTGTGAGTTGAATGAATGCATCATGAAGTACTTTCTGAGAATGCTTCTCTGTAGTTTTTAGGTGAAGATATTCCATACCAAAGCACAGGCCTCGAAGTGCTCCAAATAACCACTTGCAGATTTTACCAAAAGAGTGTTTCAAACTGCTCTTTCTACAAGTAAGTTCAAGTCTGTGAGTTGAATGCACTCAACACAAAGAAGTTTCTGAGAATGCTTCTGTTCAGTTTTTATGTGAAGATATTTCCTTTTCCAGCATAGGCCTCAAACGGCTCCAAATATCCACTTGCAGATTCTACAAAAAGAGTGTTTCCAAACTTCTCTATCAATTGGCAGGTTCAACTCTGTGAGTTGAAAGAACTCATCGCAAAGAAGTTTCTGAGAATCCTTCTCTCTAGTTTTTATGTGAAGATATTTCCTTTTCCAACATAGGCCTCAAGGTGCTCCGAATAAACACTTGCAGATTCTACAAACGTAATGTTTCCAAACTGTTCTATCAAAAGAAACGTTCAAGTCTGTGAGTTGAATTCACTCATCGCACAGAAGTTTCTAAGAATACTTCTGTCTAGTTTTTAGGTGAAGATATTTCCTTTTCCAGCATAGGGCTCAAAAAGCTCCAAATATCCTCTTGCAGATTCTACAAAAAGAGTGTTTCAAAACTGTTCTATCAAAAGGAAGGTTCAACTCTGTGAGTAGAATGAATGCATCGTGAAGAACTTTCTGAGAATGCTTCTCTGTAGTTTTTAGGTGAAGATATTCCATATCCCAGCACAGGCCTCGAAGTGCTCCAAATAACCAGTTGCAGATTTTACCAAAAGAGTGTTTCATAACTGCTCTTTCTACAGGTAAGTTCAAGTCTGTGAGTTGAATGCACTCGACACAAAGAAGTTTCTGAGAATGCTTCTGTTCAGTTTTTATGTGAAGATATTTCCTTTTCCAGCATAGGCCTCAAACGGCTCCAAATATCCACTTGCAGATTCTACAAAAAGAGTGTTTCCAAACTTCTCTATTAATTGGTAGGTTCCACTCTGTGAGTTGAATGAACTCATCACAAAGAAGTTTCTGAGAATCCTTCTCTCTAGTTTTTATGTGAAGATATTTCCTTTTCCAACATAGGCCTCAAGGTGCTCCGAATAAACACTTGCAGATTCTACAAACGTAATGTTTCCAAACTGTTCTATCAAAATAAACGTTCAAGTCTGTGAGATGAATGCACTCATCACACAGAAGTTGCTGAGGATGCTTCTGTCTAGTTTTTAGGTGAAAATATTTCCTTTTCCAGCATAGGCCTCAAAACGCTCCAAATATCCTCTTGCAGATTCTACAAAAAGAGTGTTTAAAAACTGTTCTATCAAAAGGAAGTTTCAACTCTGTGAGTTGAATGAATGCATCATGAAGAACTTTCTGAGAATGCTTCTCTGTAGTTTTTAGGTGAAGTTATTCCATATCCCAGCACAGGCCTCGAAGTGCTCCAAATAACCACTTGCAGATTTTACCAAAAGAGTGTTTCAAAACTGCTCTTTCTACAGGTAAGTTCAAGTCTGTGAGTTGAATGCACTCGACACAAAGAAGTTTCTGAGAATGCTTCTGTTCAGTTTTTATGTGAAGATATTTCCTTTTCCAGCATAGGCCTCAAACGGCTCCAAATATCCACTTGCAGATTCTACAAAAAGAGTGTTTCCAAACTTCTCTATCAATTGGTAGGTTCAACTCTGTGAGTTGAAAGAACTCATCGCAAAGAAGTTTCTGAGAATCCTTCTCTCTAGTTTTTATGTGAAGATATTTCCTTTTCCAACATAGGCCTCAAGGTGCTCCGAATAAACACTTGCAGATTATACAAACGTAATGTTTCAAAACTGTTCTATCAAAAGAAACGTTCAAGTCTGTGAGATGAATGCACTCATCACACAGAAGTTTCTGAGGATGCTTCTGTCTAGTTTTTAGGTGAAGATATTTCCTTTTCCAGCATAGGCCTCAAAACGCTCCAAATATCCTCTTGCAGATTCTACAAAAAGAGTGTTTCAAAAATGTTCTATCAAAAGGAAGGTTCAACTCTGTGAGTTGAATGAATGCATCGTGAAGAACTTTCTGAGAATGCTTCTCTGTAGTTTTTAGGTGAAGATATTCCATATCCCAGCACAGGCCTCGAAGTGCTCCAAATAACCACTTGCAGATTTTACCAAAAGAGTGTTTCAAAACTACGCTTTCTACAGGTAAGTTCAAGTCGGTGAGTTGAATGCACTCGACACAAAGAAGTTTCTGAGAATGCTTCTGTTCAGTTTTTATGTGAAGATATTTCCTTTTCCAGCATAGGCCTCAAACGGCTCCAAATATCCACTTGCAGATTCTACAAAAAGAGTGTTTCCAAACTTCTCTATCAATTGGTAGGTTCAACTCTGTGAGTTGAATGAACTCATCACAAAGAAGTTTCTGAGAATCCTTCTCTCTAGTTTTTATGTGAAGATATTTCCTTTTCCAACATAGGCCTCAAGGTGCTCCGAATAAACACTTGCAGATTCTACAAACGTAATGTTTCCAAACTGTTCTATCAAAAGAAACGTTCAAGTCTGTGAGTTGAATGCACTCATCACACAGAAGTTTCTGAGAATGCTTCTGTCTAGTTTTTAGGTGAAGATATTTCCTTTTCCAGCATAGGCCTCAAAACGCTCCAAATATCCTCTTGCAGATTCTACAAAAAGAGTGTTTCAAAACTGTTCTATCAAAAGGAAGGTTCAACTCTGTGAGTTGAATGAATGCATCGTGAAGAAATTTCTGAGAATGCTTCTCTGTAGTTTTTAGGTGAGGATATTCCATATCCCAGCACAGGCCTCGAAGTGCTCCAAATAACCACTTGCAGATTTTACCAAAAGAGTGTTTCAAAACTGCTCTTTCTACAGGTAAGTTCAAGTCTGTGAGTTGAATGCACTCGACACAAAGAAGTTTCTGAGAATGCTTCTGTTCAGTTTTTATGTGAAGATATTTCCTTTTCCAGCATAGGCCTCAAACGGCTCCAAATATCCACTTGCAGATTCTACAAAAAGAGTGTTTCCAAACTTCTCTATCAATTAGTAGGTTCAACTCTGTGAGTTGAATGAACTCATCACAAAGAAGTTTCTGAGAATCCTTCTCTCTAGTTTTTATGTGAAGATATTTCCTTTTCCAACATAGGCCTCAAGGTGCTCCGAATAAACACTTGCAGATTCTACAAACGTAATGTTTCCAAACTGTTCTATCAAATGAAACGTTCAAGTCTGTGAGTTGAATGCACTCATCACACAGAAGTTTCTGAGAATGCTTCTGTCTAGTTTTTAGGTGAAGATATTTCCTTTTCCAGCATAGGCCTCAAAACGCTCCAAATATCCTCTTGCAGATTCTACAAAAAGAGTGTTTCAAAACTGTTCTATCAAAAGGAAGGTTCAACTCTGTGAGTTGAATGAATGCATCATGAAGTACTTTCTGAGAATGCTTCTCTGTAGTTTTTAGGTGAAGATATTCCATACCAAAGCACAGGCCTCGAAGTGCTCCAAATAACCACTTGCAGATTTTACCAAAAGAGTGTTTCAAAACTGCTCTTTCTACAAGTAAGTTCAAGTCTGTGAGTTGAATGCACTCAACACAAAGAAGTTTCTGAGAATGCTTCTGTTCAGTTTTTATGTGAAGATATTTCCTTTTCCAGCATAGGCCTCAAACGGCTCCAAATATCCACATGCAGATTCTACAAAAAGAGTGTTTCCAAACTTCTCTATCAAATGGTAGGTTCCACTCTGTGCGTTGAATGAACTCATCACAAAGAAGTTTCTGAGAATCCTTCTCTCTAGTTTTAATGTGAAGATATTTCCTTTTCCAACATAGGCCTCAAGGTGCTCCGAATAAATACTTGCAGATTCTACAAACGTAATGTTTCAAAACTGTTCTATCAAAAGAAACGTTCAAGTCTGTGAGTTGAATGCACTCATCACACAGAAGTTTCTGAGAATGCTTCTGTCTAGTTTTTAGGTGAAGATATTTCCTTTTCCAACATAGGCCTCAAATCGCTCCAAATATCCTCTTGCAGATTCTACAAAAAGAGTGTTTCAAAACTGTTCTATCAAAAGGAAGGTTCAACTCTGTGAGTTGAATGAATGCATCGTGAAGAACTTTCTGAGAATGCTTCTCTGTAGTTTTTAGGTGAAGATATTCCATATCCCAGCACAGGCCTCGAAGTGCTCCAAATAACCAGTTGCAGATTTTACCAAAAGAGTGTTTCAAAACTGCTCTTTCTACAGGTAAGTTCAAGTCTGTGAGTTGAATGCACTCGACACAAAGAAGTTTCTGAGAATGCTTCTGTTCAGTTTTTATGTGAAGATATTTCCTTTTCCAGCATAGGCCTCAAACGGCTCAAAATATCCACTTGCAGATTCTAGAAAAAGAGTGTTTCCAAACTTCTCTATCAATTGGTAGGTTCAACTCTGTGAGTTGAATGAACTCATCACAAAGAAGTTTCTGAGAGTCCTTCTCTCTCGTTTTTACGTGAAGATATTTCCTTTTCCAACATAGGCCTCAAGGTGCTCCGAATAAACACTTGCAGATTCTACAAACGTAATGTTTCCAAACTGTTCTATCAAAAGAAACGTTCAAGTCTGTGAGTTGAATGCACTCATCACACAGAAGTTTCTGAGAATGCTTCTGTCTAGTTTTTAGGTGAAGATATTTCCTTTTCCAACATAGGCCTCAAATCGCTCCAAATATCCTCTTGCAGATTCTACAAAAAGAGTGTTTCAAAACTGTTCTATCAAAAGGAAGGTTCAACTCTGTGAGTTGAATGAATGCATCGTGAAGAACTTTCTGAGAATGCTTCTCTGTAGTTTTTAGGTGAAGATATTCCATATCCCAGCACAGGCCTCGAAGTGCTCCAAATAACCACTTGCAGATTTTACCAAAAGAGTGTTTCAAAACTGCTCTTTCTACAGGTAAGTTCAAGTCTGTGAGTTGAATGCACTCAACACAAAGAAGTTTCTGAGAATGCTTCTGTTCAGTTTTATGTGAAGATATTTCCTTTTCCAGCATAGGCCTCAAACGGCTCCAAATATCCACTTGCAGATTCTACAAAAAGAGTGTTTCCAAACTTCTCTATCAATTGGTAGGTTCAACTCTGTGAGTTGAAAGAACTCATCGCAAAGAAGTTTCTGAGAATCCTTCTCTCTAGTTTTTATGTGAAGATATTTCCTTTTCCAACATAGGCCTCAAGGTGCTCCGAATAAACACTTGCAGATTCTACAAACGTAATGTTTCAAAACTGTTCTATCAAAAGAAACGTTCAAGTCTGTGAGTTGAATGCACTCATTGCACAGAAGTTTCTAAGAATACTTCTGTCTAGTTTCTAGGTGAACATATTTCCTTTTCCAGCATAGGCCTCAAAACGCTCCAAATATCCTCCTGCAGATTCTACAAAAAGAGTGTTTCAAAAATGTTCTATCAAAAGGAAGGTTCAACTCTGTGAGTTGAATGAATGCATCGTGAAGAACTTTCTGAGAATGCTTCTCTGTAGTTTTTAGGTGAAGATATTCCATATCCCAGCACAGGCCTCGAAGTGCTCCAAATAACCACTTGCAGATTTTACCAAAAGAGTGTTTCAAAACTGCTCTTTCTACAGGTAAGTTCAAGTCTGTGAGTTGAATGCACTCGACACAAAGAAGTTTCTGAGAATGCTTCTGTTCAGTTTTTATGTGAAGATATTTCCTTTTCCAGCATAGGCCACAAACGGCTCCAAATATCCACTTGCAGATTCTACAAGAAGAGTGTTTCCAAACTTCTCTATCAATTGGTAGGTTCAACTCTGTGAGTTGAATGAACTCATCACAAAGAAGTTTCTGAGAATCCTTCTCTCTAGTTTTTATGTGAAGATATTTCCTTTTCCAACATAGGCCTCAATGTGCTCCGAATAAACACTTGCAGATTCTACAAACGTAATGTTTCCAAACTGTTCTATCAAAAGAAACGTTCAAGTCTGTGAGATGAATGCACTCATCACACAGAAGTTTCTGAGGATGCTTCTGTCTAGTTTTTAGGTGAACATATTTCCTTTTCCAGCATAGGCCTCAAAACGCTCCAAATATCCTCTTGCAGATTCTACAAAAAGAGTGTTTCAAAAATGTTCTATCAAAAGGAAGGTTCAACTCTGTGAGTTGAATGAATGCATCGTGAAGAACTTTCTGAGAATGCTTCTCTGTAGTTTTTATGTGAAGATATTCCATATCCCAGCACAGGCCTCGAAGTGCTCCAAATAACCACTTGCAGATTTTACCAAAAGAGTGTTTCAAAACTACTCTTTCTACAGGTAAGTTCAAGTCGGTGAGTTGAATGCACTCGACACAAAGAAGTTTCTGAGAATGCTTCTGTTCAGTTTTTATGTGAAGATATTTCCTTTTCCAGCATAGGCCTCAAACGGCTCCAAATATCCACTTGCAGATTCTACAAAAAGAGTGTTTCCAAACTTCTCTATCAATTGGTAGGTTCAACTCTGTGAGTTGAATGAACTCATCACAAAGAATTTTCTGAAAATCCTTATCTCTAGTTTTTATGTGAAGATATTTCCTTTTCCAACATAGGCCTCAAGGTGCTCCGAATAAACACTTGCAATTTCTACAAACGTAATGTTTCCAAACTGTTCTATCAAAAGAAACGTTCAAGTCTGTGAGATGAATGCACTCATCACACAGAAGTTTCTGAGGATGCTTCTGTCTAGTTTTTAGGTGAAGATATTTCCTTTTCCAGCATAGGCCTCAAAACGCTCCAAATATCCTCTTGCAGATTCTACAAAAAGAGTGTCTCAAAACTGTTCTATCAAAAGGAAGGTTCAACTCTGTGAGTTGAATGAATGCATCGTGAAGAACTTTCTGAGAATGCTTCTCTGTAGTTTTTAGGTGAAGATATTCCATATCCAGGCAAAGGCCTCGAAGTGCTCCAAATAACCATTGCAGATTTTACAAAAGAGTGTTTCAAAACTGCTCTTTCTACAGGGAAGTTCAAGTCTGTGAGTTGAATGCACTCAACACAAAGAAGTTTCTGAGAATGCTTCTGTTCAGTTTTTATGTGAAGATATTTCCTTTTCCAACATCGGCCTCAAACGGCTCCAAATATCCACTTGCAGATTCTACAAAAAGAGTGTTTCCAAACTTCTCTATCAATTGGTAGGTTCAACTCTGTGAGTTGAATGAACTCATCGCAAAGAAGTTTCTGAGAATCCTTCTCTCTAGTTTTCATGTGAAGATATTTCCTTTTCCAACATAGGCCTCAAGGTGCTCCGAATAAACACTTGCAGATTCTACAAACGTAATGTTTCCAAACTGTTCTATCAAAAGAAACGTTCAAGTCTGTGAGTTGAATGCACTCATCACACAGAAGTTTCTGAGAATGCTTCTGTCTAGTTTTTAGGTGAAGATATTTCCTTTTCCAGCATAGGCCTCAAAACGCTCCAAATATCCTCTTGCAGATTCTACAAAAAGAGTGTTTCAAAACTGTTCTATCAAAAGGAAGGTTCAACTCTGTGAGTTGAATGAATGCATCATGAAGTACTTTCTGAGAATGCTTCTCTGTAGTTTTTAGGTGAAGATATTCCATATCAAAGCACAGGCCTCGAAGTGCTCCAAATAACCACTTGCACATTTTACCAAAAGAGTGTTTAAAAACTGCTCTTTCTACAAGTAAGTTCAATTCTGTGAGTTGAATGCACTCAACACAAAGAAGTTTCTGAGAATGCTTCTGTTCAGTTTTTATGTGAAGATATTTCCTTTTCCAGCATAGGCCTCAAACGGCTCCAAATATCCACTTGCAGATTCTACAAAAAGAGTGTTTCCAAACTTCTCTATCAAATGGTAGGTTCCACTCTGTGCGTTGAATGAACTCATCACAAAGAAGTTTCTGAGAATCCTTCTGTCTAGTTTTTATGTGAAGATATTTCCTTTTCCAACATAGGCCTCAAGGTGCTCCGAATAAATACTTGCAGATTCTACAAACGTAACGTTTCAAAACTGTTCTATCAAAAGAAACGTTCAAGTCTGTGAGTTGAATGCACTCATCACACAGAAGTTTCTGAGAATGCTTCTGTCTAGTTTTTAGGTGAAGATATTTCCTTTTCCAACATAGGCCTCAAATCGCTCCAAATATCCTCTTGCAGATTCTACAAAAAGAGTGTTTCAAAACTGTTCTATCAAAAGGAAGGTTCAACTCTGTGAGGTGAATGAATGCATCGTGAAGAACTTTCTGAGAATGCTTCTCTGTAGTTTTTAGGTGAAGATATTCCATATCCCAGCACAGGCCTCGAAGTGCTCCAAATAACCACTTGCAGATTTTACCAAAAGAGTGTTTGAAAACTGCTCTTTCTACAGGTAAGTTCATGTCTGTGAGTTGAATGCACTCAACACAAGGAAGTTTCTGAGAATGCTGCTGTTCAGTTTTTATGTGAAGATATTTCCTTTTCCAGCATCGGCCTCAAACGGCTCCAAATATCCACTTGCAGATTCTACAAAAAGAGTGTTTCCAAACTTCTCTATCAATTGGTACGTTAAACTCTGTGAGTTGAATGAACTCATCACAAAGAAGTTTCTGAGAATCCTTCTCTCTAGTTTTTATGTGAAGATATTTCCTTTTCCAACATAGGCCTCAAGGTGCTCCGAATAAACACTTGCAGATTCTACAAACGTAATGTTTCAAAACTGTTCTATCAAAAGAAACGTTCAAGTCTGTGAGTTGAATGCACTCATCACACAGAAGTTTCTGAGAATGCTTCTGTCTAGTTTTTAGGTGAAGATATTTCCTTTTCCAGCATAGGCCTCAAAACGCTCCAAATATCCTCTTGCAGATTCTACAAAAAGAGTGTTTCAAAACTGTTCTATCAAAAGGAAGGTTCAACTCTGTGAGGTGAATGAATGCATCGTGAAGAACTTTCTGAGAATGCTTCTCTGTAGTTTTTAGGTGAAGATATTCCATATCCCAGCACAGGCCTCGAAGTGCTCCAAATAACCACTTGCAGATTTTACCAAAAGAGTGTTTCAAAACTGCTCTTTCTACAGGTAAGTTCAAGTCTGTGAGTTGAATGCACTCAACACAAAGAAGTTTCTGAGAATGCTTCTGTTCAGTTTTTATGTGAAGATATTTCCTTTTCCAGCATAGGCCTCAAACGGCTCCAAATATCCACTTGCAGATTCTACAAAAAGAGTGTTTCCAAACGTCTCTATCAATTGGTAGGTTCCACACTGTGAGTTGAATGAACTCATCACAAAGAAGTTTCTGAGAATCCTTCTCTCTAGTTTTTATGTGAAGATATTTCCTTTTCCAACATAGGCCTCAAGGTGCTCCGAATAAACACTTGCAGATTCTACAAACGTAATGTTTCCAAACTGTTCTATCAAAAGAAACGTTCAAGTCTGTGAGTTGAATGCACTCATCACACAGAAGTTTCTGAGAATGCTTCTGTCTAGTTTTTAGGTGAAGATATTTCCTTTTCCAACATAGGCCTCAAATCGCTCCAAATATCCTCCTGCAGATTCTACAAAAAGAGTGTTTCAAAACTGTTCTATCAAATGGAAGGTTCAACTCTGTGAGTTGAATGAATGCATCGTGAAGAACTTTCTGAGAATGCTTCTCTGTAGTTTTTAGGTGAAGATATTCCATATCCCAGCACAGGCCTCGAAGTGCTCCAAATAACCACTTGCAGATTTTACCAAAAGAGTGTTTCAAAACTGCTCTTTCTACAGGTAAGTTCAAGTCTGTGAGTTGAATGCACTCAACACAAAGAAGTTTCTGAGAATGCTTCTGTTCAGTTTTTATGTGAAGATATTTCCTTTTCCAGCATCGGCCTCAAACGGCTCCAAATATCCACTTGCAGATTCTAGAAAAAGACTGTTTCCAAACTTCTCTATCAATTGGTAGGTTCAACTCTGTGAGTTGAATGAACTCATCACAAAGAAGTTTCTGAGAGTCCTTCTCTCTCGTTTTTACGTGAAGATATTTCCTTTTCCAACATAGGCCTCAAGGTGCTCCGAATAAACACTTGCAGATTCTACAAACGTAATGTTTCCAAACTGTTCTATCAAAAGAAACGTTCAAGTCTGTGAGTTGAATGCACTCATCACACAGAAGTTTCTGAGAATGCTTCTGTCTAGTTTTTAGGTGAAGATATTTCCTTTTCCAACATAGGCCTCAAATCGCTCCAAATATCCTCTTGCAGATTCTACAAAAAGAGTGTTTCAAAACTGTTCTATCAAAAGAAAGGTTCAACTCTGTGAGTTGAATGAATGCATCGTGAAGAACTTTCTGAGAATGCTTCTCTGTAGTTTTTAGGTGAAGATATTCCATATCCCAGCACAGGCCTCGAAGTGCTCCAAATAACCACTTGCAGATTTTACCAAAAGAGTGTTTCAAAACTGCTCTTTCTACAGGTAAGTTCAAGTCTGTGAGTTGAATGCACTCAACACAAAGAAGTTTCTGAGAATGCTTCTGTTCAGTTTTATGTGAAGATATTTCCTTTTCCAGCATAGGCCTCAAACGGCTCCAAATATCCACTTGCAGATTCTACAAAAAGAGTGTTTCCAAACTTCTCTATCAATTGGTAGGTTCAACTCTGTGAGTTGAAAGAACTCATCGCAAAGAAGTTTCTGAGTATCCTTCTCTCTAGTTTTTATCTGAAGATATTTCCTTTTCCAACATAGGCCTCAAGGTGCTCCGAATAAACACTTGCAGATTCTACAAACGTAATGTTTCAAAACTGTTCTATCAAAAGAAACGTTCAAGTCTGTGAGTTGAATGCACTCATCGCACAGAAGTTTCTAAGAATACTTCTGTCTAGTTTTTAGGTGAAGATATTTCCTTTTCCAGCATAGGCCTCAAAACGCTCCAAATATCCTCTTGCAGATTCTACAAAAAGAGTGTTTCAAAACTGTTCTATCAAAAGGAAGGTTCAACTCTGTGAGTTGAATGAATGCATCGTGAAGAACTTTCTGAGAATGCTTCTCTGTAGTTTTTAGGTGAAGATATTCCATATCAAAGCACAGGCATCGAAGTGCTCCAAATAACCATTTGCAGATTTTACCAAAAGAGTGTTTCAAAACTGCCCTTTCTACAAGTAAGTTCAAGTCTGTGAGTTGAATGCACTCAACACAAAGAAGTTTCTGAGAATGCTTCTGTTCAGTTTTTATGTGAAGATATTTCCTTTTCCAGCATAGGCCTCAAACGGCTCCAAATATCCACTTGCAGATTCTACAAAAAGAGTGTTTCCAAACTTCTCTATCAAATGGTAGGTTCCACTCTGTGAGTTGAATGAACTCATCACAAAGAAGTTTCTGAGAATCCTTCTCTCTAGTTTTTATGTGAAGATATTTCCTTCTCCAACATAGGCCTCAAGGTGCTCCGAATAAACACTTGCAGATTCTACAAACGTAATGTTTCCAAACTGTTCTATCAAAAGAAACGTTCAAGTCTGTGAGTTGAATGCACTCATCACACAGAAGTTTCTGAGAATGCTTCTGTCTAGTTTTTAGGTGAAGATATTTCGTTTTCCAGCATAGGCCTCAAAACGCTCCAAATATCCTCTTGCAGATTCTACAAAAAGAGTGTTTCAAAACTGTTCTATCAAAAGGAAGGTTCAACTCTGTGAGGTGAATGAATGCATCGTGAAGAACTTTCTGAGAATGCTTCTCTGTAGTTTTTAGGTGAAGATATTCCATATCCCAGCACAGGCCTCGAAGTGCTCCAAATAACCACTTGCAGATTTTACCAAAAGAGTGTTTCAAAACTGCTCTTTCTACAGGTAAGTTCAAGTCTGTGAGTTGAATGCACTCAACACAAAGAAGTTTCTGAGAATGCTTCTGTTCAGTTTTTATGTGAAGATATTTCCTTTTCCAGCATAGGCCTCAAACGGCTCCAAATATCCACTTGCAGATTCTACAAAAAGAGTGTTTCCAAACTTCTCTATCAATTGGTAGGTTCCACTCTGTGAGTTGAATGAACTCATCACAAAGAAGTTTCTGAGAATCCTTCTCTCTAGTTTTTATGTGAAGATATTTCCTTTTCCAACAGAGGCCTCAAGGTGCTCCGAATAAACACTTGCAGATTCTACAAACGTAATGTTTCCAAACTGTTCTATCAAAAGAAACGTTCAAGTCTGTGAGTTGAATGCACTCATCACACAGAAGTTTCTGAGAATGCTTCTGTCTAGTTTTTAGGTGAAGATATTTCCTTTTCCAACATAGGCCTCAAATCGCTCCAAATATCCTCTTGCAGATTCTACAAAAAGAGTGTTTCAAAACTGTTCTATCAAAAGGAAGGTTCAACTCTGTGAGTTGAATGAATTCATCGTGAAGAACTTTCTGAGAATGCTTCTCTGTAGTTTTTAGGTGAAGATATTGCATATCCCAGCACAGGCCTCGAAGTGCTCCAAATAACCACTTGCAGATTTTACCAAAAGAGTGTTTCAAAACTGCTCTTTCTACAGGTAAGTTCAAGTCTGTGAGTTGAATGCACTCAACACAAAGAAGTTTCTGAGAATGCTTCTGTTCAGTTTTTATGTGAAGATATTTCCTTTTCCAGCATCGGCCTCAAACGGCTCCAAATATCCACTTGCAGATTCTAGAAAAAGAGTGTTTCCAAACTTCTCTATCAATTGGTAGGTTCAACTCTGTGAGTTGAATGAACTCATCACAAAGAAGTTTCTGAGAGTCCTTCTCTCTCGTTTTTACGTGAAGATATTTCTTTTTCCAACATAGGCCTCAAGGTGCTCCGAATAAACACTTGCAGATTCTACAAACGTAATGTTTCCAAACTGTTCTATCAAAAGAAACGTTCAAGTCTGTGAGTTGAATGCACTCATCACACAGAAGTTTCTGAGAATGCTTCTGTCTAGTTTTTAGGTGAAGATATTTCCTTTTCCAACATAGGCCTCAAATCGCTCCAAATATCCTCTTGCAGATTCTACAAAAAGAGTGTTTCAAAACTGTTCTATCAAAAGAAAGGTTCAACTCTGTGAGTTGAATGAATGCATCGTGAAGAACTTTCTGAGAATGCTTCTCTGTAGTTTTTAGGTGAAGATATTCCATATCCCAGCACAGGCCTCGAAGTGCTCCAAATAACCACTTGCAGATTTTACCAAAAGAGTGTTTCAAAACTGCTCTTTCTACAGGTAAGTTCAAGTCTGTGAGTTGAATGCACTCAACACAAAGAAGTTTCTGAGAATGCTTCTGTTCAGTTTTTATGTGAAGATATTTCCTTTTCCAGCATCGGCCTCAAACGGCTCCAAATATCCACTTGCAGATTCTAGAAAAAGACTGTTTCCAAACTTCTCTATCAATTGGTAGGTTCAACTCTGTGAGTTGAATGAACTCATCACAAAGAAGTTTCTGAGAGTCCTTCTCTCTCGTTTTTACGTGAAGATATTTCCTTTTCCAACATAGGCCTCAAGGTGCTCCGAATAAACACTTGCAGATTCTACAAACGTAATGTTTCCAAACTGTTCTATCAAAAGAAACGTTCAAGTCTGTGAGTTGAATGCACTCATCACACAGAAGTTTCTGAGAATGCTTCTGTCTAGTTTTTAGGTGAAGATATTTCCTTTTCCAGCATAGGCCTCAAAACGCTCCAAATATCCTCTTGCAGATTCTACAAAAAGAGTGTTTCAAAACTGTTCTATCAAAAGGAAGGTTCAACCCTGTGAGTTGAATGAATGCATCGTGAAGAACTTTCTGAGAATGCTTCTCTGTAGTTTTTAGGTGAAGATATTCCATATCCCAGCACAGGCCTCGAAGTGCTCCAAATAACCAGTTGCAGACTTTACCAAAAGAGTGTTTCAAAACTGCTCTTTCTACAGGTAAGTTCAAGTCTGTGAGTTGAATGCACTCGACACAAAGAAGTTTCTGAGAATGCTTCTGTTCAGTTTTTATGGGAAGATATTTCCTTTTCCAGCATAGGCCTCAAACGGCTCCAAATATCCAATTGCAGATTCTACAAGAAGAGTGTTTCCAAACTTCTCTATCAATTGGTAGGTTCAACTCTGTGAGTTGAATGAACTCATCACAAAGAAGTTTCTGAGAATCCTTCTCTCTAGTTTTTATGTGAAGATATTTCCTTTTCCAACATAGGCCTCAAGGTGCTCCGAATAAACACTTGCAGATTCTACAAACGTAATGTTTCCAAACTGTTCTATCAAAATAAACGTTCAAGTCTGTGAGATGAATGCACTCATCACACAGAAGTTGCTGAGGATGCTTCTGTCTGGTTTTTAGGTGAAAATATTTCCTTTTCCAGCATAGGCCTCAAAACGCTCCAAATATCCTCTTGCAGATTCTACAAAAAGAGTGTTTAAAAACTGTTCTATCAAAAGGAAGGTTCAACTCTGTGAGTTGAATGAATGCATCGTGAAGAACTTTCTGAGAATGCTTCTCTGTAGTTTTTAGGTGAAGATATTCCATATCCCAGCACAGGCCTCGAAGTGCTCCAAATAACCACTTGCAGATTTTACCAAAAGAGTGTTTGAAAACTGCTCTTTCTACAGGTAAGTTCATGTCTGTGAGTTGAATGCACTCAACACAAGGAAGTTTCTGAGAATGCTGCTGTTCAGTTTTTATGTGAAGATATTTCCTTTTCCAGCATCGGCCTCAAACGGCTCCAAATATCCACTTGCAGATTCTACAAAAAGAGTGTTTCCAAACTTCTCTATCAATTGGTACGTTCAACTCTGTGAGTTGAATGAACTCATCACAAAGAAGTTTCTGAGAATCCTTCTCTCTAGTTTTTATGTGAAGATATTTCCTTTTCCAACATAGGCCTCAAGGTGCTCCGAATAAACACTTGCAGATTCTACAAACGTAATGTTTCCAAACTGTTCTATCAAAAGAAACGTTCAAGTCTGTGAGTTGAATGCACTCATCACACAGAAGTTTCTGAGAATGCTTCTGTCTAGTTTTTAGGTGAAGATATTTCCTTTTCCAGCATAGGCCTCAAAACGCTCCAAATATCCTCTTGCAGATTCTACAAAAAGAGTGTTTCAAAACTGTTCTATCAAAAGGAAGGTTCAACCCTGTGAGTTGAATGAATGCATCGTGAAGAACTTTCTGAGAATGCTTCTCTGTAGTTTTTAGGTGAAGATATTCCATATCCCAGCACAGGCCTCGAAGTGCTCCAAGTAACCAGTTGCAGATTTTACCAAAAGAGTGTTTCAAAACTGCTCTTTCTACAGGTAAGTTCAAGTCTGTGAGTTGAAAGCACTCGACACAAAGAAGTTTCTGAGAATGCTTCTGTTCAGTTTTTATGTGAAGATATTTCCTTTTCCAGCATAGGCCTCAAACGGCTCCAAATATCCACTTGCAGATTCTAGAAAAAGAGTGTTTCCAAACCTCTCTATCAATTGGTAGGTTCAACTCTGTGAGTTGAATGAACTCATCAAAAAGAAGTTTCTGAGAATCCTTCTCTCTAGTTTTTATGTGAAGATATTTCCTTTTCCAACATAGGCCTCAAGGTGCTCCGAATAAACACTTGCAGATTCTACAAACATAATGTTTCCAAACTGTTCTATCAAAAGAAACGTTCAAGTCTGTGAGTTGAATGCACTCATCACACAGAAGTTTCTGAGGATGCTTCTGTCTAGTTTCTAGGTGAACATATTTCCTTTTCCAGCATAGGCCTCAAAACGCTCCAAATATCCTCTTGCAGATTCTACAAAAAGAGTGTTTCAAAAATGTTCTATCAAAAGGAAGGTTCAACTCTGTGAGTTGAATGAATGCATCGTGAAGAACTTTCTGAGAATGCTTCTCTGTAGTTTTTAGGTGAAGATATTCCATATCCCAGCACAGGCCTCGAAGTGCTCCAAATAACCACTTGCAGATTTTACCAAAAGAGTGTTTCAAAACTACTCTTTCTTCAGGTAAGTTCAAGTCGGTGAGTTGAATACACTCGACACAAAGAAGTTTCTGAGAATGCTTCTGTTCAGTTTTTATGTGAAGATATTTCCTTTTCCAGCATAGGCCTCAAACGGCTACAAATTTCCACTTGCAGATTCTACAAAAAGAGTGTTTCCAAACTTCTCTATCAATTGGTAGGTTCAACTCTGTGAGTTGAATGTACTCATCACAAAGAAGTTTCTGAGAATCCTTCTCTCTAGTTTTTATGTGAAGATATTTCCTTTTCCAACATAGGCCTCAAGGTGCTCCGAATAAACACTTGCAGATTCTACAAACGTAATGTTTCCAAACTGTTCTATCAAAAGAAACGTTCAAGTCTGTGAGATGAATGCACTCATCACACAGAAGTTTCTGAGGATGCTTCTGTCTAGTTTTTAGGTGAAGATATTTCCTTTTCCAGCATAGGCCTCAAAACGCTCCAAATATCCTCTTGCAGATTCTACAAAAAGAGTGTTTCAAAACTGTTCTATCAAAAGGAAGGTTCAACTCTGTGAGTAGAATGAATGCATCGTGAAGAACTTTCTGAGAATGCTTCTCTGTAGTTTTTAGGTGAAGATATTCCATATCCCAGCACAGGCCTCGAAGTGCTCCAAATAACCACTTGCAGATTTTACCAAAAGAGTGTTTGAAAACTGCTCTTTCTACAGGTAAGTTCATGTCTGTGAGTTGAATGCACTCAACACAAGGAAGTTTCTGAGAATGCTGCTGTTCAGTTTTTATGTGAAGATATTTCCTTTTCCAGCATCGGCCTCAAACGGCTCCAAATATCCACTTGCAGATTCTACAAAAAGAGTGTTTCCAAACTTCTCTATCAATTGGTACGTTCAACTCTGTGAGTTGAATGAACTCATCACAAAGAAGTTTCTGAGAATCCTTCTCTCTAGTTTCTATGTGAAGATATTTCCTTTTCCAACATAGGCCTCAAGGTGCTCCGAATAAACACTTGCAGATTCTACAAACGTAATGTTTCCAAACTGTTCTATCAAAAGAAACGTTCAAGTCTGTGAGATGAATGCACTCATCACACAGAAGTTTCTGAGGATGCTTCTGTCTAGTTTTTAGGTGAAGATATTTCCTTTTCCAGCATAGGCCTCAAAACGCTCCAAATATCCTCTTGCAGATTCTACAAAAAGAGTGTTTCAAAACTGTTCTATCAAAAGGAAGGTTCAACTCTGTGAGTTGAATGAATGCATTGTGAAGAACTTTCTGAGAATGCTTCTCTGTAGTTTTTAGGTGAAGATATTCCATATCCAGGCAAAGGCCTCGAAGTGCTCCAAATAACCATTGCAGATTTTACAAAAGAGTGTTTCAAAACTGCTCTTTCTACAGGGAAGTTCAAGTCTGTGAGTTGAATGCACTCAACACAAAGAAGTTTCTGAGAATGCTTCTGTTCAGTTTTTATGTGAAGATATTTCCTTTTCCAACATCGGCCTCAAACGGCTCCAAATATCCACTTGCAGATTCTACAAAAAGAGTGTTTCCAAACTTCTCTATCAATTCGTAGGTTCAACTCTGTGAGTTGAATGAACTCATCGCAAAGAAGTTTCTGAGAATCCTTCTCTCTAGTTTTCATGTGAAGATATTTCCTTTTCCAACATAGGCCTCAAGGTGCTCCGAATAAACACTTGCAGATTCTACAAACGTAATGTTTCCAAACTGTTCTATCAAAAGAAACGTTCAAGTCTGTGAGTTGAATGCACTCATCACACAGAAGTTTCTGAGAATGCTTCTGTCTAGTTTTTAGGTGAAGATATTTCCTTTTCCAGCATAGGCCTCAAAACGCTCCAAATATCCTCTTGCAGATTCTACAAAAAGAGTGTTTCAAAACTGTTCTATCAAAAGGAAGGTTCAACTCTGTGAGTTGAATGAATGCATCATGAAGTACTTTCTGAGAATGCTTCTCTGTAGTTTTTAGGTGAAGATATTCCATATCAAAGCACAGGCCTGGAAGTGCTCCAAATAACCACTTGCACATTTTACCAAAAGAGTGTTTCAAAACTGCTCTTTCTACAGGTAAGTTCAAGTCTGTGAGTTGAATGCACTCAACACAAAGAAGTTTCTGAGAATGCTTCTGTTCAGTTTTTATGTGAAGATATTTCCTTTTCCAGCATAGGCCTCAAACGGCTCCAAATATCCACTTGCAGATTCTACAAAAAGAGTGTTTCCAAACTTCTCTATCAAATGGTAGGTTCCACTCTGTGCGTTGAATGAACTCATCACAAAGAAGTTTCTGAGAATCCTTCTCTCTAGTTTTTATGTGAAGATATTTCCTTTTCCAACATAGGCCTCAAGGTGCTCCGAATAAATACTTGCAGATTCTGCAAACGTAATGTTTCAAAACTGTTCTATCAAAAGAAACGTTCAAGTCTGTGAGTTGAATGCACTCATCACACAGAAGTTTCTGAGAATGCTTCTGTCTAGTTTTTAGGTGAAGATATTTCCTTTTCCAGCATAGGCCTCAAAACGCTCCAAATATCCTCTTGCAGATTCTACAAAAAGAGTGTTTCAAAACTGTTCTATCAAAAGGAATGTTCAACTCTGTGAGGTGAATGAATGCATCGTGAAGAACTTTCTGAGAATGCTTCTCTGTAGTTTTTAGGTGAAGATGTTCCATATCCCAGCACAGGCCTCGAAGTGCTCCAAATAACCACTTGCAGATTTTACCAAAAGAGTGTTTCAAAACTGCTCTTTCTACAGGTAAGTTCAAGTCTGTGAGTTGAATGCACTCAACACAAAGAAGTTTCTGAGAATGCTTCTGTTCAGTTTTTATGTGAAGATATTTCCTTTTCCAGCATAGACCTCAAACGGCTCCAAATATCCACTTGCAGATTCTACAAAAAGAGTGTTTCCAAACTTCTCTATCAATTGGTAGGTTCCACTCTGTGAGTTGAATGAACTCATCACAAAGAAGTTTCTGAGAATCCTTCTCTCTAGTTTTTATGTGAAGATAATTCCTTTTCCAACATAGGCCTCAAGGTGCTCCGAATAAACACTTGCAGATTCCACAAACGTAATGTTTCCAAACTGTTCTATCAAAAGAAACGTTCAAGTCTGTGAGTTGAATGCACTCATCACACAGAAGTTTCTGAGAATGCTTCTGTCTAGTTTTTAGGTGAAGATATTTCCTTTTCCAACATAGGCCTCAAATCGCTCCAAATATCCTCTTGCAGATTCTACAAAAAGAGTGTTTCAAAAGTGTTCTAACAAAAGGAAGGTTCAACTCTGTGAGTAGAATGAATGCATCGTGAAGAACTTTCTGAGAATGCTTCTCTGTAGTTTTTAGGTGAAGATATTCCATATCCCAGCACAGGCCTCGAAGTGCTCCAAATAACCACTTGCAGATTTTACCAAAAGAGTGTTTCAAAACTGCTCTTTCTACAGGTAAGTTCAAGTCTGTGAGTTGAATGCACTCGACACAAAGAAGTTTCTGAGAATGCTTCTGTTCAGTTTTTATGTGAAGATATTTCCTTTTCCAGCATAGGCCACAAACGGCTCCAAATATCCACTTGCAGATTCTACAAGAAGAGTGTTTCCAAACTTCTCTATCAATTGGTAGGTTCAACTCTGTGAGTTGAATGAACTCATCACAAAGAAGTTTCTGAGAATCCTTCTCTCTAGTTTTTATGTGAAGATATTTCCTTTTCCAACATAGGCCTCAAGGTGCTCCGAATAAACACTTGCAGATTCTACAAACGTAATGTTTCCAAACTGTTCTATCAAAAGAAACGTTCAAGTCTGTGAGATGAATGCACTCATCACACAGATGTTTCTGAGGATGCTTCTGTCTAGTTTTTAGGTGAACATATTTCCTTTTCCAGCATAGGCCTCAAAACGCTCCAAATATCCTCTTGCAGATTCTACAAAAAGAGTGTTTCAAAACTGTTCTATCAAAAGGAAGGTTCAACTCTGTGAGTTGAATGAATGCATCGTGAAGAACTTTCTGAGAATGCTTCTCTGTAGTTTTTAGGTGAAGATATTCCATATCCCAGCACAGGCCTCGAAGTGCTCCAAATAACCACTTGCAGATTTTACCAAAAGAGTGTTTCAAAACTGCTCTTTCTACAGGTAAGTTCAAGTCTGTGAGTTGAATGCACTCAACACAAAGAAGTTTCTGAGAATGCTTCTGTTCAGTTTTATGTGAAGATATTTCCTTTTCCAGCATAGGCCTCAAACGGCTCCAAATATCCACTTGCAGATTCTACAAAAAGAGTGTTTCCAAACTTCTCTATCAATTGGTAGGTTCAACTCTGTGAGTTGAAAGAACTCATTGCAAAGAAGTTTCTGAGAATCCTTCTCTCTAGTTTTTATGTGAAGATATTTCCTTTTCCAACATAGGCCTCAAGGTGCTCCGAATAAACACTTGCAGATTCTACAAACGTAATGTTTCAAAACTGTTCTATCAAAAGAAACGTTCAAATCTGTGAGTTGAATGCACTCATCGCACAGAAGTTTCTAAGAATACTTCTGTCTAGTTTTTAGGTGAAGATATTTCCTTTTCCAGCATAGGGCTCAAAAAGCTCCAAATATCCTCTTGCAGATTCTACAAAAAGAGTGTTTCAAAACTGTTCTATCAAAAGGAAGGTTCAACTCTGTGAGTAGAATGAATGCATCGTGAAGAACTTTCTGAGAATGCTTCTCTGTAGTTTTTAGGTGAAGATATTCCATATCCCAGCACAGGCCTCGAAGTGCTCCAAATAACCACTTGCAGATTTTACCAAAAGAGTGTTTGAAAACTGCTCTTTCTACAGGTAAGTTCATGTCTGTGAGTTGAATGCACTCAACACAAGGAAGTTTCTGAGAATGCTTCTGTTCAGTTTTTATGTGAAGATATTTCCTTTTCCACCATATTCCTCAAACGGCTCCAAATATCCACTTGCAGATTCTACAAAAAGAGTGTTTCCAAACTTCTCTATCAATTGGTAAGTTCAACTCTGTGAGTTGAATGAACTCATCACAAAGAAGTTTCTGAGAATCCTTCTCTCTAGTTTTTATGTGAAGATATTTCCTTTTCCAACATAGGCCTCAAGGTGCTCCGAATAAACACTTGCAGATTCTACAAACGTAATGTTTCCAAACTGTTCTATCAAAAGAAACGTTCAAGTCTGTGAGTTGAATTCACTCATCGCACAGAAGTTTCTAAGAATACTTCTGTCTAGTTTTTAGGTGAAGATATTTCCTTTTCCAGCATAGGGCTCAAAAAGCTCCAAATATCCTCTTGCAGATTCTACAAAAAGAGTGTTTCAAAACTGTTCTATCAAAAGGAAGGTTCAACTCTGTGAGTAGAATGAATGCATCGTGAAGAACTTTCTGAGAATGCTTCTCTGTAGTTTTTAGGTGAAGATATTCCATATCCCAGCACAGGCCTCGAAGTGCTCCAAATAACCACTTGCAGATTTTACCAAAAGAGTGTTTGAAAACTGCTCTTTCTACAGGTAAGTTCATGTCTGTGAGTTGAATGCACTCAACACAAGGAAGTTTCTGAGAATGCTGCTGTTCAGTTTTTATGTGAAGATATTTCCTTTTCCAGCATCGGCCTCAAACGGCTCCAAATATCCACTTGCAGATTCTACAAAAAGAGTGTTTCCAAACTTCTCTATCAATTGGTACGTTCCACTCTGTGAGTTGAATGAACTCATCACAAAGAAGTTTCTGAGAATCCTTCTCTCTAGTTTTTATGTGAAGATATTTCCTTTTCCAACATAGGCCACAAGGTGCTCCGAATAAACACTTGCAGATTCTACAAACGTAATGTTTCAAAACTGTTCTATCAAAAGAAACGTTCAAGTCTGTGAGTTGAATGCACTCATCACACAGAAGTTTCTGAGAATGCTTCTGTCTAGTTTTTAGGTGAAGATATTTCCTTTTCCAGCATAGGCCTCAAAACGCTCCAAATATCCTCTTGCAGATTCTACAAAAAGAGTGTTTCAAAACTGTTCTATCAAAAGGAAGGTTCAACTCTGTGAGTTGAATGAATGCATCATGAAGTACTTTCTGAGAATGCTTCTCTGTAGTTTTTAGGTGAAGATATTCCATATCAAAGCACAGGCCTGGAAGTGCTCCAAATAACCACTTGCACATTTTACCAAAAGAGTGTTTCAAAACTGCTCTTTCTACAGGTAAGTTCAAGTCTGTGAGTTGAATGCACTCAACACAAAGAAGTTTCTGAGAATGCTTCTGTTCAGTTTTTATGTGAAGATATTTCCTTTTCCAGCATAGGCCTCAAACGGCTCCAAATATCCACTTGCAGATTCTACAAAAAGAGTGTTTCCAAACTTCTCTATCAAATGGTAGGTTCCACTCTGTGCGTTGAATGAACTCATCACAAAGAAGTTTCTGAGAATCCTTCTCTCTAGTTTTTATGTGAAGATATTTCCTTTTCCAACATAGGCCTCAAGGTGCTCCGAATAAATACTTGCAGATTCTACAAACGTAATGTTTCAAAACTGTTCTATCAAAAGAAACGTTCAAGTCTGTGAGTTGAATGCACTCATCACACAGAAGTTTCTGAGAATGCTTCTGTCTAGTTTTTAGGTGAAGATATTTCCTTTTCCAGCATAGGCCTCAAAACGCTCCAAATATCCTCTTGCAGATTCTACAAAAAGAGTGTTTCAAAACTGTTCTATCAAAAGGAATGTTCAACTCTGTGAGGTGAATGAATGCATCGTGAAGAACTTTCTGAGAATGCTTCTCTGTAGTTTTTAGGTGAAGATGTTCCATATCCCAGCACAGGCCTCGAAGTGCTCCAAATAACCACTTGCAGATTTTACCAAAAGAGTGTTTCAAAACTGCTCTTTCTACAGGTAAGTTCAAGTCTGTGAGTTGAATGCACTCAACACAAAGAAGTTTCTGAGAATGCTTCTGTTCAGTTTTTATGTGAAGATATTTCCTTTTCCAGCATAGACCTCAAACGGCTCCAAATATCCACTTGCAGATTCTACAAAAAGAGTGTTTCCAAACTTCTCTATCAATTGGTAGGTTCCACTCTGTGAGTTGAATGAACTCATCACAAAGAAGTTTCTGAGAATCCTTCTCTCTAGTTTTTATGTGAAGATAATTCCTTTTCCAACATAGGCCTCAAGGTGCTCCGAATAAACACTTGCAGATTCCACAAACGTAATGTTTCCAAACTGTTCTATCAAAAGAAACGTTCAAGTCTGTGAGTTGAATGCACTCATCACACAGAAGTTTCTGAGAATGCTTCTGTCTAGTTTTTAGGTGAAGATATTTCCTTTTCCAACATAGGCCTCAAATCGCTCCAAATATCCTCTTGCAGATTCTACAAAAAGAGTGTTTCAAAAGTGTTCTAACAAAAGGAAGGTTCAACTCTGTGAGTAGAATGAATGCATCGTGAAGAACTTTCTGAGAATGCTTCTCTGTAGTTTTTAGGTGAAGATATTCCATATCCCAGCACAGGCCTCGAAGTGCTCCAAATAACCACTTGCAGATTTTACCAAAAGAGTGTTTCAAAACTGCTCTTTCTACAGGTAAGTTCAAGTCTGTGAGTTGAATGCACTCGACACAAAGAAGTTTCTGAGAATGCTTCTGTTCAGTTTTTATGTGAAGATATTTCCTTTTCCAGCATAGGCCACAAACGGCTCCAAATATCCACTTGCAGATTCTACAAGAAGAGTGTTTCCAAACTTCTCTATCAATTGGTAGGTTCAACTCTGTGAGTTGAATGAACTCATCACAAAGAAGTTTCTGAGAATCCTTCTCTCTAGTTTTTATGTGAAGATATTTCCTTTTCCAACATAGGCCTCAAGGTGCTCCGAATAAACACTTGCAGATTCTACAAACGTAATGTTTCCAAACTGTTCTATCAAAAGAAACGTTCAAGTCTGTGAGATGAATGCACTCATCACACAGATGTTTCTGAGGATGCTTCTGTCTAGTTTTTAGGTGAACATATTTCCTTTTCCAGCATAGGCCTCAAAACGCTCCAAATATCCTCTTGCAGATTCTACAAAAAGAGTGTTTCAAAACTGTTCTATCAAAAGGAAGGTTCAACTCTGTGAGTTGAATGAATGCATCGTGAAGAACTTTCTGAGAATGCTTCTCTGTAGTTTTTAGGTGAAGATATTCCATATCCCAGCACAGGCCTCGAAGTGCTCCAAATAACCACTTGCAGATTTTACCAAAAGAGTGTTTCAAAACTGCTCTTTCTACAGGTAAGTTCAAGTCTGTGAGTTGAATGCACTCAACACAAAGAAGTTTCTGAGAATGCTTCTGTTCAGTTTTATGTGAAGATATTTCCTTTTCCAGCATAGGCCTCAAACGGCTCCAAATATCCACTTGCAGATTCTACAAAAAGAGTGTTTCCAAACTTCTCTATCAATTGGTAGGTTCAACTCTGTGAGTTGAAAGAACTCATTGCAAAGAAGTTTCTGAGAATCCTTCTCTCTAGTTTTTATGTGAAGATATTTCCTTTTCCAACATAGGCCTCAAGGTGCTCCGAATAAACACTTGCAGATTCTACAAACGTAATGTTTCAAAACTGTTCTATCAAAAGAAACGTTCAAATCTGTGAGTTGAATGCACTCATCGCACAGAAGTTTCTAAGAATACTTCTGTCTAGTTTTTAGGTGAAGATATTTCCTTTTCCAGCATAGGGCTCAAAAAGCTCCAAATATCCTCTTGCAGATTCTACAAAAAGAGTGTTTCAAAACTGTTCTATCAAAAGGAAGGTTCAACTCTGTGAGTAGAATGAATGCATCGTGAAGAACTTTCTGAGAATGCTTCTCTGTAGTTTTTAGGTGAAGATATTCCATATCCCAGCACAGGCCTCGAAGTGCTCCAAATAACCACTTGCAGATTTTACCAAAAGAGTGTTTGAAAACTGCTCTTTCTACAGGTAAGTTCATGTCTGTGAGTTGAATGCACTCAACACAAGGAAGTTTCTGAGAATGCTTCTGTTCAGTTTTTATGTGAAGATATTTCCTTTTCCACCATATTCCTCAAACGGCTCCAAATATCCACTTGCAGATTCTACAAAAAGAGTGTTTCCAAACTTCTCTATCAATTGGTAAGTTCAACTCTGTGAGTTGAATGAACTCATCACAAAGAAGTTTCTGAGAATCCTTCTCTCTAGTTTTTATGTGAAGATATTTCCTTTTCCAACATAGGCCTCAAGGTGCTCCGAATAAACACTTGCAGATTCTACAAACGTAATGTTTCCAAACTGTTCTATCAAAAGAAACGTTCAAGTCTGTGAGTTGAATTCACTCATCGCACAGAAGTTTCTAAGAATACTTCTGTCTAGTTTTTAGGTGAAGATATTTCCTTTTCCAGCATAGGGCTCAAAAAGCTCCAAATATCCTCTTGCAGATTCTACAAAAAGAGTGTTTCAAAACTGTTCTATCAAAAGGAAGGTTCAACTCTGTGAGTAGAATGAATGCATCGTGAAGAACTTTCTGAGAATGCTTCTCTGTAGTTTTTAGGTGAAGATATTCCATATCCCAGCACAGGCCTCGAAGTGCTCCAAATAACCACTTGCAGATTTTACCAAAAGAGTGTTTGAAAACTGCTCTTTCTACAGGTAAGTTCATGTCTGTGAGTTGAATGCACTCAACACAAGGAAGTTTCTGAGAATGCTGCTGTTCAGTTTTTATGTGAAGATATTTCCTTTTCCAGCATCGGCCTCAAACGGCTCCAAATATCCACTTGCAGATTCTACAAAAAGAGTGTTTCCAAACTTCTCTATCAATTGGTACGTTCCACTCTGTGAGTTGAATGAACTCATCACAAAGAAGTTTCTGAGAATCCTTCTCTCTAGTTTTTATGTGAAGATATTTCCTTTTCCAACATAGGCCACAAGGTGCTCCGAATAAACACTTGCAGATTCTACAAACGTAATGTTTCAAAACTGTTCTATCAAAAGAAACGTTCAAGTCTGTGAGTTGAATGCACTCATCACACAGAAGTTTCTGAGAATGCTTCTGTCTAGTTTTTAGGTGAAGATATTTCCTTTTCCAGCATAGGCCTCAAAACGCTCCAAATATCCTCTTGCAGATTCTACAAAAAGAGTGTTTCAAAACTGTTCTATCAAAAGGAAGGTTCAACCCTGTGAGTTGAATGAATGCATCATGAAGAACTTTCTGAGAATGCTTCTCTGTAGTTTTTAGGTGAAGATATTCCATATCCCAGCACAGGCCTCGAAGTGCTCCAAATAACCAGTTGCAGATTTTACCAAAAGAGTGTTTCAAAACTGCTCTTTCTACAGGTAAGTTCAAGTCTGTGAGTTGAATGCACTCGACACAAAGAAGTTTCTGAGAATGCTTCTGTTCAGTTTTTATGTGAAGATATTTCCTTTTCCAGCATAGGCCTCAAACGGCTCCAAATATCCACTTGCAGATTCTACAAAAAGAGTGTTTCCAAACTTCTCTATTAATTGGTAGGTTCCACTCTGTGAGTTGAATGAACTCATCACAAAGAAGTTTCTGAGAATCCTTCTCTCTAGTTTTTATGTGAAGATATTTCCTTTTCCAACATAGGCCTCAAGGTGCTCCGAATAAACACTTGCAGATTCTACAAACGTAATGTTTCCAAACTGTTCTATCAAAATAAACGTTCAAGTCTGTGAGATGAATGCACTCATCACACAGAAGTTGCTGAGGATGCTTCTGTCTAGTTTTTAGGTGAAAATATTTCCTTTTCCAGCATAGGCCTCAAAACGCTCCAAATATCCTCTTGCAGATTCTACAAAAAGAGTGTTTAAAAACTGTTCTATCAAAAGGAAGGTTCAACTCTGTGAGTTGAATGAATGCATCGTGAAGAACTTTCTGAGAATGCTTCTCTGTAGTTTTTAGGTGAAGTTATTCCATATCCCAGCACAGGCCTCGAAGTGCTCCAAATAACCACTTGCAGATTTTACCAAAAGAGTGTTTCAAAACTGCTCTTTCTACAGGTAAGTTCAAGTCTGTGAGTTGAATGCACTCGACACAAAGAAGTTTCTGAGAATGCTTCTGTTCAGTTTTTATGTGAAGATATTTCCTTTTCCAGCATAGGCCTCAAACGGCTCCAAATATCCACTTGCAGATTCTACAAAAAGAGTGTTTCCAAACTTCTCTATCAATTGGTAGGTTCAACTCTGTGAGTTGAAAGAACTCATCGCAAAGAAGTTTCTGAGAATCCTTCTCTCTAGTTTTTATGTGAAGATATTTCCTTTTCCAACATAGGCCTCAAGGTGCTCCGAATAAACACTTGCAGATTATACAAACGTAATGTTTCAAAACTGTTCTATCAAAAGAAACGTTCAAGTCTGTGAGATGAATGCACTCATCACACAGAAGTTTCTGAGGATGCTTCTGTCTAGTTTTTAGGTGAAGATATTTCCTTTTCCAGCATAGGCCTCAAAACGCTCCAAATATCCTCTTGCAGATTCTACAAAAAGAGTGTTTCAAAAATGTTCTATCAAAAGGAAGGTTCAACTCTGTGAGTTGAATGAATGCATCGTGAAGAACTTTCTGAGAATGCTTCTCTGTAGTTTTTAGGTGAAGATATTCCATATCCCAGCACAGGCCTCGAAGTGCTCCAAATAACCACTTGCAGATTTTACCAAAAGAGTGTTTCAAAACTACGCTTTCTACAGGTAAGTTCAAGTCGGTGAGTTGAATGCACTCGACACAAAGAAGTTTCTGAGAATGCTTCTGTTCAGTTTTTATGTGAAGATATTTCCTTTTCCAGCATAGGCCTCAAACGGCTCCAAATATCCACTTGCAGATTCTACAAAAAGAGTGTTTCCAAACTTCTCTATCAATTGGTAGGTTCAACTCTGTGAGTTGAATGAACTCATCACAAAGAAGTTTCTGAGAATCCTTCTCTCTAGTTTTTATGTGAAGATATTTCCTTTTCCAACATAGGCCTCAAGGTGCTCCGAATAAACACTTGCAGATTCTACAAACGTAATGTTTCCAAACTGTTCTATCAAAAGAAACGTTCAAGTCTGTGAGTTGAATGCACTCATCACACAGAAGTTTCTGAGAATGCTTCTGTCTAGTTTTTAGGTGAAGATATTTCCTTTTCCAGCATAGGCCTCAAAACGCTCCAAATATCCTCTTGCAGATTCTACAAAAAGAGTGTTTCAAAACTGTTCTATCAAAAGGAAGGTTCAACTCTGTGAGTTGAATGAATGCATCGTGAAGAACTTTCTGAGAATGCTTCTCTGTAGTTTTTAGGTGAGGATATTCCATATCCCAGCACAGGCCTCGAAGTGCTCCAAATAACCACTTGCAGATTTTACCAAAAGAGTGTTTCAAAACTGCTCTTTCTACAGGTAAGTTCAAGTCTGTGAGTTGAATGCACTCGACACAAAGAAGTTTCTGAGAATGCTTCTGTTCAGTTTTTATGTGAAGATATTTCCTTTTCCAGCATAGGCCTCAAACGGCTCCAAATATCCACTTGCAGATTCTACAAAAAGAGTGTTTCCAAACTTCTCTATCAATTAGTAGGTTCAACTCTGTGAGTTGAATGAACTCATCACAAAGAAGTTTCTGAGAATCCTTCTCTCTAGTTTTTATGTGAAGATATTTCCTTTTCCAACATAGGCCTCAAGGTGCTCCGAATAAACACTTGCAGATTCTACAAACGTAATGTTTCCAAACTGTTCTATCAAATGAAACTTTCAAGTCTGTGAGTTGAATGCACTCATCACACAGAAGTTTCTGAGAATGCTTCTGTCTAGTTTTTAGGTGAAGATATTTCCTTTTCCAGCATAGGCCTCAAAACGCTCCAAATATCCTCTTGCAGATTCTACAAAAAGAGTGTTTCAAAACTGTTCTATCAAAAGGAAGGTTCAACTCTGTGAGTTGAATGAATGCATCATGAAGTACTTTCTGAGAATGCTTCTCTGTAGTTTTTAGGTGAAGATATTCCATACCAAAGCACAGGCCTCGAAGTGCTCCAAATAACCACTTGCAGATTTTACCAAAAGAGTGTTTCAAACTGCTCTTTCTACAAGTAAGTTCAAGTCTGTGAGTTGAATGCACTCAACACAAAGAAGTTTCTGAGAATGCTTCTGTTCAGTTTTTATGTGAAGATATTTCCTTTTCCAGCATAGGCCTCAAACGGCTCCAAATATCCACTTGCAGATTCTACAAAAAGAGTGTTTCCAAACTTCTCTATCAATTGGCAGGTTCAACTCTGTGAGTTGAAAGAACTCATCGCAAAGAAGTTTCTGAGAATCCTTCTCTCTAGTTTTTATGTGAAGATATTTCCTTTTCCAACATAGGCCTCAAGGTGCTCCGAATAAACACTTGCAGATTCTACAAACGTAATGTTTCCAAACTGTTCTATCAAAAGAAACGTTCAAGTCTGTGAGTTGAATTCACTCATCGCACAGAAGTTTCTAAGAATACTTCTGTCTAGTTTTTAGGTGAAGATATTTCCTTTTCCAGCATAGGGCTCAAAAAGCTCCAAATATCCTCTTGCAGATTCTACAAAAAGAGTGTTTCAAAACTGTTCTATCAAAAGGAAGGTTCAACTCTGTGAGTAGAATGAATGCATCGTGAAGAACTTTCTGAGAATGCTTCTCTGTAGTTTTTAGGTGAAGATATTCCATATCCCAGCACAGGCCTCGAAGTGCTCCAAATAACCAGTTGCAGATTTTACCAAAAGAGTGTTTCAAAACTGCTCTTTCTACAGGTAAGTTCAAGTCTGTGAGTTGAATGCACTCGACACAAAGAAGTTTCTGAGAATGCTTCTGTTCAGTTTTTATGTGAAGATATTTCCTTTTCCAGCATAGGCCTCAAACGGCTCCAAATATCCACTTGCAGATTCTACAAAAAGAGTGTTTCCAAACTTCTCTATTAATTGGTAGGTTCCACTCTGTGAGTTGAATGAACTCATCACAAAGAAGTTTCTGAGAATCCTTCTCTCTAGTTTTTATGTGAAGATATTTCCTTTTCCAACATAGGCCTCAAGGTGCTCCGAATAAACACTTGCAGATTCTACAAACGTAATGTTTCCAAACTGTTCTATCAAAATAAACGTTCAAGTCTGTGAGATGAATGCACTCATCACACAGAAGTTGCTGAGGATGCTTCTGTCTAGTTTTTAGGTGAAAATATTTCCTTTTCCAGCATAGGCCTCAAAACGCTCCAAATATCCTCTTGCAGATTCTACAAAAAGAGTGTTTAAAAACTGTTCTATCAAAAGGAAGGTTCAACTCTGTGAGTTGAATGAATGCATCATGAAGAACTTTCTGAGAATGCTTCTCTGTAGTTTTTAGGTGAAGTTATTCCATATCCCAGCACAGGCCTCGAAGTGCTCCAAATAACCACTTGCAGATTTTACCAAAAGAGTGTTTCAAAACTGCTCTTTCTACAGGTAAGTTCAAGTCTGTGAGTTGAATGCACTCGACACAAAGAAGTTTCT
Organism: Pongo pygmaeus; assembly: GCF_028885625.2. Taxonomy (NCBI): domain Eukaryota; kingdom Metazoa; phylum Chordata; class Mammalia; order Primates; family Hominidae; genus Pongo; species Pongo pygmaeus. The sequence continues at coordinate 23,268,452 of NC_072387.2, read as the reverse complement.
GAGAATGCTTCTGTTCAGTTTTTATGTGAAGATATTTCCTTTTCCAGCATAGGCCTCAAACGGCTCCAAATATCCACTTGCAGATTCTACAAAAAGAGTGTTTCCAAACTTCTCTATCAATTGGTAGGTTCAACTCTGTGAGTTGAAAGAACTCATCGCAAAGAAGTTTCTGAGAATCCTTCTCTCTAGTTTTTATGTGAAGATATTTCCTTTTCCAACATAGGCCTCAAGGTGCTCCGAATAAACACTTGCAGATTATACAAACGTAATGTTTCAAAACTGTTCTATCAAAAGAAACGTTCAAGTCTGTGAGATGAATGCACTCATCACACAGAAGTTTCTGAGGATGCTTCTGTCTAGTTTTTAGGTGAAGATATTTCCTTTTCCAGCATAGGCCTCAAAACGCTCCAAATATCCTCTTGCAGATTCTACAAAAAGAGTGTTTCAAAAATGTTCTATCAAAAGGAAGGTTCAACTCTGTGAGTTGAATGAATGCATCGTGAAGAACTTTCTGAGAATGCTTCTCTGTAGTTTTTAGGTGAAGATATTCCATATCCCAGCACAGGCCTCGAAGTGCTCCAAATAACCACTTGCAGATTTTACCAAAAGAGTGTTTCAAAACTACGCTTTCTACAGGTAAGTTCAAGTCGGTGAGTTGAATGCACTCGACACAAAGAAGTTTCTGAGAATGCTTCTGTTCAGTTTTTATGTGAAGATATTTCCTTTTCCAGCATAGGCCTCAAACGGCTCCAAATATCCACTTGCAGATTCTACAAAAAGAGTGTTTCCAAACTTCTCTATCAATTGGTAGGTTCAACTCTGTGAGTTGAATGAACTCATCACAAAGAAGTTTCTGAGAATCCTTCTCTCTAGTTTTTATGTGAAGATATTTCCTTTTCCAACATAGGCCTCAAGGTGCTCCGAATAAACACTTGCAGATTCTACAAACGTAATGTTTCCAAACTGTTCTATCAAAAGAAACGTTCAAGTCTGTGAGTTGAATGCACTCATCACACAGAAGTTTCTGAGAATGCTTCTGTCTAGTTTTTAGGTGAAGATATTTCTTTTTCCAGCAAAGGCCTCAAAACGCTCCAAATATCCTCTTGCAGATTCTACAAAAAGAGTGTTTCAAAACTGTTCTATCAAAAGGAAGGTTCAACTCTGTGAGTTGAATGAATGCATCGTGAAGAACTTTCTGAGAATGCTTCTCTGTAGTTTTTAGGTGAGGATATTCCATATCCCAGCACAGGCCTCGAAGTGCTCCAAATAACCACTTGCAGATTTTACCAAAAGAGTGTTTCAAAACTGCTCTTTCTACAGGTAAGTTCAAGTCTGTGAGTTGAATGCACTCGACACAAAGAAGTTTCTGAGAATGCTTCTGTTCAGTTTTTATGTGAAGATATTTCCTTTTCCAGCATAGGCCTCAAACGGCTCCAAATATCCACTTGCAGATTCTACAAAAAGAGTGTTTCCAAACTTCTCTATCAATTAGTAGGTTCAACTCTGTGAGTTGAATGAACTCATCACAAAGAAGTTTCTGAGAATCCTTCTCTCTAGTTTTTATGTGAAGATATTTCCTTTTCCAACATAGGCCTCAAGGTGCTCCGAATAAACACTTGCAGATTCTACAAACGTAATGTTTCCAAACTGTTCTATCAAATGAAACGTTCAAGTCTGTGAGTTGAATGCACTCATCACACAGAAGTTTCTGAGAATGCTTCTGTCTAGTTTTTAGGTGAAGATATTTCCTTTTCCAGCATAGGCCTCAAAACGCTCCAAATATCCTCTTGCAGATTCTACAAAAAGAGTGTTTCAAAACTGTTCTATCAAAAGGAAGGTTCAACTCTGTGAGTTGAATGAATGCATCATGAAGTACTTTCTGAGAATGCTTCTCTGTAGTTTTTAGGTGAAGATATTCCATACCAAAGCACAGGCCTCGAAGTGCTCCAAATAACCACTTGCAGATTTTACCAAAAGAGTGTTTCAAAACTGCTCTTTCTACAAGTAAGTTCAAGTCTGTGAGTTGAATGCACTCAACACAAAGAAGTTTCTGAGAATGCTTCTGTTCAGTTTTTATGTGAAGATATTTCCTTTTCCAGCATAGGCCTCAAACGGCTCCAAATATCCACATGCAGATTCTACAAAAAGAGTGTTTCCAAACTTCTCTATCAAATGGTAGGTTCCACTCTGTGCGTTGAATGAACTCATCACAAAGAAGTTTCTGAGAATCCTTCTCTCTAGTTTTAATGTGAAGATATTTCCTTTTCCAACATAGGCCTCAAGGTGCTCCGAATAAATACTTGCAGATTCTACAAACGTAATGTTTCAAAACTGTTCTATCAAAAGAAACGTTCAAGTCTGTGAGTTGAATGCACTCATCACACAGAAGTTTCTGAGAATGCTTCTGTCTAGTTTTTAGGTGAAGATATTTCCTTTTCCAACATAGGCCTCAAATCGCTCCAAATATCCTCTTGCAGATTCTACAAAAAGAGTGTTTCAAAACTGTTCTATCAAAAGGAAGGTTCAACTCTGTGAGTTGAATGAATGCATCGTGAAGAACTTTCTGAGAATGCTTCTCTGTAGTTTTTAGGTGAAGATATTCCATATCCCAGCACAGGCCTCGAAGTGCTCCAAATAACCAGTTGCAGATTTTACCAAAAGAGTGTTTCAAAACTGCTCTTTCTACAGGTAAGTTCAAGTCTGTGAGTTGAATGCACTCGACACAAAGAAGTTTCTGAGAATGCTTCTGTTCAGTTTTTATGTGAAGATATTTCCTTTTCCAGCATAGGCCTCAAACGGCTCAAAATATCCACTTGCAGATTCTAGAAAAAGAGTGTTTCCAAACTTCTCTATCAATTGGTAGGTTCAACTCTGTGAGTTGAATGAACTCATCACAAAGAAGTTTCTGAGAGTCCTTCTCTCTCGTTTTTACGTGAAGATATTTCCTTTTCCAACATAGGCCTCAAGGTGCTCCGAATAAACACTTGCAGATTCTACAAACGTAATGTTTCCAAACTGTTCTATCAAAAGAAACGTTCAAGTCTGTGAGTTGAATGCACTCATCACACAGAAGTTTCTGAGAATGCTTCTGTCTAGTTTTTAGGTGAAGATATTTCCTTTTCCAACATAGGCCTCAAATCGCTCCAAATATCCTCTTGCAGATTCTACAAAAAGAGTGTTTCAAAACTGTTCTATCAAAAGGAAGGTTCAACTCTGTGAGTTGAATGAATGCATCGTGAAGAACTTTCTGAGAATGCTTCTCTGTAGTTTTTAGGTGAAGATATTCCATATCCCAGCACAGGCCTCGAAGTGCTCCAAATAACCACTTGCAGATTTTACCAAAAGAGTGTTTCAAAACTGCTCTTTCTACAGGTAAGTTCAAGTCTGTGAGTTGAATGCACTCAACACAAAGAAGTTTCTGAGAATGCTTCTGTTCAGTTTTATGTGAAGATATTTCCTTTTCCAGCATAGGCCTCAAACGGCTCCAAATATCCACTTGCAGATTCTACAAAAAGAGTGTTTCCAAACTTCTCTATCAATTGGTAGGTTCAACTCTGTGAGTTGAAAGAACTCATCGCAAAGAAGTTTCTGAGAATCCTTCTCTCTAGTTTTTATGTGAAGATATTTCCTTTTCCAACATAGGCCTCAAGGTGCTCCGAATAAACACTTGCAGATTCTACAAACGTAATGTTTCAAAACTTTTCTATCAAAAGAAACGTTCAAGTCTGTGAGTTGAATGCACTCATCGCACAGAAGTTTCTAAGAATACTTCTGTCTAGTTTCTAGGTGAACATATTTCCTTTTCCAGCATAGGCCTCAAAACGCTCCAAATATCCTCCTGCAGATTCTACAAAAAGAGTGTTTCAAAAATGTTCTATCAAAAGGAAGGTTCAACTCTGTGAGTTGAATGAATGCATCGTGAAGAACTTTCTGAGAATGCTTCTCTGTAGTTTTTAGGTGAAGATATTCCATATCCCAGCACAGGCCTCGAAGTGCTCCAAATAACCACTTGCAGATTTTACCAAAAGAGTGTTTCAAAACTACTCTTTCTACAGGTAAGTTCAAGTCGGTGAGTTGAATACACTCGACACAAAGAAGTTTCTGAGAATGCTTCTGTTCAGTTTTTATGTGAAGATATTTCCTTTTCCAGCATAGGCCCCAAACGGCTACAAATTTCCACTTGCAGATTCTACAAAAAGAGTGTTTCCAAACTTCTCTATCAATTGGTAGGTTCAACTCTGTGAGTTGAATGTACTCATCACAAAGAAGTTTCTGAGAATCCTTCTCTCTAGTTTTTATGTGAAGATATTTCCTTTTCCAACATAGGCCTCAAGGTGCTCCGAATAAACACTTGCAGATTCTACAAACGTAATGTTTCCAAACTGTTCTATCAAAAGAAACGTTCAAGTCTGTGAGATGAATGCACTCATCACACAGAAGTTTCTGAGGATGCTTCTGTCTAGTTTTTAGGTGAAGATATTTCCTTTTCCAGCATAGGCCTCAAAACGCTCCAAATATCCTCTTGCAGATTCTACAAAAAGAGTGTTTCAAAACTGTTCTATCAAAAGGAAGGTTCAACTCTGTGAGTAGAATGAATGCATCGTGAAGAACTTTCTGAGAATGCTTCTCTGTAGTTTTTAGGTGAAGATATTCCATATCCCAGCACAGGCCTCGAAGTGCTCCAAATAACCACTTGCAGATTTTACCAAAAGAGTGTTTGAAAACTGCTCTTTCTACAGGTAAGTTCATGTCTGTGAGTTGAATGCACTCAACACAAGGAAGTTTCTGAGAATGCTGCTGTTCAGTTTTTATGTGAAGATATTTCCTTTTCCAGCATAGGCCTCAAACGGCTCCAAATATCCACTTGCAGATTCTACAAAAAGAGTGTTTCCAAACTTCTCTACCAATTGGTACGTTCAACTCTGTGAGTTGAATGAACTCATCACAAAGAAGTTTCTGAGAATCCTTCTCTCTAGTTTCTATGTGAAGATATTTCCTTTTCCAACATAGGCCTCAAGGTGCTCCGAATAAACACTTGCAGATTCTACAAACGTAATGTTTCCAAACTGTTCTATCAAAAGAAACGTTCAAGTCTGTGAGTTGAATGCACTCGACACAAAGAAGTTTCTGAGAATGCTTCTGTTCAGTTTTTATGTGAAGATATTTCCTTTTCCAGCATAGGCCTCAAACGGCTCCAAATATCCACTTGCAGATTCTAGAAAAAGAGTGTTTCCAAACTTCTCTATCAATTGGTAGGTTCAACTCTGTGAGTTGAATGAACTCATCACAAAGAAGTTTCTGAGAATCCTTCTCTCTAGTTTTTATGTGAAGATATTTCCTTTTCCAACATAGGCCTCAAGGTGCTCCGAATAAACACTTGCAGATTCTACAAACGTAATGTTTCCAAACTGTTCTATCAAAAGAAACGTTCAAGTCTGTGAGTTGAATGCACTCATCACACAGAAGTTTCTGAGGATGCTTCTGTCTAGTTTCTAGGTGAACATATTTCCTTTTGCAGCATAGGCCTCAAAACGCTCCAAATATCCTCTTGCAGATTCTACAAAAAGAGTGTTTCAAAAATGTTCTATCAAAAGGAAGGTTCAACTCTGTGAGTTGAATGAATGCATCGTGAAGAACTTTCTGAGAATGCTTCTCTGTAGTTTTTAGGTGAAGATATTCCATATCCCAGCACAGGCCTCGAAGTGCTCCAAATAACCACTTGCAGATTTTACCAAAAGAGTGTTTCAAAACTACTCTTTCTACAGGTAAGTTCAAGTCGGTGAGTTGAATACACTCGACACAAAGAAGTTTCTGAGAATGCTTCTGTTCAGTTTTTATGTGAAGATATTTCCTTTTCCAGCATAGGCCTCAAACGGCTACAAATTTCCACTTGCAGATTCTACAAAAAGAGTGTTTCCAAACTTCTCTATCAATTGGTAGGTTCAACTCTGTGAGTTGAATGTACTCATCACAAAGAAGTTTCTGAGAATCCTTCTCTCTAGTTTTTATGTGAAGATATTTCCTTTTCCAACATAGGCCTCAAGGTGCTCCGAATGAACACTTGCAGATTCTGCAAACGTAATGTTTCCAAACTGTTCTATCAAAAGAAACGTTCAAGTCTGTGAGATGAATGCACTCATCACACAGAAGTTTCTGAGGATGCTTCTGTCTAGTTTTTAGGTGAAGATATTTCCTTTTCCAGCATAGGCCTCAAAACGCTCCAAATATCCTCTTGCAGATTCTACAAAAAGAGTGTTTCAAAACTGTTCTATCAAAAGGAAGGTTCAACTCTGTGAGTTGAATGAATGCATCGGGAAGAACTTTCTGAGAATGCTTCTCTGTAGTTTTTAGGTGAAGATATTCCATATCCCAGCACAGGCCTCGAAGTGCTCCAAATAACCAGTTGCAGATTTTACCAAAAGAGTGTTTCAAAACTGCTCTTTCTACAGGTAAGTTCAAGTCTGTGAGTTGAATGCACTCGACACAAAGAAGTTTCTGAGAATGCTTCTGTTCAGTTTTTATGTGAAGATATTTCCTTTTCCAGCATAGGCCTCAAACGGCTCAAAATATCCACTTGCAGATTCTAGAAAAAGAGTGTTTCCAAACTTCTCTATCAATTGGTAGGTTCAACTCTGTGAGTTGAATGAACTCATCACAAAGAAGTTTCTGAGAGTCCTTCTCTCTCGTTTTTACGTGAAGATATTTCCTTTTCCAACATAGGCCTCAAGGTGCTCCGAATAAACACTTGCAGATTCTACAAACGTAATGTTTCCAAACTGTTCTATCAAAAGAAACGTTCAAGTCTGTGAGTTGAATGCACTCATCACACAGAAGTTTCTGAGAATGCTTCTGTCTAGTTTTTAGGTGAAGATATTTCCTTTTCCAACATAGGCCTCAAATCGCTCCAAATATCCTCTTGCAGATTCTACAAAAAGAGTGTTTCAAAACTGTTCTATCAAAAGGAAGGTTCAACTCTGTGAGTTGAATGAATGCATCGTGAAGAACTTTCTGAGAATGCTTCTCTGTAGTTTTTAGGTGAAGATATTCCATATCCCAGCACAGGCCTCGAAGTGCTCCAAATAACCACTTGCAGATTTTACCAAAAGAGTGTTTCAAAACTGCTCTTTCTACAGGTAAGTTCAAGTCTGTGAGTTGAATGCACTCAACACAAAGAAGTTTCTGAGAATGCTTCTGTTCAGTTTTATGTGAAGATATTTCCTTTTCCAGCATAGGCCTCAAACGGCTCCAAATATCCACTTGCAGATTCTACAAAAAGAGTGTTTCCAAACTTCTCTATCAATTGGTAGGTTCAACTCTGTGAGTTGAAAGAACTCATCGCAAAGAAGTTTCTGAGAATCCTTCTCTCTAGTTTTTATGTGAAGATATTTCCTTTTCCAACATAGGCCTCAAGGTGCTCCGAATAAACACTTGCAGATTCTACAAACGTAATGTTTCAAAACTGTTCTATCAAAAGAAACGTTCAAGTCTGTGAGTTGAATGCACTCATCGCACAGAAGTTTCTAAGAATACTTCTGTCTAGTTTCTAGGTGAACATATTTCCTTTTCCAGCATAGGCCTCAAAACGCTCCAAATATCCTCCTGCAGATTCTACAAAAAGAGTGTTTCAAAAATGTTCTATCAAAAGGAAGGTTCAACTCTGTGAGTTGAATGAATGCATCGTGAAGAACTTTCTGAGAATGCTTCTCTGTAGTTTTTAGGTGAAGATATTCCATATCCCAGCACAGGCCTCGAAGTGCTCCAAATAACCACTTGCAGATTTTACCAAAAGAGTGTTTCAAAACTACTCTTTCTACAGGTAAGTTCAAGTCGGTGAGTTGAATACACTCGACACAAAGAAGTTTCTGAGAATGCTTCTGTTCAGTTTTTATGTGAAGATATTTCCTTTTCCAGCATAGGCCTCAAACGGCTACAAATTTCCACTTGCAGATTCTACAAAAAGAGTGTTTCCAAACTTCTCTATCAATTGGTAGGTTCAACTCTGTGAGTTGAATGTACTCATCACAAAGAAGTTTCTGAGAATCCTTCTCTCTAGTTTTTATGTGAAGATATTTCCTTTTCCAACATAGGCCTCAAGGTGCTCCGAATGAACACTTGCAGATTCTGCAAACGTAATGTTTCCAAACTGTTCTATCAAAAGAAACGTTCAAGTCTGTGAGATGAATGCACTCATCACACAGAAGTTTCTGAGGATGCTTCTGTCTAGTTTTTAGGTGAAGATATTTCCTTTTCCAGCATAGGCCTCAAAACGCTCCAAATATCCTCTTGCAGATTCTACAAAAAGAGTGTTTCAAAACCGTTCTATCAAAAGGAAGGTTCAACTCTGTGAGTTGAATGAATGCATCGGGAAGAACTTTCTGAGAATGCTTCTCTGTAGTTTTTAGGTGAAGATATTCCATATCCCAGCACAGGCCTCGAAGTGCTCCAAATAACCAGTTGCAGATTTTACCAAAAGAGTGTTTCAAAACTGCTCTTTCTACAGGTAAGTTCAAGTCTGTGAGTTGAATGCACTCGACACAAAGAAGTTTCTGAGAATGCTTCTGTTCAGTTTTTATGTGAAGATATTTCCTTTTCCAGCATAGGCCTCAAAGGGCTCCAAATATCCACTTGCAGATTCTACAAAAAGAGTGTTTCCAAACTTCTCTATCAATTGGTATGTTCCACTCTGTGTGTTGAATGAACTCATCACAAAGAAGTTTCTGAGAATCCTTCTCTCTAGTTTTTATGTGAAGATATTTCCTTTTCCAACATAGGCCTCAAGGTGCTCCGAATAAACACTTGCAGATTCTAGAAACGTAATGTTTCAAAACTGTTCTATCAAAAGAAACGTTCAAGTCTGTGAGTTGAATGCACTCATTGCACAGAAGTTTCTGAGAATACTTCTGTCTAGTTTTTAGGTGAAGATATTTCCTTTTCCAGCATAGGGCTCAAAATGCTCCAAATACCCTCTTTCAGATTCTACAAAAAGAGTGTTTCAAAACTGTTCTATCAAAAGGAAGGTTCAACTCTGTGAGTAGAATGAATGCATCGTGAAGAACTTTCTGAGAATGCTTCTCTGTAGTTTTTAGGTGAAGATATTCCATATCCCAGCACAGGCCTCGAAGTGCTCCAAATAACCACTTGCAGATTTTACCAAAAGAGTGTTTGAAAACTGCTCTTTCTACAGGTAAGTTCAAGTCTGTGAGTTGAATGCACTGAACACAAGGAAGATTCTGAGAATGCTTCTGTTCAGTTTTTATGTGAAGATATTTCCTTTTCCACCATAGGCCTCAAACGGCTCCAAATATCCACTTGCAGATTCTACAAAAAGAGTGTTTCCAAACTTCTCTATCAATTGGTAAGTTCAACTCTGTGAGTTGAATGAACTCATCACAAAGAAGTTTCTGAGAATCCTTCTCTCTAGTTTTTATGTGAAGATATTTCCTTTTCCAACATAGGCCTCAAGGTGCTCCGAATAAACACTTGCAGATTCTACAAACGTAATGTTTCCAAACTGTTCTATCAAAAGAAACGTTCAAGTCTGTGAGTTGAATGCACTCATCACACAGAAGTTTCTGAGAATGCTTCTGTCTAGTTTTTAGGTGAAGATATTTCCTTTTCCAGCATAGGCCTTAAAACGATCCAAATATCCTCTTGCAGATTCTACAAAAAGAGTGTTTCAAAACTCTTCTATCAAAAGGAAGGTTCAACCCTGTGAGTTGAATGAATGCATCGTGAAGAACTTTCTGAGAATGCTTCTCTGTAGTTTTTAGGTGAAGATATTCCATATCCCAGCACAGGCCTCGAAGAGCTCCAAATAACCAGTTGCAGATTTTACCAAAAGAGTGTTTCAAAACTGCTCTTTCTACAGGTAAGTTCAAGTCTGTGAGTTGAATGCACTCGACACAAAGAAGTTTCTGAGAATGCTTCTGTTCAGTTTTTATGTGAAGATATTTCCTTTTCCAGCATAGGCCACAAACGGCTCCAAATATCCACTTGCAGATTCTACAAGAAGAGTGTTTCCAAACTTCTCTATCAATTGGTAGGTTCAACTCTGTGAGTTGAATGAACTCATCACAAAGAAGTTTCTGAGAATCCTTCTCTCTAGTTTTTATGTGAAGATATTTCCTTTTCCAACATAGGCCTCAATGTGCTCCGAATAAACACTTGCAGATTCTACAAACGTAATGTTTCCAAACTGTTCTATCAAAAGAAACGTTCAAGTCTGTGAGATGAATGCACTCATCACACAGAAGTTTCTGAGGATGCTTCTGTCTAGTTTTTAGGTGAACATATTTCCTTTTCCAGCATAGGCCTCAAAACGCTCCAAATATCCTCTTGCAGATTTTACAAAAAGAGTGTTTCAAAAATGTTCTATCAAAAGGAAGGTTCAACTCTGTGAGTTGAATGAATGCATCGTGAAGAACTTTCTGAGAATGCTTCTCTGTAGTTTTTATGTGAAGATATTCCATATCCCAGCACAGGCCTCGAAGTGCTCCAAATAACCACTTGCAGATTTTACCAAAAGAGTGTTTCAAAACTACTCTTTCTACAGGTAAGTTCAAGTCGGTGAGTTGAATGCACTCGACACAAAGAAGTTTCTGAGAATGCTTCTGTTCAGTTTTTATGTGAAGATATTTCCTTTTCCAGCATAGGTCTCAAACGGCTCCAAATATCCACTTGCAGATTCTACAAAAAGAGTGTTTCCAAACTTCTCTATCAATTGGTAGGTTCAACTCTGTGAGTTGAATGAACTCATCACAAAGAATTTTCTGAAAATCCTTATCTCTAGTTTTTATGTGAAGATATTTCCTTTTCCAACATAGGCCTCAAGGTGCTCCGAATAAACACTTGCAATTTCTACAAACGTAATGTTTCCAAACTGTTCTATCAAAAGAAACGTTCAAGTCTGTGAGATGAATGCACTCATCACACAGAAGTTTCTGAGGATGCTTCTGTCTAGTTTTTAGGTGAAGATATTTCCTTTTCCAGCATAGGCCTCAAAACGCTCCAAATATCCTCTTGCAGATTCTACAAAAAGAGTGTCTCAAAACTGTTCTATCAAAAGGAAGGTTCAACTCTGTGAGTTGAATGAATGCATCGTGAAGAACTTTCTGAGAATGCTTCTCTGTAGTTTTTAGGTGAAGATATTCCATATCCAGGCAAAGGCCTCGAAGTGCTCCAAATAACCATTGCAGATTTTACAAAAGAGTGTTTCAAAACTGCTCTTTCTACAGGGAAGTTCAAGTCTGTGAGTTGAATGCACTCAACACAAAGAAGTTTCTGAGAATGCTTCTGTTCAGTTTTTATGTGAAGATATTTCCTTTTCCAACATCGGCCTCAAACGGCTCCAAATATCCACTTGCAGATTCTACAAAAAGAGTGTTTCCAAACTTCTCTATCAATTGGTAGGTTCAACTCTGTGAGTTGAATGAACTCATCGCAAAGAAGTTTCTGAGAATCCTTCTCTCTAGTTTTCATGTGAAGATATTTCCTTTTCCAACATAGGCCTCAAGGTGCTCCGAATAAACACTTGCAGATTCTACAAACGTAATGTTTCCAAACTGTTCTATCAAAAGAAACGTTCAAGTCTGTGAGTTGAATGCACTCATCACACAGAAGTTTCTGAGAATGCTTCTGTCTAGTTTTTAGGTGAAGATATTTCCTTTTCCAGCATAGGCCTCAAAACGCTCCAAATATCCTCTTGCAGATTCTACAAAAAGAGTGTTTCAAAACTGTTCTATCAAAAGGAAGGTTCAACTCTGTGAGTTGAATGAATGCATCATGAAGTACTTTCTGAGAATGCTTCTCTGTAGTTTTTAGGTGAAGATATTCCATATCAAAGCACAGGCCTCGAAGTGCTCCAAATAACCACTTGCACATTTTACCAAAAGAGTGTTTCAAAACTGCTCTTTCTACAAGTAAGTTCAATTCTGTGAGTTGAATGCACTCAACACAAAGAAGTTTCTGAGAATGCTTCTGTTCAGTTTTTATGTGAAGATATTTCCTTTTCCAGCATAGGCCTCAAACGGCTCCAAATATCCACTTGCAGATTCTACAAAAAGAGTGTTTCCAAACTTCTCTATCAAATGGTAGGTTCCACTCTGTGCGTTGAATGAACTCATCACAAAGAAGTTTCTGAGAATCCTTCTGTCTAGTTTTTATGTGAAGATATTTCCTTTTCCAACATAGGCCTCAAGGTGCTCCGAATAAATACTTGCAGATTCTACAAACGTAATGTTTCAAAACTGTTCTATCAAAAGAAACGTTCAAGTCTGTGAGTTGAATGCACTCATCACACAGAAGTTTCTGAGAATGCTTCTGTCTAGTTTTTAGGTGAAGATATTTCCTTTTCCAGCATAGGCCTCAAAACGCTCCAAATATCCTCTTGCAGATTCTACAAAAAGAGTGTTTCAAAACTGTTCTATCAAAAGGAAGGTTCAACTCTGTGAGGTGAATGAATGCATCGTGAAGAACTTTCTGAGAATGCTTCTCTGTAGTTTTTAGGTGAAGATGTTCCATATCCCAGCACAGGCCTCGAAGTGCTCCAAATAACCACTTGCAGATTTTACCAAAAGAGTGTTTCAAAACTGCTCTTTCTACAGGTAAGTTCAAGTCTGTGAGTTGAATGCACTCAACACAAAGAAGTTTCTGAGAATGCTTCTGTTCAGTTTTTATGTGATGATATTTCCTTTTCCAGCATAGACCTCAAACGGCTCCAAATATCCACTTGCAGATTCTACAAAAAGAGTGTTTCCAAACTTCTCTATCAATTGGTAGGTTCCACTCTGTGAGTTGAATGAACTCATCACAAAGAAGTTTCTGAGAATCCTTCTCTCTAGTTTTTATGTGAAGATAATTCCTTTTCCAACATAGGCCTCATGGTGCTCCGAATAAACACTTGCAGATTCTACAAACGTAATGTTTCCAAACTGTTCTATCAAAAGAAACGTTCAAGTCTGTGAGTTGAATGCACTCATCACACAGAAGTTTCTGAGAATGCTTCTGTCTAGTTTTTAGGTGAAGATATTTCCTTTTCCAACATAGGCCTCAAATCGCTCCAAATATCCTCTTGCAGATTCTACAAAAAGAGTGTTTCAAAAGTGTTCTATCAAAAGGAAGGTTCAACTCTGTGAGTAGAATGAATGCATCGTGAAGAACTTTCTGAGAATGCTTCTCTGTAGTTTTTAGGTGAAGATATTCCATATCCCAGCACAGGCCTCGAAGTGCTCCAAATAACCACTTGCAGATTTTACCAAAAGAGTGTTTCAAAACTGCTCTTTCTACAGGTAAGTTCAAGTCTGTGAGTTGAATGCACTCGACACAAAGAAGTTTCTGAGAATGCTTCTGTTCAGTTTTTATGTGAAGATATTTCCTTTTCCAGCATAGGCCACAAACGGCTCCAAATATCCACTTGCAGATTCTACAAGAAGAGTGTTTCCAAACTTCTCTATCAATTGGTAGGTTCAACTCTGTGAGTTGAATGAACTCATCACAAAGAAGTTTCTGAGAATCCTTCTCTCTAGTTTTTATGTGAAGATATTTCCTTTTCCAACATAGGCCTCAAGGTGCTCCGAATAAACACTTGCAGATTCTACAAACGTAATGTTTCCAAACTGTTCTATCAAAAGAAACGTTCAAGTCTGTGAGTTGAATGCACTCATCACACAGAAGTTTCTGACAATGCTTCTGTCTAGTTTTTAGGTGAAGATATTTCCTTTTCCAGCATAGGCCTCAAAACGCTCCAAATATCCTCTTGCAGATTCTAAAAAAAGAGTGTTTGCAAACTTCTCTATCAATTGGTAGGTTCAACTCTGTGAGTTGAATGAACTCATCACAAAGAAGTTTCTGAGAATCCTTCTCTCTAGTTTTTATGTGAAGATATTTCCTTTTCCAACATAGGCCTCAAGGTGCTCCGAATAAACACTTGCAGATTCTACAAACGTAATGTTTCCAAACTGTTCTATCAAAAGAAACGTTCAAGTCTGTGAGTTGAATGCACTCATCACACAGAAGTTTCTGAGGATGCTTCTGTCTAGTTTCTAGGTGAACATATTTCCTTTTCCAGCATAGGCCTCAAAACGCTCCAAATATCCTCTTGCAGATTCTACAAAAAGAGTGTTTCAAAAATGTTCTATCAAAAGGAAGGTTCAACTCTGTGAGTTGAATGAATGCATCGTGAAGAACTTTCTGAGAATGCTTCTCTGTAGTTTTTAGGTGAAGATATTCCATATCCCAGCACAGGCCTCGAAGTGCTCCAAATAACCACTTGAAGATTTTACCAAAAGAGTGTTTCAAAACTACTCTTTCTACAGGTAAGTTCAAGTCGGTGAGTTGAATACACTCGACACAAAGAAGTTTCTGAGAATGCTTCTGTTCAGTTTTTATGTGAAGTTATTTCCTTTTCCAGCATAGGCCTCAAACGGCTACAAATTTCCACTTGCAGATTCTACAAAAAGAGTGTTTCCAAACTTCTCTATCAATTGGTAGGTTCAACTCTGTGAGTTGAATGTACTCATCACAAAGAAGTTTCTGAGAATCCTTCTCTCTAGTTTTTATGTGAAGATATTTCCTTTTCCAACATAGGCCTCAATGTGCTCCGAATAAACACTTGCAGATTCTACAAACGTAATGTTTCCAAACTGTTCTATCAAAAGAAACGTTCAAGTCTGTGAGATGAATGCACTCATCACACAGAAGTTTCTGAGGATGCTTCTGTCTAGTTTTTAGGTGAACATATTTCCTTTTCCAGCATAGGCCTCAAAACGCTCCAAATATCCTCTTGCAGATTCTACAAAAAGAGTGTTTCAAAAATGTTCTATCAAAAGGAAGGTTCAACTCTGTGAGTTGAATGAATGCATCGTGAAGAACTTTCTGAGAATGCTTCTCTGTAGTTTTTATGTGAAGATATTCCATATCCCAGCACAGGCCTCGAAGTGCTCCAAATAACCACTTGCAGATTTTACCAAAAGAGTGTTTCAAAACTACTCTTTGTACAGGTAAGTTCAAGTCGGTGAGTTGAATGCACTCGACACAAAGAAGTTTCTGAGAATGCTTCTGTTCAGTTTTTATGTGAAGATAATTCCTTTTCCAGCATAGGCCTCAAACGGCTCCAAATATCCACTTGCAGATTCTACAAAAAGAGTGTTTCCAAACTTCTCTATCAATTGGTAGGTTCAACTCTGTGAGTTGAATGAACTCATCACAAAGAATTTTCTGAAAATCCTTCTCTCTAGTTTTTATGTGAAGATATTTCCTTTTCCAACATAGGCCTCAAGGTGCTCCGAATAAACACTTGCAGATTCTACAAACGTAATGTTTCCAAACTGTTCTATCAAAAGAAACGTTCAAGTCTGTGAGATGAATGCACTCATCACACAGAAGTTTCTGAGGATGCTTCTATCTAGTTTTTAGGTGAAGATATTTCCTTTTCCAGCATAGGCCTCAAAACGCTCCAAATATCCTCTTGCAGATTCTACAAAAAGAGTGTTTCAAAACTGTTCTATCAAAGGAAGGTTCAACTCTGTGAGTTGAATGAATGCATCGTGAAGAACTTTCTGAGAATGCTTCTCTGTAGTTTTTAGGTGAAGATATTCCATATCCAGGCAAAGGCCTCGAAGTGCTCCAAATAACCATTGCAGATTTTACAAAAGAGTGTTTCAAAACTGCTCTTTCTACAGGGAAGTTCAAGTCTGTGAGTTGAATGCACTCAACACAAAGAAGTTTCTGAGAATGCTTCTGTTCAGTTTTTATGTGAAGATATTTCCTTTTCCAACATCGGCCTCAAACGGCTCCAAATATCCACTTGCAGATTCTAAAAATAGAGTGTTTCCAAACTTCTCTATCAATTCGTAGGTTCAACTCTGTGAGTTGAATGAACTCATCGCAAAGAAGTTTCTGAGAATCCTTCTCTCTAGTTTTTATGTGAAGATATTTCCTTTTCCAACATAGGCCTCAAGGTGCTCCGAATAAACACTTGCAGATTCTACAAACGTAATGTTTCCAAACTGTTCTATCAAAAGAAACGTTCAAGTCTGTGAGTTGAATGCACTCATCACACAGAAGTTTCTGAGAATGCTTCTGTCTAGTTTTTAGGTGAAGATATTTCCTTTTCCAGCATAGGCCTCAAAACGCTCCAAATATCCTCTTGCAGATTCTACAAAAAGAGTGTTTCAAAACTGTTCTATCAAAAGGAAGGTTCAACTCTGTGAGTTGAATGAATGCATCATGAAGTACTTTCTGAGAATGCTTCTCTGTAGTTTTTAGGTGAAGATATTCCATATCAAAGCACAGGCCTCGAAGTGCTCCAAATAACCACTTGCACATTTTACCAAAAGAGTGTTTCAAAACTGCTCTTTCTACAAGTAAGTTCAAGTCTGTGAGTTGAATGCACTCAACACAAAGAAGTTTCTGAGAATGCTTCTGTTCAGTTTTTATGTGAAGATATTTCCTTTTCCAGCATAGGCCTCAAACGGCTCCAAATATCCACTTGCAGATTCTACAAAAAGAGTGTTTCCAAACTTCTCTATCAAATGGTAGGTTCCACTCTGTGCGTTGAATGAACTCATCACAAAGAAGTTTCTGAGAATCCTTCTCTCTAGTTTTTATGTGAAGATATTTCCTTTTCCAACATAGGCCT
This sequence comes from Pongo pygmaeus, assembly GCF_028885625.2. NCBI lineage: Eukaryota > Metazoa > Chordata > Mammalia > Primates > Hominidae > Pongo > Pongo pygmaeus. The sequence goes on along the minus strand of NC_072387.2, from coordinate 23,251,816 downwards.
CAAGGTGCTCCGAATAAATACTTGCAGATTCTAAAAACGTAATGTTTCAAAACTGTTCTATCAAAAGAAACGTTCAAGTCTGTGAGTTGAATGCACTCATCACACAGAAGTTTCTGAGAATGCTTCTGTCTAGTTTTTAGGTGAAGATATTTCCTTTTCCAGCATAGGCCTCAAAACGCTCCAAATATCCTCTTGCAGATTCTACAAAAAGAGTGTTTCAAAACTGTTCTATCAAAAGGAAGGTTCAACTCTGTGAGGTGAATGAATGCATCGTGAAGAACTTTCTGAGAATGCTTCTCTGTAGTTTTTAGGTGAAGATGTTCCATATCCCAGCACAGGCCTCGAAGTGCTCCACATAACCACTTGCAGATTTTACCAAAAGAGTGTTTCAAAACTGCTCTTTCTACAGGTAAGTTCAAGTCTGTGAGTTGAATGCACTGAACACAAGGAAGATTCTGAGAATGCTTCTGTTCAGTTTTTATGTGAAGATATTTCCTTTTCCAGCATAGACCTCAAACGGCTCCAAATATCCACTTGCAGATTCTACAAGAAGAGTGTTTCCAAACTTCTCTATCAATTGGTAGGTTCAACTCTGTGAGTTGAATGAACTCATCACAAAGAAGTTTCTGAGAATCCTTCTCTCTAGTTTTTATGTGAAGGTATTTCCTTTTCCAACATAGGCCTCAAGGTGCTCCGAATAAACACTTGCAGATTCTACAAACGTAATGTTTCCAAACTGTTCTATCAAAAGAAACGTTCAAGTCTGTGAGATGAATGCACTCATCACACAGATGTTTCTGAGGATGCTTCTGTCTAGTTTTTAGGTGAACATATTTCCTTTTCCAGCATAGGCCTCAAAACGCTCCAAATATCCTCTTGCAGATTCTACAAAAAAAGTGTTTCAAAACTGTTCTATCAAAAGGAAGGTTCAACTCTGTGAGTTGAATGAATGCATCGTGAAGAACTTTCTGAGAATGCTTCTCTGTAGTTTTTAGGTGAAGATATTCCATATCCCAGCACAGGCCTCGAAGTGCTCCAAATAACCACTTGCAGATTTTACCAAAAGAGTGTTTGAAAACTGCTCTTTCTACAGGTAAGTTCATGTCTGTGAGTTGAATGCACTCAACACAAGGAAGTTTCTGAGAATGCTGCTGTTCAGTTTTTATGTGAAGATATTTCCTTTTCCAGCATCGGCCTCAAACGGCTCCAAATATCCACTTGCAGATTCTACAAAAAGAGTGTTTCCAAACTTCTCTATCAATTGGTACGTTCAACTCTGTGAGTTGAATGAACTCATCACAAAGAAGTTTCTGAGAATCCTTCTCTCTAGTTTTTATGTGAAGATATTTCCTTTTCCAACATAGGCCTCAAGGTGCTCCGAATAAACACTTGCAGATTCTACAAACGTAATGTTTCCAAACTGTTCTATCAAAAGAAACGTTCAAGTCTGTGAGTTGAATGCACTCATCACACAGAAGTTTCTGAGAATGCTTCTGTCTAGTTTTTAGGTGAAGATATTTCCTTTTCCATCATAGGCCTCAAAACGCTCCAAATATCCTCTTGCAGTTTCTACAAAAAGAGTGTTTCAAAACTGTTCTATCAAAAGGAAGGTTCAACCCTGTGAGTTGAATGAATGCATCGTGAAGAACTTTCTGAGAATGCTTCTCTGTAGTTTTTAGGTGAAGATATTCCATATCCCAGCACAGGCCTCGAAGTGCTCCAAATAACCACTTGCAGATTTTACCAAAAGAGTGTTTCAAAACTGCTCTTTCTACAGGTAAGTTCAAGTCTGTGAGCTGAATACACTCGACACAAAGAAGTTTCTGAGAATGCTTCTGTTCAGTTTTTATGTGAAGATATTTCCTTTTCCAGCATAGGCCTCAAACGGCTCCAAATATCCACTTGCAGATTCTACAAAAAGAGTGTTTCCAAACTTCTCTATCAATTGGTATGTTCCACTCTGTGTGTTGAATGAACTCATCACAAAGAAGTTTCTGAGAATCCTTCTCTCTAGTTTTTATGTGAAGATATTTCCTTTTCCAACATAGGCCTCAAGGTGCTCCGAATAAACACTTGCAGATTCTACAAACGTAATGTTTCAAAACTGTTCTATCAAAAGAAACGTTCAAGTCTGTGAGTTGAATGCACTCATCGCACAGATGTTTCTGAGAATACTTCTGTCTAGTTTTTAGGTGAAGATATTTCCTTTTCCAGCATAGGGCTCAAAATGCTCCAAATAGCCTCTTGCAGATTCTACAAAAAGAGTGTTTCAAAACTGTTCTATCAAAAGGAAGGTTCAACTCTGTGAGTAGAATGAATGCATCGTGAAGAACTTTCTGAGAATGCTTCTCTGTAGTTTTTAGGTGAAGATATTCCATATCCCAGCACAGGCCTCGAAGTGCTCCAAATAACCACTTGCAGATTTTACCAAAAGAGTGTTTGAAAACTGCTCTTTCTACAGGTAAGTTCAAGTCTGTGAGTTGAATGCACTGAACACAAGGAAGATTCTGAGAATGCTTCTGTTCAGTTTTTATGTGAAGATATTTCCTTTTCCACCATAGGCCTCAAACGGCTCCAAATATCCACTTGCAGATTCTACAAAAAGAGTGTTTCCAAACTTCTCTATCAATTAGTAGGTTCAACTCTGTGAGTTGAATGAACTCATCACAAAGAAGTTTCTGAGAATCCTTCTCTCTAGTTTTTATGTGAAGATATTTCCTTTTCCAACATAGGCCTCAAGGTGCTCCGAATAAACACTTGCAGATTCTACAAACGTAATGTTTCCAAACTGTTCTATCAAATGAAACTTTCAAGTCTGTGAGTTGAATGCACTCATCACACAGAAGTTTCTGAGAATGCTTCTGTCTAGTTTTTAGGTGAAGATATTTCCTTTTCCAGCATAGGCCTCAAAACGCTCCAAATATCCTCTTGCAGATTCTACAAAAAGAGTGTTTCAAAACTCTTCTATCAAAAGGAAGGTTCAACCCTGTGAGTTGAATGAATGCATCGTGAAGAACTTTCTGAGAATGCTTCTCTGTAGTTTTTAGGTGAAGATATTCCATATCCCAGCACAGGCCTCGAAGAGCTCCAAATAACCAGTTGCAGATTTTACCAAAAGAGTGTTTCAAAACTGCTCTTTCTACAGGTAAGTTCAAGTCTGTGAGTTGAATGCACTCGACACAAAGAAGTTTCTGAGAATGCTTCTGTTCAGTTTTTATGTGAAGATATTTCCTTTTCCAGCATAGGCCACAAACGGCTCCAAATATCCACTTGCAGATTCTACAAGTAGAGTGTTTCCAAACTTCTTTATCAATTGGTAGGTTCAACTCTGTGAGTTGAATGAACTCATCACAAAGAAGTTTCTGAGAATCCTTCTCTCTAGTTTTTATGTGAAGATATTTCCTTTTCCAACATAGGCCTCAATGTGCTCCGAATAAACACTTGCAGATTCTACAAACGTAATGTTTCCAAACTGTTCTATCAAAAGAAACGTTCAAGTCTGTGAGATGAATGCACTCATCACACAGAAGTTTCTGAGGATGCTTCTGTCTAGTTTTTAGGTGAACATATTTCCTTTTCCAGCATAGGCCTCAAAACGCTCCAAATATCCTCTTGCAGATACTACAAAAAGAGTGTTTCAAAAATGTTCTATCAAAAGGAAGGTTCAACTCTGTGAGTTGAATGAATGCATCGTGAAGAACTTTCTGAGAATGCTTCTCTGTAGTTTTTATGTGAAGATATTCCATATCCCAGCACAGGCCTCGAAGTGCTCCAAATAACCACTTGCAGATTTTACCAAAAGAGTGTTTCAAAACTACTCTTTCTACAGGTAAGTTCAAGTCGGTGAGTTGAATGCACTCGACACAAAGAAGTTTCTGAGAATGCTTCTGTTCAGTTTTTATGTGAAGATATTTCCTTTTCCAGCATAGGCCTCAAACGGCTCCAAATATCCACTTGCAGATTCTACAAAAAGAGTGTTTCCAAACTTCTCTATCAATTGGTAGGTTCAACTCTGTGAGTTGAATGAACTCGTCACAAAGAATTTTCTGAAAATCCTTCTCTCTAGTTTTTATGTGAAGATATTTCCTTTTCCAACATAGGCCTCAAGGTGCTCCGAATAAACACTTGCAGATTCTACAAACGTAATGTTTCCAAACTGTTCTATCAAAAGAAACGTTCAAGTCTGTGAGATGAATGCACTCATCACACAGAAGTTTCTGAGGATGCTTCTGTCTAGTTTTTAGGTGAAGATATTTCCTTTTCCAGCATAGGCCTCAAAACGCTCCAAATATCCTCTTGCAGATTCTACAAAAACAGTGTTTCAAAACTGTTCTATCAAAAGGAAGGTTCAACTCTGTGAGTTGAATGAATGCATCGTGAAGAACTTTCTGAGAATGCTTCTCTGTAGTTTTTAGGTGAAGATATTCCATATCCAGGCAAAGGCCTCGAAGTGCTCCAAATAACCACTTGCAGATTTTACCAAAAGAGTGTTTCAAAACTGCTCTTTCTACAGGTAAGTTCAAGTCTGTGAGTTGAATGCACTCAACACAAAGAAGTTTCTGAGAATGCTTCTGTTCAGTTTTTATGTGAAGATATTTCCTTTTCCAACATCGGCCTCAAACGGCTCCAAATATCCACTTGCAGATTCTACAAAAAGAGTGTTTCCAAACTTCTCTATCAATTGGTAGATTCAACTCTCTGAGTTGAATGAACTCATCGCAAAGAAGTTTCTGAGAATCCTTCTCTCTAGTTTTTATGTGAAGATATTTCCTTTTCCAACATAGGCCTCAAGGTGCTCCGAATAAACACTTGCAGATTCTACAAACGTAATGTTTCCAAACTGTTCTATCAAAAGAAACGTTCAAGTCTGTGAGTTGAATGCACTCATCACACAGAAGTTTCTGAGAATGCTTCTGTCTAGTTTTTAGGTGAAGATATTTCCTTTTCCAGCATAGGCCTCAAAACGCTCCAAATATCCTCTTGCAGATTCTACAAAAAGAGTGTTTCAAAACTGTTCTATCAAAAGGAAGGTTGAACTCTGTGAGTTGAATGAATGCATCATGAAGTACTTTCTGAGAATGATTCTCTGTAGTTTTTAGGTGAAGATATTCCATATCCCAGCACAGGCCTCGAAGTGCTCCAAATAACCACTTGCAGATTTTACCAAAAGAGTGTTTCAAAACTGCTCTTTCTACAAGTAAGTTCAAGTCTGTGAGTTGAATGCACTCAACACAAAGAAGTTTCTGAGAATGCTTCTGTTCAGTTTTTATGTGAAGATATTTCCTTTTCCAGCATAGGCCTCAAACGGCTCCAAATATCCACTTGCAGATTCTACAAAAAGAGTGTTTCCAAACTTCTCTATCAAATGGTAGGTTCCACTCTGTGCGTTGAATGAACTCATCACAAAGAAGTTTCTGAGAAACCTTCTCTCTAGTTTTTATGTGAAGATATTTCCTTTTCCAACATAGGCCTCAAGGTGCTCCGAATAAACACTTGCAGATTCTACAAACGTAATGTTTCCAAACTGTTCTATCAAAAGAAACGTTCAAGTCTGTGAGTTGAATGCACTCATCACAAAGAAGTTTCTGAGAATGCTTCTGTCTAGTTTTTAGGTGAAGATATTTCCTTTTCCAACATAGGCCTCAAATCGCTCCAAATATCCTCTTGCAGATTCTACAAAAAGAGTGTTTCAAAACTGTTCTATCAAAAGGAAGGTTCAACTCTGCGAGTTGAATGAATGCATCGTGAAGAACTTTCTGAGAATGCTTCTCTGTAGTTTTTAGGTGAAGATATTCCATATCCCAGCACAGGCCTCGAAGTGCTCCAAATAACCACTTGCAGATTTTACCAAAAGAGTGTTTCAAAACTGCTCTTTCTACAGGTAAGTTCAAGTCTGTGAGTTGAATGCACTCAACACAAAGAAGTTTCTGAGAATGCTTCTGTTCAGTTTTATGTGAAGATATTTCCTTTTCCAGCATAGGCCTCAAACGGCTCCAAATATCCACTTGCAGATTCTACAAAAAGAGTGTTTCCAAACTTCTCTATCAATTGGTAGGTTCAACTCTGTGAGTTGAAAGAACTCATCGCAAAGAAGTTTCTGAGAATCCTTCTCTCTAGTTTTTATGTGAAGATATTTCCTTTTCCAACATAGGCCTCAAGGTGCTCCGAATAAACACTTGCAGATTCTACAAACGTAAAGTTTCAAAACTGTTCTATCAAAAGAAACGTTCAAGTCTGTGAGTTGAATGCACTCATCGCACAGAAGTTTCTAAGAATACTTCTGTCTAGTTTTTAGGTGAAGATATTTCCTTTTCCAGCATAGGGCTCAAAAAGCTCTAAATATCCTCTTGCAGATACTACAAAAAGAGTGTTTCAAAACTGTTCTATCAAAGGGAAGGTTCAACTCTGTGAGTAGAATGAAAGCATCGTGAAGAACTTTCTGAGAATGCTTCTCTGTAGTTTTTAGGTGAAGATATTCCATATCCCAGCACAGGCCTCGAAGTGCTCCAAATAACCACTTGCAGATTTTACCAAAATAGTGTTTCAAAACTGCTCTTTCTACAGGTAAGTTCAAGTCTGTGAGTTGAATGCACTCGACACAAAGAAGTTTCTGAGAATGCTTCTGTTCAGTTTTTATGTGAAGATATTTCCTTTTCCAGCATAGGCCACAAACGGCTCCAAATATCCACTTGCAGATTCTACAAGAAGAGTGTTTCCAAACTTCTCTATCAATTGGTAGGTTCAACTCTGTGAGTTGAATGAACTCATCACAAAGAAGTTTCTGAGAATCCTTCTCTCTAGTTTTTATGTGAAGATATTTCCTTTTCCAACATAGGCCTCAAGGTGCTCCGAATAAACACTTGCAGATTCTACAAACGTAATGTTTCCAAACTGTTCTATCAAAAGAAACGTTCAAGTCTGTGAGTTGAATGCACTCATCACACAGATGTTTCTGAGGATGCTTCTGTCTAGTTTTTAGGTGAACATATTTCCTTTTCCAGCATAGGCCTCAAAACGCTCCAAATATCCTCTTGCAGATTCTACAAAAAGAGTGTTTCAAAACTGTTCTATCAAAAGGAAGGTTCAACCCTGTGAGTTGAATGAATGCATCGTGAAGAACTTTCTGAGAATGGTTCTCTGTAGTTTTTAGGTGAAGATATTCCATATCCCAGCACAGGCCTCGAAGTGCTCCAAATAACCAGTTGCAGATTTTACCAAAAGAGTGTTTCAAAACTGCTCTTTCTACAGGTAAGTTCAAGTCTGTGAGTTGAATGCACTCAACACAAAGAAGTTTCTGAGAATGCTTCTGTTCAGTTTTTATGTGAAGATACTTCCTTTTCCAGCATAGGCCTCAAACGACTCCAAATATCCACTTGCAGATTCTACAAAAAGAGTGTTTCCAAACTTCTCTATCAATTGGTAGGTTCAACTCTGTGAGTTGAATGAACTCATCACAAAGAAGTTTCTGAGAATCCTTCTCTCTAGTTTTTATGTGAAGATATTTCCTTTTCCTACATAGGCCTCAAGGTGCTCCGAATAAACACTTGCAGATTCTACAAACGTAATGTTTCAAAACTGTTCTATCAAAAGAAACGTTCAAGTCTGTGAGTTGAATGCACTCATCACACAGAAGTTTCTGAGGATGCTTCTGTCTAGTTTTTAGGTGAAGATATTTCCTTTTCCAGCATAGGCCTCAAAACGCTCCCAATATCCTCTTGCAGATTCTACAAAAAGAGTGTCTCAAAACTGTTCTATCAAAAGGAAGGTTCAACTCTGTGAGTTGAATGAATGCATCGTGAAGAACTTTCTGAGAATGCTTCTCTGTAGTTTTTAGGTGAAGATATTCCATATCCAGGCAAAGGCCTCGAAGTGCTCCAAATAACCATTGCAGATTTTACAAAAGAGTGTTTCAAAACTGCTCTTTCTACAGGGAAGTTCAAGTCTGTGAGTTGAATGCACTCAACACAAAGAAGTTTCTGAGAATGCTTCTGTTCAGTTTTTATGTGAAGATATTTCCTTTTCCAACATCGGCCTCAAACGGCTCCAAATATCCACTTGCAGATTCTACAAAAAGAGTGTTTCCAAACTTCTCTATCAATTGGTAGGTTCAACTCTGTGAGTTGAATGAACTCATCGCAAAGAAGTTTCTGAGAATCCTTCTCTCTAGTTTTCATGTGAAGATATTTCCTTTTCCAACATAGGCCTCAAGGTGCTCCGAATAAACACTTGCAGATTCTACAAACGTAATGTTTCCAAACTGTTCTATCAAAAGAAACGTTCAAGTCTGTGAGTTGAATGCACTCATCACACAGAAGTTTCTGAGAATGCTTCTGTCTAGTTTTTAGGTGAAGATATTTCCTTTTCCAGCATAGGCCTCAAAACGCTCCAAATATCCTCTTGCAGATTCTACAAAAAGAGTGTTTCAAAACTGTTCTATCAAAAGGAAGGTTCAACTCTGTGAGTTGAATGAATGCATCATGAAGTACTTTCTGAGAATGCTTCTCTGTAGTTTTTAGGTGAAGATATTCCATATCAAAGCACAGGCCTCGAAGTGCTCCAAATAACCACTTGCACATTTTACCAAAAGAGTGTTTCAAAACTGCTCTTTCTACAAGTAAGTTCAATTCTGTGAGTTGAATGCACTCAACACAAAGAAGTTTCTGAGAATGCTTCTGTTCAGTTTTTATGTGAAGATATTTCCTTTTCCAGCATAGGCCTCAAACGGCTCCAAATATCCACTTGCAGATTCTACAAAAAGAGTGTTTCCAAACTTCTCTATCAAATGGTAGGTTCCACTCTGTGCGTTGAATGAACTCATCACAAAGAAGTTTCTGAGAATCCTTCTGTCTAGTTTTTATGTGAAGATATTTCCTTTTCCAACATAGGCCTCAAGGTGCTCCGAATAAATACTTGCAGATTCTACAAACGTAATGTTTCAAAACTGTTCTATCAAAAGAAACGTTCAAGTCTGTGAGTTGAATGCACTCATCACACAGAAGTTTCTGAGAATGCTTCTGTCTAGTTTTTAGGTGAAGATATTTCCTTTTCCAGCATAGGCCTCAAAACGCTCCAAATATCCTCTTGCAGATTCTACAAAAAGAGTGTTTCAAAACTGTTCTATCAAAAGGAAGGTTCAACTCTGTGAGGTGAATGAATGCATCGTGAAGAACTTTCTGAGAATGCTTCTCTGTAGTTTTTAGGTGAAGATGTTCCATATCCCAGCACAGGCCTCGAAGTGCTCCAAATAACCACTTGCAGATTTTACCAAAAGAGTGTTTCAAAACTGCTCTTTCTACAGGTAAGTTCAAGTCTGTGAGTTGAATGCACTCAACACAAAGAAGTTTCTGAGAATGCTTCTGTTCAGTTTTTATGTGATGATATTTCCTTTTCCAGCATAGACCTCAAACGGCTCCAAATATCCACTTGCAGATTCTACAAAAAGAGTGTTTCCAAACTTCTCTATCAATTGGTAGGTTCCACTCTGTGAGTTGAATGAACTCATCACAAAGAAGTTTCTGAGAATCCTTCTCTCTAGTTTTTATGTGAAGATAATTCCTTTTCCAACATAGGCCTCATGGTGCTCCGAATAAACACTTGCAGATTCTACAAACGTAATGTTTCCAAACTGTTCTATCAAAAGAAACGTTCAAGTCTGTGAGTTGAATGCACTCATCACACAGAAGTTTCTGAGAATGCTTCTGTCTAGTTTTTAGGTGAAGATATTTCCTTTTCCAACATAGGCCTCAAATCGCTCCAAATATCCTCTTGCAGATTCTACAAAAAGAGTGTTTCAAAAGTGTTCTATCAAAAGGAAGGTTCAACTCTGTGAGTAGAATGAATGCATCGTGAAGAACTTTCTGAGAATGCTTCTCTGTAGTTTTTAGGTGAAGATATTCCATATCCCAGCACAGGCCTCGAAGTGCTCCAAATAACCACTTGCAGATTTTACCAAAAGAGTGTTTCAAAACTGCTCTTTCTACAGGTAAGTTCAAGTCTGTGAGTTGAATGCACTCGACACAAAGAAGTTTCTGAGAATGCTTCTGTTCAGTTTTTATGTGAAGATATTTCCTTTTCCAGCATAGGCCACAAACGGCTCCAAATATCCACTTGCAGATTCTACAAGAAGAGTGTTTCCAAACTTCTCTATCAATTGGTAGGTTCAACTCTGTGAGTTGAATGAACTCATCACAAAGAAGTTTCTGAGAATCCTTCTCTCTAGTTTTTATGTGAAGATATTTCCTTTTCCAACATAGGCCTCAAGGTGCTCCGAATAAACACTTGCAGATTCTACAAACGTAATGTTTCCAAACTGTTCTATCAAAAGAAACGTTCAAGTCTGTGAGTTGAATGCACTCATCACACAGAAGTTTCTGACAATGCTTCTGTCTAGTTTTTAGGTGAAGATATTTCCTTTTCCAGCATAGGCCTCAAAACGCTCCAAATATCCTCTTGCAGATTCTAAAAAAAGAGTGTTTGCAAACTTCTCTATCAATTGGTAGGTTCAACTCTGTGAGTTGAATGAACTCATCACAAAGAAGTTTCTGAGAATCCTTCTCTCTAGTTTTTATGTGAAGATATTTCCTTTTCCAACATAGGCCTCAAGGTGCTCCGAATAAACACTTGCAGATTCTACAAACGTAATGTTTCCAAACTGTTCTATCAAAAGAAACGTTCAAGTCTGTGAGTTGAATGCACTCATCACACAGAAGTTTCTGAGGATGCTTCTGTCTAGTTTCTAGGTGAACATATTTCCTTTTCCAGCATAGGCCTCAAAACGCTCCAAATATCCTCTTGCAGATTCTACAAAAAGAGTGTTTCAAAAATGTTCTATCAAAAGGAAGGTTCAACTCTGTGAGTTGAATGAATGCATCGTGAAGAACTTTCTGAGAATGCTTCTCTGTAGTTTTTAGGTGAAGATATTCCATATCCCAGCACAGGCCTCGAAGTGCTCCAAATAACCACTTGAAGATTTTACCAAAAGAGTGTTTCAAAACTACTCTTTCTACAGGTAAGTTCAAGTCGGTGAGTTGAATACACTCGACACAAAGAAGTTTCTGAGAATGCTTCTGTTCAGTTTTTATGTGAAGTTATTTCCTTTTCCAGCATAGGCCTCAAACGGCTACAAATTTCCACTTGCAGATTCTACAAAAAGAGTGTTTCCAAACTTCTCTATCAATTGGTAGGTTCAACTCTGTGAGTTGAATGTACTCATCACAAAGAAGTTTCTGAGAATCCTTCTCTCTAGTTTTTATGTGAAGATATTTCCTTTTCCAACATAGGCCTCAATGTGCTCCGAATAAACACTTGCAGATTCTACAAACGTAATGTTTCCAAACTGTTCTATCAAAAGAAACGTTCAAGTCTGTGAGATGAATGCACTCATCACACAGAAGTTTCTGAGGATGCTTCTGTCTAGTTTTTAGGTGAACATATTTCCTTTTCCAGCATAGGCCTCAAAACGCTCCAAATATCCTCTTGCAGATTCTACAAAAAGAGTGTTTCAAAAATGTTCTATCAAAAGGAAGGTTCAACTCTGTGAGTTGAATGAATGCATCGTGAAGAACTTTCTGAGAATGCTTCTCTGTAGTTTTTATGTGAAGATATTCCATATCCCAGCACAGGCCTCGAAGTGCTCCAAATAACCACTTGCAGATTTTACCAAAAGAGTGTTTCAAAACTACTCTTTGTACAGGTAAGTTCAAGTCGGTGAGTTGAATGCACTCGACACAAAGAAGTTTCTGAGAATGCTTCTGTTCAGTTTTTATGTGAAGATAATTCCTTTTCCAGCATAGGCCTCAAACGGCTCCAAATATCCACTTGCAGATTCTACAAAAAGAGTGTTTCCAAACTTCTCTATCAATTGGTAGGTTCAACTCTGTGAGTTGAATGAACTCATCACAAAGAATTTTCTGAAAATCCTTCTCTCTAGTTTTTATGTGAAGATATTTCCTTTTCCAACATAGGCCTCAAGGTGCTCCGAATAAACACTTGCAGATTCTACAAACGTAATGTTTCCAAACTGTTCTATCAAAAGAAACGTTCAAGTCTGTGAGATGAATGCACTCATCACACAGAAGTTTCTGAGGATGCTTCTATCTAGTTTTTAGGTGAAGATATTTCCTTTTCCAGCATAGGCCTCAAAACGCTCCAAATATCCTCTTGCAGATTCTACAAAAAGAGTGTTTCAAAACTGTTCTATCAAAGGAAGGTTCAACTCTGTGAGTTGAATGAATGCATCGTGAAGAACTTTCTGAGAATGCTTCTCTGTAGTTTTTAGGTGAAGATATTCCATATCCAGGCAAAGGCCTCGAAGTGCTCCAAATAACCATTGCAGATTTTACAAAAGAGTGTTTCAAAACTGCTCTTTCTACAGGGAAGTTCAAGTCTGTGAGTTGAATGCACTCAACACAAAGAAGTTTCTGAGAATGCTTCTGTTCAGTTTTTATGTGAAGATATTTCCTTTTCCAACATCGGCCTCAAACGGCTCCAAATATCCACTTGCAGATTCTAAAAATAGAGTGTTTCCAAACTTCTCTATCAATTCGTAGGTTCAACTCTGTGAGTTGAATGAACTCATCGCAAAGAAGTTTCTGAGAATCCTTCTCTCTAGTTTTTATGTGAAGATATTTCCTTTTCCAACATAGGCCTCAAGGTGCTCCGAATAAACACTTGCAGATTCTACAAACGTAATGTTTCCAAACTGTTCTATCAAAAGAAACGTTCAAGTCTGTGAGTTGAATGCACTCATCACACAGAAGTTTGTGAGAATGCTTCTGTCTAGTTTTTAGGTGAAGATATTTCCTTTTCCAGCATAGGCCTCAAAACGCTCCAAATATCCTCTTGCAGATTCTACAAAAAGAGTGTTTCAAAACTGTTCTATCAAAAGGAAGGTTCAACTCTGTGAGTTGAATGAATGCATCATGAAGTACTTTCTGAGAATGCTTCTCTGTAGTTTTTAGGTGAAGATATTCCATATCAAAGCACAGGCCTCGAAGTGCTCCAAATAACCACTTGCACATTTTACCAAAAGAGTGTTTCAAAACTGCTCTTTCTACAAGTAAGTTCAAGTCTGTGAGTTGAATGCACTCAACACAAAGAAGTTTCTGAGAATGCTTCTGTTCAGTTTTTATGTGAAGATATTTCCTTTTCCAGCATAGGCCTCAAACGGCTCCAAATATCCACTTGCAGATTCTACAAAAAGAGTGTTTCCAAACTTCTCTATCAAATGGTAGGTTCCACTCTGTGCGTTGAATGAACTCATCACAAAGAAGTTTCTGAGAATCCTTCTCTCTAGTTTTTATGTGAAGATATTTCCTTTTCCAACATAGGCCTCAAGGTGCTCCGAATAAATACTTGCAGATTCTAAAAACGTAATGTTTCAAAACTGTTCTATCAAAAGAAACGTTCAAGTCTGTGAGTTGAATGCACTCATCACACAGAAGTTTCTGAGAATGCTTCTGTCTAGTTTTTAGGTGAAGATATTTCCTTTTCCAGCATAGGCCTCAAAACGCTCCAAATATCCTCTTGCAGATTCTACAAAAAGAGTGTTTCAAAACTGTTCTATCAAAAGGAAGGTTCAACTCTGTGAGGTGAATGAATGCATCGTGAAGAACTTTCTGAGAATGCTTCTCTGTAGTTTTTAGGTGAAGATGTTCCATATCCCAGCACAGGCCTCGAAGTGCTCCACATAACCACTTGCAGATTTTACCAAAAGAGTGTTTCAAAACTGCTCTTTCTACAGGTAAGTTCAAGTCTGTGAGTTGAATGCACTGAACACAAGGAAGATTCTGAGAATGCTTCTGTTCAGTTTTTATGTGAAGATATTTCCTTTTCCAGCATAGACCTCAAACGGCTCCAAATATCCACTTGCAGATTCTACAAGAAGAGTGTTTCCAAACTTCTCTATCAATTGGTAGGTTCAACTCTGTGAGTTGAATGAACTCATCACAAAGAAGTTTCTGAGAATCCTTCTCTCTAGTTTTTATGTGAAGGTATTTCCTTTTCCAACATAGGCCTCAAGGTGCTCCGAATAAACACTTGCAGATTCTACAAACGTAATGTTTCCAAACTGTTCTATCAAAAGAAACGTTCAAGTCTGTGAGATGAATGCACTCATCACACAGATGTTTCTGAGGATGCTTCTGTCTAGTTTTTAGGTGAACATATTTCCTTTTCCAGCATAGGCCTCAAAACGCTCCAAATATCCTCTTGCAGATTCTACAAAAAAAGTGTTTCAAAACTGTTCTATCAAAAGGAAGGTTCAACTCTGTGAGTTGAATGAATGCATCGTGAAGAACTTTCTGAGAATGCTTCTCTGTAGTTTTTAGGTGAAGATATTCCATATCCCAGCACAGGCCTCGAAGTGCTCCAAATAACCACTTGCAGATTTTACCAAAAGAGTGTTTGAAAACTGCTCTTTCTACAGGTAAGTTCATGTCTGTGAGTTGAATGCACTCAACACAAGGAAGTTTCTGAGAATGCTGCTGTTCAGTTTTTATGTGAAGATATTTCCTTTTCCAGCATCGGCCTCAAACGGCTCCAAATATCCACTTGCAGATTCTACAAAAAGAGTGTTTCCAAACTTCTCTATCAATTGGTACGTTCAACTCTGTGAGTTGAATGAACTCATCACAAAGAAGTTTCTGAGAATCCTTCTCTCTAGTTTTTATGTGAAGATATTTCCTTTTCCAACATAGGCCTCAAGGTGCTCCGAATAAACACTTGCAGATTCTACAAACGTAATGTTTCCAAACTGTTCTATCAAAAGAAACGTTCAAGTCTGTGAGTTGAATGCACTCATCACACAGAAGTTTCTGAGAATGCTTCTGTCTAGTTTTTAGGTGAAGATATTTCCTTTTCCATCATAGGCCTCAAAACGCTCCAAATATCCTCTTGCAGTTTCTACAAAAAGAGTGTTTCAAAACTGTTCTATCAAAAGGAAGGTTCAACCCTGTGAGTTGAATGAATGCATCGTGAAGAACTTTCTGAGAATGCTTCTCTGTAGTTTTTAGGTGAAGATATTCCATATCCCAGCACAGGCCTCGAAGTGCTCCAAATAACCACTTGCAGATTTTACCAAAAGAGTGTTTCAAAACTGCTCTTTCTACAGGTAAGTTCAAGTCTGTGAGCTGAATACACTCGACACAAAGAAGTTTCTGAGAATGCTTCTGTTCAGTTTTTATGTGAAGATATTTCCTTTTCCAGCATAGGCCTCAAACGGCTCCAAATATCCACTTGCAGATTCTACAAAAAGAGTGTTTCCAAACTTCTCTATCAATTGGTATGTTCCACTCTGTGTGTTGAATGAACTCATCACAAAGAAGTTTCTGAGAATCCTTCTCTCTAGTTTTTATGTGAAGATATTTCCTTTTCCAACATAGGCCTCAAGGTGCTCCGAATAAACACTTGCAGATTCTACAAACGTAATGTTTCAAAACTGTTCTATCAAAAGAAACGTTCAAGTCTGTGAGTTGAATGCACTCATCGCACAGATGTTTCTGAGAATACTTCTGTCTAGTTTTTAGGTGAAGATATTTCCTTTTCCAGCATAGGGCTCAAAATGCTCCAAATAGCCTCTTGCAGATTCTACAAAAAGAGTGTTTCAAAACTGTTCTATCAAAAGGAAGGTTCAACTCTGTGAGTAGAATGAATGCATCGTGAAGAACTTTCTGAGAATGCTTCTCTGTAGTTTTTAGGTGAAGATATTCCATATCCCAGCACAGGCCTCGAAGTGCTCCAAATAACCACTTGCAGATTTTACCAAAAGAGTGTTTGAAAACTGCTCTTTCTACAGGTAAGTTCAAGTCGGTGAGTTGAATGCACTGAACACAAGGAAGATTCTGAGAATGCTTCTGTTCAGTTTTTATGTGAAGATATTTCCTTTTCCACCATAGGCCTCAAACGGCTCCAAATATCCACTTGCAGATTCTACAAAAAGAGTGTTTCCAAACTTCTCTATCAATTGGTAAGTTCAACTCTGTGAGTTGAATGAACTCATCACAAAGAAGTTTCTGAGAATCCTTCTCTCTAGTTTTTATGTGAAGATATTTCCTTTTCCATCATAGGCCTCAAGGTGCTCCGAATAAACACTTGCAGATTCTACAAACGTAATGTTTCCAAACTGTTCTATAAAAAGAAACGTTCAAGTCTGTGAGTTGAATGCACTCATCACACAGAAGTTTCTGAGAATGCTTCTGTCTAGTTTTTAGGTGAAGATATTTCCTTTTCCAGCATAGGCCTCAAAACGCTCCAAATATCCTCTTGCAGATTCTACAAAAAGAGTGTTTCAAAACTCTTCTATCAAAAGGAAGGTTCAACCCTGTGAGTTGAATGAATGCATCGTGAAGAACTTTCTGAGAATGCTTCTCTGTAGTTTTTAGGTGAAGATATTCCATATCCCAGCACAGGCCTCGAAGAGCTCCAAATAACCAGTTGCAGATTTTACCAAAAGAGTGTTTCAAAACTGCTCTTTCTACAGGTAAGTTCAAGTCTGTGAGTTGAATGCACTCGACACAAAGAAGTTTCTGAGAATGCTTCTGTTCAGTTTTTATGTGAAGATATTTCCTTTTCCAGCATAGGCCACAAACGGCTCCAAATATCCACTTGCAGATTCTACAAGTAGAGTGTTTCCAAACTTCTTTATCAATTGGTAGGTTCAACTCTGTGAGTTGAATGAACTCATCACAAAGAAGTTTCTGAGAATCCTTCTCTCTAGTTTTTATGTGAAGATATTTCCTTTTCCAACATAGGCCTCAATGTGCTCCGAATAAACACTTGCAGATTCTACAAACGTAATGTTTCCAAACTGTTCTATCAAAAGAAACGTTCAAGTCTGTGAGATGAATGCACTCATCACACAGAAGTTTCTGAGGATGCTTCTGTCTAGTTTTTAGGTGAACATATTTCCTTTTCCAGCATAGGCCTCAAAACGCTCCAAATATCCTCTTGCAGATACTACAAAAAGAGTGTTTCAAAAATGTTCTATCAAAAGGAAGGTTCAACTCTGTGAGTTGAATGAATGCATCGTGAAGAACTTTCTGAGAATGCTTCTCTGTAGTTTTTATGTGAAGATATTCCATATCCCAGCACAGGCCTCGAAGTGCTCCAAATAACCACTTGCAGATTTTACCAAAAGAGTGTTTCAAAACTACTCTTTCTACAGGTAAGTTCAAGTCGGTGAGTTGAATGCACTCGACACAAAGAAGTTTCTGAGAATGCTTCTGTTCAGTTTTTATGTGAAGATATTTCCTTTTCCAGCATAGGCCTCAAACGGCTCCAAATATCCACTTGCAGATTCTACAAAAAGAGTGTTTCCAAACTTCTCTATCAATTGGTAGGTTCAACTCTGTGAGTTGAATGAACTCATCACAAAGAATTTTCTGAAAATCCTTCTCTCTAGTTTTTATGTGAAGATATTTCCTTTTCCAACATAGGCCTCAAGGTGCTCCGAATAAACACTTGCAGATTCTACAAACGTAATGTTTCCAAACTGTTCTATCAAAAGAAACGTTCAAGTCTGTGAGATGAATGCACTCATCACACAGAAGTTTCTGAGGATGCTTCTGTCTAGTTTTTAGGTGAAGATATTTCCTTTTCCAGCATAGGCCTCAAAACGCTCCAAATATCCTCTTGCAGATTCTACAAAAACAGTGTTTCAAAACTGTTCTATCAAAAGGAAGGTTCAACTCTGTGAGTTGAATGAATGCATCGTGAAGAACTTTCTGAGAATGCTTCTCTGTAGTTTTTAGGTGAAGATATTCCATATCCAGGCAAAGGCCTCGAAGTGCTCCAAATAACCACTTGCAGATTTTACCAAAAGAGTGTTTCAAAACTGCTCTTTCTACAGGTAAGTTCAAGTCTGTGAGTTGAATGCACTCAACACAAAGAAGTTTCTGAGAATGCTTCTGTTCAGTTTTTATGTGAAGATATTTCCTTTTCCAACATCGGCCTCAAACGGCTCCAAATATCCACTTGCAGATTCTACAAAAAGAGTGTTTCCAAACTTCTCTATCAATTGGTAGGTTCAACTCTCTGAGTTGAATGAACTCATCGCAAAGAAGTTTCTGAGAATCCTTCTCTCTAGTTTTTATGTGAAGATATTTCCTTTTCCAACATAGGCCTCAAGGTGCTCCGAATAAACACTTGCAGATTCTACAAACGTAATGTTTCCAAACTGTTCTATCAAAAGAAACGTTCAAGTCTGTGAGTTGAATGCACTCATCACACAGAAGTTTCTGAGAATGCTTCTGTCTAGTTTTTAGGTGAAGATATTTCCTTTTCCAGCATAGGCCTCAAAACGCTCCAAATATCCTCTTGCAGATTCTACAAAAAGAGTGTTTCAAAACTGTTCTATCAAAAGGAAGGTTGAACTCTGTGAGTTGAATGAATGCATCATGAAGTACTTTCTGAGAATGATTCTCTGTAGTTTTTAGGTGAAGATATTCCATATCCCAGCACAGGCCTCGAAGTGCTCCAAATAACCACTTGCAGATTTTACCAAAAGAGTGTTTCAAAACTGCTCTTTCTACAAGTAAGTTCAAGTCTGTGAGTTGAATGCACTCAACACAAAGAAGTTTCTGAGAATGCTTCTGTTCAGTTTTTATGTGAAGATATTTCCTTTTCCAGCATAGGCCTCAAACGGCTCCAAATATCCACTTGCAGATTCTACAAAAAGAGTGTTTCCAAACTTCTCTATCAAATGGTAGGTTCCACTCTGTGCGTTGAATGAACTCATCACAAAGAAGTTTCTGAGAAACCTTCTCTCTAGTTTTTATGTGAAGATATTTCCTTTTCCAACATAGGCCTCAAGGTGCTCCGAATAAACACTTGCAGATTCTACAAACGTAATGTTTCCAAACTGTTCTATCAAAAGAAACGTTCAAGTCTGTGAGTTGAATGCACTCATCACAAAGAAGTTTCTGAGAATGCTTCTGTCTAGTTTTTAGGTGAAGATATTTCCTTTTCCAACATAGGCCTCAAATCGCTCCAAATATCCTCTTGCAGATTCTACAAAAAGAGTGTTTCAAAACTGTTCTATCAAAAGGAAGGTTCAACTCTGCGAGTTGAATGAATGCATCGTGAAGAACTTTCTGAGAATGCTTCTCTGTAGTTTTTAGGTGAAGATATTCCATATCCCAGCACAGGCCTCGAAGTGCTCCAAATAACCACTTGCAGATTTTACCAAAAGAGTGTTTCAAAACTGCTCTTTCTACAGGTAAGTTCAAGTCTGTGAGTTGAATGCACTCAACACAAAGAAGTTTCTGAGAATGCTTCTGTTCAGTTTTATGTGAAGATATTTCCTTTTCCAGCATAGGCCTCAAACGGCTCCAAATATCCACTTGCAGATTCTACAAAAAGAGTGTTTCCAAACTTCTCTATCAATTGGTAGGTTCAACTCTGTGAGTTGAAAGAACTCATCGCAAAGAAGTTTCTGAGAATCCTTCTCTCTAGTTTTTATGTGAAGATATTTCCTTTTCCAACATAGGCCTCAAGGTGCTCCGAATAAACACTTGCAGATTCTACAAACGTAAAGTTTCAAAACTGTTCTATCAAAAGAAACGTTCAAGTCTGTGAGTTGAATGCACTCATCGCACAGAAGTTTCTAAGAATACTTCTGTCTAGTTTTTAGGTGAAGATATTTCCTTTTCCAGCATAGGGCTCAAAAAGCTCTAAATATCCTCTTGCAGATTCTACAAAAAGAGTGTTTCAAAACTGTTCTATCAAAGGGAAGGTTCAACTCTGTGAGTAGAATGAAAGCATCGTGAAGAACTTTCTGAGAATGCTTCTCTGTAGTTTTTAGGTGAAGATATTCCATATCCCAGCACAGGCCTCGAAGTGCTCCAAATAACCACTTGCAGATTTTACCAAAATAGTGTTTCAAAACTGCTCTTTCTACAGGTAAGTTCAAGTCTGTGAGTTGAATGCACTCGACACAAAGAAGTTTCTGAGAATGCTTCTGTTCAGTTTTTATGTGAAGATATTTCCTTTTCCAGCATAGGCCACAAACGGCTCCAAATATCCACTTGCAGATTCTACAAGAAGAGTGTTTCCAAACTTCTCTATCAATTGGTAGGTTCAACTCTGTGAGTTGAATGAACTCATCACAAAGAAGTTTCTGAGAATCCTTCTCTCTAGTTTTTATGTGAAGATATTTCCTTTTCCAACATAGGCCTCAAGGTGCTCCGAATAAACACTTGCAGATTCTACAAACGTAATGTTTCCAAACTGTTCTATCAAAAGAAACGTTCAAGTCTGTGAGTTGAATGCACTCATCACACAGATGTTTCTGAGGATGCTTCTGTCTAGTTTTTAGGTGAACATATTTCCTTTTCCAGCATAGGCCTCAAAACGCTCCAAATATCCTCTTGCAGATTCTACAAAAAGAGTGTTTCAAAACTGTTCTATCAAAAGGAAGGTTCAACCCTGTGAGTTGAATGAATGCATCGTGAAGAACTTTCTGAGAATGGTTCTCTGTAGTTTTTAGGTGAAGATATTCCATATCCCAGCACAGGCCTCGAAGTGCTCCAAATAACCAGTTGCAGATTTTACCAAAAGAGTGTTTCAAAACTGCTCTTTCTACAGGTAAGTTCAAGTCTGTGAGTTGAATGCACTCAACACAAAGAAGTTTCTGAGAATGCTTCTGTTCAGTTTTTATGTGAAGATACTTCCTTTTCCAGCATAGGCCTCAAACGACTCCAAATATCCACTTGCAGATTCTACAAAAAGAGTGTTTCCAAACTTCTCTATCAATTGGTAGGTTCAACTCTGTGAGTTGAATGAACTCATCACAAAGAAGTTTCTGAGAATCCTTCTCTCTAGTTTTTATGTGAAGATATTTCCTTTTCCTACATAGGCCTCAAGGTGCTCCGAATAAACACTTGCAGATTCTACAAACGTAATGTTTCAAAACTGTTCTATCAAAAGAAACGTTCAAGTCTGTGAGTTGAATGCACTCATCACACAGAAGTTTCTGAGAATGCTTCTGTCTAGTTTTTAGGTGAAGATATTTCCTTTTCCAGCATAGGCCTCAAAACGCTCCCAATATCCTCTTGCAGATTCTACAAAAAGAGTGTTTCAAAACTGTTCTATCAAAAGGAAGGTTCAACTCTGTGAGGTGAATGAATGCATCGTGAAGAACTTTCTGAGAATGCTTCTCTGTAGTTTTTAGGTGAAGATATTCCATATCCCAGCACAGGCCTCGAAGTGCTCCAAATAACCACTTGCAGATTTTACCAAAAGAGTGTTTCAAAACTACTCTTTCTACAGGTAAGTTCAAGTCGGTGAGTTGAATGCACTCGACACAAAGAAGTTTCTGAGAATGCTTCTGTTCAGTTTTTATGTGAAGATATTTCCTTTTCCAGCATAGGCCTCAAACGGCTCCAAATATCCACTTGCAGATTCTACAAAAAGAGTGTTTCCAAACTTCTCTATCAATTGGTAGATTCAACTCTGTGAGTTGAATGAACTCATCACAAAGAAGTTTCTGAGAATCCTTCTCTCTAGTTTTTATGTGAAGATATTTCCTTTTCCAACATAGGCCTCAAGGTGCTCCGAATAAACACTTGCAGATTCTACAAACGTAATGTTTCCAAACTGTTCTATCAAAAGAAACGTTCAAGTCTGTGAGATGAATGCACTCATCACCCAGAAGTTTCTGAGGATGCTTCTGTCTAGTTTTTAGGTGAAGATATTTCCTTTTCCAGCATAGGCCTCAAAACGCTCCAAATATCCTCTTGCAGATTCTACAAAAAGAGTGTTTCAAAACTGTTCTATCAAAAGGAAGGTTCAACTCTGTGAGTTGAATGAATGCATCGTGAAGAACTTTCTGAGAATGCTTCTCTGTAGTTTTTAGGTGAAGATATTCCATATCCCAGCACAGGCCTCGAAGTGCTCCAAATAACCATTGCAGATTTTACCAAAAGAGTGTTTCAAAACTGCTCTTTCTACAGGTAAGTTCAAGTCTGTGAGTTGAATGCACTCAACTCAAAGAAGCTTCTGAGAATTCTTCTGTTCAATTTTTATGTGAAGATATTTCCTTTTCCAGCATAGGCCTCAAACGGCTCCAAATATCCACTTGCAGATTCTACAAAAAGAGTGTTTCCAAATTTCTCTATCATCAATTGGTAGGTTCAACTCTGTGAGTTGAATGAACTCATCACAAAGAAGTTTCTGAGAATCCTTCTCTCTAGTTTTTATGTGAAGATATTTCCTTTTCCAACATAGGCCTCAAGGTGCTCCGAGTAAACACTTGCAGATTCTACAAACGTAATGTTTCAAAACTGTTCTATCAAAAGAAACGTTCAAGTCTATGAGTTGAATGCACTCATCACACAGAAGTTTCTGAGGATGGTTCTGTCTAGTTTTTAGGTGAAGATATTTCCTTTTCCAGCATAGGCCTCAAAACGCTCCAAATATCCTCTTGCAGATTCTACAAAAAGAGTGTTTCAAAACTGTTCTATCAAAAGGAAGGTTCAACCCTGTGAGTTGAATGAATGCATCGTGAAGAACTTTCTGAGAATGCTTCTCTGTAGTTTTTAGGTGAAGATATTCCATATCCCAGCACAGGCCTCGAAGTGCTCCAAATAACCAGTTGCAGACTTTACCAAAAGAGTGTTTCAAAACTGCTCTTTCTACAGGTAAGTTCAAGTCTGTGAGTTGAATGCACTCGACACAAAGAAGTTTCTGAGAATGCTTCTGTTCAGTTTTTATGGGAAGATATTTCCTTTTCCAGCATAGGCCTCAAACGGCTCCAAATATCCACTTGCAGATTCTACAAGAAGAGTGTTTCCAAACTTCTCTATCAATTGGAAGGTTCAACTCTGTGAGTTGAATGAACTCATCACAAAGAAGTTTCTGAGAATCCTTCTCTCTAGTTTTTATGTGAAGATATTTCCTTTTCCAACATAGGCCTCAAGGTGCTCCGAATAAACACTTGCAGATTCTACAAACGTAATGTTTCCAAACTGTTCTATCAAAATAAACGTTCAAGTCTGTGAGATGAATGCACTCATCACACAGAAGTTGCTGAGGATGCTTCTGTCTAGTTTTTAGGTGAAAATATTTCCTTTTCCAGCATAGGCCTCAAAACGCTCCAAATATCCTCTTGCAGATTCTACAAAAAGAGTGTTTCAAAACTGTTCTATCAAAAGGAAGGTTCAACTCTGTGAGTTGAATGAATGCATCGTGAAGAACTTTCTGAGAATGCTTCTCTGTAGTTTTTAGGTGAAGTTATTCCATATCCCAGCACAGGCCTCGAAGTGCTCCAAATAACCACTTGCAGATTTTACCAAAAGAGTGTTTCAAAACTGCTCTTTCTACAGGTAAGTTCAAGTCTGTGAGTTGAATGCACTCGACACAAAGAAGTTTCTGAGAATGCTTCTGTTCAGTTTTTATGTGAAGATATTTCCTTTTCCAGCATAGGCCACAAACGGCTCCAAATATCCACTTGCAGATTCTACAAGAAGAGTGTTTCCAAACTTCTCTATCAATTGGTAGGTTCAACTCTGTGAGTTGAATGAACTCATCACAAAGAAGTTTCGGAGAATCCTTCTCTCTAGTTTTTATGTGAAGATATTTCTTTTTCCAACATAGGCCTCAAGGTGCTCCGAATAAACACTTGCAGATTCTACAAACGTAATGTTTCCAAACTGTTCTATCAAAAGAAACGTTCAAGTCTGTGAGATGAATGCACTCATCACACAGAAGTTTCTGAGGATGCTTCTGTCTAGTTTTTAGCTGAACATATTTCCTTTTCCAGCATAGGCCTCAAAACGCTCCAAATATCCTCTTGCAGATTCTACAAAAAGAGTGTTTCAAAAATGTTCTATCAAAAGGAAGGTTCAACTCTGTGAGTTGAATGAATGCATCGTGAAGAAATTTCTGAGAATGCTTCTCTGTAGTTTTTAGGTGAAGATATTCCATATCCCATCACAGGCCTCGAAGTGCTCCAAATAACCACTTGCAGATTTTACCAAAAGAGTGTTTCAAAACTACTCTTTCTACAGGTAAGTTCAAGTCTGTGAGTTGAATGCACTCGACACAAAGAAGTTTCTGAGAATGCTTCTGTTCAGTTTTTATGTGAAGATATTTCCTTTTCCAGCATAGGCCTCAAACGGCTCCAAATATCCACTTGCAGATTCTACAAAAAGAGTGTTTCCAAACTTCTCTATCAATTGGTAGGTTCAACTCTGTGAGTTGAATGAACTCATCACAAAGAAGTTTCTGAGAATCCTTCTCTCTAGTTTTTATGTGAAGATATTTCCTTTTCCAACATAGGCCTCAAGGTGCTCCGAATAAACACTTGCAGATTCTACAAACGTAATGTTTCCAAACTGTTCTATCAAAAGAAACGTTCAAGTCTGTGAGATGAATGCACTCATCACCCAGAAGTTTCTGAGGATGCTTCTGTCTAGTTTTTAGGTGAAGATATTTCCTTTTCCAGCATAGGCCTCAAAACGCTCCAAATATCCTCTTGCAGATTCTACAAAAAGAGTGTTTCAAAACTGTTCTATCAAAAGGAAGGTTCAACTCTGTGAGTTGAATGAATGCATCGTGAAGAACTTTCTGAGAATGCTTCTCTGTAGTTTTTAGGTGAAGATATTCCATATCCCAGCACAGGCCTCGAAGTGCTCCAAATAACCATTGCAGATATTACCAAAAGAGTGTTTCAAAACTGCTCTTTCTACAGGTAAGTTCAAGTCTGTGAGTTGAATGCACTCAACTCAAAGAAGCTTCAGAGAATTCTTCTGTTCAGTTTTTATGTGAAGATATTTCCTTTTCCAGCATAGGCCTCAAACGGCTCCAAATATCCACCTGCAGATTCTACAAAAAGAGTGTTTCCAAATTTCTCTATCATCAATTGGTAGGTTCAACTCTGTGAGTTGAATGAACTCATCACAAAGAAGTTTCTGAGAATCCTTCTCTCTAGTTTTTATGTGAAGATATTTCCTTTTCCAACATAGGCCTCAAGGTGCTCCGAATAAACACTTGCAGATTCTACAAACGTAATGTTTCAAAACTGTTCTATCAAAAGAAACGTTCAAGTCTGTGAGTTGAATGCACTCATCACACAGAAGTTTCTGAGGATGCTTCTGTCTAGTTTTTAGGTGAAGATATTTCCTTTTCCAGCATAGGCCTCAAAACGCTCCAAATATCCTCTTGCAGATTCTACAAAAAGAGTGTTTCAAAACTGTTCTATCAAAAGGAAGGTTCAACTCTGTGAGTTGAATGAATGCATCGTGAAGAACTTTCTGAGAATGCTTCTCTGTAGTTTTTAGGTGAAGATATTCCATATCCCAGCACAGGCCTCGAAGTGCTCCAAATAACCAGTTGCAGATTTTACCAAAAGAGTGTTTCAAAACTGCTCTTTCTACAGGTAAGTTCAAGTCTGTGAGTTGAATGCACTCAACACAAAGAAGTTTCTGAGAATGCTTCTGTTCAGTTTTTATGTGAAGATATTTCCTTTTCCAGCATAGGCCTCAAACGGCTCCAAATATCCACTTGCAGATTCTACAAAAAGAGTGTTTCCAAACTTCTCTATCAATTGGTATGTTCCACTCTGTGAGTTGAATGAACTCATCACAAAGAAGTTTCTGAGAATCCTTCTCTCTAGTTTTTATGTGAAGATATTTCCTTTTCCAACATAGGCCTCAAGGTGCTCCGAATAAACACTTGCAGATTCTACAAACGTAATGTTTCAAAACTGTTCTATCAAAAGAAACGTTCAAGTCTGTGAGTTGAATGCACTCATCGCACAGAAGTTTCTGAGAATACTTCTGTCTAGTTTTTAGGTGAAGATATTTCCTTTTCCAGCATAGGGCTCAAAAAGCTCCAAATACCCTCTGGCAGATTCTACAAAAAGAGTGTTTCAAAACTGTTCTATCAAAAGGAAGGTTCAACTCTGTGAGTAGAATGAATGCATCGTGAAGAACTTTCTGAGAATGCTTCTCTGTAGTTTTTAGGTGAAGATATTCCATATCCCAGCACAGGCCTCGAAGTGCTCCAAATAACCACTTGCAGATTTTACCAAAAGAGTGTTTGAAAACTGCTCTTTCTACAGGTAAGTTCAAGTCTGTGAGCTGAATGCACTGAACACAAGGAAAATTCTGAGAATGATTCTGTTCAGTTTTTATGTGAAGATATTTCCTTTTCCACCATAGGCCTCAAACGGCTCCAAATATCCACTTGCAGATTCTACAAAAAGAGTGTTTCCAAACTTCTCTATCAATTGGTAGGTTCAACTCTGTGAGTTGAATGAACTCATCACAAAGAAGTTTCTGAGAATCCTTCTCTCTAGTTTTTATGTGAAGATATTTCCTTTTCCAACATAGGCCTCAAGGTGCTCCGAATAAACACTTGCAGATTCTACAAACGTAATGTTTCCAAACTGTTCTATCAAAAGAAACGTTCAAGTCTGTGAGTTGAATGCACTCATCACACAGAAGTTTCTGAGAATGCTTCTGTCTAGTTTTTAGGTGAAGATATTTCCTTTTCCAGCATAGGCCTCAAAACGCTCCAAATATCCTCTTGCAGATTCTACAAAAAGAGTGTTTCAAAACTGTTCTATCAAAAGGAAGGTTCAACTCTGTGAGTTGAATGAATGCATCGTGAAGAACTTTCTGAGAATGCTTCTCTGTAGTTTTTAGGTGAGGATATTCCATATCCCAGCACAGGCCTCGAAGTGCTCCAAATAACCACTTGCAGATTTTACCAAAAGAGTGTTTCAAAACTGCTCTTTCTACAGGTAAGTTCAAGTCTGTGAGTTGAATGCACTCGACACAAAGAAGTTTCTGAGAATGCTTCTGTTCAGTTTTTATGTGAAGATATTTCCTTTTCCAGCATAGGCCTCAAACGGCTCCAAATATCCACTTGCAGATTCTACAAAAAGAGTGTTTCCAAACTTCTCTATCAATTAGTAGGTTCAACTCTGTGAGTTGAATGAACTCATCACAAAGAAGTTTCTGAGAATTCTTCTCTCTAGTTTTTATGTGAAGATATTTCCTTTTCCAACATAGGCCTCAAAGTGCTCCGAATAAACACTTGCAGATTCTACAAACGTAATGTTTCCAAACTGTTCTATCAAAAGAAACGTTCAAGTCTGTGAGTTGAATGCACTCATCACACAGAAGTTTCTGAGAATGCTTCTGTCTAGTTTTTAGGTGAAGATATTTCCTTTTCCAGCATAGGCCTCAAAACGCTCCAAATGTCCTCCTGCAGACTCTACAAAAAGAGTGTTTCAAAACTGTTCTATCAAAAGGAAGGTTCAACTCTGTGAGTTGAATGAATGCATCATGAAGTACTTTCTGAGAATGCTTCTCTGTAGTTTTTAGGTGAAGATATTCCATATCAAAGCACAGGCCTCGAAGTGCTCCAAATACCCACTTGCAGATTTTACCAAAAGAGTGTTTCAAAACTGCTCTTTCTACAAGAAAGTTCAAGTCTGTGAGTTGAATGCACTCAACACAAAGAAGTTTCTGAGAATGCTTCTGTTCAGTTTTTATGTGAAGATATTTCCTTTTCCAGCATAGGCCTCAAACGGCTCCAAATATCCACTTGCAGATTCTACAAAAAGAGTGTTTCCAAACTTCTCTATCAAATGGTAGGTTCCACTCTGTGCGTTGAATGAACTCATCACAAAGAAGTTTCTGAGAATCCTTCTCTCTAGTTTTTATGTGAAGATATTTCCTTTTCCAACATAGGCCTCAAGGTGCTCCGAATAAATACTTGCAGATTCTACAAACGTAACGTTTCAAAACTGTTCTATCAAAAGAAACGTTCAAGTCTGTGAGTTGAATGCACTCATCACACAGAAGTTTCTGAGAATGCTTCTGTCTAGTTTTTAGGTGAAGATATTTCCTTTTCCAACATAGGCCTCAAATCGCTCCAAATATCCTCTTGCAGATTCTACAAAAAGAGTGTTTCAAAACTGTTCTATCAAAAGGAAGGTTCAACTCTGTGAGGTGAATGAATGCATCGTGAAGAACTTTCTGAGAATGCTTCTCTGTAGTTTTTAGGTGAAGATATTCCATATCCCAGCACAGGCCTCGAAGTGCTCCAAATAACCACTTGCAGATTTTACCAAAAGAGTGTTTGAAAACTGCTCTTTCTACAGGTAAGTTCATGTCTGTGAGTTGAATGCACTCAACACAAGGAAGTTTCTGAGAATGCTGCTGTTCAGTTTTTATGTGAAGATATTTCCTTTTCCAGCATCGGCCTCAAACGGCTCCAAATATCCACTTGCAGATTCTACAAAAAGAGTGTTTCCAAACTTCTCTATCAATTGGTACGTTAAACTCTGTGAGTTGAATGAACTCATCACAAAGAAGTTTCTGAGAATCCTTCTCTCTAGTTTTTATGTGAAGATATTTCCTTTTCCAACATAGGCCTCAAGGTGCTCCGAATAAACACTTGCAGATTCTACAAACGTAATGTTTCAAAACTGTTCTATCAAAAGAAACGTTCAAGTCTGTGAGTTGAATGCACTCATCACACAGAAGTTTCTGAGAATGCTTCTGTCTAGTTTTTAGGTGAAGATATTTCCTTTTCCAGCATAGGCCTCAAAACGCTCCAAATATCCTCTTGCAGATTCTACAAAAAGAGTGTTTCAAAACTGTTCTATCAAAAGAAAGGTTCAACTCTGTGAGTTGAATGAATGCATCGTGAAGAACTTTCTGAGAATGCTTCTCTGTAGTTTTTAGGTGAAGATATTCCATATCCCAGCACAGGCCTCGAAGTGCTCCAAATAACCACTTGCAGATTTTACCAAAAGAGTGTTTCAAAACTGCTCTTTCTACAGGTAAGTTCAAGTCTGTGAGTTGAATGCACTCAACACAAAGAAGTTTCTGAGAATGCTTCTGTTCAGTTTTATGTGAAGATATTTCCTTTTCCAGCATAGGCCTCAAACGGCTCCAAATATCCACTTGCAGATTCTACAAAAAGAGTGTTTCCAAACTTCTCTATCAATTGGTAGGTTCAACTCTGTGAGTTGAAAGAACTCATCGCAAAGAAGTTTCTGAGTATCCTTCTCTCTAGTTTTTATCTGAAGATATTTCCTTTTCCAACATAGGCCTCAAGGTGCTCCGAATAAACACTTGCAGATTCTACAAACGTAATGTTTCAAAACTGTTCTATCAAAAGAAACGTTCAAGTCTGTGAGTTGAATGCACTCATCGCACAGAAGTTTCTAAGAATACTTCTGTCTAGTTTTTAGGTGAAGATATTTCCTTTTCCAGCATAGGCCTCAAAACGCTCCAAATATCCTCTTGCAGATTCTACAAAAAGAGTGTTTCAAAACTGTTCTATCAAAAGGAAGGTTCAACTCTGTGAGTTGAATGAATGCATCGTGAAGAACTTTCTGAGAATGCTTCTCTGTAGTTTTTAGGTGAAGATATTCCATATCAAAGCACAGGCATCGAAGTGCTCCAAATAACCATTTGCAGATTTTACCAAAAGAGTGTTTCAAAACTGCCCTTTCTACAAGTAAGTTCAAGTCTGTGAGTTGAATGCACTCAACACAAAGAAGTTTCTGAGAATGCTTCTGTTCAGTTTTTATGTGAAGATATTTCCTTTTCCAGCATAGGCCTCAAACGGCTCCAAATATCCACTTGCAGATTCTACAAAAAGAGTGTTTCCAAACTTCTCTATCAAATGGTAGGTTCCACTCTGTGAGTTGAATGAACTCATCACAAAGAAGTTTCTGAGAATCCTTCTCTCTAGTTTTTATGTGAAGATATTTCCTTCTCCAACATAGGCCTCAAGGTGCTCCGAATAAACACTTGCAGATTCTACAAACGTAATGTTTCCAAACTGTTCTATCAAAAGAAACGTTCAAGTCTGTGAGTTGAATGCACTCATCACACAGAAGTTTCTGAGAATGCTTCTGTCTAGTTTTTAGGTGAAGATATTTCCTTTTCCAACATAGGCCTCAAATCGCTCCAAATATCCTCTTGCAGATTCTACAAAAAGAGTGTTTCAAAACTGTTCTATCAAAAGGAAGGTTCAACTCTGTGAGTTGAATGAATTCATCGTGAAGAACTTTCTGAGAATGCTTCTCTGTAGTTTTTAGGTGAAGATATTGCATATCCCAGCACAGGCCTCGAAGTGCTCCAAATAACCACTTGCAGATTTTACCAAAAGAGTGTTTCAAAACTGCTCTTTCTACAGGTAAGTTCAAGTCTGTGAGTTGAATGCACTCAACACAAAGAAGTTTCTGAGAATGCTTCTGTTCAGTTTTTATGTGAAGATATTTCCTTTTCCAGCATCGGCCTCAAACGGCTCCAAATATCCACTTGCAGATTCTAGAAAAAGAGTGTTTCCAAACTTCTCTATCAATTGGTAGGTTCAACTCTGTGAGTTGAATGAACTCATCACAAAGAAGTTTCTGAGAGTCCTTCTCTCTCGTTTTTACGTGAAGATATTTCTTTTTCCAACATAGGCCTCAAGGTGCTCCGAATAAACACTTGCAGATTCTACAAACGTAATGTTTCCAAACTGTTCTATCAAAAGAAACGTTCAAGTCTGTGAGTTGAATGCACTCATCACACAGAAGTTTCTGAGAATGCTTCTGTCTAGTTTTTAGGTGAAGATATTTCCTTTTCCAACATAGGCCTCAAATCGCTCCAAATATCCTCTTGCAGATTCTACAAAAAGAGTGTTTCAAAACTGTTCTATCAAAAGAAAGGTTCAACTCTGTGAGTTGAATGAATGCATCGTGAAGAACTTTCTGAGAATGCTTCTCTGTAGTTTTTAGGTGAAGATATTCCATATCCCAGCACAGGCCTCGAAGTGCTCCAAATAACCACTTGCAGATTTTACCAAAAGAGTGTTTCAAAACTGCTCTTTCTACAGGTAAGTTCAAGTCTGTGAGTTGAATGCACTCAACACAAAGAAGTTTCTGAGAATGCTTCTGTTCAGTTTTTATGTGAAGATATTTCCTTTTCCAGCATCGGCCTCAAACGGCTCCAAATATCCACTTGCAGATTCTAGAAAAAGACTGTTTCCAAACTTCTCTATCAATTGGTAGGTTCAACTCTGTGAGTTGAATGAACTCATCACAAAGAAGTTTCTGAGAGTCCTTCTCTCTCGTTTTTACGTGAAGATATTTCCTTTTCCAACATAGGCCTCAAGGTGCTCCGAATAAACACTTGCAGATTCTACAAACGTAATGTTTCAAAACTGTTCTATCAAAAGAAACGTTCAAGTCTGTGAGTTGAATGCACTCATCACACAGAAGTTTCTGAGAATGCTTCTGTCTAGTTTTTAGGTGAAGATATTTCCTTTTCCAGCATAGGCCTCAAAACGCTCCAAATATCCTCTTGCAGATTCTACAAAAAGAGTGTTTCAAAACTGTTCTATCAAAAGGAAGGTTCAACCCTGTGAGTTGAATGAATGCATCGTGAAGAACTTTCTGAGAATGCTTCTCTGTAGTTTTTAGGTGAAGATATTCCATATCCCAGCACAGGCCTCGAAGTGCTCCAAATAACCAGTTGCAGACTTTACCAAAAGAGTGTTTCAAAACTGCTCTTTCTACAGGTAAGTTCAAGTCTGTGAGTTGAATGCACTCGACACAAAGAAGTTTCTGAGAATGCTTCTGTTCAGTTTTTATGGGAAGATATTTCCTTTTCCAGCATAGGCCTCAAACGGCTCCAAATATCCAATTGCAGATTCTACAAGAAGAGTGTTTCCAAACTTCTCTATCAATTGGTAGGTTCAACTCTGTGAGTTGAATGAACTCATCACAAAGAAGTTTCTGAGAATCCTTCTCTCTAGTTTTTATGTGAAGATATTTCCTTTTCCAACATAGGCCTCAAGGTGCTCCGAATAAACACTTGCAGATTCTACAAACGTAATGTTTCCAAACTGTTCTATCAAAATAAACGTTCAAGTCTGTGAGATGAATGCACTCATCACACAGAAGTTGCTGAGGATGCTTCTGTCTGGTTTTTAGGTGAAAATATTTCCTTTTCCAGCATAGGCCTCAAAACGCTCCAAATATCCTCTTGCAGATTCTACAAAAAGAGTGTTTAAAAACTGTTCTATCAAAAGGAAGGTTCAACTCTGTGAGTTGAATGAATGCATCGTGAAGAACTTTCTGAGAATGCTTCTCTGTAGTTTTTAGGTGAAGATATTCCATATCCCAGCACAGGCCTCGAAGTGCTCCAAATAACCACTTGCAGATTTTACCAAAAGAGTGTTTGAAAACTGCTCTTTCTACAGGTAAGTTCATGTCTGTGAGTTGAATGCACTCAACACAAGGAAGTTTCTGAGAATGCTGCTGTTCAGTTTTTATGTGAAGATATTTCCTTTTCCAGCATCGGCCTCAAACGGCTCCAAATATCCACTTGCAGATTCTACAAAAAGAGTGTTTCCAAACTTCTCTATCAATTGGTACGTTCAACTCTGTGAGTTGAATGAACTCATCACAAAGAAGTTTCTGAGAATCCTTCTCTCTAGTTTTTATGTGAAGATATTTCCTTTTCCAACATAGGCCTCAAGGTGCTCCGAATAAACACTTGCAGATTCTACAAACGTAATGTTTCCAAACTGTTCTATCAAAAGAAACGTTCAAGTCTGTGAGTTGAATGCACTCATCACACAGAAGTTTCTGAGAATGCTTCTGTCTAGTTTTTAGGTGAAGATATTTCCTTTTCCAGCATAGGCCTCAAAACGCTCCAAATATCCTCTTGCAGATTCTACAAAAAGAGTGTTTCAAAACTGTTCTATCAAAAGGAAGGTTCAACCCTGTGAGTTGAATGAATGCATCGTGAAGAACTTTCTGAGAATGCTTCTCTGTAGTTTTTAGGTGAAGATATTCCATATCCCAGCACAGGCCTCGAAGTGCTCCAAGTAACCAGTTGCAGATTTTACCAAAAGAGTGTTTCAAAACTGCTCTTTCTACAGGTAAGTTCAAGTCTGTGAGTTGAAAGCACTCGACACAAAGAAGTTTCTGAGAATGCTTCTGTTCAGTTTTTATGTGAAGATATTTCCTTTTCCAGCATAGGCCTCAAACGGCTCCAAATATCCACTTGCAGATTCTAGAAAAAGAGTGTTTCCAAACCTCTCTATCAATTGGTAGGTTCAACTCTGTGAGTTGAATGAACTCATCAAAAAGAAGTTTCTGAGAATCCTTCTCTCTAGTTTTTATGTGAAGATATTTCCTTTTCCAACATAGGCCTCAAGGTGCTCCGAATAAACACTTGCAGATTCTACAAACATAATGTTTCCAAACTGTTCTATCAAAAGAAACGTTCAAGTCTGTGAGTTGAATGCACTCATCACACAGAAGTTTCTGAGGATGCTTCTGTCTAGTTTCTAGGTGAACATATTTCCTTTTCCAGCATAGGCCTCAAAACGCTCCAAATATCCTCTTGCAGATTCTACAAAAAGAGTGTTTCAAAAATGTTCTATCAAAAGGAAGGTTCAACTCTGTGAGTTGAATGAATGCATCGTGAAGAACTTTCTGAGAATGCTTCTCTGTAGTTTTTAGGTGAAGATATTCCATATCCCAGCACAGGCCTCGAAGTGCTCCAAATAACCACTTGCAGATTTTACCAAAAGAGTGTTTCAAAACTACTCTTTCTTCAGGTAAGTTCAAGTCGGTGAGTTGAATACACTCGACACAAAGAAGTTTCTGAGAATGCTTCTGTTCAGTTTTTATGTGAAGATATTTCCTTTTCCAGCATAGGCCTCAAACGGCTACAAATTTCCACTTGCAGATTCTACAAAAAGAGTGTTTCCAAACTTCTCTATCAATTGGTAGGTTCAACTCTGTGAGTTGAATGTACTCATCACAAAGAAGTTTCTGAGAATCCTTCTCTCTAGTTTTTATGTGAAGATATTTCCTTTTCCAACATAGGCCTCAAGGTGCTCCGAATAAACACTTGCAGATTCTACAAACGTAATGTTTCCAAACTGTTCTATCAAAAGAAACGTTCAAGTCTGTGAGATGAATGCACTCATCACACAGAAGTTTCTGAGGATGCTTCTGTCTAGTTTTTAGGTGAAGATATTTCCTTTTCCAGCATAGGCCTCAAAACGCTCCAAATATCCTCTTGCAGATTCTACAAAAAGAGTGTTTCAAAACTGTTCTATCAAAAGGAAGGTTCAACTCTGTGAGTAGAATGAATGCATCGTGAAGAACTTTCTGAGAATGCTTCTCTGTAGTTTTTAGGTGAAGATATTCCATATCCCAGCACAGGCCTCGAAGTGCTCCAAATAACCACTTGCAGATTTTACCAAAAGAGTGTTTGAAAACTGCTCTTTCTACAGGTAAGTTCATGTCTGTGAGTTGAATGCACTCAACACAAGGAAGTTTCTGAGAATGCTGCTGTTCAGTTTTTATGTGAAGATATTTCCTTTTCCAGCATCGGCCTCAAACGGCTCCAAATATCCACTTGCAGATTCTACAAAAAGAGTGTTTCCAAACTTCTCTATCAATTGGTACGTTCAACTCTGTGAGTTGAATGAACTCATCACAAAGAAGTTTCTGAGAATCCTTCTCTCTAGTTTCTATGTGAAGATATTTCCTTTTCCAACATAGGCCTCAAGGTGCTCCGAATAAACACTTGCAGATTCTACAAACGTAATGTTTCCAAACTGTTCTATCAAAAGAAACGTTCAAGTCTGTGAGATGAATGCACTCATCACACAGAAGTTTCTGAGGATGCTTCTGTCTAGTTTTTAGGTGAAGATATTTCCTTTTCCAGCATAGGCCTCAAAACGCTCCAAATATCCTCTTGCAGATTCTACAAAAAGAGTGTTTCAAAACTGTTCTATCAAAAGGAAGGTTCAACTCTGTGAGTTGAATGAATGCATTGTGAAGAACTTTCTGAGAATGCTTCTCTGTAGTTTTTAGGTGAAGATATTCCATATCCAGGCAAAGGCCTCGAAGTGCTCCAAATAACCATTGCAGATTTTACAAAAGAGTGTTTCAAAACTGCTCTTTCTACAGGGAAGTTCAAGTCTGTGAGTTGAATGCACTCAACACAAAGAAGTTTCTGAGAATGCTTCTGTTCAGTTTTTATGTGAAGATATTTCCTTTTCCAACATCGGCCTCAAACGGCTCCAAATATCCACTTGCAGATTCTACAAAAAGAGTGTTTCCAAACTTCTCTATCAATTCGTAGGTTCAACTCTGTGAGTTGAATGAACTCATCGCAAAGAAGTTTCTGAGAATCCTTCTCTCTAGTTTTCATGTGAAGATATTTCCTTTTCCAACATAGGCCTCAAGGTGCTCCGAATAAACACTTGCAGATTCTACAAACGTAATGTTTCCAAACTGTTCTATCAAAAGAAACGTTCAAGTCTGTGAGTTGAATGCACTCATCACACAGAAGTTTCTGAGAATGCTTCTGTCTAGTTTTTAGGTGAAGATATTTCCTTTTCCAGCATAGGCCTCAAAACGCTCCAAATATCCTCTTGCAGATTCTACAAAAAGAGTGTTTCAAAACTGTTCTATCAAAAGGAAGGTTCAACTCTGTGAGTTGAATGAATGCATCATGAAGTACTTTCTGAGAATGCTTCTCTGTAGTTTTTAGGTGAAGATATTCCATATCAAAGCACAGGCCTGGAAGTGCTCCAAATAACCACTTGCACATTTTACCAAAAGAGTGTTTCAAAACTGCTCTTTCTACAGGTAAGTTCAAGTCTGTGAGTTGAATGCACTCAACACAAAGAAGTTTCTGAGAATGCTTCTGTTCAGTTTTTATGTGAAGATATTTCCTTTTCCAGCATAGGCCTCAAACGGCTCCAAATATCCACTTGCAGATTCTACAAAAAGAGTGTTTCCAAACTTCTCTATCAAATGGTAGGTTCCACTCTGTGCGTTGAATGAACTCATCACAAAGAAGTTTCTGAGAATCCTTCTCTCTAGTTTTTATGTGAAGATATTTCCTTTTCCAACATAGGCCTCAAGGTGCTCCGAATAAATACTTGCAGATTCTACAAACGTAATGTTTCAAAACTGTTCTATCAAAAGAAACGTTCAAGTCTGTGAGTTGAATGCACTCATCACACAGAAGTTTCTGAGAATGCTTCTGTCTAGTTTTTAGGTGAAGATATTTCCTTTACCAGCATGGGCCTCAAAACGCTCCAAATATCCTCTTGCAGATTCTACAAAAAGAGTGTTTCAAAACTGTTCTATCAAAAGGAATGTTCAACTCTGTGAGGTGAATGAATGCATCGTGAAGAACTTTCTGAGAATGCTTCTCTGTAGTTTTTAGGTGAAGATGTTCCATATCCCAGCACAGGCCTCGAAGTGCTCCAAATAACCACTTGCAGATTTTACCAAAAGAGTGTTTCAAAACTGCTCTTTCTACAGGTAAGTTCAAGTCTGTGAGTTGAATGCACTCAACACAAAGAAGTTTCTGAGAATGCTTCTGTTCAGTTTTTATGTGAAGATATTTCCTTTTCCAGCATAGACCTCAAACGGCTCCAAATATCCACTTGCAGATTCTACAAAAAGAGTGTTTCCAAACTTCTCTATCAATTGGTAGGTTCCACTCTGTGAGTTGAATGAACTCATCACAAAGAAGTTTCTGAGAATCCTTCTCTCTAGTTTTTATGTGAAGATAATTCCTTTTCCAACATAGGCCTCAAGGTGCTCCGAATAAACACTTGCAGATTCTACAAACGTAATGTTTCCAAACTGTTCTATCAAAAGAAACGTTCAAGTCTGTGAGTTGAATGCACTCATCACACAGAAGTTTCTGAGAATGCTTCTGTCTAGTTTTTAGGTGAAGATATTTCCTTTTCCAACATAGGCCTCAAATCGCTCCAAATATCCTCTTGCAGATTCTACAAAAAGAGTGTTTCAAAAGTGTTCTAACAAAAGGAAGGTTCAACTCTGTGAGTAGAATGAATGCATCGTGAAGAACTTTCTGAGAATGCTTCTCTGTAGTTTTTAGGTGAAGATATTCCATATCCCAGCACAGGCCTCGAAGTGCTCCAAATAACCACTTGCAGATTTTACCAAAAGAGTGTTTCAAAACTGCTCTTTCTACAGGTAAGTTCAAGTCTGTGAGTTGAATGCACTCGACACAAAGAAGTTTCTGAGAATGCTTCTGTTCAGTTTTTATGTGAAGATATTTCCTTTTCCAGCATAGGCCACAAACGGCTCCAAATATCCACTTGCAGATTCTACAAGAAGAGTGTTTCCAAACTTCTCTATCAATTGGTAGGTTCAACTCTGTGAGTTGAATGAACTCATCACAAAGAAGTTTCTGAGAATCCTTCTCTCTAGTTTTTATGTGAAGATATTTCCTTTTCCAACATAGGCCTCAAGGTGCTCCGAATAAACACTTGCAGATTCTACAAACGTAATGTTTCCAAACTGTTCTATCAAAAGAAACGTTCAAGTCTGTGAGATGAATGCACTCATCACACAGATGTTTCTGAGGATGCTTCTGTCTAGTTTTTAGGTGAACATATTTCCTTTTCCAGCATAGGCCTCAAAACGCTCCAAATATCCTCTTGCAGATTCTACAAAAAGAGTGTTTCAAAACTGTTCTATCAAAAGGAAGGTTCAACTCTGTGAGTTGAATGAATGCATCGTGAAGAACTTTCTGAGAATGCTTCTCTGTAGTTTTTAGGTGAAGATATTCCATATCCCAGCACAGGCCTCGAAGTGCTCCAAATAACCACTTGCAGATTTTACCAAAAGAGTGTTTCAAAACTGCTCTTTCTACAGGTAAGTTCAAGTCTGTGAGTTGAATGCACTCAACACAAAGAAGTTTCTGAGAATGCTTCTGTTCAGTTTTATGTGAAGATATTTCCTTTTCCAGCATAGGCCTCAAACGGCTCCAAATATCCACTTGCAGATTCTACAAAAAGAGTGTTTCCAAACTTCTCTATCAATTGGTAGGTTCAACTCTGTGAGTTGAAAGAACTCATTGCAAAGAAGTTTCTGAGAATCCTTCTCTCTAGTTTTTATGTGAAGATATTTCCTTTTCCAACATAGGCCTCAAGGTGCTCCGAATAAACACTTGCAGATTCTACAAACGTAATGTTTCAAAACTGTTCTATCAAAAGAAACGTTCAAATCTGTGAGTTGAATGCACTCATCGCACAGAAGTTTCTAAGAATACTTCTGTCTAGTTTTTAGGTGAAGATATTTCCTTTTCCAGCATAGGGCTCAAAAAGCTCCAAATATCCTCTTGCAGATTCTACAAAAAGAGTGTTTCAAAACTGTTCTATCAAAAGGAAGGTTCAACTCTGTGAGTAGAATGAATGCATCGTGAAGAACTTTCTGAGAATGCTTCTCTGTAGTTTTTAGGTGAAGATATTCCATATCCCAGCACAGGCCTCGAAGTGCTCCAAATAACCACTTGCAGATTTTACCAAAAGAGTGTTTGAAAACTGCTCTTTCTACAGGTAAGTTCATGTCTGTGAGTTGAATGCACTCAACACAAGGAAGTTTCTGAGAATGCTTCTGTTCAGTTTTTATGTGAAGATATTTCCTTTTCCACCATATTCCTCAAACGGCTCCAAATATCCACTTGCAGATTCTACAAAAAGAGTGTTTCCAAACTTCTCTATCAATTGGTAAGTTCAACTCTGTGAGTTGAAGGAACTCATCACAAAGAAGTTTCTGAGAATCCTTCTCTCTAGTTTTTATGTGAAGATATTTCCTTTTCCAACATAGGCCTCAAGGTGCTCCGAATAAACACTTGCAGATTCTACAAACGTAATGTTTCAAAACTGTTCTATCAAAAGAAACGTTCAAGTCTGTGAGTTGAATGCACTCATCACACAGAAGTTTCTGAGAATGCTTCTGTCTAGTTTTTAGGTGAAGATATTTCCTTTTCCAGCATAGGCCTCAAAACGCTCCAAATATCCTCTTGCAGATTCTACAAAAAGAGTGTTTCAAAACTGTTCTATCAAAAGGAAGGTTCAACCCTGTGAGTTGAATGAATGCATCGTGAAGAACTTTCTGAGAATGCTTCTCTGTAGTTTTTAGGTGAAGATATTCCATATCCCAGCACAGGCCTCGAAGTGCTCCAAATAACCACTTGCAGATTTTACCAAAAGAGTGTTTCAAAACTGCTCTTTCTACAGGTAAGTTCAAGTCTGTGAGTTGAATGCACTCAACACAAAGAAGTTTCTGAGAATGCTTCTGTTCAGTTTTATGTGAAGATATTTCCTTTTCCAGCATAGGCCTCAAACGGCTCCAAATATCCACTTGCAGATTCTACAAAAAGAGTGTTTCCAAACTTCTCTATCAATTGGTAGGTTCAACTCTGTGAGTTGAAAGAACTCATCGCAAAGAAGTTTCTGAGAATCCTTCTCTCTAGTTTTTATGTGAAGATATTTCCTTTTCCAACATAGGCCTCAAGGTGCTCCGAATAAACACTTGCAGATTCTACAAACGTAATGTTTCCAAACTGTTCTATCAAAAGAAACGTTCAAGTCTGTGAGTTGAATTCACTCATCGCACAGAAGTTTCTAAGAATACTTCTGTCTAGTTTTTAGGTGAAGATATTTCCTTTTCCAGCATAGGGCTCAAAAAGCTCCAAATATCCTCTTGCAGATTCTACAAAAAGAGTGTTTCAAAACTGTTCTATCAAAAGGAAGGTTCAACTCTGTGAGTAGAATGAATGCATCGTGAAGAACTTTCTGAGAATGCTTCTCTGTAGTTTTTAGGTGAAGATATTCCATATCCCAGCACAGGCCTCGAAGTGCTCCAAATAACCACTTGCAGATTTTACCAAAAGAGTGTTTGAAAACTGCTCTTTCTACAGGTAAGTTCATGTCTGTGAGTTGAATGCACTCAACACAAGGAAGTTTCTGAGAATGCTGCTGTTCAGTTTTTATGTGAAGATATTTCCTTTTCCAGCATCGGCCTCAAACGGCTCCAAATATCCACTTGCAGATTCTACAAAAAGAGTGTTTCCAAACTTCTCTATCAATTGGTACGTTCCACTCTGTGAGTTGAATGAACTCATCACAAAGAAGTTTCTGAGAATCCTTCTCTCTAGTTTTTATGTGAAGATATTTCCTTTTCCAACATAGGCCACAAGGTGCTCCGAATAAACACTTGCAGATTCTACAAACGTAATGTTTCAAAACTGTTCTATCAAAAGAAACGTTCAAGTCTGTGAGTTGAATGCACTCATCACACAGAAGTTTCTGAGAATGCTTCTGTCTAGTTTTTAGGTGAAGATATTTCCTTTTCCAGCATAGGCCTCAAAACGCTCCAAATATCCTCTTGCAGATTCTACAAAAAGAGTGTTTCAAAACTGTTCTATCAAAAGGAAGGTTCAACCCTGTGAGTTGAATGAATGCATCATGAAGAACTTTCTGAGAATGCTTCTCTGTAGTTTTTAGGTGAAGATATTCCAAATCCCAGCACAGGCCTCGAAGTGCTCCAAATAACCAGTTGCAGATTTTACCAAAAGAGTGTTTCAAAACTGCTCTTTCTACAGGTAAGTTCAAGTCTGTGAGTTGAATGCACTCGACACAAAGAAGTTTCTGAGAATGCTTCTGTTCAGTTTTTATGTGAAGATATTTCCTTTTCCAGCATAGGCCTCAAACGGCTCCAAATATCCACTTGCAGATTCTACAAAAAGAGTGTTTCCAAACTTCTCTATTAATTGGTAGGTTCCACTCTGTGAGTTGAATGAACTCATCACAAAGAAGTTTCTGAGAATCCTTCTCTCTAGTTTTTATGTGAAGATATTTCCTTTTCCAACATAGGCCTCAAGGTGCTCCGAATAAACACTTGCAGATTCTACAAACGTAATGTTTCCAAACTGTTCTATCAAAATAAACGTTCAAGTCTGTGAGATGAATGCACTCATCACACAGAAGTTGCTGAGGATGCTTCTGTCTAGTTTTTAGGTGAAAATATTTCCTTTTCCAGCATAGGCCTCAAAACGCTCCAAATATCCTCTTGCAGATTCTACAAAAAGAGTGTTTAAAAACTGTTCTATCAAAAGGAAGGTTCAACTCTGTGAGTTGAATGAATGCATCGTGAAGAACTTTCTGAGAATGCTTCTCTGTAGTTTTTAGGTGAAGTTATTCCATATCCCAGCACAGGCCTCGAAGTGCTCCAAATAACCACTTGCAGATTTTACCAAAAGAGTGTTTCAAAACTGCTCTTTCTACAGGTAAGTTCAAGTCTGTGAGTTGAATGCACTCGACACAAAGAAGTTTCTGAGAATGCTTCTGTTCAGTTTTTATGTGAAGATATTTCCTTTTCCAGCATAGGCCTCAAACGGCTCAAAATATCCACTTGCAGATTCTACAAAAAGAGTGTTTCCAAACTTCTCTATCAATTGGTAGGTTCAACTCTGTGAGTTGAAAGAACTCATCGCAAAGAAGTTTCTGAGAATCCTTCTCTCTAGTTTTTATGTGAAGATATTTCCTTTTCCAACATAGGCCTCAAGGTGCTCCGAATAAAC
Source organism: Pongo pygmaeus (assembly GCF_028885625.2). Classification (NCBI taxonomy): domain Eukaryota; kingdom Metazoa; phylum Chordata; class Mammalia; order Primates; family Hominidae; genus Pongo; species Pongo pygmaeus. Next base: position 23,210,423 of record NC_072387.2, on the reverse strand, counting down.
ACTTGCAGATTATACAAACGTAATGTTTCAAAACTGTTCTATCAAAAGAAACGTTCAAGTCTGTGAGATGAATGCACTCATCACACAGAAGTTTCTGAGGATGCTTCTGTCTAGTTTTTAGGTGAAGATATTTCCTTTTCCAGCATAGGCCTCAAAACGCTCCAAATATCCTCTTGCAGATTCTACAAAAAGAGTGTTTCAAAAATGTTCTATCAAAAGGAAGGTTCAACTCTGTGAGTTGAATGAATGCATCGTGAAGAACTTTCTGAGAATGCTTCTCTGTAGTTTTTAGGTGAAGATATTCCATATCCCAGCACAGGCCTCGAAGTGCTCCAAATAACCACTTGCAGATTTTACCAAAAGAGTGTTTCAAAACTACGCTTTCTACAGGTAAGTTCAAGTCGGTGAGTTGAATGCACTCGACACAAAGAAGTTTCTGAGAATGCTTCTGTTCAGTTTTTATGTGAAGATATTTCCTTTTCCAGCATAGGCCTCAAACGGCTCCAAATATCCACTTGCAGATTCTACAAAAAGAGTGTTTCCAAACTTCTCTATCAATTGGTAGGTTCAACTCTGTGAGTTGAATGAACTCATCACAAAGAAGTTTCTGAGAATCCTTCTCTCTAGTTTTTATGTGAAGATATTTCCTTTTCCAACATAGGCCTCAAGGTGCTCCGAATAAACACTTGCAGATTCTACAAACGTAATGTTTCCAAACTGTTCTATCAAAAGAAACGTTCAAGTCTGTGAGTTGAATGCACTCATCACACAGAAGTTTCTGAGAATGCTTCTGTCTAGTTTTTAGGTGAAGATATTTCCTTTTCCAGCATAGGCCTCAAAACGCTCCAAATATCCTCTTGCAGATTCTACAAAAAGAGTGTTTCAAAACTGTTCTATCAAAAGGAAGGTTCAACTCTGTGAGTTGAATGAATGCATCGTGAAGAACTTTCTGAGAATGCTTCTCTGTAGTTTTTAGGTGATGATATTCCATATCCCAGCACAGGCCTCGAAGTGCTCCAAATAACCACTTGCAGATTTTACCAAAAGAGTGTTTCAAAACTGCTCTTTCTACAGGTAAGTTCAAGTCTGTGAGTTGAATGCACTCGACACAAAGAAGTTTCTGAGAATGCTTCTGTTCAGTTTTTATGTGAAGATATTTCCTTTTCCAGCATAGGCCTCAAACGGCTCCAAATATCCACTTGCAGATTCTACAAAAAGAGTGTTTCCAAACTTCTCTATCAATTAGTAGGTTCAACTCTGTGAGTTGAATGAACTCATCACAAAGAAGTTTCTGAGAATCCTTCTCTCTAGTTTTTATGTGAAGATATTTCCTTTTCCAACATAGGCCTCAAGGTGCTCCGAATAAACACTTGCAGATTCTACAAACGTAATGTTTCCAAACTGTTCTATCAAATGAAACTTTCAAGTCTGTGAGTTGAATGCACTCATCACACAGAAGTTTCTGAGAATGCTTCTGTCTAGTTTTTAGGTGAAGATATTTCCTTTTCCAGCATAGGCCTCAAAACGCTCCAAATATCCTCTTGCAGATTCTACAAAAAGAGTGTTTCAAAACTGTTCTATCAAAAGGAAGGTTCAACTCTGTGAGTTGAATGAATGCATCATGAAGTACTTTCTGAGAATGCTTCTCTGTAGTTTTTAGGTGAAGATATTCCATACCAAAGCACAGGCCTCGAAGTGCTCCAAATAACCACTTGCAGATTTTACCAAAAGAGTGTTTCAAACTGCTCTTTCTACAAGTAAGTTCAAGTCTGTGAGTTGAATGCACTCAACACAAAGAAGTTTCTGAGAATGCTTCTGTTCAGTTTTTATGTGAAGATATTTCCTTTTCCAGCATAGGCCTCAAACGGCTCCAAATATCCACTTGCAGATTCTACAAAAAGAGTGTTTCCAAACTTCTCTATCAATTGGTAGGTTCAACTCTGTGAGTTGAAAGAACTCATCGCAAAGAAGTTTCTGAGAATCCTTCTCTCTAGTTTTTATGTGAAGATATTTCCTTTTCCAACATAGGCCTCAAGGTGCTCCGAATAAACACTTGCAGATTCTACAAACGTAATGTTTCCAAACTGTTCTATCAAAAGAAACGTTCAAGTCTGTGAGTTGAATTCACTCATCGCACAGAAGTTTCTAAGAATACTTCTGTCTAGTTTTTAGGTGAAGATATTTCCTTTTCCAGCATAGGGCTCAAAAAGCTCCAAATATCCTCTTGCAGATTCTACAAAAAGAGTGTTTCAAAACTGTTCTATCAAAAGGAAGGTTCAACTCTGTGAGTAGAATGAATGCATCGTGAAGAACTTTCTGAGAATGCTTCTCTGTAGTTTTTAGGTGAAGATATTCCATATCCCAGCACAGGCCTCGAAGTGCTCCAAATAACCAGTTGCAGATTTTACCAAAAGAGTGTTTCATAACTGCTCTTTCTACAGGTAAGTTCAAGTCTGTGAGTTGAATGCACTCGACACAAAGAAGTTTCTGAGAATGCTTCTGTTCAGTTTTTATGTGAAGATATTTCCTTTTCCAGCATAGGCCTCAAACGGCTCCAAATATCCACTTGCAGATTCTACAAAAAGAGTGTTTCCAAACTTCTCTATTAATTGGTAGGTTCCACTCTGTGAGTTGAATGAACTCATCACAAAGAAGTTTCTGAGAATCCTTCTCTCTAGTTTTTATGTGAAGATATTTCCTTTTCCAACATAGGCCTCAAGGTGCTCCGAATAAACACTTGCAGATTCTACAAACGTAATGTTTCCAAACTGTTCTATCAAAATAAACGTTCAAGTCTGTGAGATGAATGCACTCATCACACAGAAGTTGCTGAGGATGCTTCTGTCTAGTTTTTAGGTGAAAATATTTCCTTTTCCAGCATAGGCCTCAAAACGCTCCAAATATCCTCTTGCAGATTCTACAAAAAGAGTGTTTAAAAACTGTTCTATCAAAAGGAAGTTTCAACTCTGTGAGTTGAATGAATGCATCATGAAGAACTTTCTGAGAATGCTTCTCTGTAGTTTTTAGGTGAAGTTATTCCATATCCCAGCACAGGCCTCGAAGTGCTCCAAATAACCACTTGCAGATTTTACCAAAAGAGTGTTTCAAAACTGCTCTTTCTACAGGTAAGTTCAAGTCTGTGAGTTGAATGCACTCGACACAAAGAAGTTTCTGAGAATGCTTCTGTTCAGTTTTTATGTGAAGATATTTCCTTTTCCAGCATAGGCCTCAAACGGCTCCAAATATCCACTTGCAGATTCTACAAAAAGAGTGTTTCCAAACTTCTCTATCAATTGGTAGGTTCAACTCTGTGAGTTGAAAGAACTCATCGCAAAGAAGTTTCTGAGAATCCTTCTCTCTAGTTTTTATGTGAAGATATTTCCTTTTCCAACATAGGCCTCAAGGTGCTCCGAATAAACACTTGCAGATTATACAAACGTAATGTTTCAAAACTGTTCTATCAAAAGAAACGTTCAAGTCTGTGAGATGAATGCACTCATCACACAGAAGTTTCTGAGGATGCTTCTGTCTAGTTTTTAGGTGAAGATATTTCCTTTTCCAGCATAGGCCTCAAAACGCTCCAAATATCCTCTTGCAGATTCTACAAAAAGAGTGTTTCAAAAATGTTCTATCAAAAGGAAGGTTCAACTCTGTGAGTTGAATGAATGCATCGTGAAGAACTTTCTGAGAATGCTTCTCTGTAGTTTTTAGGTGAAGATATTCCATATCCCAGCACAGGCCTCGAAGTGCTCCAAATAACCACTTGCAGATTTTACCAAAAGAGTGTTTCAAAACTACGCTTTCTACAGGTAAGTTCAAGTCGGTGAGTTGAATGCACTCGACACAAAGAAGTTTCTGAGAATGCTTCTGTTCAGTTTTTATGTGAAGATATTTCCTTTTCCAGCATAGGCCTCAAACGGCTCCAAATATCCACTTGCAGATTCTACAAAAAGAGTGTTTCCAAACTTCTCTATCAATTGGTAGGTTCAACTCTGTGAGTTGAATGAACTCATCACAAAGAAGTTTCTGAGAATCCTTCTCTCTAGTTTTTATGTGAAGATATTTCCTTTTCCAACATAGGCCTCAAGGTGCTCCGAATAAACACTTGCAGATTCTACAAACGTAATGTTTCCAAACTGTTCTATCAAAAGAAACGTTCAAGTCTGTGAGTTGAATGCACTCATCACACAGAAGTTTCTGAGAATGCTTCTGTCTAGTTTTTAGGTGAAGATATTTCCTTTTCCAGCATAGGCCTCAAAACGCTCCAAATATCCTCTTGCAGATTCTACAAAAAGAGTGTTTCAAAACTGTTCTATCAAAAGGAAGGTTCAACTCTGTGAGTTGAATGAATGCATCGTGAAGAAATTTCTGAGAATGCTTCTCTGTAGTTTTTAGGTGAGGATATTCCATATCCCAGCACAGGCCTCGAAGTGCTCCAAATAACCACTTGCAGATTTTACCAAAAGAGTGTTTCAAAACTGCTCTTTCTACAGGTAAGTTCAAGTCTGTGAGTTGAATGCACTCGACACAAAGAAGTTTCTGAGAATGCTTCTGTTCAGTTTTTATGTGAAGATATTTCCTTTTCCAGCATAGGCCTCAAACGGCTCCAAATATCCACTTGCAGATTCTACAAAAAGAGTGTTTCCAAACTTCTCTATCAATTAGTAGGTTCAACTCTGTGAGTTGAATGAACTCATCACAAAGAAGTTTCTGAGAATCCTTCTCTCTAGTTTTTATGTGAAGATATTTCCTTTTCCAACATAGGCCTCAAGGTGCTCCGAATAAACACTTGCAGATTCTACAAACGTAATGTTTCCAAACTGTTCTATCAAATGAAACGTTCAAGTCTGTGAGTTGAATGCACTCATCACACAGAAGTTTCTGAGAATGCTTCTGTCTAGTTTTTAGGTGAAGATATTTCCTTTTCCAGCATAGGCCTCAAAACGCTCCAAATATCCTCTTGCAGATTCTACAAAAAGAGTGTTTCAAAACTGTTCTATCAAAAGGAAGGTTCAACTCTGTGAGTTGAATGAATGCATCATGAAGTACTTTCTGAGAATGCTTCTCTGTAGTTTTTAGGTGAAGATATTCCATACCAAAGCACAGGCCTCGAAGTGCTCCAAATAACCACTTGCAGATTTTACCAAAAGAGTGTTTCAAAACTGCTCTTTCTACAAGTAAGTTCAAGTCTGTGAGTTGAATGCACTCAACACAAAGAAGTTTCTGAGAATGCTTCTGTTCAGTTTTTATGTGAAGATATTTCCTTTTCCAGCATAGGCCTCAAACGGCTCCAAATATCCACATGCAGATTCTACAAAAAGAGTGTTTCCAAACTTCTCTATCAAATGGTAGGTTCCACTCTGTGCGTTGAATGAACTCATCACAAAGAAGTTTCTGAGAATCCTTCTCTCTAGTTTTAATGTGAAGATATTTCCTTTTCCAACATAGGCCTCAAGGTGCTCCGAATAAATACTTGCAGATTCTACAAACGTAATGTTTCAAAACTGTTCTATCAAAAGAAACGTTCAAGTCTGTGAGTTGAATGCACTCATCACACAGAAGTTTCTGAGAATGCTTCTGTCTAGTTTTTAGGTGAAGATATTTCCTTTTCCAACATAGGCCTCAAATCGCTCCAAATATCCTCTTGCAGATTCTACAAAAAGAGTGTTTCAAAACTGTTCTATCAAAAGGAAGGTTCAACTCTGTGAGTTGAATGAATGCATCGTGAAGAACTTTCTGAGAATGCTTCTCTGTAGTTTTTAGGTGAAGATATTCCATATCCCAGCACAGGCCTCGAAGTGCTCCAAATAACCAGTTGCAGATTTTACCAAAAGAGTGTTTCAAAACTGCTCTTTCTACAGGTAAGTTCAAGTCTGTGAGTTGAATGCACTCGACACAAAGAAGTTTCTGAGAATGCTTCTGTTCAGTTTTTATGTGAAGATATTTCCTTTTCCAGCATAGGCCTCAAACGGCTCAAAATATCCACTTGCAGATTCTAGAAAAAGAGTGTTTCCAAACTTCTCTATCAATTGGTAGGTTCAACTCTGTGAGTTGAATGAACTCATCACAAAGAAGTTTCTGAGAGTCCTTCTCTCTCGTTTTTACGTGAAGATATTTCCTTTTCCAACATAGGCCTCAAGGTGCTCCGAATAAACACTTGCAGATTCTACAAACGTAATGTTTCCAAACTGTTCTATCAAAAGAAACGTTCAAGTCTGTGAGTTGAATGCACTCATCACACAGAAGTTTCTGAGAATGCTTCTGTCTAGTTTTTAGGTGAAGATATTTCCTTTTCCAACATAGGCCTCAAATCGCTCCAAATATCCTCTTGCAGATTCTACAAAAAGAGTGTTTCAAAACTGTTCTATCAAAAGGAAGGTTCAACTCTGTGAGTTGAATGAATGCATCGTGAAGAACTTTCTGAGAATGCTTCTCTGTAGTTTTTAGGTGAAGATATTCCATATCCCAGCACAGGCCTCGAAGTGCTCCAAATAACCACTTGCAGATTTTACCAAAAGAGTGTTTCAAAACTGCTCTTTCTACAGGTAAGTTCAAGTCTGTGAGTTGAATGCACTCAACACAAAGAAGTTTCTGAGAATGCTTCTGTTCAGTTTTATGTGAAGATATTTCCTTTTCCAGCATAGGCCTCAAACGGCTCCAAATATCCACTTGCAGATTCTACAAAAAGAGTGTTTCCAAACTTCTCTATCAATTGGTAGGTTCAACTCTGTGAGTTGAAAGAACTCATCGCAAAGAAGTTTCTGAGAATCCTTCTCTCTAGTTTTTATGTGAAGATATTTCCTTTTCCAACATAGGCCTCAAGGTGCTCCGAATAAACACTTGCAGATTCTACAAACGTAATGTTTCAAAACTGTTCTATCAAAAGAAACGTTCAAGTCTGTGAGTTGAATGCACTCATTGCACAGAAGTTTCTAAGAATACTTCTGTCTAGTTTCTAGGTGAACATATTTCCTTTTCCAGCATAGGCCTCAAAACGCTCCAAATATCCTCCTGCAGATTCTACAAAAAGAGTGTTTCAAAAATGTTCTATCAAAAGGAAGGTTCAACTCTGTGAGTTGAATGAATGCATCGTGAAGAACTTTCTGAGAATGCTTCTCTGTAGTTTTTAGGTGAAGATATTCCATATCCCAGCACAGGCCTCGAAGTGCTCCAAATAACCACTTGCAGATTTTACCAAAAGAGTGTTTCAAAACTGCTCTTTCTACAGGTAAGTTCAAGTCTGTGAGTTGAATGCACTCGACACAAAGAAGTTTCTGAGAATGCTTCTGTTCAGTTTTTATGTGAAGATATTTCCTTTTCCAGCATAGGCCACAAACGGCTCCAAATATCCACTTGCAGATTCTACAAGAAGAGTGTTTCCAAACTTCTCTATCAATTGGTAGGTTCAACTCTGTGAGTTGAATGAACTCATCACAAAGAAGTTTCTGAGAATCCTTCTCTCTAGTTTTTATGTGAAGATATTTCCTTTTCCAACATAGGCCTCAATGTGCTCCGAATAAACACTTGCAGATTCTACAAACGTAATGTTTCCAAACTGTTCTATCAAAAGAAACGTTCAAGTCTGTGAGATGAATGCACTCATCACACAGAAGTTTCTGAGGATGCTTCTGTCTAGTTTTTAGGTGAACATATTTCCTTTTCCAGCATAGGCCTCAAAACGCTCCAAATATCCTCTTGCAGATTCTACAAAAAGAGTGTTTCAAAAATGTTCTATCAAAAGGAAGGTTCAACTCTGTGAGTTGAATGAATGCATCGTGAAGAACTTTCTGAGAATGCTTCTCTGTAGTTTTTATGTGAAGATATTCCATATCCCAGCACAGGCCTCGAAGTGCTCCAAATAACCACTTGCAGATTTTACCAAAAGAGTGTTTCAAAACTACTCTTTCTACAGGTAAGTTCAAGTCGGTGAGTTGAATGCACTCGACACAAAGAAGTTTCTGAGAATGCTTCTGTTCAGTTTTTATGTGAAGATATTTCCTTTTCCAGCATAGGCCTCAAACGGCTCCAAATATCCACTTGCAGATTCTACAAAAAGAGTGTTTCCAAACTTCTCTATCAATTGGTAGGTTCAACTCTGTGAGTTGAATGAACTCATCACAAAGAATTTTCTGAAAATCCTTATCTCTAGTTTTTATGTGAAGATATTTCCTTTTCCAACATAGGCCTCAAGGTGCTCCGAATAAACACTTGCAATTTCTACAAACGTAATGTTTCCAAACTGTTCTATCAAAAGAAACGTTCAAGTCTGTGAGATGAATGCACTCATCACACAGAAGTTTCTGAGGATGCTTCTGTCTAGTTTTTAGGTGAAGATATTTCCTTTTCCAGCATAGGCCTCAAAACGCTCCAAATATCCTCTTGCAGATTCTACAAAAAGAGTGTCTCAAAACTGTTCTATCAAAAGGAAGGTTCAACTCTGTGAGTTGAATGAATGCATCGTGAAGAACTTTCTGAGAATGCTTCTCTGTAGTTTTTAGGTGAAGATATTCCATATCCAGGCAAAGGCCTCGAAGTGCTCCAAATAACCATTGCAGATTTTACAAAAGAGTGTTTCAAAACTGCTCTTTCTACAGGGAAGTTCAAGTCTGTGAGTTGAATGCACTCAACACAAAGAAGTTTCTGAGAATGCTTCTGTTCAGTTTTTATGTGAAGATATTTCCTTTTCCAACATCGGCCTCAAACGGCTCCAAATATCCACTTGCAGATTCTACAAAAAGAGTGTTTCCAAACTTCTCTATCAATTGGTAGGTTCAACTCTGTGAGTTGAATGAACTCATCGCAAAGAAGTTTCTGAGAATCCTTCTCTCTAGTTTTCATGTGAAGATATTTCCTTTTCCAACATAGGCCTCAAGGTGCTCCGAATAAACACTTGCAGATTCTACAAACGTAATGTTTCCAAACTGTTCTATCAAAAGAAACGTTCAAGTCTGTGAGTTGAATGCACTCATCACACAGAAGTTTCTGAGAATGCTTCTGTCTAGTTTTTAGGTGAAGATATTTCCTTTTCCAGCATAGGCCTCAAAACGCTCCAAATATCCTCTTGCAGATTCTACAAAAAGAGTGTTTCAAAACTGTTCTATCAAAAGGAAGGTTCAACTCTGTGAGTTGAATGAATGCATCATGAAGTACTTTCTGAGAATGCTTCTCTGTAGTTTTTAGGTGAAGATATTCCATATCAAAGCACAGGCCTCGAAGTGCTCCAAATAACCACTTGCACATTTTACCAAAAGAGTGTTTAAAAACTGCTCTTTCTACAAGTAAGTTCAATTCTGTGAGTTGAATGCACTCAACACAAAGAAGTTTCTGAGAATGCTTCTGTTCAGTTTTTATGTGAAGATATTTCCTTTTCCAGCATAGGCCTCAAACGGCTCCAAATATCCACTTGCAGATTCTACAAAAAGAGTGTTTCCAAACTTCTCTATCAAATGGTAGGTTCCACTCTGTGCGTTGAATGAACTCATCACAAAGAAGTTTCTGAGAATCCTTCTGTCTAGTTTTTATGTGAAGATATTTCCTTTTCCAACATAGGCCTCAAGGTGCTCCGAATAAATACTTGCAGATTCTACAAACGTAACGTTTCAAAACTGTTCTATCAAAAGAAACGTTCAAGTCTGTGAGTTGAATGCACTCATCACACAGAAGTTTCTGAGAATGCTTCTGTCTAGTTTTTAGGTGAAGATATTTCCTTTTCCAACATAGGCCTCAAATCGCTCCAAATATCCTCTTGCAGATTCTACAAAAAGAGTGTTTCAAAACTGTTCTATCAAAAGGAAGGTTCAACTCTGTGAGGTGAATGAATGCATCGTGAAGAACTTTCTGAGAATGCTTCTCTGTAGTTTTTAGGTGAAGATATTCCATATCCCAGCACAGGCCTCGAAGTGCTCCAAATAACCACTTGCAGATTTTACCAAAAGAGTGTTTGAAAACTGCTCTTTCTACAGGTAAGTTCATGTCTGTGAGTTGAATGCACTCAACACAAGGAAGTTTCTGAGAATGCTGCTGTTCAGTTTTTATGTGAAGATATTTCCTTTTCCAGCATCGGCCTCAAACGGCTCCAAATATCCACTTGCAGATTCTACAAAAAGAGTGTTTCCAAACTTCTCTATCAATTGGTACGTTAAACTCTGTGAGTTGAATGAACTCATCACAAAGAAGTTTCTGAGAATCCTTCTCTCTAGTTTTTATGTGAAGATATTTCCTTTTCCAACATAGGCCTCAAGGTGCTCCGAATAAACACTTGCAGATTCTACAAACGTAATGTTTCAAAACTGTTCTATCAAAAGAAACGTTCAAGTCTGTGAGTTGAATGCACTCATCACACAGAAGTTTCTGAGAATGCTTCTGTCTAGTTTTTAGGTGAAGATATTTCCTTTTCCAGCATAGGCCTCAAAACGCTCCAAATATCCTCTTGCAGATTCTACAAAAAGAGTGTTTCAAAACTGTTCTATCAAAAGGAAGGTTCAACTCTGTGAGGTGAATGAATGCATCGTGAAGAACTTTCTGAGAATGCTTCTCTGTAGTTTTTAGGTGAAGATATTCCATATCCCAGCACAGGCCTCGAAGTGCTCCAAATAACCACTTGCAGATTTTACCAAAAGAGTGTTTCAAAACTGCTCTTTCTACAGGTAAGTTCAAGTCTGTGAGTTGAATGCACTCAACACAAAGAAGTTTCTGAGAATGCTTCTGTTCAGTTTTTATGTGAAGATATTTCCTTTTCCAGCATAGGCCTCAAACGGCTCCAAATATCCACTTGCAGATTCTACAAAAAGAGTGTTTCCAAACGTCTCTATCAATTGGTAGGTTCCACACTGTGAGTTGAATGAACTCATCACAAAGAAGTTTCTGAGAATCCTTCTCTCTAGTTTTTATGTGAAGATATTTCCTTTTCCAACATAGGCCTCAAGGTGCTCCGAATAAACACTTGCAGATTCTACAAACGTAATGTTTCCAAACTGTTCTATCAAAAGAAACGTTCAAGTCTGTGAGTTGAATGCACTCATCACACAGAAGTTTCTGAGAATGCTTCTGTCTAGTTTTTAGGTGAAGATATTTCCTTTTCCAACATAGGCCTCAAATCGCTCCAAATATCCTCCTGCAGATTCTACAAAAAGAGTGTTTCAAAACTGTTCTATCAAAAGGAAGGTTCAACTCTGTGAGTTGAATGAATGCATCGTGAAGAACTTTCTGAGAATGCTTCTCTGTAGTTTTTAGGTGAAGATATTCCATATCCCAGCACAGGCCTCGAAGTGCTCCAAATAACCACTTGCAGATTTTACCAAAAGAGTGTTTCAAAACTGCTCTTTCTACAGGTAAGTTCAAGTCTGTGAGTTGAATGCACTCAACACAAAGAAGTTTCTGAGAATGCTTCTGTTCAGTTTTTATGTGAAGATATTTCCTTTTCCAGCATCGGCCTCAAACGGCTCCAAATATCCACTTGCAGATTCTAGAAAAAGACTGTTTCCAAACTTCTCTATCAATTGGTAGGTTCAACTCTGTGAGTTGAATGAACTCATCACAAAGAAGTTTCTGAGAGTCCTTCTCTCTCGTTTTTACGTGAAGATATTTCCTTTTCCAACATAGGCCTCAAGGTGCTCCGAATAAACACTTGCAGATTCTACAAACGTAATGTTTCCAAACTGTTCTATCAAAAGAAACGTTCAAGTCTGTGAGTTGAATGCACTCATCACACAGAAGTTTCTGAGAATGCTTCTGTCTAGTTTTTAGGTGAAGATATTTCCTTTTCCAACATAGGCCTCAAATCGCTCCAAATATCCTCTTGCAGATTCTACAAAAAGAGTGTTTCAAAACTGTTCTATCAAAAGAAAGGTTCAACTCTGTGAGTTGAATGAATGCATCGTGAAGAACTTTCTGAGAATGCTTCTCTGTAGTTTTTAGGTGAAGATATTCCATATCCCAGCACAGGCCTCGAAGTGCTCCAAATAACCACTTGCAGATTTTACCAAAAGAGTGTTTCAAAACTGCTCTTTCTACAGGTAAGTTCAAGTCTGTGAGTTGAATGCACTCAACACAAAGAAGTTTCTGAGAATGCTTCTGTTCAGTTTTATGTGAAGATATTTCCTTTTCCAGCATAGGCCTCAAACGGCTCCAAATATCCACTTGCAGATTCTACAAAAAGAGTGTTTCCAAACTTCTCTATCAATTGGTAGGTTCAACTCTGTGAGTTGAAAGAACTCATCGCAAAGAAGTTTCTGAGTATCCTTCTCTCTAGTTTTTATCTGAAGATATTTCCTTTTCCAACATAGGCCTCAAGGTGCTCCGAATAAACACTTGCAGATTCTACAAACGTAATGTTTCAAAACTGTTCTATCAAAAGAAACGTTCAAGTCTGTGAGTTGAATGCACTCATCGCACAGAAGTTTCTAAGAATACTTCTGTCTAGTTTTTAGGTGAAGATATTTCCTTTTCCAGCATAGGCCTCAAAACGCTCCAAATATCCTCTTGCAGATTCTACAAAAAGAGTGTTTCAAAACTGTTCTATCAAAAGGAAGGTTCAACTCTGTGAGTTGAATGAATGCATCGTGAAGAACTTTCTGAGAATGCTTCTCTGTAGTTTTTAGGTGAAGATATTCCATATCAAAGCACAGGCATCGAAGTGCTCCAAATAACCATTTGCAGATTTTACCAAAAGAGTGTTTCAAAACTGCCCTTTCTACAAGTAAGTTCAAGTCTGTGAGTTGAATGCACTCAACACAAAGAAGTTTCTGAGAATGCTTCTGTTCAGTTTTTATGTGAAGATATTTCCTTTTCCAGCATAGGCCTCAAACGGCTCCAAATATCCACTTGCAGATTCTACAAAAAGAGTGTTTCCAAACTTCTCTATCAAATGGTAGGTTCCACTCTGTGAGTTGAATGAACTCATCACAAAGAAGTTTCTGAGAATCCTTCTCTCTAGTTTTTATGTGAAGATATTTCCTTCTCCAACATAGGCCTCAAGGTGCTCCGAATAAACACTTGCAGATTCTACAAACGTAATGTTTCCAAACTGTTCTATCAAAAGAAACGTTCAAGTCTGTGAGTTGAATGCACTCATCACACAGAAGTTTCTGAGAATGCTTCTGTCTAGTTTTTAGGTGAAGATATTTCGTTTTCCAGCATAGGCCTCAAAACGCTCCAAATATCCTCTTGCAGATTCTACAAAAAGAGTGTTTCAAAACTGTTCTATCAAAAGGAAGGTTCAACTCTGTGAGGTGAATGAATGCATCGTGAAGAACTTTCTGAGAATGCTTCTCTGTAGTTTTTAGGTGAAGATATTCCATATCCCAGCACAGGCCTCGAAGTGCTCCAAATAACCACTTGCAGATTTTACCAAAAGAGTGTTTCAAAACTGCTCTTTCTACAGGTAAGTTCAAGTCTGTGAGTTGAATGCACTCAACACAAAGAAGTTTCTGAGAATGCTTCTGTTCAGTTTTTATGTGAAGATATTTCCTTTTCCAGCATAGGCCTCAAACGGCTCCAAATATCCACTTGCAGATTCTACAAAAAGAGTGTTTCCAAACTTCTCTATCAATTGGTAGGTTCCACTCTGTGAGTTGAATGAACTCATCACAAAGAAGTTTCTGAGAATCCTTCTCTCTAGTTTTTATGTGAAGATATTTCCTTTTCCAACAGAGGCCTCAAGGTGCTCCGAATAAACACTTGCAGATTCTACAAACGTAATGTTTCCAAACTGTTCTATCAAAAGAAACGTTCAAGTCTGTGAGTTGAATGCACTCATCACACAGAAGTTTCTGAGAATGCTTCTGTCTAGTTTTTAGGTGAAGATATTTCCTTTTCCAACATAGGCCTCAAATCGCTCCAAATATCCTCTTGCAGATTCTACAAAAAGAGTGTTTCAAAACTGTTCTATCAAAAGGAAGGTTCAACTCTGTGAGTTGAATGAATTCATCGTGAAGAACTTTCTGAGAATGCTTCTCTGTAGTTTTTAGGTGAAGATATTGCATATCCCAGCACAGGCCTCGAAGTGCTCCAAATAACCACTTGCAGATTTTACCAAAAGAGTGTTTCAAAACTGCTCTTTCTACAGGTAAGTTCAAGTCTGTGAGTTGAATGCACTCAACACAAAGAAGTTTCTGAGAATGCTTCTGTTCAGTTTTTATGTGAAGATATTTCCTTTTCCAGCATCGGCCTCAAACGGCTCCAAATATCCACTTGCAGATTCTAGAAAAAGAGTGTTTCCAAACTTCTCTATCAATTGGTAGGTTCAACTCTGTGAGTTGAATGAACTCATCACAAAGAAGTTTCTGAGAGTCCTTCTCTCTCGTTTTTACGTGAAGATATTTCTTTTTCCAACATAGGCCTCAAGGTGCTCCGAATAAACACTTGCAGATTCTACAAACGTAATGTTTCCAAACTGTTCTATCAAAAGAAACGTTCAAGTCTGTGAGTTGAATGCACTCATCACACAGAAGTTTCTGAGAATGCTTCTGTCTAGTTTTTAGGTGAAGATATTTCCTTTTCCAACATAGGCCTCAAATCGCTCCAAATATCCTCTTGCAGATTCTACAAAAAGAGTGTTTCAAAACTGTTCTATCAAAAGAAAGGTTCAACTCTGTGAGTTGAATGAATGCATCGTGAAGAACTTTCTGAGAATGCTTCTCTGTAGTTTTTAGGTGAAGATATTCCATATCCCAGCACAGGCCTCGAAGTGCTCCAAATAACCACTTGCAGATTTTACCAAAAGAGTGTTTCAAAACTGCTCTTTCTACAGGTAAGTTCAAGTCTGTGAGTTGAATGCACTCAACACAAAGAAGTTTCTGAGAATGCTTCTGTTCAGTTTTTATGTGAAGATATTTCCTTTTCCAGCATCGGCCTCAAACGGCTCCAAATATCCACTTGCAGATTCTAGAAAAAGACTGTTTCCAAACTTCTCTATCAATTGGTAGGTTCAACTCTGTGAGTTGAATGAACTCATCACAAAGAAGTTTCTGAGAGTCCTTCTCTCTCGTTTTTACGTGAAGATATTTCCTTTTCCAACATAGGCCTCAAGGTGCTCCGAATAAACACTTGCAGATTCTACAAACGTAATGTTTCCAAACTGTTCTATCAAAAGAAACGTTCAAGTCTGTGAGTTGAATGCACTCATCACACAGAAGTTTCTGAGAATGCTTCTGTCTAGTTTTTAGGTGAAGATATTTCCTTTTCCAGCATAGGCCTCAAAACGCTCCAAATATCCTCTTGCAGATTCTACAAAAAGAGTGTTTCAAAACTGTTCTATCAAAAGGAAGGTTCAACCCTGTGAGTTGAATGAATGCATCGTGAAGAACTTTCTGAGAATGCTTCTCTGTAGTTTTTAGGTGAAGATATTCCATATCCCAGCACAGGCCTCGAAGTGCTCCAAATAACCAGTTGCAGACTTTACCAAAAGAGTGTTTCAAAACTGCTCTTTCTACAGGTAAGTTCAAGTCTGTGAGTTGAATGCACTCGACACCAAGAAGTTTCTGAGAATGCTTCTGTTCAGTTTTTATGGGAAGATATTTCCTTTTCCAGCATAGGCCTCAAACGGCTCCAAATATCCAATTGCAGATTCTACAAGAAGAGTGTTTCCAAACTTCTCTATCAATTGGTAGGTTCAACTCTGTGAGTTGAATGAACTCATCACAAAGAAGTTTCTGAGAATCCTTCTCTCTAGTTTTTATGTGAAGATATTTCCTTTTCCAACATAGGCCTCAAGGTGCTCCGAATAAACACTTGCAGATTCTACAAACGTAATGTTTCCAAACTGTTCTATCAAAATAAACGTTCAAGTCTGTGAGATGAATGCACTCATCACACAGAAGTTGCTGAGGATGCTTCTGTCTGGTTTTTAGGTGAAAATATTTCCTTTTCCAGCATAGGCCTCAAAACGCTCCAAATATCCTCTTGCAGATTCTACAAAAAGAGTGTTTAAAAACTGTTCTATCAAAAGGAAGGTTCAACTCTGTGAGTTGAATGAATGCATCGTGAAGAACTTTCTGAGAATGCTTCTCTGTAGTTTTTAGGTGAAGATATTCCATATCCCAGCACAGGCCTCGAAGTGCTCCAAATAACCACTTGCAGATTTTACCAAAAGAGTGTTTGAAAACTGCTCTTTCTACAGGTAAGTTCATGTCTGTGAGTTGAATGCACTCAACACAAGGAAGTTTCTGAGAATGCTGCTGTTCAGTTTTTATGTGAAGATATTTCCTTTTCCAGCATCGGCCTCAAACGGCTCCAAATATCCACTTGCAGATTCTACAAAAGAGTGTTTCCAAACTTCTCTATCAATTGGTACGTTCAACTCTGTGAGTTGAATGAACTCATCACAAAGAAGTTTCTGAGAATCCTTCTCTCTAGTTTTTATGTGAAGATATTTCCTTTTCCAACATAGGCCTCAAGGTGCTCCGAATAAACACTTGCAGATTCTACAAACGTAATGTTTCCAAACTGTTCTATCAAAAGAAACGTTCAAGTCTGTGAGTTGAATGCACTCATCACACAGAAGTTTCTGAGAATGCTTCTGTCTAGTTTTTAGGTGAAGATATTTCCTTTTCCAGCATAGGCCTCAAAACGCTCCAAATATCCTCTTGCAGATTCTACAAAAAGAGTGTTTCAAAACTGTTCTATCAAAAGGAAGGTTCAACCCTGTGAGTTGAATGAATGCATCGTGAAGAACTTTCTGAGAATGCTTCTCTGTAGTTTTTAGGTGAAGATATTCCATATCCCAGCACAGGCCTCGAAGTGCTCCAAGTAACCAGTTGCAGATTTTACCAAAAGAGTGTTTCAAAACTGCTCTTTCTACAGGTAAGTTCAAGTCTGTGAGTTGAAAGCACTCGACACAAAGAAGTTTCTGAGAATGCTTCTGTTCAGTTTTTATGTGAAGATATTTCCTTTTCCAGCATAGGCCTCAAACGGCTCCAAATATCCACTTGCAGATTCTAGAAAAAGAGTGTTTCCAAACCTCTCTATCAATTGGTAGGTTCAACTCTGTGAGTTGAATGAACTCATCAAAAAGAAGTTTCTGAGAATCCTTCTCTCTAGTTTTTATGTGAAGATATTTCCTTTTCCAACATAGGCCTCAAGGTGCTCCGAATAAACACTTGCAGATTCTACAAACATAATGTTTCCAAACTGTTCTATCAAAAGAAACGTTCAAGTCTGTGAGTTGAATGCACTCATCACACAGAAGTTTCTGAGGATGCTTCTGTCTAGTTTCTAGGTGAACATATTTCCTTTTCCAGCATAGGCCTCAAAACGCTCCAAATATCCTCTTGCAGATTCTACAAAAAGAGTGTTTCAAAAATGTTCTATCAAAAGGAAGGTTCAACTCTGTGAGTTGAATGAATGCATCGTGAAGAACTTTCTGAGAATGCTTCTCTGTAGTTTTTAGGTGAAGATATTCCATATCCCAGCACAGGCCTCGAAGTGCTCCAAATAACCACTTGCAGATTTTACCAAAAGAGTGTTTCAAAACTACTCTTTCTTCAGGTAAGTTCAAGTCGGTGAGTTGAATACACTCGACACAAAGAAGTTTCTGAGAATGCTTCTGTTCAGTTTTTATGTGAAGATATTTCCTTTTCCAGCATAGGCCTCAAACGGCTACAAATTTCCACTTGCAGATTCTACAAAAAGAGTGTTTCCAAACTTCTCTATCAATTGGTAGGTTCAACTCTGTGAGTTGAATGTACTCATCACAAAGAAGTTTCTGAGAATCCTTCTCTCTAGTTTTTATGTGAAGATATTTCCTTTTCCAACATAGGCCTCAAGGTGCTCCGAATAAACACTTGCAGATTCTACAAACGTAATGTTTCCAAACTGTTCTATCAAAAGAAACGTTCAAGTCTGTGAGATGAATGCACTCATCACACAGAAGTTTCTGAGGATGCTTCTGTCTAGTTTTTAGGTGAAGATATTTCCTTTTCCAGCATAGGCCTCAAATCGCTCCAAATATCCTCTTGCAGATTCTACAAAAAGAGTGTTTCAAAACTGTTCTATCAAAAGGAAGGTTCAACTCTGTGAGTAGAATGAATGCATCGTGAAGAACTTTCTGAGAATGCTTCTCTGTAGTTTTTAGGTGAAGATATTCCATATCCCAGCACAGGCCTCGAAGTGCTCCAAATAACCACTTGCAGATTTTACCAAAAGAGTGTTTGAAAACTGCTCTTTCTACAGGTAAGTTCATGTCTGTGAGTTGAATGCACTCAACACAAGGAAGTTTCTGAGAATGCTGCTGTTCAGTTTTTATGTGAAGATATTTCCTTTTCCAGCATCGGCCTCAAACGGCTCCAAATATCCACTTGCAGATTCTACAAAAAGAGTGTTTCCAAACTTCTCTATCAATTGGTACGTTCAACTCTGTGAGTTGAATGAACTCATCACAAAGAAGTTTCTGAGAATCCTTCTCTCTAGTTTCTATGTGAAGATATTTCCTTTTCCAACATAGGCCTCAAGGTGCTCCGAATAAACACTTGCAGATTCTACAAACGTAATGTTTCCAAACTGTTCTATCAAAAGAAACGTTCAAGTCTGTGAGATGAATGCACTCATCACACAGAAGTTTCTGAGGACGCTTCTGTCTAGTTTTTAGGTGAAGATATTTCCTTTTCCAGCATAGGCCTCAAAACGCTCCAAATATCCTCTTGCAGATTCTACAAAAAGAGTGTTTCAAAACTGTTCTATCAAAAGGAAGGTTCAACTCTGTGAGTTGAATGAATGCATTGTGAAGAACTTTCTGAGAATGCTTCTCTGTAGTTTTTAGGTGAAGATATTCCATATCCAGGCAAAGGCCTCGAAGTGCTCCAAATAACCATTGCAGATTTTACAAAAGAGTGTTTCAAAACTGCTCTTTCTACAGGGAAGTTCAAGTCTGTGAGTTGAATGCACTCAACACAAAGAAGTTTCTGAGAATGCTTCTGTTCAGTTTTTATGTGAAGATATTTCCTTTTCCAACATCGGCCTCAAACGGCTCCAAATATCCACTTGCAGATTCTACAAAAAGAGTGTTTCCAAACTTCTCTATCAATTCGTAGGTTCAACTCTGTGAGTTGAATGAACTCATCGCAAAGAAGTTTCTGAGAATCCTTCTCTCTAGTTTTCATGTGAAGATATTTCCTTTTCCAACATAGGCCTCAAGGTGCTCCGAATAAACACTTGCAGATTCTACAAACGTAATGTTTCCAAACTGTTCTATCAAAAGAAACGTTCAAGTCTGTGAGTTGAATGCACTCATCACACAGAAGTTTCTGAGAATGCTTCTGTCTAGTTTTTAGGTGAAGATATTTCCTTTTCCAGCATAGGCCTCAAAACGCTCCAAATATCCTCTTGCAGATTCTACAAAAAGAGTGTTTCAAAACTGTTCTATCAAAAGGAAGGTTCAACTCTGTGAGTTGAATGAATGCATCATGAAGTACTTTCTGAGAATGCTTCTCTGTAGTTTTTAGGTGAAGATATTCCATATCAAAGCACAGGCCTGGAAGTGCTCCAAATAACCACTAGCACATTTTACCAAAAGAGTGTTTCAAAACTGCTCTTTCTACAGGTAAGTTCAAGTCTGTGAGTTGAATGCACTCAACACAAAGAAGTTTCTGAGAATGCTTCTGTTCAGTTTTTATGTGAAGATATTTCCTTTTCCAGCATAGGCCTCAAACGGCTCCAAATATCCACTTGCAGATTCTACAAAAAGAGTGTTTCCAAACTTCTCTATCAAATGGTAGGTTCCACTCTGTGCGTTGAATGAACTCATCACAAAGAAGTTTCTGAGAATCCTTCTCTCTAGTTTTTATGTGAAGATATTTCCTTTTCCAACATAGGCCTCAAGGTGCTCCGAATAAATACTTGCAGATTCTGCAAACGTAATGTTTCAAAACTGTTCTATCAAAAGAAACGTTCAAGTCTGTGAGTTGAATGCACTCATCACACAGAAGTTTCTGAGAATGCTTCTGTCTAGTTTTTAGGTGAAGATATTTCCTTTTCCAGCATAGGCCTCAAAACGCTCCAAATATCCTCTTGCAGATTCTACAAAAAGAGTGTTTCAAAACTGTTCTATCAAAAGGAATGTTCAACTCTGTGAGGTGAATGAATGCATCGTGAAGAACTTTCTGAGAATGCTTCTCTGTAGTTTTTAGGTGAAGATGTTCCATATCCCAGCACAGGCCTCGAAGTGCTCCAAATAACCACTTGCAGATTTTACCAAAAGAGTGTTTCAAAACTGCTCTTTCTACAGGTAAGTTCAAGTCTGTGAGTTGAATGCACTCAACACAAAGAAGTTTCTGAGAATGCTTCTGTTCAGTTTTTATGTGAAGATATTTCCTTTTCCAGCATAGACCTCAAACGGCTCCAAATATCCACTTGCAGATTCTACAAAAAGAGTGTTTCCAAACTTCTCTATCAATTGGTAGGTTCCACTCTGTGAGTTGAATGAACTCATCACAAAGAAGTTTCTGAGAATCCTTCTCTCTAGTTTTTATGTGAAGATAATTCCTTTTCCAACATAGGCCTCAAGGTGCTCCGAATAAACACTTGCAGATTCCACAAACGTAATGTTTCCAAACTGTTCTATCAAAAGAAACGTTCAAGTCTGTGAGTTGAATGCACTCATCACACAGAAGTTTCTGAGAATGCTTCTGTCTAGTTTTTAGGTGAAGATATTTCCTTTTCCAACATAGGCCTCAAATCGCTCCAAATATCCTCTTGCAGATTCTACAAAAAGAGTGTTTCAAAAGTGTTCTAACAAAAGGAAGGTTCAACTCTGTGAGTAGAATGAATGCATCGTGAAGAACTTTCTGAGAATGCTTCTCTGTAGTTTTTAGGTGAAGATATTCCATATCCCAGCACAGGCCTCGAAGTGCTCCAAATAACCACTTGCAGATTTTACCAAAAGAGTGTTTCAAAACTGCTCTTTCTACAGGTAAGTTCAAGTCTGTGAGTTGAATGCACTCGACACAAAGAAGTTTCTGAGAATGCTTCTGTTCAGTTTTTATGTGAAGATATTTCCTTTTCCAGCATAGGCCACAAACGGCTCCAAATATCCACTTGCAGATTCTACAAGAAGAGTGTTTCCAAACTTCTCTATCAATTGGTAGGTTCAACTCTGTGAGTTGAATGAACTCATCACAAAGAAGTTTCTGAGAATCCTTCTCTCTAGTTTTTATGTGAAGATATTTCCTTTTCCAACATAGGCCTCAAGGTGCTCCGAATAAACACTTGCAGATTCTACAAACGTAATGTTTCCAAACTGTTCTATCAAAAGAAACGTTCAAGTCTGTGAGATGAATGCACTCATCACACAGATGTTTCTGAGGATGCTTCTGTCTAGTTTTTAGGTGAACATATTTCCTTTTCCAGCATAGGCCTCAAAACGCTCCAAATATCCTCTTGCAGATTCTACAAAAAGAGTGTTTCAAAACTGTTCTATCAAAAGGAAGGTTCAACTCTGTGAGTTGAATGAATGCATCGTGAAGAACTTTCTGAGAATGCTTCTCTGTAGTTTTTAGGTGAAGATATTCCATATCCCAGCACAGGCCTCGAAGTGCTCCAAATAACCACTTGCAGATTTTACCAAAAGAGTGTTTCAAAACTGCTCTTTCTACAGGTAAGTTCAAGTCTGTGAGTTGAATGCACTCAACACAAAGAAGTTTCTGAGAATGCTTCTGTTCAGTTTTATGTGAAGATATTTCCTTTTCCAGCATAGGCCTCAAACGGCTCCAAATATCCACTTGCAGATTCTACAAAAAGAGTGTTTCCAAACTTCTCTATCAATTGGTAGGTTCAACTCTGTGAGTTGAAAGAACTCATTGCAAAGAAGTTTCTGAGAATCCTTCTCTCTAGTTTTTATGTGAAGATATTTCCTTTTCCAACATAGGCCTCAAGGTGCTCCGAATAAACACTTGCAGATTCTACAAACGTAATGTTTCAAAACTGTTCTATCAAAAGAAACGTTCAAATCTGTGAGTTGAATGCACTCATCGCACAGAAGTTTCTAAGAATACTTCTGTCTAGTTTTTAGGTGAAGATATTTCCTTTTCCAGCATAGGGCTCAAAAAGCTCCAAATATCCTCTTGCAGATTCTACAAAAAGAGTGTTTCAAAACTGTTCTATCAAAAGGAAGGTTCAACTCTGTGAGTAGAATGAATGCATCGTGAAGAACTTTCTGAGAATGCTTCTCTGTAGTTTTTAGGTGAAGATATTCCATATCCCAGCACAGGCCTCGAAGTGCTCCAAATAACCACTTGCAGATTTTACCAAAAGAGTGTTTGAAAACTGCTCTTTCTACAGGTAAGTTCATGTCTGTGAGTTGAATGCACTCAACACAAGGAAGTTTCTGAGAATGCTTCTGTTCAGTTTTTATGTGAAGATATTTCCTTTTCCACCATATTCCTCAAACGGCTCCAAATATCCACTTGCAGATTCTACAAAAAGAGTGTTTCCAAACTTCTCTATCAATTGGTAAGTTCAACTCTGTGAGTTGAATGAACTCATCACAAAGAAGTTTCTGAGAATCCTTCTCTCTAGTTTTTATGTGAAGATATTTCCTTTTCCAACATAGGCCTCAAGGTGCTCCGAATAAACACTTGCAGATTCTACAAACGTAATGTTTCCAAACTGTTCTATCAAAAGAAACGTTCAAGTCTGTGAGTTGAATTCACTCATCGCACAGAAGTTTCTAAGAATACTTCTGTCTAGTTTTTAGGTGAAGATATTTCCTTTTCCAGCATAGGGCTCAAAAAGCTCCAAATATCCTCTTGCAGATTCTACAAAAAGAGTGTTTCAAAACTGTTCTATCAAAAGGAAGGTTCAACTCTGTGAGTAGAATGAATGCATCGTGAAGAACTTTCTGAGAATGCTTCTCTGTAGTTTTTAGGTGAAGATATTCCATATCCCAGCACAGGCCTCGAAGTGCTCCAAATAACCACTTGCAGATTTTACCAAAAGAGTGTTTGAAAACTGCTCTTTCTACAGGTAAGTTCATGTCTGTGAGTTGAATGCACTCAACACAAGGAAGTTTCTGAGAATGCTGCTGTTCAGTTTTTATGTGAAGATATTTCCTTTTCCAGCATCGGCCTCAAACGGCTCCAAATATCCACTTGCAGATTCTACAAAAAGAGTGTTTCCAAACTTCTCTATCAATTGGTACGTTCCACTCTGTGAGTTGAATGAACTCATCACAAAGAAGTTTCTGAGAATCCTTCTCTCTAGTTTTTATGTGAAGATATTTCCTTTTCCAACATAGGCCACAAGGTGCTCCGAATAAACACTTGCAGATTCTACAAACGTAATGTTTCAAAACTGTTCTATCAAAAGAAACGTTCAAGTCTGTGAGTTGAATGCACTCATCACACAGAAGTTTCTGAGAATGCTTCTGTCTAGTTTTTAGGTGAAGATATTTCCTTTTCCAGCATAGGCCTCAAAACGCTCCAAATATCCTCTTGCAGATTCTACAAAAAGAGTGTTTCAAAACTGTTCTATCAAAAGGAAGGTTCAACTCTGTGAGTTGAATGAATGCATCATGAAGTACTTTCTGAGAATGCTTCTCTGTAGTTTTTAGGTGAAGATATTCCATATCAAAGCACAGGCCTGGAAGTGCTCCAAATAACCACTTGCACATTTTACCAAAAGAGTGTTTCAAAACTGCTCTTTCTACAGGTAAGTTCAAGTCTGTGAGTTGAATGCACTCAACACAAAGAAGTTTCTGAGAATGCTTCTGTTCAGTTTTTATGTGAAGATATTTCCTTTTCCAGCATAGGCCTCAAACGGCTCCAAATATCCACTTGCAGATTCTACAAAAAGAGTGTTTCCAAACTTCTCTATCAAATGGTAGGTTCCACTCTGTGCGTTGAATGAACTCATCACAAAGAAGTTTCTGAGAATCCTTCTCTCTAGTTTTTATGTGAAGATATTTCCTTTTCCAACATAGGCCTCAAGGTGCTCCGAATAAATACTTGCAGATTCTACAAACGTAATGTTTCAAAACTGTTCTATCAAAAGAAACGTTCAAGTCTGTGAGTTGAATGCACTCATCACACAGAAGTTTCTGAGAATGCTTCTGTCTAGTTTTTAGGTGAAGATATTTCCTTTTCCAGCATAGGCCTCAAAACGCTCCAAATATCCTCTTGCAGATTCTACAAAAAGAGTGTTTCAAAACTGTTCTATCAAAAGGAATGTTCAACTCTGTGAGGTGAATGAATGCATCGTGAAGAACTTTCTGAGAATGCTTCTCTGTAGTTTTTAGGTGAAGATGTTCCATATCCCAGCACAGGCCTCGAAGTGCTCCAAATAACCACTTGCAGATTTTACCAAAAGAGTGTTTCAAAACTGCTCTTTCTACAGGTAAGTTCAAGTCTGTGAGTTGAATGCACTCAACACAAAGAAGTTTCTGAGAATGCTTCTGTTCAGTTTTTATGTGAAGATATTTCCTTTTCCAGCATAGACCTCAAACGGCTCCAAATATCCACTTGCAGATTCTACAAAAAGAGTGTTTCCAAACTTCTCTATCAATTGGTAGGTTCCACTCTGTGAGTTGAATGAACTCATCACAAAGAAGTTTCTGAGAATCCTTCTCTCTAGTTTTTATGTGAAGATAATTCCTTTTCCAACATAGGCCTCAAGGTGCTCCGAATAAACACTTGCAGATTCCACAAACGTAATGTTTCGAAACTGTTCTATCAAAAGAAACGTTCAAGTCTGTGAGTTGAATGCACTCATCACACAGAAGTTTCTGAGAATGCTTCTGTCTAGTTTTTAGGTGAAGATATTTCCTTTTCCAACATAGGCCTCAAATCGCTCCAAATATCCTCTTGCAGATTCTACAAAAAGAGTGTTTCAAAAGTGTTCTAACAAAAGGAAGGTTCAACTCTGTGAGTAGAATGAATGCATCATGAAGAACTTTCTGAGAATGCTTCTCTGTAGTTTTAGGTGAAGATATTCCATATCCCAGCACAGGCCTCGAAGTGCTCCAAATAACCACTTGCAGATTTTACCAAAAGAGTGTTTCAAAACTGCTCTTTCTACAGGTAAGTTCAAGTCTGTGAGTTGAATGCACTCGACACAAAGAAGTTTCTGAGAATGCTTCTGTTCAGTTTTTATGTGAAGATATTTCCTTTTCCAGCATAGGCCACAAACGGCTCCAAATATCCACTTGCAGATTCTACAAGAAGAGTGTTTCCAAACTTCTCTATCAATTGGTAGGTTCAACTCTGTGAGTTGAATGAACTCATCACAAAGAAGTTTCTGAGAATCCTTCTCTCTAGTTTTTATGTGAAGATATTTCCTTTTCCAACATAGGCCTCAAGGTGCTCCGAATAAACACTTGCAGATTCTACAAACGTAATGTTTCCAAACTGTTCTATCAAAAGAAACGTTCAAGTCTGTGAGATGAATGCACTCATCACACAGATGTTTCTGAGGATGCTTCTGTCTAGTTTTTAGGTGAACATATTTCCTTTTCCAGCATAGGCCTCAAAACGCTCCAAATATCCTCTTGCAGATTCTACAAAAAGAGTGTTTCAAAACTGTTCTATCAAAAGGAAGGTTCAACTCTGTGAGTTGAATGAATGCATCGTGAAGAACTTTCTGAGAATGCTTCTCTGTAGTTTTTAGGTGAAGATATTCCATATCCCAGCACAGGCCTCGAAGTGCTCCAAATAACCACTTGCAGATTTTACCAAAAGAGTGTTTCAAAACTGCTCTTTCTACAGGTAAGTTCAAGTCTGTGAGTTGAATGCACTCAACACAAAGAAGTTTCTGAGAATGCTTCTGTTCAGTTTTATGTGAAGATATTTCCTTTTCCAGCATAGGCCTCAAACGGCTCCAAATATCCACTTGCAGATTCTACAAAAAGAGTGTTTCCAAACTTCTCTATCAATTGGTAGGTTCAACTCTGTGAGTTGAAAGAACTCATTGCAAAGAAGTTTCTGAGAATCCTTCTCTCTAGTTTTTATGTGAAGATATTTCCTTTTCCAACATAGGCCTCAAGGTGCTCCGAATAAACACTTGCAGATTCTACAAACGTAATGTTTCAAAACTGTTCTATCAAAAGAAACGTTCAAATCTGTGAGTTGAATGCACTCATCGCACAGAAGTTTCTAAGAATACTTCTGTCTAGTTTTTAGGTGAAGATATTTCCTTTTCCAGCATAGGGCTCAAAAAGCTCCAAATATCCTCTTGCAGATTCTACAAAAAGAGTGTTTCAAAACTGTTCTATCAAAAGGAAGGTTCAACTCTGTGAGTAGAATGAATGCATCGTGAAGAACTTTCTGAGAATGCTTCTCTGTAGTTTTTAGGTGAAGATATTCCATATCCCAGCACAGGCCTCGAAGTGCTCCAAATAACCACTTGCAGATTTTACCAAAAGAGTGTTTGAAAACTGCTCTTTCTACAGGTAAGTTCATGTCTGTGAGTTGAATGCACTCAACACAAGGAAGTTTCTGAGAATGCTTCTGTTCAGTTTTTATGTGAAGATATTTCCTTTTCCACCATATTCCTCAAACGGCTCCAAATATCCACTTGCAGATTCTACAAAAAGAGTGTTTCCAAACTTCTCTATCAATTGGTAAGTTCAACTCTGTGAGTTGAATGAACTCATCACAAAGAAGTTTCTGAGAATCCTTCTCTCTAGTTTTTATGTGAAGATATTTCCTTTTCCAACATAGGCCTCAAGGTGCTCCGAATAAACACTTGCAGATTCTACAAACGTAATGTTTCCAAACTGTTCTATCAAAAGAAACGTTCAAGTCTGTGAGTTGAATTCACTCATCGCACAGAAGTTTCTAAGAATACTTCTGTCTAGTTTTTAGGTGAAGATATTTCCTTTTCCAGCATAGGGCTCAAAAAGCTCCAAATATCCTCTTGCAGATTCTACAAAAAGAGTGTTTCAAAACTGTTCTATCAAAAGGAAGGTTCAACTCTGTGAGTAGAATGAATGCATCGTGAAGAACTTTCTGAGAATGCTTCTCTGTAGTTTTTAGGTGAAGATATTCCATATCCCAGCACAGGCCTCGAAGTGCTCCAAATAACCACTTGCAGATTTTACCAAAAGAGTGTTTGAAAACTGCTCTTTCTACAGGTAAGTTCATGTCTGTGAGTTGAATGCACTCAACACAAGGAAGTTTCTGAGAATGCTGCTGTTCAGTTTTTATGTGAAGATATTTCCTTTTCCAGCATCGGCCTCAAACGGCTCCAAATATCCACTTGCAGATTCTACAAAAAGAGTGTTTCCAAACTTCTCTATCAATTGGTACGTTCCACTCTGTGAGTTGAATGAACTCATCACAAAGAAGTTTCTGAGAATCCTTCTCTCTAGTTTTTATGTGAAGATATTTCCTTTTCCAACATAGGCCACAAGGTGCTCCGAATAAACACTTGCAGATTCTACAAACGTAATGTTTCAAAACTGTTCTATCAAAAGAAACGTTCAAGTCTGTGAGTTGAATGCACTCATCACACAGAAGTTTCTGAGAATGCTTCTGTCTAGTTTTTAGGTGAAGATATTTCCTTTTCCAGCATAGGCCTCAAAACGCTCCAAATATCCTCTTGCAGATTCTACAAAAAGAGTGTTTCAAAACTGTTCTATCAAAAGGAAGGTTCAACCCTGTGAGTTGAATGAATGCATCATGAAGAACTTTCTGAGAATGCTTCTCTGTAGTTTTTAGGTGAAGATATTCCATATCCCAGCACAGGCCTCGAAGTGCTCCAAATAACCAGTTGCAGATTTTACCAAAAGAGTGTTTCAAAACTGCTCTTTCTACAGGTAAGTTCAAGTCTGTGAGTTGAATGCACTCGACACAAAGAAGTTTCTGAGAATGCTTCTGTTCAGTTTTTATGTGAAGATATTTCCTTTTCCAGCATAGGCCTCAAACGGCTCCAAATATCCACTTGCAGATTCTACAAAAAGAGTGTTTCCAAACTTCTCTATTAATTGGTAGGTTCCACTCTGTGAGTTGAATGAACTCATCACAAAGAAGTTTCTGAGAATCCTTCTCTCTAGTTTTTATGTGAAGATATTTCCTTTTCCAACATAGGCCTCAAGGTGCTCCGAATAAACACTTGCAGATTCTACAAACGTAATGTTTCCAAACTGTTCTATCAAAATAAACGTTCAAGTCTGTGAGATGAATGCACTCATCACACAGAAGTTGCTGAGGATGCTTCTGTCTAGTTTTTAGGTGAAAATATTTCCTTTTCCAGCATAGGCCTCAAAACGCTCCAAATATCCTCTTGCAGATTCTACAAAAAGAGTGTTTAAAAACTGTTCTATCAAAAGGAAGGTTCAACTCTGTGAGTTGAATGAATGCATCGTGAAGAACTTTCTGAGAATGCTTCTCTGTAGTTTTTAGGTGAAGTTATTCCATATCCCAGCAGAGGCCTCGAAGTGCTCCAAATAACCACTTGCAGATTTTACCAAAAGAGTGTTTCAAAACTGCTCTTTCTACAGGTAAGTTCAAGTCTGTGAGTTGAATGCACTCGACACAAAGAAGTTTCTGAGAATGCTTCTGTTCAGTTTTTATGTGAAGATATTTCCTTTTCCAGCATAGGCCTCAAACGGCTCCAAATATCCACTTGCAGATTCTACAAAAAGAGTGTTTCCAAACTTCTCTATCAATTGGTAGGTTCAACTCTGTGAGTTGAAAGAACTCATCGCAAAGAAGTTTCTGAGAATCCTTCTCTCTAGTTTTTATGTGAAGATATTTCCTTTTCCAACATAGGCCTCAAGGTGCTCCGAATAAACACTTGCAGATTATACAAACGTAATGTTTCAAAACTGTTCTATCAAAAGAAACGTTCAAGTCTGTGAGATGAATGCACTCATCACACAGAAGTTTCTGAGGATGCTTCTGTCTAGTTTTTAGGTGAAGATATTTCCTTTTCCAGCATAGGCCTCAAAACGCTCCAAATATCCTCTTGCAGATTCTACAAAAAGAGTGTTTCAAAAATGTTCTATCAAAAGGAAGGTTCAACTCTGTGAGTTGAATGAATGCATCGTGAAGAACTTTCTGAGAATGCTTCTCTGTAGTTTTTAGGTGAAGATATTCCATATCCCAGCACAGGCCTCGAAGTGCTCCAAATAACCACTTGCAGATTTTACCAAAAGAGTGTTTCAAAACTACGCTTTCTACAGGTAAGTTCAAGTCGGTGAGTTGAATGCACTCGACACAAAGAAGTTTCTGAGAATGCTTCTGTTCAGTTTTTATGTGAAGATATTTCCTTTTCCAGCATAGGCCTCAAACGGCTCCAAATATCCACTTGCAGATTCTACAAAAAGAGTGTTTCCAAACTTCTCTATCAATTGGTAGGTTCAACTCTGTGAGTTGAATGAACTCATCACAAAGAAGTTTCTGAGAATCCTTCTCTCTAGTTTTTATGTGAAGATATTTCCTTTTCCAACATAGGCCTCAAGGTGCTCCGAATAAACACTTGCAGATTCTACAAACGTAATGTTTCCAAACTGTTCTATCAAAAGAAACGTTCAAGTCTGTGAGTTGAATGCACTCATCACACAGAAGTTTCTGAGAATGCTTCTGTCTAGTTTTTAGGTGAAGATATTTCCTTTTCCAGCATAGGCCTCAAAACGCTCCAAATATCCTCTTGCAGATTCTACAAAAAGAGTGTTTCAAAACTGTTCTATCAAAAGGAAGGTTCAACTCTGTGAGTTGAATGAATGCATCGTGAAGAACTTTCTGAGAATGCTTCTCTGTAGTTTTTAGGTGAGGATATTCCATATCCCAGCACAGGCCTCGAAGTGCTCCAAATAACCACTTGCAGATTTTACCAAAAGAGTGTTTCAAAACTGCTCTTTCTACAGGTAAGTTCAAGTCTGTGAGTTGAATGCACTCGACACAAAGAAGTTTCTGAGAATGCTTCTGTTCAGTTTTTATGTGAAGATATTTCCTTTTCCAGCATAGGCCTCAAACGGCTCCAAATATCCACTTGCAGATTCTACAAAAAGAGTGTTTCCAAACTTCTCTATCAATTAGTAGGTTCAACTCTGTGAGTTGAATGAACTCATCACAAAGAAGTTTCTGAGAATCCTTCTCTCTAGTTTTTATGTGAAGATATTTCCTTTTCCAACATAGGCCTCAAGGTGCTCCGAATAAACACTTGCAGATTCTACAAACGTAATGTTTCCAAACTGTTCTATCAAATGAAACTTTCAAGTCTGTGAGTTGAATGCACTCATCACACAGAAGTTTCTGAGAATGCTTCTGTCTAGTTTTTAGGTGAAGATATTTCCTTTTCCAGCATAGGCCTCAAAACGCTCCAAATATCCTCTTGCAGATTCTACAAAAAGAGTGTTTCAAAACTGTTCTATCAAAAGGAAGGTTCAACTCTGTGAGTTGAATGAATGCATCATGAAGTACTTTCTGAGAATGCTTCTCTGTAGTTTTTAGGTGAAGATATTCCATACCAAAGCACAGGCCTCGAAGTGCTCCAAATAACCACTTGCAGATTTTACCAAAAGAGTGTTTCAAACTGCTCTTTCTACAAGTAAGTTCAAGTCTGTGAGTTGAATGCACTCAACACAAAGAAGTTTCTGAGAATGCTTCTGTTCAGTTTTTATGTGAAGATATTTCCTTTTCCAGCATAGGCCTCAAACGGCTCCAAATATCCACTTGCAGATTCTACAAAAAGAGTGTTTCCAAACTTCTCTATCAATTGGCAGGTTCAACTCTGTGAGTTGAAAGAACTCATCGCAAAGAAGTTTCTGAGAATCCTTCTCTCTAGTTTTTATGTGAAGATATTTCCTTTTCCAACATAGGCCTCAAGGTGCTCCGAATAAACACTTGCAGATTCTACAAACGTAATGTTTCCAAACTGTTCTATCAAAAGAAACGTTCAAGTCTGTGAGTTGAATTCACTCATCGCACAGAAGTTTCTAAGAATACTTCTGTCTAGTTTTTAGGTGAAGATATTTCCTTTTCCAGCATAGGGCTCAAAAAGCTCCAAATATCCTCTTGCAGATTCTACAAAAAGAGTGTTTCAAAACTGTTCTATCAAAAGGAAGGTTCAACTCTGTGAGTAGAATGAATGCATCGTGAAGAACTTTCTGAGAATGCTTCTCTGTAGTTTTTAGGTGAAGATATTCCATATCCCAGCACAGGCCTCGAAGTGCTCCAAATAACCAGTTGCAGATTTTACCAAAAGAGTGTTTCAAAACTGCTCTTTCTACAGGTAAGTTCAAGTCTGTGAGTTGAATGCACTCGACACAAAGAAGTTTCTGAGAATGCTTCTGTTCAGTTTTTATGTGAAGATATTTCCTTTTCCAGCATAGGCCTCAAACGGCTCCAAATATCCACTTGCAGATTCTACAAAAAGAGTGTTTCCAAACTTCTCTATTAATTGGTAGGTTCCACTCTGTGAGTTGAATGAACTCATCACAAAGAAGTTTCTGAGAATCCTTCTCTCTAGTTTTTATGTGAAGATATTTCCTTTTCCAACATAGGCCTCAAGGTGCTCCGAATAAACACTTGCAGATTCTACAAACGTAATGTTTCCAAACTGTTCTATCAAAATAAACGTTCAAGTCTGTGAGATGAATGCACTCATCACACAGAAGTTGCTGAGGATGCTTCTGTCTAGTTTTTAGGTGAAAATATTTCCTTTTCCAGCATAGGCCTCAAAACGCTCCAAATATCCTCTTGCAGATTCTACAAAAAGAGTGTTTAAAAACTGTTCTATCAAAAGGAAGGTTCAACTCTGTGAGTTGAATGAATGCATCATGAAGAACTTTCTGAGAATGCTTCTCTGTAGTTTTTAGGTGAAGTTATTCCATATCCCAGCACAGGCCTCGAAGTGCTCCAAATAACCACTTGCAGATTTTACCAAAAGAGTGTTTCAAAACTGCTCTTTCTACAGGTAAGTTCAAGTCTGTGAGTTGAATGCACTCGACACAAAGAAGTTTCTGAGAATGCTTCTGTTCAGTTTTTATGTGAAGATATTTCCTTTTCCAGCATAGGCCTCAAACGGCTCCAAATATCCACTTGCAGATTCTACAAAAAGAGTGTTTCCAAACTTCTCTATCAATTGGTAGGTTCAACTCTGTGAGTTGAAAGAACTCATCGCAAAGAAGTTTCTGAGAATCCTTCTCTCTAGTTTTTATGTGAAGATATTTCCTTTTCCAACATAGGCCTCAAGGTGCTCCGAATAAACACTTGCAGATTATACAAACGTAATGTTTCAAAACTGTTCTATCAAAAGAAACGTTCAAGTCTGTGAGATGAATGCACTCATCACACAGAAGTTTCTGAGGATGCTTCTGTCTAGTTTTTAGGTGAAGATATTTCCTTTTCCAGCATAGGCCTCAAAACGCTCCAAATATCCTCTTGCAGATTCTACAAAAAGAGTGTTTCAAAAATGTTCTGTCAAAAGGAAGGTTCAACTCTGTGAGTTGAATGAATGCATCGTGAAGAACTTTCTGAGAATGCTTCTCTGTAGTTTTTAGGTGAAGATATTCCATATCCCAGCACAGGCCTCGAAGTGCTCCAAATAACCACTTGCAGATTTTACCAAAAGAGTGTTTCAAAACTACGCTTTCTACAGGTAAGTTCAAGTCGGTGAGTTGAATGCACTCGACACAAAGAAGTTTCTGAGAATGCTTCTGTTCAGTTTTTATGTGAAGATATTTCCTTTTCCAGCATAGGCCTCAAACGGCTCCAAATATCCACTTGCAGATTCTACAAAAAGAGTGTTTCCAAACTTCTCTATCAATTGGTAGGTTCAACTCTGTGAGTTGAATGAACTCATCACAAAGAAGTTTCTGAGAATCCTTCTCTCTAGTTTTTATGTGAAGATATTTCCTTTTCCAACATAGGCCTCAAGGTGCTCCGAATAAACACTTGCAGATTCTACAAACGTAATGTTTCCAAACTGTTCTATCAAAAGAAACGTTCAAGTCTGTGAGTTGAATGCACTCATCACACAGAAGTTTCTGAGAATGCTTCTGTCTAGTTTTTAGGTGAAGATATTTCTTTTTCCAGCAAAGGCCTCAAAACGCTCCAAATATCCTCTTGCAGATTCTACAAAAAGAGTGTTTCAAAACTGTTCTATCAAAAGGAAGGTTCAACTCTGTGAGTTGAATGAATGCATCGTGAAGAACTTTCTGAGAATGCTTCTCTGTAGTTTTTAGGTGAGGATATTCCATATCCCAGCACAGGCCTCGAAGTGCTCCAAATAACCACTTGCAGATTTTACCAAAAGAGTGTTTCAAAACTGCTCTTTCTACAGGTAAGTTCAAGTCTGTGAGTTGAATGCACTCGACACAAAGAAGTTTCTGAGAATGCTTCTGTTCAGTTTTTATGTGAAGATATTTCCTTTTCCAGCATAGGCCTCAAACGGCTCCAAATATCCACTTGCAGATTCTACAAAAAGAGTGTTTCCAAACTTCTCTATCAATTAGTAGGTTCAACTCTGTGAGTTGAATGAACTCATCACAAAGAAGTTTCTGAGAATCCTTCTCTCTAGTTTTTATGTGAAGATATTTCCTTTTCCAACATAGGCCTCAAGGTGCTCCGAATAAACACTTGCAGATTCTACAAACGTAATGTTTCCAAACTGTTCTATCAAATGAAACGTTCAAGTCTGTGAGTTGAATGCACTCATCACACAGAAGTTTCTGAGAATGCTTCTGTCTAGTTTTTAGGTGAAGATATTTCCTTTTCCAGCATAGGCCTCAAAACGCTCCAAATATCCTCTTGCAGATTCTACAAAAAGAGTGTTTCAAAACTGTTCTATCAAAAGGAAGGTTCAACTCTGTGAGTTGAATGAATGCATCATGAAGTACTTTCTGAGAATGCTTCTCTGTAGTTTTTAGGTGAAGATATTCCATACCAAAGCACAGGCCTCGAAGTGCTCCAAATAACCACTTGCAGATTTTACCAAAAGAGTGTTTCAAAACTGCTCTTTCTACAAGTAAGTTCAAGTCTGTGAGTTGAATGCACTCAACACAAAGAAGTTTCTGAGAATGCTTCTGTTCAGTTTTTATGTGAAGATATTTCCTTTTCCAGCATAGGCCTCAAACGGCTCCAAATATCCACATGCAGATTCTACAAAAAGAGTGTTTCCAAACTTCTCTATCAAATGGTAGGTTCCACTCTGTGCGTTGAATGAACTCATCACAAAGAAGTTTCTGAGAATCCTTCTCTCTAGTTTTAATGTGAAGATATTTCCTTTTCCAACATAGGCCTCAAGGTGCTCCGAATAAATACTTGCAGATTCTACAAACGTAATGTTTCAAAACTGTTCTATCAAAAGAAACGTTCAAGTCTGTGAGTTGAATGCACTCATCACACAGAAGTTTCTGAGAATGCTTCTGTCTAGTTTTTAGGTGAAGATATTTCCTTTTCCAACATAGGCCTCAAATCGCTCCAAATATCCTCTTGCAGATTCTACAAAAAGAGTGTTTCAAAACTGTTCTATCAAAAGGAAGGTTCAACTCTGTGAGTTGAATGAATGCATCGTGAAGAACTTTCTGAGAATGCTTCTCTGTAGTTTTTAGGTGAAGATATTCCATATCCCAGCACAGGCCTCGAAGTGCTCCAAATAACCAGTTGCAGATTTTACCAAAAGAGTGTTTCAAAACTGCTCTTTCTACAGGTAAGTTCAAGTCTGTGAGTTGAATGCACTCGACACAAAGAAGTTTCTGAGAATGCTTCTGTTCAGTTTTTATGTGAAGATATTTCCTTTTCCAGCATAGGCCTCAAACGGCTCAAAATATCCACTTGCAGATTCTAGAAAAAGAGTGTTTCCAAACTTCTCTATCAATTGGTAGGTTCAACTCTGTGAGTTGAATGAACTCATCACAAAGAAGTTTCTGAGAGTCCTTCTCTCTCGTTTTTACGTGAAGATATTTCCTTTTCCAACATAGGCCTCAAGGTGCTCCGAATAAACACTTGCAGATTCTACAAACGTAATGTTTCCAAACTGTTCTATCAAAAGAAACGTTCAAGTCTGTGAGTTGAATGCACTCATCACACAGAAGTTTCTGAGAATGCTTCTGTCTAGTTTTTAGGTGAAGATATTTCCTTTTCCAACATAGGCCTCAAATCGCTCCAAATATCCTCTTGCAGATTCTACAAAAAGAGTGTTTCAAAACTGTTCTATCAAAAGGAAGGTTCAACTCTGTGAGTTGAATGAATGCATCGTGAAGAACTTTCTGAGAATGCTTCTCTGTAGTTTTTAGGTGAAGATATTCCATATCCCAGCACAGGCCTCGAAGTGCTCCAAATAACCACTTGCAGATTTTACCAAAAGAGTGTTTCAAAACTGCTCTTTCTACAGGTAAGTTCAAGTCTGTGAGTTGAATGCACTCAACACAAAGAAGTTTCTGAGAATGCTTCTGTTCAGTTTTATGTGAAGATATTTCCTTTTCCAGCATAGGCCTCAAACGGCTCCAAATATCCACTTGCAGATTCTACAAAAAGAGTGTTTCCAAACTTCTCTATCAATTGGTAGGTTCAACTCTGTGAGTTGAAAGAACTCATCGCAAAGAAGTTTCTGAGAATCCTTCTCTCTAGTTTTTATGTGAAGATATTTCCTTTTCCAACATAGGCCTCAAGGTGCTCCGAATAAACACTTGCAGATTCTACAAACGTAATGTTTCAAAACTGTTCTATCAAAAGAAACGTTCAAGTCTGTGAGTTGAATGCACTCATCGCACAGAAGTTTCTAAGAATACTTCTGTCTAGTTTCTAGGTGAACATATTTCCTTTTCCAGCATAGGCCTCAAAACGCTCCAAATATCCTCCTGCAGATTCTACAAAAAGAGTGTTTCAAAAATGTTCTATCAAAAGGAAGGTTCAACTCTGTGAGTTGAATGAATGCATCGTGAAGAACTTTCTGAGAATGCTTCTCTGTAGTTTTTAGGTGAAGATATTCCATATCCCAGCACAGGCCTCGAAGTGCTCCAAATAACCACTTGCAGATTTTACCAAAAGAGTGTTTCAAAACTACTCTTTCTACAGGTAAGTTCAAGTCGGTGAGTTGAATACACTCGACACAAAGAAGTTTCTGAGAATGCTTCTGTTCAGTTTTTATGTGAAGATATTTCCTTTTCCAGCATAGGCCCCAAACGGCTACAAATTTCCACTTGCAGATTCTACAAAAAGAGTGTTTCCAAACTTCTCTATCAATTGGTAGGTTCAACTCTGTGAGTTGAATGTACTCATCACAAAGAAGTTTCTGAGAATCCTTCTCTCTAGTTTTTATGTGAAGATATTTCCTTTTCCAACATAGGCCTCAAGGTGCTCCGAATAAACACTTGCAGATTCTACAAACGTAATGTTTCCAAACTGTTCTATCAAAAGAAACGTTCAAGTCTGTGAGATGAATGCACTCATCACACAGAAGTTTCTGAGGATG
This sequence comes from Pongo pygmaeus, assembly GCF_028885625.2. NCBI lineage: Eukaryota > Metazoa > Chordata > Mammalia > Primates > Hominidae > Pongo > Pongo pygmaeus. The sequence goes on along the minus strand of NC_072387.2, from coordinate 23,174,081 downwards.
CTTCTGTCTAGTTTTTAGGTGAAGATATTTCCTTTTCCAGCATAGGCCTCAAAACGCTCCAAATATCCTCTTGCAGATTCTACAAAAAGAGTGTTTCAAAACTGTTCTATCAAAAGGAAGGTTCAACTCTGTGAGTAGAATGAATGCATCGTGAAGAACTTTCTGAGAATGCTTCTCTGTAGTTTTTAGGTGAAGATATTCCATATCCCAGCACAGGCCTCGAAGTGCTCCAAATAACCACTTGCAGATTTTACCAAAAGAGTGTTTGAAAACTGCTCTTTCTACAGGTAAGTTCATGTCTGTGAGTTGAATGCACTCAACACAAGGAAGTTTCTGAGAATGCTGCTGTTCAGTTTTTATGTGAAGATATTTCCTTTTCCAGCATAGGCCTCAAACGGCTCCAAATATCCACTTGCAGATTCTACAAAAAGAGTGTTTCCAAACTTCTCTACCAATTGGTACGTTCAACTCTGTGAGTTGAATGAACTCATCACAAAGAAGTTTCTGAGAATCCTTCTCTCTAGTTTCTATGTGAAGATATTTCCTTTTCCAACATAGGCCTCAAGGTGCTCCGAATAAACACTTGCAGATTCTACAAACGTAATGTTTCCAAACTGTTCTATCAAAAGAAACGTTCAAGTCTGTGAGTTGAATGCACTCGACACAAAGAAGTTTCTGAGAATGCTTCTGTTCAGTTTTTATGTGAAGATATTTCCTTTTCCAGCATAGGCCTCAAACGGCTCCAAATATCCACTTGCAGATTCTAGAAAAAGAGTGTTTCCAAACTTCTCTATCAATTGGTAGGTTCAACTCTGTGAGTTGAATGAACTCATCACAAAGAAGTTTCTGAGAATCCTTCTCTCTAGTTTTTATGTGAAGATATTTCCTTTTCCAACATAGGCCTCAAGGTGCTCCGAATAAACACTTGCAGATTCTACAAACGTAATGTTTCCAAACTGTTCTATCAAAAGAAACGTTCAAGTCTGTGAGTTGAATGCACTCATCACACAGAAGTTTCTGAGGATGCTTCTGTCTAGTTTCTAGGTGAACATATTTCCTTTTGCAGCACAGGCCTCAAAACGCTCCAAATATCCTCTTGCAGATTCTACAAAAAGAGTGTTTCAAAAATGTTCTATCAAAAGGAAGGTTCAACTCTGTGAGTTGAATGAATGCATCGTGAAGAACTTTCTGAGAATGCTTCTCTGTAGTTTTTAGGTGAAGATATTCCATATCCCAGCACAGGCCTCGAAGTGCTCCAAATAACCACTTGCAGATTTTACCAAAAGAGTGTTTCAAAACTACTCTTTCTACAGGTAAGTTCAAGTCGGTGAGTTGAATACACTCGACACAAAGAAGTTTCTGAGAATGCTTCTGTTCAGTTTTTATGTGAAGATATTTCCTTTTCCAGCATAGGCCTCAAACGGCTACAAATTTCCACTTGCAGATTCTACAAAAAGAGTGTTTCCAAACTTCTCTATCAATTGGTAGGTTCAACTCTGTGAGTTGAATGTACTCATCACAAAGAAGTTTCTGAGAATCCTTCTCTCTAGTTTTTATGTGAAGATATTTCCTTTTCCAACATAGGCCTCAAGGTGCTCCGAATGAACACTTGCAGATTCTGCAAACGTAATGTTTCCAAACTGTTCTATCAAAAGAAACGTTCAAGTCTGTGAGATGAATGCACTCATCACACAGAAGTTTCTGAGGATGCTTCTGTCTAGTTTTTAGGTGAAGATATTTCCTTTTCCAGCATAGGCCTCAAAACGCTCCAAATATCCTCTTGCAGATTCTACAAAAAGAGTGTTTCAAAACTGTTCTATCAAAAGGAAGGTTCAACTCTGTGAGTTGAATGAATGCATCGGGAAGAACTTTCTGAGAATGCTTCTCTGTAGTTTTTAGGTGAAGATATTCCATATCCCAGCACAGGCCTCGAAGTGCTCCAAATAACCAGTTGCAGATTTTACCAAAAGAGTGTTTCAAAACTGCTCTTTCTACAGGTAAGTTCAAGTCTGTGAGTTGAATGCACTCGACACAAAGAAGTTTCTGAGAATGCTTCTGTTCAGTTTTTATGTGAAGATATTTCCTTTTCCAGCATAGGCCTCAAACGGCTCAAAATATCCACTTGCAGATTCTAGAAAAAGAGTGTTTCCAAACTTCTCTATCAATTGGTAGGTTCAACTCTGTGAGTTGAATGAACTCATCACAAAGAAGTTTCTGAGAGTCCTTCTCTCTCGTTTTTACGTGAAGATATTTCCTTTTCCAACATAGGCCTCAAGGTGCTCCGAATAAACACTTGCAGATTCTACAAACGTAATGTTTCCAAACTGTTCTATCAAAAGAAACGTTCAAGTCTGTGAGTTGAATGCACTCATCACACAGAAGTTTCTGAGAATGCTTCTGTCTAGTTTTTAGGTGAAGATATTTCCTTTTCCAACATAGGCCTCAAATCGCTCCAAATATCCTCTTGCAGATTCTACAAAAAGAGTGTTTCAAAACTGTTCTATCAAAAGGAAGGTTCAACTCTGTGAGTTGAATGAATGCATCGTGAAGAACTTTCTGAGAATGCTTCTCTGTAGTTTTTAGGTGAAGATATTCCATATCCCAGCACAGGCCTCGAAGTGCTCCAAATAACCACTTGCAGATTTTACCAAAAGAGTGTTTCAAAACTGCTCTTTCTACAGGTAAGTTCAAGTCTGTGAGTTGAATGCACTCAACACAAAGAAGTTTCTGAGAATGCTTCTGTTCAGTTTTATGTGAAGATATTTCCTTTTCCAGCATAGGCCTCAAACGGCTCCAAATATCCACTTGCAGATTCTACAAAAAGAGTGTTTCCAAACTTCTCTATCAATTGGTAGGTTCAACTCTGTGAGTTGAAAGAACTCATCGCAAAGAAGTTTCTGAGAATCCTTCTCTCTAGTTTTTATGTGAAGATATTTCCTTTTCCAACATAGGCCTCAAGGTGCTCCGAATAAACACTTGCAGATTCTACAAACGTAATGTTTCAAAACTGTTCTATCAAAAGAAACGTTCAAGTCTGTGAGTTGAATGCACTCATCGCACAGAAGTTTCTAAGAATACTTCTGTCTAGTTTCTAGGTGAACATATTTCCTTTTCCAGCATAGGCCTCAAAACGCTCCAAATATCCTCCTGCAGATTCTACAAAAAGAGTGTTTCAAAAATGTTCTATCAAAAGGAAGGTTCAACTCTGTGAGTTGAATGAATGCATCGTGAAGAACTTTCTGAGAATGCTTCTCTGTAGTTTTTAGGTGAAGATATTCCATATCCCAGCACAGGCCTCGAAGTGCTCCAAATAACCACTTGCAGATTTTACCAAAAGAGTGTTTCAAAACTACTCTTTCTACAGGTAAGTTCAAGTCGGTGAGTTGAATACACTCGACACAAAGAAGTTTCTGAGAATGCTTCTGTTCAGTTTTTATGTGAAGATATTTCCTTTTCCAGCATAGGCCCCAAACGGCTACAAATTTCCACTTGCAGATTCTACAAAAAGAGTGTTTCCAAACTTCTCTATCAATTGGTAGGTTCAACTCTGTGAGTTGAATGTACTCATCACAAAGAAGTTTCTGAGAATCCTTCTCTCTAGTTTTTATGTGAAGATATTTCCTTTTCCAACATAGGCCTCAAGGTGCTCCGAATAAACACTTGCAGATTCTACAAACGTAATGTTTCCAAACTGTTCTATCAAAAGAAACGTTCAAGTCTGTGAGATGAATGCACTCATCACACAGAAGTTTCTGAGGATGCTTCTGTCTAGTTTTTAGGTGAAGATATTTCCTTTTCCAGCATAGGCCTCAAAACGCTCCAAATATCCTCTTGCAGATTCTACAAAAAGAGTGTTTCAAAACTGTTCTATCAAAAGGAAGGTTCAACTCTGTGAGTAGAATGAATGCATCGTGAAGAACTTTCTGAGAATGCTTCTCTGTAGTTTTTAGGTGAAGATATTCCATATCCCAGCACAGGCCTCGAAGTGCTCCAAATAACCACTTGCAGATTTTACCAAAAGAGTGTTTGAAAACTGCTCTTTCTACAGGTAAGTTCATGTCTGTGAGTTGAATGCACTCAACACAAGGAAGTTTCTGAGAATGCTGCTGTTCAGTTTTTATGTGAAGATATTTCCTTTTCCAGCATAGGCCTCAAACGGCTCCAAATATCCACTTGCAGATTCTACAAAAAGAGTGTTTCCAAACTTCTCTACCAATTGGTACGTTCAACTCTGTGAGTTGAATGAACTCATCACAAAGAAGTTTCTGAGAATCCTTCTCTCTAGTTTCTATGTGAAGATATTTCCTTTTCCAACATAGGCCTCAAGGTGCTCCGAATAAACACTTGCAGATTCTACAAACGTAATGTTTCCAAACTGTTCTATCAAAAGAAACGTTCAAGTCTGTGAGTTGAATGCACTCGACACAAAGAAGTTTCTGAGAATGCTTCTGTTCAGTTTTTATGTGAAGATATTTCCTTTTCCAGCATAGGCCTCAAACGGCTCCAAATATCCACTTGCAGATTCTAGAAAAAGAGTGTTTCCAAACTTCTCTATCAATTGGTAGGTTCAACTCTGTGAGTTGAATGAACTCATCACAAAGAAGTTTCTGAGAATCCTTCTCTCTAGTTTTTATGTGAAGATATTTCCTTTTCCAACATAGGCCTCAAGGTGCTCCGAATAAACACTTGCAGATTCTACAAACGTAATGTTTCCAAACTGTTCTATCAAAAGAAACGTTCAAGTCTGTGAGTTGAATGCACTCATCACACAGAAGTTTCTGAGGATGCTTCTGTCTAGTTTCTAGGTGAACATATTTCCTTTTGCAGCATAGGCCTCAAAACGCTCCAAATATCCTCTTGCAGATTCTACAAAAAGAGTGTTTCAAAAATGTTCTATCAAAAGGAAGGTTCAACTCTGTGAGTTGAATGAATGCATCGTGAAGAACTTTCTGAGAATGCTTCTCTGTAGTTTTTAGGTGAAGATATTCCATATCCCAGCACAGGCCTCGAAGTGCTCCAAATAACCACTTGCAGATTTTACCAAAAGAGTGTTTCAAAACTACTCTTTCTACAGGTAAGTTCAAGTCGGTGAGTTGAATACACTCGACACAAAGAAGTTTCTGAGAATGCTTCTGTTCAGTTTTTATGTGAAGATATTTCCTTTTCCAGCATAGGCCTCAAACGGCTACAAATTTCCACTTGCAGATTCTACAAAAAGAGTGTTTCCAAACTTCTCTATCAATTGGTAGGTTCAACTCTGTGAGTTGAATGTACTCATCACAAAGAAGTTTCTGAGAATCCTTCTCTCTAGTTTTTATGTGAAGATATTTCCTTTTCCAACATAGGCCTCAAGGTGCTCCGAATGAACACTTGCAGATTCTGCAAACGTAATGTTTCCAAACTGTTCTATCAAAAGAAACGTTCAAGTCTGTGAGATGAATGCACTCATCACACAGAAGTTTCTGAGGATGCTTCTGTCTAGTTTTTAGGTGAAGATATTTCCTTTTCCAGCATAGGCCTCAAAACGCTCCAAATATCCTCTTGCAGATTCTACAAAAAGAGTGTTTCAAAACTGTTCTATCAAAAGGAAGGTTCAACTCTGTGAGTTGAATGAATGCATCGGGAAGAACTTTCTGAGAATGCTTCTCTGTAGTTTTTAGGTGAAGATATTCCATATCCCAGCACAGGCCTCGAAGTGCTCCAAATAACCAGTTGCAGATTTTACCAAAAGAGTGTTTCAAAACTGCTCTTTCTACAGGTAAGTTCAAGTCTGTGAGTTGAATGCACTCGACACAAAGAAGTTTCTGAGAATGCTTCTGTTCAGTTTTTATGTGAAGATATTTCCTTTTCCAGCATAGGCCTCAAAGGGCTCCAAATATCCACTTGCAGATTCTACAAAAAGAGTGTTTCCAAACTTCTCTATCAATTGGTATGTTCCACTCTGTGTGTTGAATGAACTCATCACAAAGAAGTTTCTGAGAATCCTTCTCTCTAGTTTTTATGTGAAGATATTTCCTTTTCCAACATAGGCCTCAAGGTGCTCCGAATAAACACTTGCAGATTCTAGAAACGTAATGTTTCAAAACTGTTCTATCAAAAGAAACGTTCAAGTCTGTGAGTTGAATGCACTCATTGCACAGAAGTTTCTGAGAATACTTCTGTCTAGTTTTTAGGTGAAGATATTTCCTTTTCCAGCATAGGGCTCAAAATGCTCCAAATACCCTCTTTCAGATTCTACAAAAAGAGTGTTTCAAAACTGTTCTATCAAAAGGAAGGTTCAACTCTGTGAGTAGAATGAATGCATCGTGAAGAACTTTCTGAGAATGCTTCTCTGTAGTTTTTAGGTGAAGATATTCCATATCCCAGCACAGGCCTCGAAGTGCTCCAAATAACCAGTTGCAGATTTTACCAAAAGAGTGTTTGAAAACTGCTCTTTCTACAGGTAAGTTCAAGTCTGTGAGTTGAATGCACTGAACACAAGGAAGATTCTGAGAATGCTTCTGTTCAGTTTTTATGTGAAGATATTTCCTTTTCCACCATAGGCCTCAAACGGCTCCAAATATCCACTTGCAGATTCTACAAAAAGAGTGTTTCCAAACTTCTCTATCAATTGGTAAGTTCAACTCTGTGAGTTGAATGAACTCATCACAAAGAAGTTTCTGAGAATCCTTCTCTCTAGTTTTTATGTGAAGATATTTCCTTTTCCAACATAGGCCTCAAGGTGCTCCGAATAAACACTTGCAGATTCTACAAACGTAATGTTTCCAAACTGTTCTATCAAAAGAAACGTTCAAGTCTGTGAGTTGAATGCACTCATCACACAGAAGTTTCTGAGAATGCTTCTGTCTAGTTTTTAGGTGAAGATATTTCCTTTTCCAGCATAGGCCTTAAAACGATCCAAATATCCTCTTGCAGATTCTACAAAAAGAGTGTTTCAAAACTCTTCTATCAAAAGGAAGGTTCAACCCTGTGAGTTGAATGAATGCATCGTGAAGAACTTTCTGAGAATGCTTCTCTGTAGTTTTTAGGTGAAGATATTCCATATCCCAGCACAGGCCTCGAAGAGCTCCAAATAACCAGTTGCAGATTTTACCAAAAGAGTGTTTCAAAACTGCTCTTTCTACAGGTAAGTTCAAGTCTGTGAGTTGAATGCACTCGACACAAAGAAGTTTCTGAGAATGCTTCTGTTCAGTTTTTATGTGAAGATATTTCCTTTTCCAGCATAGGCCACAAACGGCTCCAAGTATCCACTTGCAGATTCTACAAGAAGAGTGTTTCCAAACTTCTCTATCAATTGGTAGGTTCAACTCTGTGAGTTGAATGAACTCATCACAAAGAAGTTTCTGAGAATCCTTCTCTCTAGTTTTTATGTGAAGATATTTCCTTTTCCAACATAGGCCTCAATGTGCTCCGAATAAACACTTGCAGATTCTACAAACGTAATGTTTCCAAACTGTTCTATCAAAAGAAACGTTCAAGTCTGTGAGATGAATGCACTCATCACACAGAAGTTTCTGAGGATGCTTCTGTCTAGTTTTTAGGTGAACATATTTCCTTTTCCAGCATAGGCCTCAAAACGCTCCAAATATCCTCTTGCAGATTCTACAAAAAGAGTGTTTCAAAAATGTTCTATCAAAAGGAAGGTTCAACTCTGTGAGTTGAATGAATGCATCGTGAAGAACTTTCTGAGAATGCTTCTCTGTAGTTTTTATGTGAAGATATTCCATATCCCAGCACAGGCCTCGAAGTGCTCCAAATAACCACTTGCAGATTTTACCAAAAGAGTGTTTCAAAACTACTCTTTCTACAGGTAAGTTCAAGTCGGTGAGTTGAATGCACTCGACACAAAGAAGTTTCTGAGAATGCTTCTGTTCAGTTTTTATGTGAAGATATTTCCTTTTCCAGCATAGGTCTCAAACGGCTCCAAATATCCACTTGCAGATTCTACAAAAAGAGTGTTTCCAAACTTCTCTATCAATTGGTAGGTTCAACTCTGTGAGTTGAATGAACTCATCACAAAGAATTTTCTGAAAATCCTTATCTCTAGTTTTTATGTGAAGATATTTCCTTTTCCAACATAGGCCTCAAGGTGCTCCGAATAAACACTTGCAATTTCTACAAACGTAATGTTTCCAAACTGTTCTATCAAAAGAAACGTTCAAGTCTGTGAGATGAATGCACTCATCACACAGAAGTTTCTGAGGATGCTTCTGTCTAGTTTTTAGGTGAAGATATTTCCTTTTCCAGCATAGGCCTCAAAACGCTCCAAATATCCTCTTGCAGATTCTACAAAAAGAGTGTCTCAAAACTGTTCTATCAAAAGGAAGGTTCAACTCTGTGAGTTGAATGAATGCATCGTGAAGAACTTTCTGAGAATGCTTCTCTGTAGTTTTTAGGTGAAGATATTCCATATCCAGGCAAAGGCCTCGAAGTGCTCCAAATAACCATTGCAGATTTTACAAAAGAGTGTTTCAAAACTGCTCTTTCTACAGGGAAGTTCAAGTCTGTGAGTTGAATGCACTCAACACAAAGAAGTTTCTGAGAATGCTTCTGTTCAGTTTTTATGTGAAGATATTTCCTTTTCCAACATCGGCCTCAAACGGCTCCAAATATCCACTTGCAGATTCTACAAAAAGAGTGTTTCCAAACTTCTCTATCAATTGGTAGGTTCAACTCTGTGAGTTGAATGAACTCATCGCAAAGAAGTTTCTGAGAATCCTTCTCTCTAGTTTTCATGTGAAGATATTTCCTTTTCCAACATAGGCCTCAAGGTGCTCCGAATAAACACTTGCAGATTCTACAAACGTAATGTTTCCAAACTGTTCTATCAAAAGAAACGTTCAAGTCTGTGAGTTGAATGCACTCATCACACAGAAGTTTCTGAGAATGCTTCTGTCTAGTTTTTAGGTGAAGATATTTCCTTTTCCAGCATAGGCCTCAAAACGCTCCAAATATCCTCTTGCAGATTCTACAAAAAGAGTGTTTCAAAACTGTTCTATCAAAAGGAAGGTTCAACTCTGTGAGTTGAATGAATGCATCATGAAGTACTTTCTGAGAATGCTTCTCTGTAGTTTTTAGGTGAAGATATTCCATATCAAAGCACAGGCCTCGAAGTGCTCCAAATAACCACTTGCACATTTTACCAAAAGAGTGTTTCAAAACTGCTCTTTCTACAAGTAAGTTCAATTCTGTGAGTTGAATGCACTCAACACAAAGAAGTTTCTGAGAATGCTTCTGTTCAGTTTTTATGTGAAGATATTTCCTTTTCCAGCATAGGCCTCAAACGGCTCCAAATATCCACTTGCAGATTCTACAAAAAGAGTGTTTCCAAACTTCTCTATCAAATGGTAGGTTCCACTCTGTGCGTTGAATGAACTCATCACAAAGAAGTTTCTGAGAATCCTTCTGTCTAGTTTTTATGTGAAGATATTTCCTTTTCCAACATAGGCCTCAAGGTGCTCCGAATAAATACTTGCAGATTCTACAAACGTAATGTTTCAAAACTGTTCTATCAAAAGAAACGTTCAAGTCTGTGAGTTGAATGCACTCATCACACAGAAGTTTCTGAGAATGCTTCTGTCTAGTTTTTAGGTGAAGATATTTCCTTTTCCAGCATAGGCCTCAAAACGCTCCAAATATCCTCTTGCAGATTCTACAAAAAGAGTGTTTCAAAACTGTTCTATCAAAAGGAAGGTTCAACTCTGTGAGGTGAATGAATGCATCGTGAAGAACTTTCTGAGAATGCTTCTCTGTAGTTTTTAGGTGAAGATGTTCCATATCCCAGCACAGGCCTCGAAGTGCTCCAAATAACCACTTGCAGATTTTACCAAAAGAGTGTTTCAAAACTGCTCTTTCTACAGGTAAGTTCAAGTCTGTGAGTTGAATGCACTCAACACAAAGAAGTTTCTGAGAATGCTTCTGTTCAGTTTTTATGTGATGATATTTCCTTTTCCAGCATAGACCTCAAACGGCTCCAAATATCCACTTGCAGATTCTACAAAAAGAGTGTTTCCAAACTTCTCTATCAATTGGTAGGTTCCACTCTGTGAGTTGAATGAACTCATCACAAAGAAGTTTCTGAGAATCCTTCTCTCTAGTTTTTATGTGAAGATAATTCCTTTTCCAACATAGGCCTCATGGTGCTCCGAATAAACACTTGCAGATTCTACAAACGTAATGTTTCCAAACTGTTCTATCAAAAGAAACGTTCAAGTCTGTGAGTTGAATGCACTCATCACACAGAAGTTTCTGAGAATGCTTCTGTCTAGTTTTTAGGTGAAGATATTTCCTTTTCCAACATAGGCCTCAAATCGCTCCAAATATCCTCTTGCAGATTCTACAAAAAGAGTGTTTCAAAAGTGTTCTATCAAAAGGAAGGTTCAACTCTGTGAGTAGAATGAATGCATCGTGAAGAACTTTCTGAGAATGCTTCTCTGTAGTTTTTAGGTGAAGATATTCCATATCCCAGCACAGGCCTCGAAGTGCTCCAAATAACCACTTGCAGATTTTACCAAAAGAGTGTTTCAAAACTGCTCTTTCTACAGGTAAGTTCAAGTCTGTGAGTTGAATGCACTCGACACAAAGAAGTTTCTGAGAATGCTTCTGTTCAGTTTTTATGTGAAGATATTTCCTTTTCCAGCATAGGCCACAAACGGCTCCAAATATCCACTTGCAGATTCTACAAGAAGAGTGTTTCCAAACTTCTCTATCAATTGGTAGGTTCAACTCTGTGAGTTGAATGAACTCATCACAAAGAAGTTTCTGAGAATCCTTCTCTCTAGTTTTTATGTGAAGATATTTCCTTTTCCAACATAGGCCTCAAGGTGCTCCGAATAAACACTTGCAGATTCTACAAACGTAATGTTTCCAAACTGTTCTATCAAAAGAAACGTTCAAGTCTGTGAGTTGAATGCACTCATCACACAGAAGTTTCTGACAATGCTTCTGTCTAGTTTTTAGGTGAAGATATTTCCTTTTCCAGCATAGGCCTCAAAACGCTCCAAATATCCTCTTGCAGATTCTAAAAAAAGAGTGTTTGCAAACTTCTCTATCAATTGGTAGGTTCAACTCTGTGAGTTGAATGAACTCATCACAAAGAAGTTTCTGAGAATCCTTCTCTCTAGTTTTTATGTGAAGATATTTCCTTTTCCAACATAGGCCTCAAGGTGCTCCGAATAAACACTTGCAGATTCTACAAACGTAATGTTTCCAAACTGTTCTATCAAAAGAAACGTTCAAGTCTGTGAGTTGAATGCACTCATCACACAGAAGTTTCTGAGGATGCTTCTGTCTAGTTTCTAGGTGAACATATTTCCTTTTCCAGCATAGGCCTCAAAACGCTCCAAATATCCTCTTGCAGATTCTACAAAAAGAGTGTTTCAAAAATGTTCTATCAAAAGGAAGGTTCAACTCTGTGAGTTGAATGAATGCATCGTGAAGAACTTTCTGAGAATGCTTCTCTGTAGTTTTTAGGTGAAGATATTCCATATCCCAGCACAGGCCTCGAAGTGCTCCAAATAACCACTTGAAGATTTTACCAAAAGAGTGTTTCAAAACTACTCTTTCTACAGGTAAGTTCAAGTCGGTGAGTTGAATACACTCGACACAAAGAAGTTTCTGAGAATGCTTCTGTTCAGTTTTTATGTGAAGTTATTTCCTTTTCCAGCATAGGCCTCAAACGGCTACAAATTTCCACTTGCAGATTCTACAAAAAGAGTGTTTCCAAACTTCTCTATCAATTGGTAGGTTCAACTCTGTGAGTTGAATGAACTCATCACAAAGAAGTTTCTGAGAATCCTTCTCTCTAGTTTTTATGTGAAGATATTTCCTTTTCCAACATAGGCCTCAATGTGCTCCGAATAAACACTTGCAGATTCTACAAACGTAATGTTTCCAAACTGTTCTATCAAAAGAAACGTTCAAGTCTGTGAGATGAATGCACTCATCACACAGAAGTTTCTGAGGATGCTTCTGTCTAGTTTTTAGGTGAACATATTTCCTTTTCCAGCATAGGCCTCAAAACGCTCCAAATATCCTCTTGCAGATTCTACAAAAAGAGTGTTTCAAAAATGTTCTATCAAAAGGAAGGTTCAACTCTGTGAGTTGAATGAATGCATCGTGAAGAACTTTCTGAGAATGCTTCTCTGTAGTTTTTATGTGAAGATATTCCATATCCCAGCACAGGCCTCGAAGTGCTCCAAATAACCACTTGCAGATTTTACCAAAAGAGTGTTTCAAAACTACTCTTTGTACAGGTAAGTTCAAGTCGGTGAGTTGAATGCACTCGACACAAAGAAGTTTCTGAGAATGCTTCTGTTCAGTTTTTATGTGAAGATAATTCCTTTTCCAGCATAGGCCTCAAACGGCTCCAAATATCCACTTGCAGATTCTACAAAAAGAGTGTTTCCAAACTTCTCTATCAATTGGTAGGTTCAACTCTGTGAGTTGAATGAACTCATCACAAAGAATTTTCTGAAAATCCTTCTCTCTAGTTTTTATGTGAAGATATTTCCTTTTCCAACATAGGCCTCAAGGTGCTCCGAATAAACACTTGCAGATTCTACAAACGTAATGTTTCCAAACTGTTCTATCAAAAGAAACGTTCAAGTCTGTGAGATGAATGCACTCATCACACAGAAGTTTCTGAGGATGCTTCTATCTAGTTTTTAGGTGAAGATATTTCCTTTTCCAGCATAGGCCTCAAAACGCTCCAAATATCCTCTTGCAGATTCTACAAAAAGAGTGTTTCAAAACTGTTCTATCAAAGGAAGGTTCAACTCTGTGAGTTGAATGAATGCATCGTGAAGAACTTTCTGAGAATGCTTCTCTGTAGTTTTTAGGTGAAGATATTCCATATCCAGGCAAAGGCCTCGAAGTGCTCCAAATAACCATTGCAGATTTTACAAAAGAGTGTTTCAAAACTGCTCTTTCTACAGGGAAGTTCAAGTCTGTGAGTTGAATGCACTCAACACAAAGAAGTTTCTGAGAATGCTTCTGTTCAGTTTTTATGTGAAGATATTTCCTTTTCCAACATCGGCCTCAAACGGCTCCAAATATCCACTTGCAGATTCTAAAAATAGAGTGTTTCCAAACTTCTCTATCAATTCGTAGGTTCAACTCTGTGAGTTGAATGAACTCATCGCAAAGAAGTTTCTGAGAATCCTTCTCTCTAGTTTTTATGTGAAGATATTTCCTTTTCCAACATAGGCCTCAAGGTGCTCCGAATAAACACTTGCAGATTCTACAAACGTAATGTTTCCAAACTGTTCTATCAAAAGAAACGTTCAAGTCTGTGAGTTGAATGCACTCATCACACAGAAGTTTCTGAGAATGCTTCTGTCTAGTTTTTAGGTGAAGATATTTCCTTTTCCAGCATAGGCCTCAAAACGCTCCAAATATCCTCTTGCAGATTCTACAAAAAGAGTGTTTCAAAACTGTTCTATCAAAAGGAAGGTTCAACTCTGTGAGTTGAATGAATGCATCATGAAGTACTTTCTGAGAATGCTTCTCTGTAATTTTTAGGTGAAGATATTCCATATCAAAGCACAGGCCTCGAAGTGCTCCAAATAACCACTTGCACATTTTACCAAAAGAGTGTTTCAAAACTGCTCTTTCTACAAGTAAGTTCAAGTCTGTGAGTTGAATGCACTCAACACAAAGAAGTTTCTGAGAATGCTTCTGTTCAGTTTTTATGTGAAGATATTTCCTTTTCCAGCATAGGCCTCAAACGGCTCCAAATATCCACTTGCAGATTCTACAAAAAGAGTGTTTCCAAACTTCTCTATCAAATGGTAGGTTCCACTCTGTGCGTTGAATGAACTCATCACAAAGAAGTTTCTGAGAATCCTTCTCTCTAGTTTTTATGTGAAGATATTTCCTTTTCCAACATAGGCCTCAAGGTGCTCCGAATAAATACTTGCAGATTCTAAAAACGTAATGTTTCAAAACTGTTCTATCAAAAGAAACGTTCAAGTCTGTGAGTTGAATGCACTCATCACACAGAAGTTTCTGAGAATGCTTCTGTCTAGTTTTTAGGTGAAGATATTTCCTTTTCCAGCATAGGCCTCAAAACGCTCCAAATATCCTCTTGCAGATTCTACAAAAAGAGTGTTTCAAAACTGTTCTATCAAAAGGAAGGTTCAACTCTGTGAGGTGAATGAATGCATCGTGAAGAACTTTCTGAGAATGCTTCTCTGTAGTTTTTAGGTGAAGATGTTCCATATCCCAGCACAGGCCTCGAAGTGCTCCACATAACCACTTGCAGATTTTACCAAAAGAGTGTTTCAAAACTGCTCTTTCTACAGGTAAGTTCAAGTCTGTGAGTTGAATGCACTGAACACAAGGAAGATTCTGAGAATGCTTCTGTTCAGTTTTTATGTGAAGATATTTCCTTTTCCAGCATAGACCTCAAACGGCTCCAAATATCCACTTGCAGATTCTACAAGAAGAGTGTTTCCAAACTTCTCTATCAATTGGTAGGTTCAACTCTGTGAGTTGAATGAACTCATCACAAAGAAGTTTCTGAGAATCCTTCTCTCTAGTTTTTATGTGAAGGTATTTCCTTTTCCAACATAGGCCTCAAGGTGCTCCGAATAAACACTTGCAGATTCTACAAACGTAATGTTTCCAAACTGTTCTATCAAAAGAAACGTTCAAGTCTGTGAGATGAATGCACTCATCACACAGATGTTTCTGAGGATGCTTCTGTCTAGTTTTTAGGTGAACATATTTCCTTTTCCAGCATAGGCCTCAAAACGCTCCAAATATCCTCTTGCAGATTCTACAAAAAAAGTGTTTCAAAACTGTTCTATCAAAAGGAAGGTTCAACTCTGTGAGTTGAATGAATGCATCGTGAAGAACTTTCTGAGAATGCTTCTCTGTAGTTTTTAGGTGAAGATATTCCATATCCCAGCACAGGCCTCGAAGTGCTCCAAATAACCACTTGCAGATTTTACCAAAAGAGTGTTTGAAAACTGCTCTTTCTACAGGTAAGTTCATGTCTGTGAGTTGAATGCACTCAACACAAGGAAGTTTCTGAGAATGCTGCTGTTCAGTTTTTATGTGAAGATATTTCCTTTTCCAGCATCGGCCTCAAACGGCTCCAAATATCCACTTGCAGATTCTACAAAAAGAGTGTTTCCAAACTTCTCTATCAATTGGTACGTTCAACTCTGTGAGTTGAATGAACTCATCACAAAGAAGTTTCTGAGAATCCTTCTCTCTAGTTTTTATGTGAAGATATTTCCTTTTCCAACATAGGCCTCAAGGTGCTCCGAATAAACACTTGCAGATTCTACAAACGTAATGTTTCCAAACTGTTCTATCAAAAGAAACGTTCAAGTCTGTGAGTTGAATGCACTCATCACACAGAAGTTTCTGAGAATGCTTCTGTCTAGTTTTTAGGTGAAGATATTTCCTTTTCCATCATAGGCCTCAAAACGCTCCAAATATCCTCTTGCAGTTTCTACAAAAAGAGTGTTTCAAAACTGTTCTATCAAAAGGAAGGTTCAACCCTGTGAGTTGAATGAATGCATCGTGAAGAACTTTCTGAGAATGCTTCTCTGTAGTTTTTAGGTGAAGATATTCCATATCCCAGCACAGGCCTCGAAGTGCTCCAAATAACCACTTGCAGATTTTACCAAAAGAGTGTTTCAAAACTGCTCTTTCTACAGGTAAGTTCAAGTCTGTGAGCTGAATACACTCGACACAAAGAAGTTTCTGAGAATGCTTCTGTTCAGTTTTTATGTGAAGATATTTCCTTTTCCAGCATAGGCCTCAAACGGCTCCAAATATCCACTTGCAGATTCTACAAAAAGAGTGTTTCCAAACTTCTCTATCAATTGGTATGTTCCACTCTGTGTGTTGAATGAACTCATCACAAAGAAGTTTCTGAGAATCCTTCTCTCTAGTTTTTATGTGAAGATATTTCCTTTTCCAACATAGGCCTCAAGGTGCTCCGAATAAACACTTGCAGATTCTACAAACGTAATGTTTCAAAACTGTTCTATCAAAAGAAACGTTCAAGTCTGTGAGTTGAATGCACTCATCGCACAGATGTTTCTGAGAATACTTCTGTCTAGTTTTTAGGTGAAGATATTTCCTTTTCCAGCATAGGGCTCAAAATGCTCCAAATAGCCTCTTGCAGATTCTACAAAAAGAGTGTTTCAAAACTGTTCTATCAAAAGGAAGGTTCAACTCTGTGAGTAGAATGAATGCATCGTGAAGAACTTTCTGAGAATGCTTCTCTGTAGTTTTTAGGTGAAGATATTCCATATCCCAGCACAGGCCTCGAAGTGCTCCAAATAACCACTTGCAGATTTTACCAAAAGAGTGTTTGAAAACTGCTCTTTCTACAGGTAAGTTCAAGTCTGTGAGTTGAATGCACTGAACACAAGGAAGATTCTGAGAATGCTTCTGTTCAGTTTTTATGTGAAGATATTTCCTTTTCCACCATAGGCCTCAAACGGCTCCAAATATCCACTTGCAGATTCTACAAAAAGAGTGTTTCCAAACTTCTCTATCAATTGGTAAGTTCAACTCTGTGAGTTGAATGAACTCATCACAAAGAAGTTTCTGAGAATCCTTCTCTCTAGTTTTTATGTGAAGATATTTCCTTTTCCATCATAGGCCTCAAGGTGCTCCGAATAAACACTTGCAGATTCTACAAACGTAATGTTTCCAAACTGTTCTATAAAAAGAAACGTTCAAGTCTGTGAGTTGAATGCACTCATCACACAGAAGTTTCTGAGAATGCTTCTGTCTAGTTTTTAGGTGAAGATATTTCCTTTTCCAGCATAGGCCTCAAAACGCTCCAAATATCCTCTTGCAGATTCTACAAAAAGAGTGTTTCAAAACTCTTCTATCAAAAGGAAGGTTCAACCCTGTGAGTTGAATGAATGCATCGTGAAGAACTTTCTGAGAATGCTTCTCTGTAGTTTTTAGGTGAAGATATTCCATATCCCAGCACAGGCCTCGAAGAGCTCCAAATAACCAGTTGCAGATTTTACCAAAAGAGTGTTTCAAAACTGCTCTTTCTACAGGTAAGTTCAAGTCTGTGAGTTGAATGCACTCGACACAAAGAAGTTTCTGAGAATGCTTCTGTTCAGTTTTTATGTGAAGATATTTCCTTTTCCAGCATAGGCCACAAACGGCTCCAAATATCCACTTGCAGATTCTACAAGTAGAGTGTTTCCAAACTTCTTTATCAATTGGTAGGTTCAACTCTGTGAGTTGAATGAACTCATCACAAAGAAGTTTCTGAGAATCCTTCTCTCTAGTTTTTATGTGAAGATATTTCCTTTTCCAACATAGGCCTCAATGTGCTCCGAATAAACACTTGCAGATTCTACAAACGTAATGTTTCCAAACTGTTCTATCAAAAGAAACGTTCAAGTCTGTGAGATGAATGCACTCATCACACAGAAGTTTCTGAGGATGCTTCTGTCTAGTTTTTAGGTGAACATATTTCCTTTTCCAGCATAGGCCTCAAAACGCTCCAAATATCCTCTTGCAGATACTACAAAAAGAGTGTTTCAAAAATGTTCTATCAAAAGGAAGGTTCAACTCTGTGAGTTGAATGAATGCATCGTGAAGAACTTTCTGAGAATGCTTCTCTGTAGTTTTTATGTGAAGATATTCCATATCCCAGCACAGGCCTCGAAGTGCTCCAAATAACCACTTGCAGATTTTACCAAAAGAGTGTTTCAAAACTACTCTTTCTACAGGTAAGTTCAAGTCGGTGAGTTGAATGCACTCGACACAAAGAAGTTTCTGAGAATGCTTCTGTTCAGTTTTTATGTGAAGATATTTCCTTTTCCAGCATAGGCCTCAAACGGCTCCAAATATCCACTTGCAGATTCTACAAAAAGAGTGTTTCCAAACTTCTCTATCAATTGGTAGGTTCAACTCTGTGAGTTGAATGAACTCATCACAAAGAATTTTCTGAAAATCCTTCTCTCTAGTTTTTATGTGAAGATATTTCCTTTTCCAACATAGGCCTCAAGGTGCTCCGAATAAACACTTGCAGATTCTACAAACGTAATGTTTCCAAACTGTTCTATCAAAAGAAACGTTCAAGTCTGTGAGATGAATGCACTCATCACACAGAAGTTTCTGAGGATGCTTCTGTCTAGTTTTTAGGTGAAGATATTTCCTTTTCCAGCATAGGCCTCAAAACGCTCCAAATATCCTCTTGCAGATTCTACAAAAACAGTGTTTCAAAACTGTTCTATCAAAAGGAAGGTTCAACTCTGTGAGTTGAATGAATGCATCATGAAGAACTTTCTGAGAATGCTTCTCTGTAGTTTTTAGGTGAAGATATTCCATATCCAGGCAAAGGCCTCGAAGTGCTCCAAATAACCACTTGCAGATTTTACCAAAAGAGTGTTTCAAAACTGCTCTTTCTACAGGTAAGTTCAAGTCTGTGAGTTGAATGCACTCAACACAAAGAAGTTTCTGAGAATGCTTCTGTTCAGTTTTTATGTGAAGATATTTCCTTTTCCAACATCGGCCTCAAACGGCTCCAAATATCCACTTGCAGATTCTACAAAAAGAGTGTTTCCAAACTTCTCTATCAATTGGTAGGTTCAACTCTCTGAGTTGAATGAACTCATCGCAAAGAAGTTTCTGAGAATCCTTCTCTCTAGTTTTTATGTGAAGATATTTCCTTTTCCAACATAGGCCTCAAGGTGCTCCGAATAAACACTTGCAGATTCTACAAACGTAATGTTTCCAAACTGTTCTATCAAAAGAAACGTTCAAGTCTGTGAGTTGAATGCACTCATCACACAGAAGTTTCTGAGAATGCTTCTGTCTAGTTTTTAGGTGAAGATATTTCCTTTTCCAGCATAGGCCTCAAAACGCTCCAAATATCCTCTTGCAGATTCTACAAAAAGAGTGTTTCAAAACTGTTCTATCAAAAGGAAGGTTGAACTCTGTGAGTTGAATGAATGCATCATGAAGTACTTTCTGAGAATGATTCTCTGTAGTTTTTAGGTGAAGATATTCCATATCCCAGCACAGGCCTCGAAGTGCTCCAAATAACCACTTGCAGATTTTACCAAAAGAGTGTTTCAAAACTGCTCTTTCTACAAGTAAGTTCAAGTCTGTGAGTTGAATGCACTCAACACAAAGAAGTTTCTGAGAATGCTTCTGTTCAGTTTTTATGTGAAGATATTTCCTTTTCCAGCATAGGCCTCAAACGGCTCCAAATATCCACTTGCAGATTCTACAAAAAGAGTGTTTCCAAACTTCTCTATCAAATGGTAGGTTCCACTCTGTGCGTTGAATGAACTCATCACAAAGAAGTTTCTGAGAAACCTTCTCTCTAGTTTTTATGTGAAGATATTTCCTTTTCCAACATAGGCCTCATGGTGCTCCGAATAAACACTTGCAGATTCTACAAACGTAATGTTTCCAAACTGTTCTATCAAAAGAAACGTTCAAGTCTGTGAGTTGAATGCACTCATCACAAAGAAGTTTCTGAGAATGCTTCTGTCTAGTTTTTAGGTGAAGATATTTCCTTTTCCAACATAGGCCTCAAATCGCTCCAAATATCCTCTTGCAGATTCTACAAAAAGAGTGTTTCAAAACTGTTCTATCAAAAGGAAGGTTCAACTCTGCGAGTTGAATGAATGCATCGTGAAGAACTTTCTGAGAATGCTTCTCTGTAGTTTTTAGGTGAAGATATTCCATATCCCAGCACAGGCCTCGAAGTGCTCCAAATAACCACTTGCAGATTTTACCAAAAGAGTGTTTCAAAACTGCTCTTTCTACAGGTAAGTTCAAGTCTGTGAGTTGAATGCACTCAACACAAAGAAGTTTCTGAGAATGCTTCTGTTCAGTTTTATGTGAAGATATTTCCTTTTCCAGCATAGGCCTCAAACGGCTCCAAATATCCACTTGCAGATTCTACAAAAAGAGTGTTTCCAAACTTCTCTATCAATTGGTAGGTTCAACTCTGTGAGTTGAAAGAACTCATCGCAAAGAAGTTTCTGAGAATCCTTCTCTCTAGTTTTTATGTGAAGATATTTCCTTTTCCAACATAGGCCTCAAGGTGCTCCGAATAAACACTTGCAGATTCTACAAACGTAAAGTTTCAAAACTGTTCTATCAAAAGAAACGTTCAAGTCTGTGAGTTGAATGCACTCATCGCACAGAAGTTTCTAAGAATACTTCTGTCTAGTTTTTAGGTGAAGATATTTCCTTTTCCAGCATAGGGCTCAAAAAGCTCTAAATATCCTCTTGCAGATTCTACAAAAAGAGTGTTTCAAAACTGTTCTATCAAAGGGAAGGTTCAACTCTGTGAGTAGAATGAAAGCATCGTGAAGAACTTTCTGAGAATGCTTCTCTGTAGTTTTTAGGTGAAGATATTCCATATCCCAGCACAGGCCTCGAAGTGCTCCAAATAACCACTTGCAGATTTTACCAAAATAGTGTTTCAAAACTGCTCTTTCTACAGGTAAGTTCAAGTCTGTGAGTTGAATGCACTCGACACAAAGAAGTTTCTGAGAATGCTTCTGTTCAGTTTTTATGTGAAGATATTTCCTTTTCCAGCATAGGCCACAAACGGCTCCAAATATCCACTTGCAGATTCTACAAGAAGAGTGTTTCCAAACTTCTCTATCAATTGGTAGGTTCAACTCTGTGAGTTGAATGAACTCATCACAAAGAAGTTTCTGAGAATCCTTCTCTCTAGTTTTTATGTGAAGATATTTCCTTTTCCAACATAGGCCTCAAGGTGCTCCGAATAAACACTTGCAGATTCTACAAACGTAATGTTTCCAAACTGTTCTATCAAAAGAAACGTTCAAGTCTGTGAGTTGAATGCACTCATCACACAGATGTTTCTGAGGATGCTTCTGTCTAGTTTTTAGGTGAACATATTTCCTTTTCCAGCATAGGCCTCAAAACGCTCCAAATATCCTCTTGCAGATTCTACAAAAAGAGTGTTTCAAAACTGTTCTATCAAAAGGAAGGTTCAACCCTGTGAGTTGAATGAATGCATCGTGAAGAACTTTCTGAGAATGGTTCTCTGTAGTTTTTAGGTGAAGATATTCCATATCCCAGCACAGGCCTCGAAGTGCTCCAAATAACCAGTTGCAGATTTTACCAAAAGAGTGTTTCAAAACTGCTCTTTCTACAGGTAAGTTCAAGTCTGTGAGTTGAATGCACTCAACACAAAGAAGTTTCTGAGAATGCTTCTGTTCAGTTTTTATGTGAAGATACTTCCTTTTCCAGCATAGGCCTCAAACGACTCCAAATATCCACTTGCAGATTCTACAAAAAGAGTGTTTCCAAACTTCTCTATCAATTGGTAGGTTCAACTCTGTGAGTTGAATGAACTCATCACAAAGAAGTTTCTGAGAATCCTTCTCTCTAGTTTTTATGTGAAGATATTTCCTTTTCCTACATAGGCCTCAAGGTGCTCCGAATAAACACTTGCAGATTCTACAAACGTAATGTTTCAAAACTGTTCTATCAAAAGAAACGTTCAAGTCTGTGAGTTGAATGCACTCATCACACAGAAGTTTCTGAGAATGCTTCTGTCTAGTTTTTAGGTGAAGATATTTCCTTTTCCAGCATAGGCCTCAAAACGCTCCCAATATCCTCTTGCAGATTCTACAAAAAGAGTGTCTCAAAACTGTTCTATCAAAAGGAAGGTTCAACTCTGTGAGTTGAATGAATGCATCGTGAAGAACTTTCTGAGAATGCTTCTCTGTAGTTTTTAGGTGAAGATATTCCATATCCAGGCAAAGGCCTCGAAGTGCTCCAAATAACCATTGCAGATTTTACAAAAGAGTGTTTCAAAACTGCTCTTTCTACAGGGAAGTTCAAGTCTGTGAGTTGAATGCACTCAACACAAAGAAGTTTCTGAGAATGCTTCTGTTCAGTTTTTATGTGAAGATATTTCCTTTTCCAACATCGGCCTCAAACGGCTCCAAATATCCACTTGCAGATTCTACAAAAAGAGTGTTTCCAAACTTCTCTATCAATTGGTAGGTTCAACTCTGTGAGTTGAATGAACTCATCGCAAAGAAGTTTCTGAGAATCCTTCTCTCTAGTTTTCATGTGAAGATATTTCCTTTTCCAACATAGGCCTCAAGGTGCTCCGAATAAACACTTGCAGATTCTACAAACGTAATGTTTCCAAACTGTTCTATCAAAAGAAACGTTCAAGTCTGTGAGTTGAATGCACTCATCACACAGAAGTTTCTGAGAATGCTTCTGTCTAGTTTTTAGGTGAAGATATTTCCTTTTCCAGCATAGGCCTCAAAACGCTCCAAATATCCTCTTGCAGATTCTACAAAAAGAGTGTTTCAAAACTGTTCTATCAAAAGGAAGGTTCAACTCTGTGAGTTGAATGAATGCATCATGAAGTACTTTCTGAGAATGCTTCTCTGTAGTTTTTAGGTGAAGATATTCCATATCAAAGCACAGGCCTCGAAGTGCTCCAAATAACCACTTGCACATTTTACCAAAAGAGTGTTTCAAAACTGCTCTTTCTACAAGTAAGTTCAATTCTGTGAGTTGAATGCACTCAACACAAAGAAGTTTCTGAGAATGCTTCTGTTCAGTTTTTATGTGAAGATATTTCCTTTTCCAGCATAGGCCTCAAACGGCTCCAAATATCCACTTGCAGATTCTACAAAAAGAGTGTTTCCAAACTTCTCTATCAAATGGTAGGTTCCACTCTGTGCGTTGAATGAACTCATCACAAAGAAGTTTCTGAGAATCCTTCTGTCTAGTTTTTATGTGAAGATATTTCCTTTTCCAACATAGGCCTCAAGGTGCTCCGAATAAATACTTGCAGATTCTACAAACGTAATGTTTCAAAACTGTTCTATCAAAAGAAACGTTCAAGTCTGTGAGTTGAATGCACTCATCACACAGAAGTTTCTGAGAATGCTTCTGTCTAGTTTTTAGGTGAAGATATTTCCTTTTCCAGCATAGGCCTCAAAACGCTCCAAATATCCTCTTGCAGATTCTACAAAAAGAGTGTTTCAAAACTGTTCTATCAAAAGGAAGGTTCAACTCTGTGAGGTGAATGAATGCATCGTGAAGAACTTTCTGAGAATGCTTCTCTGTAGTTTTTAGGTGAAGATGTTCCATATCCCAGCACAGGCCTCGAAGTGCTCCAAATAACCACTTGCAGATTTTACCAAAAGAGTGTTTCAAAACTGCTCTTTCTACAGGTAAGTTCAAGTCTGTGAGTTGAATGCACTCAACACAAAGAAGTTTCTGAGAATGCTTCTGTTCAGTTTTTATGTGATGATATTTCCTTTTCCAGCATAGACCTCAAACGGCTCCAAATATCCACTTGCAGATTCTACAAAAAGAGTGTTTCCAAACTTCTCTATCAATTGGTAGGTTCCACTCTGTGAGTTGAATGAACTCATCACAAAGAAGTTTCTGAGAATCCTTCTCTCTAGTTTTTATGTGAAGATAATTCCTTTTCCAACATAGGCCTCATGGTGCTCCGAATAAACACTTGCAGATTCTACAAACGTAATGTTTCCAAACTGTTCTATCAAAAGAAACGTTCAAGTCTGTGAGTTGAATGCACTCATCACACAGAAGTTTCTGAGAATGCTTCTGTCTAGTTTTTAGGTGAAGATATTTCCTTTTCCAACATAGGCCTCAAATCGCTCCAAATATCCTCTTGCAGATTCTACAAAAAGAGTGTTTCAAAAGTGTTCTATCAAAAGGAAGGTTCAACTCTGTGAGTAGAATGAATGCATCGTGAAGAACTTTCTGAGAATGCTTCTCTGTAGTTTTTAGGTGAAGATATTCCATATCCCAGCACAGGCCTCGAAGTGCTCCAAATAACCACTTGCAGATTTTACCAAAAGAGTGTTTCAAAACTGCTCTTTCTACAGGTAAGTTCAAGTCTGTGAGTTGAATGCACTCGACACAAAGAAGTTTCTGAGAATGCTTCTGTTCAGTTTTTATGTGAAGATATTTCCTTTTCCAGCATAGGCCACAAACGGCTCCAAATATCCACTTGCAGATTCTACAAGAAGAGTGTTTCCAAACTTCTCTATCAATTGGTAGGTTCAACTCTGTGAGTTGAATGAACTCATCACAAAGAAGTTTCTGAGAATCCTTCTCTCTAGTTTTTATGTGAAGATATTTCCTTTTCCAACATAGGCCTCAAGGTGCTCCGAATAAACACTTGCAGATTCTACAAACGTAATGTTTCCAAACTGTTCTATCAAAAGAAACGTTCAAGTCTGTGAGTTGAATGCACTCATCACACAGAAGTTTCTGACAATGCTTCTGTCTAGTTTTTAGGTGAAGATATTTCCTTTTCCAGCATAGGCCTCAAAACGCTCCAAATATCCTCTTGCAGATTCTAAAAAAAGAGTGTTTGCAAACTTCTCTATCAATTGGTAGGTTCAACTCTGTGAGTTGAATGAACTCATCACAAAGAAGTTTCTGAGAATCCTTCTCTCTAGTTTTTATGTGAAGATATTTCCTTTTCCAACATAGGCCTCAAGGTGCTCCGAATAAACACTTGCAGATTCTACAAACGTAATGTTTCCAAACTGTTCTATCAAAAGAAACGTTCAAGTCTGTGAGTTGAATGCACTCATCACACAGAAGTTTCTGAGGATGCTTCTGTCTAGTTTCTAGGTGAACATATTTCCTTTTCCAGCATAGGCCTCAAAACGCTCCAAATATCCTCTTGCAGATTCTACAAAAAGAGTGTTTCAAAAATGTTCTATCAAAAGGAAGGTTCAACTCTGTGAGTTGAATGAATGCATCGTGAAGAACTTTCTGAGAATGCTTCTCTGTAGTTTTTAGGTGAAGATATTCCATATCCCAGCACAGGCCTCGAAGTGCTCCAAATAACCACTTGAAGATTTTACCAAAAGAGTGTTTCAAAACTACTCTTTCTACAGGTAAGTTCAAGTCGGTGAGTTGAATACACTCGACACAAAGAAGTTTCTGAGAATGCTTCTGTTCAGTTTTTATGTGAAGTTATTTCCTTTTCCAGCATAGGCCTCAAACGGCTACAAATTTCCACTTGCAGATTCTACAAAAAGAGTGTTTCCAAACTTCTCTATCAATTGGTAGGTTCAACTCTGTGAGTTGAATGTACTCATCACAAAGAAGTTTCTGAGAATCCTTCTCTCTAGTTTTTATGTGAAGATATTTCCTTTTCCAACATAGGCCTCAATGTGCTCCGAATAAACACTTGCAGATTCTACAAACGTAATGTTTCCAAACTGTTCTATCAAAAGAAACGTTCAAGTCTGTGAGATGAATGCACTCATCACACAGAAGTTTCTGAGGATGCTTCTGTCTAGTTTTTAGGTGAACATATTTCCTTTTCCAGCATAGGCCTCAAAACGCTCCAAATATCCTCTTGCAGATTCTACAAAAAGAGTGTTTCAAAAATGTTCTATCAAAAGGAAGGTTCAACTCTGTGAGTTGAATGAATGCATCGTGAAGAACTTTCTGAGAATGCTTCTCTGTAGTTTTTATGTGAAGATATTCCATATCCCAGCACAGGCCTCGAAGTGCTCCAAATAACCACTTGCAGATTTTACCAAAAGAGTGTTTCAAAACTACTCTTTGTACAGGTAAGTTCAAGTCGGTGAGTTGAATGCACTCGACACAAAGAAGTTTCTGAGAATGCTTCTGTTCAGTTTTTATGTGAAGATAATTCCTTTTCCAGCATAGGCCTCAAACGGCTCCAAATATCCACTTGCAGATTCTACAAAAAGAGTGTTTCCAAACTTCTCTATCAATTGGTAGGTTCAACTCTGTGAGTTGAATGAACTCATCACAAAGAATTTTCTGAAAATCCTTCTCTCTAGTTTTTATGTGAAGATATTTCCTTTTCCAACATAGGCCTCAAGGTGCTCCGAATAAACACTTGCAGATTCTACAAACGTAATGTTTCCAAACTGTTCTATCAAAAGAAACGTTCAAGTCTGTGAGATGAATGCACTCATCACACAGAAGTTTCTGAGGATGCTTCTATCTAGTTTTTAGGTGAAGATATTTCCTTTTCCAGCATAGGCCTCAAAACGCTCCAAATATCCTCTTGCAGATTCTACAAAAAGAGTGTTTCAAAACTGTTCTATCAAAGGAAGGTTCAACTCTGTGAGTTGAATGAATGCATCGTGAAGAACTTTCTGAGAATGCTTCTCTGTAGTTTTTAGGTGAAGATATTCCATATCCAGGCAAAGGCCTCGAAGTGCTCCAAATAACCATTGCAGATTTTACAAAAGAGTGTTTCAAAACTGCTCTTTCTACAGGGAAGTTCAAGTCTGTGAGTTGAATGCACTCAACACAAAGAAGTTTCTGAGAATGCTTCTGTTCAGTTTTTATGTGAAGATATTTCCTTTTCCAACATCGGCCTCAAACGGCTCCAAATATCCACTTGCAGATTCTAAAAATAGAGTGTTTCCAAACTTCTCTATCAATTCGTAGGTTCAACTCTGTGAGTTGAATGAACTCATCGCAAAGAAGTTTCTGAGAATCCTTCTCTCTAGTTTTTATGTGAAGATATTTCCTTTTCCAACATAGGCCTCAAGGTGCTCCGAATAAACACTTGCAGATTCTACAAACGTAATGTTTCCAAACTGTTCTATCAAAAGAAACGTTCAAGTCTGTGAGTTGAATGCACTCATCACACAGAAGTTTCTGAGAATGCTTCTGTCTAGTTTTTAGGTGAAGATATTTCCTTTTCCAGCATAGGCCTCAAAACGCTCCAAATATCCTCTTGCAGATTCTACAAAAAGAGTGTTTCAAAACTGTTCTATCAAAAGGAAGGTTCAACTCTGTGAGTTGAATGAATGCATCATGAAGTACTTTCTGAGAATGCTTCTCTGTAGTTTTTAGGTGAAGATATTCCATATCAAAGCACAGGCCTCGAAGTGCTCCAAATAACCACTTGCACATTTTACCAAAAGAGTGTTTCAAAACTGCTCTTTCTACAAGTAAGTTCAAGTCTGTGAGTTGAATGCACTCAACACAAAGAAGTTTCTGAGAATGCTTCTGTTCAGTTTTTATGTGAAGATATTTCCTTTTCCAGCATAGGCCTCAAACGGCTCCAAATATCCACTTGCAGATTCTACAAAAAGAGTGTTTCCAAACTTCTCTATCAAATGGTAGGTTCCACTCTGTGCGTTGAATGAACTCATCACAAAGAAGTTTCTGAGAATCCTTCTCTCTAGTTTTTATGTGAAGATATTTCCTTTTCCAACATAGGCCTCAAGGTGCTCCGAATAAATACTTGCAGATTCTAAAAACGTAATGTTTCAAAACTGTTCTATCAAAAGAAACGTTCAAGTCTGTGAGTTGAATGCACTCATCACACAGAAGTTTCTGAGAATGCTTCTGTCTAGTTTTTAGGTGAAGATATTTCCTTTTCCAGCATAGGCCTCAAAACGCTCCAAATATCCTCTTGCAGATTCTACAAAAAGAGTGTTTCAAAACTGTTCTATCAAAAGGAAGGTTCAACTCTGTGAGGTGAATGAATGCATCGTGAAGAACTTTCTGAGAATGCTTCTCTGTAGTTTTTAGATGAAGATGTTCCATATCCCAGCACAGGCCTCGAAGTGCTCCACATAACCACTTGCAGATTTTACCAAAAGAGTGTTTCAAAACTGCTCTTTCTACAGGTAAGTTCAAGTCTGTGAGTTGAATGCACTGAACACAAGGAAGATTCTGAGAATGCTTCTGTTCAGTTTTTATGTGAAGATATTTCCTTTTCCAGCATAGACCTCAAACGGCTCCAAATATCCACTTGCAGATTCTACAAGAAGAGTGTTTCCAAACTTCTCTATCAATTGGTAGGTTCAACTCTGTGAGTTGAATGAACTCATCACAAAGAAGTTTCTGAGAATCCTTCTCTCTAGTTTTTATGTGAAGGTATTTCCTTTTCCAACATAGGCCTCAAGGTGCTCCGAATAAACACTTGCAGATTCTACAAACGTAATGTTTCCAAACTGTTCTATCAAAAGAAACGTTCAAGTCTGTGAGATGAATGCACTCATCACACAGATGTTTCTGAGGATGCTTCTGTCTAGTTTTTAGGTGAACATATTTCCTTTTCCAGCATAGGCCTCAAAACGCTCCAAATATCCTCTTGCAGAGTCTACAAAAAAAGTGTTTCAAAACTGTTCTATCAAAAGGAAGGTTCAACTCTGTGAGTTGAATGAATGCATCGTGAAGAACTTTCTGAGAATGCTTCTCTGTAGTTTTTAGGTGAAGATATTCCATATCCCAGCACAGGCCTCGAAGTGCTCCAAATAACCACTTGCAGATTTTACCAAAAGAGTGTTTGAAAACTGCTCTTTCTACAGGTAAGTTCATGTCTGTGAGTTGAATGCACTCAACACAAGGAAGTTTCTGAGAATGCTGCTGTTCAGTTTTTATGTGAAGATATTTCCTTTTCCAGCATCGGCCTCAAACGGCTCCAAATATCCACTTGCAGATTCTACAAAAAGAGTGTTTCCAAACTTCTCTATCAATTGGTACGTTCAACTCTGTGAGTTGAATGAACTCATCACAAAGAAGTTTCTGAGAATCCTTCTCTCTAGTTTTTATGTGAAGATATTTCCTTTTCCAACATAGGCCTCAAGGTGCTCCGAATAAACACTTGCAGATTCTACAAACGTAATGTTTCCAAACTGTTCTATCAAAAGAAACGTTCAAGTCTGTGAGTTGAATGCACTCATCACACAGAAGTTTCTGAGAATGCTTCTGTCTAGTTTTTAGGTGAAGATATTTCCTTTTCCATCATAGGCCTCAAAACGCTCCAAATATCCTCTTGCAGTTTCTACAAAAAGAGTGTTTCAAAACTGTTCTATCAAAAGGAAGGTTCAACCCTGTGAGTTGAATGAATGCATCGTGAAGAACTTTCTGAGAATGCTTCTCTGTAGTTTTTAGGTGAAGATATTCCATATCCCAGCACAGGCCTCGAAGTGCTCCAAATAACCACTTGCAGATTTTACCAAAAGAGTGTTTCAAAACTGCTCTTTCTACAGGTAAGTTCAAGTCTGTGAGCTGAATACACTCGACACAAAGAAGTTTCTGAGAATGCTTCTGTTCAGTTTTTATGTGAAGATATTTCCTTTTCCAGCATAGGCCTCAAACGGCTCCAAATATCCACTTGCAGATTCTACAAAAAGAGTGTTTCCAAACTTCTCTATCAATTGGTATGTTCCACTCTGTGTGTTGAATGAACTCATCACAAAGAAGTTTCTGAGAATCCTTCTCTCTAGTTTTTATGTGAAGATATTTCCTTTTCCAACATAGGCCTCAAGGTGCTCCGAATAAACACTTGCAGATTCTACAAACGTAATGTTTCAAAACTGTTCTATCAAAAGAAACGTTCAAGTCTGTGAGTTGAATGCACTCATCGCACAGATGTTTCTGAGAATACTTCTGTCTAGTTTTTAGGTGAAGATATTTCCTTTTCCAGCATAGGGCTCAAAATGCTCCAAATAGCCTCTTGCAGATTCTACAAAAAGAGTGTTTCAAAACTGTTCTATCAAAAGGAAGGTTCAACTCTGTGAGTAGAATGAATGCATCGTGAAGAACTTTCTGAGAATGCTTCTCTGTAGTTTTTAGGTGAAGATATTCCATATCCCAGCACAGGCCTCGAAGTGCTCCAAATAACCACTTGCAGATTTTACCAAAAGAGTGTTTGAAAACTGCTCTTTCTACAGGTAAGTTCAAGTCTGTGAGTTGAATGCACTGAACACAAGGAAGATTCTGAGAATGCTTCTGTTCAGTTTTTATGTGAAGATATTTCCTTTTCCACCATAGGCCTCAAACGGCTCCAAATATCCACTTGCAGATTCTACAAAAAGAGTGTTTCCAAACTTCTCTATCAATTGGTAAGTTCAACTCTGTGAGTTGAATGAACTCATCACAAAGAAGTTTCTGAGAATCCTTCTCTCTAGTTTTTATGTGAAGATATTTCCTTTTCCATCATAGGCCTCAAGGTGCTCCGAATAAACACTTGCAGATTCTACAAACGTAATGTTTCCAAACTGTTCTATAAAAAGAAACGTTCAAGTCTGTGAGTTGAATGCACTCATCACACAGAAGTTTCTGAGAATGCTTCTGTCTAGTTTTTAGGTGAAGATATTTCCTTTTCCAGCATAGGCCTCAAAACGCTCCAAATATCCTCTTGCAGATTCTACAAAAAGAGTGTTTCAAAACTCTTCTATCAAAAGGAAGGTTCAACCCTGTGAGTTGAATGAATGCATCGTGAAGAACTTTCTGAGAATGCTTCTCTGTAGTTTTTAGGTGAAGATATTCCATATCCCAGCACAGGCCTCGAAGAGCTCCAAATAACCAGTTGCAGATTTTACCAAAAGAGTGTTTCAAAACTGCTCTTTCTACAGGTAAGTTCAAGTCTGTGAGTTGAATGCACTCGACACAAAGAAGTTTCTGAGAATGCTTCTGTTCAGTTTTTATGTGAAGATATTTCCTTTTCCAGCATAGGCCACAAACGGCTCCAAATATCCACTTGCAGATTCTACAAGTAGAGTGTTTCCAAACTTCTTTATCAATTGGTAGGTTCAACTCTGTGAGTTGAATGAACTCATCACAAAGAAGTTTCTGAGAATCCTTCTCTCTAGTTTTTATGTGAAGATATTTCCTTTTCCAACATAGGCCTCAATGTGCTCCGAATAAACACTTGCAGATTCTACAAACGTAATGTTTCCAAACTGTTCTATCAAAAGAAACGTTCAAGTCTGTGAGATGAATGCACTCATCACACAGAAGTTTCTGAGGATGCTTCTGTCTAGTTTTTAGGTGAACATATTTCCTTTTCCAGCATAGGCCTCAAAACGCTCCAAATATCCTCTTGCAGATACTACAAAAAGAGTGTTTCAAAAATGTTCTATCAAAAGGAAGGTTCAACTCTGTGAGTTGAATGAATGCATCGTGAAGAACTTTCTGAGAATGCTTCTCTGTAGTTTTTATGTGAAGATATTCCATATCCCAGCACAGGCCTCGAAGTGCTCCAAATAACCACTTGCAGATTTTACCAAAAGAGTGTTTCAAAACTACTCTTTCTACAGGTAAGTTCAAGTCGGTGAGTTGAATGCACTCGACACAAAGAAGTTTCTGAGAATGCTTCTGTTCAGTTTTTATGTGAAGATATTTCCTTTTCCAGCATAGGCCTCAAACGGCTCCAAATATCCACTTGCAGATTCTACAAAAAGAGTGTTTCCAAACTTCTCTATCAATTGGTAGGTTCAACTCTGTGAGTTGAATGAACTCATCACAAAGAATTTTCTGAAAATCCTTCTCTCTAGTTTTTATGTGAAGATATTTCCTTTTCCAACATAGGCCTCAAGGTGCTCCGAATAAACACTTGCAGATTCTACAAACGTAATGTTTCCAAACTGTTCTATCAAAAGAAACGTTCAAGTCTGTGAGATGAATGCACTCATCACACAGAAGTTTCTGAGGATGCTTCTGTCTAGTTTTTAGGTGAAGATATTTCCTTTTCCAGCATAGGCCTCAAAACGCTCCAAATATCCTCTTGCAGATTCTACAAAAACAGTGTTTCAAAACTGTTCTATCAAAAGGAAGGTTCAACTCTGTGAGTTGAATGAATGCATCGTGAAGAACTTTCTGAGAATGCTTCTCTGTAGTTTTTAGGTGAAGATATTCCATATCCAGGCAAAGGCCTCGAAGTGCTCCAAATAACCACTTGCAGATTTTACCAAAAGAGTGTTTCAAAACTGCTCTTTCTACAGGTAAGTTCAAGTCTGTGAGTTGAATGCACTCAACACAAAGAAGTTTCTGAGAATGCTTCTGTTCAGTTTTTATGTGAAGATATTTCCTTTTCCAACATCGGCCTCAAACGGCTCCAAATATCCACTTGCAGATTCTACAAAAAGAGTGTTTCCAAACTTCTCTATCAATTGGTAGGTTCAACTCTCTGAGTTGAATGAACTCATCGCAAAGAAGTTTCTGAGAATCCTTCTCTCTAGTTTTTATGTGAAGATATTTCCTTTTCCAACATAGGCCTCAATGTGCTCCGAATAAACACTTGCAGATTCTACAAACGTAATGTTTCCAAACTGTTCTATCAAAAGAAACGTTCAAGTCTGTGAGTTGAATGCACTCATCACACAGAAGTTTCTGAGAATGCTTCTGTCTAGTTTTTAGGTGAAGATATTTCCTTTTCCAGCATAGGCCTCAAAACGCTCCAAATATCCTCTTGCAGATTCTACAAAAAGAGTGTTTCAAAACTGTTCTATCAAAAGGAAGGTTGAACTCTGTGAGTTGAATGAATGCATCATGAAGTACTTTCTGAGAATGATTCTCTGTAGTTTTTAGGTGAAGATATTCCATATCCCAGCACAGGCCTCGAAGTGCTCCAAATAACCACTTGCAGATTTTACCAAAAGAGTGTTTCAAAACTGCTCTTTCTACAAGTAAGTTCAAGTCTGTGAGTTGAATGCACTCAACACAAAGAAGTTTCTGAGAATGCTTCTGTTCAGTTTTTATGTGAAGATATTTCCTTTTCCAGCATAGGCCTCAAACGGCTCCAAATATCCACTTGCAGATTCTACAAAAAGAGTGTTTCCAAACTTCTCTATCAAATGGTAGGTTCCACTCTGTGCGTTGAATGAACTCATCACAAAGAAGTTTCTGAGAAACCTTCTCTCTAGTTTTTATGTGAAGATATTTCCTTTTCCAACATAGGCCTCAAGGTGCTCCGAATAAACACTTGCAGATTCTACAAACGTAATGTTTCCAAACTGTTCTATCAAAAGAAACGTTCAAGTCTGTGAGTTGAATGCACTCATCACAAAGAAGTTTCTGAGAATGCTTCTGTCTAGTTTTTAGGTGAAGATATTTCCTTTTCCAACATAGGCCTCAAATCGCTCCAAATATCCTCTTGCAGATTCTACAAAAAGAGTGTTTCAAAACTGTTCTATCAAAAGGAAGGTTCAACTCTGCGAGTTGAATGAATGCATCGTGAAGAACTTTCTGAGAATGCTTCTCTGTAGTTTTTAGGTGAAGATATTCCATATCCCAGCACAGGCCTCGAAGTGCTCCAAATAACCACTTGCAGATTTTACCAAAAGAGTGTTTCAAAACTGCTCTTTCTACAGGTAAGTTCAAGTCTGTGAGTTGAATGCACTCAACACAAAGAAGTTTCTGAGAATGCTTCTGTTCAGTTTTATGTGAAGATATTTCCTTTTCCAGCATAGGCCTCAAACGGCTCCAAATATCCACTTGCAGATTCTACAAAAAGAGTGTTTCCAAACTTCTCTATCAATTGGTAGGTTCAACTCTGTGAGTTGAAAGAACTCATCGCAAAGAAGTTTCTGAGAATCCTTCTCTCTAGTTTTTATGTGAAGATATTTCCTTTTCCAACATAGGCCTCAAGGTGCTCCGAATAAACACTTGCAGATTCTACAAACGTAAAGTTTCAAAACTGTTCTATCAAAAGAAACGTTCAAGTCTGTGAGTTGAATGCACTCATCGCACAGAAGTTTCTAAGAATACTTCTGTCTAGTTTTTAGGTGAAGATATTTCCTTTTCCAGCATAGGGCTCAAAAAGCTCTAAATATCCTCTTGCAGATTCTACAAAAAGAGTGTTTCAAAACTGTTCTATCAAAGGGAAGGTTCAACTCTGTGAGTAGAATGAAAGCATCGTGAAGAACTTTCTGAGAATGCTTCTCTGTAGTTTTTAGGTGAAGATATTCCATATCCCAGCACAGGCCTCGAAGTGCTCCAAATAACCACTTGCAGATTTTACCAAAATAGTGTTTCAAAACTGCTCTTTCTACAGGTAAGTTCAAGTCTGTGAGTTGAATGCACTCGACACAAAGAAGTTTCTGAGAATGCTTCTGTTCAGTTTTTATGTGAAGATATTTCCTTTTCCAGCATAGGCCACAAACGGCTCCAAATATCCACTTGCAGATTCTACAAGAAGAGTGTTTCCAAACTTCTCTATCAATTGGTAGGTTCAACTCTGTGAGTTGAATGAACTCATCACAAAGAAGTTTCTGAGAATCCTTCTCTCTAGTTTTTATGTGAAGATATTTCCTTTTCCAACATAGGCCTCAAGGTGCTCCGAATAAACACTTGCAGATTCTACAAACGTAATGTTTCCAAACTGTTCTATCAAAAGAAACGTTCAAGTCTGTGAGTTGAATGCACTCATCACACAGATGTTTCTGAGGATGCTTCTGTCTAGTTTTTAGGTGAACATATTTCCTTTTCCAGCATAGGCCTCAAAACGCTCCAAATATCCTCTTGCAGATTCTACAAAAAGAGTGTTTCAAAACTGTTCTATCAAAAGGAAGGTTCAACCCTGTGAGTTGAATGAATGCATCGTGAAGAACTTTCTGAGAATGGTTCTCTGTAGTTTTTAGGTGAAGATATTCCATATCCCAGCACAGGCCTCGAAGTGCTCCAAATAACCAGTTGCAGATTTTACCAAAAGAGTGTTTCAAAACTGCTCTTTCTACAGGTAAGTTCAAGTCTGTGAGTTGAATGCACTCAACACAAAGAAGTTTCTGAGAATGCTTCTGTTCAGTTTTTATGTGAAGATACTTCCTTTTCCAGCATAGGCCTCAAACGACTCCAAATATCCACTTGCAGATTCTACAAAAAGAGTGTTTCCAAACTTCTCTATCAATTGGTAGGTTCAACTCTGTGAGTTGAATGAACTCATCACAAAGAAGTTTCTGAGAATCCTTCTCTCTAGTTTTTATGTGAAGATATTTCCTTTTCCTACATAGGCCTCAAGGTGCTCCGAATAAACACTTGCAGATTCTACAAACGTAATGTTTCAAAACTGTTCTATCAAAAGAAACGTTCAAGTCTGTGAGTTGAATGCACTCATCACACAGAAGTTTCTGAGAATGCTTCTGTCTAGTTTTTAGGTGAAGATATTTCCTTTTCCAGCATAGGCCTCAAAACGCTCCCAATATCCTCTTGCAGATTCTACAAAAAGAGTGTTTCAAAACTGTTCTATCAAAAGGAAGGTTCAACTCTGTGAGGTGAATGAATGCATCGTGAAGAACTTTCTGAGAATGCTTCTCTGTAGTTTTTAGGTGAAGATGTTCCATATCCCAGCACAGGCCTCAAAGTGCTCCAAATAACCACTTGCAGATTTTACCAAAAGAGTGTTTCAAAACTGCTCTTTCTACAGGTAAGTTCAAGTCTGTGAGTTGAATGCACTCAACACAAAGAAGTTTCTGAGAATGCTTCTGTTCAGTTTTTATGTGAAGATATTTCCTTTTCCAGCATAGGCCTCAAACGGCTCCAAATATCCACTTGCAGATTCTACAAAAAGAGTGTTTCCAAACTTCTCTATCAATTGGTAGGTTCCACTCTGTGAGTTGAATGAACTCATCACAAAGAAGTTTCTGAGAATCCTTCTCTCTAGTTTTTATGTGAAGATAATTCCTTTTCCAACATAGGCCTCAAGGTGCTCCGAATAAACACTTGCAGATTCTACAAACGTAATGTTTCCAAACTGTTCTATCAAAAGAAACGTTCAAGTCTGTGAGTTGAATGCACTCATCACACAGAAGTTTCTGAGAATGCTTCTGTCTAGTTTTTAGGTGAAGATATTTCCTTTTCCAGCATAGGCCTCAAAACGCTCCAAATATCCTCTTGCAGATTCTACAAAAAGAGTGTTTCAAAACTGTTCTATCAAAAGGAAGGTTCAACTCTGTGAGTTGAATGAATGCATCATGAAGTACTTTCTGAGAATGCTTCTCTGTAGTTTTTAGGTGAAGATATTCCATATCAAAGCACAGGCCTCGAAGTGCTCCAAATAACCACTTGCACATTTTACCAAAAGAGTGTTTCAAAACTGCTCTTTCTACAAGTAAGTTCAAGTCTGTGAGTTGAATGCACTCAACACAAAGAAGTTTCTGAGAATGCTTCTGTTCAGTTTTTATGTGAAGATATTTCCTTTTCCAGCATAGGCCTCAAACGGCTCCAAATATCCACTTGCAGATTCTACAAAAAGAGTGTTTCCAAACTTCTCTATCAAATGGTAGGTTCCACTCTGTGCGTTGAATGAACTCATCACAAAGAAGTTTCTGAGAATCCTTCTGTCTAGTTTTTATGTGAAGATATTTCCTTTTCCAACATAGGCCTCAAGGTGCTCCGAATAAATACTTGCAGATTCTACAAACGTAATGTTTCAAAACTGTTCTATCAAAAGAAACGTTCAAGTCTGTGAGTTGAATGCACTCATCACACAGAAGTTTCTGAGAATGCTTCTGTCTAGTTTTTAGGTGAAGATATTTCCTTTTCCAGCATAGGCCTCAAAACGCTCCAAATATCCTCTTGCAGATTCTACAAAAAGAGTGTTACAAAACTGTTCTATCAAAAGGAAGGTTCAACTCTGTGAGGTGAATGAATGCATCGTGAAGAACTTTCTGAGAATGCTTCTCTGTAGTTTTTAGGTGAAGATGTTCCATATCCCAGCACAGGCCTCGAAGTGCTCCAAATAACCACTTGCAGATTTTACCAAAAGAGTGTTTCAAAACTGCTCTTTCTACAGGTAAGTTCAAGTCTGTGAGTTGAATGCACTCAACACAAAGAAGTTTCTGAGAATGCTTCTGTTCAGTTTTTATGTGATGATATTTCCTTTTCCAGCATAGACCTCAAACGGCTCCAAATATCCACTTGCAGATTCTACAAAAAGAGTGTTTCCAAACTTCTCTATCAATTGGTAGGTTCCACTCTGTGAGTTGAATGAACCCATCACAAAGAAGTTTCTGAGAATCCTTCTCTCTAGTTTTTATGTGAAGATAATTCCTTTTCCAACATAGGCCTCATGGTGCTCCGAATAAACACTTGCAGATTCTACAAACGTAATGTTTCCAAACTGTTCTATCAAAAGAAACGTTCAAGTCTGTGAGTTGAATGCACTCATCACACAGAAGTTTCTGAGAATGCTTCTGTCTAGTTTTTAGGTGAAGATATTTCCTTTTCCAACATAGGCCTCAAATCGCTCCAAATATCCTCTTGCAGATTCTACAAAAAGAGTGTTTCAAAAGTGTTCTATCAAAAGGAAGGTTCAACTCTGTGAGTAGAATGAATGCATCGTGAAGAACTTTCTGAGAATGCTTCTCTGTAGTTTTTAGGTGAAGATATTCCATATCCCAGCACAGGCCTCGAAGTGCTCCAAATAACCACTTGCAGATTTTACCAAAAGAGTGTTTCAAAACTGCTCTTTCTACAGGTAAGTTCAAGTCTGTGAGTTGAATGCACTCGACACAAAGAAGTTTCTGAGAATGCTTCTGTTCAGTTTTTATGTGAAGATATTTCCTTTTCCAGCATAGGCCACAAACGGCTCCAAATATCCACTTGCAGATTCTACAAGAAGAGTGTTTCCAAACTTCTCTATCAATTGGTAGGTTCAACTCTGTGAGTTGAATGAACTCATCACAAAGAAGTTTCTGAGAATCCTTCTCTCTAGTTTTTATGTGAAGATATTTCCTTTTCCAACATAGGCCTCAAGGTGCTCCGAATAAACACTTGCAGATTCTACAAACGTAATGTTTCCAAACTGTTCTATCAAAAGAAACGTTCAAGTCTGTGAGTTGAATGCACTCATCACACAGAAGTTTCTGAGAATGCTTCTGTCTAGTTTTTAGGTGAAGATATTTCCTTTTCCAGCATAGGCCTCAAAACGCTCCAAATATCCTCTTGCAGATTCTAAAAAAAGAGTGTTTCCAAACTTCTCTATCAATTGGTAGGTTCAACTCTGTGAGTTGAATGAACTCATCACAAAGAAGTTTCTGAGAATCCTTCTCTCTAGTTTTTATGTGAAGATATTTCCTTTTCCAACATAGGCCTCAAGGTGCTCCGAATAAACACTTGCAGATTCTACAAACGTAATGTTTCCAAACTGTTCTATCAAAAGAAACGTTCAAGTCTGTGAGTTGAATGCACTCATCACACAGAAGTTTCTGAGGATGCTTCTGTCTAGTTTCTAGGTGAAGATATTTCCTTTTCCAGCATAGGCCTCAAAACGCTCCAAATATCCTCTTGCAGATTCTACAAAAAGAGTGTTTCAAAAATGTTCTATCAAAAGGAAGGTTCAACTCTGTGAGTTGAATGAATGCATCGTGAAGAACTTTCTGAGAATGCTTCTCTGTAGTTTTTAGGTGAAGATATTCCATATCCCAGCACAGGCCTCGAAGTGCTCCAAATAACCATTTGAAGATTTTACCAAAAGAGTGTTTCAAAACTACTCTTTCTACAGGTAAGTTCAAGTCGGTGAGTTGAATACACTCGACACAAAGAAGTTTCTGAGAATGCTTCTGTTCAGTTTTTATGTGAAGTTATTTCCTTTTCCAGCATAGGCCTCAAACGGCTACAAATTTCCACTTGCAGATTCTACAAAAAGAGTGTTTCCAAACTTCTCTATGAATTGGTAGGTTCAACTCTGTGAGTTGAATGTACTCATCACAAAGAAGTTTCTGAGAATCCTTCTCTCTAGTTTTTATGTGAAGATATTTCCTTTTCCAACATAGGCCTCAATGTGCTCCGAATAAACACTTGCAGATTCTACAAACGTAATGTTTCCAAACTGTTCTATCAAAAGAAACGTTCAAGTCTGTGAGATGAATGCACTCATCACACAGAAGTTTCTGAGGATGCTTCTGTCTAGTTTTTAGGTGAAGATATTTCCTTTTCCAGCATAGGCCTCAAAACGCTCCAAATATCCTCTTGCAGATTCTACAAAAACAGTGTTTCAAAACTGTTCTATCAAAAGGAAGGTTCAACTCTGTGAGTTGAATGAATGCATCGTGAAGAACTTTCTGAGAATGCTTCTCTGTAGTTTTTAGGTGAAGATATTCCATATCCAGGCAAAGGCCTCGAAGTGCTCCAAATAACCACTTGCAGATTTTACCAAAAGAGTGTTTCAAAACTGCTCTTTCTACAGGTAAGTTCAAGTCTGTGAGTTGAATGCACTCAACACAAAGAAGTTTCTGAGAATGCTTCTGTTCAGTTTTTATGTGAAGATATTTCCTTTTCCAACATCGGCCTCAAACGGCTCCAAATATCCACTTGCAGATTCTACAAAAAGAGTGTTTCCAAACTTCTCTATCAATTGGTAGGTTCAACTCTCTGAGTTGAATGAACTCATCGCAAAGAAGTTTCTGAGAATCCTTCTCTCTAGTTTTTATGTGAAGATATTTCCTTTTCCAACATAGGCCTCAAGGTGCTCCGAATAAACACTTGCAGATTCTACAAACGTAATGTTTCCAAACTGTTCTATCAAAAGAAACGTTCAAGTCTGTGAGTTGAATGCACTCATCACACAGAAGTTTCTGAGAATGCTTCTGTCTAGTTTTTAGGTGAAGATATTTCCTTTTCCAGCATAGGCCTCAAAACGCTCCAAATATCCTCTTGCAGATTCTACAAAAAGAGTGTTTCAAAACTGTTCTATCAAAAGGAAGGTTGAACTCTGTGAGTTGAATGAATGCATCATGAAGTACTTTCTGAGAATGATTCTCTGTAGTTTTTAGGTGAAGATATTCCATATCCCAGCACAGGCCTCGAAGTGCTCCAAATAACCACTTGCAGATTTTACCAAAAGAGTGTTTCAAAACTGCTCTTTCTACAAGTAAGTTCAAGTCTGTGAGTTGAATGCACTCAACACAAAGAAGTTTCTGAGAATGCTTCTGTTCAGTTTTTATGTGAAGATATTTCCTTTTCCAGCATAGGCCTCAAACGGCTCCAAATATCCACTTGCAGATTCTACAAAAAGAGTGTTTCCAAACTTCTCTATCAAATGGTAGGTTCCACTCTGTGCGTTGAATGAACTCATCACAAAGAAGTTTCTGAGAATCCTTCTCTCTAGTTTTTATGTGAAGATATTTCCTTTTCCAACATAGGCCTCAAGGTGCTCCGAATAAACACTTGCAGATTCTACAAACGTAATGTTTCCAAACTGTTCTATCAAAAGAAACGTTCAAGTCTGTGAGTTGAATGCACTCATCACAAAGAAGTTTCTGAGAATGCTTCTGTCTAGTTTTTAGGTGAAGATATTTCCTTTTCCAACATAGGCCTCAAATCGCTCCAAATATCCTCTTGCAGATTCTACAAAAAGAGTGTTTCAAAACTGTTCTATCAAAAGGAAGGTTCAACTCTGCGAGTTGAATGAATGCATCGTGAAGAACTTTCTGAGAATGCTTCTCTGTAGTTTTTAGGTGAAGATATTCCATATCCCAGCACAGGCCTCGAAGTGCTCCAAATAACCACTTGCAGATTTTACCAAAAGAGTGTTTCAAAACTGCTCTTTCTACAGGTAAGTTCAAGTCTGTGAGTTGAATGCACTCAACACAAAGAAGTTTCTGAGAATGCTTCTGTTCAGTTTTATGTGAAGATATTTCCTTTTCCAGCATAGGCCTCAAACGGCTCCAAATATCCACTTGCAGATTCTACAAAAAGAGTGTTTCCAAACTTCTCTATCAATTGGTAGGTTCAACTCTGTGAGTTGAAAGAACTCATCGCAAAGAAGTTTCTGAGAATCCTTCTCTCTAGTTTTTATGTGAAGATATTTCCTTTTCCAACATAGGCCTCAAGGTGCTCCGAATAAACACTTGCAGATTCTACAAACGTAAAGTTTCAAAACTGTTCTATCAAAAGAAACGTTCAAGTCTGTGAGTTGAATGCACTCATCGCACAGAAGTTTCTAAGAATACTTCTGTCTAGTTTTTAGGTGAAGATATTTCCTTTTCCAGCATAGGGCTCAAAAAGCTCTAAATATCCTCTTGCAGATTCTACAAAAAGAGTGTTTCAAAACTGTTCTATCAAAGGGAAGGTTCAACTCTGTGAGTAGAATGAATGCATCGTGAAGAACTTTCTGAGAATGCTTCTCTGTAGTTTTTAGGTGAAGATATTCCATATCCCAGCACAGGCCTCGAAGTGCTCCAAATAACCACTTGCAGATTTTACCAAAATAGTGTTTCAAAACTGCTCTTTCTACAGGTAAGTTCAAGTCTGTGAGTTGAATGCACTCGACACAAAGAAGTTTCTGAGAATGCTTCTGTTCAGTTTTTATGTGAAGATATTTCCTTTTCCAGCATAGGCCACAAACGGCTCCAAATATCCACTTGCAGATTCTACAAGAAGAGTGTTTCCAAACTTCTCTATCAATTGGTAGGTTCAACTCTGTGAGTTGAATGAACTCATCACAAAGAAGTTTCTGAGAATCCTTCTCTCTAGTTTTTATGTGAAGATATTTCCTTTTCCAACATAGGCCTCAAGGTGCTCCGAATAAACACTTGCAGATTCTACAAACGTAATGTTTCCAAACTGTTCTATCAAAAGAAACGTTCAAGTCTGTGAGTTGAATGCACTCATCACACAGATGTTTCTGAGGATGCTTCTGTCTAGTTTTTAGGTGAACATATTTCCTTTTCCAGCATAGGCCTCAAAACGCTCCAAATATCCTCTTGCAGATTCTACAAAAAGAGTGTTTCAAAACTGTTCTATCAAAAGGAAGGTTCAACCCTGTGAGTTGAATGAATGCATCGTGAAGAACTTTCTGAGAATGGTTCTCTGTAGTTTTTAGGTGAAGATATTCCATATCCCAGCACAGGCCTCGAAGTGCTCCAAATAACCAGTTGCAGATTTTACCAAAAGAGTGTTTCAAAACTGCTCTTTCTACAGGTAAGTTCAAGTCTGTGAGTTGAATGCACTCAACACAAAGAAGTTTCTGAGAATGCTTCTGTTCAGTTTTTATGTGAAGATACTTCCTTTTCCAGCATAGGCCTCAAACGACTCCAAATATCCACTTGCAGATTCTACAAAAAGAGTGTTTCCAAACTTCTCTATCAATTGGTAGGTTCAACTCTGTGAGTTGAATGAACTCATCACAAAGAAGTTTCTGAGAATCCTTCTCTCTAGTTTTTATGTGAAGATATTTCCTTTTCCAACATAGGCCTCAAGGTGCTCCGAATAAACACTTGCAGATTCTACAAACGTAATGTTTCAAAACTGTTCTATCAAAAGAAACGTTCAAGTCTGTGAGTTGAATGCACTCATCACACAGAAGTTTCTGAGAATGCTTCTGTCTAGTTTTTAGGTGAAGATATTTCCTTTTCCAGCATAGGCCTCAAAACGCTCCCAATATCCTCTTGCAGATTCTACAAAAAGAGTGTTTCAAAACTGTTCTATCAAAAGGAAGGTTCAACTCTGTGAGGTGAATGAATGCATCGTGAAGAACTTTCTGAGAATGCTTCTCTGTAGTTTTTAGGTGAAGATGTTCCATATCCCAGCACAGGCCTCAAAGTGCTCCAAATAACCACTTGCAGATTTTACCAAAAGAGTGTTTCAAAACTGCTCTTTCTACAGGTAAGTTCAAGTCTGTGAGTTGAATGCACTCAACACAAAGAAGTTTCTGAGAATGCTTCTGTTCAGTTTTTATGTGAAGATATTTCCTTTTCCAGCATAGGCCTCAAACGGCTCCAAATATCCACTTGCAGATTCTACAAAAAGAGTGTTTCCAAACTTCTCTATCAATTGGTAGGTTCCACTCTGTGAGTTGAATGAACTCATCACAAAGAAGTTTCTGAGAATCCTTCTCTCTAGTTTTTATGTGAAGGTAATTCCTTTTCCAACATAGGCCTCAAGGTGCTCCGAATAAACACTTGCAGATTCTACAAACGTAATGTTTCCAAACTGTTCTATCAAAAGAAACGTTCAAGTCTGTGAGTTGAATGCACTCATCACACAGAAGTTTCTGAGAATGCTTCTGTCTAGTTTTTAGGTGAAGATATTTCCTTTTCCAGCATAGGCCTCAAAACGCTCCAAATATCCTCTTGCAGATTCTACAAAAAGAGTGTTTCAAAACTGTTCTATCAAAAGGAAGGTTCAACTCTGTGAGTTGAATGAATGCATCATGAAGTACTTTCTGAGAATGCTTCTCTGTAGTTTTTAGGTGAAGATATTCCATATCAAAGCACAGGCCT
Source organism: Pongo pygmaeus (assembly GCF_028885625.2). NCBI lineage: Eukaryota > Metazoa > Chordata > Mammalia > Primates > Hominidae > Pongo > Pongo pygmaeus. The sequence continues at coordinate 23,131,125 of NC_072387.2, read as the reverse complement.
CGAAGTGCTCCAAATAACCACTTGCACATTTTACCAAAAGAGTGTTTCAAAACTGCTCTTTCTACAAGTAAGTTCAAGTCTGTGAGTTGAATGCACTCAACACAAAGAAGTTTCTGAGAATGCTTCTGTTCAGTTTTTATGTGAAGATATTTCCTTTTCCAGCATAGGCCTCAAACGGCTCCAAATATCCACTTGCAGATTCTACAAAAAGAGTGTTTCCAAACTTCTCTATCAAATGGTAGGTTCCACTCTGTGCGTTGAATGAACTCATCACAAAGAAGTTTCTGAGAATCCTTCTGTCTAGTTTTTATGTGAAGATATTTCCTTTTCCAACATAGGCCTCAAGGTGCTCCGAATAAATACTTGCAGATTCTACAAACGTAATGTTTCAAAACTGTTCTATCAAAAGAAACGTTCAAGTCTGTGAGTTGAATGCACTCATCACACAGAAGTTTCTGAGAATGCTTCTGTCTAGTTTTTAGGTGAAGATATTTCCTTTTCCAGCATAGGCCTCAAAACGCTCCAAATATCCTCTTGCAGATTCTACAAAAAGAGTGTTTCAAAACTGTTCTATCAAAAGGAAGGTTCAACTCTGTGAGGTGAATGAATGCATCGTGAAGAACTTTCTGAGAATGCTTCTCTGTAGTTTTTAGGTGAAGATGTTCCATATCCCAGCACAGGCCTCGAAGTGCTCCAAATAACCACTTGCAGATTTTACCAAAAGAGTGTTTCAAAACTGCTCTTTCTACAGGTAAGTTCAAGTCTGTGAGTTGAATGCACTCAACACAAAGAAGTTTCTGAGAATGCTTCTGTTCAGTTTTTATGTGATGATATTTCCTTTTCCAGCATAGACCTCAAACGGCTCCAAATATCCACTTGCAGATTCTACAAAAAGAGTGTTTCCAAACTTCTCTATCAATTGGTAGGTTCCACTCTGTGAGTTGAATGAACTCATCACAAAGAAGTTTCTGAGAATCCTTCTCTCTAGTTTTTATGTGAAGATAATTCCTTTTCCAACATAGGCCTCATGGTGCTCCGAATAAACACTTGCAGATTCTACAAACGTAATGTTTCCAAACTGTTCTATCAAAAGAAACGTTCAAGTCTGTGAGTTGAATGCACTCATCACACAGAAGTTTCTGAGAATGCTTCTGTCTAGTTTTTAGGTGAAGATATTTCCTTTTCCAACATAGGCCTCAAATCGCTCCAAATATCCTCTTGCAGATTCTACAAAAAGAGTGTTTCAAAAGTGTTCTATCAAAAGGAAGGTTCAACTCTGTGAGTAGAATGAATGCATCGTGAAGAACTTTCTGAGAATGCTTCTCTGTAGTTTTTAGGTGAAGATATTCCATATCCCAGCACAGGCCTCGAAGTGCTCCAAATAACCACTTGCAGATTTTACCAAAAGAGTGTTTCAAAACTGCTCTTTCTACAGGTAAGTTCAAGTCTGTGAGTTGAATGCACTCGACACAAAGAAGTTTCTGAGAATGCTTCTGTTCAGTTTTTATGTGAAGATATTTCCTTTTCCAGCATAGGCCACAAACGGCTCCAAATATCCACTTGCAGATTCTACAAGAAGAGTGTTTCCAAACTTCTCTATCAATTGGTAGGTTCAACTCTGTGAGTTGAATGAACTCATCACAAAGAAGTTTCTGAGAATCCTTCTCTCTAGTTTTTATGTGAAGATATTTCCTTTTCCAACATAGGCCTCAAGGTGCTCCGAATAAACACTTGCAGATTCTACAAACGTAATGTTTCCAAACTGTTCTATCAAAAGAAACGTTCAAGTCTGTGAGTTGAATGCACTCATCACACAGAAGTTTCTGAGAATGCTTCTGTCTAGTTTTTAGGTGAAGATATTTCCTTTTCCAGCATAGGCCTCAAAACGCTCCAAATATCCTCTTGCAGATTCTAAAAAAAGAGTGTTTCCAAACTTCTCTATCAATTGGTAGGTTCAACTCTGTGAGTTGAATGAACTCATCACAAAGAAGTTTCTGAGAATCCTTCTCTCTAGTTTTTATGTGAAGATATTTCCTTTTCCAACATAGGCCTCAAGGTGCTCCGAATAAACACTTGCAGATTCTACAAACGTAATGTTTCCAAACTGTTCTATCAAAAGAAACGTTCAAGTCTGTGAGTTGAATGCACTCATCACACAGAAGTTTCTGAGGATGCTTCTGTCTAGTTTCTAGGTGAACATATTTCCTTTTCCAGCATAGGCCTCAAAACGCTCCAAATATCCTCTTGCAGATTCTACAAAAAGAGTGTTTCAAAAATGTTCTATCAAAAGGAAGGTTCAACTCTGTGAGTTGAATGAATGCATCGTGAAGAACTTTCTGAGAATGCTTCTCTGTAGTTTTTAGGTGAAGATATTCCATATCCCAGCACAGGCCTCGAAGTGCTCCAAATAACCACTTGAAGATTTTACCAAAAGAGTGTTTCAAAACTACTCTTTCTACAGGTAAGTTCAAGTCGGTGAGTTGAATACACTCGACACAAAGAAGTTTCTGAGAATGCTTCTGTTCAGTTTTTATGTGAAGTTATTTCCTTTTCCAGCATAGGCCTCAAACGGCTACAAATTTCCACTTGCAGATTCTACAAAAAGAGTGTTTCCAAACTTCTCTATCAATTGGTAGGTTCAACTCTGTGAGTTGAATGTACTCATCACAAAGAAGTTTCTGAGAATCCTTCTCTCTAGTTTTTATGTGAAGATATTTCCTTTTCCAACATAGGCCTCAATGTGCTCCGAATAAACACTTGCAGATTCTACAAACGTAATGTTTCCAAACTGTTCTATCAAAAGAAACGTTCAAGTCTGTGAGATGAATGCACTCATCACACAGAAGTTTCTGAGGATGCTTCTGTCTAGTTTTTAGGTGAACATATTTCCTTTTCCAGCATAGGCCTCAAAACGCTCCAAATATCCTCTTGCAGATTCTACAAAAAGAGTGTTTCAAAAATGTTCTATCAAAAGGAAGGTTCAACTCTGTGAGTTGAATGAATGCATCGTGAAGAACTTTCTGAGAATGCTTCTCTGTAGTTTTTATGTGAAGATATTCCATATCCCAGCACAGGCCTCGAAGTGCTCCAAATAACCACTTGCAGATTTTACCAAAAGAGTGTTTCAAAACTACTCTTTGTACAGGTAAGTTCAAGTCGGTGAGTTGAATGCACTCGACACAAAGAAGTTTCTGAGAATGCTTCTGTTCAGTTTTTATGTGAAGATAATTCCTTTTCCAGCATAGGCCTCAAACGGCTCCAAATATCCACTTGCAGATTCTACAAAAAGAGTGTTTCCAAACTTCTCTATCAATTGGTAGTTTCAACTCTGTGAGTTGAATGAACTCATCACAAAGAATTTTCTGAAAATCCTTCTCTCTAGTTTTTATGTGAAGATATTTCCTTTTCCAACATAGGCCTCAAGGTGCTCCGAATAAACACTTGCAGATTCTACAAACGTAATGTTTCCAAACTGTTCTATCAAAAGAAACGTTCAAGTCTGTGAGATGAATGCACTCATCACACAGAAGTTTCTGAGGATGCTTCTATCTAGTTTTTAGGTGAAGATATTTCCTTTTCCAGCATAGGCCTCAAAGCGCTCCAAATATCCTCTTGCAGATTCTACAAAAAGAGTGTTTCAAAACTGTTCTATCAAAGGAAGGTTCAACTCTGTGAGTTGAATGAATGCATCGTGAAGAACTTTCTGAGAATGCTTCTCTGTAGTTTTTAGGTGAAGATATTCCATATCCAGGCAAAGGCCTCGAAGTGCTCCAAATAACCATTGCAGATTTTACAAAAGAGTGTTTCAAAACTGCTCTTTCTACAGGGAAGTTCAAGTCTGTGAGTTGAATGCACTCAACACAAAGAAGTTTCTGAGAATGCTTCTGTTCAGTTTTTATGTGAAGATATTTCCTTTTCCAACATCGGCCTCAAACGGCTCCAAATATCCACTTGCAGATTCTAAAAATAGAGTGTTTCCAAACTTCTCTATCAATTCGTAGGTTCAACTCTGTGAGTTGAATGAACTCATCGCAAAGAAGTTTCTGAGAATCCTTCTCTCTAGTTTTTATGTGAAGATATTTCCTTTTCCAACATAGGCCTCAAGGTGCTCCGAATAAACACTTGCAGATTCTACAAACGTAATGTTTCCAAACTGTTCTATCAAAAGAAACGTTCAAGTCTGTGAGTTGAATGCACTCATCACACAGAAGTTTCTGAGAATGCTTCTGTCTAGTTTTTAGGTGAAGATATTTCCTTTTCCAGCATAGGCCTCAAAACGCTCCAAATATCCTCTTGCAGATTCTACAAAAAGAGTGTTTCAAAACTGTTCTATCAAAAGGAAGGTTCAACTCTGTGAGTTGAATGAATGCATCATGAAGTACTTTCTGAGAATGCTTCTCTGTAGTTTTTAGGTGAAGATATTCCATATCAAAGCACAGGCCTCGAAGTGCTCCAAATAACCACTTGCACATTTTACCAAAAGAGTGTTTCAAAACTGCTCTTTCTACAAGTAAGTTCAAGTCTGTGAGTTGAATGCACTCAACACAAAGAAGTTTCTGAGAATGCTTCTGTTCAGTTTTTATGTGAAGATATTTCCTTTTCCAGCATAGGCCTCAAACGGCTCCAAATATCCACTTGCAGATTCTACAAAAAGAGTGTTTCCAAACTTCTCTATCAAATGGTAGGTTCCACTCTGTGCGTTGAATGAACTCATCACAAAGAAGTTTCTGAGAATCCTTCTCTCTAGTTTTTATGTGAAGATATTTCCTTTTCCAACATAGGCCTCAAGGTGCTCCGAATAAACACTTGCAGATTCTACAAACGTAATGTTTCCAAACTGTTCTATCAAAAGAAACGTTCAAGTCTGTGAGTTGAATGCACTCATCACAAAGAAGTTTCTGAGAATGCTTCTGTCTAGTTTTTAGGTGAAGATATTTCCTTTTCCAACATAGGCCTCAAATCGCTCCAAATATCCTCTTGCAGATTCTACAAAAAGAGTGTTTCAAAACTGTTCTATCAAAAGGAAGGTTCAACTCTGCGAGTTGAATGAATGCATCGTGAAGAACTTTCTGAGAATGCTTCTCTGTAGTTTTTAGGTGAAGATATTCCATATCCCAGCACAGGCCTCGAAGTGCTCCAAATAACCACTTGCAGATTTTACCAAAAGAGTGTTTCAAAACTGCTCTTTCTACAGGTAAGTTCAAGTCTGTGAGTTGAATGCACTCAACACAAAGAAGTTTCTGAGAATGCTTCTGTTCAGTTTTATGTGAAGATATTTCCTTTTCCAGCATAGGCCTCAAACGGCTCCAAATATCCACTTGCAGATTCTACAAAAAGAGTGTTTCCAAACTTCTCTATCAATTGGTAGGTTCAACTCTGTGAGTTGAAAGAACTCATCGCAAAGAAGTTTCTGAGAATCCTTCTCTCTAGTTTTTATGTGAAGATATTTCCTTTTCCAACATAGGCCTCAAGGTGCTCCGAATAAACACTTGCAGATTCTACAAACGTAAAGTTTCAAAACTGTTCTATCAAAAGAAACGTTCAAGTCTGTGAGTTGAATGCACTCATCGCACAGAAGTTTCTAAGAATACTTCTGTCTAGTTTTCAGGTGAAGATATTTCCTTTTCCAGCATAGGGCTCAAAAAGCTCCAAATATCCTCTTGCAGATTCTACAAAAAGAGTGTTTCAAAACTGTTCTATCAAAAGGAAGGTTCAACTCTGTGAGTAGAATGAATGCATCGTGAAGAACTTTCTGAGAATGCTTCTCTGTAGTTTTTAGGTGAAGATATTCCATATCCCAGCACAGGCCTCGAAGTGCTCCAAATAACCACTTGCAGATTTTACCAAAAGAGTGTTTCAAAACTGCTCTTTCTACAGGTAAGTTCAAGTCTGTGAGTTGAATGCACTCGACACAAAGAAGTTTCTGAGAATGCTTCTGTTCAGTTTTTATGTGAAGATATTTCCTTTTCCAGCACAGGCCACAAACGGCTCCAAATATCCACTTGCAGATTCTACAAGAAGAGTGTTTCCAAACTTCTCTATCAATTGGTAGGTTCAACTCTGTGAGTTGAATGAACTCATCACAAAGAAGTTTCTGAGAATCCTTCTCTCTAGTTTTTATGTGAAGATATTTCCTTTTCCAACATAGGCCTCAAGGTGCTCCGAATAAACACTTGCAGATTCTACAAACGTAATGTTTCCAAACTGTTCTATGAAAAGAAACGTTCAAGTCTGTGAGATGAATGCACTCATCACACAGAAGTTTCTGAGGATGCTTCTGTCTAGTTTTTAGGTGAACATATTTCCTTTTCCAGCATAGGCGTCAAAACGCTCCAAATATCCTCTTGCAGATTCTACAAAAAGAGTGTTTCAAAAATGTTCTATCAAAAGGAAGGTTCAACTCTGTGAGTTGAATGAATGCATCGTGAAGAACTTTCTGAGAATGCTTCTCTGTAGTTTTTAGGTGAAGATATTCCATATCCCAGCACAGGCCTCGAAGTGCTCCAAATAACCACTTGCAGATTTTACCAAAAGAGTGTTTCAAAACTACTCTTTCTACAGGTAAGTTCAAGTCGGTGAGTTGAATGCACTCGACACAAAGAAGTTTCTGAGAATGCTTCTGTTCAGTTTTTATGTGAAGATATTTCCTTTTCCAGCATAGGCCTCAAACGGCTCCAAATATCCACTTGCAGATTCTACAAAAAGAGTGTTTCCAAACTTCTCTATCAATTGGTAGGTTCAACTCTGTGAGTTGAATGAACTCATCACAAAGAAGTTTCTGAGAATCCTTCTCTCTAGTTTTTATGTGAAGATATTTCCTTTTCCAACATAGGCCTCAAGGTGCTCCGAATAAACACTTGCAGATTCTACAAACGTAATGTTTCCAAACTGTTCTATCAAAAGAAACGTTCAAGTCTGTGAGATGAATGCACTCATCACACAGAAGTTTCTGAGGATGCTTCTGTCTAGTTTTTAGGTGAAGATATTTCCTTTTCCAGCATAGGCCTCAAAACGCTCCAAATATCCTCTTGCAGATTCTACAAAAAGAGTGTTTCAAAACTGTTCTATCAAAAGGAAGGTTCAACACTGTCAGTTGAATGAATGCATCGTGAAGAACTTTCTGAGAATGCTTCTCTGTAGTTTTTAGGTGATGATATTCCATATCCCAGCACAGGCCTCGAAGTGCTCCAAATAACCATTGCAGATTTTACCAAAAGAGTGTTTCAAAACTGCTCTTTCTACAGGTAAGTTCAAGTCTGTGAGTTGAATGCACTCAACACAAAGAGGTTTCTGAGAATGCTTCTGTTCAGTTTTTATGTGAAGATATTTCCTTTTCCACCATAGGCCTCAAACGGCTCCAAATAATCACTTGCAGATTCTACAAAAAGAGTGTTTCCAAACTTCTCTATCAATTGGTAAGTTCAACTCTGTGAGTTGAATGAACTCATCACAAAGAAGTTTCTGAGAATCCTTCTCTCTAGTTTTTATGTGAAGATATTTCCTTTTCCAACATAGGCCTCAAGGTGCTCTGAATAAACACTTGCAGATTCTACAAACGTAATGTTTCCAAACTGTTCTATCAAAAGAAACGTTCAAGTCTGTGAGTTGAATGCACTCATCACACAGAAGTTTCTGAGAATGCTTCTGTCTAGTTTTTAGGTGAAGATATTTCCTTTTCCAGCATAGGCCTCAAAACGCTCCAAATATCCTCTTGCAGATTCTACAAAAAGAGAGTTTCAAAACTGTTCTATCAAAAGGAAGGTTCAACCCTGTGAGTTGAATGAACGCATCGTGAAGAACTTTCTGAGAATGCTTCTCTGTAGTTTTTAGGTGAAGATATTCCATATCCCAGCACAGGCCTCGAAGAGCTCCAAATAACCAGTTGCAGATTTTACCAAAAGAGTGTTTCAGAACTGCTCTTTCTACAGGTAAGTTCAAGTCTGTGAGTTGAATGCACTCGACACAAAGAAGTTTCTGAGAATGCTTCTGTTCAGTTTTTATGTGAAGATGTTTCCTTTTCCAGCATAGGCCACAAACGGCTCCAAATATCCACTTGCAGATTCTACAAGAAGAGTGTTTCCAAACTTCTCTATCAATTGGTAGGTTCAACTCTGTGAGTTGAATGAACTCATCACAAAGAAGTTTCTGAGAATCCTTCTCTCTAGTTTTTATGTGAAGATATTTCCTTTTCCAACATAGGCCTCAAGGTGCTCCGAATAAACACTTGCAGATTCTACAAACGTAATGTTTCCAAACTGTTCTATCAAAAGAAACGTTCAAGTCTGTGAGATGAATGCACTCATCACACAGAAGTTTCTGAGGATGCTTCTGTCTAGTTTTTAGGTGAAGATATTTCCTTTTCCAGCATAGGCCTCAAAACGCTCCAAATATCCTCTTGCAGATTCTACAAAAAGAGTGTTTCAAAACTGTTCTATCAAAAGGAAGGTTCAACTCTGTGAGTTGAATGAATGCATCGTGAAGAACTTTCTGAGAATGCTTCTCTGTAGTTTTTAGGTGAAGGTATTCCATATCCAGGCAAAGGCCTCGAAGTGCTCCAAATAACCATTGCAGATTTTACCAAAAGAGTGTTTGAAAACTGCTCTTTCTACAGGTAAGTTCATGTCTGTGAGTTGAATGCACTCAACACAAAGAAGTTTCTGAGAATGCTTCTGTTCAGTTTTTATGTGAAGATATTTCCTTTTCCAACATCGGCCTCAAACGGCTCCAAATATCCACTTGCAGATTCTACAAAAAGAGTGTTTCCAAACTTCTCTATCAATTGGTAGGTTCAACTCTGTGAGTTGAATGAACTCGTCGCAAAGAAGTTTCTGAGAATCCTTCTCTCTAGTTTTTATGTGAAGATATTTCCTTTTCCAACATAGGCCTCAAGGTGCTCCGAATAAACACTTGCAGATTCTACAAACGTAATGTTTCCAAACTGTTCTATCAAAAGAAACGTTCAAGTCTGTGAGTTGAATGCACTCATCACACAGAAGTTTCTGAGAATGCTTCTGTCTAGTTTTTAGGTGAAGATATTTCCTTTTCCAGCATAGGCCTCAAAACGCTCCAAATATCCTCTTGCAGATTCTACAAAAAGAGTGTTTCAAAACTGTTCTATCAAAAGGAAGGTTCAACCCTGTGAGTTGAATGAACGCATCGTGAAGAACTTTCTGAGAATGCTTCTCTGTAGTTTTTAGGTGAAGATATTCCATATCCCAGCACAGGCCTCGAAGAGCTCCAAATAACCAGTTGCAGATTTTACCAAAAGAGTGTTTCAGAACTGCTCTTTCTACAGGTAAGTTCAAGTCTGTGAGTTGAATGCACTCGACACAAAGAAGTTTCTGAGAATGCTTCTGTTCAGTTTTTATGTGAAGATATTTCCTTTTCCAGCATAGGCCACAAACGGCTCCAAATATCCACTTGCAGATTCTACAAGAAGAGTGTTTCCAAACTTCTCTATCAATTGGTAGGTTCAACTCTGTGAGTTGAATGAACTCATCACAAAGAAGTTTCTGAGAATCCTTCTCTCTAGTTTTTATGTGAAGATATTTCCTTTTCCAACATAGGCCTCAAGGTGCTCCGAATAAACACTTGCAGATTCTACAAACGTAATGTTTCCAAACTGTTCTATCAAAAGAAACGTTCAAGTCTGTGAGATGAATGCACTCATCACACAGAAGTTTCTGAGGATGCTTCTGTCTAGTTTTTAGGTGAAGATATTTCCTTTTCCAGCATAGGCCTCAAAACGCTCCAAATATCCTCTTGCAGATTCTACAAAAAGAGTGTTTCAAAACTGTTCTATCAAAAGGAAGGTTCAACTCTGTGAGTTGAATGAATGCATCGTGAAGAACTTTCTGAGAATGCTTCTCTGTAGTTTTTAGGTGAAGATATTCCATATCCAGGCAAAGGCCTCGAAGTGCTCCAAATAACCATTGCAGATTTTACCAAAAGAGTGTTTGAAAACTGCTCTTTCTACAGGTAAGTTCAAGTCTGTGAGTTGAATGCACTCAACACAAAGAAGTTTCTGAGAATGCTTCTGTTCAGTTTTTATGTGAAGATATTTCCTTTTCCAACATCGGCCAAAAACGGCTCCAAATATCCACTTGCAGATTCTACAAAAAGAGTGTTTCCAAACTTCTCTATCAATTGGTAGGTTCAACTCTGTGAGTTGAATGAACTCATCGCAAAGAAGTTTCTGAGAATCCTTCTCTCTAGTTTTTATGTGAAGATATTTCCTTTTCCAACATAGGCCTCAAGGTGCTCCGAATAAACACTTGCAGATTCTACAAACGTAATGTTTCCAAACTGTTCTATCAAAAGAAACGTTCAAGTCTGTGAGTTGAATGCACTCATCACACAGAAGTTTCTGAGAATGCTTCTGTCTAGTTTTTAGGTGAAGATATTTCCTTTTCCAGCATAGGCCTCAAAACGCTCCAAATATCCTCTTGCAGATTCTACAAAAAGAGTGTTTCAAAACTGTTCTATCAAAAGGAAGGTTCAACTCTGTGAGTTGAATGAATGCATCGTGAAGAACTTTCTGAGAATGCTTCTCTGTAGTTTTTAGGTGAGGATATTCCATATCCCAGCACAGGCCTCGAAGTGCTCCAAATAACCACTTGGAGATTTTACCAAAAGAGTGTTTCAAAACTGCTCTTTCTACAGGTAAGTTCAAGTCTGTGAGTTGAATGCACTCGACACAAAGAAGTTTCTGAGAATGCTTCTGTTCAGTTTTTATGTGAAGATATTTCCTTTTCCAGCATAGGCCTCAAACGGCTCCAAATATCCACTTGCAGAATCTACAAAAAGGGTGTTTCCAAACTTGTCTATCAATTGGTAGGTTCAACTCTGTGAGTTGAATGAACTCATCACAAAGAAGTTTCTGAGAATCCTTCTCTCTAGTTTTTATGTGAAGATATTTCCTTTTCCACATAGGCCTCAAGGTGCTCCGAATAAACACTTGCAGATTCTACAAACGTAATGTTTCCAAACTGTTCTATCAAAAGAAACGTTCATGTCTGTGAGTTGAATGCACTCATCCCACAGAAGTTTCTGAGAATGCTTCTGTCTAGTTTTTAGGTGAAGACATTTCCTTTTCCAGCATAGGCCTCAAAACGCTCCAAATATCCTCTTGCAGATTCTACAAAAGGAGGGTTTCAAAACTGTTCTATCAAAAGGAAGGTTCAACCCTGTGAGTTGAATGAATGCATCGTGAAGAACTTTCTGAGAATGCTTCTCTGTAGTTTTTAGGTGAAGATATTCCATATCCCAGCACAGGCCTCGAAGTGCTCCAAATAACCAGTTGCAGATTTTACCAAAAGAGTGTTTCAAAACTGCTCTTTCTACAGGTAAGTTCAAGTCTGTGAGTTGAATGCACTCGACACAAAGAAGTTTCTGAGAATGCTTCTGTTCAGTTTTTATGTGAAGATATTTCCTTTTCCAGCATAGGCCTCAAACGGCTCCAAATATCCACTTGCAGAATCTACAAAAAGAGTGTTTCCAAACTTCTCTATCAATTGGTAGGTTCAACTCTGTGAGTTGAATGAACTCATCACAAAGAAGTTTCTGAGAATCCTTCTCTCTAGTTTTTATGTGAAGATATTTCCTTTTCCAACATAGGCCTCAAGGTGCTCCGAATAAACACTTGCAGATTCTACAAACGTAATGTTTCAAAACTGTTCTATCAAAAGAAACGTTCATGTCTGTGAGTTGAATGCACTCATCACACAGAAGTTTCTGAGAATGCTTCTGTCTAGTTTTTAGGTGAAGATATTTCCTTTTCCAGCATAGGCCTCAAAACGCTCCAAATATCCTCTTGCAGATTCTACAAAAAGAGTGTTTCAAAACTGTTCTATCAAAAGGAAGGTTCAACTCTGTGAGTTGAATGAATGCATCGTGAAGAACTTTCTGAGAATGCTTCTCTGTAGTTTTTAGGTGAAGATATTCCATATCCCAGCACAGGCCTCGAAGTGCTCCAAATAACCACTTGCAGATTTTACCAAAAGAGTGTTTCAAAACTGCTCTTTCTACAGGTAAGTTCAAGTCTGTGAGTTGAATGCACTCAACACAAAGAAGTTTCTGAGAATGCTTCTGTTCAGTTTTTATGTGAAGATACTTCCTTTTCCAGCATAGGCCTCAAACGGCTCCAAATATCCACTTGCAGATTCTACAAAAAGAGTGTTTCCAAACTTCTCTATCAATTGGTAGGTTCAACTCTGTGAGTTGAATGAACTCATCACAAAGAAGTTTCTGAGAATCCTTCTCTCTAGTTTTTATGTGAAGATATTTCCTTTTCCTACATCGGCCTCAAGGTGCTCCGAATAAACACATGCAGATTCTACAAACGTAATGTTTCCAAACTGTTCTATCAAAAGAAACGTTCAAGTCTGTGAGTTGAATGCACTCATCACACAGAGGTTTCTGAGAACGCTTCTGTCTAGTTTTTAGGTGAAGATATTTCCTTTTCCAGCATAGGCCTCAAAACGCTCCAAATATCCTCTTGCAGATTCTACAAAAAGAGTGTTTCAAAACTGTTCTATCAAAAGGAAGGTTCAACACTGTGAGTTGAATGAATGCATCGTGAAGAACTTTCTGAGAATGCTTCTCTGTAGTTTTTAGGTGAAGATATTCATATCCCAGCACAGGCCTCGAAGTGCTCCAAATAACCACTTGCAGATTTTACCAAAAGAGTGTTTCAAAACTGCTCTTTCTACAGGTAAGTTCAAGTCTGTGAGTTGAATGCACTCGACACAAAGAAGTTTCTGAGAATGCTTCTGTTCAGTTTTTATGTGAAGATATTTCCTTTTCCAGCATAGGCCTCAAACGGCTCCAAATATCCACTTGCAGATTCTACAAAAAGAGTGTTTCCAAACTTCTCTATCAATTAGTAGGTTCAACTCTGTGAGTTGAATGAACTCATCACAAAGAAGTTTCTGAGAATCCTTCTCTCTAGTTTTTATGTGAAGATATTTCCTTTTCCAACATAGGCCTCAATGTGCTCCGAATAAACACTTGCAGATTCTACAAACGTAATGTTTCAAAACTGTTCTATCAAAAGAAACGTTCAAGTCTGTGAGTTGAATGCACTCATCACACAGAAGTTTCTGAGAATGCTTCTGTCTAGTTTTTAGGTGAAGATATTTCCTTTTCCAGCATAGACCTCAAAACGCTCCAAATATCCTCTTGCAGATTCTACAAAAAGAGTGTTTCAAAACTGTTCTATCAAAAGGAAGGTTCAACTCTGTGCGGTGAATGAATGCATCGTGAAGAACTTTCTGAGAATGCTTCTCTGTAGTTTTTAGGTGAAGATGTTCCATATCCCAGCACAGGCCTCGAAGTGCTCCAAATAACCACTTGCAGATTTTACCAAAAGAGTGTTTCAAAACTGCTCTTTCTACATGTAAGTTCAAGTCTGTGAGTTGAATGCACTCAACACAAAGAAGTTTCTGAGAATGCTTCTGTTCAGTTTTTATGTGAAGATATTTCCTTTTCCAGCATAGGCCTCAAACGGCTCCAAATATCCACTTGCAGATTCTACAAAAAGAGTGTTTCCAAACTTCTCTATCAATTGGTAGGTTCCACTCTGTGAGTTGAATGAACTCATCACAAAGAAGTTTCTGAGAATCCTTCTCTCTAGTTTTTATGTGAAGATAATTCCTTTTCCAACTTAGGCCTCAAGATGCTCCGAATAAACACTTGCAGATTCTACAAACGTAATGTTTCCAAACTGTTCTATCAAAAGAAACGTTCAAGCCTGTGAGTTGAATGCACTCATCACACAGAAGTTTCTGAGAATGCTTCTGTCTAGTTTTTAGGTGAAGATATTTCCTTTTCCAACATAGGCCTCAAATCGCTCCAAATATCCTCTTGCAGATTCTACAAAAAGAGTGTTTCAAAACTGTTCTATCAAAAGGAAGGTTGAACTCTGTGAGTTGAATGAATGCATCGTGAAGAACTTTCTGAGAATGCTTCTCTGTAGTTTTTAGGTGAAGATATTCCATATCCCAGCACAGGCCTCGAAGTGCTCCAAATAACCACTTGCAGATTTTACCAAAATAGTGTTTCAAAACTGCTCTTTCTACAGGTAAGTTCAAGTCTGTGAGTTGAATGCACTCAACACAAAGAAGTTTCTGAGAATGCTTCTGTTCAGTTTTATGTGAAGATATTTCCTTTTCCAGCATAGGCCTCAAACGGCTCCAAATATCCACTTGCAGATTCTACAAAAAGAGTGTTTCCAAACTTCTCTATCAATTGGTAGGTTCAACTCTGTGAGTTGAATGAACTCATCACAAAGAAGTTTCTGAGAATCCTTCTCTCTAGTTTTTATGTGAAGATATTTCCTTTTCCAACATATGCCTCAAGGTGCTCCGAATAAACACTTGCAGATTCTACAAACGTAATGTTTCAAAACTGTTCTATCAAAAGAAACGTTCAAGTCTGTGAGTTGAATGCACTCATCACACAGAAGTTTCTGAGAATGCTTCTGTCTAGTTTTTAGGTGAAGATATTTCCTTTTCCAGCATAGGCCTCAAAACGCTCCCAATATCCTCTTGCAGATTCTACAAAAAGAGTGTTTCAAAACTGTTCTATCAAAAGGAAGGTTCAACTCTGTGAGGTGAATGAATGCATCGTGAAGAACTTTCTGAGAATGCTTCTCTGTAGTTTTTAGGTGAAGATGTTCCATATCCCAGCACAGGCCTCAAAGTGCTCCAAATAACCAGTTGCAGATTTTACCAAAAGAGTGTTTCAAAACTGCTCTTTCTACAGGTAAGTTCAAGTCTGTGAGTTGAATGCACTCAACACAAAGAAGTTTCTGAGAATGCTTCTGTTCAGTTTTTATGTGAAGATATTTCCTTTTCCAGCATAGGCCTCAAACGGCTCCAAATATCCACTTGCAGATTCTACAAAAAGAGTGTTTCCAAACTTCTCTATCAATTGGTAGGTTCCACTCTGTGAGTTGAATGAACTCATCACAAAGAAGTTTCTGAGAATGCTTCTCTCTAGTTTTTATGTGAAGATAATTCCTTTTCCAACATAGGCCTCAAGGTGCTCCGAATAAACACTTGCAGATTCTACAAACGTAATGTTTCCAAACTGTTCTATCAAAAGAAACGTTCAAGTCTGTGAGTTGAATGCACTCATCACACAGAAGTTTCTGAGAATGCTTCTGTCTAGTTTTTAGGTGAAGATATTTCCTTTTCCAACATAGGCCTCAAATCGCTCCAAATATCCTCTTGCAGATTCTACAAAAAGAGTGTTTCAAAAGTGTTCTATCAAAAGGAAGGTTCAACTCTGTGAGGTGAATGAATGCATCGTGAAGAACTTTCTGAGAATGCTTCTCTGTAGTTTTTAGGTGAAGATATTCCATATCCCAGCACAGGCCTCGAAGTGCTCCAAATAACCACTTGCAGATTTTACCAAAAGAGTGTTTCAAAACTGCTCTTTCTACAGGTAAGTTCAAGTCTGTGAGTTGAATGCACTCAACACAAAGAAGTTTCTGAGAATGCTTCTGTTCAGTTTTTATGTGAAGATATTTCCTTTTCCAGCATAGGCCTCAAACGGCTCCAAATATCCACTTGCAGATTCTAGAAAAAGAGTGTTTCCAAACTTCTCTATCAATTGGTAGGTTCAACTCTGTGAGTTGAATGAACTCATCACAAAGAAGTTTCTGAGAGTCCTTCTCTCTCGTTTTTACGTGAAGATATTTCCTCTTCCAACATAGGCCTCAAGGTGCTCCGAATAAACACTTGCAGATTCTACAAACGTAATGTTTCCAAACTGTTCTATCAAAAGAAACGTTCAAGTCTGTGAGTTGAATGCACTCATCACACAGAAGTTTCTGAGAATGCTTCTGTCTAGTTTTTAGGTGAAGATATTTCCTTTTCCAACATAGGCCTCAAATCGCTCCAAATATCCTCTTGCAGATTCTACAAAAAGAGTGTTTCAAAACTGTTCTATCAAAAGGAAGGTTCAACTCTGTGAGTTGAATGAATGCATCGTGAAGAACTTTCTGAGAATGCTTCTCTGTAGTTTTTAGGTGAAGATATTCCATATCCCAGCACAGGCCTCGAAGTGCTCCAAATAACCACTTGCAGATTTTACCAAAAGAGTGTTTCAAAACTGCTCTTTCTACAGGTAAGTTCAAGTCTGTGAGTTGAATGCACTCAACACAAAGAAGTTTCTGAGAATGCTTCTGTTCAGTTTTATGTGAAGATATTTCCTTTTCCAGCATAGGCCTCAAACGGCTCCAAATATCAACTTGCAGATTCTACAAAAAGAGTGTTTCCAAACTTCTCTATCAATTGGTAGGTTCAACTCTGTGAGTTGAAAGAACTCATCGCAAAGAAGTTTCTGAGAATCCTTCTCTCTAGTTTTTATGTGAAGATATTTCCTTTTCCAACATAGGCCTCAAGGTGCTCCGAATAAACACTTGCAGATTCTACAAACGTAAAGTTCCAAAACTGTTCTATCAAAAGAAACGTTCAAGTCTGTGAGTTGAATGCACTCATCGCACAGAAGTTTCTAAGAATACTTCTGTCTAGTTTTTAGGTGAAGATATTTCCTTTTCCAGCATAGGGCTCAAAAAGCTCCAAATATCCTCTTGCAGATTCTACAAAAAGAGTGTTTCAAAACTGTTCTATCAAAAGGAAGGTTCAACTCTGTGAGTAGAATGAATGCATCGTGAAGAACTTTCTGAGAATGCTTCTCTGTAGTTATTAGGTGAAGATATTCCATATCCCAGCACAGGCCTCGAAGTGCTCCAAATAACCACTTGCAGATTTTACCAAAAGAGTGTTTCAAAACTGCTCTTTCTACAGGTAAGTTCAAGTCTGTGAGTTGAATGCACTCGACACAAAGAAGTTTCTGAGAATGCTTCTGTTCAGTTTTTATGTGAAGATATTTCCTTTTCCAGCACAGGCCACAAACGGCTCCAAATATCCACTTGCAGATTCTACAAGAAGAGTGTTTCCAAACTTCTCTATCAATTGGTAGGTTCAACTCTGTGAGTTGAATGAACTCATCACAAAGAAGTTTCTGAGAATCCTTCTCTCTAGTTTTTATGTGAAGATATTTCCTTTTCCAACATAGGCCTCAAGGTGCTCCGAATAAACACTTGCAGATTCTACAAACGTAATGTTTCCAAACTGTTCTATGAAAAGAAACGTTCAAGTCTGTGAGATGAATGCACTCATCACACAGAAGTTTCTGAGGATGCTTCTGTCTAGTTTTTAGGTGAACATATTTCCTTTTCCAGCATAGGCGTCAAAACGCTCCAAATATCCTCTTGCAGATTCTACAAAAAGAGTGTTTCAAAAATGTTCTATCAAAAGGAAGGTTCAACTCTGTGAGTTGAATGAATGCATCGTGAAGAACTTTCTGAGAATGCTTCTCTGTAGTTTTTAGGTGAAGATATTCCATATCCCAGCACAGGCCTCGAAGTGCTCCAAATAACCACTTGCAGAATTTACCAAAAGAGTGTTTCAAAACTACTCTTTCTACAGGTAAGTTCAAGTCGGTGAGTTGAATGCACTCGACACAAAGAAGTTTCTGAGAATGCTTCTGTTCAGTTTTTATGTGAAGATATTTCCTTTTCCAGCATAGGCCTCAAACGGCTCCAAATATCCACTTGCAGATTCTACAAAAAGAGTGTTTCCAAACTTCTCTATCAATTGGTAGGTTCAACTCTGTGAGTTGAATGAACTCATCACAAAGAAGTTTCTGAGAATCCTTCTCTCTAGTTTTTATGTGAAGATATTTCCTTTTCCAACATAGGCCTCAAGGTGCTCCGAATAAACACTTGCAGATTCTACAAACGTAATGTTTCCAAACTGTTCTATCAAAAGAAACGTTCAAGTCTGTGAGATGAATGCACTCATCACACAGAAGTTTCTGAGGATGCTTCTGTCTAGTTTTTAGGTGAAGATATTTCCTTTTCCAGCATAGGCCTCAAAACGCTCCAAATATCCTCTTGCAGATTCTACAAAAAGAGTGTTTCAAAACTGTTCTATCAAAAGGAAGGTTCAACACTGTCAGTTGAATGAATGCATCGTGAAGAACTTTCTGAGAATGCTTCTCTGTAGTTTTTAGGTGATGATATTCCATATCCCAGCACAGGCCTCGAAGTGCTCAAAATAACCATTGCAGATTTTACCAAAAGAGTGTTTCAAAACTGCTCTTTCTACAGGTAAGTTCAAGTCTGTGAGTTGAATGCACTCAACACAAAGAGGTTTCTGAGAATGCTTCTGTTCAGTTTTTATGTGAAGATATTTCCTTTTCCACCATAGGCCTCAAACGGCTCCAAATAATCACTTGCAGATTCTACAAAAAGAGTGTTTCCAAACTTCTCTATCAATTGGTAAGTTCAACTCTGTGAGTTGAATGAACTCAGCACAAAGAAGTTTCTGAGAATCCTTCTCTCTAGTTTTTATGTGAAGATATTTCCTTTTCCAACATAGGCCTCAAGGTGCTCCGAATAAACACTTGCAGATTCTACAAACGTAATGTTTCCAAACTGTTCTATCAAAAGAAACGTTCAAGTCTGTGAGTTGAATGCACTCATCACACAGAAGTTTCTGAGAATGCTTCTGTCTAGTTTTTAGGTGAAGATATTTCCTTTTCCAGCATAGGCCTCAAAACGCTCCAAATATCCTCTTGCAGATTCTACAAAAAGAGTGTTTCAAAACTGTTCTATCAAAAGGAAGGTTCAACCCTGTGAGTTGAATGAACGCATCGTGAAGAACTTTCTGAGAATGCTTCTCTGTAGTTTTTAGGTGAAGATATTCCATATCCCAGCACAGGCCTCGAAGAGCTCCAAATAACCAGTTGCAGATTTTACCAAAAGAGTGTTTCAGAACTGCTCTTTCTACAGGTAAGTTCAAGTCTGTGAGTTGAATGCACTCGACACAAAGAAGTTTCTGAGAATGCTTCTGTTCAGTTTTTATGTGAAGATATTTCCTTTTCCAGCATAGGCCACAAACGGCTCCAAATATCCACTTGCAGATTCTACAAGAAGAGTGTTTCCAAACTTCTCTATCAATTGGTAGGTTCAACTCTGTGAGTTGAATGAACTCATCACAAAGAAGTTTCTGAGAATCCTTCTCTCTAGTTTTTATGTGAAGATATTTCCTTTTCCAACATAGGCCTCAAGGTGCTCCGAATAAACACTTGCAGATTCTACAAACGTAATGTTTCCAAACTGTTCTATCAAAAGAAACGTTCAAGTCTGTGAGATGAATGCACTCATCACACAGAGGTTTCTGAGGATGCTTCTGTCTAGTTTTTAGGTGAAGATATTTCCTTTTCCAGCATAGGCCTCAAAACGCTCCAAATATCCTCTTGCAGATTCTACAAAAAGAGTGTTTCAAAACTGTTCTATCAAAAGGAAGGTTCAACTCTGTGAGTTGAATGAATGCATCGTGAAGAACTTTCTGAGAATGCTTCTCTGTAGTTTTTAGGTGAAGGTATTCCATATCCAGGCAAAGGCCTCGAAGTGCTCCAAATAACCATTGCAGATTTTACCAAAAGAGTGTTTGAAAACTGCTCTTTCTACAGGTAAGTTCATGTCTGTGAGTTGAATGCACTCAACACAGAGAAGTTTCTGAGAATGCTTCTGTTCAGTTTTTATGTGAAGATATTTCCTTTTCCAACATCGGCCTCAAACGGCTCCAAATATCCACTTGCAGATTCTACAAAAAGAGTGTTTCCAAACTTCTCTATCAATTGGTAGGTTCAACTCTGTGAGTTGAATGAACTCGTCGCAAAGAAGTTTCTGAGAATCCTTCTCTCTAGTTTTTATGTGAAGATATTTCCTTTTCCAACATAGGCCTCAAGGTGCTCCGAATAAACACTTGCAGATTCTACAAACGTAATGTTTCCAAACTGTTCTATCAAAAGAAACGTTCAAGTCTGTGAGTTGAATGCACTCATCACACAGAAGTTTCTGAGAATGCTTCTGTCTAGTTTTTAGGTGAAGATATTTCCTTTTCCAGCATAGGCCTCAAAACGCTCCAAATATCCTCTTGCAGATTCTACAAAAAGAGTGTTTCAAAACTGTTCTATCAAAAGGAAGGTTCAACCCTGTGAGTTGAATGAACGCATCGTGAAGAACTTTCTGAGAATGCTTCTCTGTAGTTTTTAGGTGAAGATATTCCATATCCCAGCACAGGCCTCGAAGAGCTCCAAATAACCAGTTGCAGATTTTACCAAAAGAGTGTTTCAGAACTGCTCTTTCTACAGGTAAGTTCAAGTCTGTGAGTTGAATGCACTCGACACAAAGAAGTTTCTGAGAATGCTTCTGTTCAGTTTTTATGTGAAGATATTTCCTTTTCCAGCATAGGCCTCAAACGGCTCCAAATATCCACTTGCAGAATCTACAAAAAGGGTGTTTCCAAACTTCTCTATCAATTGGTAGGTTCAACTCTGTGAGTTGAATGAACTCATCACAAAGAAGTTTCTGAGAATCCTTCTCTCTAGTTTTTATGTGAAGATATTTCCTTTTCCACATAGGCCTCAAGGTGCTCCGAATAAACACTTGCAGATTCTACAAACGTAATGTTTCCAAACTGTTCTATCAAAAGAAACGTTCATGTCTGTGAGTTGAATGCACTCATCACACAGAAGTTTCTGAGAATGCTTCTGTCTAGTTTTTAGGTGAAGACATTTCCTTTTCCAGCATAGGCCTCAAAACGCTCCAAATATCCTCTTGCAGATTCTACAAAAAGAGGGTTTCAAAACTGTTCTATCAAAAGGAAGGTTCAACCCTGTGAGTTGAATGAATGCATCGTGAAGAACTTTCTGAGAATGCTTCTCTGTAGTTTTTAGGTGAAGATATTCCATATCCCAGCACAGGCCTCGAAGTGCTCCAAATAACCAGTTGCAGATTTTACCAAAAGAGTGTTTCAAAACTGCTCTTTCTACAGGTAAGTTCAAGTCTGTGAGTTGAATGCACTCGACACAAAGAAGTTTCTGAGAATGCTTCTGTTCAGTTTTTATGTGAAGATATTTCCTTTTCCAGCATAGGCCTCAAACGGCTCCAAATATCCACTTGCAGAATCTACAAAAAGAGTGTTTCCAAACTTCTCTATCAATTGGTAGGTTCAACTCTGTGAGTTGAATGAACTCATCACAAAGAAGTTTCTGAGAATCCTTCTCTCTAGTTTTTATGTGAAGATATTTCCTTTTCCAACATAGGCCTCAAGGTGCTCCGAATAAACACTTGCAGATTCTACAAACGTAATGTTTCAAAACTGTTCTATCAAAAGAAACGTTCATGTCTGTGAGTTGAATGCACTCATCACACAGAAGTTTCTGAGAATGCTTCTGTCTAGTTTTTAGGTGAAGATATTTCCTTTTCCAGCATAGGCCTCAAAACGCTCCAAATATCCTCTTGCAGATTCTACAAAAAGAGTGTTTCAAAACTGTTCTATCAAAAGGAAGGTTCAACTCTGTGAGTTGAATGAATGCATCGTGAAGAACTTTCTGAGAATGCTTCTCTGTAGTTTTTAGGTGAAGATATTCCATATCCCAGCACAGGCCTCGAAGTGCTCCAAATAACCACTTGCAGATTTTACCAAAAGAGTGTTTCAAAACTGCTCTTTCTACAGGTAAGTTCAAGTCTGTGAGTTGAATGCACTCAACACAAAGAAGTTTCTGAGAATGCTTCTGTTCAGTTTTTATGTGAAGATACTTCCTTTTCCAGCATAGGCCTCAAACGGCTCCAAATATCCACTTGCAGATTCTACAAAAAGAGTGTTTCCAAACTTCTCTATCAATTGGTAGGTTCAACTCTGTGAGTTGAATGAACTCATCACAAAGAAGTTTCTGAGAATCCTTCTCTCTAGTTTTTATGTGAAGATATTTCCTTTTCCTACATCGGCCTCAAGGTGCTCCGAATAAACACATGCAGATTCTACAAACGTAATGTTTCCAAACTGTTCTATCAAAAGAAACGTTCAAGTCTGTGAGTTGAATGCACTCATCACACAGAGGTTTCTGAGAATGCTTCTGTCTAGTTTTTAGGTGAAGATATTTCCTTTTCCAGCATAGGCCTCAAAACGCTCCAAATATCCTCTTGCAGATTCTACAAAAAGAGTGTTTCAAAACTGTTCTATCAAAAGGAAGGTTCAACACTGTGAGTTGAATGAATGCATCGTGAAGAACTTTCTGAGAATGCTTCTCTGTAGTTTTTAGGTGAAGATATTCATATCCCAGCACAGGCCTCGAAGTGCTCCAAATAACCACTTGCAGATTTTACCAAAAGAGTGTTTCAAAACTGCTCTTTCTACAGGTAAGTTCAAGTCTGTGAGTTGAATGCACTCGACACAAAGAAGTTTCTGAGAATGCTTCTGTTCAGTTTTTATGTGAAGATATTTCCTTTTCCAGCATAGGCCTCAAACGGCTCCAAATATCCACTTGCAGATTCTACAAAAAGAGTGTTTCCAAACTTCTCTATCAATTAGTAGGTTCAACTCTGTGAGTTGAATGAACTCATCACAAAGAAGTTTCTGAGAATCCTTCTCTCTAGTTTTTATGTGAAGATATTTCCTTTTCCAACATAGGCCTCAATGTGCTCCGAATAAACACTTGCAGATTCTACAAACGTAATGTTTCAAAACTGTTCTATCAAAAGAAACGTTCAAGTCTGTGAGTTGAATGCACTCATCACACAGAAGTTTCTGAGAATGCTTCTGTCTAGTTTTTAGGTGAAGATATTTCCTTTTCCAGCATAGGCCTCAAAACGCTCCAAATATCCTCTTGCAGATTCTACAAAAAGAGTGTTTCAAAACTGTTCTATCAAAAGGAAGGTTCAACTCTGTGAGGTGAATGAATGCATCGTGAAGAACTTTCTGAGAATGCTTCTCTGTAGTTTTTAGGTGAAGATGTTCCATATCCCAGCACAGGCCTCGAAGTGCTCCAAATAACCACTTGCAGATTTTACCAAAAGAGTGTTTCAAAACTGCTCTTTCTACATGTAAGTTCAAGTCTGTGAGTTGAATGCACTCAACACAAAGAAGTTTCTGAGAATGCTTCTGTTCAGTTTTTATGTGAAGATATTTCCTTTTCCAGCATAGGCCTCAAACGGCTCCAAATATCCACTTGCAGATTCTACAAAAAGAGTGTTTCCAAACTTCTCTATCAATTGGTAGGTTCCACTCTGTGAGTTGAATGAACTCATCACAAAGAAGTTTCTGAGAATCCTTCTCTCTAGTTTTTATGTGAAGATAATTCCTTTTCCAACTTAGGCCTCAAGATGCTCCGAATAAACACTTGCAGATTCTACAAACGTAATGTTTACAAACTGTTCTATCAAAAGAAACGTTCAAGCCTGTGAGTTGAATGCCCTCATCACACAGAAGTTTCTGAGAATGCTTCTGTCTAGTTTTTAGGTGAAGATATTTCCTTTTCCAACATAGGCCTCAAATTGCTCCAAATATCCTCTTGCAGATTCTACAAAAAGAGTGTTTCAAAACTGTTCTATCAAAAGGAAGGTTCAACTCTGTGAGTTGAATGAATGCATCGTGAAGAACTTTCTGAGAATGCTTCTCTGTAGTTTTTAGGTGAAGATATTCCATATCCCAGCACAGGCCTCGAAGTGCTCCAAATAACGACTTACAGATTTTACCAAAATAGTGTTTCAAAACTGCTCTTTCTACAGGTAAGTTCAAGTCAGTGAGTTGAATGCACTCAACACAAAGAAGTTTCTGAGAATGCTTCTGTTCAGTTTTATGTGAAGATATTTCCTTTTCCAGCATAGGCCTCAAACGGCTCCAAATATCCACTTGCAGATTCTACAAAAAGAGTGTTTCCAAACTTCTCTATCAATTGGTAGGTTCAACTCTGTGAGTTGAATGAACTCATCACAAAGAAGTTTCTGAGAATCCTTCTCTCTTGTTTTTATGTGAAGATATTTCCTTTTCCAACATAGGCCTCAAGGTGCTCCGAATAAACACTTGCAGATTCTACAAACGTAATGTTTCAAAACTGTTCTATCAAAAGAAACGTTCATGTCTGTGAGTTGAATGCACTCATCACACAGAAGTTTCTGAGAATGCTTCTGTCTAGTTTTTAGGTGAAGATATTTCCTTTTCCAGCATAGGCCTCAAAACGCTCCAAATATCCTCTTGCAGATTCTACAAAAAGAGTGTTTCAAAACTGTTCTATCAAAAGGAAGGTTCAACTCTGTGAGTTGAATGAATGCATCGTGAAGAACTTTCTGAGAATGCTTCTCTGTAGTTTTTAGGTGAAGATATTCCATATCCCAGCACAGGCCTCGAAGTGCTCCAAATAACCACTTGCAGATTTTACCAAAAGAGTGTTTCAAAACTGCTCTTTCTACAGGTAAGTTCAAGTCTGTGAGTTGAATGCACTCAACACAAAGAAGTTTCTGAGAATGCTTCTGTTCAGTTTTTATGTGAAGATACTTCCTTTTCCAGCATAGGCCTCAAACGGCTCCAAATATCCACTTGCAGATTCTACAAAAAGAGTGTTTCCAAACTTCTCTATCAATTGGTAGGTTCAACTCTGTGAGTTGAATGAACTCATCACAAAGAAGTTTCTGAGAATCCTTCTCTCTAGTTTTTATGTGAAGATATTTCCTTTTCCTACATCGGCCTCAAGGTGCTCCGAATAAACACATGCAGATTCTACAAACGTAATGTTTCCAAACTGTTCTATCAAAAGAAACGTTCAAGTCTGTGAGTTGAATGCACTCATCACACAGAGGTTTCTGAGAATGCTTCTGTCTAGTTTTTAGGTGAAGATATTTCCTTTTCCAGCATAGGCCTCAAAACGCTCCAAATATCCTCTTGCAGATTCTACAAAAAGAGTGTTTCAAAACTGTTCTATCAAAAGGAAGGTTCAACACTGTGAGTTGAATGAATGCATCGTGAAGAACTTTCTGAGAATGCTTCTCTGTAGTTTTTAGGTGAAGATATTCATATCCCAGCACAGGCCTCGAAGTGCTCCAAATAACCACTTGCAGATTTTACCAAAAGAGTGTTTCAAAACTGCTCTTTCTACAGGTAAGTTCAAGTCTGTGAGTTGAATGCACTCGACACAAAGAAGTTTCTGAGAATGCTTCTGTTCAGTTTTTATGTGAAGATATTTCCTTTTCCAGCATAGGCCTCAAACGGCTCCAAATATCCACTTGCAGATTCTACAAAAAGAGTGTTTCCAAACTTCTCTATCAATTAGTAGGTTCAACTCTGTGAGTTGAATGAACTCATCACAAAGAAGTTTCTGAGAATCCTTCTCTCTAGTTTTTATGTGAAGATATTTCCTTTTCCAACATAGGCCTCAATGTGCTCCGAATAAACACTTGCAGATTCTACAAACGTAATGTTTCAAAACTGTTCTATCAAAAGAAACGTTCAAGTCTGTGAGTTGAATGCACTCATCACACAGAAGTTTCTGAGAATGCTTCTGTCTAGTTTTTAGGTGAAGATATTTCCTTTTCCAGCATAGGCCTCAAAACGCTCCAAATATCCTCTTGCAGATTCTACAAAAAGAGTGTTTCAAAACTGTTCTATCAAAAGGAAGGTTCAACTCTGTGAGGTGAATGAATGCATCGTGAAGAACTTTCTGAGAATGCTTCTCTGTAGTTTTTAGGTGAAGATGTTCCATATCCCAGCACAGGCCTCGAAGTGCTCCAAATAACCACTTGCAGATTTTACCAAAAGAGTGTTTCAAAACTGCTCTTTCTACATGTAAGTTCAAGTCTGTGAGTTGAATGCACTCAACACAAAGAAGTTTCTGAGAATGCTTCTGTTCAGTTTTTATGTGAAGATATTTCCTTTTCCAGCATAGGCCTCAAACGGCTCCAAATATCCACTTGCAGATTCTACAAAAAGAGTGTTTCCAAACTTCTCTATCAATTGGTAGGTTCCACTCTGTGAGTTGAATGAACTCATCACAAAGAAGTTTCTGAGAATCCTTCTCTCTAGTTTTTATGTGAAGATAATTCCTTTTCCAACTTAGGCCTCAAGATGCTCCGAATAAACACTTGCAGATTCTACAAACGTAATGTTTACAAACTGTTCTATCAAAAGAAACGTTCAAGCCTGTGAGTTGAATGCCCTCATCACACAGAAGTTTCTGAGAATGCTTCTGTCTAGTTTTTAGGTGAAGATATTTCCTTTTCCAACATAGGCCTCAAATTGCTCCAAATATCCTCTTGCAGATTCTACAAAAAGAGTGTTTCAAAACTGTTCTATCAAAAGGAAGGTTCAACTCTGTGAGTTGAATGAATGCATCGTGAAGAACTTTCTGAGAATGCTTCTCTGTAGTTTTTAGGTGAAGATATTCCATATCCCAGCACAGGCCTCGAAGTGCTCCAAATAACGACTTACAGATTTTACCAAAATAGTGTTTCAAAACTGCTCTTTCTACAGGTAAGTTCAAGTCAGTGAGTTGAATGCACTCAACACAAAGAAGTTTCTGAGAATGCTTCTGTTCAGTTTTATGTGAAGATATTTCCTTTTCCAGCATAGGCCTCAAACGGCTCCAAATATCCACTTGCAGATTCTACAAAAAGAGTGTTTCCAAACTTCTCTATCAATTGGTAGGTTCAACTCTGTGAGTTGAATGAACTCATCACAAAGAAGTTTCTGAGAATCCTTCTCTCTTGTTTTTATGTGAAGATATTTCCTTTTCCAACATAGGCCTCAAGGTGCTCCGAATAAACACTTGCAGATTCTACAAACGTAATGTTTCAAAACTGTTCTATCAAAAGAAACGTTCAAGTCTGTGAGTTGAATGCACTCATCACACAGAAGTTTCTGAGAATGCTTCTGTCTAGTTTTTAGGTGAAGATATTTCCTTTTCCAGCATAGGCCTCAAAACGCTCCAAATATCCTCTTGCAGATTCTACAAAAAGAGTGTTTCAAAACTGTTCTATCAAAAGGAAGGTTCAACCCTGTGAGTTGAATGAATGCATCGTGAAGAACTTTCTGAGAATGCTTCTCTGTAGTTTTTAGGTGAAGATATTCCATATCCCAGCACAGGCCTCGAAGTGCTCCAAATAACCAGTTGCAGATTTTACCAAAAGAGTGTTTCAAAACTGCTCTTTCTACAGGTAAGTTCAAGTCTGTGAGTTGAATGCACTCGACACAAAGAAGTTTCTGAGAATGCTTCTGTTCAGTTTTTATGTGAAGATATTTCCTTTTCCAGCATAGGCCTCAAACGGCTCCAAATATCCACTTGCAGAATCTACAAAAAGAGTGTTTCCAAACTTCTCTATCAATTGGTGGGTTCAACTCGGTGAGTTGAATGAACTCATCACAAAGAAGTTTCTGAGAATCCTTCTCTCTTGTTTTTATGTGAAGATATTTCCTTTTCCAACATAGGCCTCAAGGTGCTCCGAATAAACACTTGCAGATTCTACAAACGTAATGTTTCAAAACTGTTCTAACAAAAGAAACGTTCATGTCTGTGAGTTGAATGCACTCATCACACAGAAGTTTCTGAGAATGCTTCTGTCTAGTTTTTAGGTGAAGATATTTCCTTTTCCAGCATAGGCCTCAAAACGCTCCAAATATCCTCTTGAAGATTCTACAAAAAGAGTGTTTCAAAACTGTTCTATCAAAAGGAAGGTTCAACTCTGTGAGTTGAATGAATGCATCGTGAAGAACTTTCTGAGAATGCTTCTCTGTAGTTTTTAGGTGAAGATATTCCATATCCCAGCACAGGACTCGAAGTGCTCCAAATAACCACTTGCAGATTTTACCAAAAGAGTGTTTCAAAACTGCTCTTTCTACAGGTAAGTTCAAGTCTGTGAGTTGAATGCACTCAACAAAAAGAAGTTTCTGAGAATGCTTCTGTTCAGTTTTTATGTGAAGATACTTCCTTTTCCAGCATAGGCCTCAAACGGCTCCAAATATCCACTTGCAGATTTTACCAAAAGAGTGTTTCAAAACTGCTCTTTCTACAGGTAAGTTCAAGTCTGTGAGTTGAATGCACTCAACACAAAGAAGTTTCTGAGAATGCTTCTGTTCAGTTTTTATGTGAAGATATTTCCTTTTCCAGCATAGGCCTCAAACGGCTCCAAATATCCACTTGCAGATTCTACAAAAAGAGTGTTTCCAAACTTCTCTATCAATTGGTAGGTTCCACTCTGTGAGTTGAATGAACTCATCACAAAGAAGTTTCTGAGAATGCTTCTCTCTAGTTTTTATGTGAAGATAATTCCTTTTCCAACATAGGCCTCAAGGTGCTCCGAATAAACATTTGCAGATTCTACAAACGTAATGTTTACAAACTGTTCTATCAAAAGAAACGTTCAAGCCTGTGAGTTGAATGCACTCATCACACAGAAGTTTCTGAGAATGCTTCTGTCTAGTTTTTAGGTGAAGATATTTCCTTTTCCAACATAGGCCTCAAATCGCTCCAAATATCCTCTTGCAGATTCTACAAAAAGAGTGTTTCAAAACTGTTCTATCAAAAGGAAGGTTCAACTCTGTGAGTTGAATGAATGCATCGTGAAGAACTTTCTGAGAATGCTTCTCTGTAGTTTTTAGGTGAAGATATTCCATATCCCAGCACAGGCCTCGAAGTGCTCCAAATAACCACTTGCAGATTTTACCAAAATAGTGTTTCAAAACTGCTCTTTCTACAGGTAAGTTCAAGTCAGTGAGTTGAATGCACTCAACACAAAGAAGTTTCTGAGAATGCTTCTGTTCAGTTTTATGTGAAGATATTTCCTTTTCCAGCATAGGCCTCAAACGGCTCCAAATATCCACTTGCAGATTCTACAAAAAGAGTGTTTCCAAACTTCTCTATCAATTGGTAGGTTCAACTCTGTGAGTTGAATGAACTCATCACAAAGAAGTTTCCGAGAATCCTTCTCTCTTGTTTTTATGTGAAGATATTTCCTTTTCCAACAGAGGCCTCAAGGTGCTCCGAATAAACACTTGCAGATTCTACAAACGTAATGTTTCAAAACTGTTCTATCAAAAGAAACGTTCAAGTCTGTGAGTTGAATGCACTCATCACACAGAAGTTTCTGAGAATGCTTCTGTCTAGTTTTTAGGTGAAGATATTTCCTTTTCCAGCATAGGCCTCAAAACGCTCCAAATATCCTCTTGCAGATTCTACAAAAAGAGTGTTTCAAAACTCTTCTATCAAAAGGAAGGTTCAACCCTGTGAGTTGAATGAATGCATCGTGAAGAACTTTCTGAGAATGCTTCTCTGTAGTTTTTAGGTGAAGATATTCCATATCCCAGCACAGGCCTCGAAGTGCTCCAAATAACCAGTTGCAGATTTTACCAAAAGAGTGTTTCAAAACTGCTCTTTCTACAGGTAAGTTCAAGTCTGTGAGTTGAATGCACTCGACACAAAGAAGTTTCTGAGAATTCTTCTGTTCAGTTTTTATGTGAAGATATTTCCTTTTCCAGCATAGGCCTCAAACGGCTCCAAATATCCACTTGCAGAATCTACAAAAAGAGTGTTTCCAAACTTCTCTATCAATTGGTGGGTTCAACTCGGTGAGTTGAATGAACTCATCACAAAGAAGTTTCTGAGAATCCTTCTCTCTTGTTTTTATGTGAAGATATTTCCTTTTCCAACATAGGCCTCAAGGTGCTCCGAATAAACACTTGCAGATTCTACAGACGTAATGTTTCAAAACTGTTCTATCAAAAGAAACGTTCATGTCTGTGAGTTGAATGCACTCATCACACAGAAGTTTCTGAGAATGCTTCTGTCTAGTTTTTAGGTGAAGATATTTCCTTTTCCAGCATAGGCCTCAAAACGCTCCAAATATCCTCTTGAAGATTCTACAAAAAGAGTGTTTCAAAACTGTTCTATCAAAAGGAAGGTTCAACTCTGTGAGTTGAATGAATGCATCGTGAAGAACTTTCTGAGAATGCTTCTCTGTAGTTTTTAGGTGAAGATATTCCATATCCCAGCACAGGACTCGAAGTGCTCCAAATAACCACTTGCAGATTTTACCAAAAGAGTGTTTCAAAACTGCTCTTTCTACAGGTAAGTTCAAGTCTGTGAGTTGAATGCACTCAACACAAAGAAGTTTCTGAGAATGCTTCTGTTCAGTTTTTATGTGAAGATACTTCCTTTTCCAGCATAGGCCTCAAACGGCTCCAAATATCCACTTGCAGATTTTACCAAAAGAGTGTTTCAAAACTGCTCTTTCTACAGGTAAGTTCAAGTCTGTGAGTTGAATGCACTCAACACAAAGAAGTTTCTGAGAATGCTTCTGTTCAGTTTTTATGTGAAGATATTTCCTTTTCCAGCATAGGCCTCAAACGGCTCCAAATATCCACTTGCAGATTCTACAAAAAGAGTGTTTCCAAACTTCTCTATCAATTGGTAGGTTCCACTCTGTGAGTTGAATGAACTCATCACAAAGAAGTTTCTGAGAATGCTTCTCTCTAGTTTTTATGTGAAGATAATTCCTTTTCCAACATAGGCCTCAAGGTGCTCCGAATAAACACTTGCAGATTCTACAAACGTAATGTTTCCAAACTGTTCTATCAAAAGAAAC
The DNA here is from genome assembly GCF_028885625.2 of Pongo pygmaeus. Classification (NCBI taxonomy): domain Eukaryota; kingdom Metazoa; phylum Chordata; class Mammalia; order Primates; family Hominidae; genus Pongo; species Pongo pygmaeus. The sequence goes on along the minus strand of NC_072387.2, from coordinate 23,100,635 downwards.
GTTCAAGTCTGTGAGTTGAATGCACTCATCACACAGAAGTTTCTGAGAATGCTTCTGTCTAGTTTTTAGGTGAAGATATTTCCTTTTCCAACATAGGCCTCAAATCGCTCCAAATATCCTCTTGCAGATTCTACAAAAAGAGTGTTTCAAAAGTGTTCTATCAAAAGGAAGGTTCAACTCTGTGAGTTGAATGAATGCATCGTGAAGAACTTTCTGAGAATGCTTCTCTGTAGTTTTTAGGTGAAGATATTCCATATCCCAGCACAGGCCTCGAAGTGCTCCAAATAACCACTTGCAGATTTTACCAAAAGAGTGTTTCAAAACTGCTCTTTCTACAGGTAAGTTCAAGTCTGTGAGTTGAATGCACTCAACACAAAGAAGTTTCTGAGAATGCTTCTGTTCAGTTTTTATGTGAAGATATTTCCTTTTCCAGCATAGGCCTCAAACGGCTCCAAATATCCACTTGCAGATTCTAGAAAAAGAGTGTTTCCAAACTTCTCTATCAATTGGTAGGTTCAACTCTGTGAGTTGAATGAACTCTTCACAAAGAAGTTTCTGAGAGTCCTTCTCTCTCGTTTTTACGTGAAGATATTTCCTTTTCCAACATAGGCCTCAAGGTGCTCCGAATAAACACTTGCAGATTCTACAAACGTAATGTTTCCAAACTGTTCTATCAAAAGAAACGTTCAAGTCTGTGAGTTGAATGCACTCATCACACAGAAGTTTCTGAGAATGCTTCTGTCTAGTTTTTAGGTGAAGATATTTCCTTTTCCAACATAGGCCTCAAATCGCTCCAAATATCCTCTTGCAGATTCTACAAAAAGAGTGTTTCAAAACTGTTCTATCAAAAGGAAGGTTCAACTCTGTGAGTTGAATGAATGCATCGTGAAGAACTTTCTGAGAATGCTTCTCTGTAGTTTTTAGGTGAAGATATTCCATATCCCAGCACAGGCCTCGAAGTGCTCCAAATAACCACTTGCAGATTTTACCAAAAGAGTGTTTCAAAACTGCTCTTTCTACAGGTAAGTTCAAGTCTGTGAGTTGAATGCACTCAACACAAAGAAGTTTCTGAGAATGCTTCTGTTCAGTTTTATGTGAAGATATTTCCTTTTCCAGCATAGGCCTCAAACGGCTCCAAATATCCACTTGCAGATTCTACAAAAAGAGTGTTTCCAAACTTCTCTATCAATTGGTAGGTTCAACTCTGTGAGTTGAAAGAACTCATCGCAAAGAAGTTTCTGAGAATCCTTCTCTCTAGTTTTTATGTGAAGATATTTCCTTTTCCAACATAGGCCTCAAGGTGCTCCGAATAAACACTTGCAGATTCTACAAACGTAAAGTTCCAAAACTGTTCTATCAAAAGAAACGTTCAAGTCTGTGAGTTGAATGCACTCATCGCACAGAAGTTTCTAAGAATACTTCTGTCTAGTTTTTAGGTGAAGATATTTCCTTTTCCAGCATAGGGCTCAAAAAGCTCCAAATATCCTCTTGCAGATTCTACAAAAAGAGTGTTTCAAAACTGTTCTATCAAAAGGAAGGTTCAACTCTGTGAGTAGAATGAATGCATCGTGAAGAACTTTCTGAGAATGCTTCTCTGTAGTTTTTAGGTGAAGATATTCCATATCCCAGCACAGGCCTCGAAGTGCTCCAAATAACCACTTGCAGATTTTACCAAAAGAGTGTTTCAAAACTGCTCTTTCTACAGGTAAGTTCAAGTCTGTGAGTTGAATGCACTCGACACAAAGAAGTTTCTGAGAATGCTTCTGTTCAGTTTTTATGTGAAGATATTTCCTTTTCCAGCACAGGCCACAAACGGCTCCAAATATCCACTTGCAGATTCTACAAGAAGAGTGTTTCCAAACTTCTCTATCAATTGGTAGGTTCAACTCTGTGAGTTGAATGAACTCATCACAAAGAAGTTTCTGAGAATCCTTCTCTCTAGTTTTTATGTGAAGATATTTCCTTTTCCAACATAGGCCTCAAGGTGCTCCGAATAAACACTTGCAGATTCTACAAACGTAATGTTTCCAAACTGTTCTATGAAAAGAAACGTTCAAGTCTGTGAGATGAATGCACTCATCACACAGAAGTTTCTGAGGATGCTTCTGTCTAGTTTTTAGGTGAACATATTTCCTTTTCCAGCATAGGCGTCAAAACGCTCCAAATATCCTCTTGCAGATTCTACAAAAAGAGTGTTTCAAAAATGTTCTATCAAAAGGAAAGTTCAACTCTGTGAGTTGAATGAATGCATCGTGAAGAACTTTCTGAGAATGCTTCTCTGTAGTTTTTAGGTGAAGATATTCCATATCCCAGCACAGGCCTCGAAGTGCTCCAAATAACCACTTGCAGAATTTACCAAAAGAGTGTTTCAAAACTACTCTTTCTACAGGTAAGTTCAAGTCGGTGAGTTGAATGCACTCGACACAAAGAAGTTTCTGAGAATGCTTCTGTTCAGTTTTTATGTGAAGATATTTCCTTTTCCAGCATAGGCCTCAAACGGCTCCAAATATCCACTTGCAGATTCTACAAAAAGAGTGTTTCCAAACTTCTCTATCAATTGGTAGGTTCAACTCTGTGAGTTGAATGAACTCATCACAAAGAAGTTTCTGAGAATCCTTCTCTCTAGTTTTTATGTGAAGATATTTCCTTTTCCAACATAGGCCTCAAGGTGCTCCGAATAAACACTTGCAGATTCTACAAACGTAATGTTTCCAAACTGTTCTATCAAAAGAAACGTTCAAGTCTGTGAGATGAATGCACTCATCACACAGAAGTTTCTGAGGATGCTTCTGTCTAGTTTTTAGGTGAAGATATTTCCTTTTCCAGCATAGGCCTCAAAACGCTCCAAATATCCTCTTGCAGATTCTACAAAAAGAGTGTTTCAAAACTGTTCTATCAAAAGGAAGGTTCAACACTGTCAGTTGAATGAATGCATCGTGAAGAACTTTCTGAGAATGCTTCTCTGTAGTTTTTAGGTGATGATATTCCATATCCCAGCACAGGCCTCGAAGTGCTCCAAATAACCATTGCAGATTTTACCAAAAGAGTGTTTCAAAACTGCTCTTTCTACAGGTAAGTTCAAGTCTGTGAGTTGAATGCACTCAACACAAAGAGGTTTCTGAGAATGCTTCTGTTCAGTTTTTATGTGAAGATATTTCCTTTTCCACCATAGGCCTCAAACGGCTCCAAATAATCACTTGCAGATTCTACAAAAAGAGTGTTTCCAAACTTCTCTATCAATTGGTAAGTTCAACTCTGTGAGTTGAATGAACTCATCACAAAGAAGTTTCTGAGAATCCTTCTCTCTAGTTTTTATGTGAAGATATTTCCTTTTCCAACATAGGCCTCAAGGTGCTCCGAATAAACACTTGCAGATTCTACAAACGTAATGTTTCCAAACTGTTCTATCAAAAGAAACGTTCAAGTCTGTGAGTTGAATGCACTCATCACACAGAAGTTTCTGAGAATGCTTCTGTCTAGTTTTTAGGTGAAGATATTTCCTTTTCCAGCATAGGCCTCAAAACGCTCCAAATATCCTCTTGCAGATTCTACAAAAAGAGTGTTTCAAAACTCTTCTATCAAAAGGAAGGTTCAACCCTGTGAGTTGAATGAACGCATCGTGAAGAACTTTCTGAGAATGCTTCTCTGTAGTTTTTAGTTGAAGATATTCCATATCCCAGCACAGGCCTCGAAGAGCTCCAAATAACCAGTTGCAGATTTTACCAAAAGAGTGTTTCAGAACTGCTCTTTCTACAGGTAAGTTCAAGTCTGTGAGTTGAATGCACTCGACACAAAGAAGTTTCTGAGAATGCTTCTGTTCAGTTTTTATGTGAAGATGTTTCCTTTTCCAGCATAGGCCACAAACGGCTCCAAATATCCACTTGCAGATTCTACAAGAAGAGTGTTTCCAAACTTCTCTATCAATTGGTAGGTTCAACTCTGTGAGTTGAATGAACTCATCACAAAGAAGTTTCTGAGAATCCTTCTCTCTAGTTTTTATGTGAAGATATTTCCTTTTCCAACATAGGCCTCAAGGTGCTCCGAATAAACACTTGCAGATTCTACAAACGTAATGTTTCCAAACTGTTCTATCAAAAGAAACGTTCAAGTCTGTGAGATGAATGCACTCATCACACAGAAGTTTCTGAGGATGCTTCTGTCTAGTTTTTAGGTGAAGATATTTCCTTTTCCAGCATAGGCCTCAAAACGCTCCAAATATCCTCTTGCAGATTCTACAAAAAGAGTGTTTCAAAACTGTTCTATCAAAAGGAAGGTTCAACTCTGTGAGTTGAATGAATGCATCGTGAAGAACTTTCTGAGAATGCTTCTCTGTAGTTTTTAGGTGAAGGTATTCCATATCCAGGCAAAGGCCTCGAAGTGCTCCAAATAACCATTGCAGATTTTACCAAAAGAGTGTTTCAAAACTGCTCTTTCTACAGGTAAGTTCAAGTCTGTGAGTTGAATGCACTCAACACAAAGAAGTTTCTGAGAATGCTTCTGTTCAGTTTTTATGTGAAGATACTTCCTTTTCCAGCATAGGCCTCAAACGGCTCCAAATATCCACTTGCAGATTCTACAAAAAGAGTGTTTCCAAACTTCTCTATCAATTGGTAGGTTCAACTCTGTGAGTTGAATGAACTCATCACAAAGAAGTTTCTGAGAATCCTTCTCTCTAGTTTTTATGTGAAGATATTTCCTTTTCCTACATCGGCCTCAAGGTGCTCCGAATAAACACATGCAGATTCTACAAACGTAATGTTTCCAAACTGTTCTATCAAAAGAAACGTTCAAGTCTGTGAGTTGAATGCACTCATCACACAGAGGTTTCTGAGAATGCTTCTGTCTAGTTTTTAGGTGAAGATATTTCCTTTTCCAGCATAGGCCTCAAAACGCTCCAAATATCCTCTTGCAGATTCTACAAAAAGAGTGTTTCAAAACTGTTCTATCAAAAGGAAGGTTCAACACTGTGAGTTGAATGAATGCATCGTGAAGAACTTTCTGAGAATGCTTCTCTGTAGTTTTTAGGTGAAGATATTCATATCCCAGCACAGGCCTCGAAGTGCTCCAAATAACCACTTGCAGATTTTACCAAAAGAGTGTTTCAAAACTGCTCTTTCTACAGGTAAGTTCAAGTCTGTGAGTTGAATGCACTCGACACAAAGAAGTTTCTGAGAATGCTTCTGTTCAGTTTTTATGTGAAGATATTTCCTTTTCCAGCATAGGCCTCAAACGGCTCCAAATATCCACTTGCAGATTCTACAAAAAGAGTGTTTCCAAACTTCTCTATCAATTAGTAGGTTCAACTCTGTGAGTTGAATGAACTCATCACAAAGAAGTTTCTGAGAATCCTTCTCTCTAGTTTTTATGTGAAGATATTTCCTTTTCCAACATAGGCCTCAATGTGCTCCGAATAAACACTTGCAGATTCTACAAACGTAATGTTTCAAAACTGTTCTATCAAAAGAAACGTTCAAGTCTGTGAGTTGAATGCACTCATCACACAGAAGTTTCTGAGAATGCTTCTGTCTAGTTTTTAGGTGAAGATATTTCCTTTTCCAGCATAGGCCTCAAAACGCTCCAAATATCCTCTTGCAGATTCTACAAAAAGAGTGTTTCAAAACTGTTCTATCAAAAGGAAGGTTCAACTCTGTGAGGTGAATGAATGCATCGTGAAGAACTTTCTGAGAATGCTTCTCTGTAGTTTTTAGGTGAAGATGTTCCATATCCCAGCACAGGCCTCGAAGTGCTCCAAATAACCACTTGCAGATTTTACCAAAAGAGTGTTTCAAAACTGCTCTTTCTACATGTAAGTTCAAGTCTGTGAGTTGAATGCACTCAACACAAAGAAGTTTCTGAGAATGCTTCTGTTCAGTTTTTATGTGAAGATATTTCCTTTTCCAGCATAGGCCTCAAACGGCTCCAAATATCCACTTGCAGATTCTACAAAAAGAGTGTTTCCAAACTTCTCTATCAATTGGTAGGTTCCACTCTGTGAGTTGAATGAACTCATCACAAAGAAGTTTCTGAGAATCCTTCTCTCTAGTTTTTATGTGAAGATAATTCCTTTTCCAACTTAGGCCTCAAGATGCTCCGAATAAACACTTGCAGATTCTACAAACGTAATGTTTACAAACTGTTCTATCAAAAGAAACGTTCAAGCCTGTGAGTTGAATGCACTCATCACACAGAAGTTTCTGAGAATGCTTCTGTCTAGTTTTTAGGTGAAGATATTTCCTTTTCCAACATAGGCCTCAAATCGCTCCAAATATCCTCTTGCAGATTCTACAAAAAGAGTGTTTCAAAACTGTTCTATCAAAAGGAAGGTTCAACTCTGTGAGTTGAATGAATGCATCGTGAAGAACTTTCTGAGAATGCTTCTCTGTAGTATTTAGGTGAAGATATTCCATATCCCAGCACAGGCCTCGAAGTGCTCCAAATAACCACTTGCAGATTTTACCAAAATAGTGTTTCAAAACTGCTCTTTCTACAGGTAAGTTCAAGTCAGTGAGTTGAATGCACTCAACACAAAGAAGTTTCTGAGAATGCTTCTGTTCAGTTTTATGTGAAGATATTTCCTTTTCCAGCATAGGCCTCAAACGGCTCCAAATATCCACTTGCAGATTCTACAAAAAGAGTGTTTCCAAACTTCTCTATCAATTGGTAGGTTCAACTCTGTGAGTTGAATGAACTCATCACAAAGAAGTTTCTGAGAATCCTTCTCTCTTGTTTTTATGTGAAGATATTTCCTTTTCCAACATAGGCCTCAAGGTGCTCCGAATAAACACTTGCAGATTCTACAAACGTAAAGTTTCAAAACTGTTCTATCAAAAGAAACGTTCAAGACTGTGAGTTGAATGCACTCATCGCACAGAAGTTTCTAAGAATACTTCTGTCTAGTTTTTAGGTGAAGATATTTCCTTTTCCAGCATAGGGCTCAAAAAGCTCTAAATATCCTCTTGCAGATTCTACAAAAAGAGTGTTTCAAAACTGTTCTATCAAAAGGAAGGTTCAACTCTGTGAGTAGAATGAATGCATCGTGAAGAACTTTCTGAGAATGCTTCTCTGTAGTTTTTAGGTGAAGATATTCCATATCCCAGCACAGGCCTCGAAGTGCTCCAAATAACCACTTGCAGATTTTACCAAAAGAGTGTTTCAAAACTGCTCTTTCTACAGGTAAGTTCAAGTCTGTGAGTTGAATGCACTCGACACAAAGAAGTTTCTGAGAATGCTTCTGTTCAGTTTTTATGTGAAGATATTTCCTTTTCCAGCATAGGCCACAAACGGCTCCAAATATCCACTTGCAGATTCTACAAGAAGAGTGTTTCCAAACTTCTCTATCAATTGGTAGGTTCAACTCTGTGAGTTGAATGAACTCATCACAAAGAAGTTTCTGAGAATCCTTCTCTCTAGTTTTTATGTGAAGATATTTCCTTTTCCAACATAGGCCTCAAGGTGCTCCGAATAAACACTTGCAGATTCTACAAACGTAATGTTTCCAAACTGTTCTATCAAAAGAAACGTTCAAGTCTGTGAGTTGAATGCACTCATCACACAGATGTTTCTGAGGATGCTTCTGTCTAGTTTTTAGGTGAACATATTTCCTTTTCCAGCATAGGCCTCAAAACGCTCCAAATATCCTCTTGCAGATTCTACAAAAAGAGTGTTTCAAAACTGTTCTATCAAAAGGAAGGTTCAACCCTGTGAGTTGAATGAATGCATCGTGAAGAACTTTCTGAGAATGGTTCTCTGTAGTTTTTAGGTGAAGATATTCCATATCCCAGCACAGGCCTCGAAGTGCTCCAAATAACCAGTTGCAGATTTTACCAAAAGAGTGTTTCAAAACTGCTCTTTCTACAGGTAAGTTCAAGTCTGTGAGTTGAATGCACTCAACACAAAGAAGTTTCTGAGAATGCTTCTGTTCAGTTTTTATGTGAAGATACTTCCTTTTCCAGCATAGGCCTCAAACGACTCCAAATATCCACTTGCAGATTCTACAAAAAGAGTGTTTCCAAACTTCTCTATCAATTGGTAGGTTCAACTCTGTGAGTTGAATGAACTCATCACAAAGAAGTTTCTGAGAATCCTTCTCTCTAGTTTTTATGTGAAGATATTTCCTTTTCCTACATAGGCCTCAAGGTGCTCCGAATAAACACTTGCAGATTCTACAAACGTAATGTTTCAAAACTGTTCTATCAAAAGAAACGTTCAAGTCTGTGAGTTGAATGCACTCATCACACAGAAGTTTCTGAGAATGCTTCTGTCTAGTTTTTAGGTGAAGATATTTCCTTTTCCAGCATAGGCCTCAAAACGCTCCCAATATCCTCTTGCAGATTCTACAAAAAGAGTGTTTCAAAACTGTTCTATCAAAAGGAAGGTTCAACTCTGTGAGGTGAATGAATGCATCGTGAAGAACTTTCTGAGAATGCTTCTCTGTAGTTTTTAGGTGAAGATGTTCCATATCCCAGCACAGGCCTCAAAGTGCTCCAAATAACCACTTGCAGATTTTACCAAAAGAGTGTTTCAAAACTGCTCTTTCTACAGGTAAGTTCAAGTCTGTGAGTTGAATGCACTCAACACAAAGAAGTTTCTGAGAATGCTTCTGTTCAGTTTTTATGTGAAGATATTTCCTTTTCCAGCATAGGCCTCAAACGGCTCCAAATATCCACTTGCAGATTCTACAAAAAGAGTGTTTCCAAACTTCTCTATCAATTGGTAGGTTCCACTCTGTGAGTTGAATGAACTCATCACAAAGAAGTTTCTGAGAATCCTTCTCTCTAGTTTTTATGTGAAGATAATTCCTTTTCCTACATCGGCCTCAAGGTGCTCCGAATAAACACTTGCAGATTCTACAAACGTAATGTTTCCAAACTGTTCTATCAAAAGAAACGTTCAAGTCTGTGAGTTGAATGCACTCATCACACAGAAGTTTCTGAGAATGCTTCTGTCTAGTTTTTAGGTGAAGATATTTCCTTTTCCAACATAGGCCTCAAATCGCTCCAAATATCCTCTTGCAGATTCTACAAAAAGAGTGTTTCAAAAGTGTTCTATCAAAAGGAAGGTTCAACTCTGTGAGTTGAATGAATGCATCGTGAAGAACTTTCTGAGAATGCTTCTCTGTAGTTTTTAGGTGAAGATATTCCATATCCCAGCACAGGCCTCGAAGTGCTCCAAATAACCACTTGCAGATTTTACCAAAAGAGTGTTTCAAAACTGCTCTTTCTACAGGTAAGTTCAAGTCTGTGAGTTGAATGCACTCAACACAAAGATGTTTCTGAGAATGCTTCTGTTCAGTTTTTATGTGAAGATATTTCCTTTTCCAGCATAGGCCTCAAACGGCTCCAAATATCCACTTGCAGATTCTAGAAAAAGAGTGTTTCCAAACTTCTCTATCAATTGGTAGGTTCAACTCTGTGAGTTGAATGAACTCATCACAAAGAAGTTTCTGAGAGTCCTTCTCTCTCGTTTTTACGTGAAGATATTTCCTTTTCCAACATAGGCCTCAAGGTGCTCCGAATAAACACTTGCAGATTCTACAAACGTAATGTTTCCAAACTGTTCTATCTAAAGAAACGTTCAAGTCTGTGAGTTGAATGCACTCATCACACAGAAGTTTCTGAGAATGCTTCTGTCTAGTTTTTAGGTGAAGATATTTCCTTTTCCAACATAGGCCTCAAATCGCTCCAAATATCCTCTTGCAGATTCTACAAAAAGAGTGTTTCAAAACTGTTCTATCAAAAGGAAGGTTCAACTCTGTGAGTTGAATGAATGCATCGTGAAGAACTTTCTGAGAATGCTTCTCTGTAGTTTTTAGGTGAAGATATTCCATATCCCAGCACAGGCCTCGAAGTGCTCCAAATAACCACTTGCAGATTTTACCAAAAGAGTGTTTCAAAACTGCTCTTTCTACAGGTAAGTTCAAGTCTGTGAGTTGAATGCACTCAACACAAAGAAGTTTCTGAGAATGCTTCTGTTCAGTTTTATGTGAAGATACTTCTTTTTCCAGCATAGGCCTCAAACGGCTCCAAATATCCACTTGCAGATTCTACAAAAAGAGTGTTTCCAAACTTCTCTATCAATTGGTAGGTTCAACTCTGTGAGTTGAAAGAACTCATCGCAAAGAAGTTTCTGAGAATCCTTCTCTCTTGTTTTTATGTGAAGATATTTCCTTTTCCAACATAGGCCTCAAGGTGCTCCGAATAAACACTTGCAGATTCTACAAACGTAAAGTTTCAAAACTGTTCTATCAAAAGAAACGTTCAAGTCTGTGAGTTGAATGCACTCATCGCACAGAAGTTTCTAAGAATACTTCTGTCTAGTTTTCAGGTGAAGATATTTCCTTTTCCAGCATAGGGCTCAAAAAGCTCCAAATATCCTCTTGCAGATTCTACAAAAAGAGTGTTTCAAAACTGTTCTATCAAAAGGAAGGTTCAACTCTGTGAGTAGAATGAATGCATCGTGAAGAACTTTCTGAGAATGCTTCTCTGTAGTTTTTAGGTGAAGATATTCCATATCCCAGCACAGGCCTCGAAGTGCTCCAAATAACCACTTGCAGATTTTACCAAAAGAGTGTTTCAAAACTGCTCTTTCTACAGGTAAGTTCAAGTCTGTGAGTTGAATGCACTCGACACAAAGAAGTTTCTGAGAATGCTTCTGTTCAGTTTTTATGTGAAGATATTTCCTTTTCCAGCACAGGCCACAAACGGCTCCAAATATCCACTTGCAGATTCTACAAGAAGAGTGTTTCCAAACTTCTCTATCAATTGGTAGGTTCAACTCTGTGAGTTGAATGAACTCATCACAAAGAAGTTTCTGAGAATCCTTCTCTCTAGTTTTTATGTGAAGATATTTCCTTTTCCAACATAGGCCTCAAGGTGCTCCGAATAAACACTTGCAGATTCTACAAACGTAATGTTTCCAAACTGTTCTATGAAAAGAAACGTTCAAGTCTGTGAGATGAATGCACTCATCACACAGAAGTTTCTGAGGATGCTTCTGTCTAGTTTTTAGGTGAACATATTTCCTTTTCCAGCATAGGCGTCAAAACGCTCCAAATATCCTCTTGCAGATTCTACAAAAAGAGTGTTTCAAAAATGTTCTATCAAAAGGAAGGTTCAACTCTGTGAGTTGAATGAATGCATCGTGAAGAACTTTCTGAGAATGCTTCTCTGTAGTTTTTAGGTGAAGATATTCCATATCCCAGCACAGGCCTCGAAGTGCTCCAAATAACCACTTGCAGATTTTACCAAAAGAGTGTTTCAAAACTACTCTTTCTACAGGTAAGTTCAAGTCGGTGAGTTGAATGCACTCGACACAAAGAAGTTTCTGAGAATGCTTCTGTTCAGTTTTTATGTGAAGATATTTCCTTTTCCAGCATAGGCCTCAAACGGCTCCAAATATCCACTTGCAGATTCTACAAAAAGAGTGTTTCCAAACTTCTCTATCAATTGGTAGGTTCAACTCTGTGAGTTGAATGAACTCATCACAAAGAAGTTTCTGAGAATCCTTCTCTCTAGTTTTTATGTGAAGATATTTCCTTTTCCAACATAGGCCTCAAGGTGCTCCGAATAAACACTTGCAGATTCTACAAACGTAATGTTTCCAAACTGTTCTATCAAAAGAAACGTTCAAGTCTGTGAGATGAATGCACTCATCACACAGAAGTTTCTGAGGATGCTTCTGTCTAGTTTTTAGGTGAAGATATTTCCTTTTCCAGCATAGGCCTCAAAACGCTCCAAATATCCTCTTGCAGATTCTACAAAAAGAGTGTTTCAAAACTGTTCTATCAAAAGGAAGGTTCAACACTGTCAGTTGAATGAATGCATCGTGAAGAACTTTCTGAGAATGCTTCTCTGTAGTTTTTAGGTGATGATATTCCATATCCCAGCACAGGCCTCGAAGTGCTCCAAATAACCATTGCAGATTTTACCAAAAGAGTGTTTCAAAACTGCTCTTTCTACAGGTAAGTTCAAGTCTGTGAGTTGAATGCACTCAACACAAAGAGGTTTCTGAGAATGCTTCTGTTCAGTTTTTATGTGAAGATATTTCCTTTTCCACCATAGGCCTCAAACGGCTCCAAATAATCACTTGCAGATTCTACAAAAAGAGTGTTTCCAAACTTCTCTATCAATTGGTAAGTTCAACTCTGTGAGTTGAATGAACTCATCACAAAGAAGTTTCTGAGAATCCTTCTCTCTAGTTTTTATGTGAAGATATTTCCTTTTCCAACATAGGCCTCAAGGTGCTCCGAATAAACACTTGCAGATTCTACAAACGTAATGTTTCCAAACTGTTCTATCAAAAGAAACGTTCAAGTCTGTGAGTTGAATGCACTCATCACACAGAAGTTTCTGAGAATGCTTCTGTCTAGTTTTTAGGTGAAGATATTTCCTTTTCCAGCATAGGCCTCAAAACGCTCCAAATATCCTCTTGCAGATTCTACAAAAAGAGTGTTTCAAAACTGTTCTATCAAAAGGAAGGTTCAACCCTGTGAGTTGAATGAACGCATCGTGAAGAACTTTCTGAGAATGCTTCTCTGTAGTTTTTAGGTGAAGATATTCCATATCCCAGCACAGGCCTCGAAGAGCTCCAAATAACCAGTTGCAGATTTTACCAAAAGAGTGTTTCAGAACTGCTCTTTCTACAGGTAAGTTCAAGTCTGTGAGTTGAATGCACTCGACACAAAGAAGTTTCTGAGAATGCTTCTGTTCAGTTTTTATGTGAAGATGTTTCCTTTTCCAGCATAGGCCACAAACGGCTCCAAATATCCACTTGCAGATTCTACAAGAAGAGTGTTTCCAAACTTCTCTATCAATTGGTAGGTTCAACTCTGTGAGTTGAATGAACTCATCACAAAGAAGTTTCTGAGAATCCTTCTCTCTAGTTTTTATGTGAAGATATTTCCTTTTCCAACATAGGCCTCAAGGTGCTCCGAATAAACACTTGCAGATTCTACAAACGTAATGTTTCCAAACTGTTCTATCAAAAGAAACGTTCAAGTCTGTGAGATGAATGCACTCATCACACAGAAGTTTCTGAGGATGCTTCTGTCTAGTTTTTAGGTGAAGATATTTCCTTTTCCAGCATAGGCCTCAAAACGCTCCAAATATCCTCTTGCAGATTCTACAAAAAGAGTGTTTCAAAACTGTTCTATCAAAAGGAAGGTTCAACTCTGTGAGTTGAATGAATGCATCGTGAAGAACTTTCTGAGAATGCTTCTCTGTAGTTTTTAGGTGAAGGTATTCCATATCCAGGCAAAGGCCTCGAAGTGCTCCAAATAACCATTGCAGATTTTACCAAAAGAGTGTTTGAAAACTGCTCTTTCTACAGGTAAGTTCATGTCTGTGAGTTGAATGCACTCAACACAAAGAAGTTTCTGAGAATGCTTCTGTTCAGTTTTTATGTGAAGATATTTCCTTTTCCAACATCGGCCTCAAACGGCTCCAAATATCCACTTGCAGATTCTACAAAAAGAGTGTTTCCAAACTTCTCTATCAATTGGTAGGTTCAACTCTGTGAGTTGAATGAACTCGTCGCAAAGAAGTTTCTGAGAATCCTTCTCTCTAGTTTTTATGTGAAGATATTTCCTTTTCCAACATAGGCCTCAAGGTGCTCCGAATAAACACTTGCAGATTCTACAAACGTAATGTTTCCAAACTGTTCTATCAAAAGAAACGTCCAAGTCTGTGAGTTGAATGCACTCATCACACAGAAGTTTCTGAGAATGCTTCTGTCTAGTTTTTAGGTGAAGATATTTCCTTTTCCAGCATAGGCCTCAAAACGCTCCAAATATCCTCTTGCAGATTCTACAAAAAGAGTGTTTCAAAACTGTTCTATCAAAAGGAAGGTTCAACCCTGTGAGTTGAATGAACGCATCGTGAAGAACTTTCTGAGAATGCTTCTCTGTAGTTTTTAGGTGAAGATATTCCATATCCCAGCACAGGCCTCGAAGAGCTCCAAATAACCAGTTGCAGATTTTACCAAAAGAGTGTTTCAGAACTGCTCTTTCTACAGGTAAGTTCAAGTCTGTGAGTTGAATGCACTCGACACAAAGAAGTTTCTGAGAATGCTTCTGTTCAGTTTTTATGTGAAGATATTTCCTTTTCCAGCATAGGCCACAAACGGCTCCAAATATCCACTTGCAGATTCTACAAGAAGAGTGTTTCCAAACTTCTCTATCAATTGGTAGGTTCAACTCTGTGAGTTGAATGAACTCATCACAAAGAAGTTTCTGAGAATCCTTCTCTCTAGTTTTTATGTGAAGATATTTCCTTTTCCAACATAGGCCTCAAGGTGCTCCGAATAAACACTTGCAGATTCTACAAACGTAATGTTTCCAAACTGTTCTATCAAAAGGAACGTTCAAGTCTGTGAGATGAATGCACTCATCACACAGAAGTTTCTGAGGATGCTTCTGTCTAGTTTTTAGGTGAAGATATTTCGTTTTCCAGCATAGGCCTCAAAACGCTCCAAATATCCTCTTGCAGATTCTACAAAAAGAGTGTTTCAAAACTGTTCTATCAAAAGGAAGGTTCAACTCTGTGAGTTGAATGAATGCATCGTGAAGAACTTTCTGAGAATGCTTCTCTGTAGTTTTTAGGTGAAGATATTCCATATCCAGGCAAAGGCCTCGAAGTGCTCCAAATAACCATTGCAGATTTTACCAAAAGAGTGTTTGAAAACTGCTCTTTCTGCAGGTAAGTTCAAGTCTGTGAGTTGAATGCACTCAACACAAAGAAGTTTCTGAGAATGCTTCTGTTCAGTTTTTATGTGAAGATATTTCCTTTTCCAACATCGGCCAAAAACGGCTCCAAATATCCACTTGCAGATTCTACAAAAAGAGTGTTTCCAAACTTCTCTATCAATTGGTAGGTTCAACTCTGTGAGTTGAATGAACTCATCGCAAAGAAGTTTCTGAGAATCCTTCTCTCTAGTTTTTATGTGAAGATATTTCCTTTTCCAACATAGGCCTCAAGGTGCTCCGAATAAACACTTGCAGATTCTACAAACGTAATGTTTCCAAACTGTTCTATCAAAAGAAACGTTCAAGTCTGTGAGTTGAATGCACTCATCACACAGAAGTTTCTGAGAATGCTTCTGTCTAGTTTTTAGGTGAAGATATTTCCTTTTCCAGCATAGGCCTCAAAACGCTCCAAATATCCTCTTGCAGATTCTACAAAAAGAGTGTTTCAAAACTGTTCTATCAAAAGGAAGATTCAACTCTGTGCGGTGAATGAATGCATCGTGAAGAACTTTCTGAGAATGCTTCTCTGTAGTTTTTAGGTGAAGATGTTCCATATCCCAGCACAGGCCTCGAAGTGCTCCAAATAACCACTTGCAGATTTTACCAAAAGAGTGTTTCAAAACTGCTCTTTCTACATGTAAGTTCAAGTCTGTGAGTTGAATGCACTCAACACAAAGAAGTTTCTGAGAATGCTTCTGTTCAGTTTTTATGTGAAGATATTTCCTTTTCCAGCATAGGCCTCAAACGGCTCCAAATATCCACTTGCAGATTCTACAAAAAGAGTGTTTCCAAACTTCTCTATCAATTGGTAGGTTCCACTCTGTGAGTTGAATGAACTCATCACAAAGAAGTTTCTGAGAATCCTTCTCTCTAGTTTTTATGTGAAGATAATTCCTTTTCCAACTTAGGCCTCAAGATGCTCCGAATAAACACTTGCAGATTCTACAAACGTAATGTTTCCAAACTGTTCTATCAAAAGAAACGTTCAAGCCTGTGAGTTGAATGCACTCATCACACAGAAGTTTCTGAGAATGCTTCTGTCTAGTTTTTAGGTGAAGATATTTCCTTTTCCAACATAGGCCTCAAATCGCTCCAAATATCCTCTTGCAGATTCTACAAAAAGAGTGTTTCAAAACTGTTCTATCAAAAGGAAGGTTGAACTCTGTGAGTTGAATGAATGCATCGTGAAGAACTTTCTGAGAATGCTTCTCTGTAGTTTTTAGGTGAAGATATTCCATATCCCAGCACAGGCCTCGAAGTGCTCCAAATAACCACTTGCAGATTTTACCAAAATAGTGTTTCAAAACTGCTCTTTCTACAGGTAAGTTCAAGTCTGTGAGTTGAATGCACTCAACACAAAGAAGTTTCTGAGAATGCTTCTGTTCAGTTTTATGTGAAGATATTTCCTTTTCCAGCATAGGCCTCAAACGGCTCCAAATATCCACTTGCAGATTCTACAAAAAGAGTGTTTCCAAACTTCTCTATCAATTGGTAGGTTCAACTCTGTGAGTTGAATGAACTCATCACAAAGAAGTTTCTGAGAATCCTTCTCTCTAGTTTTTATGTGAAGATATTTCCTTTTCCAACATATGCCTCAAGGTGCTCCGAATAAACACTTGCAGATTCTACAAACGTAATGTTTCAAAACTGTTCTATCAAAAGAAACGTTCAAGTCTGTGAGTTGAATGCACTCATCACACAGAAGTTTCTGAGAATGTTTCTGTCTAGTTTTTAGGTGAAGATATTTCCTTTTCCAACATAGGCCTCAAATCGCTCCAAATATCCTCTTGCAGATTCTACAAAAAGAGTGTTTCAAAAGTGTTCTATCAAAAGGAAGGTTCAACTCTGTGAGTTGAATGAATGCATCGTGAAGAACTTTCTGAGAATGCTTCTCTGTAGTTTTTAGGTGAAGATATTCCATATCCCAGCACAGGCCTCGAAGTGCTCCAAATAACCACTTGCAGATTTTACCAAAAGAGTGTTTCAAAACTGCTCTTTCTACAGGTAAGTTCAAGTCTGTGAGTTGAATGCACTCAACACAAAGAAGTTTCTGAGAATGCTTCTGTTCAGTTTTTATGTGAAGATATTTCCTTTTCCAGCATAGGCCTCAAACGGCTCCAAATATCCACTTGCAGATTCTAGAAAAAGAGTGTTTCCAAACTTCTCTATCAATTGGTAGGTTCAACTCTGTGAGTTGAATGAACTCATCACAAAGAAGTTTCTGAGAGTCCTTCTCTCTCGTTTTTACGTGAAGATATTTCCTTTTCCAACATAGGCCTCAAGGTGCTCCGAATAAACACTTGCAGATTCTACAAACGTAATGTTTCCAAACTGTTCTATCAAAAGAAACGTTCAAGTCTGTGAGTTGAATGCACTCATCACACAGAAGTTTCTGAGAATGCTTCTGTCTAGTTTTTAGGTGAAGATATTTCCTTTTCCAACATAGGCCTCAAATCGCTCCAAATATCCTCTTGCAGATTCTACAAAAAGAGTGTTTCAAAACTGTTCTATCAAAAGGAAGGTTCAACTCTGTGAGTTGAATGAATGCATCGTGAAGAACTTTCTGAGAATGCTTCTCTGTAGTTTTTAGGTGAAGATATTCCATATCCCAGCACAGGCCTCGAAGTGCTCCAAATAACCAGTTGCAGATTTTACCAAAAGAGTGTTTCAAAACTGCTCTTTCTACAGGTAAGTTCAAGTCTGTGAGTTGAATGCACTCAACACAAAGAAGTTTCTGAGAATGCTTCTGTTCAGTTTTATGTGAAGATATTTCCTTTTCCAGCATAGGCCTCAAACGGCTCCAAATATCAACTTGCAGATTCTACAAAAAGAGTGTTTCCAAACTTCTCTATCAATTGGTAGGTTCAACTCTGTGAGTTGAAAGAACTCATCGCAAAGAAGTTTCTGAGAATCCTTCTCTCTAGTTTTTATGTGAAGATATTTCCTTTTCCAACATAGGCCTCAAGGTGCTCCGAATAAACACTTGCAGATTCTACAAACGTAAAGTTCCAAAACTGTTCTATCAAAAGAAACGTTCAAGTCTGTGAGTTGAATGCACTCATCGCACAGAAGTTTCTAAGAATACTTCTGTCTAGTTTTTAGGTGAAGATATTTCCTTTTCCAGCATAGGGCTCAAAAAGCTCCAAATATCCTCTTGCAGATTCTACAAAAAGAGTGTTTCAAAACTGTTCTATCAAAAGGAAGGTTCAACTCTGTGAGTAGAATGAATGCATCGTGAAGAACTTTCTGAGAATGCTTCTCTGTAGTTTTTAGGTGAAGATATTCCATATCCCAGCACAGGCCTCGAAGTGCTCCAAATAACCACTTGCAGATTTTACCAAAAGAGTGTTTCAAAACTGCTCTTTCTACAGGTAAGTTCAAGTCTGTGAGTTGAATGCACTCGACACAAAGAAGTTTCTGAGAATGCTTCTGTTCAGTTTTTATGTGAAGATATTTCCTTTTCCAGCACAGGCCACAAACGGCTCCAAATATCCACTTGCAGATTCTACAAGAAGAGTGTTTCCAAACTTCTCTATCAATTGGTAGGTTCAACTCTGTGAGTTGAATGAACTCATCACAAAGAAGTTTCTGAGAATCCTTCTCTCTAGTTTTTATGTGAAGATATTTCCTTTTCCAACATAGGCCTCAAGGTGCTCCGAATAAACACTTGCAGATTCTACAAACGTAATGTTTCCAAACTGTTCTATGAAAAGAAACGTTCAAGTCTGTGAGATGAATGCACTCATCACACAGAAGTTTCTGAGGATGCTTCTGTCTAGTTTTTAGGTGAACATATTTCCTTTTCCAGCATAGGCGTCAAAACGCTCCAAATATCCTCTTGCAGATTCTACAAAAAGAGTGTTTCAAAACTGTTCTATCAAAAGGAAGGTTCAACTCTGTGAGTTGAATGAATGCATCGTGAAGAACTTTCTGAGAATGCTTCTCTGTAGTTTTTAGGTGAAGATATTCCATATCCCAGCACAGGCCTCGAAGTGCTCCAAATAACCACTTGCAGATTTTACCAAAATAGTGTTTCAAAACTGCTCTTTCTACAGGTAAGTTCAAGTCAGTGAGTTGAATGCACTCATCACAAAGAAGTTTCTGAGAATGCTTCTGTTCAGTTTTATGTGAAGATATTTCCTTTTCCAGCACAGGCCTCAAACGGCTCCAAATATCCACTTGCAGATTCTACAAAAAGAGTGTTTCCAAACTTCTCTATCAATTGGTAGGTTCAACTCTGTGAGTTGAATGAACTCATCACAAAGAAGTTTCTGAGAATCCTTCTCTCTTGTTTTTATGTAAAGATATTTCCTTTTCCAACATAGGCCTCAAGGTGCTCCGAATAAACACTTGCAGATTCTACAAACGTAAAGTTTCAAAACTGTTCTATCAAAAGAAACGTTCAAGTCTGTGAGTTGAATGCACTCATCGCACAGAAGTTTCTAAGAATACTTCTGTCTAGTTTTTAGGTGAAGATATTTCCTTTTCCAGCATAGGGCTCAAAAAGCTCTAAATATCCTCTTGCAGATTCTACAAAAAGAGTGTTTCAAAACTGTTCTATCAAAAGGAAGGTTCAACTCTGTGAGTAGAATGAATGCATCGTGAAGAACTTTCTGAGAATGCTTCTCTGTAGTTTTTAGGTGAAGATATTCCATATCCCAGCACAGGCCTCGAAGTGCTCCAAATAACCACTTGCAGATTTTACCAAAAGAGTGTTTCAAAACTGCTCTTTCTGCAGGTAAGTTCAAGTCTGTGAGTTGAATGCACTCGACACAAAGAAGTTTCTGAGAATGCTTCTGTTCAGTTTTTATGTGAAGATATTTCCTTTTCCAGCATAGGCCACAAACGGCTCCAAATATCCACTTGCAGATTCTACAAGAAGAGTGTTTCCAAACTTCTCTATCAATTGGTAGGTTCAACTCTGTGAGTTGAATGAACTCATCACAAAGAAGTTTCTGAGAATCCTTCTCTCTAGTTTTTATGTGAAGATATTTCCTTTTCCAACATAGGCCTCAAGGTGCTCCGAATAAACACTTGCAGATTCTACAAACGTAATGTTTCCAAACTGTTCTATCAAAAGAAACGTTCAAGTCTGTGAGTTGAATGCACTCATCACACAGATGTTTCTGAGGATGCTTCTGTCTAGTTTTTAGGTGAACATATTTCCTTTTCCAGCATAGGCCTCAAAACGCTCCAAATATCCTCTTGCAGATTCTACAAAAAGAGTGTTTCAAAACTGTTCTATCAAAAGGAAGGTTCAACCCTGTGAGTTGAATGAATGCATCGTGAAGAACTTTCTGAGAATGGTTCTCTGTAGTTTTTAGGTGAAGATATTCCATATCCCAGCACAGGCCTCGAAGTGCTCCAAATAACCAGTTGCAGATTTTACCAAAAGAGTGTTTCAAAACTGCTCTTTCTACAGGTAAGTTCAAGTCTGTGAGTTGAATGCACTCAACACAAAGAAGTTTCTGAGAATGCTTCTGTTCAGTTTTTATGTGAAGATACTTCCTTTTCCAGCATAGGCCTCAAACGACTCCAAATATCCACTTGCAGATTCTACAAAAAGAGTGTTTCCAAACTTCTCTATCAATTGGTAGGTTCAACTCTGTGAGTTGAATGAACCCATCACAAAGAAGTTTCTGAGAATCCTTCTCTCTAGTTTTTATGTGAAGATATTTCCTTTTCCTACATAGGCCTCAAGGTGCTCCGAATAAACACTTGCAGATTCTACAAACGTAATGTTTCAAAACTGTTCTATCAAAAGAAACGTTCAAGTCTGTGAGTTGAATGCACTCATCACACAGAAGTTTCTGAGAATGCTTCTGTCTAGTTTTTAGGTGAAGATATTTCCTTTTCCAGCATAGGCCTCAAAACGCTCCCAATATCCTCTTGCAGATTCTACAAAAAGAGTGTTTCAAAACTGTTCTATCAAAAGGAAGGTTCAACTCTGTGAGGTGAATGAATGCATCGTGAAGAACTTTCTGAGAATGCTTCTCTGTAGTTTTTAGGTGAAGATGTTCCATATCCCAGCACAGGCCTCAAAGTGCTCCAAATAACCACTTGCAGATTTTACCAAAAGAGTGTTTCAAAACTGCTCTTTCTACAGGTAAGTTCAAGTCTGTGAGTTGAATGCACTCAACACAAAGAAGTTTCTGAGAATGCTTCTGTTCAGTTTTTATGTGAAGATATTTCCTTTTCCAGCATAGGCCTCAAACGGCTCCAAATATCCACTTGCAGATTCTACAAAAAGAGTGTTTCCAAACTTCTCTATCAATTGGTAGGTTCCACTCTGTGAGTTGAATGAACTCATCACAAAGAAGTTTCTGAGAATCCTTCTCTCTAGTTTTTATGTGAAGATAATTCCTTTTCCAACATAGGCCTCAAGGTGCTCCGAATAAACACTTGCAGATTCTACAAACGTAATGTTTCCAAACTGTTCTATCAAAAGAAACGTTCAAGTCTGTGAGTTGAATGCACTCATCACACAGAAGTTTCTGAGAATGCTTCTGTCTAGTTTTTAGGTGAAGATATTTCCTTTTCCAACATAGGCCTCAAATCGCTCCAAATATCCTCTTGCAGATTCTACAAAAAGAGTGTTTCAAAAGTGTTCTATCAAAAGGAAGGTTCAACTCTGTGAGTTGAATGAATGCATCGTGAAGAACTTTCTGAGAATGCTTCTCTGTAGTTTTTAGGTGAAGATATTCCATATCCCAGCACAGGCCTCGAAGTGCTCCAAATAACCACTTGCAGATTTTACCAAAAGAGTGTTTCAAAACTGCTCTTTCTACAGGTAAGTTCAAGTCTGTGAGTTGAATGCACTCAACACAAAGATGTTTCTGAGAATGCTTCTGTTCAGTTTTTATGTGAAGATATTTCCTTTTCCAGCATAGGCCTCAAACGGCTCCAAATATCCACTTGCAGATTCTAGAAAAAGAGTGTTTCCAAACTTCTCTATCAATTGGTAGGTTCAACTCTGTGAGTTGAATGAACTCATCACAAAGAAGTTTCTGAGAGTCCTTCTCTCTCGTTTTTACGTGAAGATATTTCCTTTTCCAACATAGGCCTCAAGGTGCTCCGAATAAACACTTGCAGATTCTACAAACGTAATGTTTCCAAACTGTTCTATCTAAAGAAACGTTCAAGTCTGTGAGTTGAATGCACTCATCACACAGAAGTTTCTGAGAATGCTTCTGTCTAGTTTTTAGGTGAAGATATTTCCTTTTCCAACATAGGCCCCAAATCGCTCCAAATATCCTCTTGCAGATTCTACAAAAAGAGTGTTTCAAAACTGTTCTATCAAAAGGAAGGTTCAACTCTGTGAGTTGAATGAATGCATCGTGAAGAACTTTCTGAGAATGCTTCTCTGTAGTTTTTAGGTGAAGATATTCCATATCCCAGCACAGGCCTCGAAGTGCTCCAAATAACCACTTGCAGATTTTACCAAAAGAGTGTTTCAAAACTGCTCTTTCTACAGGTAAGTTCAAGTCTGTGAGTTGAATGCACTCAACACAAAGAAGTTTCTGAGAATGCTTCTGTTCAGTTTTATGTGAAGATACTTCCTTTTCCAGCATAGGCCTCAAACGGCTCCAAATATCCACTTGCAGATTCTACAAAAAGAGTGTTTCCAAACTTCTCTATCAATTGGTAGGTTCAACTCTGTGAGTTGAAAGAACTCATCACAAAGAAGTTTCTGAGAATCCTTCTCTCTAGTTTTTATGTGAAGATATTTCCTTTTCCAACATAGGCCTCAAGGTGCTCCGAATAAACACTTGCAGATTCTACAAACGTAAAGTTTCAAAACTGTTCTATCAAAAGAAACGTTCAAGTCTGTGAGTTGAATGCACTCATCGCACAGAAGTTTCTAAGAATACTTCTGTCTAGTTTTCAGGTGAAGATATTTCCTTTTCCAGCATAGGGCTCAAAAAGCTCCAAATATCCTCTTGCAGATTCTACAAAAAGAGTGTTTCAAAACTGTTCTATCAAAAGGAAGGTTCAACTCTGTGAGTAGAATGAATGCATCGTGAAGAACTTTCTGAGAATGCTTCTCTGTAGTTTTTAGGTGAAGATATTCCATATCCCAGCACAGGCCTCGAAGTGCTCCAAATAACCACTTGCAGATTTTACCAAAAGAGTGTTTCAAAACTGCTCTTTCTACAGGTAAGTTCAAGTCTGTGAGTTGAATGCACTCGACACAAAGAAGTTTCTGAGAATGCTTCTGTTCAGTTTTTATGTGAAGATATTTCCTTTTCCAGCACAGGCCACAAACGGCTCCAAATATCCACTTGCAGATTCTACAAGAAGAGTGTTTCCAAACTTCTCTATCAATTGGTAGGTTCAACTCTGTGAGTTGAATGAACTCATCACAAAGAAGTTTCTGAGAATCCTTCTCTCTAGTTTTTATGTGAAGATATTTCCTTTTCCAACATAGGCCTCAAGGTGCTCCGAATAAACACTTGCAGATTCTACAAACGTAATGTTTCCAAACTGTTCTATGAAAAGAAACGTTCAAGTCTGTGAGATGAATGCACTCATCACACAGAAGTTTCTGAGGATGCTTCTGTCTAGTTTTTAGGTGAACATATTTCCTTTTCCAGCATAGGCGTCAAAACGCTCCAAATATCCTCTTGCAGATTCTACAAAAAGAGTGTTTCAAAAATGTTCTATCAAAAGGAAGGTTCAACTCTGTGAGTTGAATGAATGCATCGTGAAGAACTTTCTGAGAATGCTTCTCTGTAGTTTTTAGGTGAAGATATTCCATATCCCAGCACAGGCCTCGAAGTGCTCCAAATAACCACTTGCAGATTTTACCAAAAGAGTGTTTCAAAACTACTCTTTCTACAGGTAAGTTCAAGTCGGTGAGTTGAATGCACTCGACACAAAGAAGTTTCTGAGAATGCTTCTGTTCAGTTTTTATGTGAAGATATTTCCTTTTCCAGCATAGGCCTCAAACGGCTCCAAATATCCACTTGCAGATTCTACAAAAAGAGTGTTTCCAAACTTCTCTATCAATTGGTAGGTTCAACTCTGTGAGTTGAATGAACTCATCACAAAGAAGTTTCTGAGAATCCTTCTCTCTAGTTTTTATGTGAAGATATTTCCTTTTCCAACATAGGCCTCAAGGTGCTCCGAATAAACACTTGCAGATTCTACAAACGTAATGTTTCCAAACTGTTCTATCAAAAGAAACGTTCAAGTCTGTGAGATGAATGCACTCATCACACAGAAGTTTCTGAGGATGCTTCTGTCTAGTTTTTAGGTGAAGATATTTCCTTTTCCAGCATAGGCCTCAAAACGCTCCAAATATCCTCTTGCAGATTCTACAAAAAGAGTGTTTCAAAACTGTTCTATCAAAAGGAAGGTTCAACACTGTCAGTTGAATGAATGCATCCTGAAGAACTTTCTGAGAATGCTTCTCTGTAGTTTTTAGGTGATGATATTCCACATCCCAGCACAGGCCTCGAAGTGCTCCAAATAACCATTGCAGATTTTACCAAAAGAGTGTTTCAAAACTGCTCTTTCTACAGGTAAGTTCAAGTCTGTGAGTTGAATGCACTCAACACAAAGAGGTTTCTGAGAATGCTTCTGTTCAGTTTTTATGTGAAGATATTTCCTTTTCCACCATAGGCCTCAAACGGCTCCAAATAATCACTTGCAGATTCTACAAAAAGAGTGTTTCCAAACTTCTCTATCAATTGGTAAGTTCAACTCTGTGAGTTGAATGAACTCATCACAAAGAAGTTTCTGAGAATCCTTCTCTCTAGTTTTTATGTGAAGATATTTCCTTTTCCAACATAGGCCTCAAGGTGCTCCGAATAAACACTTGCAGATTCTACAAACGTAATGTTTCCAAACTGTTCTATCAAAAGAAACGTTCAAGTCTGTGAGTTGAATGCACTCATCACACAGAAGTTTCTGAGAATGCTTCTGTCTAGTTTTTAGGTGAAGATATTTCCTTTTCCAGCATAGGCCTCAAAACGCTCCAAATATCCTCTTGCAGATTCTACAAAAAGAGTGTTTCAAAACTGTTCTATCAAAAGGAAGGTTCAACCCTGTGAGTTGAATGAACGCATCGTGAAGAACTTTCTGAGAATGCTTCTCTGTAGTTTTTAGGTGAAGATATTCCATATCCCAGCACAGGCCTCGAAGAGCTCCAAATAACCAGTTGCAGATTTTACCAAAAGAGTGTTTCAGAACTGCTCTTTCTACAGGTAAGTTCAAGTCTGTGAGTTGAATGCACTCGACACAAAGAAGTTTCTGAGAATGCTTCTGTTCAGTTTTTATGTGAAGATGTTTCCTTTTCCAGCATAGGCCACAAACGGCTCCAAATATCCACTTGCAGATTCTACAAGAAGAGTGTTTCCAAACTTCTCTATCAATTGGTAGGTTCAACTCTGTGAGTTGAATGAACTCATCACAAAGAAGTTTCTGAGAATCCTTCTCTCTAGTTTTTATGTGAAGATATTTCCTTTTCCAACATAGGCCTCAAGGTGCTCCGAATAAACACTTGCAGATTCTACAAACGTAATGTTTCCAAACTGTTCTATCAAAAGAAACGTTCAAGTCTGTGAGATGAATGCACTCATCACACAGAAGTTTCTGAGGATGCTTCTGTCTAGTTTTTAGGTGAAGATATTTCCTTTTCCAGCATAGGCCTCAAAACGCTCCAAATATCCTCTTGCAGATTCTACAAAAAGAGTGTTTCAAAACTGTTCTATCAAAAGGAAGGTTCAACTCTGTGAGTTGAATGAAAGCATCGTGAAGAACTTTCTGAGAATGCTTCTCTGTAGTTTTTAGGTGAAGGTATTCCATATCCAGGCAAAGGCCTCGAAGTGCTCCAAATAACCATTGCAGATTTTACCAAAAGAGTGTTTGAAAACTGCTCTTTCTACAGGTAAGTTCATGTCTGTGAGTTGAATGCACTCAACACAAAGAAGTTTCTGAGAATGCTTCTGTTCAGTTTTTATGTGAAGATATTTCCTTTTCCAACATCGGCCTCAAACGGCTCCAAATATCCACTTGCAGATTCTACAAAAAGAGTGTTTCCAAACTTCTCTATCAATTGGTAGGTTCAACTCTGTGAGTTGAATGAACTCGTCGCAAAGAAGTTTCTGAGAATCCTTCTCTCTAGTTTTTATGTGAAGATATTTCCTTTTCCAACATAGGCCTCAAGGTGCTCCGAATAAACACTTGCAGATTCTACAAACGTAATGTTTCCAAACTGTTCTATCAAAAGAAACGTCCAAGTCTGTGAGTTGAATGCACTCATCACACAGAAGTTTCTGAGAATGCTTCTGTCTAGTTTTTAGGTGAAGATATTTCCTTTTCCAGCATAGGCCTCAAAACGCTCCAAATATCCTCTTGCAGATTCTACAAAAAGAGTGTTTCAAAACTGTTCTATCAAAAGGAAGGTTCAACCCTGTGAGTTGAATGAACGCATCGTGAAGAACTTTCTGAGAATGCTTCTCTGTAGTTTTTAGGTGAAGATATTCCATATCCCAGCACAGGCCTCGAAGAGCTCCAAATAACCAGTTGCAGATTTTACCAAAAGAGTGTTTCAGAACTGCTCTTTCTACAGGTAAGTTCAAGTCTGTGAGTTGAATGCACTCGACACAAAGAAGTTTCTGAGAATGCTTCTGTTCAGTTTTTATGTGAAGATATTTCCTTTTCCAGCATAGGCCACAAACGGCTCCAAATATCCACTTGCAGATTCTACAAGAAGAGTGTTTCCAAACTTCTCTATCAATTGGTAGGTTCAACTCTGTGAGTTGAATGAACTCATCACAAAGAAGTTTCTGAGAATCCTTCTCTCTAGTTTTTATGTGAAGATATTTCCTTTTCCAACATAGGCCTCAAGGTGCTCCGAATAAACACTTGCAGATTCTACAAACGTAATGTTTCCAAACTGTTCTATCAAAAGAAACGTTCAAGTCTGTGAGATGAATGCACTCATCACACAGAAGTTTCTGAGGATGCTTCTGTCTAGTTTTTAGGTGAAGATATTTCGTTTTCCAGCATAGGCCTCAAAACGCTCCAAATATCCTCTTGCAGATTCTACAAAAAGAGTGTTTCAAAACTGTTCTATCAAAAGGAAGGTTCAACTCTGTGAGTTGAATGAATGCATCGTGAAGAACTTTCTGAGAATGCTTCTCTGTAGTTTTTAGGTGAAGATATTCCATATCCAGGCAAAGGCCTCGAAGTGCTCCAAATAACCATTGCAGATTTTACCAAAAGAGTGTTTGAAAACTGCTCTTTCTACAGGTAAGTTCAAGTCTGTGAGTTGAATGCACTCAACACAAAGAAGTTTCTGAGAATGCTTCTGTTCAGTTTTTATGTGAAGATATTTCCTTTTCCAACATCGGCCAAAAACGGCTCCAAATATCCACTTGCAGATTCTACAAAAAGAGTGTTTCCAAACTTCTCTATCAATTGGTAGGTTCAACTCTGTGAGTTGAATGAACTCATCGCAAAGAAGTTTCTGAGAATCCTTCTCTCTAGTTTTTATGTGAAGATATTTCCTTTTCCAACATAGGCCTCAAGGTGCTCCGAATAAACACTTGCAGATTCTACAAACGTAATGTTTCCAAACTGTTCTATCAAAAGAAACGTTCAAGTCTGTGAGTTGAATGCACTCATCACACAGAAGTTTCTGAGAATGCTTCTGTCTAGTTTTTAGGTGAAGATATTTCCTTTTCCAGCATAGGCCTCAAAACGCTCCAAATATCCTCTTGCAGATTCTACAAAAAGAGTGTTTCAAAACTGTTCTATCAAAAGGAAGGTTCAACTCTGTGAGTTGAATGAATGCATCGTGAAGAACTTTCTGAGAATGCTTCTCTGTAGTTTTTAGGTGAAGATATTCCATATCCCAGCACAGGCCTCGAAGTGCTCCAAATAACCACTTGCAGATTTTACCAAAAGAGTGTTTCAAAACTGCTCTTTCTACAGGTAAGTTCAAGTCTGTGAGTTGAATGCACTCAACACAAAGAAGTTTCTGAGAATGCTTCTGTTCAGTTTTTATGTGAAGATACTTCCTTTTCCAGCATAGGCCTCAAACGGCTCCAAATATCCACTTGCAGATTCTACAAAAAGAGTGTTTCCAAACTTCTCTATCAATTGGTAGGTTCAACTCTGTGAGTTGAATGAACTCATCACAAAGAAGTTTCTGAGAATCCTTCTCTCTAGTTTTTATGTGAAGATAATTCCTTTTCCAACTTAGGCCTCAAGATGCTCCGAATAAACACTTGCAGATTCTACAAACGTAATGTTTACAAACTGTTCTATCAAAAGAAACGTTCAAGCCTGTGAGTTGAATGCACTCATCACACAGAAGTTTCTGAGAATGCTTCTGTCTAGTTTTTATTTGAAGATATTTCCTTTTCCAGCATAGGCCTCAAAACGCTCCAAATATCCTCTTGCAGATTCTACAAAAAGAGTGTTTCAAAACTGTTCTATCAAAAGGAAGGTTCAACTCTGTGAGTTGAATGAATGCATCGTGAAGAACTTTCTGAGAATGCTTCTCTGTAGTTTTTAGGTGAAGATATTCCATATCCCAGCACAGGCCTCGAAGTGCTCCAAATAACCACTTACAGATTTTACCAAAATAGTGTTTCAAAACTGCTCTTTCTACAGGTAAGTTCAAGTCAGTGAGTTGAATGCACTCAACACAAAGAAGTTTCTGAGAATGCTTCTGTTCAGTTTTATGTGAAGATATTTCCTTTTCCAGCATAGGCCTCAAACGGCTCCAAATATCCACTTGCAGATTCTACAAAAAGAGTGTTTCCAAACTTCTCTATCAATTGGTAGGTTCAACTCTGTGAGTTGAATGAACTCATCACAAAGAAGTTTCTGAGAATCCTTCTCTCTTGTTTTTATGTGAAGATATTTCCTTTTCCAACATAGGCCTCAAGGTGCTCCGAATAAACACTTGCAGATTCTACAAACGTAATGTTTCAAAACTGTTCTATCAAAAGAAACGTTCAAGTCTGTGAGTTGAATGCACTCATCACACAGAAGTTTCTGAGAATGCTTCTGTCTAGTTTTTAGGTGAAGATATTTCCTTTTCCAGCATAGGCCTCAAAACGCTCCAAATATCCTCTTGCAGATTCTACAAAAAGAGTGTTTCAAAACTGTTCTATCAAAAGGAAGGTTCAACCCTGTGAGTTGAATGAATGCATCGTGAAGAACTTTCTGAGAATGCTTCTCTGTAGTTTTTAGGTGAAGATATTCCATATCCCAGCACAGGCCTCGAAGTGCTCCAAATAACCAGTTGCAGATTTTACCAAAAGAGTGTTTCAAAACTGCTCTTTCTACAGGTAAGTTCAAGTCTGTGAGTTGAATGCACTCGACACAAAGAAGTTTCTGAGAATGCTTCTGTTCAGTTTTTATGTGAAGATATTTCCTTTTCCAGCATAGGCCTCAAACGGCTCCAAATATCCACTTGCAGAATCTACAAAAAGAGTGTTTCCAAACTTCTCTATCAATTGGTGGGTTCAACTCGGTGAGTTGAATGAACTCATCACAAAGAAGTTTCTGAGAATCCTTCTCTCTTGTTTTTATGTGAAGATATTTCCTTTTCCAACATAGGCCTCAAGGTGCTCCGAATAAACACTTGCAGATTCTACAAACGTAATGTTTCAAAACTGTTCTATCAAAAGAAACGTTCATGTCTGTGAGTTGAATGCACTCATCACACAGAAGTTTCTGAGAATGCTTCTGTCTAGTTTTTAGGTGAAGATATTTCCTTTTCCAGCATAGGCCTCAAAACGCTCCAAATATCCTCTTGAAGATTCTACAAAAAGAGTGTTTCAAAACTGTTCTATCAAAAGGAAGGTTCAACTCTGTGAGTTGAATGAATGCATCGTGAAGAACTTTCTGAGAATGCTTCTCTGTAGTTTTTAGGTGAAGATATTCCATATCCCAGCACAGGACTCGAAGTGCTCCAAATAACCACTTGCAGATTTTACCAAAAGAGTGTTTCAAAACTGCTCTTTCTACAGGTAAGTTCAATTCTGTGAGTTGAATGCACTCAACAAAAAGAAGTTTCTGAGAATGCTTCTGTTCAGTTTTTATGTGAAGATACTTCCTTTTCCAGCATAGGCCTCAAACGGCTCCAAATATCCACTTGCAGATTTTACCAAAAGAGTGTTTCAAAACTGCTCTTTCTACAGGTAAGTTCAAGTCTGTGAGTTGAATGCACTCAACACAAAGAAGTTTCTGAGAATGCTTCTGTTCAGTTTTTATGTGAAGATATTTCCTTTTCCAGCATAGGCCTCAAACGGCTCCAAATATCCACTTGCAGATTCTACAAAAAGAGTGTTTCCAAACTTCTCTATCAATTGGTAGGTTCCACTCTGTGAGTTGAATGAACTCATCACAAAGAAGTTTCTGAGAATGCTTCTCTCTAGTTTTTATGTGAAGATAATTCCTTTTCCAACATAGGCCTCAAGGTGCTCCGAATAAACATTTGCAGATTCTACAAACGTAATGTTTACAAACTGTTCTATCAAAAGAAACGTTCAAGCCTGTGAGTTGAATGCACTCATCACACAGAAGTTTCTGAGAATGCTTCTGTCTAGTTTTTAGGTGAAGATATTTCCTTTTCCAACATAGGCCTCAAATCGCTCCAAATATCCTCTTGCAGATTCTACAAAAAGAGTGTTTCAAAACTGTTCTATCAAAAGGAAGGTTCAACTCTGTGAGTTGAATGAATGCATCGTGAAGAACTTTCTGAGAATGCTTCTCTGTAGTTTTTAGGTGAAGATATTCCATATCCCAGCACAGGCCTCGAAGTGCTCCAAATAACCACTTGCAGATTTTACCAAAATAGTGTTTCAAAACTGCTCTTTCTACAGGTAAGTTCAAGTCAGTGAGTTGAATGCACTCAACACAAAGAAGTTTCTGAGAATGCTTCTGTTCAGTTTTATGTGAAGATATTTCCTTTTCCAGCATAGGCCTCAAACGGCTCCAAATATCCACTTGCAGATTCTACAAAAAGAGTGTTTCCAAACTTCTCTATCAATTGGTAGGTTCAACTCTGTGAGTTGAATGAACTCATCACAAAGAAGTTTCCGAGAATCCTTCTCTCTTGTTTTTATGTGAAGATATTTCCTTTTCCAACATAGGCCTCAAGGTGCTCCGAATAAACACTTGCAGATTCTACAAACGTAATGTTTCAAAACTGTTCTATCAAAAGAAACGTTCAAGTCTGTGAGTTGAATGCACTCATCACACAGAAGTTTCTGAGAATGCTTCTGTCTAGTTTTTAGGTGAAGATATTTCCTTTTCCAGCATAGGCCTCAAAACGCTCCAAATATCCTCTTGCAGATTCTACAAAAAGAGTGTTTCAAAACTCTTCTATCAAAAGGAAGGTTCAACCCTGTGAGTTGAATGAATGCATCGTGAAGAACTTTCTGAGAATGCTTCTCTGTAGTTTTTAGGTGAAGATATTCCATATCCCAGCACAGGCCTCGAAGTGCTCCAAATAACCAGTTGCAGATTTTACCAAAAGAGTGTTTCAAAACTGCTCTTTCTACAGGTAAGTTCAAGTCTGTGAGTTGAATGCACTCGACACAAAGAAGTTTCTGAGAATTCTTCTGTTCAGTTTTTATGTGAAGATATTTCCTTTTCCAGCATAGGCCTCAAACGGCTCCAAATATCCACTTGCAGAATCTACAAAAAGAGTGTTTCCAAACTTCTCTATCAATTGGTGGGTTCAACTCGGTGAGTTGAATGAACTCATCACAAAGAAGTTTCTGAGAATCCTTCTCTCTTGTTTTTATGTGAAGATATTTCCTTTTCCAACATAGGCCTCAAGGTGCTCCGAATAAACACTTGCAGATTCTACAGACGTAATGTTTCAAAACTGTTCTATCAAAAGAAACGTTCATGTCTGTGAGTTGAATGCACTCATCACACAGAAGTTTCTGAGAATGCTTCTGTCTAGTTTTTAGGTGAAGATATTTCCTTTTCCAGCATAGGCCTCAAAACGCTCCAAATATCCTCTTGAAGATTCTACAAAAAGAGTGTTTCAAAACTGTTCTATCAAAAGGAAGGTTCAACTCTGTGAGTTGAATGAATGCATCGTGAAGAACTTTCTGAGAATGCTTCTCTGTAGTTTTTAGGTGAAGATATTCCATATCCCAGCACAGGACTCGAAGTGCTCCAAATAACCACTTGCAGATTTTACCAAAAGAGTGTTTCAAAACTGCTCTTTCTACAGGTAAGTTCAAGTCTGTGAGTTGAATGCACTCAACACAAAGAAGTTTCTGAGAATGCTTCTGTTCAGTTTTTATGTGAAGATACTTCCTTTTCCAGCATAGGCCTCAAACGGCTCCAAATATCCACTTGCAGATTTTACCAAAAGAGTGTTTCAAAACTGCTCTTTCTACAGGTAAGTTCAAGTCTGTGAGTTGAATGCACTCAACACAAAGAAGTTTCTGAGAATGCTTCTGTTCAGTTTTTATGTGAAGATATTTCCTTTTCCAGCATAGGCCTCAAACGGCTCCAAATATCCACTTGCAGATTCTACAAAAAGAGTGTTTCCAAACTTCTCTATCAATTGGTAGGTTCCACTCTGTGAGTTGAATGAACTCATCACAAAGAAGTTTCTGAGAATGCTTCTCTCTAGTTTTTATGTGAAGATAATTCCTTTTCCAACATAGGCCTCAAGGTGCTCCGAATAAACACTTGCAGATTCTACAAACGTAATGTTTCCAAACTGTTCTATCAAAAGAAACGTTCAAGTCTGTGAGTTGAATGCACTCATCACACAGAAGTTTCTGAGAATGCTTCTGTCTAGTTTTTAGGTGAAGATATTTCCTTTTCCAACATAGGCCTCAAATCGCTCCAAATATCCTCTTGCAGATTCTACAAAAAGAGTGTTTCAAAAGTGTTCTATCAAAAGGAAGGTTCAACTCTGTGAGTTGAATGAATGCATCGTGAAGAACTTTCTGAGAATGCTTCTCTGTAGTTTTTAGGTGAAGATATTCCATATCCCAGCACAGGCCTCGAAGTGCTCCAAATAACCACTTGCAGATTTTACCAAAAGAGTGTTTCAAAACTGCTCTTTCTACAGGTAAGTTCAAGTCTGTGAGTTGAATGCACTCAACACAAAGAAGTTTCTGAGAATGCTTCTGTTCAGTTTTTATGTGAAGATATTTCCTTTTCCAGCATAGGCCTCAAACGGCTCCAAATATCCACTTGCAGATTCTAGAAAAAGAGTGTTTCCAAACTTCTCTATCAATTGGTAGGTTCAACTCTGTGAGTTGAATGAACTCTTCACAAAGAAGTTTCTGAGAGTCCTTCTCTCTCGTTTTTACGTGAAGATATTTCCTTTTCCAACATAGGCCTCAAGGTGCTCCGAATAAACACTTGCAGATTCTACAAACGTAATGTTTCCAAACTGTTCTATCAAAAGAAACGTTCAAGTCTGTGAGTTGAATGCACTCATCACACAGAAATTTCTGAGAATGCTTCTGTCTAGTTTTTAGGTGAAGATATTTCCTTTTCCAACATAGGCCTCAAATCGCTCCAAATATCCTCTTGCAGATTCTACAAAAAGAGTGTTTCAAAACTGTTCTATCAAAAGGAAGGTTCAACTCTGTGAGTTGAATGAATGCATCGTGAAGAACTTTCTGAGAATGCTTCTCTGTAGTTTTTAGGTGAAGATATTCCATATCCCAGCACAGGCCTCGAAGTGCTCCAAATAACCACTTGCAGATTTTACCAAAAGAGTGTTTCAAAACTGCTCTTTCTACAGGTAAGTTCAAGTCTGTGAGTTGAATGCACTCAACACAAAGAAGTTTCTGAGAATGCTTCTGTTCAGTTTTATGTGAAGATATTTCCTTTTCCAGCATAGGCCTCAAACGGCTCCAAATATCCACTTGCAGATTCTACAAAAAGAGTGTTTCCAAACTTCTCTATCAATTGGTAGGTTCAACTCTGTGAGTTGAAAGAACTCATCGCAAAGAAGTTTCTGAGAATCCTTCTCTCTAGTTTTTATGTGAAGATATTTCCTTTTCCAACATAGGCCTCAAGGTGCTCCGAATAAACACTTGCAGATTCTACAAACGTAAAGTTCCAAAACTGTTCTATCAAAAGAAACGTTCAAGTCTGTGAGTTGAATGCACTCATCGCACAGAAGTTTCTAAGAATACTTCTGTCTAGTTTTTAGGTGAAGATATTTCCTTTTCCAGCATAGGGCTCAAAAAGCTCCAAATATCCTCTTGCAGATTCTACAAAAAGAGTGTTTCAAAACTGTTCTATCAAAAGGAAGGTTCAACTCTGTGAGTAGAATGAATGCATCGTGAAGAACTTTCTGAGAATGCTTCTCTGTAGTTTTTAGGTGAAGATATTCCATATCCCAGCACAGGCCTCGAAGTGCTCCAAATAACCACTTGCAGATTTTACCAAAAGAGTGTTTCAAAACTGCTCTTTCTACAGGTAAGTTCAAGTCTGTGAGTTGAATGCACTCGACACAAAGAAGTTTCTGAGAATGCTTCTGTTCAGTTTTTATGTGAAGATATTTCCTTTTCCAGCACAGGCCACAAACGGCTCCAAATATCCACTTGCAGATTCTACAAGAAGAGTGTTTCCAAACTTCTCTATCAATTGGTAGGTTCAACTCTGTGAGTTGAATGAACTCATCACAAAGAAGTTTCTGAGAATCCTTCTCTCTAGTTTTTATGTGAAGATATTTCCTTTTCCAACATAGGCCTCAAGGTGCTCCGAATAAACACTTGCAGATTCTACAAACGTAATGTTTCCAAACTGTTCTATGAAAAGAAACGTTCAAGTCTGTGAGATGAATGCACTCATCACACAGAAGTTTCTGAGGATGCTTCTGTCTAGTTTTTAGGTGAACATATTTCCTTTTCCAGCATAGGCGTCAAAACGCTCCAAATATCCTCTTGCAGATTCTACAAAAAGAGTGTTTCAAAAATGTTCTATCAAAAGGAAGGTTCAACTCTGTGAGTTGAATGAATGCATCGTGAAGAACTTTCTGAGAATGCTTCTCTGTAGTTTTTAGGTGAAGATATTCCATATCCCAGCACAGGCCTCGAAGTGCTCCAAATAACCACTTGCAGAATTTACCAAAAGAGTGTTTCAAAACTACTCTTTCTACAGGTAAGTTCAAGTCGGTGAGTTGAATGCACTCGACACAAAGAAGTTTCTGAGAATGCTTCTGTTCAGTTTTTATGTGAAGATATTTCCTTTTCCAGCATAGGCCTCAAACGGCTCCAAATATCCACTTGCAGATTCTGCAAAAAGAGTGTTTCCAAACTTCTCTATCAATTGGTAGGTTCAACTCTGTGAGTTGAATGAACTCATCACAAAGAAGTTTCTGAGAATCCTTCTCTCTAGTTTTTATGTGAAGATATTTCCTTTTCCAACATAGGCCTCAAGGTGCTCCGAATAAACACTTGCAGATTCTACAAACGTAATGTTTCCAAACTGTTCTATCAAAAGAAACGTTCAAGTCTGTGAGATGAATGCACTCATCACACAGAAGTTTCTGAGGATGCTTCTGTCTAGTTTTTAGGTGAAGATATTTCCTTTTCCAGCATAGGCCTCAAAACGCTCCAAATATCCTCTTGCAGATTCTACAAAAAGAGTGTTTCAAAACTGTTCTATCAAAAGGAAGGTTCAACACTGTCAGTTGAATGAATGCATCGTGAAGAACTTTCTGAGAATGCTTCTCTGTAGTTTTTAGGTGATGATATTCCATATCCCAGCACAGGCCTCGAAGTGCTCCAAATAACCATTGCAGATTTTACCAAAAGAGTGTTTCAAAACTGCTCTTTCTACAGGTAAGTTCAAGTCTGTGAGTTGAATGCACTCAACACAAAGAGGTTTCTGAGAATGCTTCTGTTCAGTTTTTATGTGAAGATATTTCCTTTTCCACCATAGGCCTCAAACGGCTCCAAATAATCACTTGCAGATTCTACAAAAAGAGTGTTTCCAAACTTCTCTATCAATTGGTAAGTTCAACTCTGTGAGTTGAATGAACTCATCACAAAGAAGTTTCTGAGAATCCTTCTCTCTAGTTTTTATGTGAAGATATTTCCTTTTCCAACATAGGCCTCAAGGTGCTCCGAATAAACACTTGCAGATTCTACAAACGTAATGTTTCCAAACTGTTCTATCAAAAGAAACGTTCAAGTCTGTGAGTTGAATGCACTCATCACACAGAAGTTTCTGAGAATGCTTCTGTCTAGTTTTTAGGTGAAGATATTTCCTTTTCCAGCATAGGCCTCAAAACGCTCCAAATATCCTCTTGCAGATTCTACAAAAAGAGTGTTTCAAAACTGTTCTATCAAAAGGAAGGTTCAACCCTGTGAGTTGAATGAACGCATCGTGAAGAACTTTCTGAGAATGCTTCTCTGTAGTTTTTAGTTGAAGATATTCCATATCCCAGCACAGGCCTCGAAGAGCTCCAAATAACCAGTTGCAGATTTTACCAAAAGAGTGTTTCAGAACTGCTCTTTCTACAGGTAAGTTCAAGTCTGTGAGTTGAATGCACTCGACACAAAGAAGTTTCTGAGAATGCTTCTGTTCAGTTTTTATGTGAAGATGTTTCCTTTTCCAGCATAGGCCACAAACGGCTCCAAATATCCACTTGCAGATTCTACAAGAAGAGTGTTTCCAAACTTCTCTATCAATTGGTAGGTTCAACTCTGTGAGTTGAATGAACTCATCACAAAGAAGTTTCTGAGAATCCTTCTCTCTAGTTTTTATGTGAAGATATTTCCTTTTCCAACATAGGCCTCAAGGTGCTCCGAATAAACACTTGCAGATTCTACAAACGTAATGTTTCCAAACTGTTCTATCAAAAGAAACGTTCAAGTCTGTGAGATGAATGCACTCATCACACAGAAGTTTCTGAGGATGCTTCTGTCTAGTTTTTAGGTGAAGATATTTCCTTTTCCAGCATAGGCCTCAAAACGCTCCAAATATCCTCTTGCAGATTCTACAAAAAGAGTGTTTCAAAACTGTTCTATCAAAAGGAAGGTTCAACTCTGTGAGTTGAATGAATGCATCGTGAAGAACTTTCTGAGAATGCTTCTCTGTAGTTTTTAGGTGAAGGTATTCCATATCCAGGCAAAGGCCTCGAAGTGCTCCAAATAACCATTGCAGATTTTACCAAAAGAGTGTTTGAAAACTGCTCTTTCTACAGGTAAGTTCATGTCTGCGAGTTGAATGCACTCAACACAAAGAAGTTTCTGAGAATGCTTCTGTTCAGTTTTTATGTGAAGATATTTCCTTTTCCAACATCGGCCTCAAACGGCTCCAAATATCCACTTGCAGATTCTACAAAAAGAGTGTTTCCAAACTTCTCTATCAATTGGTAGGTTCAACTCTGTGAGTTGAATGAACTCGTCGCAAAGAAGTTTCTGAGAATCCTTCTCTCTAGTTTTTATGTGAAGATATTTCCTTTTCCAACATAGGCCTCAAGGTGCTCCGAATAAACACTTGCAGATTCTACAAACGTAATGTTTCCAAACTGTTCTATCAAAAGAAACGTTCAAGTCTGTGAGTTGAATGCACTCATCACACAGAAGTTTCTGAGAATGCTTCTGTCTAGTTTTTAGGTGAAGATATTTCCTTTTCCAGCATAGGCCTCAAAACGCTCCAAATATCCTCTTGCAGATTCTACAAAAAGAGTGTTTCAAAACTGTTCTATCAAAAGGAAGGTTCAACCCTGTGAGTTGAATGAACGCATCGTGAAGAACTTTCTGAGAATGCTTCGCTGTAGTTTTTAGGTGAAGATATTCCATATCCCAGCACAGGCCTCGAAGAGCTCCAAATAACCAGTTGCAGATTTTACCAAAAGAGTGTTTCAGAACTGCTCTTTCTACAGGTAAGTTCAAGTCTGTGAGTTGAATGCACTCGACACAAAGAAGTTTCTGAGAATGCTTCTGTTCAGTTTTTATGTGAAGATATTTCCTTTTCCAGCATAGGCCTCAAACGGCTCCAAATATCCACTTGCAGAATCTACAAAAAGGGTGTTTCCAAACTTCTCTATCAATTGGTAGGTTCAACTCTGTGAGTTGAATGAACTCATCACAAAGAAGTTTCTGAGAATCCTTCTCTCTAGTTTTTATGTGAAGATATTTCCTTTTCCACATAGGCCTCAAGGTGCTCCGAATAAACACTTGCAGATTCTACAAACGTAATGTTTCCAAACTGTTCTATCAAAAGAAACGTTCATGTCTGTGAGTTGAATGCACTCATCCCACAGAAGTTTCTTAGAATGCTTCTGTCTAGTTTTTAGGTGAAGACATTTCCTTTTCCAGCATAGGCCTCAAAACGCTCCAAATATCCTCTTGCAGATTCTACAAAAAGAGGGTTTCAAAACTGTTCTATCAAAAGGAAGGTTCAATCCTGTGAGTTGAATGAATGCATCATGAAGAACTTTCTGAGAATGCTTCTCTGTAGTTTTTAGGTGAAGATATTCCATATCCCAGCACAGGCCTCGAAGTGCTCCAAATAACCAGTTGCAGATTTTACCAAAAGAGTGTTTCAAAACTGCTCTTTCTACAGGTAAGTTCAAGTCTGTGAGTTGAATGCACTCGACACAAAGAAGTTTCTGAGAATGCTTCTGTTCAGTTTTTATGTGAAGATATTTCCTTTTCCAGCATAGGCCTCAAACGGCTCCAAATATCCACTTGCAGAATCTACAAAAAGAGTGTTTCCAAACTTCTCTATCAATTGGTAGGTTCAACTCTGTGAGTTGAATGAACTCATCACAAAGAAGTTTCTGAGAATCCTTCTCTCTAGTTTTTATGTGAAGATATTTCCTTTTCCAACATAGGCCTCAAGGTGCTCCGAATAAACACTTGCAGATTCTACAAACGTAATGTTTCAAAACTGTTCTATCAAAAGAAACGTTCATGTCTGTGAGTTGAATGCACTCATCACACAGAAGTTTCTGAGAATGCTTCTGTCTAGTTTTTAGGTGAAGATATTTCCTTTTCCAGCATAGGCCTCAAAACGCTCCAAATATCCTCTTGCAGATTCTACAAAAAGAGTGTTTCAAAACTGTTCTATCAAAAGGAAGGTTCAACTCTGTGAGTTGAATGAATGCATCGTGAAGAACTTTCTGAGAATGCTTCTCTGTAGTTTTTAGGTGAAGATATTCCATATCCCAGCACAGGCCTCGAAGTGCTCCAAATAACCACTTGCAGATTTTACCAAAAGAGTGTTTCAAAACTGCTCTTTCTACAGGTAAGTTCAAGTCTGTGAGTTGAATGCACTCAACACAAAGAAGTTTCTGAGAATGCTTCTGTTCAGTTTTTATGTGAAGATACTTCCTTTTCCAGCATAGGCCTCAAACGGCTCCAAATATCCACTTGCAGATTCTACAAAAAGAGTGTTTCCAAACTTCTCTATCAATTGGTAGGTTCAACTCTGTGAGTTGAATGAACTCATCACAAAGAAGTTTCTGAGAATCCTTCTCTCTAGTTTTTATGTGAAGATATTTCCTTTTCCTACATCGGCCTCAAGGTGCTCCGAATAAACACATGCAGATTCTACAAACGTAATGTTTCCAAACTGTTCTATCAAAAGAAACGTTCAAGTCTGTGAGTTGAATGCACTCATCACACAGAGGTTTCTGAGAATGCTTCTGTCTAGTTTTTAGGTGAAGATATTTCCTTTTCCAGCATAGGCCTCAAAACGCTCCAAATATCCTCTTGCAGATTCTACAAAAAGAGTGTTTCAAAACTGTTCTATCAAAAGGAAGGTTCAACACTGTGAGTTGAATGAATGCATCGTGAAGAACTTTCTGAGAATGCTTCTCTGTAGTTTTTAGGTGAAGATATTCATATCCCAGCACAGGCCTCGAAGTGCTCCAAATAACCACTTGCAGATTTTACCAAAAGAGTGTTTCAAAACTGCTCTTTCTACAGGTAAGTTCAAGTCTGTGAGTTGAATGCACTCGACACAAAGAAGTTTCTGAGAATGCTTCTGTTCAGTTTTTATGTGAAGATATTTCCTTTTCCAGCATAGGCCTCAAACGGCTCCAAATATCCACTTGCAGATTCTACAAAAAGAGTGTTTCCAAACTTCTCTATCAATTAGTAGGTTCAACTCTGTGAGTTGAATGAACTCATCACAAAGAAGTTTCTGAGAATCCTTCTCTCTAGTTTTTATGTGAAGATATTTCCTTTTCCAACATAGGCCTCAATGTGCTCCGAATAAACACTTGCAGATTCTACAAACGTAATGTTTCAAAACTGTTCTATCAAAAGAAACGTTCAAGTCTGTGAGTTGAATGCACTCATCACACAGAAGTTTCTGAGAATGCTTCTGTCTAGTTTTTAGGTGAAGATATTTCCTTTTCCAGCATAGGCCTCAAAACGCTCCAAATATCCTCTTGCAGATTCTACAAAAAGAGTGTTTCAAAACTGTTCTATCAAAAGGAAGGTGCAACTCTGTGAGGTGAATGAATGCATCGTGAAGAACTTTCTGAGAATGCTTCTCTGTAGTTTTTAGGTGAAGATGTTCCATATCCCAGCACAGGCCTCGAAGTGCTCCAAATAACCACTTGCAGATTTTACCAAAAGAGTGTTTCAAAACTGCTCTTTCTACATGTAAGTTCAAGTCTGTGAGTTGAATGCACTCAACACAAAGAAGTTTCTGAGAATGCTTCTGTTCAGTTTTTATGTGAAGATATTTCCTTTTCCAGCATAGGCCTCAAACGGCTCCAAATATCCACTTGCAGATTCTACAAAAAGAGTGTTTCCAAACTTCTCTATCAATTGGTAGGTTCCACTCTGTGAGTTGAATGAACTCATCACAAAGAAGTTTCTGAGAATCCTTCTCTCTAGTTTTTATGTGAAGATAATTCCTTTTCCAACTTAGGCCTCAAGATGCTCCGAATAAACACTTGCAGATTCTACAAACGTAATGTTTACAAACTGTTCTATCAAAAGAAACGTTCAAGCCTGTGAGTTGAATGCACTCATCACACAGAAGTTTCTGAGAATGCTTCTGTCTAGTTTTTAGGTGAAGATATTTCCTTTTCCAACATAGGCCTCAAATCGCTCCAAATATCCTCTTGCAGATTCTACAAAAAGAGTGTTTCAAAACTGTTCTATCAAAAGGAAGGTTCAACTCTGTGAGTTGAATGAATGCATCGTGAAGAACTTTCTGAGAATGCTTCTCTGTAGTTTTTAGGTGAAGATATTCCATATCCCAGCACAGGCCTCGAAGTGCTCCAAATAACCACTTGCAGATTTTACCAAAATAGTGTTTCAAAACTGCTCTTTCTACAGGTAAGTTCAAGTCAGTGAGTTGAATGCACTCAACACAAAGAAGTTTCTGAGAATGCTTCTGTTCAGTTTTATGTGAAGATATTTCCTTTTCCAGCATAGGCCTCAAACGGCTCCAAATATCCACTTGCAGATTCTACAAAAAGAGTGTTTCCAAACTTCTCTATCAATTGGTAGGTTCAACTCTGTGAGTTGAATGAACTCATCACAAAGAAGTTTCTGAGAATCCTTCTCTCTTGTTTTTATGTGAAGATATTTCCTTTTCCAACATAGGCCTCAAGGTGCTCCGAATAAACACTTGCAGATTCTACAAACGTAATGTTTCAAAACTGTTCTATCAAAAGAAACGTTCAAGTCTGTGAGTTGAATGCACTCATCACACAGAAGTTTCTGAGAATGCTTCTGTCTAGTTTTTAGGTGAAGATATTTCCTTTTCCAGCATAGGCCTCAAAACGCTCCAAATATCCTCTTGCAGATTCTACAAAAAGAGTGTTTCAAAACTGTTCTATCAAAAGGAAGGTTCAACCCTGTGAGTTGAATGAATGCATCGTGAAGAACTTTCTGAGAATGCTTCTCTGTAGTTTTTAGGTGAAGATATTCCATATCCCAGCACAGGCCTCGAAGTGCTCCAAATAACCAGTTGCAGATTTTACCAAAAGAGTGTTTCAAAACTGCTCTTTCTACAGGTAAGTTCAAGTCTGTGAGTTGAATGCACTCGACACAAAGAAGTTTCTGAGAATGCTTCTGTTCAGTTTTTATGTGAAGATATTTCCTTTTCCAGCATAGGCCTCAAACGGCTCCAAATATCCACTTGCAGAATCTACAAAAAGAGTGTTTCCAAACTTCTCTATCAATTGGTGGGTTCAACTCGGTGAGTTGAATGAACTCATCAGAAAGAAGTTTCTGAGAATCCTTCTCTCTTGTTTTTATGTGAAGATATTTCCTTTTCCAACATAGGCCTCAAGGTGCTCCGAATAAACACTTGCAGATTCTACAAACGTAATGTTTCAAAACTGTTCTATCAAAAGAAACGTTCATGTCTGTGAGTTGAATGCACTCATC
Organism: Pongo pygmaeus; assembly: GCF_028885625.2. Lineage (NCBI taxonomy): Eukaryota > Metazoa > Chordata > Mammalia > Primates > Hominidae > Pongo > Pongo pygmaeus. The sequence goes on along the minus strand of NC_072387.2, from coordinate 23,058,563 downwards.
ACACAGAAGTTTCTGAGAATGCTTCTGTCTAGTTTTTAGGTGAAGATATTTCCTTTTCCAGCATAGGCCTCAAAACGCTCCAAATATCCTCTTGAAGATTCTACAAAAAGAGTGTTTCAAAACTGTTCTATCAAAAGGAAGGTTCAACTCTGTGAGTTGAATGAATGCATCGTGAAGAACTTTCTGAGAATGCTTCTCTGTAGTTTTTAGGTGAAGATATTCCATATCCCAGCACAGGACTCGAAGTGCTCCAAATAACCACTTGCAGATTTTACCAAAAGAGTGTTTCAAAACTGCTCTTTCTACAGGTAAGTTCAAGTCTGTGAGTTGAATGCACTCAACACAAAGAAGTTTCTGAGAATGCTTCTGTTCAGTTTTTATGTGAAGATACTTCCTTTTCCAGCATAGGCCTCAAACGGCTCCAAATATCCACTTGCAGATTCTACAAAAAGAGTGTTTCCAAACTTCTCTATCAATTGGTAGGTTCAACTCTGTGAGTTGAATGAACTCATCACAAAGAAGTTTCTGAGAATCCTTCTCTCTAGTTTTTATGTGAAGATATTTCCTTTTCCAACATAGGCCTCAAGGTGCTCTGAATAAACACTTGCAGATTCTACAAACGTAATGTTTCCAAACTGTTCTATCAAAAGAAACGTTCAAGTCTGTGAGTTGAATGCACTCATCACACAGAAGTTTCTGAGAATGCTTCTGTCTAGTTTTTATTTGAAGATATTTCCTTTTCCAGCATAGGCCTCAAAACGCTCCAAATATCCTCTTGCAGATTCTACAAAAAGAGTGTTTCAAAAATGTTCTATCAAAAGGAAGGTTCAACTCTGTGAGTTGAATGAATGCATCATGAAGTACTTTCTGAGAATGCTTCTCTGTAGTTTTTAGGTGAAGATATTCCATATCAAAGCACAGGCCTCGAAGTGCTCCAAATAACCACTTGCAGATTTTACCAAAAGAGTGTTTCAAAACTGCTCTTTCTACAAGTAAGTTCAAGTCTGTGAGTTGAATGCACTCAACACAAAGAAGTTTCTGAGAATGCTTCTGTTCAGTTTTTATGTGAAGATATTTCCTTTTCCAGCATAGGCCTCAAACGACTCCAAATATCCACTTGCAGATTCTACAAAAAGAGTGTTTCCAAACTTCTCTATCAATTGGTAGGTTCCACTCTGTGAGTTGAATGAACTCATCACAAAGAAGTTTCTGAGAATCCTTCTCTCTAGTTTTTATGTGAAGATAATTCCTTTTCCAACATAGGCCTCAAGGTGCTCCGAATAAACACTTGCAGATTCTACAAACGTAATGTTTCCAAACTGTTCTATCAAAAGAAACGTTCAAGCCTGTGAGTTGAATGCACTCATCACACAGAAGTTTCTGAGAATGCTTCTGTCTAGTTTTTAGGTGAAGATATTTCCTTTTCCAACATAGGCCTCAAATCGCTCCAAATATCCTCTTGCAGATTCTACAAAAAGAGTGTTTCAAAACTGTTCTATCAAAAGGAAGGTTCAACTCTGTGGGTTGAATGAATGCATCGTGAAGAACTTTCTGAGAATGCTTCTCTGTAGTTTTTAGGTGAAGATATTCCATATCCCACCACAGGCCTCGAAGTGCTCCAAATAACCACTTGCAGATTTTACCAAAATAGTGTTTCAAAACTGCTCTTTCTACAGGTAAGTTCAAGTCTGTGAGTTGAATGCACTCAACACAAAGAAGTTTCTGAGAATGCTTCTGTTCAGTTTTATGTGAAGATATTTCCTTTTCCAGCATAGGCCACAAACGGCTCCAAATATCCACTTGCAGATTCTACAAAAAGAGTGTTTCCAAACTTCTCTATCAATTGGTAGTTTCAACCCTGTGAGTTGAATGAACTCATCACAAAGAAGTTTCTGAGAATCCTTCTCTCTAGTTTTTATGTGAAGATATTTCCTTTTCCAACATAGGCCTCAAGGTGCTCCGAATAAACACTTGCAGATTCTACAAACGTAATGTTTCAAAACTGTTATATCAAAAGAAACGTTCAAGTCTGTGAGTTGAATGCACTCATCACACAGAAGTTTCTGAGAATGCTTCTGTCTAGTTTTTAGGTGAAGATATTTCCTTTTCCAGCATAGGCCTCAAAACGCTCCAAATATCCTCTTGCAGATTCTACAAAAAGAGTGTTTCAAAACTGTTCTATCAAAAGGAAGGTTCAACTCTGTGAGGTGAATGAATGCATCGTGAAGAACTTTCTGAGAATGCTTCTCTGTAGTTTTTAGGTGAAGATGTTCCATATCCCAGCACAGGCCTCAAAGTGCTCCAAATAACCACTTGCAGATTTTACCAAAAGAGTGTTTCAAAACTGCTCTTTCTACAGGTAAGTTCAAGTCTGTGAGTTGAATGCACTCGACACAAAGAAGTTTCTGAGAATGCTTCTGTTCAGTTTTTATGTGAAGATATTTCCTTTTCCAGCATAGGCCTCAAACGGCTCCAAATATCCACTTGCAGATTCTACAAAAAGAGTGTTTCCAAACTTCTCTATCAAATGGTAGGTTCCACTCTGTGCATTGAATGAACTCATCACAAAGAAGTTTCTGAGAATCCTTCTCTCTAGTTTTTATGTGAAGATATTTCCTTTTCCAACATAGGCCTCAAGGTGCTCCGAATAAACACTTGCAGATTCTACAAACGTAATGTTTCCAAACTGTTCTATCAAAAGAAACGTTCAAGTCTGTGAGTTGAATGCACTCATCACACAGAAGTTTCTGAGAATGCTTCTGTCTAGTTTTTAGGTGAAGATATTTCCTTTTCCAGCATAGGCCTCAAAACGCTCCAAATATCCTCTTGCAGATTCTACAAAAAGAGTGTTTCAAAAATGTTCTATCAAAAGGAAGGTTCAACTCTGTGAGTTGAATGAATGCATCATGAAGTACTTTCTGAGAATGCTTCTCTGTAGTTTTTAGGTGAAGATATTCCATATCAAAGCACAGGCCTCGAAGTGCTCCAAATAACCACTTGCAGATTTTACCAAAAGAGTGTTTCAAAACTGCTCTTTCTACAAGTAAGTTCAAGTCTGTGAGTTGAATGCACTCAACACAAAGAAGTTTCTGAGAATGCTTCTGTTCAGTTTTTATGTGAAGATATTTCCTTTTCCAGCATAGGCCTCAAACGGCTCCAAATATCCACTTGCAGATTCTAGAAAAAGAGTGTTTCCAAACTTCTCTATCAATTGGTAGGTTCAACTCTGTGAGTTGAATGAACTCATCACAAAGAAGTTTCTGAGAGTCCTTCTCTCTAGTTTTTACGTGAAGATATTTCCTTTTCCAACATAGGCCTCAAGGTGCTCCGAATAAACACTTGCAGATTCTACAAACGTAATGTTTCCAAACTGTTCTATCAAAAGAAACGTTCAAGTCTGTGAGTTGAATGCACTCATCACACAGAAGTTTCTGAGAATGCTTCTGTCTAGTTTTTAGGTGAAGATATTTCCTTTTCCAACATAGGCCTCAAATCGCTCCAAATATCCTCTTGCAGATTCTACAAAAAGAGTGTTTCAAAACTGTTCTATCAAAAGGAAGGCTCAACTCTGTGAGTTGAATGAATGCATCGTGAAGAACTTTCTGAGAATGCTTCTCTGTAGTTTTTAGGTGAAGATATTCCATATCCCAGCACAGGCCTCGAAGTGCTCCAAATAACCACTTGCAGATTTTACCAAAATAGTGTTTCAAAACTGCTCTTTCTACAGGTAAGTTCAAGTCTGTGAGTTGAATGCACTCAACACAAAGAAGTTTCTGAGAATGCTTCTGTTCAGTTTTATGTGAAGATATTTCCTTTTCCAGCATAGGCCACAAACGGCTCCAAATATCCACTTGCAGATTCTACAAAAAGAGTGTTTCCACACTTCTCTATCAATTGGTAGTTTCAACCCTGTGAGTTGAATGAACTCATCACAAAGAAGTTTCTGAGAATCCTTCTCTCTAGTTTTTATGTGAAGATATTTCCTTTTCCAACATAGGCCTCAAGGTGCTCCGAATAAACACTTGCAGATTCTACAAACGTAATGTTTCAAAACTGTTATATCAAAAGAAACGTTCAAGTCTGTGAGTTGAATGCACTCATCACACAGAAGTTTCTGAGAATGCTTCTGTCTAGTTTTTAGGTAAAGATATTTCCTTTTCCAGCATAGGCCTCAAAACGCTCCAAATATCCTCTTGCAGATTCTACAAAAAGAGTGTTTCAAAACTGTTCTATCAAAAGGAACGTTCAACTCTGTGAGGTGAATGAATGCATCGTGAAGAACTTTCTGAGAATGCTTCTCTGTAGTTTTTAGGTGAAGATGTTCCATATCCCAGCACAGGCCTCAAACTGCTCCAAATAACCACTTGCAGATTTTACCAAAAGAGTGTTTCAAAACTGCTCTTTCTACAGGTAAGTTCAAGTCTGTGAGTTGAATGCACTCAACACAAAGAAGTTTCTGAGAATGCTTGTGTTCAGTTTTTATGTGAAGATATTTCCTTTTCCAGCATAGGCCTCAAACGGCTCCAAATATCCACTTGCAGATTCTACAAAAAGAGTGTTTCCAAACTTCTCTATCAAATGGTAGGTTCCACTCTGTGCGTTGAATGAACTCATCACAAAGAAGTTTCTGAGAATCCTTCTCTCTAGTTTTTATGTGAAGATATTTCCTTTTCCAACATAGGCCTCAAGGTGCTCCGAATAAATACTTGCAGATTCTACAAACGTAATGTTTCAAAACTGTTCTATCAAAAGAAACGTTCAAGTCTGTGAGTTGAATGCACTCATCACACAGAAGTTTCTGAGAATGCTTCTGTCTAGTTTTTAGGTGAAGATATTTCCTTTTCCAGCATAGGCCTCAAAACGCTCCAAATATCCTCTTGCAGATTCTACAAAAACAGTGTTTCAAAACTGTTCTATCAAAAGGAAGGTTCAACTCTGTGAGGTGAATGAATGCATCGTGAAGAACTTTCTGAGAATGCTTCTCTGTAGTTTTTAGGTGAAGATGTTCCATATCCCAGCACAGGCCTCAAAGTGCTCCAAATAACCACTTGCAGATTTTACCAAAAGAGTGTTTCAAAACTGCTCTTTCTACAGGTAAGTTCAAGTCTGTGAGTTGAATGCACTCAACACAAAGAAGTTTCTGAGAATGCTTCTGTTCAGTTTTATGTGAAGATATTTCCTTTTCCAGCATAGGCCTCAAACGGCTCCAAATATCCACTTGCAGATTCTACAAAAAGAGTGTTTCCAAACTTCTCTATCAATTGGTAGTTTCAACCCTGTGAGTTGAATGAACTCATCACAAAGAAATTTCTGAGAATCCTTCTCTCTAGTTTTTATGTGAAGATATTTCCTTTTCCAACATAGGCCTCAAGGTGCTCCGAATAAACACTTGCAGATTCTACAAACGTAATGTTTCAAAACTGTTCTATCAAAAGAAATGTTCAAGTCTGTGAGTTGAATGCACTCATCACACAGAAGTTTCTGAGAATGCTTCTGTCTAGTTTTTAGGTGAAGATATTTCCTTTTCCAGCATAGGCCTCAAAACGCTCCAAATATCCTCTTGCAGATTCTACAAAAAGAGTGTTTCAAAACTGTTCTATCAAAAGGAAGGTTCAACCCTGTGAGTTGAATGAATGCATCGTGAAGAACTTTCTGAGAATGCTTCTCTGTAGTTTTTAGGTGAAGATATTCCATATCCCAGCACAGGCCTCGAAGTGCTCCAAATAACCAGTTGCAGATTTTACCAAAAGAGTGTTTCAAAACTGCTCTTTCTACAGGTAAGTTCAAGTCTGTGAGTTGAATGCACTCGACACAAAGAAGTTTCTGAGAATGCTTCTGTTCAGTTTTTATGTGAAGATATTTCCTTTTCCAGCATAGGCCTCAAACGGCTCCAAATATCCACTTGCAGAATCTACAAAAAGTGTGTTTCCAAACTTCTCTATCAATTGGTAGGTTCAACTCTGTGAGTTGAATGAACTCATCACAAAGAAGTTTCTGAGAATCCTTCTCTCTAGTTTTTATGTGAAGATATTTCCTTTTCCAACATAGGCCTCAAGGTGCTCCGAATAAACACTTGCAGATTCTACAAACGTAATGTTTCAAAACTGTTCTATCAAAAGAAACGTTCATGTCTGTGAGTTGAATGCACTCATCACACAGAAGTTTCTGAGAATGCTTCTGTCTAGTTTTTAGGTGAAGATATTTCCTTTTCCAGCATAGGCCTCAAAACGCTCCAAATATCCTCTTGCAGATTCTACAAAAAGAGTGTTTCAAAACTGTTCTATCAAAAGGAAGGTTCAACTCTGTGAGTTGAATGAATGCATCGTGAAGAACTTTCTGAGAATGCTTCTCTGTAGTTTTTAGGTGAAGATATTCCATATCCCAGCACAGGCCTCGAAGTGCTCCAAATAACCACTTGCAGATTTTACCAAAAGAGTGTTTCAAAACTGCTCTTTCTACAGGTAAGTTCAAGTCTGTGAGTTGAATGCACTCAACACAAAGAAGTTTCTGAGAATGCTTCTGTTCAGTTTTTATGTGAAGATACTTCCTTTTCCAGCATAGGCCTCAAACGGCTCCAAATATCCACTTGCAGATTCTACAAAAAGAGTGTTTCCAAACTTCTCTATCAATTGGTAGGTTCAACTCTGTGAGTTGAATGAACTCATCACAAAGAAGTTTCTGAGAATCCTTCTCTCTAGTTTTTATGTGAAGATATTTCCTTTTCCAACATAGGCCTCAAGGTGCTCCGAATAAACACTTGCAGATTCTACAAACGTAATGTTTCCAAACTGTTCTATCAAAAGAAACGTTCAAGTCTGTGAGTTGAATTCACTCATCACACAGAAGTTTCTGAGAATGCTTCTGTCTAGTTTTTAGGTGAAGATATTTCCTTTTCCAGCATAGGCCTCAAAACGCTCCAAATATCCTCTTGCAGATTCTACAAAAAGAGTGTTTCAAAACTGTTCTATCAAAAGGAAGGTTCAACACTGTGAGTTGAATGAATGCATCGTGAAGAACTTTCTGAGAACGCTTCTCTGTAGTTTTTAGGTGAAGTTATTCATATCCCAGCACAGGCCTCGAAGTGCTCCAAATAACCACTTGCAGATTTTACCAAAAGAGTGTTTCAAAAGTGCTCTTTCTACAGGTAAGTTCAAGTCTGTGAGTTGAATGCACTCAACACAAAGAAGTTTCTGAGAATGCTTCTGTTCAGTTTTATGTGAAGATATTTCCTTTTCCAGCATAGGCCTCAAACGGCTCCAAATATCCACTTGCAGATTCTACAAAAAGAGTGCTTCCCAACTTCTCTATCAATTGGTAGGTTCAACTCTGTGAGTTGAATGAACTCATCACAAAGAAGTTTCTGAGAATCCTTCTCTCTAGTTTTTATGTGAAGATATTTCCTTTTCCAACATAGGCCTCAAGGTGCTCCGAATAAACACTTGCAGATTCTACAAACGTAATGTTTCAAAACTGTTCTATCAAAAGAAACGTTCAAGTCTGTGAGTTGAATGCACTCATCACACAGAAGTTTCTGAGAATGCTTCTGTCTAGTTTTTAGGTGAAGATATTTCCTTTTCCAGCATAGGCCTCTAAACGCTCCAAATATCCTCTTGCAGATTCTACAAAAAGAGTGTTTCAAAACTGTTCTATCAAAAGGAAGGTTCAACCCTGTGAGTTGAATGAATGCATCGTTAAGAACTTTCTGGGAATGCTTCTCTGTAGTTTTTAGGTGAAGATATTCCATATCCCAGCACAGGCCTCGAAGTGCTCCAAATAACCAGTTGCAGATTTTACCAAAAGAGTGTTTCAAAACTGCTCTTTCTACAGGTAAGTTCAAGTCTGTGAGTTGAATGCACTCGACACAAACAAGTTTCTGAGAATGCTTCTGTTCAGTTTTTATGTGAAGATATTTCCTTTTCCAGCATAGGCCTCAAACGGCTCCAAATATCCACTTGCAGAATCTACAAAAAGAGTGTTTCCAAACTTCTCTATCAATTCGTAGGTTCAACTCTGTGAGTTGAATGAACTCATCACAAAGAAGTTTCTGAGAATCCTTCTCTCTAGTTTTTATGTGAAGATATTTCCTTTTCCAACATAGGCCTCAAGGTGCTCCGAATAAACACTTGCAGATTCTACAAACGTAATGTTTCAAAACTGTTCTATCAAAAGAAACGTTCAAGTCTGTGAGTTGAATGCACTCATCACACAGAAGTTTCTGAGAATGCTTCTGTCTAGTTTTTAGGGGAAGATATTTCCTTTTCCAGCATAGGCCTCTAAACGCTCCAAATATCCTCTTGCAGATTCTACAAAAAGAGTGTTTCAAAACTGTTCTATCAAAAGGAAGATTCAACCCTGTGAGTTGAATGAATGCATCGTTACGAACTTTCTGGGAATGCTTCTCTGTAGTTTTTAGGTGAAGATATTCCATTTCCCAGCACAGGCCTCGAAGTGCTCCAGATAACCAGTTGCAGATTTTACCAAAAGAGTGTTTCAAAACTGCTCTTTCTACAGGTAAGTTCAAGTCTGTGAGTTGAATGCACTCGACACAAAGAAGTTTCTGAGAATGCTTGTGTTCAGTTTTTATGTGAAGATATTTCCTTTTCCAGCATAGGCCTCAAACGGCTCCAAATATCCACTTGCAGAATCTACAAAAAGAGTGTTTCCAAACTTCTCTATCAATTGGTAGGTTCAACTCTGTGAGTTGAATGAACACATCACAAAGAAGTTTCTGAGAATCCTTCTCTCTAGTTTTTATGTGAAGATATTTCCTTTTCCAACATAGGCCTCAAGGTGCTCCGAATAAACACTTGCAGATTCTACAAACGTAATGTTTCAAAACTGTTCTATCAAAAGAAACGTTCAAGTCTGTGAGTTGAATGCACTCATCACACAGAGGTTTCTGAGAATGCTTCTGTCTAGTTTTTAGGTGAAGATATTTCCTTTTCCAGCATAGGCCTCAAAACGCTCCAAATATCCTCTTGCAGATTCTACAAAAAGAGTGTTTCAAAACTGTTCTATCAAAAGGAAGGTTCAACACTGTGAGTTGAATGAATGCATCGTGAAGAACTTTCTGAGAATGCTTCTCTGTAGTTTTTAGGTGAAGATATTCATATCCCAGCACAGGCCTCGAAGTGCTCCAAATAACCACTTGCAGATTTTACCAAAAGAGTGTTTCAAAACTGCTCTTTCTACAGGTAAGTTCAAGTCTGTGAGTTGAATGCACTCGACACAAAGAAGTTTCTGAGAATGCTTCTGTTCAGTTTTTATGTGAAGATATTTCCTTTTCCAGCATAGGCCTCAAACGGCTCCAAATATCCACTTGCAGATTCTACAAAAAGAGTGTTTCCAAACTTCTCTATCAATTAGTAGGTTCAACTCTGTGAGTTGAATGAACTCATCACAAAGAAGTTTCTGAGAATCCTTCTCTCTAGTTTTTATGTGAAGATATTTTCTTTTCCAACATAGGACTCAAGGTGCTCCGAATAAACACTTGCAGATTCTACAAACGTAATGTTTCCAAACTGTTCTATCAAAAGAAACGTTCAAGTCTGTGAGTTGAATGCACTCATCACACAGAAGTTTCTGAGAATGCTTCTGTCTAGTTTTTAGGTGAAGATATTTCCTTTTCCAGCATAGGCCTCAAATCGCTCCAAATATCCTCTTGCAGATTCTACAAAAAGAGTGTTTCAAAAGTGTTCTATCAAAAGGAAGGTTCACCTCTGTGAGTTGAATGAATGCATCGTGAAGAACTTTCTGAGAATGCTTCTCTGTAGTTTTTAGGTGAAGATATTCCATATCCCAGCACAGGCCTCGAAGTGCTCCAAATAACCACTTGCAGATTTTACCAAAAGAGTGTTTCAAAACTGCTCTTTCTACAGGTAAGTTCAAGTCTGTGAGTTGAATGCACTCAACACAAAGAAGTTTCTGAGAATGCTTCTGTTCAGTTTTTATGTGAAGATATTTCCTTTTCCAGCATAGGCCTCAAACGGCTCCAAATATCCACTTGCAGATTCTAGAAAAAGAGTGTTTCCAAACTTCTCTATCAATTGGTAGGTTCAACTCTGTGAGTTGAATGAACTCATCACAAAGAAGTTTCTGAGAGTCCTTCTCTCTCGTTTTTACGTGAAGATATTTCCTTTTCCAACATAGGCCTCAAGGTGCTCCGAATAAACACTTGCAGATTCTACAAACGTAATGTTTCCAAACTGTTCTATCAAAAGAAACGTTCAAGTCTGTGAGTTGAATGCACTCATCACACAGAAGTTTCTGAGAATGCTTCTGTCTAGTTTTTAGGTGAAGATATTTCCTTTTCCAACATAGGCCTCAAATCGCTCCAAATATCCTCTTGCAGATTCTACAAAAAGAGTGTTTCAAAACTGTTCTATCAAAAGGAAGGTTCAACTCTGTGAGTTGAATGAACGCATCGTGAAGAACTTTCTGAGAATGCTTCTCTGTAGTTTTTAGGTGAAGATATTCCATATCCCAGCACAGGCCTCGAAGTGCTCCAAATAACCACTTGCAGATTTTACCAAAAGAGTGTTTCAAAACTGCTCTTTCTACAGGTAAGTTCAAGTCTGTGAGTTGAATGCACTCAACACAAAGAAGTTTCTGAGAATGCTTCTGTTCAGTTTTATGTGAAGATATTTCCTTTTCCAGCATAGGCCTCAAACGGCTCCAAATATCCACTTGCAGATTCTACAAAAAGAGTGTTTCCAAACTTCTCTATCAATTGGTAGGTTCAACTCTGTGAGTTGAAAGAACTCATCACAAAGAAGTTTCTGAGAATCCTTCTCTCTAGTTTTTATGTGAAGATATTTCCTTTTCCAACATAGGCCTCAAGGTGCTCCGAATAAACACTTGCAGATTCTACAAACGTAAAGTTCCAAAACTGTTCTATCAAAAGAAACGTTCAAGTCTGTGAGTTGAATGCACTCATCGCACAGAAGTTTCTAAGAATACTTCTGTCTAGTTTTTAGGTGAAGATATTTCCTTTTCCAGCATAGGGCTCAAAAAGCTCCAAATATCCTCTTGCAGATTCTACAAAAAGAGTGTTTCAAAACTGTTCTATCAAAAGGAAGGTTCAACTCTGTGAGTAGAATGAATGCATCGTGAAGAACTTTCTGAGAATGCTTCTCTGTAGTTTTTAGGTGAAGATATTCCATATCCCAGCACAGGCCTCGAAGTGCTCCAAATAACCACTTGCAGATTTTACCAAAAGAGTGTTTCAAAACTGCTCTTTCTACAGGTAAGTTCAAGTCTGTGAGTTGAATGCACTCGACACAAAGAAGTTTCTGAGAATGCTTCTGTTCAGTTTTTATGTGAAGATATTTCCTTTTCCAGCACAGGCCACAAACGGCTCCAAATATCCACTTGCAGATTCTACAAGAAGAGTGTTTCCAAACTTCTCTATCAATTGGTAGGTTCAACTCTGTGAGTTGAATGAACTCATCACAAAGAAGTTTCTGAGAATCCTTCTCTCTAGTTTTTATGTGAAGATATTTCCTTTTCCAACATAGGCCTCAAGGTGCTCCGAATAAACACTTGCAGATTCTACAAACGTAATGTTTCCAAACTGTTCTATGAAAAGAAACGTTCAAGTCTGTGAGATGAATGCACTCATCACACAGAAGTTTCTGAGGATGCTTCTGTCTAGTTTTTAGGTGAACATATTTCCTTTTCCAGCATAGGCGTCAAAACGCTCCAAATATCCTCTTGCAGATTCTACAAAAAGAGTGTTTCAAAAATGTTCTATCAAAAGGAAGGTTCAACTCTTTGAGTTGAATGAATGCATCGTGAAGAACTTTCTGAGAATGCTTCTCTGTAGTTTTTAGGTGAAGATATTCCATATCCCAGCACAGGCCTCGAAGTGCTCCAAATAACCAGTTGCAGAATTTACCAAAAGAGTGTTTCAAAACTACTCTTTCTACAGGTAAGTTCAAGTCGGTGAGTTGAATGCACTCGACACAAAGAAGTTTCTGAGAATGCTTCTGTTCAGTTTTTATGTGAAGATATTTCCTTTTCCAGCATAGGCCTCAAACGGCTCCAAATATCCACTTGCAGATTCTACAAAAAGAGTGTTTCCAAACTTCTCTATCAATTGGTAGGTTCAACTCTGTGAGTTGAATGAACTCATCACAAAGAAGTTTCTGAGAATCCTTCTCTCTAGTTTTTATGTGAAGATATTTCCTTTTCCAACATAGGCCTCAAGGTGCTCCGAATAAACACTTGCAGATTCTACAAACGTAATGTTTCCAAACTGTTCTATCAAAAGAAACGTTCAAGTCTGTGAGATGAATGCACTCATCACACAGAAGTTTCTGAGGATGCTTCTGTCTAGTTTTTAGGTGAAGATATTTCCTTTTCCAGCATAGGCCTCAAAACGCTCCAAATATCCTCTTGCAGATTCTACAAAAAGAGTGTTTCAAAACTGTTCTATCAAAAGGAAGGTTCAACACTGTCAGTTGAATGAATGCATCGTGAAGAACTTTCTGAGAATGCTTCTCTGTAGTTTTTAGGTGATGATATTCCATATCCCAGCACAGGCCTCGAAGTGCTCCAAATAACCATTGCAGATTTTACCAAAAGAGTGTTTCAAAACTGCTCTTTCTACAGGTAAGTTCAAGTCTGTGAGTTGAATGCACTCAACACAAAGAGGTTTCTGAGAATGCTTCTGTTCAGTTTTTATGTGAAGATATTTCCTTTTCCACCATAGGCCTCAAACGGCTCCAAATAATCACTTGCAGATTCTACAAAAAGAGTGTTTCCAAACTTCTCTATCAATTGGTAAGTTCAACTCTGTGAGTTGAATGAACTCATCACAAAGAAGTTTCTGAGAATCCTTCTCTCTAGTTTTTATGTGAAGATATTTCCTTTTCCAACATAGGCCTCAAGGTGCTCCGAATAAACACTTGCAGATTCTACAAACGTAATGTTTCCAAACTGTTCTATCAAAAGAAACGTTCAAGTCTGTGAGTTGAATGCACTCATCACACAGAAGTTTCTGAGAATGCTTCTGTCTAGTTTTTAGGTGAAGATATTTCCTTTTCCAGCATAGGCCTCAAAACGCTCCAAATATCCTCTTGCAGATTCTACAAAAAGAGTGTTTCAAAACTGTTCTATCAAAAGGAAGGTTCAACCCTGTGAGTTGAATGAACGCATCGTGAAGAACTTTCTGAGAATGCTTCTCTGTAGTTTTTAGGTGAAGATATTCCATATCCCAGCACAGGCCTCGAAGAGCTCCAAATAACCAGTTGCAGATTTTACCAAAAGAGTGTTTCAGAACTGCTCTTTCTACAGGTAAGTTCAAGTCTGTGAGTTGAATGCACTCGACACAAAGAAGTTTCTGAGAATGCTTCTGTTCAGTTTTTATGTGAAGATGTTTCCTTTTCCAGCATAGGCCACAAACTGCTCCAAATATCCACTTGCAGATTCTACAAGAAGAGTGTTTCCAAACTTCTCTATCAATTGGTAGGTTCAACTCTGTGAGTTGAATGAACTCATCACAAAGAAGTTTCTGAGAATCCTTCTCTCTAGTTTTTATGTGAAGATATTTCCTTTTCCAACATAGGCCTCAAGGTGCTCCGAATAAACACTTGCAGATTCTACAAACGTAATGTTTCCAAACTGTTCTATCAAAAGAAACGTTCAAGTCTGTGAGATGAATGCACTCATCACACAGAAGTTTCTGAGGATGCTTCTGTCTAGTTTTTAGGTGAAGATATTTCCTTTTCCAGCATAGGCCTCAAAACGCTCCAAATATCCTCTTGCAGATTCTACAAAAAGAGTGTTTCAAAACTGTTCTATCAAAAGGAAGGTTCAACTCTGTGAGTTGAATGAATGCATCGTGAAGAACTTTCTGAGAATGCTTCTCTGTAGTTTTTAGGTGAAGGTATTCCATATCCAGGCAAAGGCCTCGAAGTGCTCCAAATAACCATTGCAGATTTTACCAAAAGAGTGTTTGAAAACTGCTCTTTCTACAGGTAAGTTCAAGTCTGTGAGTTGAATGCACTCAACACAAAGAAGTTTCTGAGAATGCTTCTGTTGAGTTTTTATGTGAAGATATTTCCTTTTCCAACATCGGCCTCAAACGGCTCCAAATATCCACTTGCAGATTCTACAAAAAGAGTGTTTCCAAACTTCTCTATCAATTGGTAGGTTCAACTCTGTGAGTTGAATGAACTCGTCGCAAAGAAGTTTCTGAGAATCCTTCTCTCTAGTTTTTATGTGAAGATATTTCCTTTTCCAACATAGGCCTCAAGGTGCTCCGAATAAACACTTGCAGATTCTACAAACGTAATGTTTCCAAACTGTTCTATCAAAAGAAACGTTCAAGTCTGTGAGTTGAATGCACTCATCACACAGAAGTTTCTGAGAATGCTTCTGTCTAGTTTTTAGGTGAAGATATTTCCTTTTCCAGCATAGGCCTCAAAACGCTCCAAATATCCTCTTGCAGATTCTACAAAAAGAGTGTTTCAAAACTGTTCTATCAAAAGGAAGGTTCAACCCTGTGAGTTGAATGAACGCATCGTGAAGAACTTTCTGAGAATGCTTCTCTGTAGTTTTTAGGTGAAGATATTCCATATCCCAGCACAGGCCTCGAAGAGCTCCAAATAACCAGTTGCAGATTTTACCAAAAGAGTGTTTCAGAACTGCTCTTTCTACAGGTAAGTTCAAGTCTGTGAGTTGAATGCACTCGACACAAAGAAGTTTCTGAGAATGCTTCTGTTCAGTTTTTATGTGAAGATATTTCCTTTTCCAGCATAGGCCTCAAACGGCTCCAAATATCCACTTGCAGAATCTACAAAAAGGGTGTTTCCAAACTTCTCTATCAATTGGTAGGTTCAACTCTGTGAGTTGAATGAACTCATCACAAAGAAGTTTCTGAGAATCCTTCTCTCTAGTTTTTATGTGAAGATATTTCCTTTTCCACATAGGCCTCAAGGTGCTCCGAATAAACACTTGCAGATTCTACAAACGTAATGTTTCCAAACTGTTCTATCAAAAGAAACTTTCATGTCTGTGAGTTGAATGCACTCATCCCACAGAAGTTTCTGAGAATGCTTCTGTCTAGTTTTTAGGTGAAGACATTTCCTTTTCCAGCATAGGCCTCAAAACGCTCCAAATATCCTCTTGCAGATTCTACAAAAAGAGGGTTTCAAAACTGTTCTATCAAAAGGAAGGTTCAACCCTGTGAGTTGAATGAATGCATCGTGAAGAACTTTCTGAGAATGCTTCTCTGTAGTTTTTAGGTGAAGATATTCCATATCCCAGCACAGGCCTCGAAGTGCTCCAAATAACCAGTTGCAGATTTTACCAAAAGAGTGTTTCAAAACTGCTCTTTCTACACGTAAGTTCAAGTCTGTGAGTTGAATGCACTCGACACAAAGAAGTTTCTGAGAATGCTTCTGTTCAGTTTTTATGTGAAGATATTTCCTTTTCCAGCATAAGCCTCAAACGGCTCCAAATATCCACTTGCAGAATCTACAAAAAGAGTGTTTCCAAACTTCTCTATCAATTGGTAGGTTCAACTCTGTGAGTTGAATGAACTCATCACAAAGAAGTTTCTGAGAATCCTTCTCTCTAGTTTTTATGTGAAGATATTTCCTTTTCCAACATAGGCCTCAAGGTGCTCCGAATAAACACTTGCAGATTCTACAAACGTAATGTTTCAAAACTGTTCTATCAAAAGAAACGTTCATGTCTGTGAGTTGAATGCACTCATCACACAGAAGTTTCTGAGAATGCTTCTGTCTAGTTTTTAGGTGAAGATATTTCCTTTTCCAGCATAGGCCTCAAAACGCTCCAAATATCCTCTTGCAGATTCTACAAAAAGAGTGTTTCAAAACTGTTCTATCAAAAGGAAGGTTCAACTCTGTGAGTTGAATGAATGCATCGTGAAGAACTTTCTGAGAATGCTTCTCTGTAGTTTTTAGGTGAAGATATTCCATATCCCAGCACAGGCCTCGAAGTGCTCCAAATAACCACTTGCAGATTTTACCAAAAGAGTGTTTCAAAACTGCTCTTTCTACAGGTAAGTTCAAGTCTGTGAGTTGAATGCACTCAACACAAAGAAGTTTCTGAGAATGCTTCTGTTCAGTTTTTATGTGAAGATACTTCCTTTTCCAGCATAGGCCTCAAACGGCTCCAAATATCCACTTGCAGATTCTACAAAAAGAGTGTTTCCAAACTTCTCTATCAATTGGTAGGTTCAACTCTGTGAGTTGAATGAACTCATCACAAAGAAGTTTCTGAGAATCCTTCTCTCTAGTTTTTATGTGAAGATATTTCCTTTTCCTACATCGGCCTCAAGGTGCTCCGAATAAACACATGCAGATTCTACAAACGTAATGTTTCCAAACTGTTCTATCAAAAGAAACGTTCAAGTCTGTGAGTTGAATGCACTCATCACACAGAGGTTTCTGAGAATGCTTCTGTCTAGTTTTTAGGTGAAGATATTTCCTTTTCCAGCATAGGCCTCAAAACGCTCCAAATATCCTCTTGCAGATTCTACAAAAAGAGTGTTTCAAAACTGTTCTATCAAAAGGAAGGTTCAACACTGTGAGTTGAATGAATGCATCGTGAAGAACTTTCTGAGAATGCTTCTCTGTAGTTTTTAGGTGAAGATATTCATATCCCAGCACAGGCCTCGAAGTGCTCCAAATAACCACTTGCAGATTTTACCAAAAGAGTGTTTCAAAACTGCTCTTTCTACAGGTAAGTTCAAGTCTGTGAGTTGAATGCACTCGACACAAAGAAGTTTCTGAGAATGCTTCTGTTCAGTTTTTATGTGAAGATATTTCCTTTTCCAGCATAGGCCTCAAACGGCTCCAAATATCCACTTGCAGATTCTACAAAAAGAGTGTTTCCAAACTTCTCTATCAATTAGTAGGTTCAACTCTGTGAGTTGAATGAACTCATCACAAAGAAGTTTCTGAGAATCCTTCTCTCTAGTTTTTATGTGAAGATATTTCCTTTTCCAACATAGGCCTCAATGTGCTCCGAATAAACACTTGCAGATTCTACAAACGTAATGTTTCAAAACTGTTCTATCAAAAGAAACGTTCAAGTCTGTGAGTTGAATGCACTCATCACACAGAAGTTTCTGAGAATGCTTCTGTCTAGTTTTTAGGTGAAGATATTTCCTTTTCCAGCATAGGCCTCAAAACGCTCCAAATATCCTCTTGCAGATTCTACAAAAAGAGTGTTTCAAAACTGTTCTATCAAAAGGAAGGTTCAACTCTGTGAGGTGAATGAATGCATCGTGAAGAACTTTCTGAGAATGCTTCTCTGTAGTTTTTAGGTGAAGATGTTCCATATCCCAGCACAGGCCTCGAAGTGCTCCAAATAACCACTTGCAGATTTTACCAAAAGAGTGTTTCAAAACTGCTCTTTCTACAGGTAAGTTCAAGTCTGTGAGTTGAATGCACTCAACACAAAGAAGTTTCTGAGAATGCTTCTGTTCAGTTTTTATGTGAAGATATTTCCTTTTCCAGCATAGGCCTCAAACGGCTCCAAATATCCACTTGCAGATTCTACAAAAAGAGTGTTTCCAAACTTCTCTATCAATTGGTAGGTTCCACTCTGTGAGTTGAATGAACTCATCACAAAGAAGTTTCTGAGAATCCTTCTCTCTAGTTTTTATGTGAAGATAATTCCTTTTCCAACTTAGGCCTCAAGATGCTCCGAATAAACACTTGCAGATTCTACAAACGTAATGTTTACAAACTGTTCTATCAAAAGAAACGTTCAAGCCTGTGAGTTGAATGCACTCATCACACAGAAGTTTCTGAGAATGCTTCTGTCTAGTTTTTAGGTGAAGATATTTCCTTTTCCAACATAGGCCTCAAATCGCTCCAAATATCCTCTTGCAGATTCTACAAAAAGAGTGTTTCAAAACTGTTCTATCAAAAGGAAGGTTCAACTCTGTGAGTTGAATGAATGCATCGTGAAGAACTTTCTGAGAATGCTTCTCTGTAGTTTTTAGGTGAAGATATTCCATATCCCAGCACAGGCCTCGAAGTGCTCCAAATAACCACTTGCAGATTTTACCAAAATAGTGTTTCAAAACTGCTCTTTCTACAGGTAAGTTCAAGTCAGTGAGTTGAATGCACTCAACACAAAGAAGTTTCTGAGAATGCTTCTGTTCAGTTTTATGTGAAGATATTTCCTTTTCCAGCATAGGCCTCAAACGGCTCCAAATATCCACTTGCAGATTCTACAAAAAGAGTGTTTCCAAACTTCTCTATCAATTGGTAGGTTCAACTCTGTGAGTTGAATGAACTCATCACAAAGAAGTTTCTGAGAATCCTTCTCTCTTGTTTTTATGTGAAGATATTTCCTTTTCCAACATAGGCCTCAAGGTGCTCCGAATAAACACTTGCAGATTCTACAAACGTAATGTTTCAAAACTGTTCTATCAAAAGAAACGTTCAAGTCTGTGAGTTGAATGCACTCATCACACAGAAGTTTCTGAGAATGCTTCTGTCTAGTTTTTAGGTGAAGATATTTCCTTTTCCAGCATAGGCCTCAAAACGCTCCAAATATCCTCTTGCAGATTCTACAAAAAGAGTGTTTCAAAACTGTTCTATCAAAAGGAAGGTTCAACCCTGTGAGTTGAATGAATGCATCGTGAAGAACTTTCTGAGAATGCTTCTCTGTAGTTTTTAGGTGAAGATATTCCATATCCCAGCACAGGCCTCGAAGTGCTCCAAATAACCAGTTGCAGATTTTACCAAAAGAGTGTTTCAAAACTGCTCTTTCTACAGGTAAGTTCAAGTCTGTGAGTTGAATGCACTCGACACAAAGAAGTTTCTGAGAATGCTTCTGTTCAGTTTTTATGTGAAGATATTTCCTTTTCCAGCATAGGCCTCAAACGGCTCCAAATATCCACTTGCAGAATCTACAAAAAGAGTGTTTCCAAACTTCTCTATCAATTGGTGGGTTCAACTCTGTGAGTTGAATGAACTCATCACAAAGAAGTTTCTGAGAATCCTTCTCTCTTGTTTTTATGTGAAGATATTTCCTTTTCCAACATAGGCCTCAAGGTGCTCCGAATAAACACTTGCAGATTCTACAAACGTAATGTTTCAAAACTGTTCTATCAAAAGAAACGTTCATGTCTGTGAGTTGAATGCACTCATCACACAGAAGTTTCTGAGAATGCTTCTGTCTAGTTTTTAGGTGAAGATATTTCCTTTTCCAGCATAGGCCTCAAAACGCTCCAAATATCCTCTTGCAGATTCTACAAAAAGAGTGTTTCAAAAGTGTTCTATCAAAAGGAAGGTTCAACTCTGTGAGTTGAATGAATGCATCGTGAAGAACTTTCTGAGAATGCTTCTCTGTAGTTTTTAGGTGAAGATATTCCATATCCCAGCACAGGCCTCGAAGTGCTCCAAATAACCACTTGCAGATTTTACCAAAAGAGTGTTTCAAAACTGCTCTTTCTACAGGTAAGTTCAAGTCTGTGAGTTGAATGCACTCAACACAAAGAAGTTTCTGAGAATGCTTCTGTTCAGTTTTTATGTGAAGATATTTCCTTTTCCAGCATAGGCCTCAAACGGCTCCAAATATCCACTTGCAGATTCTAGAAAAAGAGTGTTTCCAAACTTCTCTATCAATTGGTAGGTTCAACTCTGTGAGTTGAATGAACTCATCACAAAGAAGTTTCTGAGAGTCCTTCTCTCTCGTTTTTACGTGAAGATATTTCCTTTTCCAACATAGGCCTCAAGGTGCTCCGAATAAACACTTGCAGATTCTACAAACGTAATGTTTCCAAACTGTTCTATCAAAAGAAACGTTCAAGTCTGTGAGTTGAATGCACTCATCACACAGAAGTTTCTGAGAATGCTTCTGTCTAGTTTTTAGGTGAAGATATTTCCTTTTCCAACATAGGCCTCAAATCGCTCCAAATATCCTCTTGCAGATTCTACAAAAAGAGTGTTTCAAAACTGTTCTATCAAAAGGAAGGTTCAACTCTGTGAGTTGAATGAATGCATCGTGAAGAACTTTCTGAGAATGCTTCTCTGTAGTTTTTAGGTGAAGATATTCCATATCCCAGCACAGGCCTCGAAGTGCTCCAAATAACCACTTGCAGATTTTACCAAAAGAGTGTTTCAAAACTGCTCTTTCTACAGGTAAGTTCAAGTCTGTGAGTTGAATGCACTCAACACAAAGAAGTTTCTGAGAATGCTTCTGTTCAGTTTTATGTGAAGATATTTCCTTTTCCAGCATAGGCCTCAAACGGCTCCAAATATCCACTTGCAGATTCTACAAAAAGAGTGTTTCCAAACTTCTCTATCAATTGGTAGGTTCAACTCTGTGAGTTGAAAGAACTCATCGCAAAGAAGTTTCTGAGAATCCTTCTCTCTAGTTTTTATGTGAAGATATTTCCTTTTCCAACATAGGCCTCAAGGTGCTCCGAATAAACACTTGCAGATTCTACAAACGTAAAGTTCCAAAACTGTTCTATCAAAAGAAACGTTCAAGTCTGTGAGTTGAATGCACTCATCGCACAGAAGTTTCTAAGAATACTTCTGTCTAGTTTTTAGGTGAAGATATTTCCTTTTCCAGCATAGGGCTCAAAAACCTCCAAATATCCTCTTGCAGATTCTACAAAAAGAGTGTTTCAAAACTGTTCTATCAAAAGGAAGGTTCAACTCTGTGAGTAGAATGAATGCATCGTGAAGAACTTTCTGAGAATGCTTCTCTGTAGTTTTTAGGTGAAGATATTCCATATCCCAGCACAGGCCTCGAAGTGCTCCAAATAACCACTTGCAGATTTTACCAAAAGAGTGTTTCAAAACTGCTCTTTCTACAGGTAAGTTCAAGTCTGTGAGTTGAATGCACTCGACACAAAGAAGTTTCTGAGAATGCTTCTGTTCAGTTTTTATGTGAAGATATTTCCTTTTCCAGCACAGGCCACAAACGGCTCCAAATATCCACTTGCAGATTCTACAAGAAGAGTGTTTCCAAACTTCTCTATCAATTGGTAGGTTCAACTCTGTGAGTTGAATGAACTCATCACAAAGAAGTTTCTGAGAATCCTTCTCTCTAGTTTTTATGTGAAGATATTTCCTTTTCCAACATAGGCCTCAAGGTGCTCCGAATAAACACTTGCAGATTCTACAAACGTAATGTTTCCAAACTGTTCTATGAAAAGAAACGTTCAAGTCTGTGAGATGAATGCACTCATCACACAGAAGTTTCTGAGGATGCTTCTGTCTAGTTTTTAGGTGAACATATTTCCTTTTCCAGCATAGGCGTCAAAACGCTCCAAATATCCTCTTGCAGATTCTACAAAAAGAGTGTTTCAAAAATGTTCTATCAAAAGGAAGGTTCAACTCTGTGAGTTGAATGAATGCATCGTGAAGAACTTTCTGAGAATGCTTCTCTGTAGTTTTTAGGTGAAGATATTCCATATCCCAGCACAGGCCTCGAAGTGCTCCAAATAACCACTTGCAGAATTTACCAAAAGAGTGTTTCAAAACTACTCTTTCTACAGGTAAGTTCAAGTCGGTGAGTTGAATGCACTCGACACAAAGAAGTTTCTGAGAATGCTTCTGTTCAGTTTTTATGTGAAGATATTTCCTTTTCCAGCATAGGCCTCAAACGGCTCCAAATATCCACTTGCAGATTCTACAAAAAGAGTGTTTCCAAACTTCTCTATCAATTGGTAGGTTCAACTCTGTGAGTTGAATGAACTCATCACAAAGAAGTTTCTGAGAATCCTTCTCTCTAGTTTTTATGTGAAGATATTTCCTTTTCCAACATAGGCCTCAAGGTGCTCCGAATAAACACTTGCAGATTCTACAAACGTAATGTTTCCAAACTGTTCTATCAAAAGAAACGTTCAAGTCTGTGAGATGAATGCACTCATCACACAGAAGTTTCTGAGGATGCTTCTGTCTAGTTTTTAGGTGAAGATATTTCCTTTTCCAGCATAGGCCTCAAAACGCTCCAAATATCCTCTTGCAGATTCTACAAAAAGAGTGTTTCAAAACTGTTCTATCAAAAGGAAGGTTCAACACTGTCAGTTGAATGAATGCATCGTGAAGAACTTTCTGAGAATGCTTCTCTGTAGTTTTTAGGTGATGATATTCCATATCCCAGCACAGGCCTCGAAGTGCTCCAAATAACCATTGCAGATTTTACCAAAAGAGTGTTTCAAAACTGCTCTTTCTACAGGTAAGTTCAAGTCTGTGAGTTGAATGCACTCAACACAAAGAGGTTTCTGAGAATGCTTCTGTTCAGTTTTTATGTGAAGATATTTCCTTTTCCACCATAGGCCTCAAACGGCTCCAAATAATCACTTGCAGATTCTACAAAAAGAGTGTTTCCAAACTTCTCTATCAATTGGTAAGTTCAACTCTGTGAGTTGAATGAACTCATCACAAAGAAGTTTCTGAGAATCCTTCTCTCTAGTTTTTATGTGAAGATATTTCCTTTTCCAACATAGGCCTCAAGGTGCTCCGAATAAACACTTGCAGATTCTACAAACGTAATGTTTCCAAACTGTTCTATCAAAAGAAACGTTCAAGTCTGTGAGTTGAATGCACTCATCACACAGAAGTTTCTGAGAATGCTTCTGTCTAGTTTTTAGGTGAAGATATTTCCTTTTCCAGCATAGGCCTCAAAACGCTCCAAATATCCTCTTGCAGATTCTACAAAAAGAGTGTTTCAAAACTGTTCTATCAAAAGGAAGGTTCAACCCTGTGAGTTGAATGAACGCATCGTGAAGAACTTTCTGAGAATGCTTCTCTGTAGTTTTTAGGTGAAGATATTCCATATCCCAGCACAGGCCTCGAAGAGCTCCAAATAACCAGTTGCAGATTTTACCAAAAGAGTGTTTCAGAACTGCTCTTTCTACAGGTAAGTTCAAGTCTGTGAGTTGAATGCACTCGACACAAAGAAGTTTCTGAGAATGCTTCTGTTCAGTTTTTATGTGAAGATGTTTCCTTTTCCAGCATAGGCCACAAACGGCTCCAAATATCCACTTGCAGATTCTACAAGAAGAGTGTTTCCAAACTTCTCTATCAATTGGTAGGTTCAACTCTGTGAGTTGAATGAACTCATCACAAAGAAGTTTCTGAGAATCCTTCTCTCTAGTTTTTATGTGAAGATATTTCCTTTTCCAACATAGGCCTCAAGGTGCTCCGAATAAACACTTGCAGATTCTACAAACGTAATGTTTCCAAACTGTTCTATCAAAAGAAACGTTCAAGTCTGTGAGATGAATGCACTCATCACACAGAAGTTTCTGAGGATGCTTCTGTCTAGTTTTTAGGTGAAGATATTTCCTTTTCCAGCATAGGCCTCAAAACGCTCCAAATATCCTCTTGCAGATTCTACAAAAAGAGTGTTTCAAAACTGTTCTATCAAAAGGAAGGTTCAACTCTGTGAGTTGAATGAATGCATCGTGAAGAACTTTCTGAGAATGCTTCTCTGTAGTTTTTAGGTGAAGGTATTCCATATCCAGGCAAAGGCCTCGAAGTGCTCCAAATAACCATTGCAGATTTTACCAAAAGAGTGTTTGAAAACTGCTCTTTCTACAGGTAAGTTCATGTCTGTGAGTTGAATGCACTCAACACAAAGAAGTTTCTGAGAATGCTTCTGTTCAGTTTTTATGTGAAGATATTTCCTTTTCCAACATCGGCCTCAAACGGCTCCAAATATCCACTTGCAGATTCTACAAAAAGAGTGTTTCCAAACTTCTCTATCAATTGGTAGGTTCAACTCTGTGAGTTGAATGAACTCGTCGCAAAGAAGTTTCTGAGAATCCTTCTCTCTAGTTTTTATGTGAAGATATTTCCTTTTCCAACATAGGCCTCAAGGTGCTCCGAATAAACACTTGCAGATTCTACAAACGTAATGTTTCCAAACTGTTCTATCAAAAGAAACGTTCAAGTCTGTGAGTTGAATGCACTCATCACACAGAAGTTTCTGAGAATGCTTCTGTCTAGTTTTTAGGTGAAGATATTTCCTTTTCCAGCATAGGCCTCAAAACGCTCCAAATATCCTCTTGCAGATTCTACAAAAAGAGTGTTTCAAAACTGTTCTATCAAAAGGAAGGTTCAACCCTGTGAGTTGAATGAACGCATCGTGAAGAACTTTCTGAGAATGCTTCTCTGTAGTTTTTAGGTGAAGATATTCCATATCCCAGCACAGGCCTCGAAGAGCTCCAAATAACCAGTTGCAGATTTTACCAAAAGAGTGTTTCAGAACTGCTCTTTCTACAGGTAAGTTCAAGTCTGTGAGTTGAATGCACTCGACACAAAGAAGTTTCTGAGAATGCTTCTGTTCAGTTTTTATGTGAAGATATTTCCTTTTCCAGCATAGGCCTCAAACGGCTCCAAATATCCACTTGCAGAATCTACAAAAAGGGTGTTTCCAAACTTCTCTATCAATTGGTAGGTTCAACTCTGTGAGTTGAATGAACTCATCACAAAGAAGTTTCTGAGAATCCTTCTCTCTAGTTTTTATGTGAAGATATTTCCTTTTCCACATAGGCCTCAAGGTGCTCCGAATAAACACTTGCAGATTCTACAAACGTAATGTTTCCAAACTGTTCTATCAAAAGAAACGTTCATGTCTGTGAGTTGAATGCACTCATCCCACAGAAGTTTCTGAGAATGCTTCTGTCTAGTTTTTAGGTGAAGACATTTCCTTTTCCAGCATAGGCCTCAAAACGCTCCAAATATCCTCTTGCAGATTCTACAAAAAGAGGGTTTCAAAACTGTTCTATCAAAAGGAAGGTTCAACCCTGTGAGTTGAATGAATGCATCGTGAAGAACTTTCTGAGAATGCTTCTCTGTAGTTTTTAGGTGAAGATATTCCATATCCCAGCACAGGCCTCGAAGTGCTCCAAATAACCAGTTGCAGATTTTACCAAAAGAGTGTTTCAAAACTGCTCTTTCTACAGGTAAGTTCAAGTCTGTGAGTTGAATGCACTCGACACAAAGAAGTTTCTGAGAATGCTTCTGTTCAGTTTTTATGTGAAGATATTTCCTTTTCCAGCATAGGCCTCAAACGGCTCCAAATATCCACTTGCAGAATCTACAAAAAGAGTGTTTCCAAACTTCTCTATCAATTGGTAGGTTCAACTCTGTGAGTTGAATGAACTCATCACAAAGAAGTTTCTGAGAATCCTTCTCTCTAGTTTTTATGTGAAGATATTTCCTTTTCCAACATAGGCCTCAAGGTGCTCCGAATAAACACTTGCAGATTCTACAAACGTAATGTTTCAAAACTGTTCTATCAAAAGAAACGTTCATGTCTGTGAGTTGAATGCACTCATCACACAGAAGTTTCTGAGAATGCTTCTGTCTAGTTTTTAGGTGAAGATATTTCCTTTTCCAGCATAGGCCTCAAAACGCTCCAAATATCCTCTTGCAGATTCTACAAAAAGAGTGTTTCAAAACTGTTCTATCAAAAGGAAGGTTCAACTCTGTGAGTTGAATGAATGCATCGTGAAGAACTTTCTGAGAATGCTTCTCTGTAGTTTTTAGGTGAAGATATTCCATATCCCAGCACAGGCCTCGAAGTGCTCCAAATAACCACTTGCAGATTTTACCAAAAGAGTGTTTCAAAACTGCTCTTTCTACAGGTAAGTTCAAGTCTGTGAGTTGAATGCACTCAACACAAAGAAGTTTCTGAGAATGCTTCTGTTCAGTTTTTATGTGAAGATACTTCCTTTTCCAGCATAGGCCTCAAACGGCTCCAAATATCCACTTGCAGATTCTACAAAAAGAGTGTTTCCAAACTTCTCTATCAATTGGTAGGTTCAACTCTGTGAGTTGAATGAACTCATCACAAAGAAGTTTCTGAGAATCCTTCTCTCTAGTTTTTATGTGAAGATATTTCCTTTTCCTACATCGGCCTCAAGGTGCTCCGAATAAACACATGCAGATTCTACAAACGTAATGTTTCCAAACTGTTCTATCAAAAGAAACGTTCAAGTCTGTGAGTTGAATGCACTCATCACACAGAGGTTTCTGAGAATGCTTCTGTCTAGTTTTTAGGTGAAGATATTTCCTTTTCCAGCATAGGCCTCAAAACGCTCCAAATATCCTCTTGCAGATTCTACAAAAAGAGTGTTTCAAAACTGTTCTATCAAAAGGAAGGTTCAACACTGTGAGTTGAATGAATGCATCGTGAAGAACTTTCTGAGAATGCTTCTCTGTAGTTTTTAGGTGAAGATATTCATATCCCAGCACAGGCCTCGAAGTGCTCCAAATAACCACTTGCAGATTTTACCAAAAGAGTGTTTCAAAACTGCTCTTTCTACAGGTAAGTTCAAGTCTGTGAGTTGAATGCACTCGACACAAAGAAGTTTCTGAGAATGCTTCTGTTCAGTTTTTATGTGAAGATATTTCCTTTTCCAGCATAGGCCTCAAACGGCTCCAAATATCCACTTGCAGATTCTACAAAAAGAGTGTTTCCAAACTTCTCTATCAATTAGTAGGTTCAACTCTGTGAGTTGAATGAACTCATCACAAAGAAGTTTCTGAGAATCCTTCTCTCTAGTTTTTATGTGAAGATATTTCCTTTTCCAACATAGGCCTCAATGTGCTCCGAATAAACACTTGCAGATTCTACAAACGTAATGTTTCAAAACTGTTCTATCAAAAGAAACGTTCAAGTCTGTGAGTTGAATGCACTCATCACACAGAAGTTTCTGAGAATGCTTCTGTCTAGTTTTTAGGTGAAGATATTTCCTTTTCCAGCATAGGCCTCAAAACGCTCCAAATATCCTCTTGCAGATTCTACAAAAAGAGTGTTTCAAAACTGTTCTATCAAAAGGAAGGTTCAACTCTGTGAGGTGAATGAATGCATCGTGAAGAACTTTCTGAGAATGCTTCTCTGTAGTTTTTAGGTGAAGATGTTCCATATCCCAGCACAGGCCTCGAAGTGCTCCAAATAACCACTTGCAGATTTTACCAAAAGAGTGTTTCAAAACTGCTCTTTCTACATGTAAGTTCAAGTCTGTGAGTTGAATGCACTCAACACAAAGAAGTTTCTGAGAATGCTTCTGTTCAGTTTTTATGTGAAGATATTTCCTTTTCCAGCATAGGCCTCAAACGGCTCCAAATATCCACTTGCAGATTCTACAAAAAGAGTGTTTCCAAACTTCTCTATCAATTGGTAGGTTCCACTCTGTGAGTTGAATGAACTCATCACAAAGAAGTTTCTGAGAATCCTTCTCTCTAGTTTTTATGTGAAGATAATTCCTTTTCCAACTTAGGCCTCAAGATGCTCCGAATAAACACTTGCAGATTCTACAAACGTAATGTTTACAAACTGTTCTATCAAAAGAAACGTTCAAGCCTGTGAGTTGAATGCACTCATCACACAGAAGTTTCTGAGAATGCTTCTGTCTAGTTTTTAGGTGAAGATATTTCCTTTTCCAACATAGGCCTCAAATCGCTCCAAATATCCTTTTGCAGATTCTACAAAAAGAGTGTTTCAAAACTGTTCTATCAAAAGGAAGGTTCAACTCTGTGAGTTGAATGAATGCATCGTGAAGAACTTTCTGAGAATGCTTCTCTGTAGTTTTTAGGTGAAGATATTCCATATCCCAGCACAGGCCTCGAAGTGCTCCAAATAACCACTTGCAGATTTTACCAAAATAGTGTTTCAAAACTGCTCTTTCTACAGGTAAGTTCAAGTCAGTGAGTTGAATGCACTCAACACAAAGAAGTTTCTGAGAATGCTTCTGTTCAGTTTTATGTGAAGATATTTCCTTTTCCAGCATAGGCCTCAAACGGCTCCAAATATCCACTTGCAGATTCTACAAAAAGAGTGTTTCCAAACTTCTCTATCAATTGGTAGGTTCAACTCTGTGAGTTGAATGAACTCATCACAAAGAAGTTTCTGAGAATCCTTCTCTCTTGTTTTTATGTGAAGATATTTCCTTTTCCAACATAGGCCTCAAGGTGCTCCGAATAAACACTTGCAGATTCTACAAACGTAATGTTTCAAAACTGTTCTATCAAAAGAAACGTTCAAGTCTGTGAGTTGAATGCACTCATCACACAGAAGTTTCTGAGAATGCTTCTGTCTAGTTTTTAGGTGAAGATATTTCCTTTTCCAGCATAGGCCTCAAAACGCTCCAAATATCCTCTTGCAGATTCTACAAAAAGAGTGTTTCAAAACTGTTCTATCAAAAGGAAGGTTCAACCCTGTGAGTTGAATGAATGCATCGTGAAGAACTTTCTGAGAATGCTTCTCTGTAGTTTTTAGGTGAAGATATTCCATATCCCAGCACAGGCCTCGAAGTGCTCCAAATAACCAGTTGCAGATTTTACCAAAAGAGTGTTTCAAAACTGCTCTTTCTACAGGTAAGTTCAAGTCTGTGAGTTGAATGCACTCGACACAAAGAAGTTTCTGAGAATGCTTCTGTTCAGTTTTTATGTGAAGATATTTCCTTTTCCAGCATAGGCCTCAAACGGCTCCAAATATCCACTTGCAGAATCTACAAAAAGAGTGTTTCCAAACTTCTCTATCAATTGGTGGGTTCAACTCGGTGAGTTGAATGAACTCATCACAAAGAAGTTTCTGAGAATCCTTCTCTCTTGTTTTTATGTGAAGATATTTCCTTTTCCAACATAGGCCTCAAGGTGCTCCGAATAAACACTTGCAGATTCTACAAACGTAATGTTTCAAAACTGTTCTATCAAAAGAAACGTTCATGTCTGTGAGTTGAATGCACTCATCACACAGAAGTTTCTGAGAATGCTTCTGTCTAGTTTTTAGGTGAAGATATTTCCTTTTCCAGCATAGGCCTCAAAACGCTCCAAATATCCTCTTGAAGATTCTACAAAAAGAGTGTTTCAAAACTGTTCTATCAAAAGGAAGGTTCAACTCTGTGAGTTGAATGAATGCATCGTGAAGAACTTTCTGAGAATGCTTCTCTGTAGTTTTTAGGTGAAGATATTCCATATCCCAGCACAGGACTCGAAGTGCTCCAAATAACCACTTGCAGATTTTACCAAAAGAGTGTTTCAAAACTGCTCTTTCTACAGGTAAGTTCAAGTCTGTGAGTTGAATGCACTCAACACAAAGAAGTTTCTGAGAATGCTTCTGTTCAGTTTTATGTGAAGATATTTCCTTTTCCAGCATAGGCCACAAACGGTTCCAAATATCCACTTGCAGATTCTACAAAAAGAGTGTTTCCAAACTTCTCTATCAATTGGTAGTTTCAACCCTGTGAGTTGAATGAACTCATCACAAAGAAGTTTCTGAGAATCCTTCTCTCTAGTTTTTATGTGAAGATATTTCCTTTTCCAACATAGGCCTCAAGGTGCTCCGAATAAACACTTGCAGATTCTACAAACGTAATGTTTCAAAACTGTTATATCAAAAGAAACGTTCAAGTCTGTGAGTTGAATGCACTCATCACACAGAAGTTTCTGAGAATGCTTCTGTCTAGTTTTTAGGTGAAGATATTTCCTTTTCCAGCATAGGCCTCAAAACGCTCCAAATATCCTCTTGCAGATTCTACAAAAAGAGTGTTTCAAAACTGTTCTATCAAAAGGAAGGTTCAACTCTGTGAGGTGAATGAACGCATCGTGAAGAACTTTCTGAGAATGCTTCTCTGTAGTTTTTAGGTGAAGATGTTCCATATCCCAGCACAGGCCTCAAAGTGCTCCAAATAACCACTTGCAGATTTTACCAAAAGAGTGTTTCAAAACTGCTCTTTCTACAGGTAAGTTCAAGTCTGTGAGTTGAATGCACTCAACACAAAGAAGTTTCTGAGAATGCTTCTGTTCAGTTTTTATGTGAAGATATTTCCTTTTCCAGCATAGGCCTCAAACGGCTCCAAATATCCACTTGCAGATTCTACAAAAAGAGTGTTTCCAAACTTCTCTATCAAATGGTAGGTTCCACTCTGTGCGTTGAATGAACTCATCACAAAGAAGTTTCTGAGAATCCTTCTCTCTAGTTTTTATGTGAAGATATTTCCTTTTCCAACATAGGCCTCAAGGTGCTCCGAATAAACACTTGCAGATTCTACAAACGTAATGTTTCAAAACTGTTCTATCAAAAGAAACGTTCATGTCTGTGAGTTGAATGCACTCATCACACAGAAGTTTCTGAGAATGCTTCTGTCTAGTTTTTAGGTGAAGATATTTCCTTTTCCAGCATAGGCCTCAAAACGCTCCAAATATCCTCTTGCAGATTCTACAAAAAGAGTGTTTCAAAACTGTTCTATCAAAAGGAAGGTTCAACTCTGTGAGGTGAATGAATGCATCGTGAAGAACTTTCTGAGAATGCTTCTCTGTAGTTTTTAGGTGAAGATGTTCCATATCCCAGCACAGGCCTCAAAGTGCTCCAAATAACCACTTGCAGATTTTACCAAAAGAGTGTTTCAAAACTGCTCTTTCTACAGGTAAGTTCAAGTCTGTGAGTTGAATGCACTCAACACAAAGAAGTTTCTGAGAATGCTTCTGTTCAGTTTTATGTGAAGATATTTCCTTTTCCAGCATAGGCCTCAAACGGCTCCAAATATCCACTTGCAGATTCTACAAAAAGAGTGTTTCCAAACTTCTCTATCAATTGGTAGTTTCAACCCTGTGAGTTGAATGAACTCATCACAAAGAAGTTTCTGAGAATCCTTCTCTCTAGTTTTTATGTGAAGATATTTCCTTTTCCAACATAGGCCTCAAGGTGCTCCGAATAAACACTTGCACATTCTACAAACGTAATGTTTCCAAACTGTTCTATCAAAAGAAATGTTCAAGTCTGTGAGTTGAATGCACTCATCACACAGAAGTTTCTGAGAATGCTTCTGTCTAGTTTTTAGGTGAAGATATTTCCTTTTCCAGCATAGGCCTCAAAACGCTCCAAATATCCTCTTGCAGATTCTACAAAAAGAGTGTTTCAAAACTGTTCTATCAAAAGGAAGGTTCAACCCTGTGAGTTGAATGAATGCATCGTGAAGAACTTTCTGAGAATGCTTCTCTGTAGTTTTTAGGTGAAGATATTCCACATCCCAGCACAGGCCTCGAAGTGCTCCAAATAACCAGTTGCAGATTTTACCAAAAGAGTGTTTCAAAACTGCTCTTTCTACAGGTAAGTTCAAGTCTGTGAGTTGAATGCACTCGACACAAAGAAGTTTCTGAGAATGCTTCTGTTCAGTTTTTATGTGAAGATATTTCCTTTTCCAGCATAGACCTCAAACGGCTCCAAATATCCACTTGCAGAATCTACAAAAAGTGTGTTTCCAAACTTCTCTATCAATTGGTAGGTTCAACTCTGTGAGTTGAATGAACTCATCACAAAGAAGTTTCTGAGAATCCTTCTCTCTAGTTTTTATGTGAAGATATTTCCTTTTCCAACATAGGCCTCAAGGTGCTCCGAATAAACACTTGCAGATTCTACAAACGTAATGTTTCAAAACTGTTCTATCAAAAGAAACGTTCATGTCTGTGAGTTGAATGCACTCATCACACAGAAGTTTCTGAGAATGCTTCTGTCTAGTTTTTAGGTGAAGATATTTCCTTTTCCAGCATAGGCCTCAAAACGCTCCAAATATCCTCTTGCAGATTCTACAAAAAGAGTGTTTCAAAACTGTTCTATCAAAAGGAAGGTTCAACTCTGTGAGTTGAATGAATGCATCGTGAAGAACTTTCTGAGAATGCTTCTCTGTAGTTTTTAGGTGAAGATATTCCATATCCCAGCACAGGCCTCGAAGTGCTCCAAATAACCACTTGCAGATTTTACCAAAAGAGTGTTTCAAAACTGCTCTTTCTACAGGTAAGTTCAAGTCTGTGAGTTGAATGCACTCAACACAAAGAAGTTTCTGAGAATGCTTCTGTTCAGTTTTTATGTGAAGATACTTCCTTTTCCAGCATAGGCCTCAAACGGCTCCAAATATCCACTTGCAGATTCTACAAAAAGAGTGTTTCCAAACTTCTCTATCAATTGGTAGGTTCAACTCTGTGAGTTGAATGAACTCATCACAAAGAAGTTTCTGAGAATCCTTCTCTCTAGTTTTTATGTGAAGATATTTCCTTTTCCAACATAGGCCTCAAGGTGCTCTGAATAAACACTTGCAGATTCTACAAACGTAATGTTTCCAAACTGTTCTATCAAAAGAAACGTTCAAGTCTGTGAGTTGAATTCACTCATCACACAGAAGTTTCTGAGAATGCTTCTGTCTAGTTTTTAGGTGAAGATATTTCCTTTTCCAGCATAGGCCTCAAAACGCTCCAAATATCCTCTTGCAGATTCTACAAAAAGAGTGTTTCAAAACTGTTCTATCAAAAGGAAGGTTCAACACTGTGAGTTGAATGAATGCATCGTGAAGAACTTTCTGAGAACGCTTCTCTGTAGTTTTTAGGTGAAGTTATTCATATCCCAGCACAGGCCTCGAAGTGCTCCAAATAACCACTTGCAGATTTTACCAAAAGAGTGTTTCAAAACTGCTCTTTCTACAGGTAAGTTCAAGTCTGTGAGTTGAATGCACTCAACACAAAGAAGTTTCTGAGAATGCTTCTGTTCAGTTTTATGTGAAGATATTTCCTTTTCCAGCATAGGCCTCAAACGGCTCCAAATATCCACTTGCAGATTCTACAAAAAGAGTGTTTCCAAACTTCTCTATCAATTGGTAGTTTCAACTCTGTGAGTTGAATGAACTCATCGCAAAGAAGTTTCTGAGAATCCTTCTCTCTAGTTTTTATGTGAAGATATTTCCTTTTCCAACATAGGCCTCAAGGTGCTCCGAATAAACACTTGCAGATTCTACAAACGTAATGTTTCAAAACTGTTCTATCAAAAGAAACGTTCAAGTCTGTGAGTTGAATGCACTCATCACACAGAAGTTTCTGAGAATGCTTCTGTCTAGTTTTTAGGTGAAGATATTTCCTTTTCCAGCATAGGCCTCTAAACGCTCCAAATATCCTCTTGCAGATTCTACAAAAAGAGTGTTTCAAAACTGTTCTATCAAAAGGAAGGTTCAACCCTGTGAGTTGAATGAATGCATCGTTAAGAACTTTCTGGGAATGCTTCTCTGTAGTTTTTAGTTGAAGATATTCCATATCCCAGCACAGGCCTCGAAGTGCTCCAAATAACCAGTTGCAGATTTTACCAAAAGAGTGTTTCAAAACTGCTCTTTCTACAGGTAAGTTCAAGTCTGTGAGTTGAATGCACTCGACACAAAGAAGTTTCTGAGAATGCTTCTGTTCAGTTTTTATGTGAAGATATTTCCTTTTCCAGCATAGGCCTCAAACGGCTCCAAATATCCACTTGCAGAATCTACAAAAAGAGTGTTTCCAAACTTCTCTATCAATTCGTAGGTTCAACTCTGTGAGTTGAATGAACTCATCACAAAGAAGTTTCTGAGAATCCTTCTCTCTAGTTTTTATGTGAAGATATTTCCTTTTCCAACATAGGCCTCAAGGTGCTCCGAATAAACACTTGCAGATTCTACAAACGTAATGTTTCAAAACTGTTCTATCAAAAGAAACGTTCAAGTCTGTGAGTTGAATGCACTCATCACACAGAAGTTTCTGAGAATGCTTCTGTCTAGTTTTTAGGTGAAGATATTTCCTTTTCCAGCATAGGCCTCTAAACGCTCCAAATATCCTCTTGCAGATTCTACAAAAAGAGTGTTTCAAAACTGTTCTATCAAAAGGAAGGTTCAACCCTGTGAGTTGAATGAATGCATCGTTAAGAACTTTCTGGGAATGCTTCTCTGTAGTTTTTAGGTGAAGATATTCCATATCCCAGCACAGGCCTCGAAGTGCTCCAAATAACCAGTTGCAGATTTTACCAAAAGAGTGTTTCAAAACTGCTCTTTCTACAGGTAAGTTCAAGTCTGTGTGTTGAATGCACTCGACACAAAGAAGTTTCTGAGAATGCTTCTGTTCAGTTTTTATGTGAAGATATTTCCTTTTCCAGCATAGGCCTCAAACGGCTCCAAATATCCACTTGCAGAATCTACAAAAAGAGTGTTTCCAAACTTCTCTATCAATTGGTAGGTTCAACTCTGTGAGTTGAATGAACTCATCACAAAGAAGTTTCTGAGAATCCTTCTCTCTAGTTTTTATGTGAAGATATTTCCTTTTCCAACATAGGCCTCAAGGTGCTCCGAATAAACACTTGCAGATTCTACAAACGTAATGTTTCAAAACTGTTCTATCTAAAGAAACGTTCAAGTCTGTGAGTTGAATGCACTCATCACACAGAGGTTTCTGAGAATGCTTCTGTCTAGTTTTTAGGTGAAGATATTTCCTTTTCCAGCATAGGCCTCAAAACGCTCCAAATATCCTCTTGCAGATTCTACAAAAAGAGTGTTTCAAAACTGTTCTATCAAAAGGAAGGTTCAACACTGTGAGTTGAATGAATGCATCGTGAAGAACTTTCTGAGAATGCTTCTCTGTAGTTTTTAGGTGAAGATATTCATATCCCAGCACAGGCCTCGAAGTGCTCCAAATAACCACTTGCAGATTTTACCAAAAGAGTGTTTCAAAACTGCTCTTTCTACAGGTAAGTTCAAGTCTGTGAGTTGAATGCACTCAACACAAAGAAGTTTCTGAGAATGCTTCTGTTCAGTTTTATGTGAAGATATTTCCTTTTCCAGCATAGGCCTCAAACGGCTCCAAATATCCACTTGCAGATTCTACAAAAAGAGTGTTTCCAAACTTCTCTATCAATTGGTAGTTTCAACTCTGTGAGTTGAATGAACTCATCGCAAAGAAGTTTCTGAGAATCCTTCTCTCTAGTTTTTATGTGAAGATATTTCCTTTTCCAACATAGGCCTCAAGGTGCTCCGAATAAACACTTGCAGATTCTACAAACGTAATGTTTCAAAACTGTTCTATCAAAAGAAACGTTCAAGTCTGTGAGTTGAATGCACTCATCACACAGAAGTTTCTGAGAATGCTTCTGTCTAGTTTTTAGGTGAAGATATTTCCTTTTCCAGCATAGGCCTCTAAACGCTCCAAATATCCTCTTGCAGATTCTACAAAAAGAGTGTTTCAAAACTGTTCTATCAAAAGGAAGGTTCAACCCTGTGAGTTGAATGAATGCATCGTTAAGAACTTTCTGGGAATGCTTCTCTGTAGTTTTTAGTTGAAGATATTCCATATCCCAGCACAGGCCTCGAAGTGCTCCAAATAACCAGTTGCAGATTTTACCAAAAGAGTGTTTCAAAACTGCTCTTTCTACAGGTAAGTTCAAGTCTGTGAGTTGAATGCACTCGACACAAAGAAGTTTCTGAGAATGCTTCTGTTCAGTTTTTATGTGAAGATATTTCCTTTTCCAGCATAGGCCTCAAACGGCTCCAAATATCCACTTGCAGAATCTACAAAAAGAGTGTTTCCAAACTTCTCTATCAATTCGTAGGTTCAACTCTGTGAGTTGAATGAACTCATCACAAAGAAGTTTCTGAGAATCCTTCTCTCTAGTTTTTATGTGAAGATATTTCCTTTTCCAACATAGGCCTCAAGGTGCTCCGAATAAACACTTGCAGATTCTACAAACGTAATGTTTCAAAACTGTTCTATCAAAAGAAACGTTCAAGTCTGTGAGTTGAATGCACTCATCACACAGAAGTTTCTGAGAATGCTTCTGTCTAGTTTTTAGGTGAAGATATTTCCTTTTCCAGCATAGGCCTCTAAACGCTCCAAATATCCTCTTGCAGATTCTACAAAAAGAGTGTTTCAAAACTGTTCTATCAAAAGGAAGGTTCAACCCTGTGAGTTGAATGAATGCATCGTTAAGAACTTTCTGGGAATGCTTCTCTGTAGTTTTTAGGTGAAGATATTCCATATCCCAGCACAGGCCTCGAAGTGCTCCAAATAACCAGTTGCAGATTTTACCAAAAGAGTGTTTCAAAACTGCTCTTTCTACAGGTAAGTTCAAGTCTGTGTGTTGAATGCACTCGACACAAAGAAGTTTCTGAGAATGCTTCTGTTCAGTTTTTATGTGAAGATATTTCCTTTTCCAGCATAGGCCTCAAACGGCTCCAAATATCCACTTGCAGAATCTACAAAAAGAGTGTTTCCAAACTTCTCTATCAATTCGTAGGTTCAACTCTGTGAGTTGAATGAACTCATCACAAAGAAGTTTCTGAGAATCCTTCTCTCTAGTTTTTATGTGAAGATATTTCCTTTTCCAACATAGGCCTCAAGGTGCTCCGAATAAACACTTGCAGATTCTACAAACGTAATGTTTCAAAACTGTTCTATCAAAAGAAACGTTCAAGTCTGTGAGTTGAATGCACTCATCACACAGAGGTTTCTGAGAATGCTTCTGTCTAGTTTTTAGGTGAAGATATTTCCTTTTCCAGCATAGGCCTCAAAACGCTCCAAATATCCTCTTGCAGATTCTACAAAAAGAGTGTTTCAAAACTGTTCTATCAAAAGGAAGGTTCAACACTGTGAGTTGAATGAATGCATCGTGAAGAACTTTCTGAGAATGCTTCTCTGTAGTTTTTAGGTGAAGATATTCATATCCCAGCACAGGCCTCGAAGTGCTCCAAATAACCACTTGCAGATTTTACCAAAAGAGTGTTTCAAAACTGCTCTTTCTACAGGTAAGTTCAAGTCTGTGAGTTGAATGCACTCAACACAAAGAAGTTTCTGAGAATGCTTCTGTTCAGTTTTATGTGAAGATATTTCCTTTTCCAGCATAGGCCTCAAACGGCTCCAAATATCCACTTGCAGATTCTACAAAAAGAGTGTTTCCAAACTTCTCTATCAATTGGTAGTTTCAACTCTGTGAGTTGAATGAACTCATCGCAAAGAAGTTTCTGAGAATCCTTCTCTCTAGTTTTTATGTGAAGATATTTCCTTTTCCAACATAGGCCTCAAGGTGCTCCGAATAAACACTTGCAGATTCTACAAACGTAATGTTTCAAAACTGTTCTATCAAAAGAAACGTTCAAGTCTGTGAGTTGAATGCACTCATCACACAGAAGTTTCTGAGAATGCTTCTGTCTAGTTTTTAGGTGAAGATATTTCCTTTTCCAGCATAGGCCTCTAAACGCTCCAAATATCCTCTTGCAGATTCTACAAAAAGAGTGTTTCAAAACTGTTCTATCAAAAGGAAGGTTCAACCCTGTGAGTTGAATGAATGCATCGTTAAGAACTTTCTGGGAATGCTTCTCTGTAGTTTTTAGTTGAAGATATTCCATATCCCAGCACAGGCCTCGAAGTGCTCCAAATAACCAGTTGCAGATTTTACCAAAAGAGTGTTTCAAAACTGCTCTTTCTACAGGTAAGTTCAAGTCTGTGAGTTGAATGCACTCGACACAAAGAAGTTTCTGAGAATGCTTCTGTTCAGTTTTTATGTGAAGATATTTCCTTTTCCAGCATAGGCCTCAAACGGCTCCAAATATCCACTTGCAGAATCTACAAAAAGAGTGTTTCCAAACTTCTCTATCAATTCGTAGGTTCAACTCTGTGAGTTGAATGAACTCATCACAAAGAAGTTTCTGAGAATCCTTCTCTCTAGTTTTTATGTGAAGATATTTCCTTTTCCAACATAGGCCTCAAGGTGCTCCGAATAAACACTTGCAGATTCTACAAACGTAATGTTTCCAAACTGTTCTATCAAAAGAAACGTTCAAGTCTGTGAGTTGAATGCACTCATCACACAGAAGTTTCTGAGAATGCTTCTGTCTAGTTTTTAGGTTAAGATATTTCCTTTTCCAGCATAGGCCTCAAAACGCTCCAAATATCCTCTTGCAGATTCTACAAAAAGAGTGTTTCAAAAATGTTCTATCAAAAGGAAGGTTCAACTCTGTGAGTTGAATGAATGCATCATGAAGTACTTTCTGAGAATGCTTCTCTGTAGTTTTTAGGTGAAGATGTTCCATATCAAAGCACAGGCCTCGAAGTGCTCCAAATAACCACTTGCAGATTTTACCAAAAGAGTGTTTCAAAACTGCTCTTTCTACAAATAAGTTCAAGTCTGTGAGTTGAATGCACTCAACACAAAGAAGTTTCTGAGAATGCTTCTGTCTAGTTTTTAGGTGAAGATATTTCCTTTTCCAGCATAGGCCTCAAAACGCTCCAAATATCCTCTTGCAGATTCTACAAAAAGAGTGTTTCAAAACTGTTCTATCAAAAGGAAGGTTCAACCCTGTGAGTTGAATGAATGCATCGTGAAGAACTTTCTGAGAATGCTTCTCTGTAGTTTTTAGGTGAAGATATTCCATATCCCAGCACAGGCCTCGAAGTGCTCCAAATAACCAGTTGCAGATTTTACCAAAAGAGTGTTTCAAAACTGCTCTTTCTACAGGTAAGTTCAAGTCTGTGAGTTGAATGCACTCGACACAAAGAAGTTTCTGAGAATGCTTCTGTTCAGTTTTTATGTGAAGATATTTCCTTTTCCAGCATAGGCCTCAAACGGCTCCAAATATCCACTTGCAGAATCTACAAAAAGTGTGTTTCCAAACTTCTCTATCAATTGGTAGGTTCAACTCTGTGAGTTGAATGAACTCATCACAAAGAAGTTTCTGAGAATCCTTCTCTCTAGTTTTTATGTGAAGATATTTCCTTTTCCAACATAGGCCTCAAGGTGCTCCGAATAAACACTTGCAGATTCTACAAACGTAATGTTTCAAAACTGTTCTATCAAAAGAAACGTTCATGTCTGTGAGTTGAATGCACTCATCACACAGAAGTTTCTGAGAATGCTTCTGTCTAGTTTTTAGGTGAAGATATTTCCTTTTCCAGCATAGGCCTCAAAACGCTCCAAATATCCTCTTGCAGATTCTACAAAAAGAGTGTTTCAAAACTGTTCTATCAAAAGGAAGGTTCAACTCTGTGAGTTGAATGAATGCATCGTGAAGAACTTTCTGAGAATGCTTCTCTGTAGTTTTTAGGTGAAGATATTCCATATCCCAGCACAGGCCTCGAAGTGCTCCAAATAACCACTTGCAGATTTTACCAAAAGAGTGTTTCAAAACTGCTCTTTCTACAGGTAAGTTCAAGTCTGTGAGTTGAATGCACTCAACACAAAGAAGTTTCTGAGAATGCTTCTGTTCAGTTTTTATGTGAAGATACTTCCTTTTCCAGCATAGGCCTCAAACGGCTCCAAATATCCACTTGCAGATTCTACAAAAAGAGTGTTTCCAAACTTCTCTATCAATTGGTAGGTTCAACTCTGTGAGTTGAATGAACTCATCACAAAGAAGTTTCTGAGAATCCTTCTCTCTAGTTTTTATGTGAAGATATTTCCTTTTCCAACATAGGCCTCAAGGTGCTCCGAATAAACACTTGCAGATTCTACAAACGTAATGTTTCCAAACTGTTCTATCAAAAGAAACGTTCAAGTCTGTGAGTTGAATGCACTCATCACACAGAAGTTTCTGAGAATGCTTCTGTCTAGTTTTTAGGTGAAGATATTTCCTTTTCCAGCATAGGCCTCAAAACGCTCCAAATATCCTATAGCAGATTCTACAAAAAGAGTGTTTCAAAACTGTTCTATCAAAAGGAAGGTTCAACACTGTGAGTTGAATGAATGCATCGTGAAGAACTTTCTGAGAATGCTTCTCTGTAGTTTTTAGGTGAGGATATTCCATATCCCAGCACAGGCCTCGAAGTGCTCCAAATAACCACTTGCAGATTTTACCAAAAGAGTGTTTCAAAACTGCTCTTTCTACAGGTAAGTTCAAGTCTGTGAGTTGAATGCACTCGACACAAAGAAGTTTCTGAGAATGCTTCTGTTCAGTTTTTATGTGAAGATATTTCCTTTTCCAGCATAGGCCTCAAACGGCTCCAAATATCCACTTTCAGAATCTACAAAAATGGTGTTTCCAAACTTCTCTATCAATTGGTAGGTTCAACTCTGTGAGTTGAATGAACTCATCACAAAGAAGTTTCTGACAATCCTTCTCTCTAATTTTTATGTGAAGATATTTCCTTTTCCACATAGGCCTCAAGGTGCTCCGAATAAACACTTGAAGATTCTACAAACGTAATGTTTCCAAACTGTTCTATCAAAAGAAACGTTCATGTCTGTGAGTTGAATGCACTCATCACACAGAAGTTTCTGAGAATGCTTCTGTCTAGTTTTTAGGTGAAGACATTTCCTTTTCCAGCATAGGCCTCAAAACGCTCCAAATATCCTCTTGCAGATTCTACAAAAAGAGTGTTTCAAAACTGTTCTATCAAAAGGAAGTTTCAACACTGTGAGTTGAATGAATGCATCGTGAAGAACTTTCTGAGAATGCTTCTCTGTAGTTTTTAGGTGAAGATATTCATATCCCAGCACAGGCCTCGAAGTGCTCCAAATAACCACTTGCAGATTTTACCAAAAGAGTGTTTCAAAACTGCTCTTTCTACAGGTAAGTTCAAGTCTGTGAGTTGAATGCACTCAACACAAAGAAGTTTCTGAGAATGCTTCTGTTCAGTTTTATGTGAAGATATTTCCTTTTCCAGCATAGGCCTCAAACGGCTCCAAATATCCACTTGCAGATTCTACAAAAAGAGTGTTTCCAAACTTCTCTATCAATTGGTAGGTTCAACTCTGTGAGTTGAATGAACTCATCGCAAAGAAGTTTCTGAGAATCCTTCTCTCTAGTTTTTATGTGAAGATATTTCCTTTTCCAATATAGGCCTCAAGGTGCTCCGAATAAACACTTGCAGATTCTACAAACGTAATGTTTCAAAACTGTTCTATCAAAAGAAACGTTCAAGTCTGTGAGTTGAATGCACTCATCACACAGAAGTTTCTGAGAATGCTTCTGTCTAGTTTTTAGGTGAAGATATTTCCTTTTCCAGCATAGGCCTCAAAGCGCTCCAAATATCCTCTTGCAGATTCTACAAAAAGAGTGTTTCAAAACTGTTCTATCAAAAGGAAGGTTCAACCCTGTGAGTTGAATGAATTTATCGTGAAGAACTTTCTGAGAATGCTTCTCTGTAGTTTTTAGGTGAAGATATTCCATATCCCAGCACAGGCCTCGAAGTGCTCCAAATAACCAGTTGCAGATTTTACCAAAAGAGTGTTTCAAAACTGCTCTTTCTACAGGTAAGTTCAAGTCTGTGAGTTGAATGCACTCGACACAAAGAAGTTTCTGAGAATGCTTCTGTTCAGTTTTTATGTGAAGATATTTCCTTTTCCAGCATAGGCCTCAAACGGCTCCAAATATCCACTTGCAGAATCTACAAAAAGAGTGTTTCCAAACTTCTCTATCAATTGGTAGGTTCAACTCTGTGAGTTGAATGAACTCATCACAAAGAAGTTTCTGAGAATCCTTCTCTCTAGTTTTTATGTGAAGATATTTCCTTTTCCAACATAGGCCTCAAGGTGCTCCGAATAAACACTTGCAGATTCTACAAACGTAATGTTTCAAAACTGTTCTATCAAAAGAAACGTTCATGTCTGTGAGTTGAATGCACTCATCACACAGAAGTTTCTGAGAATGCTTCTGTCTAGTTTTTAGGTGAAGATATTTCCTTTTCCAGCATAGGCCACAAAACGCTCCAAATATCCTCTTGCAGATTCTACAAAAAGAGTGTTTCAAAACTGTTCTATCAAAAGGAAGGTTCAACTCTGTGAGTTGAATGAATGCATCGTGAAGAACTTTCTGAGAATGCTTCTCTGTAGTTTTTAGGTGAAGATATTCCATATCCCAGCACAGGCCTCGAAGTGCTCCAAATAACCACTTGCAGATTTTACCAAAAGAGTGTTTCAAAACTGCTCTTTCTACAGGTAAGTTCAAGTCTGTGAGTTGAATGCACTCAACACAAAGAAGTTTCTGAGAATGCTTCTGTTCAGTTTTTATGTGAAGATATTTCCTTTTCCAGCATAGGCCTCAAACGGCTCCAAATATCCACTTGCAGATTCTACAAAAAGAGTGTTTCCAAACTTCTCTATCAAATGGTAGGTTCCACTCTGTGCGTTGAATGAACTCATCACAAAGAAGTTTCTGAGAATCCTTCTCTCTAGTTTTTATGTGAAGATATTTCCTTTTCCAACACAGGCCTCAAGGTGCT
Source organism: Pongo pygmaeus (assembly GCF_028885625.2). NCBI lineage: Eukaryota > Metazoa > Chordata > Mammalia > Primates > Hominidae > Pongo > Pongo pygmaeus. The sequence goes on along the minus strand of NC_072387.2, from coordinate 23,016,618 downwards.
CCGAATAAATACTTGCAGATTCTACAAACGTAATGTTTCAAAACTGTTCTATCAAAAGAAACGTTCAAGTCTGTGAGTTGAATGCACTCATCACACAGAAGTTTCTGAGAATGCTTCTGTCTAGTTTTTAGGTGAAGATATTTCCTTTTCCAGCATAGGCCTCAAAACGCTCCAAATATCCTCTTGCAGATTCTACAAAAGGAGTGTTTCAAAACTGTTCTATCAAAAGGAAGGTTCAACTCTGTGAGGTGAATGAATGCATCGTGAAGAACTTTCTGAGAATGCTTCTCTGTAGTTTTTAGGTGAAGATGTTCCATATCCCAGCACAGGCCTCAAAGTGCTCCAAATAACCACTTGCAGATTTTACCAAAAGAGTGTTTCAAAACTGCTCTTTCTACAGGTAAGTTCAAGTCTGTGAGTTGAATGCACTCAACACAAAGAAGTTTCTGAGAATGCTTCTGTTCAGTTTTTATGTGAAGATATTTCCTTTTCCAGCATAGTCCTCAAACGGCTCCAAATATCCACTTGCAGATTCTACAAAAAGAGTGTTTCCAAACTTCTCTATCAATTGGTAGGTTCCACTCTGTGAGTTGAATGAACTCATCACAAAGAAGTTTCTGAGAATCCTTCTCTCTAGTTTTTATGTGAAGATAATTCCTTTTCCAACATAGGCCTCAAGGTGCTCCGAATAAACAATTGCAGATTCTACAAACGTAATGTTTCCAAACTGTTCTATCAAAAGAAACGTTCAAGCCTGTGAGTTGAATGCACTCATCACACAGAAGTTTCTGAGAATGCTTCTGTCTAGTTTTTAGGTGAAGATATTTCCTTTTCCAACATAGGCCTCAAATCGCTCCAAATATCCTCTTGCAGATTCTACAAAAAGAGTGTTTCAAAACTGTTCTATCAAAAGGAAGGTTCAACTCTGTGAGTTGAATGAATGCATCGTGAAGAACTTTCTGAGAATGCTTCTCTGTAGTTTTTAGGTGAAGATATTCCATATCCCAGCACAGGCCTCGAAGTGCTCCAAATAACCACCTGCAGATTTTACCAAAAGAGTGTTTCAAAACTGCTCTTTCTACAGGTAAGTTCAAGTCTGTGAGTTGAATGCACTCAACACAAAGAAGTTTCTGAGAATGCTTCTGTTCAGTTTTATGTGAAGATATTTCCTTTTCCAGCATAGGCCTCAAACGGCTCCAAATATCCACTTGCAGATTCTACAAAAAGAGTGTTTCCAAACTTCTCTATCAATTGGTAGTTTCAACTCTGTGAGTTGAATGAACTCATCACAAAGAAGTTTCTGAGAATCCTTCTCTCTAGTTTTTATGTGAAGATATTTCCTTTTCCAACATAGGCCTCAAGGTGCTCCGAATAAATACTTGCAGATTCTACAAACGTAATGTTTCAAAACTGTTCTATCAAAAGAAACGTTCAAGTCTGTGAGTTGAATGCACTCATCACACAGAAGTTTCTGAGAATGCTTCTGTCTAGTTTTTAGGTGAAGATATTTCCTTTTCCAGCATAGGCCTCAAAACGCTCCAAATATCCTCTTGCAGATTCTACAAAAGGAGTGTTTCAAAACTGTTCTATCAAAAGGAAGGTTCAACTCTGTGAGGTGAATGAATGCATCGTGAAGAACTTTCTGAGAATGCTTCTCTGTAGTTTTTAGGTGAAGATGTTCCATATCCCAGCACAGGCGTCAAAGTGCTCCAGATAACCACTTGCAGATTTTACCAAAAGAGTGTTTCAAAACTGCTCTTTCTACAGGTAAGTTCAAGTCTGTGAGTTGAATGCACTCAACACAAAGAAGTTTCTGAGAATGCTTCTGTTCAGTTTTTATGTGAATATATTTCCTTTTCCAGCATAGGCCTCAAACGGCTCCAAATATCCACTTGCAGATTCTACAAAAAGAGTGTTTCCAAACTTCTCTATCAATTGGTAGGTTCCACTCTGTGAGTTGAATGAACTCATCACAAAGAAGTTTCTGAGAATCCTTCTCTCTAGTTTTTATGTGAAGATAATTCCTTTTCCAACATAGGCCTCAAGGTGCTCCGAATAAACACTTGCAGATTCTACAAACGTAATGTTTCCAAACTGTTCTATCAAAAGAAACGTTCAAGCCTGTGAGTTGAATGCACTCATCACACAGAAGTTTCTGAGAATGCTTCTGTCTAGTTTTTAGGTGAAGATATTTCCTTTTCCAACATAGGCCTCAAATCGCTCCAAATATCCTCTTGCAGATTCTACAAAAAGAGTGTTTCAAAACTGTTCTATCAAAAGGAAGGTTCAACTCTGTGAGTTGAATGAATGCATCGTGAAGAACTTTCTGAGAATGCTTCTCTGTAGTTTTTAGGTGAAGATATTCCATATCCCAGCACAGGCCTCGAAGTGCTCCAAATAACCACTTGCAGATTTTACCAAAAGAGTGTTTCAAAACTGCTCTTTCTACAGGTAAGTTCAAGTCTGTGAGTTGAATGCACTCAACACAAAGAAGTTTCTGAGAATGCTTCTGTTCAGTTTTTATGTGAAGATATTTCCTTTTCCAGCATAGGCCTCAAACGGCTCCAAATATCCACTTGCAGATTCTAGAAAAAGAGTGTTTCCAAACTTCTCTATCAATTGGTAGGTTCAACTCTGTGAGTTGAATGAACTCATCACAAAGAAGTTTCTGAGAGTCCTTCTCTCTAGATTTTACGTGAAGATATTTCCTTTTCCAACATAGGCCTCAAGGTGCTCCGAATAAACACTTGCAGATTCTACAAACGTAATGTTTCCAAACTGTTCTATCAAAAGAAACGTTCAAGTCTGTGAGTTGAATGCACTCATCACACAGAAGTTTCTGAGAATGCTTCTGTCTAGTTTTTAGGTGAAGATATTTCCTTTTCCAACATAGGCCTCAAATCGCTCCAAATATCCTCTTGCAGATTCTACAAAAAGAGTGTTTCAAAACTGTTCTATCAAAAGGAAGGTTCAACTCTGTGAGTTGAATGAATGCATCGTGAAGAACTTTCTGAGAATGCTTCTCTGTAGTTTTTAGGTGAAGATATTCCATATCCCAGCACAGGCTTCGAAGTGCTCCAAATAACCACTTGCAGATTTTACCAAAATAGTGTTTCAAAACTGCTCTTTCTACAGGTAAGTTCAAGTCTGTGAGTTGAATGCACTCAACACAAAGAAGTTTCTGAGAATGCTTCTGTTCAGTTTTATGTGAAGATATTTCCTTTTCCAGCATAGGCCTCAAACGGCTCCAAATATCCACTTGCAGATTCTACAAAAAGAGTGTTTCCAAACTTCTCTATCAATTGGTAGTTTCAACACTGTGAGTTGAATGAACTCATCACAAAGAAGTTTCTGAGAATCCTTCTCTCTAGTTTTTATGTGAAGATATTTCCTTTTCCAACATAGGCCTCAAGGTGCTCCGAATAAACACTTGCAGATTCTACAAACGTAATGTTTCAAAACTGTTCTATCAAAAGAAATGTTCAAGTCTGTGAGTTGAATGCACTCATCACACAGAAGTTTCTGAGAATGCTTCTGTCTAGTTTTTAGGTGAAGATATTTCCTTTTCCAGCATAGGCCTCAAAACGCTCCAAATATCCTCTTGCAGATTCTACAAAAAGAGTGTTTCAAAACTGTTCTATCAAAAGGAAGGTTCAACTCTGTGAGTTGAATGAATGCATCGTGAAGAACTTTCTGAGAATGCTTCTCTGTAGTTTTTAGGTGAAGATATTCCATATCCCAGCACAGGCCTCGAAGTGCTCCAAATAACCACTTGCAGATTTTACCAAAAGAGTGTTTCAAAACTGCTCTTTCTACAGGTAAGTTCAAGTCTGTGAGTTGAATGCACTCAACACAAAGAAGTTTCTGAGAATGCTTCTGTTCAGTTTTATGTGAAGATATTTCCTTTTCCAGCATAGGCCTCAAACGGCTCCAAATATCCACTTGCAGATTCTACAAAAAGAGTGTTTCCAAACTTCTCTATCAATTGGTAGTTTCAACTCTGTGAGTGGAATGAACTCATCACAAAGAAGTTTCTGAGAATCCTTCTCTCTAGTTTTTATGTGAAGATATTTCCTTTTCCAACATAGGCCTCAAGGTGCTCCGAATAAACACTTGCAGATTCTACAAACGTAATGTTTCAAAACTGTTCTATCAAAACAAATGTTCAAGTCTGTGAGTTGAATGCACTCATCACACAGAAGTTTCTGAGAATGCTTCTGTCTAGTTTTTAGGTGAAGATATTTCCTTTTCCAGCATAGGCCTCAAAACGCTCCAAATATCCTCTTGCAGATTCTACAAAAAGAGTGTTTCAAAACTGTTCTATCAAAAGGAAGGTTCAACCCTGTGAGTTGAATGAATGCATCGTGAAGAACTTTCTGAGAATGCTTCTCTGTAGTTTTTAGGTGAAGATATTCCATATCCCAGCACAGGCCTCGAAGTGCTCCAAATAACCAGTTGCAGATGTTACCAAAAGAGTGTTTCAAAACTGCTCTTTCTACAGGTAAGTTCAAGTCTGTGAGTTGAATGCACTCGACACAAAGAAGTTTCTGAGAATGCTTCTGTTCAGTTTTTATGTGAAGATATTTCCTTTTCCAGCATAGGCCTCAAACGGCTCCAAATATCCACTTGCAGAATCTACAAAAAGTGTGTTTCCAAACTTCTCTATCAATTGGTAGGTTCAACTCTGTGAGTTGAATGAACTCATCACAAAGAAGTTTCTGAGAATCCTTCTCTCTAGTTTTTATGTGAAGATATTTCCTTTTCCAACATAGGCCTCAAGGTGCTCCGAATAAACACTTGCAGATTCTACAAACGTAATGTTTCAAAACTGTTCTATCAAAAGAAACGTTCATGTCTGTGAGTTGAATGCACTCATCACACAGAAGTTTCTGAGAATGCTTCTGTCTAGTTTTTAGGTGAAGATATTTCCTTTTCCAGCATAGGCCTCAAAACGCTCCAAATATCCTCTTGCAGATTCTACAAAAAGAGTGTTTCAAAACTGTTCTATCAAAAGGAAGGTTCAACTCTGTGAGTTGAATGAATGCATCGTGAAGAACTTTCTGAGAATGCTTCTCTGTAGTTTTTAGGTGAAGATATTCCATATCCCAGCACAGGCCTCGAAGTGCTCCAAATAACCACTTGCAGATTTTACCAAAAGAGTGTTTCAAAACTGCTCTTTCTACAAGTAAGTTCAAGTCTGTGAGTTGAATGCACTCAACACAAAGAAGTTTCTGAGAATGCTTCTGTTCAGTTTTTATGTGAAGATACTTCCTTTTCCAGCATAGGCCTCAAACGGCTCCAAATATCCACTTGCAGATTCTACAAAAAGAGTGTTTCCAAACTTCTCTATCAATTGGTAGGTTCAACTCTGTGAGTTGAATGAACTCATCACAAAGAAGTTTCTGAGAATCCTTCTCTCTAGTTTTTATGTGAAGATATTTCCTTTTCCAACATAGGCCTCAAGGTGCTCCGAATAAACACTTGCAGATTCTACAAACGTAATGTTTCCAAACTGTTCTATCAAAAGAAACGTTCAAGTCTGTGAGTTGAATGCACTCATCACACAGAAGTTTCTGAGAATGCTTCTGTCTAGTTTTTAGGTGAAGATATTTCCTTTTCCAGCATAGGCCTCAAAACGCTCCAAATATCCTCTTGCAGATTCTACAAAAAGAGTGTTTCAAAACTGTTCTATCAAAAGGAAGGTTCAACACTGTGAGTTGAATGAATGCATCGTGAAGAACTTTCTGAGAATGCTTCTCTGTAGTTTTTAGGTGAAGTTATTCATATCCCAGCACAGGCCTCGAAGTGCTCCAAATAACCACTTGCAGATTTTACCAAAAGAGTGTTTCAAAACTGCTCTTTCTACAGGTAAGTTCAAGTCTGTGAGTTGAATGCACTCAACACAAAGAAGTTTCTGAGAATGCTTCTGTTCAGTTTTATGTGAAGATATTTCCTTTTCCAGCATAGGCCTCAAACGGCTCCAAATATCCACTTGCAGATTCTACAAAAAGAGTGTTTCCAAACTTCTCTATCAATTGGTAGGTTCAACTCTGTGAGTTGAATGAACTCATCACAAAGAAGTTTCTGAGAATCCTTCTCTCTAGTTTTTATCTGAAGATATTTCCTTTTCCAACATAGGCCTCAAGGTACTCCGAATAAACACTTGCAGATTCTACAAACGTAATGTTTCCAAACTGTTCTATCAAAAGAAACGTTCAAGTCTGTGAGTTGAATGCACTCATCACACAGAAGTTTCTGAGAATGCTTCTGTCTAGTTTTTAGGTGAAGATATTTCCTTTTCCAGCATAGGCCTCAAAACGCTCCAAATATCCTCTTGCAGATTCTACAAAAAGAGTGTTTCAAAACTGTTCTATCAAAAGGAAGGTTCAACCCTGTGAGTTGAATGAATGCATCGTTAAGAACTTTCTGGGAATGCTTCTCTGTAGTTTTTAGGTGAAGATATTCCATATCCCAGCACAGGCCTCGAAGTGCTCCAAATAACCAGTTGCAGATTTTACCAAAAGAGTGTTTCAAAACTGCTCTTTCTACAGGTAAGTTCAAGTCTGTGAGTTGAATGCACTCGACACAAAGAAGTTTCTGAGAATGCTTCTGTTCAGTTTTTATGTGAAGATATTTCCTTTTCCAGCATAGGCCTCAAACGGCTCCAAATATCCACTTGCAGAATCTACAAAAAGAGTGTTTCCAAACTTCTCTATCAATTGGTAGGTTCAACTCTGTGAGTTGAATGAACTCATCACAAAGAAGTTTCTGAGAATCCTTCTCTCTAGTTTTTATGTGAAGATATTTCCTTTTACAACATAGGCCTCAAGGTGCTCCGAATAAACACTTGCAGATTCTACAAACGTAATGTTTCAAAACTGTTCTATCAAAAGAAACGTTCAAGTCTGTGAGTTGAATGCACTCATCACACAGAGGTTTCTGAGAATGCTTCTGTCTAGTTTTTAGGTGAAGATATTTCCTTTTCCAGCATAGGCCTCAAAACGCTCCAAATATCCTCTTGCAGATTCTACAAAAAGAGTGTTTCAAAACTGTTCTATCAAAAGGAAGGTTCAACACTGTGAGTTGAATGAATGCATCGTGAAGAACTTTCTGAGAATGCTTCTCTGTAGTTTTTAGGTGAAGATATTCATATCCCAGCACAGGCCTCGAAGTGCTCCAAATAACCACTTGCAGATTTTACCAAAAGAGTGTTTCAAAACTGCTCTTTCTACAGGTAAGTTCAAGTCTGTGAGTTGAATGCACTCGACACAAAGAAGTTTCTGAGAATGCTTCTGTTCAGTTTTTATGTGAAGATATTTCCTTTTCCAGCATAGGCCTCAAACGGCTCCAATTATCCACTTGCAGATTCTACAAAAAGAGTGTTTCCAAACTTCTCTATCAATTAGTAGGTTCAACTCTGTGAGTTGAATGAACTCATCACAAAGAAGTTTCTGAGAATCCTTCTCTCTAGTTTTTATGTGAAGATATTTCCTTTTCCAACATAGGCCTCAAGGTGCTCCGAATAAACACTTGCAGATTCTACAAACGTAATGTTTCCAAACTGTTCTATCAAAAGAAACGTTCAAGTCTGTGAGTTGAATGCACTCATCACACAGAAGTTTCTGAGAATGCTTCTGTCTAGTTTTTAGGTGAAGATATTTCCTTTTCCAGCATAGGCCTCAAAACGCTCCAAATATCCTCTTGCAGATTCTACAAAAAGAGTGTTTCAAAAATGTTCTATCAAAAGGAAGGTTCAACTCTGTGAGTTGAATGAATGCATCATGAAGTACTTTCTGAGAATGCTTCTCTGTAGTTTTTAGGTGAAGATATTCCATATCAAAGCACAGGCCTCGAAGTGCTCCAAATAACCACTTGCAGATTTTACCAAAAGAGTGTTTCAAAACTGCTCTTTCTACAAGTAAGTTCAGGTCTGTGAGTTGAATGCACTCAACACAAAGAAGTTTCTGAGAATGCTTCTGTTCAGTTTTTATGTGAAGATATTTCCTTTTCCAGCATAGGCCTCAAACGGCTCCAAATATCCACTTGCAGATTCTACAAAAAGAGTGTTTCCAAACTTCTCTATCAAATGGTAGGTTCCACTCTGTGCGTTGAATGAACTCATCACAAAGAAGTTTCTGAGAATCCTTCTCTCTAGTTTTTATGTGAAGATATTTCCATTTCCAACATAGGCCTCAAGGTGCTCCGAATAAATACTTGCAGATTCTACAAACGTAATGTTTCAAAACTGTTCTATCAAAAGAAACGTTGAAGTCTGTGAGTTGAATGCACTCATCACACAGAAGTTTCTGAGAATGCTTCTGTCTAGTTTTTAGGTGAAGATATTTCCTTTTCCAGCATAGGCCTCGAAACGCTCCAAATATCCTGTTGCAGATTCTACAAAAAGAGTGTTTCAAAACTGTTCTATCAAAAGGAAGGTTCAACTCTGTGAGGTGAATGAATGCATCGTGAAGAACTTTCTGAGAATGCTTCTCTGTAGTTTTTAGGTGAAGATGTTCCATATCCCAGCACAGGCCTCCAAGTGCTCCAAATAACCACTTGCAGATTTTACCAAAAGAGTGTTTCAAAACTGCTCTTTCTACAGGTAAGTTCAAGTCCGTGAGTTGAATGCACTCAACAAAAAGAAGTTTCTGAGAATGCTTCTGTTCAGTTTTTATGTGAAGATATTTCCTTTTCCAGCATAGGCCTCAAACGGCTCCAAATATCCACTTGCAGATTCTACAAAAAGAGTGTTTCCAAACTTCTCTATCAATTGGTAGGTTCCACTCTGTGAGTTGAATGAACTCATCACAAAGAAGTTTCTGAGAATCCTTCTCTCTAGTTTTTATGTGAAGATAATTCCTTTTCCAACATAGGCCTCAAGGTGCTCCGAATAAACACTTGCAGATTCTACAAACGTAATGTTTCCAAACTGTTCTATCAAAAGAAACGTTCAAGTCTGTGAGTTGAATGCACTCATCACACAGAAGTTTCTGAGAATGCTTCTGTCTAGTTTTTAGGTGAAGATATTTCCTTTTCCTACATAGGCCTCAAATCGCTCCAAATATCCTCTTGCAGATTCTACAAAAAGAGTGTTTCAAAACTGTTCTATCAAAAGGAAGGTTCAACTCTGTGAGTTGAATGAATGCATCGTGAAGAACTTTCTGAGAATGCTTCTCTGTAGTTTTTAGGTGAAGATATTCCATATCCCAGCACAGGCCTCGAAGTGCTCCAAATAACCACTTGCAGATTTTACCAAAAGAGTGTTTCAAAACTGCTCTTTCTACAGGTAAGTTCAAGTCTGTGAGTTGAATGCACTCAACACAAAGAAGTTTCTGAGAATGCTTCTGTTCAGTTTTTATGTGAAGATATTTCCTTTTCCAGCATAGGCCTCAAACGGCTCCAAATATCCACTTGCAGATTCTAGAAAAAGAGTGTTTCCAAACTTCTCTATCAATTGGTAGGTTCAACTCTGTGAGTTGAATGAACTCATCACAAAGAAGTTTCTGAGAGTCCTTCTCTCTAGTTTTTACGTGAAGATATTTCCTTTTCCAACATAGGCCTCAAGGTGCTCCGAATAAACACTTGCAGATTCTACAAACGTAATGTTTCCAAACTGTTCTATCAAAAGAAACGTTCAAGTCTGTGAGTTGAATGCACTCATCACACAGAAGTTTCTGAGAATGCTTCTGTCTAGTTTTTAGGTGAAGATATTTCCTTTTCCAACATAGGCCTCAAATCGCTCCAAATATCCTCTTGCAGATTCTACAAAAAGAGTGTTTCAAAACTGTTCTATCAAAAGGAAGGTTCAACTCTGTGAGTTGAATGAATGCATCGTGAAGAACTTTCTGAGAATGCTTCTCTGTAGTTTTTAGGTGAAGATATTCCATATCCCAGCACAGGCCTCGAAGTGCTCCAAATAACCACTTGCAGATTTTACCAAAAGAGTGTTTCAAAACTGCTCTTTCTACAGGAAAGTTCAAGTCTGTGAGTTGAATGCACTCAACACAAAGAAGTTTCTGAGAATGCTTCTGTTCAGTTTTTATGTGAAGATGTTTCCTTTTCCAGCATAGGCCTCAAACGGCTCCAAATATCCACTTGCAGATTCTAGAAAAAGAGTGTTTCCAAACTTCTCTATCAATTGGTAGGTTCAACTCTGTGAGTTGAATGAACTCATCACAAAGAAGTTTCTGAGAGTCCTTCTCTCTAGTTTTTACGTGAAGATATTTCCTTTTCCAACATAGGCCTCAAGGTGCTCCGAATAAACACTTGCAGATTCTACAAACGTAATGTTTCCAAACTGTTCTATCAAAAGAAACGTTCAAGTCTGTGAGTTGAATGCACTCATCACACAGAAGTTTCTGAGAATGCTTCTGTCTAGTTTTTAGGTGAAGATATTTCCTTTTCCAGCATAGGCCTCAAAACGCTCCAAATATCCTCTTGCAGATTCTACAAAAAGAGTGTTTCAAAACTGCTCTATCAAAAGGAAGGTTCAACCCTGTGAGTTGAATGAATGCATCGTTAAGAACTTTCTGAGAATGCTTCTCTGTAGTTTTTAGGTGAAGATATTCATATCCCAGCACAGGCCTCGAAGTGCTCCAAATAACCACTTGCAGATTTTACCAAAAGAGTGTTTCAAAACTGCTCTTTCTACAGGTAAGTTCAAGTCTGTGAGTTGAATGCACTCGACACAAAGAAGTTTCTGAGAATGCTTCTGTTCAGTTTTTATGTGAAGATATTTCCTTTTCCAGCATAGGCCTCAAACGGCTCCAAATATCCACTTGCAGATTCTACAAAAAGAGTGTTTCCAAACTTCTCTATCAATTAGTAGGTTCAACTCTGTGAGTTGAACGAACTCATCACAAAGAAGTTTCTGAGAATCCTTCTCTCTAGTTTTTATGTGAAGATATTTCCTTTTCCAACATAGGCCTCAAGGTGCTCCGAATAAACACTTGCAGATTCTACAAACGTAATGTTTCCAAACTGTTCTATCAAAAGAAACGTTCAAGTCTGTGAGTTGAATGCACTCACCACACAGAAGTTTCTGAGAATGCTTCTGTCTAGTTTTTAGGTGAAGATATTTCCTTTTCCAGCATAGGCCTCAAAACGCTCCAAATATCCTCTTGCAGATTCTACAAAAAGAGTGTTTCAAAAATGTTCTATCAAAAGGAAGGTTCAACTCTGTGAGTTGAATGAATCCATCATGAAGTACTTTCTGAGAATGCTTCTCTGTAGTTTTTAGGTGAAGATATTCCATATCAAAGCACAGGCCTCGAAGTGCTCCAAATAACCACTTGCAGATTTTACCAAAAGAGTGTTTCAAAACTGCTCTTTCTACAGGTAAGTTCAAGTCTGTGAGTTGAATGCACTCAACACAAAGAAGTTTCTGAGAATGCTTCTGTTCAGTTTTTATGTGAAGATATTTCCTTTTCCAGCATAGGCCTCAAACGGCTCCAAATATCCACTTGCAGATTCTACAAAAAGAGTGTTTCCAAACTTCTCTATCAAATGGTAGGTTCCACTCTGTGCGTTGAATGAACTCATCACAAAGAAGTTTCTGAGAATCCTTCTCTCTAGTTTTTATGTGAAGATATTTCCTTTTCCAGCATAGGCCTGAAACGGCTCCAAATATCCACTTGCAGATTCTAGAAAAAGAGTGTTTCCAAACTTCTCTATCAATTGGTAGGTTCAACTCTGTGAGTTGAATGAACTCATCACAAAGAAGTTTCTGAGAGTCCTTCTCTCTAGTTTTTACGTGAAGATATTTCCTTTTCCAACATAGGCCTCAAGGTGCTCCGAATAAACACTTGCAGATTCTACAAACGTAATGTTTCAAAACTGTTCTATCAAAAGAAACGTTCAAGTCTGTGAGTTGAATGCACTCATCACACAGAAGTTTCTGAGAATGCTTCTGTCTAGTTTTTAGGTGAAGATATTTCCTTTTCCAACATAGGCCTCAAAAAGCTCCAAATATCCTCTTGCAGATTCTACAAAAAGAGTGTTTCAAAACTGTTCTATCAAAAGGAAGGTTCAACTCTGTGAGTTGAATGAATGCATCGTGAAGAACTTTCTGAGAATGCTTCTCTGTAGTTTTTAGGTGAAGATATTCCATATCCCAGCACAGGCCTCGAAGTGCTCCAAATAAGCAGTTGCAGATTTTACCAAAAGAGTGTTTCAAAACTGCTCTTTCTGCAGGTAAGTTCAAGTCTGTGAGTTGAATGCACTCGACACAAAGAAGTTTCTGAGAATGCTTCTGTTCAGTTTTTATGTGAAGATATTTCCATTTCCAGCATAGGCCTCAAACGGCTCCAAATATCCACTTGCAGAATCTACAAAAAGGGTGTTTCCAAACTTCTCTATCAATTGGTAGGTTCAACTCTGTGAGTTGAATGAACTCATCACAAAGAAGTTTCTGAGAATCCTTCTCTCTAGTTTTTATGTGAAGATATTTCCTTTTCCAACATAGGCCTCAAGGTGCTCCGTATAAACACTTGCAGATTCTACAAACGTAATGTTTCAAAACTGTTCTATCAAAAGAAACGTTCATGTCTGTGAGTTGAATGCACTCATCACACAGAAGTTTCTGAGAATGCTTCTGTCTAGTTTTTAGGTGAAGATATTTCCTTTTCCAGCATAGGCCTCAAAACGCTCCAAATATCCTCTTGCAGATTCTACAAAAAGAGTGTTTCAAAACTGTTCTATCAAAAGGAAGGTTCAACTCTGTGAGTTGAATGAATGCATCATGAAGAACTTTCTGAGAATGCTTCTCTGTAGTTTTTAGGTGAAGATATTCCATATCCCAGCACAGGCCTCGAAGTGCTCCAAATAACCACTTGCAGATTTTACCAAAAGAGTGTTTCAAAACTGCTCTTTCTACAGGTAAGTTCAAGTCTGTGAGTTGAATGCACTCAACACAAAGAAGTTTCTGAGAATGCTTCTGTTCAGTTTTTATGTGAAGATACTTCCTTTTCCAGTATAGGCCTCAAACGGCTCCAAATATCCACTTGCAGATTCTACAAAAAGAGTGTTTCCAAACTTCTCTATCAATTGGTAGGTTCAACTCTGTGAGTTGAATGAACTCATCACAAAGAAGTTTCTGAGAATCCTTCTCTCTAGTTTTTATGTGAAGATATTTCCTTTTCCAACATAGGCCTCAAGGTGCTCCGAATAAACACTTGCAGATTCTACAAACGTAATGTTTCCAAACTGTTCTATCAAAAGAAACGTTCAAGTCTGTGAGTTGAATGCACTCATCACACAGAAGTTTCTGAGAATGCTTCTGTCTAGTTTTTAGGTGAAGATATTTCCTTTTCCAGCATAGGCCTCAAAACGCCCCAAATATCCTCTTGCAGATTCTACAAAAAGAGTGTTTCAAAACTGTTCTATCAAAAGGAAGGTTCAACACTGTGAGCTGAATGAATGCATCGTGAAGAACTTTCTGAGAATGCTTCTCTGTAGTTTTTAGGTGAAGATATTCATATCCCAGCACAGGCCTCGAAGTGCTCCAAATAACCACTTGCAGATTTTACCAAAAGAGTGTTTCAAAACTGCTCTTTCTACAGGTAAGTTCAAGTCTGTGAGTTGAATGCACTCAACACAAAGAAGTTTCTGAGAATGCTTCTGTTCAGTTTTATGTGAAGATATTTCCTTTTCCAGCATAGGCCTCAAACGGCTCCAAATATCCACTTGCAGATTCTACAAAAAGAGTGTTTCCAAACTTCTCTGTCAATTGGTAGGTTCAACTCTGTGAGTTGAATGAACTCATCGCAAAGAAGTTTCTGAGAATCCTTCTCTCTAGTTTTTATGTGAAGATATTTCCTTTTCCAACATAGGCCTCAAGGTGCTCCGAATAAACACTTGCAGATTCTACAAACGTAATGTCTCAAAACTGTTCTATCAAAAGAAACGTTCAAGTCTGTGAGTTGAATGCACTCATCACACAGAAGTTTCTGAGAATGCTTCTGTCTAGTTTTTAGGTGAAGATATTTCCTTTTCCAGCTTAGGCCTCAAAACGCTCCAAATATCCTCTTGCAGATTCTACAAAAAGAGTGTTTCAAAACTGTTCTATCAAAAGGAAGGTTCAACCCTGTGAGTTGAATGAATGCATCGTGAAGAACTTTCTGAGAATGCTTCTCTGTAGTTTTTAGGTGAAGATATTCCATATTCCAGCACAGGCCTCGAAGTGCTCCAAATAACCAGTTGCAGATTTTACCAAAAGAGTGTTTCAAAACTGCTCTTTCTACAGGTAAGTTCAAGTCTGTGAGTTGAATGCACTCGACACAAAGAAGTTTCTGAGAATGCTTCTGTTCAGTTTTTATGTGAAGATATTTCCTTTTCCAGCATAGGCCTCAAACGGCTCCAAATATCCACTTGCAGAATCTACAAAAAGAGTGTTTCCAAACTTCTCTATCAATTGGTAGGTTCAACTCTGTGAGTTGAATGAACTCATCACAAAGAAGTTTCTGAGAATCCTTCTCTCTAGTTTTTATGTGAAGATATTTCCTTTTCCAACATAGGCCTCAAGGTGCTCCGAATAAACACTTGCAGATTCTACAAACGTAATGTTTCAAAACTGTTCTATCAAAAGAAACGTTCATGTCTGTGAGTTGAATGCACTCATCACACAGAAGTTTCTGAGAATGCTTCTGTCTAGTTTTTAGGTGAAGATATTTCCTTTTCCAGCATAGGCCTCAAAACGCTCCAAATATCCTCTTGCAGATTCTACAAAAAGAGTGTTTCAAAACTGTTCTATCAAAAGGAAGGTTCAACTCTGTGAGTTGAATGAATGCATCGTGAAGAACTTTCTGAGAATGCTTCTCTGTAGTTTTTAGGTGAGGATATTCCATATCCCAGCACAGGCCTCGAAGTGCTACAAATAAACACTTGCAGATTTTACCAAAAGAGTGTTTCAAAACTGCTCTTTCTACAGGTAAGTTCAAGTCTGTGAGTTGAATGCACTCGACACAAAGAATTTTCTGAGAATGCTTCTGTTCAGTTTTTATGTGAAGATATTTCCTTTTCCAGCATAGGCCTCAAACGGCTCCAAATATCCACTTGCAGATTCTACAAAAAGAGTGTTTCCAAACTTCTCTATCAATTAGTAGGTTAAACTCTGTGAGTTGAATGAACTCATCACAAAGAAGTTTCTGAGAATCCTTCTCTCCTTTTTTTATGTGAAGATATTTCCTTTTCCAACATAGGCCTCAAGGTGCTCCGAATAAACACTTGCAGATTCTACAAACGTAATGTTTCCAAACTGTTCTATCAAAAGAAACGTTCAAGTCTGTGAGATGAATGCACTCACCACACAGAAATTTCTGAGGATGCTTCTGTCTAGTTTTTAGGTGAAGATATTTCCTTTTCCAGCATAGGCCTCAAAACGCTCCAAATATCCTCTTGCAGATTCTACAAAAAGAGTGTTTCAAAACTGTTCTATCAAAAGGAAGGTTCAACTCTGTGAGTTGAATGAATGCATCGTGAAGAACTTTCTGAGAATGCTTCTCTGTAGTTTTTAGGTGAAGATACTCCATATCCCAGCACAGGCCTCGAAGTGCTCCAAATAACCACTTGCAGATTTTACCAAAAGAGTGTTTCAAAACTGCTCTTTCTACAGGTAAGTTCAAGTCTGTGAGTTGAATGCACTCGACACAAAGAAGTTTCTGAGAATGCTTCTGTTCAGTTTTTATGTGAAGATATTTCCATTTCCAGCATAGGCCTCAAACGGCTCCAAATATCCACTTGCAGAATCTACAAAAAGGGTGTTTCCAAACTTCTCTATCAATTGATAGGTTCAACTCTGTGAGTTGAATGAACTCATCACAAAGAAGTTTCTGAGAATCCTTCTCTCTAGTTTTTATGTGAAGATATTTCCTTTTCCAACATAGGCCTCAAGGTGCTCCGAATAAACACTTGCAGATTCTACAAACGTAATGTTTCAAAACTGTTCTATCAAAAGAAACGTTCATGTCTGTGAGTTGAATGCACTCATCACACAGAAGTTTCTGAGAATGCTTCTGTCTAGTTTTTAGGTGAAGATATTTCCTTTTCCAGCATAGGCCTCAAAACGCTCCAAATATCCTCTTGCAGATTCTACAAAAAGAGTGTTTCAAAACTGTTCTATCAAAAGGAAGGTTCAACTCTGTGAGTTGAATGAATGCATCGTGAAGAACTTTCTGAGAATGCTTCTCTGTAGTTTTTAGGTGAAGATATTCCATATCCCAGCACAGGCCTCGAAGTGCTCCAAATAACCACTTGCAGATTTTACCAAAAGAGTGTTTCAAAACTGCTCTTTCTACAGGTAAGTTCAAGTCTGTGAGTTGAATGCACTCAACACAAAGAAGTTTCTGAGAATGCTTCTGTTCAGTTTTTATGTGAAGATACTTCCTTTTCCAGCATAGGCCTCAAAGGGCTCCAAATATCCACTTGCAGATTCTACAAAAAGAGTGTTTCCAAACTTCTCTATCAATTGGTAGGTTCAACTCTGTGAGTTGAATGAACTCATCACAAAGAAGTTTCTGAGAATCCTTCTCTCTAGTTTTTATGTGAAGATATTTCCTTTTCCAACATAGGCCTCAAGGTGCTCCGAATAAACACTTGCAGATTCTACAAACGTAATGTTTCCAAACTGTTCTATCAAAAGAAACGTTCAAGTCTGTGAGTTGAATGCACTCATCACACAGAAGTTTCTGAGAATGCTTCTGTCTAGTTTTTAGGTGAAGATATTTCCTTTTCCAGCATAGGCCTCAAAACGCTCCAAATATCCTCTTGCAGATTCTACAAAAAGAGTGTTTCAAAAATGTTCTATCAAAAGGAAGGTTCAACTCTGTGAGTTGAATGAATGCATCATGAAGTACTTTCTGAGAATGCTTCTCTGTAGTTTTTAGGTGAAGATATTCCATATCAAAGCACAGGCCTCGAAGTGCTCCAAATAACCACTTGCAGATTTTACCAAAAGAGTGTTTCAAAACTGCTCTTTCTACAAGTAAGTTCAAGTCTGTGAGTTGAATGCACTCAACACAAAGAAGTTTCTGAGAATGCTTCTGTTCAGTTTTTATGTGAAGATATTTCCTTTTCCAGCATAGGCCTCAAACGGCTCCAAATATCCACTTGCAGATTCTACAAAAAGAGTGTTTCCAAACTTCTCTATCAAATGGTAGGTTCCACTCTGTGCGTTGAATGAACTCATCACAAAGAAGTTTCTGAGAATCCTTCTCTCTAGTTTTTATGTGAAGATATTTCCTTTTCCAGCATAGGCCTCAAACGGCTCCAAATATCCACTTGCAGATTCTAGAAAAAGAGTGTTTCCAAACTTCTCTATCAATTGGTAGGTTCAACTCTGTGAGTTGAATGAACTCATCACAAAGAAGTTTCTGAGAGTCCTTCTCTCTAGTTTTTACGTGAAGATATTTCCTTTTCCAACATAGGCCTCAAGGTGCTCCGAATAAACACTTGCAGATTCTACAAACGTAATGTTTCAAAACTGTTCTATCAAAAGAAACGTTCAAGTCTGTGAGTTGAATGCACTCATCACACAGAAGTTTCTGAGAATGCTTCTGTCTAGTTTTTAGGTGAAGATATTTCTTTTTCCAAGATAGGCCTCAAAACGCTCCAAATATCCTCTTGCAGATTCTACAAAAAGAGTGTTTCAAAACTGTTCTATCAAAAGGAAGGTTCAACTCTGTGAGTTGAATGAATGCATCGTGAAGAACTTTCTGAGAATGCTTCTCTGTAGTTTTTAGGTGAAGATATTCCATATCCCAGCACAGGCCTCGAAGTGCTCCAAATAACCACTTGCAGATTTTACCAAAATAGTGTTTCAAAACTGCTCTTTCTACAGGTAAGTTCAAGTCTGTGAGTTGAATGCACTCAACACAAAGAAGTTTCTGAGAATGCTTCTGTTCAGTTTTATGTGAAGATATTTCCTTTTCCAGCATAGGCCTCAAACGGCTCCAAATATCCACTTGCAGATTCTACAAAAAGAGTGTTTCCAAACTTCTCTATCAATTGGTAGTTTCAACTCTGTGAGTTGAATGAACTCATCACAAAGAAGTTTCTGAGAATCCTTCTCTCTAGTTTTTATGTGAAGATATTTCCTTTTCCAACATAGGCCTCAAGGTGCTCCGAATAAACACTTGCAGATTCTACAAACGTAATGTTTCAAAACTGTTCTATCAAAAGAAACGTTCATGTCTGTGAGTTGAATGCACTCATCACACAGAAGTTTCTGAGAATGCTTCTGTCTAGTTTTTAGGTGAAGATATTTCCTTTTCCAGCATAGGCCTCAAAACGCTCCAAATATCCTCTTGCAGATTCTACAAAAAGAGTGTTTCAAAACTGTTCTATCAAAAGGAAGGTTCAACCCTGTGAGTTGAATGAATGCATCGTGAAGAACTTTCTGAGAATGCTTCTCTGTAGTTTTTAGGTGAAGATATTCCATATCCCAGCACAGGCCTCGAAGTGCTCCAAATAACCACTTGCAGATTTTACCAAAAGAGTGTTTCAAAACTGCTCTTTCTACAGGTAAGTTCAAGTCTGTGAGTTGAATGCACTCGACACAAAGAAGTTTCTGAGAATGCTTCTGTTCAGTTTTTATGTGAAGATATTTCCTTTTCCAGCATAGGCCTCAAACGGCTCCAAATATCCACTTGCAGATTCTAGAAAAAGAGTGTTTCCAAACTTCTCTATCAATTGGTAGGTTCAACTCTGTGAGTTGAATGAACTCATCACAAAGAAGTTTCTGAGAGTCCTTCTCTCTAGATTTTACGTGAAGATATTTCCTTTTCCAACATAGGCCTCAAGGTGCTCCGAATAAACACTTGCAGATTCTACAAACGTAATGTTTCCAAACTGTTCTATCAAAAGAAACGTTCAAGTCTGTGAGTTGAATGCACTCATCACACAGAAGTTTCTGAGAATGCTTCTGTCTAGTTTTTAGGTGAAGATATTTCCTTTTCCAACATAGGCCTCAAATCGCTCCAAATATCCTCTTGCAGATTCTACAAAAAGAGTGTTTCAAAACTGTTCTATCAAAAGGAAGGTTCAACTCTGTGAGTTGAATGAATGCATCGTGAAGAACTTTCTGAGAATGCTTCTCTGTAGTTTTTAGGTGAAGATATTCCATATCCCAGCACAGGCCTCGAAGTGCTCCAAATAACCACTTGCAGATTTTACCAAAATAGTGTTTCAAAACTGCTCTTTCTACAGGTAAGTTCAAGTCTGTGAGTTGAATGCACTCAACACAAAGAAGTTTCTGAGAATGCTTCTGTTCAGTTTTATGTGAAGATATTTCCTTTTCCAGCATAGGCCTCAAACGGCTCCAAATATCCACTTGCAGATTCTACAAAAAGAGTGTTTCCAAACTTCTCTATCAATTGGTAGTTTCAACACTGTGAGTTGAATGAACTCATCACAAAGAAGTTTCTGAGAATCCTTCTCTCTAGTTTTTATGTGAAGATATTTCCTTTTCCAACATAGGCCTCAAGGTGCTCCGAATAAACACTTGCAGATTCTACAAACGTAATGTTTCAAAACTGTTCTATCAAAAGAAATGTTCAAGTCTGTGAGTTGAATGCACTCATCACACAGAAGTTTCTGAGAATGCTTCTGTCTAGTTTTTAGGTGAAGATATTTCCTTTTCCAGCATAGGCCTCAAAACGCTCCAAATATCCTCTTGCAGATTCTACAAAAAGACTGTTTCAAAACTGTTCTATCAAAAGGAAGGTTCAACTCTGTGAGTTGAATGAATGCATCGTGAAGAACTTTCTGAGAATGCTTCTCTGTAGTTTTTAGGTGAAGATATTCCATATCCCAGCACAGGCCTCGAAGTGCTCCAAATAACCACTTGCAGATTTTACCAAAATAGTGTTTCAAAACTGCTCTTTCTACAGGTAAGTTCAAGTCTGTGAGTTGAATGCACTCAACACAAAGAAGTTTCTGAGAATGCTTCTGTTCAGTTTTATGTGAAGATATTTCCTTTTCCAGCATAGGCCTCAAACGGCTCCAAATATCCACTTGCAGATTCTACAAAAAGAGTGTTTCCAAACTTCTCTATCAATTGGTAGTTTCAACTCTGTGAGTGGAATGAACTCATCACAAAGAAGTTTCTGAGAATCCTTCTCTCTAGTTTTTATGTGAAGATATTTCCTTTTCCAACATAGGCCTCAAGGTGCTCCGAATAAACACTTGCAGATTCTACAAACGTAATGTTTCAAAACTGTTCTATCAAAACAAATGTTCAAGTCTGTGAGTTGAATGCACTCATCACACAGAAGTTTCTGAGAATGCTTCTGTCTAGTTTTTAGGTGAAGATATTTCCTTTTCCAGCATAGGCCTCAAAACACTCCAAATATCCTCTTGCAGATTCTACAAAAAGAGTGTTTCAAAACTGTTCTATCAAAAGGAAGGTTCAACCCTGTGAGTTGAATGAATGCATCGTGAAGAACTTTCTGAGAATGCTTCTCTGTAGTTTTTAGGTGAAGATATTCCATATCCCAGCACAGGCCTCGAAGTGCTCCAAATAACCAGTTGCAGATTTTACCAAAAGAGTGTTTCAAAACTGCTCTTTCTACAGGTAAGTTCAAGTCTGTGAGTTGAATGCACTCGACACAAAGAAGTTTCTGAGAATGCTTCTGTTCAGTTTTTATGTGAAGATATTTCCTTTTCCAGCATAGGCCTCAAACGGCTCCAAATATCCACTTGCAGAATCTACAAAAAGTGTGTTTCCAAACTTCTCTATCAATTGGTAGGTTCAACTCTGTGAGTTGAATGAACTCATCACAAAGAAGTTTCTGAGAATCCTTCTCTCTAGTTTTTATGTGAAGATATTTCCTTTTCCAACATAGGCCTCAAGGTGCTCCGAATAAACACTTGCAGATTCTACAAACGTAATGTTTCAAAACTGTTCTATCAAAAGAAACGTTCATGTCTGTGAGTTGAATGCACTCATCACACAGAAGTTTCTGAGAATGCTTCTGTCTAGTTTTTAGGTGAAGATATTTCCTTTTCCAGCATAGGCCTCAAAACGCTCCAAATATCCTCTTGCAGATTCTACAAAAAGAGTGTTTCAAAACTGTTCTATCAAAAGGAAGGTTCAACTCTGTGAGTTGAATGAATGCATCGTGAAGAAATTTCTGAGAATGCTTCTCTGTAGTTTTTAGGTGAAGATATTCCATATCCCAGCACAGGCCTCGAAGTGCTCCAAATAACCACTTGCAGATTTTACCAAAAGAGTGTTTCAAAACTGCTCTTTCTACAAGTAAGTTCAAGTCTGTGAGTTGAATGCACTCAACACAAAGAAGTTTCTGAGAATGCTTCTGTTCAGTTTTTATGTGAAGATACTTCCTTTTCCAGCATAGGCCTCAAACGGCTCCAAATATCCACTTGCAGATTCTACAAAAAGAGTGTTTCCAAACTTCTCTATCAATTGGTAGGTTCAACACTGTGAGTTGAATGAACTCATCACAAAGAAGTTTCTGAGAATCCTTCTCTCTAGTTTTTATGTGAAGATATTTCCTTTTCCAACATAGGCCTCAAGGTGCTCCGAAAAAACACTTGCAGATTCTACAAACGTAATGTTTCCAAACTGTTCTATCAAAAGAAACGTTCAAGTCTGTGAGTTGAATGCACTCATCACACAGAAGTTTCTGAGAATGCTTCTGTCTAGTTTTTAGGTGAAGATATTTCCTTTTCCAGCATAGGCCTCAAAACGCTCCAAATATCCTCTTGCAGATTCTACAAAAAGAGTGTTTCAAAACTGTTCTATCAAAAGGAAGGTTCAACACTGTGAGTTGAATGAATGCATCGTGAAGAACTTTCTGAGAATGCTTCTCTGTAGTTTTTAGGTGAAGTTATTCATATCCCAGCACAGACCTCGAAGTGCTCCAAATAACCACTTGCAGATTTTACCAAAAGAGTGTTTCAAAACTGCTCTTTCTACAGGTAAGTTCAAGTCTGTGAGTTGAATGCACTCAACACAAAGAAGTTTCTGAGAATGCTTCTGTTCAGTTTTATGTGAAGATATTTCCTTTTCCAGCATAGGCCTCAAACGGCTCCAAATATCCACTTGCAGATTCTACAAAAAGAGTGTTTCCAAACTTCTCTATCAATTGGTAGGTTCAACTCTGTGAGTTGAATGAACTCATCACAAAGAAGTTTCTGAGAATCCTTCTCTCTAGTTTTTATCTGAAGATATTTCCTTTTCCAACATAGGCCTCAAGGTGCTCCGAATAAACACTTGCAGATTCTACAAACGTAATGTTTCAAAACTGTTCTATCAAAAGAAACGTTCAAGTCTGTGAGTTGAATGCACTCATCACACAGAAGTTTCTGAGAATGCTTCTGTCTAGTTTTTAGGTGAAGATATTTCCTTTTCCAGCATAGGCCTCAAAACGCTCCAAATATCCTCTTGCAGATTCTACAAAAAGAGTGTTTCAAAACTGTTCTATCAAAAGGAAGGTTCAACCCTGTGAGTTGAATGAATGCATCGTTAAGAACTTTCTGGGAATGCTTCTCTGTAGTTTTTAGGTGAAGATATTCCATATCCCAGCACAGGCCTCGAAGTGCTCCAAATAACCAGTTGCAGATTTTACCAAAAGAGTGTTTCAAAACTGCTCTTTCTACAGGTAAGTTCAAGTCTGTGAGTTGAATGCACTCGACACAAAGAAGTTTCTGAGAATGCTTCTGTTCAGTTTTTATGTGAAGATATTTCCTTTTCCAGCATAGGCCTCAAACGGCTCCAAATATCCACTTGCAGAATCTACAAAAAGAGTGTTTCCAAACTTCTCTATCAATTGGTAGGTTCAACTCTGTGAGTTGAATGAACTCATCACAAAGAAGTTTCTGAGAATCCTTCTCTCTAGTTTTTATGTGAAGATATTTCCTTTTCCAACATAGGCCTCAAGGTGCTCCGAATAAACACTTGCAGATTCTACAAACGTAATGTTTCCAAACTGTTCTATCAAAAGAAACGTTCAAGTCTGTGAGTTGAATGCACTCATCACACAGAGGTTTCTGAGAATGCTTCTGTCTAGTTTTTAGGTGAAGATATTTCCTTTTCCAGCATAGGCCTCAAAACGCTCCAAATATCCTCTTGCAGATTCTACAAAAAGAGTGTTTCAAAACTGTTCTATCAAAAGGAAGGTTCAACACTGTGAGTTGAATGAATGCATCGTGAAGAACTTTCTGAGAATGCTTCTCTGTAGTTTTTAGGTGAAGATATTCATATCCCAGCACAGGCCTCGAAGTGCTCCAAATAACCACTTGCAGATTTTACCAAAAGAGTGTTTCAAAACTGCTCTTTCTACAGGTAAGTTCAAGTCTGTGAGTTGAATGCACTCGACACAAAGAAGTTTCTGAGAATGCTTCTGTTCAGTTTTTATGTGAAGATATTTCCTTTTCCAGCATAGGCCTCAAACGGCTCCAAGTATCCACTTGCAGATTCTACAAAAAGAGTGTTTCCAAACTTCTCTATCAATTAGTAGGTTCAACTCTGTGAGTTGAATGAACTCATCACAAAGAAGTTTCTGAGAATCCTTCTCTCTAGTTTTTATGTGAAGATATTTCCTTTTCCAACATAGGCCTCAAGGTGCTCCGAATAAACACTTGCAGATTCTACAAACGTAATGTTTCCAAACTGTTCTATCAAAAGAAACGTTCAAGTCTGTGAGTTGAATGCACTCATCACACAGAAGTTTCTGAGAATGCTTCTGTCTAGTTTTTAGGTGAAGATATTTCCTTTTCCAGCATAGGCCTCAAAACGCTCCAAATATCCTCTTGCAGATTCTACAAAAAGAGTGTTTCAAAAATGTTCTACCAAAAGGAAGGTTCAACTCTGTGAGTTGAATGAATGCATCATGAAGTACTTTCTGAGAATGCTTCTCTGTAGTTTTTAGGTGAAGATATTCCATATCAAAGCACAGGCCTCGAAGTGCTCCAAATAACCACTTGCAGATTTTACCAAAAGAGTGTTTCAAAACTGCTCTTTCTACAAGTAAGTTCAGGTCTGTGAGTTGAATGCACTCAACACAAAGAAGTTTCTGAGAATGCTTCTGTTCAGTTTTTATGTGAAGATATTTCCTTTTCCAGCATAGGCCTCAAACGGCTCCAAATATCCACTTGCAGATTCTACAAAAAGAGTGTTTCCAAACTTCTCTATCAAATGGTAGGTTCCACTCTGTGCGTTGAATGAACTCATCACAAAGAAGTTTCTGAGAATCCTTCTCTCTAGTTTTTATGTGAAGATATTTCCATTTCCAACATAGGCCTCAAGGTGCTCCGAATAAATACTTGCAGATTCTACAAACGTAATGTTTCAAAACTGTTCTATCAAAAGAAACGTTGAAGTCTGTGAGTTGAATGCACTCATCACACAGAAGTTTCTGAGAATGCTTCTGTCTAGTTTTTAGGTGAAGATATTTCCTTTTCCAGCATAGGCCTCGAAACGCTCCAAATATCCTCTTGCAGATTCTACAAAAAGAGTGTTTCAAAACTGTTCTATCAAAAGGAAGGTTCAAATCTGTGAGGTGAATGAATGCATCGTGAAGAACTTTCTGAGAATGCTTCTCTGTAGTTTTTAGGTGAAGATGTTCCATATCCCAGCACAGGCCTCCAAGTGCTCCAAATAACCACTTGCAGATTTTACCAAAAGAGTGTTTCAAAACTGCTCTTTCTACAGGTAAGTTCAAGTCCGTGAGTTGAATGCACTCAACAAAAAGAAGTTTCTGAGAATGCTTCTGTTCAGTTTTTATGTGAAGATATTTCCTTTTCCAGCATAGGCCTCAAACGGCTCCAAATATCCACTTGCAGATTCTACAAAAAGAGTGTTTCCAAACTTCTCTATCAATTGGTAGGTTCCACTCTGTGAGTTGAATGAACTCATCACAAAGAAGTTTCTGAGAATCCTTCTCTCTAGTTTTTATGTGAAGATAATTCCTTTTCCAACATAGGCCTCAAGGTGCTCCGAATAAACACTTGCAGATTCTACAAACGTAATGTTTCCAAACTGTTCTATCAAAAGAAACGTTCAAGTCTGTGAGTTGAATGCACTCATCACACAGAAGTTTCTGAGAATGCTTCTGTCTAGTTTTTAGGTGAAGATATTTCCTTTTCCTACATAGGCCTCAAATCGCTCCAAATATCCTCTTGCAGATTCTACAAAAAGAGTGTTTCAAAACTGTTCTATCAAAAGGAAGGTTCAACTCTGTGAGTTGAATGAATGCATCGTGAAGAACTTTCTGAGAATGCTTCTCTGTAGTTTTTAGGTGAAGATATTCCATATCCCAGCACAGGCCTCGAAGTGCTCCAAATAACCACTTGCAGATTTTACCAAAAGAGTGTTTCAAAACTGCTCTTTCTACAGGTAAGTTCAAGTCTGTGAGTTGAATGCACTCAACACAAAGAAGTTTCTGAGAATGCTTCTGTTCAGTTTTTATGTGAAGATATTTCCTTTTCCAGCATAGGCCTCAAACGGCTCCAAATATCCACTTGCAGATTCTAGAAAAAGAGTGTTTCCAAACTTCTCTATCAATTGGTAGGTTCAACTCTGTGAGTTGAATGAACTCATCACAAAGAAGTTTCTGAGAGTCCTTCTCTCTAGTTTTTACGTGAAGATATTTCCTTTTCCAACATAGGCCTCAAGGTGCTCCGAATAAACACTTGCAGATTCTACAAACGTAATGTTTCCAAACTGTTCTATCAAAAGAAACGTTCAAGTCTGTGAGTTGAATGCACTCATCACACAGAAGTTTCTGAGAATGCTTCTGTCTAGTTTTTAGGTGAAGATATTTCCTTTTCCAACATAGGCCTCAAATCGCTCCAAATATCCTCTTGCAGATTCTACAAAAAGAGTGTTTCAAAACTGTTCTATCAAAAGGAAGGTTCAACTCTGTGAGTTGAATGAATGCATCGTGAAGAACTTTCTGAGAATGCTTCTCTGTAGTTTTTAGGTGAAGATATTCCATATCCCAGCACAGGCCTCGAAGTGCTCCAAATAACCACTTGCAGATTTTACCAAAAGAGTGTTTCAAAACTGCTCTTTCTACAGGAAAGTTCAAGTCTGTGAGTTGAATGCACTCAACACAAAGAAGTTTCTGAGAATGCTTCTGTTCAGTTTTTATGTGAAGATGTTTCCTTTTCCAGCATAGGCCTCAAACGGCTCCAAATATCCACTTGCAGATTCTAGAAAAAGAGTGTTTCCAAACTTCTCTATCAATTGGTAGGTTCAACTCTGTGAGTTGAATGAACTCATCACAAAGAAGTTTCTGAGAGTCCTTCTCTCTAGTTTTTACGTGAAGATATTTCCTTTTCCAACATAGGCCTCAAGGTGCTCCGAATAAACACTTGCAGATTCTACAAACGTAATGTTTCCAAACTGTTCTATCAAAAGAAACGTTCAAGTCTGTGAGTTGAATGCACTCATCACACAGAAGTTTCTGAGAATGCTTCTGTCTAGTTTTTAGGTGAAGATATTTCCTTTTCCAGCATAGGCCTCAAAACGCTCCAAATATCCTCTTGCAGATTCTACAAAAAGAGTGTTTCAAAACTGCTCTATCAAAAGGAAGGTTCAACCCTGTGAGTTGAATGAATGCATCGTGAAGAACTTTCTGAGAATGCTTCTCTGTAGTTTTTAGGTGAAGATATTCATATCCCAGCACAGGCCTCGAAGTGCTCCAAATAACCACTTGCAGATTTTACCAAAAGAGTGTTTCAAAACTGCTCTTTCTACAGGTAAGTTCAAGTCTGTGAGTTGAATGCACTCGACACAAAGAAGTTTCTGAGAATGCTTCTGTTCAGTTTTTATGTGAAGATATTTCCTTTTCCAGCATAGGCCTCAAACGGCTCCAAATATCCACTTGCAGATTCTACAAAAAGAGTTTTTCCAAACTTCTCTATCAATTAGTAGGTTCAACTCTGTGAGTTGAACGAACTCATCACAAAGAAGTTTCTGAGAATCCTTCTCTCTAGTTTTTATGTGAAGATATTTCCTTTTCCAACATAGGCCTCAAGGTGCTCCGAATAAACACTTGCAGATTCTACAAACGTAATGTTTCCAAACTGTTCTATCAAAAGAAACGTTCAAGTCTGTGAGTTGAATGCACTCACCACACAGAAGTTTCTGAGAATGCTTCTGTCTAGTTTTTAGGTGAAGATATTTCCTTTTCCAGCATAGGCCTCAAAACGCTCCAAATATCCTCTTGCAGATTCTACAAAAAGAGTGTTTCAAAAATGTTCTATCAAAAGGAAGGTTCAACTCTGTGAGTTGAATGAATCCATCATGAAGTACTTTCTGAGAATGCTTCTCTGTAGTTTTTAGGTGAAGATATTCCATATCAAAGCACAGGCCTCGAAGTGCTCCAAATAACCACTTGCAGATTTTACCAAAAGAGTGTTTCAAAACTGCTCTTTCTGCAAGTAAGTTCAAGTCTGTGAGTTGAATGCACTCAACACAAAGAAGTTTCTGAGAATGCTTCTGTTCAGTTTTTATGTGAAGATATTTCCTTTTCCAGCATAGGCCTCAAACGGCTCCAAATATCCACTTGCAGATTCTACAAAAAGAGTGTTTCCAAACTTCTCTATCAAATGGTAGGTTCCACTCTGTGCGTTGAATGAACTCATCACAAAGAAGTTTCTGAGAATCCTTCTCTCTAGTTTTTATGTGAAGATATTTCCTTTTCCAGCATAGGCCTGAAACGGCTCCAAATATCCACTTGCAGATTCTAGAAAAAGAGTGTTTCCAAACTTCTCTATCAATTGGTAGGTTCAACTCTGTGAGTTGAATGAACTCATCACAAAGAAGTTTCTGAGAGTCCTTCTCTCTAGTTTTTACGTGAAGATATTTCCTTTTCCAACATAGGCCTCAAGGTGCTCCGAATAAACACTTGCAGATTCTACAAACGTAATGTTTCAAAACTGTTCTATCAAAAGAAACGTTCAAGTCTGTGAGTTGAATGCACTCATCACACAGAAGTTTCTGAGAATGCTTCTGTCTAGTTTTTAGGTGAAGATATTTCCTTTTCCAACATAGACGTCAAAAAGCTCCAAATATCCTCTTGCAGATTCTACAAAAAGAGTGTTTCAAAACTGTTCTATCAAAAGGAAGGTTCAACTCTGTGAGTTGAATGAATGCATCGTGAAGAACTTTCTGAGAATGCTTCTCTGTAGTTTTTAGGTGAAGATATTCCATATCCCAGCACAGGCCTCGAAGTGCTCCAAATAAGCAGTTGCAGATTTTACCAAAAGAGTGTTTCAAAACTGCTCTTTCTGCAGGTAAGTTCAAGTCTGTGAGTTGAATGCACTCGACAGAAAGAAGTTTCTGAGAATGCTTCTGTTCAGTTTTTATGTGAAGATATTTCCATTTCCAGCATAGGCCTCAAACGGCTCCAAATATCCACTTGCAGAATCTACAAAAAGGGTGTTTCCAAACTTCTCTATCAATTGGTAGGTTCAACTCTGTGAGTTGAATGAACTCATCACAAAGAAGTTTCTGAGAATCCTTCTCTCTAGTTTTTATGTGAAGATATTTCCTTTTCCAACATAGGCCTCAAGGTGCTCCGAATAAACACTTGCAGATTCTACAAACGTAATGTTTCAAAACTGTTCTATCAAAAGAAACGTTCATGTCTGTGAGTTGAATGCACTCATCACACAGAAGTTTCTGAGAATGCTTCTGTCTAGTTTTTAGGTGAAGATATTTCCTTTTCCAGCATAGGCCTCAAAACGCTCCAAATATCCTCTTGCAGATTCTACAAAAAGAGTGTTTCAAAACTGTTATATCAAAAGGAAGGTTCAACTCTGTGAGTTGAATGAATGCATCGTGAAGAACTTTCTGAGAATGCTTCTCTGTAGTTTTTAGGTGAAGATATTCCATATCCCAGCACAGGCCTCGAAGTTCTCCAAATAACCACTTGCAGATTTTACCAAAAGAGTGTTTCAAAACTGCTCTTTCTACAGGTAAGTTCAAGTCTGTGAGTTGAATGCACTCAACACAAAGAAGTTTCTGAGAATGCTTCTGTTCAGTTTTTATGTGAAGATACTTCCTTTTCCAGTATAGGCCTCAAACGGCTCCAAATATCCACTTGCAGATTCTACAAAAAGAGTGTTTCCAAACTTCTCTATCAATTGGTAGGTTCAACTCTGTGAGTTGAATGAACTCATCACAAAGAAGTTTCTGAGAATCCTTCTCTCTAGTTTTTATGTGAAGATATTTCCTTTTCCAACATAGGCCTCAAGGTGCTCCGAATAAACGCTTGCAGATTCTACAAACGTAATGTTTCCAAACTGTTCTATCAAAAGAAACGTTCAAGTCTGTGAGTTGAATGCACTCATCACACAGAAGTTTCTGAGAATGCTTCTGTCTAGTTTTTAGGTGAAGATATTTCCTTTTCCAGCATAGGCCTCAAAACGCCCCAAATATCCTCTTGCAGATTCTACAAAAAGAGTGTTTCAAAACTGTTCTATCAAAAGGAAGGTTCAACACTGTGAGCTGAATGAATGCATCGTGAAGAACTTTCTGAGAATGCTTCTCTGTAGTTTTTAGGTGAAGATATTCATATCCCAGCACAGGCCTCGAAGTGCTCCAAATAACCACTTGCAGATTTTACCAAAAGAGTGTTTCAAAACTGCTCTTTCTACAGGTAAGTTCAAGTCTGTGAGTTGAATGCACTCAACACAAAGAAGTTTCTGAGAATGCTTCTGTTCAGTTTTATGTGAAGATATTTCCTTTTCCAGCATAGGCCTCAAACGGCTCCAAATATCCACTTGCAGATTCTACAAAAAGAGTGTTTCCAAACTTCTCTGTCAATTGGTAGGTTCAACTCTGTGAGTTGAATGAACTCATCGCAAAGAAGTTTCTGAGAATCCTTCTCTCTAGTTTTTATGTGAAGATCTTTCCTTTTCCAACATAGGCCTCAAGGTGCTCCGAATAAACACTTGCAGATTCTACAAACGTAATGTCTCAAAACTGTTCTATCAAAAGAAACGTTCAAGTCTGTGAGTTGAATGCACTCATCACACAGAAGTTTCTGAGAATGCTTCTGTCTAGTTTTTAGGTGAAGATATTTCCTTTTCCAGCTTAGGCCTCAAAACGCTCCAAATATCCTCTTGCAGATTCTACAAAAAGAGTGTTTCAAAACTGTTCTATCAAAAGGAAGGTTCAACCCTGTGAGTTGAATGAATGCATCGTGAAGAACTTTCTGAGAATGCTTCTCTGTAGTTTTTAGGTGAAGATATTCCATATCCCAGCACAGGCCTCGAAGTGCTCCAAATAACCAGTTGCAGATTTTACCAAAAGAGTGTTTCAAAACTGCTCTTTCTACAGGTAAGTTCAAGTCTGTGAGTTGAATGCACTCGACACAAAGAAGTTTCTGAGAATGCTTCTGTTCAGTTTTTATGTGAAGATATTTCCTTTTCCAGCATAGGCCTCAAACGGCTCCAAATATCCACTTGCAGAATCTACAAAAAGAGTGTTTCCAAACTTCTCTATCAATTGGTAGGTTCAACTCTGTGAGTTGAATGAACTCATCACAAAGAAGTTTCTGAGAATCCTTCTCTCTAGTTTTTATGTGAAGATATTTCCTTTTCCAACATAGGCCTCAAGGTGCTCCGAATAAACACTTGCAGATTCTACAAACGTAATGTTTCAAAACTGTTCTATCAAAAGAAACGTTCATGTCTGTGAGTTGAATGCACTCATCACACAGAAGTTTCTGAGAATGCTTCTGTCTAGTTTTTAGGTGAAGATATTTCCTTTTCCAGCATAGGCCTCAAAACGCTCCAAATATCCCCTTGCAGATTCTACAAAAAGAGTGTTTCAAAACTGTTCTATCAAAAGGAAGGTTCAACTCTGTGAGTTGAATGAATGCATCGTGAAGAACTTTCTTAGAATGCTTCTCTGTAGTTTTTAGGTGAAGATATTCCATATCCCAGCACAGGCCTCGAAGTGCTCCAAATAACCACTTGCAGATTTTACCAAAAGAGTGTTTCAAAACTGCTCTTTCTACAGGTAAGTTCAAGTCTGTGAGTTGAATGCACTCAACACAAAGAAGTTTCTGAGAATGCTTCTGTTCAGTTTTTATGTGAAGATATTTCCTTTTCCAACATCGGCCTCAAACGGCTCCAAATATCCACTTGCAGATTCTACAAAAAGAGTGTTTCCAAACTTCTCTATCAATTGGTAGGATCAACTCTGTGAGTTGAATGAACTCATCGCAAAGAAGTTTCTGAGAATCCTTCTCTCTAGTTTTTATGTGAAGATATTTCCCTTTCCAACATAGGCCTCAAGGTGCTCCGAATAAACACTTGCAGATTCTACAAACGTAATGTTTCCAAACTGTTCTATCAAAAGAAACGTTCAAGTCTGTGAGTTGAATGCACTCATCACACAGAAGTTTCTGAGAATGCTTCTGTCTAGTTTTTAGGTGAAGATATTTCCTTTTCCAGCATAGGCCTCAAAACGCTCCAAATATCCTCTTGCAGATTCTACAAAAAGAGTGTTTCAAATCTGTTCTTTCAAAAGGAAGGTTCAACTCTGTGAGTTGAATGAATGCATCGTGAAGAACTTTCTGAGAATGCTTCTCTGTAGTTTTTAGGTGAGGATATTCCATATCCCAGCACAGGCCTCGAAGTGCTACAAATAAACACTTGCAGATTTTACCAAAAGAGTGTTTCAAAACTGCTCTTTCTACAGGTAAGTTCAAGTCTGTAAGTTGAATGCACTCGACACAAAGAATTTTCTGAGAATGCTTCTGTTTAGTTTTTATGTGAAGATATTTCCTTTTCCAGCATAGGCCTCAAACGGCTCCAAATATCCACTTGCAGATTCTACAAAAAGAGTGTTTCCAAACTTCTCTATCAATTAGTAGGTTAAACTCTGTGAGTTGAATGAACTCATCACAAAGAAGTTTCTGAGAATCCTTCTCTCTAGTTTTTATGTGAAGATATTTCCTTTTCCAACATAGGCCTCAAGGTGCTCCGAATAAACACTTGCAGATTCTACAAACGTAATGTTTCCAAACTGTTCTATCAAAAGAAACGTTCAAGTCTGTGAGATGAATGCACTCACCACACAGAAGTTTCTGAGGATGCTTCTGTCTAGTTTTTAGGTGAAGATATTTCCTTTTCCAGCATAGGCCTCAAAACGCTCCAAATATCCTCTTGCAGATTCTACAAAAAGAGTGTTTCAAAACTGTTCTATCAAAAGGAAGGTTCAACTCTGTGAGTTGAATGAATGCATCGTGAAGAACTTTCTGAGAATGCTTCTCTGTAGTTTTTAGGTGAAGATATTCCATATCCCAGCACAGGCCTCGAAGTGCTCCAAATAACCACTTGCAGATTTTACCAAAAGAGTGTTTCAAAACTGCTCTTTCTACAGGTAAGTTCAAGTCTGTGAGTTGAATGCACTCGACACAAAGAAGTTTCTGAGAATGCTTCTGTTCAGTTTTTATGTGAAGATATTTCCATTTCCAGCATAGGCCTCAAACGGCTCCAAATATCCACTTGCAGAATCTACAAAAAGGGTGTTTCCAAACTTCTCTATCAATTGATAGGTTCAACTCTGTGAGTTGAATGAACTCATCACAAAGAAGTTTCTGAGAATCCTTCTCTCTAGTTTTTATGTGAAGATATTTCCTTTTCCAACATAGGCCTCAAGGTGCTCCGAATAAACACTTGCAGATTCTACAAACGTAATGTTTCAAAACTGTTCTATCAAAAGAAACGTTCATGTCTGTGAGTTGAATCCACTCATCACACAGAAGTTTCTGAGAATGCTTCTGTCTAGTTTTTAGGTGAAGATATTTCCTTTTCCAGCATAGGCCTCAAAACGCTCCAAATATCCTCTTGCAGATTCTACAAAAAGAGTGTTTCAAAACTGTTCTATCAAAAGGAAGGTTCAACTCTGTGAGTTGAATGAATGCATCGTGAAGAACTTTCTGAGAATGCTTCTCTGTAGTTTTTAGGTGAAGATATTCCATATCCCAGCACAGGCCTCGAAGTGCTCCAAATAACCACTTGCAGATTTTACCAAAAGAGTGTTTCAAAACTGCTCTTTCTACAGGTAAGTTCAAGTCTGTGAGTTGAATGCACTCAACACAAAGAAGTTTCTGAGAATGCTTCTGTTCAGTTTTTATGTGAAGATACTTCCTTTTCCAGCATAGGCCTCAAACGGCTCCAAATATCCACTTGCAGATTCTACAAAAAGAGTGTTTCCAAACTTCTCTATCAATTGGTAGGTTCAACTCTGTGAGTTGAATGAACTCATCACAAAGAAGTTTCTGAGAATCCTTCTCTCTAGTTTTTATGTGAAGATATTTCCTTTTCCAACATAGGCCTCAAGGTGCTCCGAATAAACACTTGCAGATTCTACAAACGTAATGTTTCCAAACTGTTCTATCAAAAGAAACGTTCAAGTCTGTGAGTTGAATGCACTCATCACACAGAAGTTTCTGAGAATGCTTCTGTCTAGTTTTTAGGTGAAGATATTTCCTTTTCCAGCATAGGCCTCAAAACGCTCCAAATATCCCCTTGCAGATTCTACAAAAAGAGTGTTTCAAAACTGTTCTATCAAAAGGAAGGTTCAACACTGTGAGTTGAATGAATGCATCGTGAAGAACTTTCTGAGAATTCTTCTCTGTAGTTTTTAGGTGAAGATATTCATATCCCAGCACAGGCCTCGAAGTGCTCCAAATAACCACTTGCAGATTTTACCAAAAGAGTGTTTCAAAACTGCTCTTTCTACAGGTAAGTTCAAGTCTGTGAGTTGAATGCACTCAACACAAAGAAGTTTCTGAGAATGCTTCTGTTCAGTTTTATGTGAAGATATTTCCTTTTCCAGCATAGGCCTCAAACGGCTCCAAATATCCACTTGCAGATTCTACAAAAAGAGTGTTTCCAAACTTCTCTATCAATTGGTAGGTTCAACTCTGTGAGTTGAATGAACTCATCGCAAAGAAGTTTCTGAGAATCCTTCTCTCTAGTTTTTATGTGAAGATATTTCCTTTTCCAACATAGGCCTCAAGGTGCTCCGAATAAACACTTGCAGATTCTACAAACGTAATGTTTCCAAACTGTTCTATCAAAAGAAACGTTCAAGTCTGTGAGATGAATGCACTCATCACACAGAAGTTTCTGAGGATGCTTCTGTCTAGTTTTTAGGTGAACACATTTCCTTTTCCAGCATAGGCCTCAAAACGCTCCAAATATCCTCTTGCAGATTCTACAAAAAGAGTGTTTCAAAAATGTTCTATCAAAAGGAAGGTTCAACTCTGTGAGTTGAATGAATGTATCATGAAGTACTTTCTGAGAATGCTTCTCTGTAGTTTTTAGGTGAAGATATTCCATATCAAAGCACAGGCCTCGAAGTGCTCCAAATAACCACTTGCAGATTTTACCAAAAGAGTGTTTCAAAACTGCTCTTTCTACAAGTAAGTTCAAGTCTGTGAGTTGAATGCACTCAACACAAAGAAGTTTCTGAGAATGCTTCTGTTCAGTTTTTATGTGAAGATATTTCCTTTTCCAGCATAGGCCTCAAACGGCTCCAAATATCCACTTGCAGATTCTACAAAAAGAGTGTTTCCAAACTTCTCTATCAAATGGTAGGTTCCACTCTGTGCGTTGAATGAACTCATCACAAAGAAGTTTCTGAGAATCCTTCTCTCTAGTTTTTATGTGTAGATATTTCCTTTTCCAGCATAGGCCTCAAACGGCTCCAAATATCCACTTGCAGATTCTAGAAAAAGAGTGTTTCCAAACTTCTCTATCAATTGGTAGGTTCAACTCTGTGAGTTGAATGAACTCATCACAAAGAAGTTTCTGAGAGTCCTTCTCTCTAGTTTTTACGTGAAGATATTTCCTTTTCCAACATAGGCCTCAAGGTGCTCCGAATAAACACTTGCAGATTCTACAAACGTAATGTTTCAAAACTGTTCTATCAAAAGAAACGTTCAAGTCTGTGAGTTGAATGCACTCATCACACAGAAGTTTCTGAGAATGCTTCTGTCTAGTTTTTAGGTGAAGATATTTCCTTTTCCAACATAGGCCTCAAAACGCTCCAAATATCCTCTTGCAGATTCTACAAAAAGAGTGTTTCAAAACTGTTCTATCAAAAGGAAGGTTCAACTCTGTGAGTTGAATGAATGCATCGTGAAGAACTTTCTGAGAATGCTTCTCTGTAGTTTTTAGGTGAAGATATTCCATATCCCAGCACAGGCCTCGAAGTGCTCCAAATAACCAGTTGCAGATTTTACCAAGAGAGTGTTTCAAAACTGCTCTTTCTACAGGTAAGTTCAAGTCTGTGAGTTGAATGCACTCGACACAAAGAAGTTTCTGAGAATGCTTCTGTTCAGTTTTTATGTGAAGATATTTCCATTTCCAGCATAGGCCTCAAACGGCTCCAAATATCCACTTGCAGAATCTAAAAAAAGGGTGTTTCCAAACTTCTCTATCAATTGATAGGTTCAACTCTGTGAGTTGAATGAACTCATCACAAAGAAGTTTCTGAGAATCCTTCTCTCTAGTTTTTATGTGAAGATATTTCCTTTTCCAACATAGGCCTCAAGGTGCTCCGAATAAACACTTGCAGATTCTACAAACGTAATGTTTCAAAACTGTTCTATCAAAAGAAACGTTCATGTCTGTGAGTTGAATGCACTCATCACACAGAAGTTTCTGAGAATGCTTATGTCTAGTTTTTAGGTGAAGATATTTCCTTTTCCAGCATAGGCCTCAAAACGCTCCAAATATCCTCTTGCAGATTCTACAAAAAGAGTGTTTCAAAACTGTTCTATCAAAAGGAAGGTTCAACTCTGTGAGTTGAATGAATGCATCGTGAAGAACTTTCTGAGAATGCTTCTCTGTAGTTTTTAGGTGAAGATATTCCATATCCCAGCACAGGCCTCGAAGTGCTCCAAATAACCACTTGCAGATTTTACCAAAAGAGTGTTTCAAAACTGCTCTTTCTACAGGTAAGTTCAAGTCTGTGAGTTGAATGCACTCAACACAAAGAAGTTTCTGAGAATGCTTCTGTTCAGTTTTTATGTGAAGATACTTCCTTTTCCAGCATAGGCCTCAAACGGCTCCAAATATCCACTTGCAGATTCTACAAAAAGAGTGTTTCCAAACTTCTCTATCAATTGGTAGGTTCAACTCTGTGAGTTGAATGAACTCATCACAAAGAAGTTTCTGAGAATCCTTCTCTCTAGTTTTTATGTGAAGATATTTCCTTTTCCAACATAGGCCTCAAGGTGCTCCGAATAAACACTTGCAGATTCTACAAACGTAATGTTTCCAAACTGTTCTATCAAAAGAAACGTTCAAGTCTGTGAGTTGAATGCACTCATCACACAGAAGTTTCTGAGAATGCTTCTGTCTAGTTTTTAGGTGAAGATATTTCCATTTCCAGCATAGGCCTCAAAACGCTCCAAATATCCTCTTGGAGATTCTACAAAAAGAGTGTTTCAAAACTGTTCTATCAAAAGGAAGGTTCAACACTGTGAGTTGAATGAATGCATCGTGAAGAACTTTCTGAGAATTCTTCTCTGTAGTTTTTAGGTGAAGATATTCATATCCCAGCACAGGCCTCGAAGTGCTCCAAATAACCACTTGCAGATTTTACCAAAAGAGTGTTTCAAAACTGCTCTTTCTACAGGTAAGTTCAAGTCTGTGAGTTGAATGCACTCAACACAAAGAAGTTTCTGAGAATGCTTCTGTTCAGTTTTATGTGAAGATATTTCCTTTTCCAGCATAGGCCTCAAACGGCTCCAAATATCCACTTGCAGATTCTACAAAAAGAGTGTTTCCAAACTTCTCTATCAATTGGTAGGTTCAACTCTGTGAGTTGAATGAACTCATCGCAAAGAAGTTTCTGAGAATCCTTCTCTCTAGTTTTTATGTGAAGATATTTCCTTTTCCAACATAGGCCTCAAGGTGCTCCGAATAAACACTTGCAGATTCTACAAACGTAATGTTTCAAAACTGTTCTATCAAAAGAAACGTTCAAGTCTGTGAGTTGAATGCACTCATCACACAGAAGTTTCTGAGAATGCTTCTGTCTAGTTTTTAGGTGAAGATATTTCCTTTTCCAGCATAGGCCTCAAAACGCTCCAAATATCCTCTTGCAGATTCTACAAAAAGAGTGTTTCAGAACTGCTCTATCAAAAGGAAGGTTCAACCCTGTGAGTTGAATGAATGCATCGTTAAGAACTTTCTGAGAATGCTTCTCTGTAGTTTTTAGGTGAAGATATTCATATCCCAGCACAGGCCTCGAAGTGCTCCAAATAACCACTTGCAGATTTTACCAAAAGAGTGTTTCAAAACTGCTCTTTCTACAGGTAAGTTCAAGTCTGTGAGTTGAATGCACTCGACACAAAGAAGTTTCTGAGAATGCTTCTGTTCAGTTTTTATGTGAAGATATTTCCTTTTCCAGCATAGGCCTCAAACGGCTCCAAATATCCACTTGCAGATTCTACAAAAAGAGTGTTTCCAAACTTCTCTATCAATTAGTAGGTTCAACTCTGTGAGTTGAACGAACTCATCACAAAGAAGTTTCTGAGAATCCTTCTCTCTAGTTTTTATGTGAAGATATTTCCTTTTCCAACATAGGCCTCAAGGTGCTCCGAATAAACACTTGCAGATTCTACAAACGTAATGTTTCCAAACTGTTCTATCAAAAGAAACGTTCAAGTCTGTGAGTTGAATGCACTCATCACACAGAAGTTTCTGAGAATGCTTCTGTCTAGTTTTTAGGTGAAGATATTTCCTTTTCCAGCATAGGCCTCAAAACGCTCCAAATATCCTCTTGCAGATTCTACAAAAAGAGAGTTTCAAAAATGTTCTATCAAAAGGAAGGTTCAACTCTGTGAGTTGAATGAATCCATCATGAAGTACTTTCTGAGAATGCTTCTCTGTAGTTTTTAGGTGAAGATATTCCATATCAAAGCACAGGCCTCGAAGTGCTCCAAATAACCACTTGCAGATTTTACCAAAAGAGTGTTTCAAAACTGCTCTTTCTACAAGTAAGTTCAAGTCTGTGAGTTGAATGCACTCAACACAAAGAAGTTTCTGAGAATGCTTCTGTTCAGTTTTTATGTGAAGATATTTCCTTTTCCAGCATAGGCCTCAAACGGCTCCAAATATCCACTTGCAGATTCTACAAAAAGAGTGTTTCCAAACTTCTCTATCAAATGGTAGGTTCCACTCTGTGCGTTGAATGAACTCATCACAAAGAAGTTTCTGAGAATCCTTCTCTCTAGTTTTTATGTGAAGATATTTCCTTTTCCAGCATAGGCCTCAAACGGCTCCAAATATCCACTTGCAGATTCTACAAAAAGAGTGTTTCCAAACTTCTCTATCAATTGGTAGTTTCAACTCTGTGAGTTGAATGAACTCATCACAAAGAAGTTTCTGAGAATCCTTCTCTCTAGTTTTTATGTGAAGATATTTCCTTTTCCAACATAGGCCTCAAGGTGCTCCGAATAAACACTTGCAGATTCTACAAACGTAATGTTTCAAAACTGTTCTATCAAAAGAAACGTTCAAGTCTGTGAGTTGAATGCACTCATCACACAGAAGTTTCTGAGAATGCTTCTGTCTAGTTTTTAGGTGAAGATATTTCCTTTTCCAGCATAGGCCTCAAAACGCTCCAAATATCCTCTTGCAGATTCTACAAAAAGAGTGTTTCAAAACTGTTCTATCAAAAGGAAGGTTCAACCCTGTGAGTTGAATGAATGCATCGTGAAGAACTTTCTGAGAATGCTTCTCTGTAGTTTTTAGGTGAGGATATTCCATATCCCAGCACAGGCCTCGAAGTGCTCCAAATAAGCAGTTGCAGATTTTACCAAAAGAGTGTTTCAAAACTGCTCTTTCTGCAGGTAAGTTCAAGTCTGTGAGTTGAATGCACTCGACACAAAGAAGTTTCTGAGAATGCTTCTGTTCAGTTTTTATGTGAAGATATTTCCATTTCCAGCATAGGCCTCAAACGGCTCCAAATATCCACTTGCAGAATCTACAAAAAGGGTGTTTCCAAACTTCTCTATCAATTGGTAGGTTCAACTCTGTGAGTTGAATGAACTCATCACAAAGAAGTTTCTGAGAATCCTTCTCTCTAGTTTTTATGTGAAGATATTTCCTTTTCCAACATATGCCTCAAGGTGCTCCGAATAAACACTTGCAGATTCTACAAACGTAATGTTTCAAAACTGTTCTATCAAAAGAAACGTTCATGTCTGTGAGTTGAATGCACTCATCACACAGAAGTTTCTGAGAATGCTTCTGTCTAGTTTTTAGGTGAAGATATTTCCTTTTCCAGCATAGGCCTCAAAACGCTCCAAATATCCTCTTGCAGATTCTACAAAAAGAGTGTTTCAAAACTGTTCTATCAAAAGGAAGGTTCAACTCTGTGAGTTGAATGAATGCATCGTGAAGAACTTTCTGAGAATGCTTCTCTGTAGTTTTTAGGTGAAGATATTCCATATCCCAGCACAGGCCTCGAAGTGCTCCAAATAACCACTTGCAGATTTTACCAAAAGAGTGTTTCAAAACTGCTCTTTCTACAGGTAAGTTCAAGTCTGTGAGTTGAATGCACTCAACACAAAGAAGTTTCTGAGAATGCTTCTGTTCAGTTTTTATGTGAAGATACTTCCTTTTCCAGTATAGGCCTCAAACGGCTCCAAATATCCACTTGCAGATTCTACAAAAAGAGTGTTTCCAAACTTCTCTATCAATTGGTAGGTTCAACTCTGTGAGTTGAATGAACTCATCACAAAGAAGTTTCTGAGAATCCTTCTCTCTAGTTTTTATGTGAAGATATTTCCTTTTCCAACATAGGCCTCAAGGTGCTCCGAATAAACACTTGCAGATTCTACAAACGTAATGTTTCCAAACTGTTCTATCAAAAGAAACGTTCAAGTCCGTGAGTTGAATGCACTCATCACACAGAAGTTTCTGAGAATGCTTCTGTCTAGTTTTTAGGTGAAGATATTTCCTTTTCCAGCATAGGCCTCAAAACGCCCCAAATATCCTCTTGCAGATTCTACAAAAAGAGTGTTTCAAAACTATTCTATCAAAAGGAAGGTTCAACACCGTGAGCTGAATGAATGCATCGTGAAGAACTTTCTGAGAATGCTTCTCTGTAGTTTTTAGGTGAAGATATTCATATCCCAGCACAGGCCTCGAAGTGCTCCAAATAACCACTTGCAGATTTTACCAAAAGAGTGTTTCAAAACTGCTCTTTCTACAGGTAAGTTCAAGTCTGTGAGTTGAATGCACTCAACACAAAGAAGTTTCTGAGAATGCTTCTGTTCAGTTTTATGTGAAGATATTTCCTTTTCCAGCATAGGCCTCAAACGGCTCCAAATATCCACTTGCAGATTCTACAAAAAGAGTGTTTCCAAACTTCTCTGTCAATTGGTAGGTTCAACTCTGTGAGTTGAATGAACTCATCGCAAAGAAGTTTCTGAGAATCCTTCTCTCTAGTTTTTATGTGAAGATATTTCCTTTTCCAACATAGGCCTCAAGGTGCTCCGAATAAACACTTGCAGATTCTACAAACGTAATGTCTCAAAACTGTTCTATCAAAAGAAACGTTCAAGTCTGTGAGTTGAATGCACTCATCACACAGAAGTTTCTGAGAATGCTTCTGTCTAGTTTTTAGGTGAAGATATTTCCTTTTCCAGCATAGGCCTCAAAACGCTCCAAATATCCTCTTGCAGATTCTACAAAAAGAGTGTTTCAAAACTGTTCTATCAAAAGGAAGGTTCAACCCTGTGAGTTGAATGAATGCATCGTGAAGAACTTTCTGAGAATGCTTCTCTGTAGTTTTTAGGTGAAGATATTCCATATCCCAGCACAGGCCTCGAAGTGCTCCAAATAACCAGTTGCAGATTTTACCAAAAGAGTGTTTCAAAACTGCTCTTTCTACAGGTAAGTTCAAGTCTGTGAGTTGAATGCACTCGACACAAAGAAGTTTCTGAGAATGCTTCTGTTCAGTTTTTATGTGAAGATATTTCCTTTTCCAGCATAGGCCTCAAACGGCTCCAAATATCCACTTGCAGATTCTACAAAAAGAGTGTTTCCAAACTTCTCTATCAATTAGTA
Organism: Pongo pygmaeus; assembly: GCF_028885625.2. Taxonomy (NCBI): domain Eukaryota; kingdom Metazoa; phylum Chordata; class Mammalia; order Primates; family Hominidae; genus Pongo; species Pongo pygmaeus. The sequence continues at coordinate 22,975,542 of NC_072387.2, read as the reverse complement.
GGTTAAACTCTGTGAGTTGAATGAACTCATCACAAAGAAGTTTCTGAGAATCCTTCTCTCCTTTTTTTATGTGAAGACATTTCCTTTTCCAACATAGGCCTCAAGGTGCTCCGAATAAACACTTGCAGATTCTACAAACGTAATGTTTCCAAACTGTTCTATCAAAAGAAACGTTCAAGTCTGTGAGATGAATGCACTCACCACACAGAAGTTTCTGAGGATGCTTCTGTCTAGTTTTTAGGTGAAGATATTTCCTTTTCCAGCATAGGCCTCAAAACGCTCCAAATATCCTCTTGCAGATTCTACAAAAAGAGTGTTTCAAAACTGTTCTATCAAAAGGAAGGTTCAACTCTGTGAGTTGAATGAATGCATCGTGAAGAACTTTCTGAGAATGCTTCTCTGTAGTTTTTAGGTGAAGATATTCCATATCCCAGCACAGGCCTCGAAGTGCTCCAAATAACCACTTGCAGATTTTACCAAAAGAGTGTTTCAAAACTGCTCTTTCTACAGGTAAGTTCAAGTCTGTGAGTTGAATGCACTCGACACAAAGAAGTTTCTGAGAATGCTTCTGTTCAGTTTTTATGTGAAGATATTTCCATTTCCAGCATAGGCCTCAAACGGCTCCAAATATCCACTTGCAGAATCTACAAAAAGGGTGTTTCCAAACTTCTCTATCAATTGATAGGTTCAACTCTGTGAGTTGAATGAACTCATCACAAAGAAGTTTCTGAGAATCCTTCTCTCTAGTTTTTATGTGAAGATATTTCCTTTTCCAACATAGGCCTCAAGGTGCTCCGAATAAACACTTGCAGATTCTACAAACGTAATGTTTCAAAACTGTTCTATCAAAAGAAACGTTCATGTCTGTGAGTTGAATCCACTCATCACACAGAAGTTTCTGAGAATGCTTCTGTCTAGTTTTTAGGTGAAGATATTTCCTTTTCCAGCATAGGCCTCAAAACGCTCCAAATATCCTCTTGCAGATTCTACAAAAAGAGTGTTTCAAAACTGTTCTATCAAAAGGAAGGTTCAACTCTGTGAGTTGAATGAATGCATCGTGAAGAACTTTCTGAGAATGCTTCTCTGTAGTTTTTAGGTGAAGATATTCCATATCCCAGCACAGGCCTCGAAGTGCTCCAAATAACCACTTGCAGATTTTACCAAAAGAGTGTTTCAAAACTGCTCTTTCTACAGGTAAGTTCAAGTCTGTGAGTTGAATGCACTCAACACAAAGAAGTTTCTGAGAATGCTTCTGTTCAGTTTTTATGTGAAGATACTTCCTTTTCCAGCATAGGCCTCAAACGGCTCCAAATATCCACTTGCAGATTCTACAAAAAGAGTGTTTCCAAACTTCTCTATCAATTGGTAGGTTCAACTCTTTGAGTTGAATGAACTCATCACAAAGAAGTTTCTGAGAATCCTTCTCTCTAGTTTTTATGTGAAGATATTTCCTTTTCCAACATAGGCCTCAAGGTGCTCCGAATAAACACTTGCAGATTCTACAAACGTAATGTTTCCAAACTGTTCTATCAAAAGAAACGTTCAAGTCTGTGAGTTGAATGCACTCATCACACAGAAGTTTCTGAGAATGCTTCTGTCTAGTTTTTAGGTGAAGATATTTCCTTTTCCAGCATAGGCCTCAAAACGCTCCAAATATCCCCTTGCAGATTCTACAAAAAGAGTGTTTCAAAACTGTTCTATCAAAAGGAAGGTTCAACACTGTGAGTTGAATGAATGCATCGTGAAGAACTTTCTGAGAATTCTTCTCTGTAGTTTTTAGGTGAAGATATTCATATCCCAGCACAGGCCTCGAAGTGCTCCAAATAACCACTTGCAGATTTTACCAAAAGAGTGTTTCAAAACTGCTCTTTCTACAGGTAAGTTCAAGTCTGTGAGTTGAATGCACTCAACACAAAGAAGTTTCTGAGAATGCTTCTGTTCAGTTTTATGTGAAGATATTTCCTTTTCCAGCATAGGCCTCAAACGGCTCCAAATATCCACTTGCAGATTCTACAAAAAGAGTGTTTCCAAACTTCTCTATCAATTGGTAGGTTCAACTCTGTGAGTTGAATGAACTCATCGCAAAGAAGTTTCTGAGAATCCTTCTCTCTAGTTTTTATGTGAAGATATTTCCTTTTCCAACATAGGCCTCAAGGTGCTCCGAATAAACACTTGCAGATTCTACAAACGTAATGTTTCCAAACTGTTCTATCAAAAGAAACGTTCAAGTCTGTGAGATGAATGCACTCATCACACAGAAGTTTCTGAGGATGCTTCTGTCTAGTTTTTAGGTGAACACATTTCCTTTTCCAGCATAGGCCTCAAAACGCTCCAAATATCCTCTTGCAGATTCTACAAAAAGAGTGTTTCAAAAATGTTCTATCAAAAGGAAGGTTCAACTCTGTGAGTTGAATGAATGTATCATGAAGTACTTTCTGAGAATGCTTCTCTGTAGTTTTTAGGTGAAGATATTCCATATCAAAGCACAGGCCTCGAAGTGCTCCAAATAACCACTTGCAGATTTTACCAAAAGAGTGTTTCAAAACTGCTCTTTCTACAAGTAAGTTCAAGTCTGTGAGTTGAATGCACTCAACACAAAGAAGTTTCTGAGAATGCTTCTGTTCAGTTTTTATGTGAAGATATTTCCTTTTCCAGCATAGGCCTCAAACGGCTCCAAATATCCACTTGCAGATTCTACAAAAAGAGTGTTTCCAAACTTCTCTATCAAATGGTAGGTTCCACTCTGTGCGTTGAATGAACTCATCACAAAGAAGTTTCTGAGAATCCTTCTCTCTAGTTTTTATGTGAAGATATTTCCTTTTCCAGCATAGGCCTCAAACGGCTCCAAATATCCACTTGCAGATTCTAGAAAAAGAGTGTTTCCAAACTTCTCTATCAATTGGTAGGTTCAACTCTGTGAGTTGAATGAACTCATCACAAAGAAGTTTCTGAGAGTCCTTCTCTCTAGTTTTTACGTGAAGATATTTCCTTTTCCAACATAGGCCTCAAGGTGCTCCGAATAAACACTTGCAGATTCTACAAACGTAATGTTTCAAAACTGTTCTATCAAAAGAAACGTTCAAGTCTGTGAGTTGAATGCACTCATCACACAGAAGTTTCTGAGAATGCTTCTGTCTAGTTTTTAGGTGAAGATATTTCCTTTTCCAACATAGGCCTCAAAACGCTCCAAATATCCTCTTGCAGATTCTACAAAAAGAGTGTTTCAAAACTGTTCTATCAAAAGGAAGGTTCAACTCTGTGAGTTGAATGAATGCATCGTGAAGAACTTTCTGAGAATGCTTCTCTGTAGTTTTTAGGTGAAGATATTCCATATCCCAGCACAGGCCTCGAAGTGCTCCAAATAACCAGTTGCAGATTTTACCAAGAGAGTGTTTCAAAACTGCTCTTTCTACAGGTAAGTTCAAGTCTGTGAGTTGAATGCACTCGACACAAAGAAGTTTCTGAGAATGCTTCTGTTCAGTTTTTATGTGAAGATATTTCCATTTCCAGCATAGGCCTCAAACGGCTCCAAATATCCACTTGCAGAATCTAAAAAAAGGGTGTTTCCAAACTTCTCTATCAATTGATAGGTTCAACTCTGTGAGTTGAATGAACTCATCACAAAGAAGTTTCTGAGAATCCTTCTCTCTAGTTTTTATGTGAAGATATTTCCTTTTCCAACATAGGCCTCAAGGTGCTCCGAATAAACACTTGCAGATTCTACAAACGTAATGTTTCAAAACTGTTCTATCAAAAGAAACGTTCATGTCTGTGAGTTGAATGCACTCATCACACAGAAGTTTCTGAGAATGCTTATGTCTAGTTTTTAGGTGAAGATATTTCCTTTTCCAGCATAGGCCTCAAAACGCTCCAAATATCCTCTTGCAGATTCTACAAAAAGAGTGTTTCAAAACTGTTCTATCAAAAGGAAGGTTCAACTCTGTGAGTTGAATGAATGCATCGTGAAGAACTTTCTGAGAATGCTTCTCTGTAGTTTTTAGGTGAAGATATTCCATATCCCAGCACAGGCCTCGAAGTGCTCCAAATAACCACTTGCAGATTTTACCAAAAGAGTGTTTCAAAACTGCTCTTTCTACAGGTAAGTTCAAGTCTGTGAGTTGAATGCACTCAACACAAAGAAGTTTCTGAGAATGCTTCTGTTCAGTTTTTATGTGAAGATACTTCCTTTTCCAGCATAGGCCTCAAACGGCTCCAAATATCCACTTGCAGATTCTACAAAAAGAGTGTTTCCAAACTTCTCTATCAATTGGTAGGTTCAACTCTGTGAGTTGAATGAACTCATCACAAAGAAGTTTCTGAGAATCCTTCTCTCTAGTTTTTATGTGAAGATATTTCCTTTTCCAACATAGGCCTCAAGGTGCTCCGAATAAACACTTGCAGATTCTACAAACGTAATGTTTCCAAACTGTTCTATCAAAAGAAACGTTCAAGTCTGTGAGTTGAATGCACTCATCACACAGAAGTTTCTGAGAATGCTTCTGTCTAGTTTTTAGGTGAAGATATTTCCTTTTCCAGCATAGGCCTCAAAACGCTCCAAATATCCTCTTGGAGATTCTACAAAAAGAGTGTTTCAAAACTGTTCTATCAAAAGGAAGGTTCAACACTGTGAGTTGAATGAATGCATCGTGAAGAACTTTCTGAGAATTCTTCTCTGTAGTTTTTAGGTGAAGATATTCATATCCCAGCACAGGCCTCGAAGTGCTCCAAATAACCACTTGCAGATTTTACCAAAAGAGTGTTTCAAAACTGCTCTTTCTACAGGTAAGTTCAAGTCTGTGAGTTGAATGCACTCAACACAAAGAAGTTTCTGAGAATGCTTCTGTTCAGTTTTATGTGAAGATATTTCCTTTTCCAGCATAGGCCTCAAACGGCTCCAAATATCCACTTGCAGATTCTACAAAAAGAGTGTTTCCAAACTTCTCTATCAATTGGTAGGTTCAACTCTGTGAGTTGAATGAACTCATCGCAAAGAAGTTTCTGAGAATCCTTCTCTCTAGTTTTTATGTGAAGATATTTCCTTTTCCAACATAGGCCTCAAGGTGCTCCGAATAAACACTTGCAGATTCTACAAACGTAATGTTTCAAAACTGTTCTATCAAAAGAAACGTTCAAGTCTGTGAGTTGAATGCACTCATCACACAGAAGTTTCTGAGAATGCTTCTGTCTAGTTTTTAGGTGAAGATATTTCCTTTTCCAGCATAGGCCTCAAAACGCTCCAAATATCCTCTTGCAGATTCTACAAAAAGAGTGTTTCAAAACTGCTCTATCAAAAGGAAGGTTCAACCCTGTGAGTTGAATGAATGCATCGTTAAGAACTTTCTGAGAATGCTTCTCTGTAGTTTTTAGGTGAAGATATTCATATCCCAGCACAGGCCTCGAAGTGCTCCAAATAACCACTTGCAGATTTTACCAAAAGAGTGTTTCAAAACTGCTCTTTCTACAGGTAAGTTCAAGTCTGTGAGTTGAATGCACTCGACACAAAGAAGTTTCTGAGAATGCTTCTGTTCAGTTTTTATGTGAAGATATTTCCTTTTCCAGCATAGGCCTCAAACGGCTCCAAATATCCACTTGCAGATTCTACAAAAAGAGTGTTTCCAAACTTCTCTATCAATTAGTAGGTTCAACTCTGTGAGTTGAACGAACTCATCACAAAGAAGTTTCTGAGAATCCTTCTCTCTAGTTTTTATGTGAAGATATTTCCTTTTCCAACATAGGCCTCAAGGTGCTCCGAATAAACACTTGCAGATTCTACAAACGTAATGTTTCCAAACTGTTCTATGAAAAGAAACGTTCAAGTCTGTGAGTTGAATGCACTCATCACACAGAAGTTTCTGAGAATGCTTCTGTCTAGTTTTTAGGTGAAGATATTTCCTTTTCCAGCATAGGCCTCAAAACGCTCCAAATATCCTCTTGCAGATTCTACAAAAAGAGAGTTTCAAAAATGTTCTATCAAAAGGAAGGTTCAACTCTGTGAGTTGAATGAATCCATCATGAAGTACTTTCTGAGAATGCTTCTCTGTAGTTTTTAGGTGAAGATATTCCATATCAAAGCACAGGCCTCGAAGTGCTCCAAATAACCACTTGCAGATTTTACCAAAAGAGTGTTTCAAAACTGCTCTTTCTACAAGTAAGTTCAAGTCTGTGAGTTGAATGCACTCAACACAAAGAAGTTTCTGAGAATGCTTCTGTTCAGTTTTTATGTGAAGATATTTCCTTTTCCAGCATAGGCCTCAAACGGCTCCAAATATCCACTTGCAGATTCTACAAAAAGAGTGTTTCCAAACTTCTCTATCAAATGGTAGGTTCCACTCTGTGCGTTGAATGAACACATCACAAAGAAGTTTCTGAGAATCCTTCTCTCTAGTTTTTATGTGAAGATATTTCCTTTTCCAGCATAGGCCTCAAACGGCTCCAAATATCCACTTGCAGATTCTAGAAAAAGAGTGTTTCCAAACTTCTCTATCAATTGGTAGGTTCAACTCTGTGAGTTGAATGAACTCATCACAAAGAAGTTTCTGAGAGTCCTTCTCTCTAGTTTTTACGTGAAGATATTTCCTTTTCCAACATAGGCCTCAAGGTGCTCCGAATAAACACTTGCAGATTCTACAAACGTAATGTTTCAAAACTGTTCTATCAAAAGAAACGTTCAAGTCTGTGAGTTGAATGCACTCATCACACAGAAGTTTCTGAGAATGCTTCTGTCTAGTTTTTAGGTGAAGATATTTCCTTTTCCAACATAGGCCTCAAAAAGCTCCAAATATCCTCTTGCAGATTCTACAAAAAGAGTGTTTCAAAACTGTTCTATCAAAAGGAAGGTTCAACTCTGTGAGTTGAATGAATGCATCGTGAAGAACTTTCTGAGAATGCTTCTCTGTAGTTTTTAGGTGAAGATATTCCATATCCCAGCACAGGCCTCGAAGTGCTCCAAATAACCACTTGCAGATTTTACCAAAAGAGTGTTTCAAAACTGCTCTTTCTACAGGTAAGTTCAAGTCTGTGAGTTGAATGCACTCAACACAAAGAAGTTTCTGAGAATGCTTCTGTTCAGTTTTATGTGAAGATATTTCCTTTTCCAGCATAGGCCTCAAACGGCTCCAAATATCCACTTGCAGATTCTACAAAAAGAGTGTTTCCAAACTTCTCTATCAATTGGTAGTTTCAACTCTGTGAGTTGAATGAACTCATCACAAAGAAGTTTCTGAGAATCCTTCTCTCTAGTTTTTATGTGAAGATATTTCCTTTTCCAACATAGGCCTCAAGGTGCTCCGAATAAACACTTGCAGATTCTACAAACGTAATGTTTCAAAACTGTTCTATCAAAAGAAACGTTCAAGTCTGTGAGTTGAATGCACTCATCACACAGAAGTTTCTGAGAATGCTTCTGTCTAGTTTTTAGGTGAAGATATTTCCTTTTCCAGCATAGGCCTCAAAACGCTCCAAATATCCTCTTGCAGATTCTACAAAAAGAGTGTTTCAAAACTGTTCTATCAAAAGGAAGGTTCAACCCTGTGAGTTGAATGAATGCATCGTGAAGAACTTTCTGAGAATGCTTCTCTGTAGTTTTTAGGTGAGGATATTCCATATCCCAGCACAGGCCTCGAAGTGCTCCAAATAAGCAGTTGCAGATTTTACCAAAAGAGTGTTTCAAAACTGCTCTTTCTGCAGGTAAGTTCAAGTCTGTGAGTTGAATGCACTCGACACAAAGAAGTTTCTGAGAATGCTTCTGTTCAGTTTTTATGTGAAGATATTTCCATTTCCAGCATAGGCCTCAAACGGCTCCAAATATCCACTTGCAGAATCTACAAAAAGGGTGTTTCCAAACTTCTCTATCAATTGGTAGGTTCAACTCTGTGAGTTGAATGAACTCATCACAAAGAAGTTTCTGAGAATCCTTCTCTCTAGTTTTTATGTGAAGATATTTCCTTTTCCAACATATGCCTCAAGGTGCTCCGAATAAACACTTGCAGATTCTACAAACGTAATGTTTCAAAACTGTTCTATCAAAAGAAACGTTCATGTCTGTGAGTTGAATGCACTCATCACACAGAAGTTTCTGAGAATGCTTCTGTCTAGTTTTTAGGTGAAGATATTTCCTTTTCCAGCATAGGCCTCAAAACGCTCCAAATATCCTCTTGCAGATTCTACAAAAAGAGTGTTTCAAAACTGTTCTATCAAAAGGAAGGTTCAACTCTGTGAGTTGAATGAATGCATCGTGAAGAACTTTCTGAGAATGCTTCTCTGTAGTTTTTAGGTGAAGATATTCCATATCCCAGCACAGGCCTCGAAGTGCTCCAAATAACCACTTGCAGATTTTACCAAAAGAGTGTTTCAAAACTGCTCTTTCTACAGGTAAGTTCAAGTCTGTGAGTTGAATGCACTCAACACAAAGAAGTTTCTGAGAATGCTTCTGTTCAGTTTTTATGTGAAGATACTTCCTTTTCCAGTATAGGCCTCAAACGGCTCCAAATATCCACTTGCAGATCCTACAAAAAGAGTGTTTCCAAACTTCTCTATCAATTGGTAGGTTCAACTCTGTGAGTTGAATGAACTCATCACAAAGAAGTTTCTGAGAATCCTTCTCTCTAGTTTTTATGTGAAGATATTTCCTTTTCCAACATAGGCCTCAAGGTGCTCCGAATAAACACTTGCAGATTCTACAAACGTAATGTTTCCAAACTGTTCTATCAAAAGAAACGTTCAAGTCTTTGAGTTGAATGCACTCATCACACAGAAGTTTCTGAGAATGCTTCTGTCTAGTTTTTAGGTGAAGATATTTCCTTTTCCAGCATAGGCCTCAAAACGCCCCAAATATCCTCTTGCAGATTCTACAAAAAGAGTGTTTCAAAACTGTTCTATCAAAAGGAAGGTTCAACACTGTGAGCTGAATGAATGCATCGTGAAGAACTTTCTGAGAATGCTTCTCTGTAGTTTTTAGGTGAAGATATTCATATCCCAGCACAGGCCTCGAAGTGCTCCAAATAACCACTTGCAGATTTTACCAAAAGAGTGTTTCAAAACTGCTCTTTCTACAGGTAAGTTCAAGTCTGTGAGTTGAATGCACTCAACACAAAGAAGTTTCTGAGAATGCTTCTGTTCAGTTTTATGTGAAGATATTTCCTTTTCCAGCATAGGCCTCAAACTGCTCCAAATATCCACTTGCAGATTCTACAAAAAGAGTGTTTCCAAACTTCTCTGTCAATTGGTAGGTTCAACTCTGTGAGTTGAATGAACTCATCGCAAAGAAGTTTCTGAGAATCCTTCTCTCTAGTTTTTATGTGAAGATATTTCCTTTTCCAACATAGGCCTCAAGGTGCTCCGAATAAACACTTGCAGATTCTACAAACGTAATGTCTCAAAACTGTTCTATCAAAAGAAACGTTCAAGTCTGTGAGTTGAATGCACTCATCACACAGAAGTTTCTGAGAATGCTTCTGTCTAGTTTTTAGGTGAAGATATTTCCTTTTCCAGCATAGGCCTCAAAACGCTCCAAATATCCTCTTGCAGATTCTACAAAAAGAGTGTTTCAAAACTGTTCTATCAAAAGGAAGGTTCAACCCTGTGAGTTGAATGAATGCATCGTGAAGAACTTTCTGAGAATGCTTCTCTGTAGTTTTTAGGTGAAGATATTCCATATCCCAGCACAGGCCTCGAAGTGCTCCAAATAACCAGTTGCAGATTTTACCAAAAGAGTGTTTCAAAACTGCTCTTTCTACAGGTAAGTTCAAGTCTGTGAGTTGAATGCACTCGACACAAAGAAGTTTCTGAGAATGCTTCTGTTCAGTTTTTATGTGAAGATACTTCCTTTTCCAGCATAGGCCTCAAACGGCTCCAAATATCCACTTGCAGATTCTACAAAAAGAGTGTTTCCAAACTTCTCTATCAATTGGTAGGTTCAACTCTGTGAGTTGAAAGAACTCATCGCAAAGAAGTTTCTGAGAATCCTTCTCTCTAGTTTTTATGTGAAGATATTTCCTTTTCCAACATAGGCCTCAAGGTGCTCCGAATAAACACTTGCAGATTCTACAAACATAATGTTTCAAAACTGTTCTATCAAAAGAAACGTTCAAGTCTGTGAGTTGAATGCACTCATCGCACAGAAGTTTCTAAGAATACTTCTGTCTAGTTTTTAGGTGAAGATATTTCCTTTTCCAGCATAGGGCTCAAAAAGCCCCAAATATCCTCTTGCAGATTCTACAAAAAGAGTGTTTCAAAACTGTTCTATCAAGAGGAAGGTTCAACTCTGTGAGTTGAATGAATGCATCGTGAAGAACTTTCTGAGAATGCTTCTCTGTTGTTTTTAGGTGAAGATATTCCATATCCCAGCACAGGCCTCGAAGTGCTCCAAATAACCACTTGCAGATTTTACCAAAAGAGTGTTTCAAAACTGCTCTTTCTACAGGTAAGTTCAAGTCTGTGAGTTGAATGCACTCAACAAAAAGAAGTTTCTGAGAATGCTTCTGTTCAGTTTTTATGTGAAGATATTTCCTTTTCCAGCATAGGCCTCAAACGGCTCCAAATATCCACTTGCAGATTCTAGAAAAAGAGTGTTTCCAAACTTCTCTATCAACTGGTAGGTTCAACTCTGTGAGTTGAATGAACTCATCACAAAGAAGTTTCTGAGAGTCCTTCTCTCTAGTTTTTACGTGAAGATATTTCCTTTTCCAACATAGGCCTCAAGGTGCTCCGAATAAACACTTGCAGATTCTACAAACGTAATGTTTCCAAACTGTTCTATCAAAAGAAACGTTCAAGTCTGTGAGTTGAATGCACTCATCACACAGAAGTTTCTGAGAATGCTTCTGTCTAGTTTTTAGGTGAAGATATTTCCTTTTCCAACATAGGCCTCAAATCGCTCCAAATATCCTCTTGCAGATTCTACAAAAAGAGTGTTTCAAAACTGTTCTATCAAAAGGAAGGTTCAACTCTGTGAGTTGAATGAATGCATCGTGAAGAACTTTCTGAGAATGCTTCTCTGTAGTTTTTAGGTGAAGATATTCCATATCCCAGCACAGGCCTCGAAGTGCTCCAAATAACCACTTGCAGATTTTACCAAAAGAGTGTTTCAAAACTGCTCTTTCTACAGGTAAGTTCAAGTCTGTGAGTTGAAAGCACTCAACACAAAGAAGTTTCTGAGAATGCTTCTGTTCAGTTTTATGTGAAGATATTTCCTTTTCCAGCATAGGCCTCAAACGGCTCCAAATATCCACTTGCAGATTCTACAAAAAGAGTGTTTCCGAACTTCTCTATCAATTGGTAGGTTCAACTCTGTGAGTTGAAAGAACTCATCGCAAAGAAGTTTCTGAGAATCCTTCTCTCTAGTTTTTATGTGAAGATATTTCCTTTTCCAACATAGGCCTCAAGGTGCTCCGAATAAACACTTGCAGATTCTACAAACGTAATGTTTCAAAACTGTTCTATCAAAAGAAACGTTCAAGTCTGTGAGTTGAATGCACTCATCGCACAGAAGTTTCTAAGAATACTTCTGTCTAGTTTTTAGGTGAAGATATTTCCTTTTCCAGCATAGGGCTCAAAAAGCTCCAAATATCCTCTTGCAGATTCTACAAAAAGAGTGTTTCAAAACTGTTCTATCAAAAGGAAGGTTCAACTCTGTGAGTAGAATGAATGCATCGTGAAGAACTTTCTGAGAATGCTTCTCTGTAGTTTTTAGGTGAAGATATTTCATATCCAGGCAAAGGCCTCGAAGTGCTCCAAATAACCATTGCAGATTTTACCAAAAGAGTGTTTGAAAACTGCTCTTTCTACAGGTAAGTTCAAGTCTGTGAGTTGAATGCACTCAACACAAAGAAGTTTCTGAGAATGCTTCTGTTCAGTTTTTATGTGAAGATATTTCCGTTTCCAACATCGGCCTCAAACGGCTCCAAATATCCACTTGCAGATTCTACAAAAAGAGTGTTTCCAAACTTCTCTATCAATTGGTAGGTTCAACTCTGTGAGTTGAATGAACTCATCGCAAAGAAGTTTCTGAGAATCCTTCTCTCTAGTTTTTATGTGAAGATATTTCCTTTTCCATCATAGGCCTCAAGGTGCTCCGAATAAACACTTGCAGATTCTACAAACGTAATGTTTCCAAACTGTTCTATCAAAAGAAACGTTCAAGTCTGTGAGTTGAATGCACTCATCGCCCAGAAGTTTCTAAGAATACTTCTGTCTAGTTTTTAGGTGAAGATATTTCCTTTTCCAGCATAGGGCTCAAAAAGCTCCAAATATCCTATTGCATATTCTACAAAAAGAGTGTTTCAAAACTGTTCTATCAAAAGGAAGGTTCAACTCTGTGAGTAGAATGAATGCATCGTGAAGAACTTTCTGAGAATGCTTCTCTGTAGTTTTTAGGTGAAGATATTCCATATCCCAGCACAGGCCTCGAAGTGCTCCAAATAACCACTTGCAGATTTTACCAAAAGAGGGTTTGAAAACTGCTCTTTCTACAGGTAAGTTCAAGTCTGTGAGTTGAATGCACTCAACACAAGGAAGTTTCTGAGAATGCTTCTGTTCAGTTTTTATGTGAAGATATTTCCTTTTCCAGCATAGGCCTCAAACGGCTCCAAATATCCAATTGCAGATTCTACAAAAAGAGTGTTTCCAAACTTCTCTATCAATTGGTAGGTTCAACTCTGTGAGTTGAATGAACTCATCACAAAGAAGTTTCTGAGAATCCTTCTGTCTAATTTTTATGTGAAGATATTTCCTTTTCCAACATAGGCCTCAAGGTGCTCCGAATAAACACTTGCAGATTCTACAAACGTAATGTTTCAAAACTGTTCTATCAAAAGAAACGTTCAAGTCTGTGAGTTGAATGCACTCATCACACAGAAGTTTCTGAGAATGCTTCTGTCTAGTTTTTAGGTGAAGATATTTCCTTTTCCAGGATAGGCCTCAAAACGCTAGAAATATCCTCTTGCAGATTCTACAAAAAGAGTGTTTCAAAACTGTTCTATCAAAAGGAAGGTTCAACACTGTGAGTTGAATGAATGCATCGTGAAGAACTTTCTGAGAATGCTTCTCTGTAGTTTTTAGGTGAAGATATTCATATCCCAGCACAGGCCTCGAAGTGCTCCAAATAACCACTTGCAGATTTTACCAAAAGAGTGTTTCAAAACTGCTCTTTCTACAGGTAAGATCAAGTCTGTGAGTTGAATGCACTCAACACAAAGAAGTTTCTGAGAATGCTTCTGTTCAGTTTTATGTGAAGATATTTCCTTTTCCAGCATAGGCCTCAAACGGCTCCAAATATCCACTTGCAGATTCTACAAAAAGAGTGTTTCCAAACTTCTCTATCAATTGGTAGGTTCAACTCTGTGAGTTGAATGAACTCATCACAAAGAAGTTTCTGAGAATCCTTCTCTCTAGTTTTTATGTGGAGATATTTCCTTTTCCAACATAGGCCTCAAGGTGCTCCGAATAAACACTTGCAGATTCTACAAACGTAATGTTTCCAAACTGTTCTATCAGAAGAAACGTTCAAGTCTGTGAGTTGAATGCACTCATCACACAGAAGTTTCTGAGGATGCTTCTGTCTAGTTTTTAGGTGAAGATATTTCCTTTTCCAGCATAGGCCTCAAAACGCTCCAAATATCCTCTTGCAGATTCTACAAAAAGAGTGTTTCAAAACTGTTCTATCAAAAGGAAGGTTCAACTCTGTGAGTTGAATGAATGCATCGTGAAGAACTTTCTGAGAATGCTTCTCTGTAGTTTTTAGGTGAAGATATTCCATATCCCAGCACAGGCCTCGAAGTGCTCCAAATAACCACTTGCAGATTTTACCAAAAGAGTGTTTCAAAACTGCTCTTTCTACAGGTAAGTTCAAGTCTGTGAGTTGAATGCACTCAACACAAAGAAGTTTCTGAGAATGCTTCTGTTCAGTTTTTATGTGAAGATATTTCCTTTTCCAGCATAGGCCTCAAACGGCTCCAAATATCCACTTGCAGATTCTACAAAAAGAGTGTTTCCAAACTTCTCTATCAAATGGTAGGTTCCACTCTGTGAGTTGAATGAACTCATCACAAAGAAGTTTCTGAGAATCCTTCTCTCTAGTTTTTATGTGAAGATATTTCCTTTTCCAACATAGGCCTCAAGGTGCTCCGAATAAACACTTGCAGATTCTACAAACGTAATGTTTCCAAACTGTTCTATCAAAAGAAACGTTCAAGTCTGTGAGTTGAATGCACTCATCACACAGAAGTTTCTGAGAATGCTTCTGTCTAGTTTTTAGGTGAAGATATTTCCTTTTCCAGCATAGGCCTCAAAACGCTCCAAATATCCTCTTGCAGATTCTACAAAAAGAGTGTTTCAAAACTGTTCTATCAAAAGGAAGGTTCAACTCTGTGAGTTGAATGAATGCATCGTGAAGAACTTTCTGAGAATGCTTCTCTGTAGTTTTTAGGTGAAGATATTCATATCCCAGCACAGGCCTCGAAGTGCTCCAAATAACCACTTGCAGATTTTACCAAAAGAGTGTTTCAAAACTGCTCTTTCTACAGGTAAGATCAAGTCTGTGAGTTGAATGCACTCAACACAAAGAAGTTTCTGAGAATGCTTGTGTTCAGTTTTATGTGAAGATATTTCCTTTTCCAGCATAGGCCTCAAACGGCTCCAAATATCCACTTGCAGATTCTACAAAAAGAGTGTTTCCAAACTTCTCTATCAATTGGTACGTTCAACTCTGTGAGTTGAATGAACTCATCACAAAGAAGTTTCTGAGAATCCTTCTCTCTAGTTTTTATGTGGAGATATTTCCTTTTCCAACATAGGCCTCAAGGTGCTCCGAATAAACACTTGCAGATTCTACAAACGTAATGTTTCCAAACTGTTCTATCAGAAGAAACGTTCAAGTCTGTGAGTTGAATGCACTCATCACACAGAAGTTTCTGAGGATGCTTCTGTCTAGTTTTTAGGTGAAGATATTTCCTTTTCCAGCATAGGCCTCAAAACGCTCCAAATATCCTCTTGCAGATTCTACGAAAAGAGTGTTTCAAAACTGTTCTATCAAAAGGAAGGTTCAACTCTGTGAGTTGAATGAATGCATCGTGAAGAACTTTCTGAGAATGCTTCTCTGTAGTTTTTAGGTGAAGATATTCCATATCCCAGCACAGGCCTCGAAGTGCTCCAAATAACCACTTGCAGATTTTACCAAAAGAGTGTTTCAAAACTGCTCTTTCTACAGGTAAGTTCAAGTCTGTGAGTTGAATGCACTCAACACAAAGAAGTTTCTGAGAATGCTTCTGTTCAGTTTTTATGTGAAGATATTTCCTTTTGCAGCATAGGCCTCAAACGGCTCCAAATATCCACTTGCAGATTCTACAAAAAGAGTGTTTCCAAACTTCTCTATCAAATGGTAGGTTCCACTCTGTGAGTTGAATGAACTCATCACAAAGAAGTTTCTGAGAATCCTTCTCTCTAGTTTTTATGTGAAGATATTTCCTTTTCCAACATAGGCCTCAAGGTGCAACGAATAAACACTTGCAGATTCTACAAACGTAATGTTTCCAAACTGTTCTATCAAAAGAAACGTTCAAGTCTGTGAGTTGAATGCACTCATCACACAGAAGTTTGTGAGAATGCTTCTGTCTAGTTTTTAGGTGAAGATATTTCCTTTTCCAGCATAGGCCTCAAAACGCTCCAAATATCCTCTTGCAGATTCTACAAAAAGAGTGTTTCAAAACTGTTCTATCAAAAGGAAGGTTCAACTCTGTGAGGTGAATGAATGCATCGTGAAGAACTTTCTGAGAATGCTTCTCTGTAGTTTTTAGGTGAAGATATTCCATATCCCAGCACAGGCCTCGAAGTGCTCCAAATAACCACTTGCAGATTTTACCAAAAGAGTGTTTCAAAACTGCTCTTTCTACAGGTAAGTTCAAGTCCGTGAGTTGAATGCACTCAACACAAAGAAGTTTCTGAGAATGCTTCTGTTCAGTTTTTATGTGAAGATATTTCCTTTTCCAGCATAGGCCTCAAACGGCTCCAAATACCCCCTTGCAGATTCTACAAAAAGAGTGTTTCCAAACTTCTCTATCAATTGGTAGGTTCCACTGTGTGAGTTGAATGAACTCATCACAAAGAAGTTTCTGAGAATCCTTCTCTCTAGTTTTTATGTGAAGATATTTGCTTTTCCAACATAGGCCTCAAGGTGCTCCGAATAAACACTTACAGATTCTACAAACGTAATGTTTCCAAACTGTTCTATCAAAAGAAACGTTCAAGTCTGTGAGTTGAATGCACTCATCACACAGAAGTTTCTGAGGATGCTTCTGTCTAGTTTTTAGGTGAAGATATTTTCTTTTCCAGCATAGGCCTCAAAACGCTCCAAATATCCTCTTGCAGATTCTACAAAAAGAGTGTTTCAAAACTGTTCTATCAAAAGGAATGTTCAACCCTGTGAGTTGAATGAATGCATCGTGAAGAACTTTCTGAGAATGCTTCTCTGTAGTTTTTAGGTGAAGATATTCCATATCCCAGCACAGGCCTCGAAGTGCTCCTAATAACCAGTTGCAGATTTTACCAAAAGAGTGTTTCGAAACTGCTCGTTCTACAGGTAAGTTCAAGTCTGTGAGTTGAATGCACTCGACACAAAGAAGTTTCTGAGAATGCTTCTGTTCAGTTTTTATGTGAAGATATTTCCTTTTCCAGCATAGGCCTCAAACGGCTCCAAATATCCACTTGCAGATTCTACAAAAAGAGTGTTTCCAAACTTCTCTATCAATTGGTAGGTTCAACTCTGTGAGTTGAATGAACTCATCACAAAGAAGTTTCTGAGAATCCTTCTCTCTAGTTTTTATGTGAAGATATTTCCTTTTCCAACATAGGCCTCAAGGTGCTCCGAATAAACACTTGCAGATTCTACAAACGTAATGTTTCAAAACTGTTCTATCAAAAGAAACGTTCATGTCTGTGAGTTGAATGCACTCATCACACAGAAGTTTCTGAGAATGCTTCTGTCTAGTTATTAGGTGAAGATATTTCCTTTTCCAGCATAGGCCTCAAAACGCTCCAAATATCCTCTTGCAGATTCTACAAAAAGAGTGTTTCAAAACTGTTCTATCAAAAGAAACGTTCATGTCTGTGAGTTGAATGCACTCATCACACAGAAGTTTCTGAGAATGCTTCTGTCTAGTTATTAGGTGAAGATATTTCCTTTTCCAGCATAGGCCTCAAAACGCTCCAAATATCCTCTTGCAGATTCTACAAAAAGAGTGTTTCAAAACTGTTCTATCAAAAGGAAGGTTCAACTCTGTGAGGTGAATGAATGCATCGTGAAGAACTTTCTGAGAATGCTTCTCTGTAGTTTTTAGGTGAAGATATTCCATATCCCAGCACAGGCCTCGAAGTGCTCCAAATAACCACTTGCAGATTTTACCAAAAGAGTGTTTCAAAACTGCTCTTTCTACAGGTAAGTTCAAGTCCGTGAGTTGAATGCACTCAACACAAAGAAGTTTCTGAGAATGCTTCTGTTCAGTTTTTATGTGAAGATATTTCCTTTTCCAGCATAGGCCTCAAACGGCTCCAAATACCCCCTTGCAGATTCTACAAAAAGAGTGTTTCCAAACTTCTCTATCAATTGGTAGGTTCCACTCTGTGAGTTGAATGAACTCATCACTAAGAAGTTTCTGAGAATCCTTCTCTCTAGTTTTTATGTGAAGATATTTGCTTTTCCAACATAGGCCTCAAGGTGCTCCGAATAAACACTTGCAGATTCTACAAACGTAATGTTTCCAAACTGTTCTATCAAAAGAAACGTTCAAGTCTGTGAGTTGAATGCACTCATCACACAGAAGTTTCTGAGGATGCTTCTGTCTAGTTTTTAGGTGAAGATATTTTCTTTTCCAGCATAGGCCTCAAAACGCTCCAAATATACTCTTGCAGATTCTACAAAAAGAGTGTTTCAAAACTGTTCTATCAAAAGGAAGGTTCAACTCTGTGAGTTGAAAGAATGCATTGTGAAGAACTTTCTGAGAATGCTTCTCTGTAGTTTTTAGGTGAAGATATTCCATATCCCAGCACAGGCCTCGAATTGCTCCAAATAACCACTTGCAGATTTTAACAAAAGAGTGTTTCAAAACTGCTCTTTCTACAGGTAAGTTCAAGTCTGTGAGTTGAATGCACTCAACACAAAGAAGTTTCTGAGAATGCTTCTGTTCAGTTTTTATGTGAAGATATTTCCTTTTCCAGCATAGGCCTCAAACGGCTCCAAATATCCACTTGCAGATTCTACAAAAAGAGTGTTTCCAAACTTCTCTATCAATTGGTAGGTTCCACTCTGTGAGTTGAATGAACTCATCACAAAGAAGTTTCTGAGAATCCTTCTCTCTAGTTTTTAGGTGGAGATATTTCCTTTTCCAACATAGGCCTCAAGGTGCTCCGAATAAACACTTGCAGATTCTACAAACGTAATGTTTCCAAACTGTTCTATCAGAAGAAACGTTCAAGTCTGTGAGTTGAATGCACTCATCACACAGAAGTTTCTGAGGATGCTTCTGTCTAGTTTTTAGGTGAAGATATTTCCTTTTCCAGCATAGGCCTCAAAACGCTCCAAATATCCTCTTGCAGATTCTACAAAAAGAGTGTTTCAAAACTGTTCTATCAAAAGGAAGGTTCAACTCTGTGAGTTGAATGAATGCATCGTGAAGAACTTTCTGAGAATGCTTCTCTGTAGTTTTTAGGTGAAGATATTCCATATCCCAGCACAGGCCTCGAAGTGCTCCAAATAACCACTTGCAGATTTTACCAAAAGAGTGTTTCAAAACTGCTCTTTCTACAGGTAAGTTCAAGTCTGTGAGTTGAATGCACTCAACACAAAGAAGTTTCTGAGAATACTTCTGTTCAGTTTTTTGTGAAGATATTTCCTTTAACAGCATCGGCCTCAAACGGCTCCAAATATCCACTTGCAGATTCTACAAAAAGAGTGTTTCCAAACTTCTCTATCAATTGGTACGTTCAACTCTGTGAGTTGAATGAACTCATCGCAAAGAAGTTTCTGAGAATCCTTCTGTCTAGTTTTTATGTGAAGATATTTCCTTTTCCAACATAGGCCTCAAGGTGCTCCGAATAAACACTTGCAGATTCTACAAACGTAATGTTTCAAAACTGTTCTATCAAAAGAAACGTTCAAGTCTGTGAGTTGAATGCACTCATCGCACAGAAGTTTCTAAGAATAATTCTGTCTAGTTTTTAGGTGAAGATATTTCCTTTTCCAGCATAGGGCTCAAATAGCTCCAAATATCCTCTTGCAGATTCTACAAAAAGAGTGTTTCAAAACTGTTCTATCAAAAGGAAGGTTCAACTCTGTGAGTAGAATGAATGCATCGTGAAGAACTTTCTGAGAATGCTTCTCTGTAGTTTTTAGGTGAAGATATTCCATATCCCAGCACAGGCCTCGAAGTGCTCCAAATAACCACTTGCAGATTTTACCAAAAGAGTGTTTGAAAACTGCTCTTTCTACAGGTAAGTTCAAGTCTGTGAGTTGAATGCACTCAACACAAGGAAGTTTCTGAGAATGCTTCTGTTCAGTTTTTATGTGAAGATATTTCCTTTTCCAGCATCGGCCTCAATCGGCTCCAAATATCCACTTGCAGATTCTACAAAAAGAGTGTTTCCAAACTTCTCTATCAATTGGTAAGTTCAACTCGGTGAGTTGAATGAACTCATCACAAAGAAGTTTCTGAGAATCCTTCTCTCTAGTTTTTATGTGAAGATATTTCCTTTTCCAACATAGGCCTCAAGGTGCTCCGAATAAACACTTGCAGATTGTACAAACGTAATGTTTCCAAACTGTTCTATCAAAAGAAACGTTCAAGTCTGTGAGTTGAATGCACTCATCACACAGAAGTTTCTGAGAATGCTTCTGTCTAGTTTTTAGGTAAAGATATTTCCTTTTCCAGCATAGGCCTCAAAACGCTCCAAATATCCTCTTGCAGATTCTACAAAAAGAGTGTTTCAAAACTGTTCTATCAAAAGGAAGGTTCAACCCTGTGAGTTGAATGAATGCATCGTGAAGAACTTTCTGAGAATGCTTCTCTGTAGTTTTTAGGTGAAGATATTCCATATCCCAGCACAGGCCTCGAAGTGCTCCAAATAACCACTTGCAGATTTTACCAAAAGAGTGTTTCAAAACTGCTCTTTCTACAGGTAAGTTCAAGTCTGTGAGTTGAATGCACTCGACACAAAGAAGTTTCTGAGAATGCTTCTGTTCAGTTTTTATGTGAAGATATTTCCTTTTCCAGCATAGGCCTCAAACGGCTCCAAATATCCACTTGCAGATTCTACAAAAAGAGTGTTTCCAAACTTCTCTATCAATTGGTAGGTTCAACTCTGTGAGTTGAATGAACTCATCACAAAGAAGTTTCTGAGAATCCTTCTCTCTAGTTTTTATGTGAAGATATTTCCTTTTCCAACATAGGCCTCAAGGTGCTCCGAATAAACACTTGCAGATTTTACAAACGTAATGTTTCAAAACTATTCTATCAAAAGAAACGTTCATGTCTGTGAGTTGAATGCACTCATCACACAGAAGTTTCTGAGAATGCTTCTGTCTAGTTTTTAGGTGAAGATATTTCCTTTTCCAGCATAGGCCTCAAAACGCTCCAAATATCCTCTTGCAGATTCTACAAAAAGAGTGTTTCAAAACTGTTCTATCAAAAGGAAGGTTCAACTCTGTGAGTTGAATGAACGCATCGTGAAGAACTTTCTGAGAATGCTTCTCTGTAGTTTTTAGGTGAAGATATTCCATATCCCAGCACAGGCCTCGAAGTGCTCCAAATAACCACTTGCAGATTTTACCAAAAGAGTGTTTCAAAACTGCTCTTTCTACAGGTAAGTTCAAGTCTGTGAGTTGAATGCACTCGACACAAAGAAGTTTCTGAGAATGCTTCTGTTCAGTTTTTATGTGAAG
This sequence comes from Pongo pygmaeus, assembly GCF_028885625.2. Lineage (NCBI taxonomy): Eukaryota > Metazoa > Chordata > Mammalia > Primates > Hominidae > Pongo > Pongo pygmaeus. Next base: position 22,954,619 of record NC_072387.2, on the reverse strand, counting down.
ATATTTCCTTTTCCAGCATAGGCCTCAAACGGCTCCAAATATCCACTTGCAGATTCTACAAAAAGAGTGTTTCCAAACTTCACTATCATCAATTGGTAGGTTCAACTCTGTGAGTTGAATGAACTCACAACAAAGAAGTTTCTGAGAATCCTTCTCTCTAGTTTTTATGTGAAGATATTTCCTTTTCCAACATAGGCCTCAAGGTGCTCCGAATGAACACTTGCAGATTCTACAAACGTAATGTTTCCAAACTGTTCTATCAAAAGAAACGTTCAAGTCTGTGAGTTGAATGCACTCATCACACAGAAGTTTCTGAGGATGCTTCTGTCTAGTTTTTAGGTGAAGATATTTTCTTTTCCAGCATAAGCCTCAAAACGCTCCAAATATCCTCTTGCAGATTCTACAAAAAGAGTGTTTCAAAACTGTTCTATCAAAAGGAAGGTTCAACTCTGTGTGTTGAATGAATGCATCGTGGAGAACTTTCAGAGAATGCTTCTCTGTAGTGTTTAGGTGAAGATATTCCATATCCAGGCACAGGCCTCGAAGTGCTCCAAATAACCACTTGCAGATTTTACCAAAAGAGTGTTTCAAAACTGCTCTTTCTACAGGTAAGTTCAAGTCTGTGAGTTGAATGCACTCGACACAAAGAAGTTTCTGAGAATGCTACTGTTCAGTTTTTATGTGAAGATATTTCCTTTTCCAGCATAGGCCTCAAACGGCTCCAAATATCCACTTGCAGATTCTACAAAAAGAGTGTTTCCAAACTTCTCTATCATCAATTGGTAGGTTCCACTCTGTGAGTTGAATGAACTCATCACAAAGAAGTTTCTGAGAATCCTTCTCTCTAGTTTTGATGTGGAGATATTTCCTTTTCCAACATAGGCCTCAAGGTGCTCCGAATAAACACTTGCAGATTCTACAAACGTAATGTTTCCATACTGTTCTATCAGAAGAAACGTTCAAGTCTGTGAGTTGAATGCACTCATCACACAGAAGTTTCTGAGGATGCTTCTGTCTAGTTTTTAGGTGAAGATATTTCCTTTAACAGCATCGGCCTCAAACGGCTCCAAATATCCACTTGCAGATTCTACAAAAAGAGTGTTTCCAAACTTCTCTATCAATTGGTAGGTTCAACTCTGTGAGTTGAATGAACTCATCGCAAAGAAGTTTCTGAGAATCCTTCTCTCTAGTTTTTATGTGAAGATATTTCCTTTTCCAACATAGGCCTCAAGGTGCTCCGAATAAACACTTGCAGATTCTACAAACGTAATGTTTCCAAACTGTTCTATCAAAAGAAACGTTCAAGTCTGTGAGTTGAATGCACTCATCACACAGAAGTTTCTGAGAATGCTTCTGTCTAGTTTTTATGTGAAGATATTTCCTTTTCCAACATAGGCCTCAAATCGCTCCAAATATCCTCTTGCAGATTCTACAAAAAGAGTGTTTCAAAACTGTTCTATCAAAAGGAAGGTTCAACTCTGTGAGGTGAATGAATGCATCGTGAAGAACTTTCTGAGAATGCTTCTCTGTAGTTTTTAGGTGAAGATATTCCATATCCCAGCACAGGCCTCGAAGTGCTCTAAATAACCACTTGCAGATTTTACCAAAAGAGTGTTTCAAAACTGCTCTTTCTACAGGTAAGTTCAAGTCTGTGAGTTGAAAGCACTCAACACAAAGAAGTTTCTGAGAATGCTTCTGTTCAGTTTTATGTGAAGATATTTCCTTTTCCAGCATAGGCCTCAAACGGCTCCAAATATCCACTTGCAGATTCTACAAAAAGAGTGTTTCCAAACTTCTCTATCAATTGGTAGGTTCAACTCTGTGAGTTGAAAGAACTCATCACAAAGAAGTTTCTGAGAATCCTTCTCTCTAGTTTTTATGTGAAGATATTTCCTTTTCCAACATAGGCCTCAAGGTGCTCCGAATAAACACTTGCAGATTCTACAAACGTAATGTTTCAAAACTGTTCTATCAAAAGAAACGTTCAAGTCTGTGAGTTGAATGCACTCATCGCACAGAAGTTTCTAAGAATACTTCTGTCTAGTTTTTAGGTGAAGATATTTCCTTTTCCAGCATAGGGCTCAAAAAGCTCCAAATATCCTCTTGCAGATTCTACAAAAAGAGTGTTTCAAAACTGTTCTATCAAAAGGAAGGTTCAACTCTGTGAGTAGAATGAATGCATCGTGAAGAACTTTCTGAGAATGCTTCTCTGTAGTTTTTAGGTGAAGATATTCCATATCCCAGCACAGGCCTCGAAGTGCTCCAAATAACCACTTGCAGATTTTACCAAAAGAGTGTTTGAAAACTGCTCTTTCTACAGGTAAGTTCAAGTGTGTGAGTTGAATGCACTCAACACAAGGAAGTTTCTGAGAATGCTTCTGTTCAGTTTTTATGTGAAGATATTTCCTTTTCCAGCATCGGCCTCAATCGGCTCTAAATATCCACTTGCAGATTCTACAAAAAGAGTGTTTCCAAACTTCTCTATCAATTGGTAAGTTCAACTCTGTGAGTTGAATGAACTCATCACAAAGAAGTTTCTGAGAATCCTTCTCTCTAGTTTTTATGTGAAGATATTTCCTTTTCCAACATAGGCCTCAAGGTGCTCCGAATAAACACTTGCAGATTCTACAAACGTAATGTTTCCAAACTGTTCTATCAAAAGAAACGTTCAAGTCTGTGAGTTGAATGCACTCATCACACAGAAGTTTCTGAGAATGCTTCTGTCTAGTTTTTAGGTGAAGATATTTCCTTTTCCAGCATAGGCCTCAAAACGCTCCAAATATCCTCTTGCAGATTCTACAAAAAGAGTGTTTCAAAACTGTTCTATCAAAAGGAAGGTTCAACTCTGTGAGTTGAATGAATGCATCGTGAAGAACTTTCTGAGAATGCTTCTCTGTAGTTTTTAGGTGAAGATATTCCATATCCCAGCACAGGCCTCGAAGTGCTCCAAATAACCACTTGCAGATTTTACCAAAAGAGTGTTTCAAAACTGCTCTTTCTACAGGTAAGTTCAAGTGTGTGAGTTGAATGCACTCAACACAAGGAAGTTTCTGAGAATGCTTCTGTTCAGTTTTTATGTGAAGATATTTCCTTTTCCAGCATCGGCCTCAATCGGCTCTAAATATCCACTTGCAGATTCTACAAAAAGAGTGCTTCCAAACTTCTCTATCAATTGGTAAGTTCAACTCTGTGAGTTGAATGAACTCATCACAAAGAAGTTTCTGAGAATCCTTCTCTCTAGTTTTTATGTGAAGATATTTCCTTTTCCAACATAGGCCTCAAGGTGCTCCGAATAAACACTTGCAGATTCTACAAACGTAATGTTTCCAAACTGTTCTATCAAAAGAAACGTTCAAGTCTGTGAGTTGAATGCACTCATCACACAGAAGTTTCTGAGAATGCTTCTGTCTAGTTTTTAGGTGAAGATATTTCCTTTTCCAGCATAGGCCTCAAAACGCTCCAAATATCCTCTTGCAGATTCTACAAAAAGAGTGTTTCAAAACTGTTCTATCAAAAGCAAGGTTCAACTCTGTGAGTTGAATGAATGCATCGTGAAGAACTTTCTGAGAATGCTTCTCTGTAGTTTTTAGGTGAAGATATTCCATATCCCAGCACAGGCCTCGAAGTGCTCCAAATAACCACTTGCAGATTTTACCAAAAGAGTGTTTCAAAACTGCTCTTTCTACAGGTAAGTTCAAGTCTGTGAGTTGAATGCACTCAACGCAAAGAAGTTTCTGAGAATACTTCTGTTCAGTTTTTTGTGAAGATATTTCCTTTAACAGCATCGGCCTCAAACGGCTCCAAATATCCACTTGCAGATTCTACAAAAAGAGTGTTTCCAAACTTCTCTATCAATTGGTACGTTCAACTCTGTGAGTTGAATGAACTCATCGCAAAGAAGTTTCTGAGAATCCTTCTCTCTAGTTTTTATGTGAAGATATTTCCTTTTCCAACATAGGCCTCAAGGTGCTCCGAATAAACACTTGCAGATTCTACAAACGTAATGTTTCAAAACTGTTCTATCAAAAGAAACGTTCAAGTCTGTGAGTTGAATGCACTCATCACACAGAAGTTTCTAAGAATATTTCTGTCTAGTTTTTAGGTGAAGATATTTCCTTTTCCAGCATAGGGCTCAAATAGCTCCAAATATCCTCTTGCAGATTCTACAAAAAGAGTGTTTCAAAACTGTTCTATCAAAAGGAAGGTTCAACTCTGTGAGTAGAATGAATGCATCGTGAAGAACTTTCTGAGAATGCTTCTCTGTAGTTTTTAGGTGAAGATATTCCATATCCCAGCACAGGCCTCGAAGTGCTCCAAATAACCACTTGCAGATTTTACCAAAAGAGTGTTTGAAAACTGCTCTTTCTACAGGTAAGTTCAAGTCTGTGAGTTGAATGCACTCAACACAAGGAAGTTTCTGAGAATGCTTCTGTTCAGTTTTTATGTGAAGATATTTCCTTTTCCAGCATCGGCCTCAATCGGCTCCAAATATCCACTTGCAGATTCTACAAAAAGAGTGTTTCCAAACTTCTCTATCAATTGGTAAGTTCAACTCTGTGAGTTGAATGAACTCATCACAAAGAAGTTTCTGAGAATCCTTCTCTCTAGTTTTTATGTGAAGATATTTCCTTTTCCAACATAGGCCTCAAGGTGCTCCGAATAAACACTTGCAGATTCTACAAACGTAATGTTTCCAAACTGTTCTATCAAAAGAAACGTTCAAGTCTGTGAGTTGAATGCACTCATCACACAGAAGTTTCTGAGAATGCTTCTGTCTAGTTTTTAGGTGAAGATATTTCCTTTTCCAGCATAGGCCTCAAAACGCTCCAAATATCCTCTTGCAGATTCTACAAAAAGAGTGTTTCAAAACTGTTCTATCAAAAGGAAGGTTCAACCCTGTGAGTTGAATGAATGCATCGTGAAGAACTTTCTGAGAATGCTTCTCTGTAGTTTTTAGGTGAAGATATTCCATATCCCAGCACAGGCCTCGAAGTGCTCCAAATAACCACTTGCAGATTTTACCAAAAGAGTGTTTCAAAACTGCTCTTTCTACAGGTAAGTTCAAGTCTGTGAGTTGAATGCACTCGACACAAAGAAGTTTCTGAGAATGCTTCTGTTCAGTTTTTATGTGAAGATATTTCCTTTTCCAGCATAGGCCTCAAACGGCTCCAAATATCCACTTGCAGATTCTACAAAAAGAGTGTTTCCAAACTTCTCTATCAATTGGTAGGTTCAACTCTGTGAGTTGAATGAACTCATCACAAAGAAGTTTCTGAGAATCCTTCTCTCTAGTTTTTATGTGAAGATATTTCCTTTTCCAACGTAAGCCTCAAGGTGCTCCGAATAACACTTGCAGATTTTACAAACGTAATGTTTCAAAACTGTTCTATCAAAAGAAACGTTCATGTCTGTGAGTTGAATGCACTCATCACACAGAAGTTTCTGAGAATGCTTCTGTCTAGTTTTTAGGTGAAGATATTTCCTTTTCCAGCATAGGCCTCAAAACGCTCCAAATATCCTCTTGCAGATTCTACAAAAAGAGTGTTTCAAAACTGTTCTATCAAAAGGAAGGTTCAACTCTGTGAGTTGAATGAACGCATCGTGAAGAACTTTCTGAGAATGCTTCTCTGTAGTTTTTAGGTGAAGATATTCCATATCCCAGCACAGGCCTCGAAGTGCTCCAAATAACCACTTGCAGATTTTACCAAAAGAGTGTTTCAAAACTGCTCTTTCTACAGGTAAGTTCAAGTCTGTGAGTTGAATGCACTCGACACAAAGAAGTTTCTGAGAATGCTTCTGTTCAGTTTTTATGTGAAGATATTTCCTTTTCCAGCATAGGCCTCAAACGGCTCCAAATATCCACTTGCAGATTCTACAAAAAGAGTGTTTCCAAACTTCACTATCATCAATTGGTAGGTTCAACTCTGTGAGTTGAATGAACTCACAACAAAGAAGTTTCTGAGAATCCTTCTCTCTAGTTTTTATGTGAAGATATTTCCTTTTCCAACGTAGGCCTCAAGGTGCTCCGAATAAACACTTGCAGATTCTACAAACGTAATGTTTCCAAACTGTTCTATCAAAAGAAACGTTCAAGTCTGTGAGTTGAATGCACTCATCACACAGAAGTTTCTGAGAATGCTTCTGTCTAGTTTTTAGGTGAAGATATTTCCTTTTCCAGCATAGGCCTCAAAACGCTCCAAATATCCTCTTGCAGATTCTACAAAAAGAGTGTTTCAAAACTGTTCTATCAAAAGGAAGGTTCAACTCTGTGAGTTGAATGAATGCATCGTGAAGAACTTTCTGAGAATGCTTCTCTGTAGTTTTTAGGTGAAGATATTCCATATCCCAGCACAGGCCTCGAAGAGCTCCAAATAACCACTTGCAGATTTTACAAAAGAGTGTTTCAAAACTGCTCTTTCTACAGGTAAGTTCAAGTCTGTGAGTTGAATGCACTCGACACAAAGAAGTTTCTGAGAATGCTTCTGTTCAGTTTTTATGTGAAGATATTTCATTTTCCAGCATAGGCCTCAAACGGCTCCAAATATCCACTTGCAGATTCTACAAAAAGAGTGTTTCCAAACTTCTCTATCATCAATTGGTAGGTTCAACTCTGTGAGTTGAATGAACTCACAACAAAGAAGTTTCTGAGAATCCTTCTCTCTAGTTTTTATGTGAAGATATTTCCTTTTCCAACATAGGCCTCAAGGTGCTCCGAATAAACACTTGCAGATTCTACAAACGTAATGTTTCCAAACTGTTCTATCAAAAGAAACGTTCAAGTCTGTGAGTTGAATGCACTCATCACACAGAAGTTTCTGAGGATGCTTCTGTCTAGTTTTTAGGTGAAGATATTTTCTTTTCCAGCATAGGCCTCAAAACGCTACAAATATCCTCTTGCAGATTCTACAAAAAGAGTGTTTCAAAACTGTTCTATCAAAAGGAAGGTTCAACTCTGTGAGTTGAATGAATGCATTGTGAAGAACTTTCTGAGAATGCTTCTCTGTAGTTTTTAGGTGAAGATATTCCATATCCCAGCACAGGCCTCGAATTGCTCCAAATAACCACTTGCAGATTTTAACAAAAGAGAGTTTCAAAACTGCTCTTTCTACAGGTAAGTTCAAGTCTGTGAGTTGAATGCACTCCACACAAAGAAGTTTCTGAGAATGCTTCTGTTCAGTTTTTATGTGAAGATATTTCCTTTTCCAGCATAGGCCTCAAACGGCTCCAAATATCCACTTGCAGATTCTAGAAAAAGAGTGTTTCCAAACTTCTCTATCAACTGGTAGGTTCAACTCTGTGAGTTGAATGAACTCATCACAAAGAAGTTTCTGAGAGTCCTTCTCTCTAGTTTTTACGTGAAGATATTTCCTTTTCCAACATAGGCCTCAAGGTGCTCCGAATAAACACTTGCAGATTCTACAAACGTAATGTTTCCAAACTGTTCTATCAAAAGAAACGTTCAAGTCTGTGAGTTGAATGCACTCATCACACAGAAGTTTCTGAGAATGCTTCTGTCTAGTTTTTAGGTGAAGATATTTCCTTTTCCAACATAGGCCTCAAATCGCTCCAAATATCCTCTTGCAGATTCTACAAAAAGAGTGTTTCAAAACTGTTCTATCAAAAGGAAGGTTCAACTCTGTGAGTTGAATGAATGCATCGTGAAGAATTTTCTGAGAATGCTTCTCTGTAGTTTTTAGATGAAGATATTCCATATCCCAGCACAGGCCTCGAAGTGCTCCAAATAACCACTTGCAGATTTTACCAAAAGAGTGTTTCAAAACTGCTCTTTCTACAGGTAAGTTCAGGTCTGTGAGTTGAAAGCACTCAACACAAAGAAGTTTCTGAGAATGCTTCTGTTCAGTTTTATGTGAAGATATTTCCTTTTCCAGCATAGGCCTCAAACGGCTCCAAATATCCCCTTGCAGATTCTACAAAAAGAGTGTTTCCAAACTTCTCTATCAATTGGTAGGTTCAACTCTGTGAGTTGAAAGAACTCATCACAAAGAAGTTTCTGAGAATCCTTCTCTCTAGTTTTTATGTGAAGATATTTCCTTTTCCAACATTGGCCTCAAGGTGCTCCGAATAAACACTTGCAGATTCTACAAACGTAATGTTTCAAAACTGTTCTATCAAAAGAAACGTTCAAGTCTGTGAGTTGAATGCACTCATCGCACAGAAGTTTCTAAGAATACTTCTGTCTAGTTTTTAGGTGAAGATATTTCCTTTTCCAGCATAGGGCTCAAAAAGCTCCAAATATCCTCTTGCAGATTCTAAAAAAGAGTGTTTCAAAACTGTTCTATCAAAAGGAAGGTTCAACTCTGTGAGTAGAATGAATGCATCGTGAAGAACTTTCTGAGAATGCTTCTCTGTAGTTTTTAGGTGAAGATATTCCATATCCCAGCACAGGCCTCGAAGTGCTCCAAATAACCACTTGCAGATTTTAACAAAAGAGTGTTTGAAAACTGCTCTTTCTACAGGTAAGTTCAAGTCTGTGAGTTGAAAGCACTCAACACAAGGAAGTTTCTGAGAATGCTTCTGTTCAGTTTTTATGTGAAGATATTTCCTTTTCCAGCATCGGCCTCAATCGGCTCCAAATATCCACTTGCAGATTCTACAAAAAGAGTGTTTCCAAACTTCTCTATCAATTGGTAAGTTCAACTCTGTGAGTTGAATGAACTCATCACAAAGAAGTTTCTGAGAATCCTTCTCTCTAGTTTTTATGTGAAGATATTTCCTTTTCCAACATAGGCCTCAAGGTGCTCCGAATAAACACTTGCAAATTCTACAAACGTAATGTTTCCAAACTGTTCTATCAAAAGAAACGTTCAAGTCTGTGAGTTGAATGCACTCATCACACAGAAGTTTCTGAGAATGCTTCTGTCTAGTTTTTAGGTGAAGATATTTCCTTTTCCAGCATAGGCCTCAAAACGCTCCAAATATCCTCTTGCAGATTCTACAAAAAGAGTGTTTCAAAACTGTTCTATCAAAAGGAAGGTTCAACCCTGTGAGTTGAATGAATGCATCGTGAAGAACTTTCTGAGAATGCTTCTCTGTAGTTTTTAGGTGAAGATATTCCATATCCCAGCACAGGCCTCGAAGTGCTCCAAATAACCAGTTGCAGATTTTACCAAAAGAGTGTTTCAAAACTGCTCTTTCTACAGGTAAGTTCAAGTCTGTGAGTTGAATGCACTCGACACAAAGAAGTTTCTGAGAATGCTTCTGTTCAGTTTTTATGTGAAGATACTTCCTTTTCCAGCATAGGCCTCAAACGGCTCCAAATATCCACTTGCAGATTCTACAAAAAGAGTGTTTCCAAACTTCTCTATCAATTGGTAGGTTCAACTCTGTGAGTTGAATGAACTCATCGCAAAGAAGTTTCTGAGAATCCTTCTCTCTAGTTTTTATGTGAAGATATTTCCTTTTCCAACATAGGCCTCAAGGTGCTCCGAATAAACACTTGCAGATTCTACAAACGTAATGTTTCCAAACTGTTCTATCAAAAGAAACGTTCAAGTCTGTGAGTTGAATGCACTCATCGCACAGAAGTTTCTGAGAATACTTCTGTCTAGTTTTTAGGTGAAGATATTTCCTTTTCCAGCATAGGGCTCAAAAAGCTCCAAATATCCTCTTGCAGATTCTACAAAAAGAGTGTTTCAAAACTGTTCTATCAAAAGGAAGGTTCAACTCTGTGAGTAGAATGAATGCATCGTGAAGAACTTTCTGAGAATGCTTCTCTGTAGTTTTTAGGTGAAGATATTCCATATCCCAGCACAGGCCTCGAAGTGCTCCAAATAACCACTTGCAGATTTTACCAAAAGAGTGTTTCAAAACTGCTCTTTCTACAGGTAAGTTCAAGTCTGTGAGTGAATGCACTCAACACAAAGAAGTTTCTGAGAATGCTTCTGTTCAGTTTTTATGTGAAGATATTTCCTTTTCCACCATAGGCCTCAAACGGCTCCAAATATCCACTTGCAGATTCTACAAAAAGAGTGTTTCCAAACTTCTCTATCAATTGGTACGTTCAACTCTGTGAGTTGAATGAACCCGTCACAAAGAAGTTTCTGAGAATCCTTCTCTCTAGTTTTTATGTGAAGATATTTCCTTTTCCAACGTAGGCCTCAAAGTGCTCCGAATAAACACTTGCAGATTCTACAAACGTAATGTTTCCAAACTGTTCTATCAAAAGAATCGTTCAAGTCTGTGAGTTGAATGCACTCATCACACAGAAGTTTCTGAGAATGCTTCTGTCTAGTTTTTAGGTGAAGGTATTTCCTTTTCCAGCATAGGCCTCAAAACGCTCCAAATATCCTCTTGCAGATTCTACAAAAAGAGTGTTTCAAAACTGTTCTATCAAAAGGAAGGTTCAACTCTGTGAGTTGAATGAATGCATCGTGAAGAACTTTCTGAGAATGCTTCTCTGTAGTTTTTAGGTGAAGATATTCCATATCCCAGCACAGGCCTCGAAGTGCTCCAAATAACCACTTGCAGATTTTACCAAAAGAGTGTTTCAAAACTGCTCTTTCTACAGGTAAGTTCAAGTCTGTGAGTTGAATGCACTCGACACAAAGAAGTTTCTGAGAATGCTTCTGTTCAGTTTTTATGTGAAGATATTTCCTTTTCCAGCATAGGCCTCAAACGGCTCCAAATATCCACTTGCAGATTCTACAAAAAGAGTGTTTCCAAACTTCTCTATCATCAATTGGTAGGTTCAACTCTGTGAGTTGAATGAACTCACAACAAAGAAGTTTCTGAGAATCCTTCTCTCTAGTTTTTATGTGAAGATATTTCCTTTTCCAACATAGGCCTCAAGGTGCTCCGAATAAACACTTGCAGATTCTACAAACGTAATGTTTCCAAACTGTTCTATCAAAAGAAACGTTCAAGTCTGTGAGTTGAATGCACTCATCACACAGAAGTTTCTGAGGATGCTTCTGTCTAGTTTTTAGGTGAAGATATTTTCTTTTCCAGCATAAGCCTCAAAACGCTCCAAATATCCTCTTGCAGATTCTACAAAAAGAGTGTTTCAAAACTGTTCTATCAAAAGGAAGGTTCAACTCTGTGTGTTGAATGAATGCATCGTGGAGAACTTTCTGAGAATGCTTCTCTGTAGTGTTTAGGTGAAGATATTCCATATCCAGGCACAGGCCTCGAAGTGCTCCAAATAACCACTTGCAGATTTTACCAAAAGAGTGTTTCAAAACTGTTCTTTCTACAGGTAAGTTCAAGTCTGTGAGTTGAATGCACTCGACACAAAGAAGTTTCTGAGAATGCTACTGTTCAGTTTTTATGTGAAGATATTTCCTTTTCCAGCATAGGCCTCAAACGGCTCCAAATATCCACTTGCAGATTCTACAAAAAGAGTGTTTCCAAACTTCTCTATCAATTGGTAGGTTCAACTCTGTGAGTTGAATGAACTCATCACAAAGAAGTTTCTGAGAATCCTTCTCTCTAGTTTTTATGTGAAGATATTTCCTTTTCCAACATAGGCCTCAAGGTGCTCCGAATAAACACTTGCAGATTCTACAAACGTAATGTTTTAAAACTGTTCTATCAAAAGAAACGTTCAAGTCTGTGAGTTGAATGCACTCATCACACAGAAGTTTCTGAGGATGCTTCTGTCTAGTTTTTAGGTGAAGATATTTTCTTTTCCAGCATAGGCCTCAAAACGCTCCAAATATCCTCTTGCAGATTCTACAAAAAGAGTGTTTCAAAACTGCTCTATCAAAAGGAAGGTTCAACTCTGTGAGTTGAATGAATGCATTGTGAAGAACTTTCTGAGAATGCTTCTCTGTAGTTTTTAGGTGAAGATATTCCATATCCCAGCACAGGCCTCGAATTGCTCCAAATAACCACTTGCAGATTTTAACAAAAGAGCGTTTCAAAACTGCTCTTTCTACAGGTAAGTTCAAGTCTGTGAGTTGAATGCACTCAACACAAAGAAGTTTCTGAGAATGCTTCTGTTCAGTTTTTATGTGAAGATATTTCCTTTTCCAGCATAGGCCTCAAACGGCTCCAAATATCCACTTGCAGATTCTAGAAAAAGAGTGTTTCCAAACTTCTCTATCAACTGGTAGGTTCAACTCTGTGAGTTGAATGAACTCATCACAAAGAAGTTTCTGAGAGTCCTTCTCTCTAGTTTTTACGTGAAGATATTTCCTTTTCCAACATAGGCCTCAAGGTGCTCCGAATAAACACTTGCAGATTCTCAAACGTAATGTTTCCAAACTGTTCTATCAAAAGAAACGTTCAAGTCTGTGAGTTGAATGCACTCATCACACAGAAGTTTCTGAGAATGCTTCTGTCTAGTTTTTAGGTGAAGATATTTCCTTTTCCAACATAGGCCTCAAATCGCTCCAAATATCCTCTTGCAGATTCTACAAAAAGAGTGTTTCAAAACTGTTCTATCAAAAGGAAGGTTCAACTCTGTGAGTTGAATGAATGCATCGTGAAGAATTTTCTGAGAATGCTTCTCTGTAGTTTTTAGGTGAAGATATTCCATATCCCAGCACAGGCCTCGAAGTGCTCCAAATAACCACTTGCAGATTTTACCAAAAGAGTGTTTCAAAACTGCTCTTTCTACAGGTAAGTTCAAGTCTGTGAGTTGAAAGCACTCAACACAAAGAAGTTTCTGAGAATGCTTCTGTTCAGTTTTATGTGAAGATATTTCCTTTTCCAGCATAGGCCTCAAACGGCTCCAAATATCCACTTGCAGATTCTACAAAAAGAGTGTTTCCAAACTTCTCTATCAATTGGTAGGTTCAACTCTGTGAGTTGAAAGAACTCATCGCAAAGAAGTTTCTGAGAATCCTTCTCTCTAGTTTTTATGTGAAGATATTTCCTTTTCCAACATAGGCCTCAAGGTGCTCCGAATAAACACTTGCAGATTCTACAAACGTAATGTTTCAAAACTGTTCTATCAAAAGAAACGTTCAAGTCTGTGAGTTGAATGCACTCATCGCACAGAAGTTTCTAAGAATACTTCTGTCTAGTTTTTAGGTGAAGATATTTCCTTTTCCAGCATAGGGCTCAAAAAGCTCCAAATATCCTCTTGCAGATTCTACAAAAAGAGTGTTTCAAAACTGTTCTATCAAAAGGAAGGTTCAACTCTGTGAGTAGAATGAATGCATCGTGAAGAACTTTCTGAGAATGCTTCTCTGTAGGTTTTAGGTGAAGATATTCCATATCCCAGCACAGGCCTCGAAGTGCTCCAAATAACCACTTGCAGATTTTACCAAAAGAGTGTTTGAAAACTGCTCTTTCTACAGGTAAGTTCAAGTCTGTGAGTTGAAAGCACTCAACACAAGGAAGTTTCTGAGAATGCTTCTGTTCAGTTTTTATGTGAAGATATTTCCTTTTCCAGCATCGGCCTCAATCGGCTCCAAATATCCACTTGCAGATTCTACAAAAAGAGTGTTTCCAAACTTCTCTATCAATTGGTAAGTTCAACTCTGTGAGTTGAATGAACTCATCACAAAGAAGTTTCTGAGAATCCTTCTCTCTAGTTTTTATGTGAAGATATTTCCTTTTCCAACATAGGCCTCAGGGTGCTCCGAATAAACACTTTCAGATTCTACAAACGTAATGTTTCCAAACTGTTCTATCAAAAGAAACGTTCAAGTCTGTGAGTTGAATGCACTCATCACACAGAAGTTTCTGAGAATGCTTCTGTCTAGTTTTTAGGTGAAGATATTTCCTTTTCCAGCATAGGCCTCAAAACGCTCCAAATATCCTCTTGCAGATTCTACAAAAAGAGTGTTTCAAAACTGTTCTATCAAAAGGAAGGTTCAACCCTGTGAGTTGAATGAATGCATCGTGAAGAACTTTCTGAGAATGCTTCTCTGTAGTTTTTAGGTGAAGATATTCCATATCCCAGCACAGGCCTCGAAGTGCTCCAAATAACCAGTTGCAGATTTTACCAAAAGAGTGTTTCAAAACTGCTCTTTCTACAGGTAAGTTCAAGTCTGTGAGTTGAATGCACTCGACACAAAGAAGTTTCTGAGAATGCTTCTGTTCAGTTTTTATGTGAAGATACTTCCTTTTCCAGCATAGGCCTCAAACGGCTCCAAATATCCACTTGCAGATTCTACAAAAGAGTGTTTCCAAACTTCTCTATCAATTGGTAGGTTCAACTCTGTGAGTTGAATGAACTCATCGCAAAGAAGTTTCTGAGAATCCTTCTCTCTAGTTTTTATGTGAAGATATTTCCTTTTCCAACATAGGCCTCAAGGTGCTCTGAATAAACACTTGCAGATTCTACAAACGTAATGTTTCCAAACTGTTCTATCAAAAGAAAAGTTCAAGTCTGTGAGTTGAATGCACTCATCGCACAGAAGTTTCTGAGAATACTTCTGTCTAGTTTTTAGGTGAAGATATTTCCTTTTCCAGCATAGGGCTCAAAAAGCTCCAAATATCCTCTTGCAGATTCTACAAAAAGAGTGTTTCAAAACTGTTCTATCAAAAGGAAGGTTCAACTCTGTGAGTAGAATGAATGCATCGTGAAGAACTTTCTGAGAATGCTTCTCTGTAGTTTTTAGGTGAAGATATTCCATATCCCAGCACAGGCCTCGAAGTGCTCCAAATAACCACTTGCAGATTTTACCAAAAGAGTGTTTCAAAACTGCTCTTTCTACAGGTAAGTTCAAGTCTGTGAGTGAATGCACTCAACACAAAGAAGTTTCTGAGAATGCTTCTGTTCAGTTTTTATGTGAAGATATTTCCTTTTCCACCATAGGCCTCAAACGGCTCCAAATATCCACTTGCAGATTCTACAAAAAGAGTGTTTCCAAACTTCTCTATCAATTGGTACGTTCAACTCTGTGAGTTGAATGAACCCGTCACAAAGAAGTTTCTGAGAATCCTTCTCTCTAGTTTTTATGTGAAGATATTTCCTTTTCCAACGTAGGCCTCAAGGTGCTCCGAATAAACACTTGCAGATTCTACAAACGTAATGTTTCCAAACTGTTCTATCAAAAGAAACGTTCAAGTCTGTGAGTTGAATGCACTCATCACACAGAAGTTTCTGAGAATGCTTCTGTCTAGTTTTTAGGTGAAGATATTTCCTTTTCCAGCATAGGCCTCAAAACGCTCCAAATATCCTCTTGCAGATTCTACAAAAAGAGTGTTTCAAAACTGTTCTATCAAAAGGAAGGTTCAACTCTGTGAGTTGAATGAATGCATCGTGAAGAACTTTCTGAGAATGCTTCTCTGTAGTTTTTAGGTGAAGATATTCCATATCCCAGCACAGGCCTCGAAGTGCTCCAAATAACCACTTGCAGATTTTACCAAAAGAGTGTTTCAAAACTGCTCTTTCTACAGGTAAGTTCAAGTCTGTGAGTTGAATGCACTCGACACAAAGAAGTTTCTGAGAATGCTTCTGTTCAGTTTTTATGTGAAGATATTTCCTTTTCCAGCATAGGCCTCAAACGGCTCCAAATATCCACTTGCAGATTCTACAAAAAGAGTGTTTCCAAACTTCTCTATCATCAATTGGTAGGTTCAACTCTGTGAGATGAATGAACTCACAACAAAGAAGTTTCTGAGAATCCTTCTCTCTAGTTTTTATGTGAAGATATTTCCTTTTCCAACATAGGCCTCAAGGTGCTCCGAATAAACACTTGCAGATTCTACAAACGTAATGTTTCCAAACTGTTCTGTCAAAAGAAACGTTCAAGTCTGTGAGTTGAATGCACTCATCACACAGAAGTTTCTGAGGATGCTTCTGTCTAGTTTTTAGGTGAAGATATTTTCTTTTCCAGCATAAGCCTCAAAACGCTCCAAATATCCTCTTGCAGATTCTACAAAAAGAGTGTTTCAAAACTGTTCTATCAAAAGGAAGGTTCAACTCTGTGTGTTGAATGAATGCATCGTGGAGAACTTTCTGAGAATGCTTCTCTGTAGTGTTTAGGTGAAGATATTCCATATCCAGGCACAGGCCTCGAAGTGCTCCAAATAACCACTTGCAGATTTTACCAAAAGAGTGTTTCAAAACTGCTCTTTCTACAGGTAAGTTCAAGTCTGTGAGTTGAATGCACTCGACACAAAGAAGTTTCTGAGAATGCTACTGTTCAGTTTTTATGTGAAGATATTTCCTTTTCCAGCATAGGCCTCAAACGGCTCCAAATATCCACTTGCAGATTCTACAAAAAGAGTGTTTCCAAACTTCTCTATCAATTGGTAGGTTCAACTCTGTGAGTTGAATGAACTCATCACAAAGAAGTTTCTGAGAATCCTTCTCTCTAGTTTTTATGTGAAGATATTTCCTTTTCCAACATAGGCCTCAAGGTGCTCCGAATAAACACTTGCAGATTCTACAAACGTAATGTTTTAAAACTGTTCTATCAAAAGAAACGTTCATGTCTGTGAGTTGAATGCACTCATCACACAGAAGTTTCTGAGAATGCTTCCGTCTAGTTTTTAGGTGAAGATATTTCCTTTTCCAGCATAGGCCTCAAAACGCTCCAAATATCCTATTGCAGATTCTACAAAAAGAGTGTTTCAAAACTGTTCTATCAAAAGGAAGGTTCAACTCTGTGAGTTGAATGAATGCATCGTGAAGAACTTTCTGAGAATGCTTCTCTGTAGTTTTTAGGTGAAGATATTCCATATCCCAGCACAGGCCTCGAAGTGCTCCAAATAACCACTTGCAGATTTTACCAAAAGAGTGTTTGAAAAGTGCTCTTTCTACAGGTAAGTTCAAGTCTGTGAGTTGAATGCACTCAACACAAAGAAGTTTCTGAGAATGCTTCTGTTCAGTTTTTATGTGAAGATACTTCCTTTTCCAGCATAGGCCTCAAACGGCTCCAAATATCCACTTGCAGATTCTACAAAAAGAGTGTTTCCAAACTTCTCTATCAATTGGTAGGTTCAACTCTGTGAGTTGAATGAACTCATCACAAAGAAGTTTCTGAGAATCCTTCTCTCTAGTTTTTACGTGAAGATATTTCCTTTTCCAACATAGGCCTCAAGGTGCTCCGAATAAACACTTGCAGATTCTACAAACGTAATGTTTCCAAACTGTTCTATCAAAAGAAACGTTCAAGTCTGTGAGTTGA
Organism: Pongo pygmaeus; assembly: GCF_028885625.2. Lineage (NCBI taxonomy): Eukaryota > Metazoa > Chordata > Mammalia > Primates > Hominidae > Pongo > Pongo pygmaeus. The sequence continues at coordinate 22,937,568 of NC_072387.2, read as the reverse complement.
ATGCACTCATCACACAGAAGTTTCTGAGGATGCTTCTGTCTAGTTTTTAGGTGAAGATATTTCCTTTTCCAGCATAGGCCTTAAAACGCTCCAAATATCCTCTTGCAGATTCTACAAAAAGAGTGTTTCAAAACTGTTCTATCAAAAGGAAGGTTCAACTCTGTGAGTTGAATGAATGCATCGTGAAGAACTTTCTGAGAATGCTTCTCTGTAGTTTTTAGGTGAAGATATTCCATATCCCAGCACAGGCCTCGAAGTGCTCCAAATAACCACTTGCAGATTTTACCAAAAGAGTGTTTCAAAACTGCTCTTTCTACAGGTAAGTTCAAGCCTGTGAGTTGAATGCACTCAACACAAAGAAGTTTCTGAGAATGCTTCTGTTCAGTTTTATGTGAAGATATTTCCTTTTCCAGCATAGGCCTCAAACGGCTCCAAATATCCACTTGCAGATTCTACAAAAAGAGTGTTTCCAAACTTCTCTATCAATTGGTAGGTTCAACTCTGTGAGTTGAAAGAACTCATCACAAAGAAGTTTCTGAGAATCCTTCTCTCTAGTTTTTATGTGAAGATATTTCCTTTTCCAACATAGGCCTCAAGGTGCTCCGAATAAACACTTGCAGATTCTACAAACGTAATGTTTCAAAACTGTTCTATCAAAAGAAACGTTCAAGTCTGTGAGTTGAATGCACTCATCGCACAGAAGTTTCTAAGAATACTTCTGTCTAGTTTTTAGGTGAAGATATTTCCTTTTCCAGCATAGGGCTCAAAAAGCTCCAAATATCCTCTTGCAGATTCTACAAAAAGAGTGTTTCAAAACTGTTCTATCAAAAGGAAGGTTCAACTCTGTGAGTAGAATGAATGCATCGTGAAGAACTTTCTGAGAATGCTTCTCTGTAGGTTTTAGGTGAAGATATTCCATATCCCAGCACAGGCCTCGAAGTGCTCCAAATAACCACTTGCAGATTTTACCAAAAGAGTGTTTGAAAACTGCTCTTTCTACAGGTAAGTTCAAGTCTGTGAGTTGAAAGCACTCAACACAAGGAAGTTTCTGAGAATGCTTCTGTTCAGTTTTTATGTGAAGATATTTCCTTTTCCAGCATCGGCCTCAATCGGCTCCAAATATCCACTTGCAGATTCTACAAAAAGAGTGTTTCCAAACTTCTCTATCAATTGGTAAGTTCAACTCTGTGAGTTGAATGAACTCATCACAAAGAAGTTTCTGAGAATCCTTCTCTCTAGTTTTTATGTGAAGATATTTCCTTTTCCAACATAGGCCTCAAGGTGCTCCGAATAAACACTTGCAGATTCTACAAACGTAATGTTTCCAAACTGTTCTATCAAAAGAAACGTTCAAGTCTGTGAGTTGAATGCACTCATCACACAGAAGTTTCTGAGAATGCTTCTGTCTAGTTTTTAGGTGAAGATATTTCCTTTTCCAGCATAGGCCTCAAAACGCTCCAAATATCCTCTTGCAGATTCTACAAAAAGAGTGTTTCAAAACTGTTCTATCAAAAGGAAGGTTCAACCCTGTGAGTTGAATGAATGCATCGTGAAGAACTTTCTGAGAATGCTTCTCTGTAGTTTTTAGGTGAAGATATTCCATATCCCAGCACAGGCCTCGAAGTGCTCCAAATAACCAGTTGCAGATTTTACCAAAAGAGTGTTTCAAAACTGCTCTTTCTACAGGTAAGTTCAAGTCTGTGAGTTGAATGCACTCGACACAAAGAAGTTTCTGAGAATGCTTCTGTTCAGTTTTTATGTGAAGATACTTCCTTTTCCAGCATAGGCCTCAAACGGCTCCAAATATCCACTTGCAGATTCTACAAAAGAGTGTTTCCAAACTTCTCTATCAATTGGTAGGTTCAACTCTGTGAGTTGAATGAACTCATCGCAAAGAAGTTTCTGAGAATCCTTCTCTCTAGTTTTTATGTGAAGATATTTCCTTTTCCAACATAGGCCTCAAGGTGCTCTGAATAAACACTTGCAGATTCTACAAACGTAATGTTTCCAAACTGTTCTATCAAAAGAAAAGTTCAAGTCTGTGAGTTGAATGCACTCATCGCACAGAAGTTTCTGAGAATACTTCTGTCTAGTTTTTAGGTGAAGATATTTCCTTTTCCAGCATAGGGCTCAAAAAGCTCCAAATATCCTCTTGCAGATTCTACAAAAAGAGTGTTTCAAAACTGTTCTATCAAAAGGAAGGTTCAACTCTGTGAGTAGAATGAATGCATCGTGAAGAACTTTCTGAGAATGCTTCTCTGTAGTTTTTAGGTGAAGATATTCCATATCCCAGCACAGGCCTCGAAGTGCTCCAAATAACCACTTGCAGATTTTACCAAAAGAGTGTTTCAAAACTGCTCTTTCTACAGGTAAGTTCAAGTCTGTGAGTGAATGCACTCAACACAAAGAAGTTTCTGAGAATGCTTCTGTTCAGTTTTTATGTGAAGATATTTCCTTTTCCACCATAGGCCTCAAACGGCTCCAAATATCCACTTGCAGATTCTACAAAAAGAGTGTTTCCAAACTTCTCTATCAATTGGTACGTTCAACTCTGTGAGTTGAATGAACCCGTCACAAAGAAGTTTCTGAGAATCCTTCTCTCTAGTTTTTATGTGAAGATATTTCCTTTTCCAACGTAGGCCTCAAGGTGCTCCGAATAAACACTTGCAGATTCTACAAACGTAATGTTTCCAAACTGTTCTATCAAAAGAAACGTTCAAGTCTGTGAGTTGAATGCACTCATCACACAGAAGTTTCTGAGAATGCTTCTGTCTAGTTTTTAGGTGAAGATATTTCCTTTTCCAGCATAGGCCTCAAAACGCTCCAAATATCCTCTTGCAGATTCTACAAAAAGAGTGTTTCAAAACTGTTCTATCAAAAGGAAGGTTCAACTCTGTGAGTTGAATGAATGCATCGTGAAGAACTTTCTGAGAATGCTTCTCTGTAGTTTTTAGGTGAAGATATTCCATATCCCAGCACAGGCCTCGAAGTGCTCCAAATAACCACTTGCAGATTTTACCAAAAGAGTGTCTCAAAACTGCTCTTTCTACAGGTAAGTTCAAGTCTGTGAGTTGAATGCACTCGACACAAAGAAGTTTCTGAGAATGCTTCTGTTCAGTTTTTATGTGAAGATATTTCCTTTTCCAGCATAGGCCTCAAACGGCTCCAAATATCCACTTGCAGATTCTACAAAAAGAGTGTTTCCAAACTTCTCTATCATCAATTGGTAGGTTCAACTCTGTGAGATGAATGAACTCACAACAAAGAAGTTTCTGAGAATCCTTCTCTCTAGTTTTTATGTGAAGATATTTCCTTTTCCAACATAGGCCTCAAGGTGCTCCGAATAAACACTTGCAGATTCTACAAACGTAATGTTTCCAAACTGTTCTGTCAAAAGAAACGTTCAAGTCTGTGAGTTGAATGCACTCATCACACAGAAGTTTCTGAGGATGCTTCTGTCTAGTTTTTAGGTGAAGATATTTTCTTTTCCAGCATAAGCCTCAAAACGCTCCAAATATCCTCTTGCAGATTCTACAAAAAGAGTGTTTCAAAACTGTTCTATCAAAAGGAAGGTTCAACTCTGTGTGTTGAATGAATGCATCGTGGAGAACTTTCTGAGAATGCTTCTCTGTAGTGTTTAGGTGAAGATATTCCATATCCAGGCACAGGCCTCGAAGTGCTCCAAATAACCACTTGCAGATTTTACCAAAAGAGTGTTTCAAAACTGCTCTTTCTACAGGTAAGTTCAAGTCTGTGAGTTGAATGCACTCGACACAAAGAAGTTTCTGAGAATGCTACTGTTCAGTTTTTATGTGAAGATATTTCCTTTTCCAGCATAGGCCTCAAACGGCTCCAAATATCCACTTGCAGATTCTACAAAAAGAGTGTTTCCAAACTTCTCTATCAATTGGTAGGTTCAACTCTGTGAGTTGAATGAACTCATCACAAAGAAGTTTCTGAGAATCCTTCTCTCTAGTTTTTATGTGAAGATATTTCCTTTTCCAACATAGGCCTCAAGGTGCTCCGAATAAACACTTGCAGATTCTACAAACGTAATGTTTTAAAACTGTTCTATCAAAAGAAACGTTCATGTCTGTGAGTTGAATGCACTCATCACACAGAAGTTTCTGAGAATGCTTCCGTCTAGTTTTTAGGTGAAGATATTTCCTTTTCCAGCATAGGCCTCAAAACGCTCCAAATATCCTATTGCAGATTCTACAAAAAGAGTGTTTCAAAACTGTTCTATCAAAAGGAAGGTTCAACTCTGTGAGTTGAATGAATGCATCGTGAAGAACTTTCTGAGAATGCTTCTCTGTAGTTTTTAGGTGAAGATATTCCATATCCCAGCACAGGCCTCGAAGTGCTCCAAATAACCACTTGCAGATTTTACCAAAAGAGTGTTTGAAAAGTGCTCTTTCTACAGGTAAGTTCAAGTCTGTGAGTTGAATGCACTCAACACAAAGAAGTTTCTGAGAATGCTTCTGTTCAGTTTTTATGTGAAGATACTTCCTTTTCCAGCATAGGCCTCAAACGGCTCCAAATATCCACTTGCAGATTCTACAAAAAGAGTGTTTCCAAACTTCTCTATCAATTGGTAGGTTCAACTCTGTGAGTTGAATGAACTCATCACAAAGAAGTTTCTGAGAATCCTTCTCTCTAGTTTTTACGTGAAGATATTTCCTTTTCCAACATAGGCCTCAAGGTGCTCCGAATAAACACTTGCAGATTCTACAAACGTAATGTTTCCAAACTGTTCTATCAAAAGAAACGTTCAAGTCTGTGAGTTGAATGCACTCATCACACAGAAGTTTCTGAGGATGCTTCTGTCTAGTTTTTAGGTGAAGATATTTCCTTTTCCAGCATAGGCCTTAAAACGCTCCAAATATCCTCTTGCAGATTCTACAAAAAGAGTGTTTCAAAACTGTTCTATCAAAAGGAAGGTTCAACTCTGTGAGTTGAATGAATGCATCGTGAAGAACTTTCTGAGAATGCTTCTCTGTAGTTTTTAGGTGAAGATATTCCATATCCCAGCACAGGCCTCGAAGTGCTCCAAATAACCACTTGCAGATTTTACCAAAAGAGTGTTTCAAAACTGCTCTTTCTACAGGTAAGTTCAAGCCTGTGAGTTGAATGCACTCAACACAAAGAAGTTTCTGAGAATGCTTCTGTTCAGTTTTATGTGAAGATATTTCCTTTTCCAGCATAGGCCTCAAACGGCTCCAAATATCCACTTGCAGATTCTACAAAAAGAGTGTTTCCAAACTTCTCTATCAATTGGTAGGTTCAACTCTGTGAGTTGAAAGAACTCATCACAAAGAAGTTTCTGAGAATCCTTCTCTCTAGTTTTTATGTGAAGATATTTCCTTTTCCAACATAGGCCTCAAGGTGCTCCGAATAAACACTTGCAGATTCTACAAACGTAATGTTTCAAAACTGTTCTATCAAAAGAAACGTTCAAGTCTGTGAGTTGAATGCACTCATCGCACAGAAGTTTCTAAGAATACTTCTGTCTAGTTTTTAGGTGAAGATATTTCCTTTTCCAGCATAGGGCTCAAAAAGCTCCAAATATCCTCTTGCAGATTCTACAAAAAGAGTGTTTCAAAACTGTTCTATCAAAAGGAAGGTTCAACTCTGTGAGTAGAATGAATGCATCGTGAAGAACTTTCTGAGAATGCTTCTCTGTAGGTTTTAGGTGAAGATATTCCATATCCCAGCACAGGCCTCGAAGTGCTCCAAATAACCACTTGCAGATTTTACCAAAAGAGTGTTTGAAAACTGCTCTTTCTACAGGTAAGTTCAAGTCTGTGAGTTGAAAGCACTCAACACAAGGAAGTTTCTGAGAATGCTTCTGTTCAGTTTTTATGTGAAGATATTTCCTTTTCCAGCATCGGCCTCAATCGGCTCCAAATATCCACTTGCAGATTCTACAAAAAGAGTGTTTCCAAACTTCTCTATCAATTGGTAAGTTCAACTCTGTGAGTTGAATGAACTCATCACAAAGAAGTTTCTGAGAATCCTTCTCTCTAGTTTTTATGTGAAGATATTTCCTTTTCCAACATAGGCCTCAAGGTGCTCCGAATAAACACTTGCAGATTCTACAAACGTAATGTTTCCAAACTGTTCTATCAAAAGAAACGTTCAAGTCTGTGAGTTGAATGCACTCATCACACAGAAGTTTCTGAGAATGCTTCTGTCTAGTTTTTAGGTGAAGATATTTCCTTTTCCAGCATAGGCCTCAAAACGCTCCAAATATCCTCTTGCAGATTCTACAAAAAGAGTGTTTCAAAACTGTTCTATCAAAAGGAAGGTTCAACCCTGTGAGTTGAATGAATGCATCGTGAAGAACTTTCTGAGAATGCTTCTCTGTAGTTTTTAGGTGAAGATATTCCATATCCCAGCACAGGCCTCGAAGTGCTCCAAATAACCAGTTGCAGATTTTACCAAAAGAGTGTTTCAAAACTGCTCTTTCTACAGGTAAGTTCAAGTCTGTGAGTTGAATGCACTCGACACAAAGAAGTTTCTGAGAATGCTTCTGTTCAGTTTTTATGTGAAGATACTTCCTTTTCCAGCATAGGCCTCAAACGGCTCCAAATATCCACTTGCAGATTCTACAAAAGAGTGTTTCCAAACTTCTCTATCAATTGGTAGGTTCAACTCTGTGAGTTGAATGAACTCATCGCAAAGAAGTTTCTGAGAATCCTTCTCTCTAGTTTTTATGTGAAGATATTTCCTTTTCCAACATAGGCCTCAAGGTGCTCTGAATAAACACTTGCAGATTCTACAAACGTAATGTTTCCAAACTGTTCTATCAAAAGAAAAGTTCAAGTCTGTGAGTTGAATGCACTCATCGCACAGAAGTTTCTGAGAATACTTCTGTCTAGTTTTTAGGTGAAGATATTTCCTTTTCCAGCATAGGGCTCAAAAAGCTCCAAATATCCTCTTGCAGATTCTACAAAAAGAGTGTTTCAAAACTGTTCTATCAAAAGGAAGGTTCAACTCTGTGAGTAGAATGAATGCATCGTGAAGAACTTTCTGAGAATGCTTCTCTGTAGTTTTTAGGTGAAGATATTCCATATCCCAGCACAGGCCTCGAAGTGCTCCAAATAACCACTTGCAGATTTTACCAAAAGAGTGTTTCAAAACTGCTCTTTCTACAGGTAAGTTCAAGTCTGTGAGTGAATGCACTCAACACAAAGAAGTTTCTGAGAATGCTTCTGTTCAGTTTTTATGTGAAGATATTTCCTTTTCCACCATAGGCCTCAAACGGCTCCAAATATCCACTTGCAGATTCTACAAAAAGAGTGTTTCCAAACTTCTCTATCAATTGGTACGTTCAACTCTGTGAGTTGAATGAACCCGTCACAAAGAAGTTTCTGAGAATCCTTCTCTCTAGTTTTTATGTGAAGATATTTCCTTTTCCAACGTAGGCCTCAAGGTGCTCCGAATAAACACTTGCAGATTCTACAAACGTAATGTTTCCAAACTGTTCTATCAAAAGAAACGTTCAAGTCTGTGAGTTGAATGCACTCATCACACAGAAGTTTCTGAGAATGCTTCTGTCTAGTTTTTAGGTGAAGATATTTCCTTTTCCAGCATAGGCCTCAAAACGCTCCAAATATCCTCTTGCAGATTCTACAAAAAGAGTGTTTCAAAACTGTTCTATCAAAAGGAAGGTTCAACTCTGTGAGTTGAATGAATGCATCGTGAAGAACTTTCTGAGAATGCTTCTCTGTAGTTTTTAGGTGAAGATATTCCATATCCCAGCACAGGCCTCGAAGTGCTCCAAATAACCACTTGCAGATTTTACCAAAAGAGTGTTTCAAAACTGCTCTTTCTACAGGTAAGTTCAAGTCTGTGAGTTGAATGCACTCGACACAAAGAAGTTTCTGAGAATGCTTCTGTTCAGTTTTTATGTGAAGATATTTCCTTTTCCAGCATAGGCCTCAAACGGCTCCAAATATCCACTTGCAGATTCTACAAAAAGAGTGTTTCCAAACTTCTCTATCATCAATTGGTAGGTTCAACTCTGTGAGATGAATGAACTCACAACAAAGAAGTTTCTGAGAATCCTTCTCTCTAGTTTTTATGTGAAGATATTTCCTTTTCCAACATAGGCCTCAAGGTGCTCCGAATAAACACTTGCAGATTCTACAAACGTAATGTTTCCAAACTGTTCTGTCAAAAGAAACGTTCAAGTCTGTGAGTTGAATGCACTCATCACACAGAAGTTTCTGAGGATGCTTCTGTCTAGTTTTTAGGTGAAGATATTTTCTTTTCCAGCATAAGCCTCAAAACGCTCCAAATATCCTCTTGCAGATTCTACAAAAAGAGTGTTTCAAAACTGTTCTATCAAAAGGAAGGTTCAACTCTGTGTGTTGAATGAATGCATCGTGGAGAACTTTCTGAGAATGCTTCTCTGTAGTGTTTAGGTGAAGATATTCCATATCCAGGCACAGGCCTCGAAGTGCTCCAAATAACCACTTGCAGATTTTACCAAAAGAGTGTTTCAAAACTGCTCTTTCTACAGGTAAGTTCAAGTCTGTGAGTTGAATGCACTCGACACAAAGAAGTTTCTGAGAATGCTACTGTTCAGTTTTTATGTGAAGATATTTCCTTTTCCAGCATAGGCCTCAAACGGCTCCAAATATCCACTTGCAGATTCTACAAAAAGAGTGTTTCCAAACTTCTCTATCAATTGGTAGGTTCAACTCTGTGAGTTGAATGAACTCATCACAAAGAAGTTTCTGAGAATCCTTCTCTCTAGTTTTTATGTGAAGATATTTCCTTTTCCAACATAGGCCTCAAGGTGCTCCGAATAAACACTTGCAGATTCTACAAACGTAATGTTTTAAAACTGTTCTATCAAAAGAAACGTTCATGTCTGTGAGTTGAATGCACTCATCACACAGAAGTTTCTGAGAATGCTTCCGTCTAGTTTTTAGGTGAAGATATTTCCTTTTCCAGCATAGGCCTCAAAACGCTCCAAATATCCTATTGCAGATTCTACAAAAAGAGTGTTTCAAAACTGTTCTATCAAAAGGAAGGTTCAACTCTGTGAGTTGAATGAATGCATCGTGAAGAACTTTCTGAGAATGCTTCTCTGTAGTTTTTAGGTGAAGATATTCCATATCCCAGCACAGGCCTCGAAGTGCTCCAAATAACCACTTGCAGATTTTACCAAAAGAGTGTTTGAAAAGTGCTCTTTCTACAGGTAAGTTCAAGTCTGTGAGTTGAATGCACTCAACACAAAGAAGTTTCTGAGAATGCTTCTGTTCAGTTTTTATGTGAAGATACTTCCTTTTCCAGCATAGGCCTCAAACGGCTCCAAATATCCACTTGCAGATTCTACAAAAAGAGTGTTTCCAAACTTCTCTATCAATTGGTAGGTTCAACTCTGTGAGTTGAATGAACTCATCACAAAGAAGTTTCTGAGAATCCTTCTCTCTAGTTTTTACGTGAAGATATTTCCTTTTCCAACATAGGCCTCAAGGTGCTCCGAATAAACACTTGCAGATTCTACAAACGTAATGTTTCCAAACTGTTCTATCAAAAGAAACGTTCAAGTCTGTGAGTTGAATGCACTCATCACACAGAAGTTTCTGAGGATGCTTCTGTCTAGTTTTTAGGTGAAGATATTTCCTTTTCCAGCATAGGCCTTAAAACGCTCCAAATATCCTCTTGCAGATTCTACAAAAAGAGTGTTTCAAAACTGTTCTATCAAAAGGAAGGTTCAACTCTGTGAGTTGAATGAATGCATCGTGAAGAACTTTCTGAGAATGCTTCTCTGTAGTTTTTAGGTGAAGATATTCCATATCCCAGCACAGGCCTCGAAGTGCTCCAAATAACCACTTGCAGATTTTACCAAAAGAGTGTTTCAAAACTGCTCTTTCTACAGGTAAGTTCAAGCCTGTGAGTTGAATGCACTCAACACAAAGAAGTTTCTGAGAATGCTTCTGTTCAGTTTTATGTGAAGATATTTCCTTTTCCAGCATAGGCCTCAAACGGCTCCAAATATCCACTTGCAGATTCTACAAAAAGAGTGTTTCCAAACTTCTCTATCAATTGGTAGGTTCAACTCTGTGAGTTGAATGAACTCATCACAAAGAAGTTTCTGAGAATCCTTCTCTCTAGTTTTTATGTGAAGATATTTCCTTTTCCAACGTAGGCCTCAAGGTGCTCCGAATAAACACTTGCAGATTCTACAAACGTAATGTTTCCAAACTGTTCTATCAAAAGAAACGTTCAAGTCTGTTAGTTGAATGCACTCATCGCACAGAAGTTTCTGAGAATACTTCTGTCTAGTTTTTAGGTGAAGATATTTCCTTTTCCAGCATAGGGCTCAAAAAGCTCCAAATATCCTCTTGCAGATTCTTCAAAAAGAGTGTTTCAAAACTGTTCTATCAAAAGGAAGGTTCAACTCTGTGAGTAGAATGAATGCATCGTGAAGAACTTTCTGAGAATGCTTCTCTGTAGTTTTTAGGTGAATATATTCCATATCCCAGCACAGGCCTCGAAGTGCTCCAAATAACCACTTGCAGATTTTACCAAAAGAGTGTTTGAAAACTGCTCTTTCTACAGGTAAGTTCAAGTCTGTGAGTTGAATGCACTCAACACAAAGAAGTTTCTGAGAATGCTTCTGTTCAGTTTTTATGTGAAGATATTTCCTTTTCCACCATAGGCCTCAAACGGCTCCAGATATCCACTTGCAGATTCTACAAAAAGAGTGTTTCCAAACTTCTCTATCAATTGGTAGGTTCAACTCTGTGAGTTGAATGAACCCGTCACAAAGAAGTTTCTGAGAATCCTTCTCTCTAATTTTTATGTGAAGATATTTCCTTTTCCAACATAGGCCTCAAGGTGCTCCGAATAAACACTTGCAGATTCTACAAACGTAATGTTTCCAAACTGTTCTATCAAAAGAAACGTTCAAGTCTGTGAGTTGAATGCACTCATCACACAGAAGTTTCTGAGAATGCTTCTGTCTAGTTTTTAGGTGAAGATATTTCCTTTTCCAGCATAGGCCTCAAAACGCTCCAAATATCCTCTTGCAGATTCTACAAAAAGAGTGTTTCAAAACTGTTCTATCAAAAGGAAGGTTCAACTCTGTGAGTTGAATGAATGCATCGTGAAGAACTTTCTGAGAATGCTTCTCTGTAGTTTTTAGGTGAAGATATTCCATATCCCAGCACAGGCCTCGAAGTGCTCCAAATAACCACTTGCAGATTTTACAAAAGAGTGTTTCAAAACTGCTCTTTCTACAGGTAAGTTCAAGTCTGTGAGTTGAATGCACTCGACACAAAGAAGTTTCTGAGAATGCTTCTGTTCAGTTTTTATGTGAAGATATTTCCTTTTCCAGCATAGGCCTCAAACGGCTCCAAATATCCACTTGCAGATTCTACAAAAAGAGTGTTTCCAAACTTCTCTATCATCAATTGGTAGGTTCAACTCTGTGAGTTGAATGAACTCACAACAAAGAAGTTTCTGAGAATCCTTCTCTCTAGTTTTTATGTGAAGATATTTCCTTTTCCAACATAGGCCTCAAGGTGCTCCGAATAAACACTTGCAGATTCTACAAACGTAATGTTTCCAAACTGTTCTATCAAAAGAAACGTTCAAGTCTGTGAGTTGAATGCACTCATCACACAGAAGTTTCTGAGGATGCTTCTGTCTAGTTTTTAGGTGAAGATATTTTCTTTTCCAGCATAGGCCTCAAAACGCTCCAAATATCCTCTTGCAGATTCTACAAAAAGAGTGTTTCAAAACTGTTCTATCAAAAGGAAGGTTCAACTCTGTGAGTTGAATGAATGCATTGTGAAGAACTTTCTGAGAATGCTTCTCTGTAGTTTTTAGGTGAAGATATTCCATATCCCAGCACAGGCCTCGAATTGCTCCAAATAACCACTTGCAGATTTTAACAAAAGAGTGTTTCAAAACTGCTCTCTCTACAGGTAAGTTCAAGTCTGTGAGTTGAATGCACTGAACACAAAGAAGTTTCTGAGAATGCTTCTGTTCAGTTTTTATGTGAAGATATTTCCTTTTCCAGCATAGGCCTCAAACGGCTCCAAATATCCACTTGCAGATTCTAGAAAAAGAGTGTTTCCAAACTTCTCTATCAACTGGTAGGTTCAACTCTGTGAGTTGAATGAACTCATCACAAAGAAGTTTCTGAGAGTCCTTCTCTCTAGTTTTTACGTGAAGATATTTCCTTTTCCAACATAGGCCTCAAGGTGCTCCGAATAAACACTTGCAGATTCTACAAACGTAATGTTTCCAAACTGTTCTATCAAAAGAAACGTTCAAGTCTGTGAGTTGAATGCACTCATCACACAGAAGTTTCTGAGAATGCTTCTGTCTAGTTTTTAGGTGAAGATATTTCCTTTTCCAACATAGGCCTCAAATCGCTCCAAATATCCTCTTGCAGATTCTACAAAAAGAGTGTTTCAAAACTGTTCTATCAAAAGGAAGGTTCAACTCTGTGAGTTGAATGAATGCATCGTGAAGAACTTTCTGAGAATGCTTCTCTGTAGTTTTTAGGTGAAGATATTCCATATCCCAGCACAGGCCTCGAAGTGCTCCAAATAACCACTTGCAGATTTTACCAAAAGAGTGTTTCAAAACTGCTCTTTCTACAGGTAAGTTCAAGTCTGTGAGTTGAAAGCACTCAACACAAAGAAGTTTCTGAGAATGCTTCTGTTCAGTTTTATGTGAAGATATTTCCTTTTCCAGCATAGGCCTCAAACGGCTCCAAATATCCACTTGCAGATTCTACAAAAAGAGTGTTTCCAAACTTCTCTATCAATTGGTAGGTTCAACTCTGTGAGTTGAAAGAACTCATCACAAAGAAGTTTCTGAGAATCCTTCTCTCTAGTTTTTATGTGAAGATATTTCCTTTTCCAACATAGGCCTCAAGGTGCTCCGAATAAACACTTGCAGATTCTACAAACGTAATGTTTCAAAACTGTTCTATCAAAAGAAACGTTCAAGTCTGTGAGTTGAATGCACTCATCGCACAGAAGTTTCTAAGAATACTTCTGTCTAGTTTTTAGGTGAAGATATTTCCTTTTCCAGCATAGGGCTCAAAAAGCTCCAAATATCCTCTTGCAGATTCTACAAAAAGAGTGTTTCAAAACTGTTCTATCAAAAGGAAGGTTCAACTCTGTGAGTAGAATGAATGCATCGTGAAGAACTTTCTGAGAATGCTTCTCTGTAGTTTTTAGGTGAAGATATTCCATATCCCAGCACAGGCCTCGAAGTGCTCCAAATAACCACTTGCAGATTTTACCAAAAGAGTGTTTGAAAACTGCTCTTTCTACAGGTAAGTTCAATTCTGTGAGTTGAATGCACTCAACACAAGGAAGTTTCTGAGAATGCTTCTGTTCAGTTTTTATGTGAAGATATTTCCTTTTCCAGCATCGGCCTCAATCGGCTCCAAATATCCACTTGCAGATTCTACAAAAAGAGTGTTTCCAAACTTCTCTATCAATTGGTAAGTTCAACTCTGTGAGTTGAATGAACTCATCACAAAGAAGTTTCTGAGAATCCTTCTCTCTAGTTTTTATGTGAAGATATTTCCTTTTCCAACATAGGCCTCAAGGTGCTCCGAATAAACACTTGCAGATTCTACAAACGTAATGTTTCCAAACTGTTCTATCAAAAGAAACGTTCAAGTCTGTGAGTTGAATGCACTCATCACACAGAAGTTTCTGAGAATGCTTCTGTCTAGTTTTTAGGTGAAGATATTTCCTTTTCCAGCATAGGCCTCAAAACGCTCCAAATATCCTCTTGCAGATTCTACAAAAAGAGTGTTTCAAAACTGTTCTATCAAAAGGAAGGTTCAACCCTGTGAGTTGAATGAATGCATCGTGAAGAACTTTCTGAGAATGCTTCTCTGTAGTTTTTAGGTGAAGATATTCCATATCCCAGCACAGGCCTCGAAGTGCTCCAAATAACCAGTTGCAGATTTTACCAAAAGAGTGTTTCAAAACTGCTCTTTCTACAGGTAAGTTCAAGTCTCTGAGTTGAATGCACTCGACACAAAGAAGTTTCTGAGAATGCTTCTGTTCAGTTTTTATGTGAAGATATTTCCTTTTCCAGCATAGGCCTCAAACGGCTCCAAATATCCACTTGCAGATTCTACAAAAAGAGTGTTTCCAAACTTCTCTATCTATTGGTAGGTTCAACTCTGTGAGTTGAATGAACTCATCACAAAGAAGTTTCTGAGAATCCTTCTCTCTAGTTTTTATGTGAAGATATTTCCTTTTCCAACATAGGCCTCAAGGTGCTCCGAATAAACACTTGCAGATTTTACAAACGTAATGTTTCAAAACTGTTCTATCAAAAGAAACGTTCATGTCTGTGAGTTGAATGCACTCATCACACAGAAGTTTCTGAGAATGCTTCTGTCTAGTTTTTAGGTGAAGATATTTCCTTTTCCAGCATAGGCCTCAAAACGCTCCAAATATCCTCTTGCAGATTCTACAAAAAGAGTGTTTCAAAACTGTTCTATCAAAAGGAAGGTTCAACTCTGTGAGTTGAATGAATGCATCGTGAAGAACTTTCTGAGAATGCTTCTCTGTAGTTTTTAGGTGAAGATATTCCATATCCCAGCACAGGCCTCGAAGTGCTCCATATAACCACTTGCAGATTTTACCAAAAGAGTGTTTCAAAACTGCTCTTTCTACAGGTAAGTTCAAGTCTGTGAGTTGAATGCACTCAACTCAAAGAAGTTTCTGAGAATACTTCTGTTCAGTTTTTTGTGAAGATATTTCCTTTTCCAGCATCGGCCTCAAACGGCTCCAAATATCCACTTGCAGATTCTACAAAAAGAGTGTTTCCAAACTTCTCTATCAATTGGTAGGTTCAACTCTGTGAGTTGAATGAACTCATCGCAAAGAAGTTTCTGAGAACCCTTCTCTCTAGTTTTTATGTGAAGATATTTCCTTTTCCAACATAGGCCTCAAGGTGCTCCGAATAAACACTTGCAGATTCTACAAACGTAATGTTTCCAAACTGTTCTATCAAAAGAAACGTTCAAGTCCGTGAGTTGAATGCACTCATCACACAGAAGTTTCTGAGAATGCTTCTGTCTAGTTTTTAGGTGTAGATATTTCCTTTTCCAGCATAGGCCTCAAAACGCTCCAAATATCCTCTTGCAGATTCTACAAAAAGAGTGTTTCAAAACTGTTCTATCAAAAGGAAGGTTCAACTCTGTGAGTTGAGTGAATGCATCGTGAAGAACTTTCTGAGAATGCTTCTCTGTAGTTTTTAGGTGAAGATATTCCATATCCCAGCACAGGCCTCGAAGTGCTCCAAATAACCACTTGCAGATTTTAACAAAAGAGTGTTTCAAAACTGCTCTTTCTACAGGTAAGTTCAAGTCTGTGAGTTGAATGCACTCAACACAAAGAAGTTTCTGAGAATGCTTCTGTTCAGTTTTTATGTGAAGATATTTCCTTTTCCAGCATAGGCCTCAAACGGCTCCAAATATCCACTTGCAGATTCTAGAAAAAGAGTGTTTCCAAACTTCTCTATCAACTGGTAGGTTCAACTCTGTGAGTTGAATGAACTCATCACAAAGAAGTTTCTGAGAGTCCTTCTCTCTAGTTTTTACGTGAAGATATTTCCTTTTCCAACATAGGCCTCAAGGTGCTCCGAATAAACACTTGCAGATTCTACAAACGTAATGTTTCCAAACTGTTCTATCAAAAGAAACGTTCAAGTCTGTGAGTTGAATGCACTCGTCACACAGAAGTTTCTGAGAATGCTTCTGTCTAGTTTTTAGGTGAAGATATTTCCTTTTCCAACATAGGCCTCAAATCGCTCCAAATATCCTCTTGCAGATTCTACAAAAAGAGTGTTTCAAAACTGTTCTATCAAAAGGAAGGTTCAACTCTGTGAGTTGAATGAATGCATCGTGAAGAACTTTCTGAGAATGCTTCTCTGTAGTTTTTAGGTGAAGATATTCCATATCCCAGCACAGGCCTCGAAGTGCTCCAAATAACCACTTGCAGATTTTACCAAAAGAGTGTTTCAAAACTGCTCTTTCTACAGGTAAGTTCAAGTCTGTGAGTTGAAAGCACACAACACAAAGAAGTTTCTGAGAATGCTTCTGTTCAGTTTTATGTGAAGATATTTCCTTTTCCAGCATAGGCCTCAAACGGCTCCAAATATCCACTTGCAGATTCTACAAAAAGAGTGTTTCCAAACTTCTCTATCAATTGGTAGGTTCAACTCTGTGAGTTGAAAGAACTCATCGCAAAGAAGTTTCTGAGAATCCTTCTCTCTAGTTTTTATGTGAAGATATTTCCTTTTCCAACATAGGCCTCAAGGTGCTCCGAATAAACACTTGCAGATTCTACAAACGTAATGTTTCAAAACTGTTCTATCAAAAGAAACGTTCAAGTCTGTGAGTTGAATGCACTCATCACACAGAAGTTTCTAAGAATACTTCTGTCTAGTTTTTAGGTGAAGATATTTCCTTTTCCAGCATAGGGCTCAAAACGCCCCAAATATCCTCTTGCAGATTCTACAAAAAGAGTGTTTCAAAACTGTTCTATCAAAAGGAAGGTTCAACTCTGTGAGTTGAATGAATGCATCGTGAAGAACTTTCTGAGAATGCTTCTCTGTAGTTTTTAGGTGAAGATATTCCATATCCCAGCACAGGCCTCGAAGTGCTCCAAATAACCACTTGCAGATTTTACAAAAGAGTGTTTCAAAACTGCTCTTTCTACAGGTAAGTTCAAGTCTGTGAGTTGAATGCACTCGACACAAAGAAGTTTCTGAGAATGCTTCTGTTCAGTTTTTATGTGAAGATATTTCCTTTTCCAGCATAGGCCTCAAACGGCTCCAAATATCCACTTGCAGATTCTACAAAAAGAGTGTTTCCAAACTTCTCTATCATCAATTGGTAGGTTCAACTCTGTGAGTTGAATGAACTCACAACAAAGAAGTTTCTGAGAATCCTTCTCTCTAGTTTTTATGTGAAGATATTTCCTTTTCCAACATAGGCCTCAAGGTGCTCCGAATAAACACTTGCAGATTCTACAAACGTAATGTTTCCAAACTGTTCTATCAAAAGAAACGTTCAAGTCTGTGAGTTGAATGCACTCATCACACAGAAGTTTCTGAGGATGCTTCTGTCTAGTTTTTAGGTGAAGATATTTTCTTTTCCAGCATAGGCCTCAAAACGCTCCAAATATCCTCTTGCAGATTCTACAAAAAGAGTGTTTCAAAACTGTTCTATCAAAAGGAAGGTTCAACTCTGTGAGTTGAATGAATGCATTGTGAAGAACTTTCTGAGAATGCTTCTCTGTAGTTTTTAGGTGAAGATATTCCATATCCCAGCACAGGCCTCGAATTGCTCCAAATAACCACTTGCAGATTTTAACAAAAGAGTGTTTCAAAACTGCTCTTTCTACAGGTAAGTTCAAGTCTGTGAGTTGAATGCACTCAACACAAAGAAGTTTCTGAGAATGCTTCTGTTCAGTTTTTATGTGAAGATATTTCCTTTTCCAGCATAGGCCTCAAACGGCTCCAAATATCCACTTGCAGATTCTACAAAAAGAGTGTTTCCAAACTTCTCTATCAATTGGTAGGTTCAACTCTGTGAGTTGAAAGAACTCATCGCAAAGAAGTTTCTGAGAATCCTTCTCTCTAGTTTTTATGTGAAGATATTTCCTTTTCCAACATAGGCCTCAAGGTGCTCCGAATAAACACTTGCAGATTCTACAAACGTAATGTTTCAAAACTGTTCTATCAAAAGAAACGTTCAAGTCTGTGAGTTGAATGCACTCATCACACAGAAGTTTCTAAGAATACTTCTGTCTAGTTTTTAGGTGAAGATATTTCCTTTTCCAGCATAGGGCTCAAAAAGCTCCAAATATCCTCTTGCAGATTCTACAAAAAGAGTGTTTCAAAACTGTTCTATCAAAAGGAAGGTTCAACTCTGTGAGTAGAATGAATGCATCGTGAAGAACTTTCTGAGAATGCTTCTCTGTAGTTTTTAGGTGAAGATATTCCATATCCCAGCACAGGCCTCGAAGTGCTCAAAATAACCACTTGCAGATTTTACCAAAAGAGTGTTGAAAACTGCTCTTTCTACAGGTAAGTTCAAGTCTGTGAGTTGAATGCACTCAACACAAGGAAGTTTCTGAGAATGCTTCTGTTCAGTTTTTATGTGAAGATATTTCCTTTTCCAGCATCGGCCTCAATCGGCTCCAAATATCCACTTGCAGATTCTACAAAAAGAGTGTTTCCAAACTTCTCTATCAATTGGTAAGTTCAACTCTGTGAGTTGAATGAACTCATCACAAAGAAGTTTCTGAGAATCCTTCTCTCTAGTTTTTATGTGAAGATATTTCCTTTTCCAGCATAGGCCCCAAGGTGCTCCGAATAAACACTTGCAGATTCTACAAACGTAATGTTTCCAAACTGTTCTATCAAAAGAAACGTTCAAGTCTGTGAGTTGAATGCACTCATCACACAGAAGTTTCTGAGAATGCTTCTGTCTAGTTTTTAGGTGAAGATATTTCCTTTTCCAGCATAGGCCTCAAAACGCTCCAAATATCCTCTTGCAGATTCTACAAAAAGAGTGTTTCAAAACTGTTCTATCAAAAGGAAGGTTCAACCCTGTGAGTTGAATGAATGCATCGTGAAGAACTTTCTGAGAATGCTTCTCTGTAGTTTTTAGGTGAAGATATTCCATATCCCAGCACAGGCCTCGAAGTGCTCCAAATAACCAGTTGCAGATTTTACCAAAAGAGTGTTTCAAAACTGCTCTTTCTACAGGTAAGTTCAAGTCTCTGAGTTGAATGCACTCGACACAAAGAAGTTTCTGAGAATGCTTCTGTTCAGTTTTTATGTGAAGATATTTCCTTTTCCAGCATAGGCCTCAAACGGCTCCAAATATCCACTTGCAGATTCTACAAAAAGAGTGTTTCCAAACTTCTCTATCTATTGGTAGGTTCAACTCTGTGAGTTGAATGAACTCATCACAAAGAAGTTTCTGAGAATCCTTCTCTCTAGTTTTTATGTGAAGATATTTCCTTTTCCAACATAGGCCTCAAGGTGCTCCGAATAAACACTTGCAGATTTTACAAACGTAATGTTTCCAAACTGTTCTATCAAAAGAAACGTTCATGTCTGTGAGTTGAATGCACTCATCACACAGAAGTTTCTGAGAATGCTTCTGTCTAGTTTTTAGGTGAAGATATTTCCTTTTCCAGCATAGGCCTCAAAACGCTCCAAATATCCTCTTGCAGATTCTACAAAAAGAGTGTTTCAAAACTGTTCTATCAAAAGGAAGGTTCAACTCTGTGAGTTGAATGAATGCATCGTGAAGAACTTTCTGAGAATGCTTCTCTGTAGTTTTTAGGTGAAGATATTCCATATCCCAGCACAGGCCTCGAAGTGCTCCATATAACCACTTGCAGATTTTACCAAAAGAGTGTTTCAAAACTGCTCTTTCTACAGGTAAGTTCAAGTCTGTGAGTTGAATGCACTCAACTCAAAGAAGTTTCTGAGAATACTTCTGTTCAGTTTTTTGTGAAGATATTTCCTTTTCCAGCATCGGCCTCAAATGGCTCCAAATATCCACTTGCAGATTCTACAAAAAGAGTGTTTCCAAACTTCTCTATCAATTGGTAGGTTCAACTCTGTGAGTTGAATGAACTCATCGCAAAGAAGTTTCTGAGAATCCTTCTCTCTAGTTTTTATGTGAAGATATTTCCTTTTCCAACATAGGCCTCAAGGTGCTCCGAATAAACACTTGCAGATTCTACAAACGTAATGTTTCCAAACTGTTCTATCAAAAGAAACGTTCAAGTCTGTGAGTTGAATGCACTCATCACACAGAAGTTTCTGAGAATGCTTCTGTCTAGTTTTTAGGTGAAGATATTTCCTTTTCCAGCATAGGCCTCAAAACGCTCCAAATATCCTCTTGCAGATTCTACAAAAAGAGTGTTTCAAAACTGTTCTATCAAAAGGAAGGTTCAACTCTGTGAGTTGAGTGAATGCATCGTGAAGAACTTTCTGAGAATGCTTCTCTGTAGTTTTTAGGTGAAGATATTCCATATCCCAGCACAGGCCTCGAAGTGCTCCAAATAACCACTTGCAGATTTTAACAAAAGAGTGTTTCAAAACTGCTCTTTCTACAGGTAAGTTCAAGTCTGTGAGTTGAATGCACTCAACACAAAGAAGTTTCTGAGAATGCTTCTGTTCAGTTTTTATGTGAAGATATTTCCTTTTCCAGCATAGGCCTCAAAAGGCTCCAAATATCCACTTGCAGATTCTACAAAAAGAGTGTTTCCAAACTTCTCTATCATCAATTGGTAGGTTCAACTCTGTGAGTTGAATGAACTCATCACAAAGAAGTTTCTGAGAATCCTTCTCTCTAGTTTTTATGTGAAGATATTTCCTTTTCCAACATAGGCCTCAAGGTGCTCCGAATAAACACTTGCAGATTCTACCAACGTAATGTTTCCAAACTCTTCTATCAAAAGAAACGTTCAAGTCTGTGAGTTGAATGCACTCATCGCACAGAAGTTTCTAAGAATACTTCTGTCTAGTTTTTAGGTGAAGATATTTCCTTTTCCAGCATAGGGCTCAAAACGCTCCAAATATCCTCTTGCAGATTCTACAAAAAGAGTGTTTCAAAACTGTTCTATCAAAAGGAAGGTTCAACTCTGTGAGTTGAATGAATGCATCGTGAAGAACTTTCTGAGAATGCTTCTCTGTAGTTTTTAGGTGAAGATATTCCATATCCCAGCACAGGCCTCGAAGTGCTCCAAATAACCACTTGCAGATTTTACAAAAGATTGTTTCAAAACTGCTCTTTCTACAGGTAAGTTCAAGTCTGTGAGTTGAATGCACTCGACACAAAGAAGTTTCTGAGAATGCTTCTGTTCAGTTTTTATGTGAAGATATTTCCTTTTCCAGGATAGGCCTCAAACGGCTCCAAATATCCACTTGCAGATTCTACAAAAAGAGTGTTTCCAAACTTCTCTATCACCAATTGGTAGGTTCAACTCTGTGAGTTGAATGAACTCACAACAAAGAAGTTTCTGAGAATCCTTCTCTCTAGTTTTTATGTGAAGATATTTCCTTTTCCAACATAGGCCTCAAGGTGCTCCGAATAAACACTTGCAGATTCTACAAACGTAATGTTTCCAAACTGTTCTATCAAAAGAAACGTTCAAGTCTGTGAGTTGAACGCACTCATCACACAGAAGTTTCTGAGGATGCTTCTGTCTAGTTTTTAGGTGAAGATATTTTCTTTTCCAGCATAGGCCTCAAAACGCTCCAAATATCCTCTTGCAGATTCTACAAAAAGAGTGTTTCAAAAATGTTCTATCAAAAGGAAGGTTCAACTCTGTGAGTTGAATGAATGCATTGTGAAGAACTTTCTGAGAATGCTTCTCTGTAGTTTTTAGGTGAAGATATTCCATATCCCAGCACAGGCCTCGAATTGCTCCAAATAACCACTTGCAGATTTTAACAAAAGAGTGTTTGAAAACTGCTCTTTCTACAGGTAAGTTCAAGTCTGTGAGTTGAATGCACTCAACACAAGGAAGTTTCTGAGAATGCTTCTGTTCAGTTTTTATGTGAAGATATTTCCTTTTCCAGCATCGGCCTCAATCGGCTCCAAATATCCACTTGCAGATTCTACAAAAAGAGTGTTTCCAAACTTCTCTATCAATTGGTAAGTTCAACTCTGTGAGTTGAATGAACTCATCACAAAGAAGTTTCTGAGAATCCTTCTCTCTAGTTTTTATGTGAAGATATTTCCTTTTCCAACATAGGCCTCAAGGTGCTCCGAATAAACACTTGCAGATTCTACAAACGTAATGTTTCCAAACTGTTCTATCAAAAGAAACGTTCAAGTCTGTGAGTTGAATGCACTCATCACACAGAAGTTTCTGAGAATGCTTCTGTCTAGTTTTTAGGTGAAGATATTTCCTTTTCCAGCATAGGCCTCAAAACGCTCCAAATATCCTCTTGCAGATTCTACAAAAAGAGTGTTTCAAAACTGTTCTATCAAAAGGAAGGTTCAACTCTGTGAGTTGAGTGAATGCATCGTGAAGAACTTTCTGAGAATGCTTCTCTGTAGTTTTTAGGTGAAGATATTCCATATCCCAGCACAGGCCTCGAAGTGCTCCAAATAACCACTTGCAGATTTTAACAAAAGAGTGTTTCAAAACTGCTCTTTCTACAGGTAAGTTCAAGTCTGTGAGTTGAATGCACTCAACACAAAGAAGTTTCTGAGAATGCTTCTGTTCAGTTTTTATGTGAAGATATTTCCTTTTCCAGCATAGGCCTCAAACGGCTCCAAATATCCACTTGCAGATTCTACAAAAAGAGTGTTTCCAAACTTCTCTATCATCAATTGGTAGGTTCAACTCTGTGAGTTGAATGAACTCATCACAAAGAAGTTTCTGAGAATCCTTCTCTCTAGTTTTTACGTGAACATATTTCCTTTTCCAACATAGGCCTAAAGGTGCTCCGAATAAACACTTGCAGATTCTACAAACGTAATGTTTCCAAACTGTTCTATCAAAAGAAACGTTCAAGTCTGTGAGTTGAATGCACTCATCACACAGAAGTTTCTGAGAATGCTTCTGTCTAGTTTTTAGGTGAAGATATTTCCTTTTCCAACATAGGCCTCAAATCGCTCCAAATATCCTCTTGCAGATTCTACAAAAAGAGTGTTTCAAAACTGTTCTATCAAAAGGAAGGTTCAACTCTGTGAGTTGAATGAATGCATCGTGAAGAACTTTCTGAGAATGCTTCTCTGTAGTTTTTAGGTGAAGATATTCCATATCCCAGCACAGGCCTCGAAGTGCTCCAAATAACCACTTGCAGATTTTACCAAAAGAGTGTTTCAAAACTGCTCTTTCTACAGGTAAGTTCAAGTCTGTGAGTTGAATGCACTCAACACAAAGAAGTTTCTGAGAATACTTCTGTTCATTTTTTGTGATGATATTTCCTTTTCCAGCATCGGCCTCAAACGGCTCCAAATATCCACTTGCAGATTCTACAAAAAGAGTGTTTCCAAACTTCTCTATCAATTGGTAGGTTCAACTCTGTGAGTTGAATGAACTCATCGCAAAGAAGTTTCTGAGAATCCTTCTCTCTAGTTTTTATGTGAAGATATTTCCTTTTCCAACATAGGCCTCAAGGTGCTCCGAATAAACACTTGCAGATTCTACAAACGTAATGTTTCCAAACTGTTCTATCAAAAGAAACGTTCAAGTCTGTGAGTTGAATGCACTCATCACACAGACGTTTCTGAGAATGCTTCTGTCTAGTTTTTAGGTGAAGATATTTCCTTTTCCAGCATAGGCCTCAAAACGCTCCAAATATGCTCTTGCAGATTCTACAAAAAGAGTGTTTCAAAACTGTTCTATCAAAAGGAAGGTTCAACTCTGTGAGTTGAATGAATGCGTCGTGAAGAACTTTCTGAGAATGCTTCTCTGTAGTTTTTAGGTGAAGATATTCCATATCCCAGCACAGGCCTCGAATTTCTCCAAATAACCACTTGCAGATTTTAACAAAAGAGTGTTTCAAAACTGCCTCTTTCTACAGGTAAGTTCAAGTCTGTGAGTTGAATGCACTCAACACAAAGCAGTTTCTGAGAATGCTTCTGTTCAGTTTTTATGTGAAGATATTTCCTTTTCCAGCATAGGCCTCAAACGGCTCCAAATATCCACTTGCAGATTCTACAAAAAGAGTGTTTCCAAACTTCTCTATCAATTGGTAGGTTCCACTCTGTGAGTTGAATGAACTCATCACAAAGAAGTTTCTGAGAATCCTTCTCTCTAGTTTTTATGTGGAGATATTTCCTTTTCCAACATAGGCCTCAAGGTGCTCCGAATAAACACTTGCAGATTCTACAAACGTAATGTTTCCAAACTGTTCTATCAGAAGAAACGTTCAAGTCTGTGAGTTGAATGCACTCATCACACAGAAGTTTCTGAGGATGCTTCTGTCTAGTTTTTAGGTGAAGATATTTCCTTTTCCAGCATAGGCCTCAAAACGCTCCAAATATCCTCTTGCAGATTCTACAAAAAGAGTGTTTCAAAACTGTTCTATCAAAAGGAAGGGTCAACTCTGTGAGTTGAATGAATGCATCGTGAAGAACTTTCTGAGAATGCTTCTCTGTAGTTTTTAGGTGAAGATATTCCATATCCCAGCACAGGCCTCGAAGTGCTCCAAATAACCACTTGCAGATTTTACCAAAAGAGTGTTTGAAAACTGCTCTTTCTACAGGTAAGTTCAAGTCTGTGAGTTGAATGCACTCAACACAAAGAAGTTTCTGAGAATGCTTCTGTTCAGTTTTTATGTAAAGATATTTCCTTTTCCAGCATAGGCCTCAAACGGCTCCAAATATCCACTTGCAGATTCTACAAAAAGAGTGTTTCCAAACTTCTCTATCATCAATTGGTAGCTTCAACTCTGTAAGTTGAATGAACTCATCACAAAGAAGTTTCTGAGAATCCTTCTCTCTAGTTTTTATGTGAAGATATTTCCTTTTCCAACATAGGCCTCAAGGTGCTCCGAATAAACACTTGCAGATTCTACAAACGTAATGTTTCCAAACTGTTCTATCAAAAGAAACGTTCATGTCTGTGAGTTGAATGCACTCATCATACAGAAGTTTCTGAGGATGCTTCTATCTAGTTTTTAGTTGAAGATATTTCCTTTTCCAGCATAGGCCTCAAAACGCTCCAAATATCCTCTTGCAGATTCTACAAAAAGAGTGTTTCAAAACTGTTCTATCAAAAGGAAGGTTCAACTCTGTGAGTTGAATGAATGCATCGTGAAGAACTTTCTGAGAATGCTTCTCTGTAGTTTTTAGGTGAAGATATTCCATATCCCAGCACAGGCCTCGAAGTGCTCCAAATAACCACTTGCAGATTTTACCAAAAGAGTGTTTCAAAACTGCTCTTTCTACAGGTAAGTTCAAGTCTGTGAGTTGAATGCACTCAACACAAAGAAGTTTCTGAGAATGCTTCTGTTCAGTTTTTATGTGAAGATATTTCCTTTTCCAGCATAGGCCTCAAACGGCTCCAAATATCCACTTGCAGATTCTACAAAAAGAGTGTTTCCAAACTTCTCTAACAATTGGTAGGTTCAACTCTGTGAGTTGAATGAACTCATCACAAAGAAGTTTCTGAGAATCCTTCTCTCTAGTTTTTATGTGAAGATATTTCCTTTTCCAACATAGGCCTCAAGGTGCTCCGAATAAACACTTGCAGATTCTACAAACGTAATGTTTCCAAACTGTTCTATCAAAAGAAACGTTCAAGTCTGTGAGTTGAATGCACTCATCACACAGAAGTTTCTGAGAATGCTTCTGTCTAGTTTTTAGGTGAAGATATTTCCTTTTCCAGCATAGGCCTCAAAACGCTCCAAATATCCTCTTGCAGATTCTACAAAAAGAGTGTTTCAAAACTGTTCTATCAAAAGGAAGGTTCAACTCTGTGAGTTGAATGAATGCATCGTGAAGAACTTTCTGAGAATGCTTCTCTGTAGTTTTTAGGTGAAGATATTCCATATCCCAGCACAGGCCTCGAAGTGCTCCAAATAACCACTTGCAGATTTTAACAAAAGAGTGTTTCAAAACTGCTCTTTCTACAGGTAAGTTCAAGTCTGTGAGTTGAATGCACTCAACACAAAGAAGTTTCTGAGAATGCTTCTGTTCAGTTTTTATGTAAAGATATTTCCTTTTCCAGCATAGGCCTCAAACGGCTCCAAATATCCACTTGCAGATTCTACAAAAAGAGTGTTTCCAAACTTCTCTATCATCAATTGGTAGCTTCAACTCTGTGAGTTGAATGAACTCATCACAAAGAAGTTTCTGAGAATCCTTCTCTCTAGTTTTTATGTGAAGATATTTCCTTTTCCAACATAGGCCTCAAGGTGCTCCGAATAAACACTTGCAGATTCTACAAACGTAATGTTTCCAAACTGTTCTATCAAAAGAAACGTTCATGTCTGTGAGTTGAATGCACTCATCATACAGAAGTTTCTGAGGATGCTTCTATCTAGTTTTTAGTTGAAGATATTTCCTTTTCCAGCATAGGCCTCAAAACGCTCCAAATATCCTCTTGCAGATTCTACAAAAAGAGTGTTTCAAAACTGTTCTATCAAAAGGAAGGTTCAACTCTGTGAGTTGAATGAATGCATCGTGAAGAACTTTCTGAGAATGCTTCTCTGTAGTTTTTAGGTGAAGATATTCCATATCCCAGCACAGGCCTCGAAGTGCTCCAAATAACCACTTGCAGATTTTACCAAAAGAGTGTTTCAAAACTGCTCTTTCTACAGGTAAGTTCAAGTCTGTGAGTTGAATGCACTCAACACAAAGAAGTTTCTGAGAATACTTCTGTTCATTTTTTGTGATGATATTTCCTTTTCCAGCATCGGCCTCAAACGGCTCCAAATATCCACTTGCAGATTCTACAAAAAGAGTGTTTCCAAACTTCTCTATCAATTGGTAGGTTCAACTCTGTGAGTTGAATGAACTCATCGCAAAGAAGTTTCTGAGAATCCTTCTCTCTAGTTTTTATGTGAAGATATTTCCTTTTCCAACATAGGCCTCAAGGTGCTCCGAATAAACACTTGCAGATTCTACAAACGTAATGTTTCCAAACTGTTCTATCAAAAGAAACGTTCAAGTCTGTGAGTTGAATGCACTCATCACACAGACGTTTCTGAGAATGCTTCTGTCTAGTTTTTAGGTGAAGATATTTCCTTTTCCAGCATAGGCCTCAAAACGCTCCAAATATGCTCTTGCAGATTCTACAAAAAGAGTGTTTCAAAACTGTTCTATCAAAAGGAAGGTTCAACTCTGTGAGTTGAATGAATGCGTCGTGAAGAACTTTCTGAGAATGCTTCTCTGTAGTTTTTAGGTGAAGATATTCCATATCCCAGCACAGGCCTCGAATTTCTCCAAATAACCACTTGCAGATTTTAACAAAAGAGTGTTTCAAAACTGCCTCTTTCTACAGGTAAGTTCAAGTCTGTGAGTTGAATGCACTCAACACAAAGCAGTTTCTGAGAATGCTTCTGTTCAGTTTTTATGTGAAGATATTTCCTTTTCCAGCATAGGCCTCAAACGGCTCCAAATATCCACTTGCAGATTCTACAAAAAGAGTGTTTCCAAACTTCTCTATCAATTGGTAGGTTCCACTCTGTGAGTTGAATGAACTCATCACAAAGAAGTTTCTGAGAATCCTTCTCTCTAGTTTTTATGTGGAGATATTTCCTTTTCCAACATAGGCCTCAAGGTGCTCCGAATAAACACTTGCAGATTCTACAAACGTAATGTTTCCAAACTGTTCTATCAGAAGAAACGTTCAAGTCTGTGAGTTGAATGCACTCATCACACAGAAGTTTCTGAGGATGCTTCTGTCTAGTTTTTAGGTGAAGATATTTCCTTTTCCAGCATAGGCCTCAAAACGCTCCAAATATCCTCTTGCAGATTCTACAAAAAGAGTGTTTCAAAACTGTTCTATCAAAAGGAAGGGTCAACTCTGTGAGTTGAATGAATGCATCGTGAAGAACTTTCTGAGAATGCTTCTCTGTAGTTTTTAGGTGAAGATATTCCATATCCCAGCACAGGCCTCGAAGTGCTCCAAATAACCACTTGCAGATTTTACCAAAAGAGTGTTTGAAAACTGCTCTTTCTACAGGTAAGTTCAAGTCTGTGAGTTGAATGCACTCAACACAAAGAAGTTTCTGAGAATGCTTCTGTTCAGTTTTTATGTAAAGATATTTCCTTTTCCAGCATAGGCCTCAAACGGCTCCAAATATCCACTTGCAGATTCTACAAAAAGAGTGTTTCCAAACTTCTCTATCATCAATTGGTAGCTTCAACTCTGTGAGTTGAATGAACTCATCACAAAGAAGTTTCTGAGAATCCTTCTCTCTAGTTTTTATGTGAAGATATTTCCTTTTCCAACATAGGCCTCAAGGTGCTCCGAATAAACACTTGCAGATTCTACAAACGTAATGTTTCCAAACTGTTCTATCAAAAGAAACGTTCATGTCTGTGAGTTGAATGCACTCATCATACAGAAGTTTCTGAGGATGCTTCTATCTAGTTTTTAGTTGAAGATATTTCCTTTTCCAGCATAGGCCTCAAAACGCTCCAAATATCCTCTTGCAGATTCTACAAAAAGAGTGTTTCAAAACTGTTCTATCAAAAGGAAGGTTCAACTCTGTGAGTTGAATGAATGCATCGTGAAGAACTTTCTGAGAATGCTTCTCTGTAGTTTTTAGGTGAAGATATTCCATATCCCAGCACAGGCCTCGAAGTGCTCCAAATAACCACTTGCAGATTTTACCAAAAGAGTGTTTCAAAACTGCTCTTTCTACAGGTAAGTTCAAGTCTGTGAGTTGAATGCACTCAACACAAAGAAGTTTCTGAGAATGCTTCTGTTCAGTTTTTATGTGAAGATATTTCCTTTTCCAGCATAGGCCTCAAACGGCTCCAAATATCCACTTGCAGATTCTACAAAAAGAGTGTTTCCAAACTTCTCTAACAATTGGTAGGTTCAACTCTGTGAGTTGAATGAACTCATCACAAAGAAGTTTCTGAGAATCCTTCTCTCTAGTTTTTATGTGAAGATATTTCCTTTTCCAACATAGGCCTCAAGGTGCTCCGAATAAACACTTGCAGATTCTACAAACGTAATGTTTCCAAACTGTTCTATCAAAAGAAACGTTCAAGTCTGTGAGTTGAATGCACTCATCACACAGAAGTTTCTGAGAATGCTTCTGTCTAGTTTTTAGGTGAAGATATTTCCTTTTCCAGCATAGGCCTCAAAACGCTCCAAATATCCTCTTGCAGATTCTACAAAAAGAGTGTTTCAAAACTGTTCTATCAAAAGGAAGGTTCAACTCTGTGAGTTGAATGAATGCATCGTGAAGAACTTTCTGAGAATGCTTCTCTGTAGTTTTTAGGTGAAGATATTCCATATCCCAGCACAGGCCTCGAAGTGCTCCAAATAACCACTTGCAGATTTTAACAAAAGAGTGTTTCAAAACTGCTCTTTCTACAGGTAAGTTCAAGTCTGTGAGTTGAATGCACTCAACACAAAGAAGTTTCTGAGAATGCTTCTGTTCAGTTTTTATGTAAAGATATTTCCTTTTCCAGCATAGGCCTCAAACGGCTCCAAATATCCACTTGCAGATTCTACAAAAAGAGTGTTTCCAAACTTCTCTATCATCAATTGGTAGCTTCAACTCTGTGAGTTGAATGAACTCATCACAAAGAAGTTTCTGAGAATCCTTCTCTCTAGTTTTTATGTGAAGATATTTCCTTTTC
Source organism: Pongo pygmaeus (assembly GCF_028885625.2). Lineage (NCBI taxonomy): Eukaryota > Metazoa > Chordata > Mammalia > Primates > Hominidae > Pongo > Pongo pygmaeus. The sequence goes on along the minus strand of NC_072387.2, from coordinate 22,908,242 downwards.
CAACATAGGCCTCAAGGTGCTCCGAATAAACACTTGCAGATTCTACAAACGTAATGTTTCCAAACTGTTCTATCAAAAGAAACGTTCATGTCTGTGAGTTGAATGCACTCATCATACAGAAGTTTCTGAGGATGCTTCTATCTAGTTTTTAGTTGAAGATATTTCCTTTTCCAGCATAGGCCTCAAAACGCTCCAAATATCCTCTTGCAGATTCTACAAAAAGAGTGTTTCAAAACTGTTCTATCAAAAGGAAGGTTCAACTCTGTGAGTTGAATGAATGCATCGTGAAGAACTTTCTGAGAATGCTTCTCTGTAGTTTTTAGGTGAAGATATTCCATATCCCAGCACAGGCCTCGAAGTGCTCCAAATAACCACTTGCAGATTTTACCAAAAGAGTGTTTCAAAACTGCTCTTTCTACAGGTAAGTTCAAGTCTGTGAGTTGAATGCACTCAACACAAAGAAGTTTCTGAGAATGCTTCTGTTCAGTTTTTATGTGAAGATATTTCCATTTCCAGCATAGGCCTCAAAAGGCTCCAAATATCCACTTGCAGATTCTAGAAAAAGAGTGTTTCCAAACTTCTCTATCAACTGGTAGGTTCAACTCTGTGAGATGAAAGAACTCATCACAAAGAAGTTTCTGAGAATCCTTCTCTCTAGTTTTTATGTGAAGATATTTCCTTTTCCAACATAGGCCTCAAGGTGCTCCGAATAAACACTTGCAGATTCTACAAACGTAATGTTTCAAATTGTTCTATCAAAAGAAACGTTCAAGTCTGTGAGTTGAATGCACTCATCGCACAGAAGTTTCTAAGAATACTTCTGTCTAGTTTTTAGGTGAAGATATTTCCTTTTCCAGCATAGGGCTCAAAAAGCTCCAAATATCCTCTTGCAGATTCTACAAAAAGAGTGTTTCAAAACTGTTCTATCAAAAGGAAGGTTCAACCCTGTGAGTTGAATGAATGCATCGTGAAGAACTTTCTGAGAATGCTTCTCTGTAGTTTTTAGGTGAAGATATTCCATATCCCAGCACAGGCCTCGAAGTGCTCCAAATAACCACTTGCAGATTTTACCAAAAGAGTGTTTCAAAACTGCTCTTTCTACAGGTAAGTTCAAGTCTGTGAGTTGAATGCACTCGACACAAAGAAGTTTCTGAGAATGCTTCTGTTCAGTTTTTATGTGAAGATATTTCCTTTTCCAGCATAGGCCTCAAACGGCTCCAAATATCCACTTGCAGATTCTACAAAAAGAGTGTTTCCAAACTTCTCTATCAATTGGTAGGTTCAACTCTGTGAGTTGAATGAACTCATCACAAAGAAGTTTCTGAGAATCCTTCTCTCTAGTTTTTATGTGAAGATATTTCCTTTTCCAACATAGGCCTCAAGGTGCTCCGAATAAACACTTGCAGATTCTACAAACGTAATGTTTCAAAACTGTTCTATCAAAAGAAACGTTCATGTCTGTGAGTTGAATGCACTCATCACACAGAAGTTTCTGAGAATGCTTCTGTCTAGTTTTTAGGTGAAGATATTTCCTTTTCCAGCATAGGCCTCAAAACGCTCCAAATATCCTCTTGCAGATTCTACAAAAAGAGTGTTTCAAAACTGTTCTATCAAAAGGAAGGTTCAACTCTGTGAGTTGAATGAATGCATCGTGAAGAACTTTCTGAGAATGCTTCTCTGTAGTTTTTAGGTGAAGATATTCCATATCCCAGCACAGGCCTCGAAGTGCTCCAAATAACCACTTGCAGATTTTAACAAAAGAGTGTTTCAAAACTGCTCTTTCTACAGGTAAGTTCAAGTCTGTGAGTTGAATGCACTCAACACAAAGAAGTTTCTGAGAATGCTTCTGTTCAGTTTTTATATGAAGATATTTCCTTTTCCAGCATAGGCCTCAAACGGCTCCAAATATCCACTTGCAGATTCTACAAAAAGAGTGTTTCCAAACTTCTCTATCATCAATTGGTAGGTTCAATTCTGTGAGTTGAATGAACTCATCACAAAGAAGTTTCTGAGAATCCTTCTCTCTAGTTTTTATGTGAAGATATTTCCTTTTCCAACATAGGCCTCAAGGTGCTCCGAATAAACACTTGCAGATTCTACAAACGTAATGTTTCCAAACTGTTCTATCAAAAGAAACGTTCAAGTCTGTGAGATGAATGCACTCATCACACAGAAGTTTCTGAGGATGCTTCTGTCTAGTTTTTAGGTGAAGATATTTCCTTTTCCAGCATAGGCCTCAAAACGCTCCAAATATCCTCCTGCAGATTCTACAAAAAGAGTGTTTCAAAACTGTTCTATCAAAAGGAAGGTTCAACTCTGTGAGTAGAATGAATGCATCGTGAAGAACTTTCTGAGAATGCTTCTCTGTAGTTTTTAGGTGAAGATATTCCATATCCCAGCACAGGCCTCGAATTGCTCCAAATAACCACTTGCAGATTTTAACAAAACAGTGTTTCAAAACTGCTCTTTCTACAGGTAAGTTCAAGTCTGTGAGTTGAATGCACTGAACACAAAGAAGTTTCTGAGAATGCTTCTGTTCAGTTTTTATGTGAAGATATTTCCTTTTCCAGCATAGGCCTCAAACGGCTCCAAATATCCACTTGCAGATTCTAGAAAAAGAGTGTTTCCAAACTTCTCTATCAACTGGTAGGTTCAACTCTGTGAGTTGAATGAACTCATCACAAAGAAGTTTCTGAGAGTCCTTCTCTCTAGTTTTTACGTGAAGATATTTCCTTTTCCAACATAGGCCTCAAGGTGCTCCGAATAAACACTTGCAGATTCTACAAACGTAATGTTTCCAAACTGTTCTATCAAAAGAAACGTTCAAGTCTGTGAGTTGAATGCACTCATCACACAGAAGTTTCTGAGAATGCTTCTGTCTAGTTTTTAGGTGAAGATATTTCCTTTTCCAACATAGGCCTCAAATCGCTCCAAATATCCTCTTGCAGATTCTACAAAAAGAGTGTTTCAAAACTGTTCTATCAAAAGGAAGGTTCAACTCTGTGAGTTGAATGAATGCATCGTGAAGAACTTTCTGAGAATGCTTCTCTGTAGTTTTTAGGTGAAGATATTCCATATCCCAGCACAGGCCTCGAAGTGCTCCAAATAACCACTTGCAGATTTTACCAAAAGAGTGTTTCAAAACTGCTCTTTCTGCAGGTAAGTTCAAGTCTGTGAGTTGAATGCACTCAACAAAAAGAAGTTTCTGAGAATGCTTCTGTTCAGTTTTTATGTGAAGATATTTCCTTTTCCAGCATAGGCCTCAAACGGCTCCAAATATCCACTTGCAGATTCTACAAAAAGAGTGTTTCCAAACTTCTCTATCAATTGGTAGGTTCAACTCTGTGAGTTGAATGAACTCATCACAAAGAAGTTTCTGAGAATCCTTCTCTCTAGTTTTTATGTGAAGATATTTCCTTTTCCAACATAGGCCTCAAGGTGCTCCGAATAAACACTTGCAGATCCTACAAACGTAATGTTTCAAAACTGTTCTATCAAAAGAAACGTTCATGTCTGTGAGTTGAATGCACTCATCACACAGAAGTTTCTGAGAATGCTTCTGTCTAGTTTTTAGGTGAAGATATTTCCTTTTCCAGCATAGGCCTCAAAACGCTCCAAATATCCTCTTGCAGATTCTACAAAAAGAGTGTTTCAAAACTGTTCTATCAAAAGGAAGGTTCAACTCTGTGAGTTGAATGAATGCATCGTGAAGAACTTTCTGAGAATGCTTCTCTGTAGTTTTTAGGTGAAGATATTCCATATCCCAGCACAGGCCTCGAAGTGCTCCAAATAACCACTTGCAGATTTTACCAAAAGAGTGTTTCAAAACTGCTCTTTCTACAGGTAAGTTCAAGTCTGTGAGTTGAATGCACTCAACACAAAGAAGTTTCTGAGAATGCTTCTGTTCAGTTTTTATGTGAAGATACTTCCTTTTCCAGCATAGGCCTCAAACGGCTCCAAATATCCACTTGCAGATTCTACAAAAAGAGTGTTTCCAAACTTCTCTATCAATTGGTAGGTTCAACTCTGTGAGTTGAATGAACTCATCACAAAGAAGTTTCTGAGAATCCTTCTCTCTAGTTTTTATGTGAAGATATTTCCTTTTCCAACATAGGCCTCAAGGTGCTCCGAATAAACACTTGCAGATTCTACAAACGTAATGTTTCCAAACTGTTCTATCAAAAGAAACGTTCAAGTCTGTGAGTTGAATGCACTCATCACACAGAGGTTTCTGAGGATGCTTCTGTCTAGTTTTTAGGTGAAGATATTTTCTTTTCCAGCATAGGCCTCAAAACGCTCCAAATATCCTCTTGCAGATTCTACAAAAAGAGTGTTTCAAAACTGTTCTATCAAAAGGAAGGTTCAACTCTGTGAGTTGAATGAATGCATTGTGAAGAACTTTCTGAGAATGCTTCTCTGTAGTTTTTAGGTGAAGATATTCCATATCCCAGCACAGGCCTCGAATTGCTCCAAATAACCACTTGCAGATTTTAACAAAAGAGTGTTTCAAAACTGCTCTTTCTACAGGTAAGTTCAAGTCTGTGAGTTGAATGCACTCAACACAAAGAAGTTTCTGAGAATGCTTCTGTTCAGTTTTTATGTGAAGATATTTCCTTTTCCAGCATAGGCCTCAAACGGCTCCAAATATCCACTTGCAGATTCTACAAAAAGAGTGTTTCCAAACTTCTCTATCAACTGGTAGGTTCAACTCTGTGAGTTGAATGAACTCATCACAAAGAAGTTTCTGAGAGTCCTTCTCTCTAGTTTTTACGTGAAGATATTTCCTTTTCCAACATAGGCCTCAAGGTGCTCCGAATAAACACTTGCAGATTCTACAAACGTAATGTTTCCAAACTGTTCTATCAAAAGAAACGTTCAAGTCTGTGAGTTGAATGCACTCATCACACAGAAGTTTCTGAGAATGCTTCTGTCTAGTTTTTAGGTGAAGATATTTCCTTTTCCAACATAGGCCTCAAATCGCTCCAAATATCCTCTTGCAGATTCTACAAAAAGAGTGTTTCAAAACTGTTCTATCAAAAGGAAGGTTCAACTCTGTGAGTTGAATGAATGCATCGTGAAGAACTTTCTGAGAATGCTTCTCTGTAGTTTTTAGGTGAAGATATTCCATATCCCAGCACAGGCCTCGAAGTGCTCCAAATAACCACTTGCAGATTTTACCAAAAGAGTGTTTCAAAACTGCTCTTTCTACAGGTAAGTTCAAGTCTGTGAGCTGAAAGCACTCAACACAAAGAAGTTTCTGAGAATGCTTCTGTTCAGTTTTATGTGAAGATATTTCCTTTTCCAGCATAGGCCTCAAACGGCTCCAAATATCCACTTGCAGATTCTACAAAAAGAGTGTTTCCAAACTTCTCTATCAATTGGTAGGTTCCACTCTGTGAGTTGAAAGAACTCATCGCAAAGAAGTTTCTGAGAATCCTTCTCTCTAGTTTTTATGTGAAGATATTTCCTTTTCCAACATAGGCCTCAAGGTGCTCCGAATAAACACTTGCAGATTCTACAAACGTAATGTTTCAAAACTGTTCTATCAAAAGAAACGTTCAAGTCTGTGAGTTGAATGCACTCATCGCACAGAAGTTTCTAAGAATACTTCTGTCTAGTTTTTAGGTGAAGATATTTCCTTTTCCAGCATAGGGCTCAAAACGCTCCAAATATCCTCTTGCAGATTCTACAAAAAGAGTGTTTCAAAACTGTTCTATCAAAAGGAAGGTTCAACTCTGTGAGTTGAATGAATGCATCGTGAAGAACTTTCTGAGAATGCTTCTCTGTAGTTTTTAGGTGAAGATATTCCATATCCCAGCACAGGCCTCGAAGTGCTCCAAATAACCACTTGCAGATTTTACAAAAGAGTGTTTCAAAACTGCTCTTTCTACAGGTAAGTTCAAGTCTGTGAGTTGAATGCACTCGACACAAAGAAGTTTCTGAGAATGCTTCTGTTCAGTTTTTATGTGAAGATATTTCCTTTTCCAGCATAGGCCTCAAACGGCTCCAAATATCCACTTGCAGATTCTACAAAAAGAGTGTTTCCAAACTTCTCTATCATCAATTGGTAGGTTCAACTCTGTGAGTTGAATGAACTCACAACAAAGAAGTTTCTGAGAATCCTTCTCTCTAGTTTTTATGTGAAGATATTTCCTTTTCCAACATAGGCCTCAAGGTGCTCCGAATAAACACTTGCAGATTCTACAAACGTAATGTTTCCAAACTCTTCTATCAAAAGAAACGTTCAAGTCTGTGAGTTGAATGCACTCATCACACAGAAGTTTCTGAGGATGCTTCTGTCTAGTTTTTAGGTGAAGATATTTTCTTTTCCAGCATAGGCCTCAAAACGCTCCAAATATCCTCTTGCAGATTCTACAAAAAGAGTGTTTCAAAACTGTTCTATCAAAAGGAAGGTTCAACTCTGTGAGTTGAATGAATGCATCGTGAAGAACTTTCTGAGAATGCTTCTCTGTAGTTTTTAGGTGAAGATATTCCATATCCCAGCACAGGCCTCGAATTGCTCCAAATAACCACTTGCAGATTTTAACAAAAGAGTGTTTCAAAACTGCTCTTTCTACAGGTAAGTTCAAGTCTGTGAGTTGAATGCACTCAACACAAAGAAGTTTCTGAGAATGCTTCTGTTCAGTTTTTAGGTGAAGATATTTCCTTTTCCAGCATAGGCCTCAAACGGCTCCAAATATCCACTTGCAGATTCTAGAAAAAGAGTGTTTCCAAACTTCTCTATCAACTGGTAGGTTCAACTCTGTGAGTTGAATGAACTCATCACAAAGAAGTTTCTGAGAGTCCTTCTCTCTAGTTTTTACGTGAAGATATTTCCTTTTCCAACATAGGCCTCAAGGTGCTCCGAATAAACACTTGCAGATTCTACAAACGTAATGTTTCCAAACTGTTCTATCAAAAGAAACGTTCAAGTCTGTGAGTTGAATGCACTCATCACAGAGAAGTTTCTGAGAATGCTTCTGTCTAGTTTTTAGGTGAAGATATTTCCTTTTCCAACATAGGCCTCAAATCGCTCCAAATATCCTCTTGCAGATTCTACAAAAAGAGTGTTTCAAAACTGTTCTATCAAAAGGAAGGTTCAACTCTGTGAGTTGAATGAATGCATCGTGAAGAACTTTCTGAGAATGCTTCTCTGTAGTTTTTAGGTGAAGATATACCATATCCCAGCACAGGCCTCGAAGTGCTCCAAATAACCAGTTGCAGATTTTACCAAAAGAGTGTTTCAAAACTGCTCTTTCTACAGGTAAGTTCAAGTCTGTGAGTTGAATGCACTCGACACAAAGAAGTTTCTGAGAATGCTTCTGTTCAGTTTTTATGTGAAGATATTTCCTTTTCCAGCATAGGCCTCAAACGGCTCCAAATATCCACTTGCAGATTCTACAAAAAGAGTGTTTCCAAACTTCTCTATCTATTGGTAGGTTCAACTCTGTGAGTTGAATGAACTCATCACAAAGAAGTTTCTGAGAATCCTTCTCTCTAGTTTTTATGTGAAGATATTTCCTTTTCCAACATAGGCCTCAAGGTGCTCCGAATAAACACTTGCAGATTTTACAAACGTAATGTTTCAAAACTGTTCTATCAAAAGAAACGTTCATGTCTGTGAGTTGAATGCACTCATCTCACAGAAGTTTCTAAGAATGCTTCTGTCTAGTTTTTAGGTGAAGATATTTCCTTTTCCAGCATAGGCCTCAAAACGCTCCAAATATCCTCTTGCAGATTCTACAAAAAGAGTGTTTCAAAACTGTTCTATCAAAAGGAAGGTTCAACTCTGTGAGTTGAATGAATGCATCGTGAAGAACTTTCTGAGAATGCTTCTCTGTAGTTTTTAGGTGAAGATATTCCATATCCCAGCACAGGCCTCGAAGTGCTCCAAATAACCACTTGCAGATTTTACCAAAAGAGTGTTTCAAAACTGCTCTTTCTACAGGTAAGTTCAAGTCTGTGAGTTGAATGCACTCAACACAAAGAAGTTTCTGAGAATACTTCTGTTCAGTTTTTTGTGAAGATATTTCCTTTTCCGGCATCGGCCTCAAACGGCTCCAAATATCCACTTGCAGATTCTACAAAATGAGTGTTTCCAAACTTCTCTATCAATTGGTAGGTTCAACTCTGTGAGTTGAATGAACTCATCACAAAGAAGTTTCTGAGAATCCTTCTCTCTAGTTTTTATGTGAAGATATTTCCTTTTCCAACATAGGCCTCAAGGTGCTCCGAATAAACACTTGCAGATTCTACAAACGTAATGTTTCCAAACTGTTCTATCAAAAGAAACGTTCAAGTCTGTGAGTTGAATGCACTCATCACACAGAAGTTTCTGAGAATGCTTCTGTCTAGTTTTTAGGTGAAGATATTTCCTTTACCAGCATAGGCCTCAAAACGCTCCAAATATCCTCTTGCAGATTCTACAAAAAGAGTGTTTCAAAACTGTTCTATCAAAAGGAAGGTTCAACTCTGTGAGTTGAGTGAATGCATCGTGAAGAACTTTCTGAGAATGCTTCTCTGTAGTTTTTAGGTGAAGATATTCCATATCCCAGCACAGGCCTCGAAGTGCTCCAAATAACCACTTGCAGATTTTAACAAAAGAGTGTTTCAAAACTGCTCTTTCTACAGGTAAGTTCAAGTCTGTGAGTTGAATGCACTCAACACAAAGAAGTTTCTGAGAATGCTTCTGTTCAGTTTTTATGTGAAGATATTTCCTTTTCCAGCATAGGCCTCAAACGGCTCCAAATATCCACTTGCAGATTCTACAAAAAGAGTGTTTCCAAACTTCTCTATCAATTGGTAGGTTCCACTCTGTGAGTTGAATGAACTCATCACAAAGAAGTTTCTGAGGATCCTTCTCTCTAGTTTTTATGTGGAGATATTTCCTTTTCCAACATAGGCCTCAAGGTGCTCCGAATAAACACTTGCAGATTCTACAAACGTAATGTTTCCAAACTGTTCTATCAGAAGAAACGTTCAAGTCTGTGAGTTGAATGCACTCATCACACAGAAGTTTCTGAGGATGCTTCTGTCTAGTTTTTAGGTGAAGATATTTCCTTTTCCAGCATAGGCCTCAAAACGCTCCAAATATCCTCTTGCAGATTCTACAAAAAGAGTGTTTCAAAACTGTTCTATCAAAAGGAAGGTTCAACTCTGTGAGTTGAATGAATGCATCGTGAAGAACTTTCTGAGAATGCTTCTCTGTAGTTTTTAGGTGAAGATATTCCATATCCCAGCACAGGCCTCGAAGTGCTCCAAATAACCACTTGCAGATTTTACCAAAAGAGTGTTTCAAAACTGCTCCTTCTACAGGTAAGTTCAAGTCTGTGAGTTGAATGCACTCAACACAAAGAAGTTTCTGAGAATGCTTCTGTTCAGTTTTTATGTGAAGATATTTCCTTTTCCAGCATAGGCCTCAAACGGCTCCAAATATCCACTTGCAGATTCTACAAAAAGAGTGTTTCCAAACTTCTCTATCATCAATTGGTAGGTTCAACTCTGTGAGTTGAATGAACTCATCACAAAGAAGTTTCTGAGAATCCTTCTCTCTAGTTTTTATGTGAAGATATTTCCTTTTCCAACATAGGCCTCAAGGTGCTCCGAATAAACACTTGCAGATTCTACAAACGTAATGTTTCCAAACTGTTCTATCAAAAGAAACGTTCAAGTCTGTGAGTTGAATGCACTCATCACACAGAAGTTTCTGAGAATGCTTCTGTCTAGTTTTTAGGTGAAGATATTTCCTTTTCCAGCATAGGCCTCAAAACGCTCCAAATATCCTCTTGCAGATTCTACAAAAAGAGTGTTTCAAAACTGTTCTATCAAAAGGAAGGTTCAACTCTGTGAGTTGAGTGAATGCATCGTGAAGAACTTTCTGAGAATGCTTCTCTGTAGTTTTTAGGTGAAGATATTCCATATCCCAGCACAGGCCTCGAAGTGCTCCAAATAACCACTTGCAGATTTTAACAAAAGAGTGTTTCAAAACTGCTTTTTCTACAGGTAAGTTCAAGTCTGTGAGTTGAATGCACTCAACACAAAGAAGTTTCTGAGAATGCTTCTGTTCAGTTTTTATGTGAAGATATTTCCTTTTCCAGCATAGGCCTCAAACGGCTCCAAATATCCACTTGCAGATTCTACAAAAAGAGTGTTTCCAAACTTCTCTATCATCAATTGGTAGGTTCCACTCTGTGAGTTGAATGAACTCATCACAAAGAAGTTTCTGAGAATCCTTCTCTCTAGTTTTTACGTGGAGATATTTCCTTTTCCAACATAGGCCTCAAGGTGCTCCGAATAAACACTTGCAGATTCTACAAACGTAATGTTTCCAAACTGTTCTATCAGAAGAAACGTTCAAGTCTGTGAGTTGAATGCACTCATCACACAGAAGTTTCTGAGAATGCTTCTGTCTAGTTTTAAGGTGAAGATATTTCCTTTTCCAGCATAGGCCTCAAAACGCTCCAAATATCCTCTTGCAGATTCTACAAAAAGAGTGTTTCAAAACTGTTCTATCAAAAGGAAGGTTCAACTCTGTGAGGTGAATGAATGCATCGTGAAGAACTTTCTGAGAATGCTTCTCTGTAGTTTTTAGGTGAAGATATTCCATATCCCAGCACAGGCCTCGAAGTGCTCCAAATAACCACTTGCAGATTTTACCAAAAGAGTGTTTCAAAACTGCTCTTTCTACAGGTAAGTTCAAGTATGTGAGTTGAATGCACTCAACACAAAGAAGTTTCTGAGAATGCTTCTGTTCAGTTTTTATGTGAAGATATTTCCTTTTCCAGCATAGGACTCAAACGGCCCCAAATATCCACTTGCAGATTCTACAAAAAGAGTGTTTCCAAACTTCTCTATCAATTGGTAGGTTCAACTCTGTGAGTTGAATGAACTCATCACAAAGAAGTTTCTGAGAATCCTTCTCTCTAGTTTTTATGTGAAGATATTTCCTTTTCCAACATAGGCCTCAAGGTGCTCCGAATAAACACTAGCAGATTCTACAAACGTAATGTTTCCAAACTGTTATATCAAAAGAAACGTTCAAGTCTGTGAGTTGAATGCACTCATCACACAGAAGTTTCTGAGAATGCTTCTGTCTAGTTTTTAGGTGAAGATATTTCCTTTTCCAGCATAGGCCTCAAAAGGCTCCAAATATCCTCTTGCAGATTCTACAAAAAGAGTGTTTCAAAACTGTTCTATCAAAAGGAAGGTTCAACCCTGTGAGTTGAATGAATGCATCGTGAAGAACTTTCTGAGAATGCTTCTCTGTAGTTTTTAGGTGAAGATATTCCATATCCGAGCACAGGCCTCGAAGTGCTCCATATAACCACTTGCAGATTTTACCAAAAGAGTGTTTCAAAACTGCTCTTTCTACAGGTAAGTTCAAGTCTGTGAGTTGAATGCACTCGACACAAAGAAGTTTCTGAGAATGCTTCTGTTCAGTTTTTATGTGAAGATATTTCCTTTTCCAGCATAGGCCACAAACGGCTCCAAATATCCACTTGCAGATTCTACAAGAAGAGTGTTAACAAACTTCTCTATCAATTGGTAGGTTCAACTCTGTGAGTTGAATGAACTCATCACAAAGAAGTTTCTGAGAATCCTTCTCTCTAGTTTTTATGTGAAGATATTTCCTTTTCCAACATAGGCCTCAAGGTGCTCCGAATAAACACTTGCAGATTCTACAAACGTAATGTTTCCAAACTGTTCTATCAAAAGAAACGTTCAAGTCTGTGAGATGAATGCACTCATCACACAGAAGTTTCTGAGGATGCTTCTGTCTAGTTTTTAGGTGAACATATTTCCCTTTCCAGCATAGGCCTCAAAACGCTCCAAATATCCTCTTGCAGATTCTACAAAAAGAGTGTTTCAAAAATGTTCTATCAAAAGGAAGGTTCAACTCTGTGAGTTGAATGAATGCATCGTGAAGAACTTTCTGAGAATGCTTCTCTGTGGTTTTTAGGTGAAGATATTCCATATCCCAGCACAGGCCTCGAAGTGCTCCAAATAACCACTTGCAGATTTTACCAAAAGAGTGTTTCAAAACTACTCTTTCTACAGGTAAGTTCAAGTCGGTGAGTTGAATGCACTCGACACAAAGAAGTTTCTGAGAATGCTTCTGTTCAGTTTTTATGTGAAGATATTTCCTTTTCCAGCATAGGCCTCAAACGGCTCCAAATATCCACTTGCAGATTCTACAAAAAGAGTGTTTCCAAACTTCTCTATCAATTGGTAGGTTCAACTCTGTGAGTTGAATGAACTCATCACAAAGAAGTTTCTGAGAATCCTTCTCTCTAGTTTTTATGTGAAGATATTTCCTTTTCCAACATAGGCCTCAAGGTGCTCCGAATAAACACTTGCAGATTCTACAAACGTAATGTTTCCAAACTGTTCTATCAAAAGAAACGTTCAAGTCTGTGAGATGAATGCACTCATCACACAGAAGTTTCTGAAGATGCTTCTGTCTAGTTTTTAGGTGAAGATATTTCCTTTTCCAGCATAGGCCTCAAAACGCTCCAAATATCCTCCTGCAGATTCTACAAAAAGAGTGTTTCAAAACTGTTCTATCAAAAGGAAGGTTCAACTCTGTGAGTAGAATGAATGCATCGTGAAGAACTTTCTGAGAATGCTTCTCTGTAGTTTTTAGGTGAAGATATTCCATATCCCAGCACAGGCCTCGAATTGCTCCAAATAACCACTTGCAGATTTTAACAAAACAGTGTTTCAAAACTGCTCTTTCTACAGGTAAGTTCAAGTCTGTGAGTTGAATGCACTGAACACAAAGAAGTTTCTGAGAATGCTTCTGTTCAGTTTTTATGTGAAGATATTTCCTTTTCCAGCATAGGCCTCAAACGGCTCCAAATATCCACTTGCAGATTCTAGAAAAAGAGTGTTTCCAAACTTCTCTATCAACTGGTAGGTTCAACTCTGTGAGTTGAATGAACTCATCACAAAGAAGTTTCTGAGAGTCCTTCTCTCTAGTTTTTACGTGAAGATATTTCCTTTTCCAACATAGGCCTCAAGGTGCTCCGAATAAACACTTGCAGATTCTACAAACGTAATGTTTCCAAACTGTTCTATCAAAAGAAACGTTCAAGTCTGTGAGTTGAATGCACTCATCACACAGAAGTTTCTGAGAATGCTTCTGTCTAGTTTTTAGGTGAAGATATTTCCTTTTCCAACATAGGCCTCAAATCGCTCCAAATATCCTCTTGCAGATTCTACAAAAAGAGTGTTTCAAAACTGTTCTATCAAAAGGAAGGTTCAACTCTGTGAGTTGAATGAATACATCGTGAAGAACTTTCTGAGAATGCTTCTCTGTAGTTTTTAGGTGAAGATATTCCATATCCCAGCACAGGCCTCGAAGTGCTCCAAATAACCACTTGCAGATTTTACCAAAAGAGTGTTTCAAAACTGCTCTTTCTACAGGTAAGTTCAAGTCTGTGAGTTGAAAGCACTCAACACAAAGAAGTTTCTGAGAATGCTTCTGTTCAGTTTTATGTGAAGATATTTCCTTTTCCAGCATAGGCCTCAAACGGCTCCAAATATCCACTTGCAGATTCTACAAAAAGAGTGTTTCCAAACTTCTCTATCAATTGGTAGGTTCAACTCTGTGAGTTGAAAGAACTCATCGCAAAGAAGTTTCTGAGAATCCTTCTCTCTAGTTTTTATGTGAAGATATTTCCTTTTCCAACATAGGCCTCAAGGTGCTCCGAATAAACACTTGCAGATTCTACAAACGTAATGTTTCAAAACTGTTCTATCAAAAGAAACGTTCAAGTCTGTGAGTTGAATGCACTCATCGCACAGAAGTTTCTAAGAATACTTCTGTCTAGTTTTTAGGTGAAGATATTTCCTTTTCCAGCATAGGGCTCAAAAAGCTCCAAATATCCTCTTGCAGATTCTACAAAAAGAGTGTTTCAAAACTGTTCTATCAAAAGGAAGGTTCAACTCTGTGAGTAGAATGAATGCATCATGAAGAACTTTCTGAGAATGCTTCTCTGTAGTTTTTAGGTGAAGATATTCCATATCCCAGCACAGGCCTCGAAGTGCTCCAAATAACCACTTGCAGATTTTACCAAAAGAGTGTTTGAAAACTGCTCTTTCTACAGGTAAGTTCAATTCTGTGAGTTGAATGCACTCAACACAAGGAAGTTTCTGAGAATGCTTCTGTTCAGTTTTTATGTGAAGATATTTCCTTTTCCAGCATCGGCCTCAATCGGCTCCAAATATCCACTTGCAGATTCTACAAAAAGAGTGTTTCCAAACTTCTCTATCAATTGGTAGGTTCAACTCTGTGAGTTGAATGAACTCATCACAAAGAAGTTTCGGAGAATCCTTCTCTCTAGTTTTTATGTGAAGATATTTCCTTTTCCAACATAGGCCTCAAGGTGCTCCGAATAAACACTTGCAGATTCTACAAACGTAATGTTTCCAAACTGTTCTATCAAAAGAAACGTTCAAGTCTGTGAGTTGAATGCACTCATCACACAGAAGTTTCTGAGAATGCTTCTGTCTAGTTTTTAGGTGAAGATATTTCCTTTTCCAGCATAGGCCTCAAAAGGCTCCAAATATCCTCTTGCAGATTCTACAAAAAGAGTGTTTCAAAACTGTTCTATCAAAAGGAAGGTTCAACCCTGTGAGTTGAATGAATGCATCGTGAAGAACTTTCTGAGAATGCTTCTCTGTAGTTTTTAGGTGAAGATATTCCATATCCGAGCACAGGCCTCGAAGTGCTCCATATAACCACTTGCAGATTTTACCAAAAGAGTGTTTCAAAACTGCTCTTTCTACAGGTAAGTTCAAGTCTGTGAGTTGAATGCACTCGACACAAAGAAGTTTCTGAGAATGCTTCTGTTCAGTTTTTATGTGAAGATATTTCCTTTTCCAGCATAGGCCACAAACGGCTCCAAATATCCACTTGCAGATTCTACAAGAAGAGTGTTAACAAACTTCTCTATCAATTGGTAGGTTCAACTCTGTGAGTTGAATGAACTCATCACAAAGAAGTTTCTGAGAATCCTTCTCTCTAGTTTTTATGTGAAGATATTTCCTTTTCCAACATAGGCCTCAAGGTGCTCCGAATAAACACTTGCAGATTCTACAAACGTAATGTTTCCAAACTGTTCTATCAAAAGAAACGTTCAAGTCTGTGAGATGAATGCACTCATCACACAGAAGTTTCTGAGGATGCTTCTGTCTAGTTTTTAGGTGAACATATTTCCCTTTCCAGCATAGGCCTCAAAACGCTCCAAATATCCTCTTGCAGATTCTACAAAAAGAGTGTTTCAAAAATGTTCTATCAAAAGGAAGGTTCAACTCTGTGAGTTGAATGAATGCATCGTGAAGAACTTTCTGAGAATGCTTCTCTGTGGTTTTTAGGTGAAGATATTCCATATCCCAGCACAGGCCTCGAAGTGCTCCAAATAACCACTTGCAGATTTTACCAAAAGAGTGTTTCAAAACTACTCTTTCTACAGGTAAGTTCAAGTCGGTGAGTTGAATGCACTCGACACAAAGAAGTTTCTGAGAATGCTTCTGTTCAGTTTTTATGTGAAGATATTTCCTTTTCCAGCATAGGCCTCAAACGGCTCCAAATATCCACTTGCAGATTCTACAAAAAGAGTGTTTCCAAACTTCTCTATCAATTGGTAGGTTCAACTCTGTGAGTTGAATGAACTCATCACAAAGAAGTTTCTGAGAATCCTTCTCTCTAGTTTTTATGTGAAGATATTTCCTTTTCCAACATAGGCCTCAAGGTGCTCCGAATAAACACTTGCAGATTCTACAAACGTAATGTTTCCAAACTGTTCTATCAAAAGAAACGTTCAAGTCTGTGAGATGAATGCACTCATCACACAGAAGTTTCTGAGGATGCTTCTGTCTAGTTTTTAGGTGAAGATATTTCCTTTTCCAGCATAGGCCTCAAAACGCTCCAAATATCCTCCTGCAGATTCTACAAAAAGAGTGTTTCAAAACTGTTCTATCAAAAGGAAGGTTCAACTCTGTGAGTAGAATGAATGCATCGTGAAGAACTTTCTGAGAATGCTTCTCTGTAGTTTTTAGGTGAAGATATTCCATATCCCAGCACAGGCCTCGAATTGCTCCAAATAACCACTTGCAGATTTTAACAAAACAGTGTTTCAAAACTGCTCTTTCTACAGGTAAGTTCAAGTCTGTGAGTTGAATGCACTGAACACAAAGAAGTTTCTGAGAATGCTTCTGTTCAGTTTTTATGTGAAGATATTTCCTTTTCCAGCATAGGCCTCAAACGGCTCCAAATATCCACTTGCAGATTCTAGAAAAAGAGTGTTTCCAAACTTCTCTATCAACTGGTAGGTTCAACTCTGTGAGTTGAATGAACTCATCACAAAGAAGTTTCTGAGAATCCTTCTCTCTAGTTTTTATGTGAAGATATTTCCTTTTCCAACATAGGCCTCAAGGTGCTCCGAATAAACACTTGCAGATTCTACAAACGTAATGTTTCAAAACTGTTCTATCAAAAGAAACGTTCAAGTCTGTGAGTTGAATGCACTCATCGCACAGAAGTTTCTAAGAATACTTCTGTCTAGTTTTTAGGTGAAGATATTTCCTTTTCCAGCATAGGGCTCAAAAAGCTCCAAATATCCTCTTGCAGATTCTACAAAAAGAGTGTTTCAAAACTGTTCTATCAAAAGGAAGGTTCAACTCTGTGAGTAGAATGAATGCATCGTGAAGAACTTTCTGAGAATGCTTCTCTGTAGTTTTTAGGTGAAGATATTCCATATCCCAGCACAGGCCTCGAAGTGCTCCAAATAACCACTTGCAGATTTTACCAAAAGAGTGTTTGAAAACTGCTCTTTCTACAGGTAAGTTCAATTCTGTGAGTTGAATGCACTCAACACAAGGAAGTTTCTGAGAATGCTTCTGTTCAGTTTTTATGTGAAGATATTTCCTTTTCCAGCATCGGCCTCAATCGGCTCCAAATATCCACTTGCAGATTCTACAAAAAGAGTGTTTCCAAACTTCTCTATCAATTGGTAGGTTCAACTCTGTGAGTTGAATGAACTCATCACAAAGAAGTTTCGGAGAATCCTTCTCTCTAGTTTTTATGTGAAGATATTTCCTTTTCCAACATAGGCCTCAAGGTGCTCCGAATAAACACTTGCAGATTCTACAAACGTAATGTTTCCAAACTGTTCTATCAAAAGAAACGTTCAAGTCTGTGAGTTGAATGCACTCATCACACAGAAGTTTCTGAGAATGCTTCTGTCTAGTTTTTAGGTGAAGATATTTCCTTTTCCAGCATAGGCCTCAAAACGCTCCAAATATCCTCTTGCAGATTCTACAAAAAGAGTGTTTCAAAACTGTTCTATCAAAAGGAAGGTTCAACCCTGTGAGTTGAATGAATGCATCGTGAAGAACTTTCTGAGAATGCTTCTCTGTAGTTTTTAGGTGAAGATATTCCATATCCCAGCACAGGCCTCGAAGTGCTCCAAATAACCAGTTGCAGATTTTACCAAAAGAGTGTTTCAAAACTGCTCTTTCTACAGGTAAGTTCAAGTCTCTGAGTTGAATGCACTCGACACAAAGAAGTTTCTGAGAATGCTTCTGTTCAGTTTTTATGTGAAGATATTTCCTTTTCCAGCATAGGCCTCAAACGGCTCCAAATATCCACTTGCAGATTCTACAAAAAGAGTGTTTCCAAACTTCTCTATCTATTGGTAGGTTCAACTCTGTGAGTTGAATGAACTCATCACAAAGAAGTTTCTGAGAATCCTTCTCTCTAGTTTTTATGTGAAGATATTTCCTTTTCCAACATAGGCCTCAAGGTGCTCCGAATAAACACTTGCAGATTTTACAAACGTAATGTTTCAAAACTGTTCTATCAAAAGAAACGTTCATGTCTGTGAGTTGAATGCACTCATCACACAGAAGTTTCTGAGAATGCTTCTGTCTAGTTTTTAGGTGAAGATATTTCCTTTTCCAGCATAGGCCTCAAAACGCTCCAAATATCCTCTTGCAGATTCTACAAAAAGAGTGTTTCAAAACTGTTCTATCAAAAGGAAGGTTCAACTCTGTGAGTTGAATGAATGCATCGTGAAGAACTTTCTGAGAATGCTTCTCTGTAGTTTTTAGGTGAAGATATTCCATATCCCAGCACAGGCCTCGAAGTGCTCCATATAACCACTTGCAGATTTTACCAAAAGAGTGTTTCAAAACTGCTCTTTCTACAGGTAAGTTCAAGTCTGTGAGTTGAATGCACTCAACTCAAAGAAGTTTCTGAGAATACTTCTGTTCAGTTTTTTGTGAAGATATTTCCTTTTCCAGCATCGGCCTCAAACGGCTCCAAATATCCACTTGCAGATTCTACAAAAAGAGTGTTTCCAAACTTCTCTATCAATTGGTAGGTTCAACTCTGTGAGTTGAATGAACTCATCGCAAAGAAGTTTCTGAGAATCCTTCTCTCTAGTTTTTATGTGAAGATATTTCCTTTTCCAACATAGGCCTCAAGGTGCTCCGAATAAACACTTGCAGATTCTACAAACGTAATGTTTCCAAACTGTTCTATCAAAAGAAACGTTCAAGTCCGTGAGTTGAATGCACTCATCACACAGAAGTTTCTGAGAATGCTTCTGTCTAGTTTTTAGGTGAAGATATTTCCTTTTCCAGCATAGGCCTCAAAACGCTCCAAATATCCTCTTGCAGATTCTACAAAAAGAGTGTTTCAAAACTGTTCTATCAAAAGGAAGGTTCAACTCTGTGAGTTGAGTGAATGCATCGTGAAGAACTTTCTGAGAATGCTTCTCTGTAGTTTTTAGGTGAAGATATTCCATATCCCAGCACAGGCCTCGAAGTGCTCCAAATAACCACTTGCAGATTTTAACAAAAGAGTGTTTCAAAACTGCTCTTTCTACAGGTAAGTTCAAGTCTGTGAGTTGAATGCACTCAACACAAAGAAGTTTCTGAGAATGCTTCTGTTCAGTTTTTATGTGAAGATATTTCCTTTTCCAGCATAGGCCTCAAACGGCTCCAAATATCCACTTGCAGATTCTAGAAAAAGAGTGTTTCCAAACTTCTCTATCAACTGGTAGGTTCAACTCTGTGAGTTGAATGAACTCATCACAAAGAAGTTTCTGAGAGTCCTTCTCTCTAGTTTTTACGTGAAGATATTTCCTTTTCCAACATAGGCCTCAAGGTGCTCCGAATAAACACTTGCAGATTCTACAAACGTAATGTTTCCAAACTGTTCTATCAAAAGAAACGTTCAAGTCTGTGAGTTGAATGCACTCATCACACAGAAGTTTCTGAGAATGCTTCTGTCTAGTTTTTAGGTGAAGATATTTCCTTTTCCAACATAGGCCTCAAATCGCTCCAAATATCCTCTTGCAGATTCTACAAAAAGAGTGTTTCAAAACTGTTCTATCAAAAGGAAGGTTCAACTCTGTGAGTTGAATGAATGCATCGTGAAGAACTTTCTGAGAATGCTTCTCTGTAGTTTTTAGGTGAAAATATTCCATATCCCAGCACAGGCCTCGAAGTGCTCCAAATAACCACTTGCAGATTTTACCAAAAGAGTGTTTCAAAACTGCTCTTTCTACAGGTAAGTTCAAGTCTGTGAGTTGAAAGCACTCAACACAAAGAAGTTTCTGAGAATGCTTCTGTTCAGTTTTATGTGAAGATATTTCCTTTTCCAGCATAGGCCTCAAACGGCTCCAAATATCCACTTGCAGATTCTACAAAAAGAGTGTTTCCAAACTTCTCTATCAATTGGTAGGTTCAACTCTGTGAGTTGAAAGAACTCATCGCAAAGAAGTTTCTGAGAATCCTTCTCTCTAGTTTTTATGTGAAGATATTTCCTTTTCCAACATAGGCCTCAAGGTGCTCCGAATAAACACTTGCAGATTCTACAAACGTAATGTTTCAAAACTGTTCTATCAAAAGAAACGTTCAAGTCTGTGAGTTGAATGCACTCATCGCACAGAAGTTTCTAAGAATACTTCTGTCTAGTTTTTAGGTGAAGATATTTCCTTTTCCAGCATAGGGCTCAAAACGCCCCAAATATCCTCTTGCAGATTCTACAAAAAGAGTGTTTCAAAACTGTTCTATCAAAAGGAAGGTTCAACTCTGTGAGTTGAATGAATGCATCGTGAAGAACTTTCTGAGAATGCTTCTCTGTAGTTTTTAGGTGAAGATATTCCATATCCCAGCACAGGCCTCGAAGTGCTCCAAATAACCACTTGCAGATTTTACCAAAAGAGTGTTTCAAAACTGCTCTTTCTACAGGTAAGTTCAAGTCTGTGAGTTGAATGCACTCAACACAAAGAAGTTTCTGAGAATGCTTCTGTTCAGTTTTTATGTGAAGATATTTCCTTTTCCAGCATAGGCCTCAAACGGCTCCAAATATCCACTTGCAGATTCTACAAAAAGAGTGTTTCCAAACTTCTCTATCAATTGGTAGGTTCAACTCTGTGAGTTGAATGAACTCATCGCAAAGAAGTTTCTGAGAATCCTTCTCTCTAGTTTTTATGTGAAGATATTTCCTTTTCCAACATAGGCCTCAAGGTGCTCCGAATAAACACTTGCAGATTCTACAAACGTAATGTTTCCAAACTGTTCTATCAAAAGAAACGTTCAAGTCTGTGAGTTGAATGCACTCATCACACAGAAGTTTCTGAGAATGCTTCTGTCTAGTTTTTAGGTGAAGATATTTCCTTTTCCAGCATAGGCCTCAAAACGCTCCAAATATGCTCTTGCAGATTCTACAAAAAGAGTGTTTCAAAACTGTTCTATCAAAAGGAAGGTTCAACTCTGTGAGTTGAATGAATGCGTCGTGAAGAACTATCTGAGAATGCTTCTCTGTAGTTTTTAGGTGAAGATATTCCATATCCCAGCACAGGCCTCGAATTGCTCCAAATAACCACTTGCAGATTTTAACAAAACAGTGTTTCAAAACTGCCTCTTTCTACAGGTAAGTTCAAGTCTGTGAGTTGAATGCACTCAACACAAAGCAGTTTCTGAGAATGCTTCTGTTCAGTTTTTATGTGAAGATATTTCCTTTTCCAGCATAGGCCTCAAACGGCTCCAAATATCCACTTGCAGATTCT
The DNA here is from genome assembly GCF_028885625.2 of Pongo pygmaeus. Classification (NCBI taxonomy): domain Eukaryota; kingdom Metazoa; phylum Chordata; class Mammalia; order Primates; family Hominidae; genus Pongo; species Pongo pygmaeus. The sequence goes on along the minus strand of NC_072387.2, from coordinate 22,887,159 downwards.
ACAAAAAGAGTGTTTCCAAACTTCTCTATCAATTGGTAGGTTCCACTCTGTGAGTTGAATGAACTCATCACAAAGAAGTTTCTGAGAATCCTTCTCTCTAGTTTTTATGTGGAGATATTTCCTTTTCCAACATAGGCCTCAAGGTGCTCCGAATAAACACTTGCAGATTCTACAAACGTAATGTTTCCAAACTGTTCTATCAGAAGAAACGTTCAAGTCTGTGAGTTGAATGCACTCATCACACAGAAGTTTCTGAGGATGCTTCTGTCTAGTTTTTAGGTGAAGATATTTCCTTTTCCAGCATAGGCCTCAAAACGCTCCAAATATCCTCTTGCAGATTCTACAAAAAGAGTGTTTCAAAACTGTTCTATCAAAAGGAAGGTTCAACTCTGTGAGTTGAATGAATGCATCGTGAAGAACTTTCTGAGAATGCTTCTCTGTAGTTTTTAGGTGAAGATATTCCATATCCCAGCACAGGCCTCGAAGTGCTCCAAATAACCACTTGCAGATTTTACCAAAAGAGTGTTTGAAAACTGCTCTTTCTACAGGTAAGTTCAAGTCTGTGAGTTGAATGCACTCAACACAAAGAAGTTTCTGAGAATGCTTCTGTTCAGTTTTTATGTAAAGATATTTCCTTTTCCAGCATAGGCCTCAAACGGCTCCAAATATCCACTTGCAGATTCTACAAAAAGAGTGTTTCCAAACTTCTCTATCATCAATTGGTAGCTTCAACTCTGTGAGTTGAATGAACTCATCACAAAGAAGTTTCTGAGAATCCTTCTCTCTAGTTTTTATGTGAAGATATTTCCTTTTCCAACATAGGCCTCAAGGTGCTCCGAATAAACACTTGCAGATTCTACAAACGTAATGTTTCCAAACTGTTCTATCAAAAGAAACGTTCATGTCTGTGAGTTGAATGCACTCATCATACAGAAGTTTCTGAGGATGCTTCTGTCTAGTTTTTAGTTGAAGATATTTCCTTTTCCAGCATAGGCCTCAAAACGCTCCAAATATCCTCTTGCAGATTCTACAAAAAGAGTGTTTCAAAACTGTTCTATCAAAAGGAAGGTTCAACTCTGTGAGTTGAATGAATGCATCGTGAAGAACTTTCTGAGAATGCTTCTCTGTAGTTTTTAGGTGAAGATATTCCATATCCCAGCACAGGCCTCGAAGTGCTCCAAATAACCACTTGCAGATTTTACCAAAAGAGTGTTTCAAAACTGCTCTTTCTACAGGTAAGTTCAAGTCTGTGAGTTGAATGCACTCAACACAAAGAAGTTTCTGAGAATGCTTCTGTTCAGTTTTTATGTGAAGATATTTCCTTTTCCAGCATAGGCCTCAAACGGCTCCAAATATCCACTTGCAGATTCTACAAAAAGAGTGTTTCCAAACTTCTCTATCAATTGGTAGGTTCAACTCTGTGAGTTGAATGAACTCATCACAAAGAAGTTTCTGAGAATCCTTCTCTCTAGTTTTTATGTGAAGATATTTCCTTTTCCAACATAGGCCTCAAGGTGCTCCGAATAAACACTTGCAGATTCTACAAACGTAATGTTTCCAAACTGTTCTATCAAAAGAAACGTTCAAGTCTGTGAGTTGAATGCACTCATCACACAGAAGTTTCTGAGAATGCTTCTGTCTAGTTTTTAGGTGAAGATATTTCCTTTTCCAACATAGGCCTCAAATCGCTCCAAATATCCTCTTGCAGATTCTACAAAAAGAGTGTTTCAAAACTGTTCTATCAAAAGGAAGGTTCAACTCTGTGAGTTGAATGAATGCATCGTGAAGAACTTTCTGAGAATGCTTCTCTGTTGTTTTTAGGTGAAGATATTCCATATCCCAGCACAGGCCTCGAAGTGCTCCAAATAACCACTTGCAGATTTTACCAAAAGAGTGTTTCAAAACTGCTCTTTCTACAGGTAAGTTCAAGTCTGTGAGTTGAATGCACTCAACACAAAGAAGTTTCTGAGAATGCTTCTGTTCAGTTTTTATGTGAAGATATTTCCTTTTCTAGCATAGGCCTCAAACGGCTCCAAATATCCACTTGCAGATTCTAGAAAAAGAGTGTTTCCAAACTTCTCTATCAACTGGTAGGTTCAACTCTGTGAGATGAAAGAACTCATCGCAAAGAAGTTTCTGAGAATCCTTCTCTCTAGTTTTTATGTGAAGATATTTCCTTTTCCAACATAGGCCTCAAGGTGCTCCGAATAAACACTTGCAGATTCTACAAACGTAATGTTTCAAAACTGTTCTATCAAAAGAAACGTTCAATCTGTGAGTTGAATGCACTCATCGCACAGAAGTTTCTAAGAATACTTCTGTCTAGTTTTTAGGTGAAGATATTTCCTTTTCCAGCATAGGGCTCAAAAAGCTCCAAATATCCTCTTGCAGATTCTACAAAAAGAGTGTTTCAAAACTGTTCTATCAAAAGGAAGGTTCAACCCTGTGAGTTGAATGAATGCATCGTGAAGAACTTTCTGAGAATGCTTCTCTGTAGTTTTTAGGTGAAGATATTCCATATCCCAGCACAGGCCTCGAAGTGCTCCAAATAACCACTTGCAGATTTTACCAAAAGAGTGTTTCAAAACTGCTCTTTCTACAGGTAAGTTCAAGTCTGTGAGTTGAATGCACTCGACACAAAGAAGTTTCTGAGAATGCTTCTGTTCAGTTTTTATGTGAAGATATTTCCTTTTCCAGCATAGGCCTCAAACGGCTCCAAATATCCACTTGCAGATTCTACAAAAAGAGTGTTTCCAAACTTCTCTATCAATTGGTAGGTTCAACTCTGTGAGTTGAATGAACTCATCACAAAGAAGTTTCTGAGAATCCTTCTCTCTAGTTTTTATGTGAAGATATTTCCTTTTCCAACATAGGCCTCAAGGTGCTCCGAATAAACACTTGCAGATTCTACAAACGTAATGTTTCAAAACTGTTCTATCAAAAGAAACGTTCATGTCTGTGAGTTGAATGCACTCATCACACAGAAGTTTCTGAGAATGCTTCTGTCTAGTTTTTAGGTGAAGATATTTCCTTTTCCAGCATAGGCCTCAAAACGCTCCAAATATCCTCTTGCAGATTCTACAAAAAGAGTGTTTCAAAACTGTTCTATCAAAAGGAAGGTTCAACTCTGTGAGTTGAATGAATGCATCGTGAAGAACTTTCTGAGAATGCTTCTCTGTAGTTTTTAGGTGAAGATATTCCATATCCCAGCACAGGCCTCGAAGTGCTCCAAATAACCACTTGCAGATTTTAACAAAAGAGTGTTTCAAAACTGCTCTTTCTACAGGTAAGTTCAAGTCTGTGAGTTGAATGCACTCAACACAAAGAAGTTTCTGAGAATGCTTCTGTTCAGTTTTTATGTGAAGATATTTCCTTTTCCAGCATAGGCCTCAAACGGCTCCAAATATCCACTTGCAGATTCTACAAAAAGAGTGTTTCCAAACTTCTCTATCATCAATTGGTAGGTTCAACTCTGTGAGTTGAATGAACTCATCACAAAGAAGTTTCTGAGAATCCTTCTGTTCAGTTTTTATGTGAAGATATTTCCTTTTCCAACATAGGCCTCAAGGTGCTCCGAATAAACACTTGCAGATTCTACAAACGTAATGTTTCCAAACTGTTCTATCAAAAGAAACGTTCAAGTCTGTGAGTTGAATGCACTCATCACACAGAAGTTTCTGAGAATGCTTCTGTCTAGTTTTTAGGTGAAGATATTTCCTTTTCCAACATAGGCCTCAAATCGCTCCAAATATCCTCTTGCAGATTCTACAAAAAGAGTATTTCAAAACTGTTCTATCAAAAGGAAGGTTCAACTCTGTGAGTTGAATGAATGCATCGTGAAGAAATTTCTGAGAATGCTTCTCTGTAGTTTTTAGGTGAAGATATTCCATATCCCAGCACAGGCCTCGAAGTGCTCCAAATAACCACTTGCAGATTTTACCAAAAGAGTGTTTCAAAACTGCTCTTTCTACAGGTAAGTTCAAGTCTGTGAGTTGAATGCACTCAACACAAAGAAGTTTCTGAGAATACTTCTGTTCATTTTTTGTGAAGATATTTCCTTTTCCAGCATCGGCCTCAAACGGCTCCAAATATCCACTTGCAGATTCTACAAAAAGAGTGTTTCCAAACTTCTCTATCAATTGGTAGGTTCAACTCTGTGAGTTGAATGAACTCATCGCAAAGAAGTTTCTGAGAATCCTTCTCTCTAGTTTTTATGTGAAGATATTTCCTTTTCCAACATAGGCCTCAAGGTGCTCCGAATAAACACTTGCAGATTCTACAAACGTAATGTTTCCAAACTGTTGTATCAAAAGAAACGTTCAAGTCTGTGAGTTGAATGCACTCATCACACAGAAGTTTCTGAGAATGCTTCTGTCTAGTTTTTAGGTGAAGATATTTCCTTTTCCAGCATAGGCCTCAAAACGCTCCAAATATGCTCTTGCAGATTCTACAAAAAGAGTGTTTCAAAACTGTTCTATCAAAAGGAAGGTTCAACTCTGTGAGTTGAATGAATGCATCGTGAAGAACTTTCTGAGAATGCTTCTCTGTAGTTTTTAGGTGAAGATATTCCATATCCCAGCACAGGCCTCGAATTGCTCCAAATAACCACTTGCAGATTTTAACAAAAGAGTGTTTCAAAACTGCCTCTTTCTACAGGTAAGTTCAAGTCTGTGAGTTGAATGCACTCAACACAAAGCAGTTTCTGAGAATGCTTCTGTTCAGTTTTTATGTGAAGATATTTCCTTTTCCAGCATAGGCCTCAAACGGCTCCAAATATCCACTTGCAGATTCTACAAAAAGAGTGTTTCCAAACTTCTCTATCAATTGGTAGGTTCCACTCTGTGAGTTGAATGAACTCATCACAAAGAAGTTTCTGAGAATCCTTCTCTCTAGTTTTTATGTGAAGATATTTCCTTTTCCAACATAGGCCTCAAGGTGCTCCGAATAAACACTTGCAGATTCTACAAACGTAATGTTTCCAAACTGTTTTATCAAAAGAAACGTTCATGTCTGTGAGTTGAATGCACTCATCATACAGAAGTTTCTGAGGATGCTTCTATCTAGTTTTTAGTTGAAGATATTTCCTTTTCCAGCATAGGCCTCAAAACGCTCCAAATATCCTCTTGCAGATTCTACAAAAAGAGTGTTTCAAAACTGTTCTATCAAAAGGAAGGTTCAACTCTGTGAGTTGAATGAATGCATCGTGAAGAACTTTCTGAGAATGCTTCTCTGTAGTTTTTAGGTGAAGATATTCCATATCCCAGCACAGGCCTCGAAGTGCTCCAAATAACCACTTGCAGATTTTACCAAAAGAGTGTTTCAAAACTGCTCTTTCTACAGGTAAGTTCAAGTCTGTGAGTTGAATGCACTCAACACAAAGAAGTTTCTGAGAATGCTTCTGTTCAGTTTTTATGTGAAGATATTTCCTTTTCCAGCATAGGCCTCAAACGGCTCCAAATATCCACTTGCAGATTCTACAAAAAGAGTGTTTCCAAACTTCTCTATCAATTGGTAGGTTCAACTCTGTGAGTTGAATGAACTCATCACAAAGAAGTTTCTGAGAATCCTTCTCTCTAGTTTTTATGTGAAGATATTTCCTTTTCCAACATAGGCCTCAAGGTGCTCCGAATAAACACTTGCAGATTCTACAAACGTAATGTATCCAAACTGTTCTATCAAAAGAAACGTTCAAGTCTGTGAGTTGAATGCACTCATCACACAGAAGTTTCTGAGAATGCTTCTGTCTAGTTTTTAGGTGAAGATATTTCCTTTTCCAACATAGGCCTCAAATCGCTCCAAATATCCTCTTGCAGATTCTACAAAAAGAGTGTTTCAAAACTGTTCTATCAAAAGGAAGGTTCAACTCTGTGAGTTGAATGAATGCATCGTGAAGAACTTTCTGAGAATGCTTCTCTGTTGTTTTTAGGTGAAGATATTCCATATCCCAGCACAGGCCTCGAAGTGCTCCAAATAACCACTTGCAGATTTTACCAAAAGAGTGTTTCAAAACTGCTCTTTCTACAGGTAAGTTCAAGTCTGTGAGTTGAATGCACTCAACACAAAGAAGTTTCTGAGAATGCTTCTGTTCAGTTTTTATGTGAAGATATTTCCTTTTCCAGCATAGGCCTCAAACGGCTCCAAATATCCACTTGCAGATTCTACAAAAAGAGTGTTTCCAAACTTCTCTATCAATTGGTAGGTTCAACTCTGTGAGTTGAATGAACTCATCACAAAGAAGTTTCTGAGAATCCTTCTCTCTAGTTTTTATGTGAAGATATTTCCTTTTCCAACATAGGCCTCAAGGTGCTCCGAATAAACACTTGCAGATTCTACAAACGTAATGTTTCAAAACTGTTCTATCAAAAGAAACGTTCATGTCTGTGAGTTGAATGCACTCATCACACAGAAGTTTCTGAGAATGCTTCTGTCTAGTTTTTAGGTGAAGATATTTCCTTTTCCAGCATAGGCCTCAAAACGCTCCAAATATCCTCTTGCAGATTCTACAAAAAGAGTGTTTCAAAACTGTTCTATCAAAAGGAAGGTTCAACTCTGTGAGTTGAATGAATGCATCGTGAAGAACTTTCTGAGAATGCTTCTCTGTAGTTTTTAGGTGAAGATATTCCATATCCCAGCACAGGCCTCGAAGTGCTCCAAATAACCACTTGCAGATTTTACCAAAAGAGTGTTTCAAAACTGCTCTTTCTACAGGTAAGTTCAAGTCTGTGAGTTGAATGCACTCAACACAAAGAAGTTTCTGAGAATGCTTCTGTTCAGTTTTTATGTGAAGATACTTCCTTTTCCAGCATAGGCCTCAAACGGCTCCAAATATCCACTTGCAGATCCTACAAAAAGAGTGTTTCCAAGCTTCTCTATCAATTGGTAGGTTCAACTCTGTGAGTTGAATGAACTCATCACAAAGAAGTTTCTGAGAATCCTTCTCTCTAGTTTTTATGTGAAGATATTTCCTTTTCCAACATAGGCCTCAAGGTGCTCCGAATAAACACTTGCAGATTCTACAAACGTAATGTTTCCAAACTGTTCTATCAAAAGAAACGTTCAAGTCTGTGAGTTGAATGCACTCATCACACAGAAGTTTCTGAGGATGCTTCTGTCTAGTTTTTAGGTGAAGATATTTTCTTTTCCAGCATAGGCCTCAAAACGCTCCAAATATCCTCTTGCAGATTCTACAAAAAGAGTGTTTCAAAACTGTTCTATCAAAAGGAAGGTTCAACTCTGTGAGTTGAATGAATGCATTGTGAAGAACTTTCTGAGAATGCTTCTCTGTAGTTTTTAGGTGAAGATATTCCATATCCCAGCACAGGCCTCGAATTGCTCCAAATAACCACTTGCAGATTTTAACAAAAGAGTGTTTCAAAACTGCTCTTTCTACAGGTAAGTTCAAGTCTGTGAGTTGAATGCACTCAACACAAAGAAGTTTCTGAGAATGCTTCTGTTCAGTTTTTATGTGAAGATATTTCCTTTTCCAGATTAGGCCTCAAACGGCTCCAAATATCCACTTGCAGATTCTAGAAAAAGAGTGTTTCCAAACTTCTCTATCAACTGGTAGGTTCAACTCTGTGAGTTGAATGAACTCATCACAAAGAAGTTTCTGAGAGTCCTTCTCTCTAGTTTTTACGTGAAGATATTTCCTTTTCCAACATAGGCCTCAAGGTGCTCCGAATAAACACTTGCAGATTCTACAAACGTAATGTTTCCAAACTGTTCTATCAAAAGAAACGTTCAAGTCTGTGAGTTGAATGCACTCATCACACAGAAGTTTCTGAGAATGCTTCTGTCTAGTTTTTAGGTGAAGATATTTCCTTTTCCAACATAGGCCTCAAATCGCTCCAAATATCCTCTTGCAGATTCTACAAAAAGAGTGTTTCAAAACTGTTCTATCAAAAGGAAGGTTCAACTCTGTGAGTTGAATGAATGCATCGTGAAGAACTTTCTGAGAATGCTTCTCTGTAGTTTTTAGGTGAAGATATTCCATATCCCAGCACAGGCCTCGAAGTGCTCCAAATAACCACTTGCAGATTTTACCAAAAGTGTGTTTCAAAACTGCTCTTTCTACAGGTAAGTTCAAGTCTGTGAGCTGAAAGCACTCAACACAAAGAAGTTTCTGAGAATGCTTCTGTTCAGTTTTATGTGAAGATATTTCCTTTTCCAGCATAGGCCTCAAACGGCTCCAAATATCCACTTGCAGATTCTACAAAAAGAGTGTTTCCAAACTTCTCTATCAATTGGTAGGTTCCACTCTGTGAGTTGAAAGAACTCATCGCAAAGAAGTTTCTGAGAATCCTTCTCTCTAGTTTTTATGTGAAGATATTTCCTTTTCCAACATAGGCCTCAAGGTGCTCCGAATAAACACTTGCAGATTCTACAAACGTAATGTTTCAAAACTGTTCTATCAAAAGAAACGTTCAAGTCTGTGAGTTGAATGCACTCATCGCACAGAAGTTTCTAAGAATACTTCTGTCTAGTTTTTAGGTGAAGATATTTCCTTTTCCAGCATAGGGCTCAAAACGCTCCAAATATCCTCTTGCAGATTCTACAAAAAGAGTGTTTCAAAACTGTTCTATCAAAAGGAAGGTTCAACTCTGTGAGTTGAATGAATGCATCGTGAAGAACTTTCTGAGAATGCTTCTCTGTAGTTTTTAGGTGAAGATATTCCATATCCCAGCACAGGCCTCGAAGTGCTCCAAATAACCACTTGCAGATTTTACAAAAGAGTGTTTCAAAACTGCTCTTTCTACAGGTAAGTTCAAGTCTGTGAGTTGAATGCACTCGACACAAAGAAGTTTCTGAGAATGCTTCTGTTCAGTTTTTATGTGAAGATATTTCCTTTTCCAGCATAGGCCTCAAACGGCTCCAAATATCCACTTGCAGATTCTACAAAAAGAGTGTTTCCAAACTTCTCTATCATCAATTGGTAGGTTCAACTCTGTGAGTTGAATGAACTCACAACAAAGAAGTTTCTGAGAATCCTTCTCTCTAGTTTTTATGTGAAGATATTTCCTTTTCCAACATAGGCCTCAAGGTGCTCCGAATAAACACTTGCAGATTCTACAAAGGTAATGTTTCCAAACTCTTCTATCAAAAGAAACGTTCAAGTCTGTGAGTTGAATGCACTCATCACACAGAAGTTTCTGAGGATGCTTCTGTCTAGTTTTTAGGTGAAGATATTTTCTTTTCCAGCATAGGCCTCAAAACGCTCCAAATATCCTCTTGCAGATTCTACAAAAAGAGTGTTTCAAAACTGTTCTATCAAAAGGAAGGTTCAACTCTGTGAGTTGAATGAATGCATCGTGAAGAACTTTCTGAGAATGCTTCTCTGTAGTTTTTAGGTGAAGATATTCCATATCCCAGCACAGGCCTCGAATTGCTCCAAATAACCACTTGCAGATTTTACCAAAAGAGTGTTTCAAAACTGCTCTTTCTACAGGTAAGTTCAAGTCTGTGAGTTGAATGCACTCAACACAAAGAAGTTTCTGAGAATGCTTCTGTTCAGTTTTTATGTGAAGATATTTCCTTTTCCAGCATAGGCCTCAAACGGCTCCAAATATCCACTTGCAGATTCTAGAAAAAGAGTGTTTCCAAACTTCTCTATCAACTGGTAGGTTCAACTCTGTGAGTTGAATGAACTCATCACAAAGAAGTTTCTGAGAGTCCTTCTCTCTAGTTTTTACGTGAAGATATTTCCTTTTCCAACATAGGCCTCAAGGTGCTCCGAATAAACACTTGCAGATTCTACAAACGTAATGTTTCCAAACTGTTCTATCAAAAGAAACGTTCAAGTCTGTGAGTTGAATGCACTCATCACAGAGAAGTTTCTGAGAATGCTTCTGTCTAGTTTTTAGGTGAAGATATTTCCTTTTCCAACATAGGCCTCAAATCGCTCCAAATATCCTCTTGCAGATTCTACAAAAAGAGTGTTTCAAAACTGTTCTATCAAAAGGAAGGTTCAACTCTGTGAGTTGAATGAATGCATCGTGAAGAACTTTCTGAGAATGCTTCTCTGTAGTTTTTAGGTGAAGATATTCCATATCCCAGCACAGGCCTCGAAGTGCTCCAAATAACCAGTTGCAGATTTTACCAAAAGAGTGTTTCAAAACTGCTCTTTCTACAGGTAAGTTCAAGTCTGTGAGTTGAATGCACTCGACACAAAGAAGTTTCTGAGAATGCTTCTGTTCAGTTTTTATGTGAAGATATTTCCTTTTCCAGCATAGGCCTCAAACGGCTCCAAATATCCACTTGCAGATTCTACAAAAAGAGTGTTTCCAAACTTCTCTATCTATTGGTAGGTTCAACTCTGTGAGTTGAATGAACTCATCACAAAGAAGTTTCTGAGAATCCTTCTCTCTAGTTTTTATGTGAAGATATTTCCTTTTCCAACATAGGCCTCAAGGTGCTCCGAATAAACACTTGCAGATTTTACAAACGTAATGTTTCAAAACTGTTCTATCAAAAGAAACGTTCATGTCTGTGAGTTGAATGCACTCATCTCACAGAAGTTTCTAAGAATGCTTCTGTCTAGTTTTTAGGTGAAGATATTTCCTTTTCCAGCATAGGCCTCAAAACGCTCCAAATATCCTCTTGCAGATTCTACAAAAAGAGTGTTTCAAAACTGTTCTATCAAAAGGAAGGTTCAACTCTGTGAGTTGAATGAATGCATCGTGAAGAACTTTCTGAGAATGCTTCTCTGTAGTTTTTAGGTGAAGATATTCCATATCCCAGCACAGGCCTCGAAGTGCTCCAAATAACCACTTGCAGATTTTACCAAAAGAGTGTTTCAAAACTGCTCCTTCTACAGGTAAGTTCAAGTCTGTGAGTTGAATGCACTCAACACAAAGAAGTTTCTGAGAATGCTTCTGTTCAGTTTTTATGTGAAGATATTTCCTTTTCCAGCATAGGCCTCAAACGGCTCCAAATATCCACTTGCAGATTCTACAAAAAGAGTGTTTCCAAACTTCTCTATCATCAATTGGTAGGTTCAACTCTGTGAGTTGAATGAACTCATCACAAAGAAGTTTCTGAGAATCCTTCTCTCTAGTTTTTATGTGAAGATATTTCCTTTTCCAACATAGGCCTCAAGGTGCTCCGAATAAACACTTGCAGATTCTACAAACGTAATGTTTCCAAACTGTTCTATCAAAAGAAACGTTCAAGTCTGTGAGTTGAATGCACTCATCACACAGAAGTTTCTGAGAATGCTTCTGTCTAGTTTTTAGGTGAAGATATTTTCTTTTCCAGCATAGGCCTCAAAACGCTCCAAATATCCTCTTGCAGATTCTACAAAAAGAGTGTTTCAAAACTGTTCTATCAAAAGGAAGGTTCAACTCTGTGAGTTGAGTGAATGCATCGTGAAGAACTTTCTGAGAATGCTTCTCTGTAGTTTTTAGGTGAAGATATTCCATATCCCAGCACAGGCCTCGAAGTGCTCCAAATAACCACTTGCAGATTTTAACAAAAGAGTGTTTCAAAACTGCTTTTTCTACAGGTAAGTTCAAGTCTGTGAGTTGAATGCACTCAACACAAAGAAGTTTCTGAGAATGCTTCTGTTCAGTTTTTATGTGAAGATATTTCCTTTTCCAGCATAGGCCTCAAACGGCTCCAAATATCCACTTGCAGATTCTACAAAAAGAGTGTTTCCAAACTTCTCTATCATCAATTGGTAGGTTCCACTCTGTGAGTTGAATGAACTCATCACAATGAAGTTTCTGAGGATCCTTCTCTCTAGTTTTTACGTGGAGATATTTCCTTTTCCAACATAGGCCTCAAGGTGCTCCGAATAAACACTTGCAGATTCTACAAACGTAATGTTTCCAAACTGTTCTATCAGAAGAAACGTTCAAGTCTGTGAGTTGAATGCACTCATCACACAGAAGTTTCTGAGAATGCTTCTGTCTAGTTTTTAGGTGAAGATATTTCCTTTTCCAGCATAGGCCTCAAAACGCTCCAAATATCCTCTTGCAGATTCTACAAAAAGAGTGTTTCAAAACTGTTCTATCAAAAGGAAGGTTCAACTCTGTGAGGTGAATGAATGCATCGTGAAGAACTTTCTGAGAATGCTTCTCTGTAGTTTTTAGGTGAAGATATTCCATATCCCAGCACAGGCCTCGAAGTGCTCCAAATAACCACTTGCAGATTTTACCAAAAGAGTGTTTCAAAACTGCTCTTTCTACAGGTAAGTTCAAGTCTGTGAGTTGAATGCACTCGACACAAAGAAGTTTCTGAGAATGCTTCTGTTCAGTTTTTATGTGAAGATATTTCCTTTTCCAGCATAGGCCACAAACGGCTCCAAATATCCACTTGCAGATTCTACAAGAAGAGTGTTAACAAACTTCTCTATCAATTGGTAGGTTCAACTCTGTGAGTTGAATGAACTCATCACAAAGAAGTTTCTGAGAATCCTTCTCTCTAGTTTTTATGTGAAGATATTTCCTTTTCCAACATAGGCCTCAAGGTGCTCCGAATAAACACTTGCAGATTCTACAAACGTAATGTTTCCAAACTGTTCTATCAAAAGAAACGTTCAAGTCTGTGAGATGAATGCACTCATCACACAGAAGTTTCTGAGGATGCTTCTGTCTAGTTTTTAGGTGAACATATTTCCCTTTCCAGCATAGGCCTCAAAACGCTCCAAATATCCTCTTGCAGATTCTACAAAAAGAGTGTTTCAAAAATGTTCTATCAAAAGGAAGGTTCAACTCTGTGAGTTGAATGAATGCATCGTGAAGAACTTTCTGAGAATGCTTCTCTGTGGTTTTTAGGTGAAGATATTCCATATCCCAGCACAGGCCTCGAAGTGCTCCAAATAACCACTTGCAGATTTTACCAAAAGAGTGTTTCAAAACTACTCTTTCTACAGGTAAGTTCAAGTCGGTGAGTTGAATGCACTCGACACAAAGAAGTTTCTGAGAATGCTTCTGTTCAGTTTTTATGTGAAGATATTTCCTTTTCCAGCATAGGCCTCAAACGGCTCCAAATATCCACTTGCAGATTCTACAAAAAGAGTGTTTCCAAACTTCTCTATCAATTGGTAGGTTCAACTCTGTGAGTTGAATGAACTCATCACAAAGAAGTTTCTGAGAATCCTTCTCTCTAGTTTTTATGTGAAGATATTTCCTTTTCCAACATAGGCCTCAAGGTGCTCCGAATAAACACTTGCAGATTCTACAAACGTAATGTTTCCAAACTGTTCTATCAAAAGAAACGTTCAAGTCTGTGAGATGAATGCACTCATCACACAGAAGTTTCTGAGGATGCTTCTGTCTAGTTTTTAGGTGAAGATATTTCCTTTTCCAGCATAGGCCTCAAAACGCTCCAAATATCCTCCTGCAGATTCTACAAAAAGAGTGTTTCAAAACTGTTCTATCAAAAGGAAGGTTCAACTCTGTGAGTAGAATGAATGCATCGTGAAGAACTTTCTGAGAATGCTTCTCTGTAGTTTTTAGGTGAAGATATTCCATATCCCAGCACAGGCCTCGAATTGCTCCAAATAACCACTTGCAGATTTTAACAAAACAGTGTTTCAAAACTGCTCTTTCTACAGGTAAGTTCAAGTCTGTGAGTTGAATGCACTGAACACAAAGAAGTATCTGAGAATGCTTCTGTTCAGTTTTTATGTGAAGATATTTCCTTTTCCAGCATAGGCCTCAAACGGCTCCAAATATCCACTTGCAGATTCTAGAAAAAGAGTGTTTCCAAACTTCTCTATCAACTGGTAGGTTCAACTCTGTGAGTTGAATGAACTCATCACAAAGAAGTTTCTGAGAGTCCTTCTCTCTAGTTTTTACGTGAAGATATTTCCTTTTCCAACATAGGCCTCAAGGTGCTCCGAATAAACACTTGCAGATTCTACAAACGTAATGTTTCCAAACTGTTCTATCAAAAGAAACGTTCAAGTCTGTGAGTTGAATGCACTCATCACACAGAAGTTTCTGAGAATGCTTCTGTCTAGTTTTTAGGTGAAGATATTTCCTTTTCCAACATAGGCCTCAAATCGCTCCAAATATCCTCTTGCAGATTCTACAAAAAGAGTGTTTCAAAACTGTTCTATCAAAAGGAAGGTTCAACTCTGTGAGTTGAATGAATACATCGTGAAGAACTTTCTGAGAATGCTTCTCTGTAGTTTTTAGGTGAAGATATTCCATATCCCAGCACAGGCCTCGAAGTGCTCCAAATAACCACTTGCAGATTTTACCAAAAGAGTGTTTCAAAACTGCTCTTTCTACAGGTAAGTTCAAGTCTGTGAGTTGAAAGCACTCAACACAAAGAAGTTTCTGAGAATGCTTCTGTTCAGTTTTATGTGAAGATATTTCCTTTTCCAGCATAGGCCTCAAACGGCTCCAAATATCCACTTGCAGATTCTACAAAAAGAGTGTTTCCAAACTTCTCTATCAATTGGTAGGTTCAACTCTGTGAGTTGAAAGAACTCATCACAAAGAAGTTTCTGAGAATCCTTCTCTCTAGTTTTTATGTGAAGATATTTCCTTTTCCAACATAGGCCTCAAGGTGCTCCGAATAAACACTTGCAGATTCTACAAACGTAATATTTCAAAACTGTTCTATCAAAAGAAACGTTCAAGTCTGTGAGTTGAATGCACTCATCGCACAGAAGTTTCTAAGAATACTTCTGTCTAGTTTTTAGGTGAAGATATTTCCTTTTCCAGCATAGGGCTCAAAAAGCTCCAAATATCCTCTTGCAGATTCTACAAAAAGAGTGTTTCAAAACTGTTCTATCAAAAGGAAGGTTCAACTCTGTGAGTAGAATGAATGCATCGTGAAGAACTTCCTGAGAATGCTTCTCTGTAGTTTTTAGGTGAAGATATTCCATATCCCAGCACAGGCCTCGAAGTGCTCCAAATAACCACTTGCAGATTTTACCAAAAGAGTGTTTGAAAACTGCTCTTTCTACAGGTAAGTTCAATTCTGTGAGTTGAATGCACTCAACATAAGGAAGTTTCTGAGAATGCTTCTGTTCAGTTTTTATGTGAAGATATTTCCTTTTCCAGCATCGGCCTCAATCGGCTCCAAATATCCACTTGCAGATTCTACAAAAAGAGTGTTTCCAAACTTCTCTATCAATTGGTAGGTTCAACTCTGTGAGTTGAATGAACTCATCACAAAGAAGTTTCGGAGAATCCTTCTCTCTAGTTTTTATGTGAAGATATTTCCTTTTCCAACATAGGCCTCAAGGTGCTCCGAATAAACACTTGCAGATTCTACAAACGTAATGTTTCCAAACTGTTCTATCAAAAGAAACGTTCAAGTCTGTGAGTTGAATGCACTCATCACACAGAAGTTTCTGAGAATGCTTCTGTCTAGTTTTTAGGTGAAGATATTTCCTTTTCCAGCATAGGCCTCAAAACGCTCCAAATATCCTCTTGCAGATTCTACAAAAAGAGTGTTTCAAAACTGTTCTATCAAAAGGAAGGTTCAACCCTGTGAGTTGAATGAATGCATCGTGAAGAACTTTCTGAGAATGCTTCTCTGTAGTTTTTAGGTGAAGATATTCCATATCCCAGCACAGGCCTCGAAGTGCTCCAAATAACCAGTTGCAGATTTTACCAAAAGAGTGTTTCAAAACTGCTCTTTCTACAGGTAAGTTCAAGTCTCTGAGTTGAATGCACTCGACACAAAGAAGTTTCTGAGAATGCTTCTGTTCAGTTTTTATGTGAAGATATTTCCTTTTCCAGCATAGGCCTCAAACGGCTCCAAATATCCACTTGCAGATTCTACAAAAAGAGTGTTTCCAAACTTCTCTATCTATTGGTAGGTTCAAATCTGTGAGTTGAATGAACTCATCACAAAGAAGTTTCTGAGAATCCTTCTCTCTAGTTTTTATGTGAAGATATTTCCTTTTCCAACATAGGCCTCAAGGTGCTCCGAATAAACACTTGCAGATTTTACAAACGTAATGTTTCAAAACTGTTCTATCAAAAGAAACGTTCATGTCTGTGAGTTGAATGCACTCATCACACAGAAGTTTCTGAGAATGCTTCTGTCTAGTTTTTAGGTGAAGATATTTCCTTTTCCAGCATAGGCCTCAAAACGCTCCAAATATCCTCTTGCAGATTCTACAAAAAGAGTGTTTCAAAACTGTTCTATCAAAAGGAAGGTTCAACTCTGTGAGTTGAATGAATGCATCGTGAAGAACTTTCTGAGAATGCTTCTCTGTAGTTTTTAGGTGAAGATATTCCATATCCCAGCACAGGCCTCGAAGTGCTCCATATAACCACTTGCAGATTTTACCAAAAGAGTGTTTCAAAACTGCTCTTTCTACAGGTAAGTTCAAGTCTGTGAGTTGAATGCACTCAACTCAAAGAAGTTTCTGAGAATACTTCTGTTCAGTTTTTTGTGAAGATATTTCCTTTTCCAGCATCGGCCTCAAACGGCTCCAAATATCCACTTGCAGATTCTACAAAAAGAGTGTTTCCAAACTTCTCTATCAATTGGTAGGTTCAACTCTGTGAGTTGAATGAACTCATCGCAAAGAAGTTTCTGAGAATCCTTCTCTCTAGTTTTTATGTGAAGATATTTCCTTTTCCAACATAGGCCTCAAGGTGCTCCGAATAAACACTTGCAGATTCTACAAACGTAATGTTTCCAAACTGTTCTATCAAAAGAAACGTTCAAGTCCGTGAGTTGAATGCACTCATCACACAGAAGTTTCTGAGAATGCTTCTGTCTAGTTTTTAGGTGAAGATATTTCCTTTTCCAGCATAGGCCTCAAAACGCTCCAAATATCCTCTTGCAGATTCTACAAAAAGAGTGTTTCAAAACTGTTCTATCAAAAGGAAGGTTCAACTCTGTGAGTTGAGTGAATGCATCGTGAAGTACTTTCTGAGAATGCTTCTCTGTAGTTTTTAGGTGAAGATATTCCATATCCCAGCACAGGCCTCGAAGTGCTCCAAATAACCACTTGCAGATTTTAACAAAAGAGTGTTTCAAAACTGCTCTTTCTACAGGTAAGTTCAAGTCTGTGAGTTGAATGCACTCAACACAAAGAAGTTTCTGAGAATGCTTCTGTTCAGTTTTTATGTGAAGATATTTCCTTTTCCAGCATAGGCCTCAAACGGCTCCAAATATCCACTTGCAGATTCTAGAAAAAGAGTGTTTCCAAACTTCTCTATCAACTGGTAGGTTCAACTCTGTGAGTTGAATGAACTCATCACAAAGAAGTTTCTGAGAGTCCTTCTCTCTAGTTTTTACGTGAAGATATTTCCTTTTCCAACATAGGCCTCAAGGTGCTCCGAATAAACACTTGCAGATTCTACAAACGTAATGTTTCCAAACTGTTCTATCAAAAGAAACGTTCAAGTCTGTGAGTTGAATGCACTCATCACACAGAAGTTTCTGAGAATGCTTCTGTCTAGTTTTTAGGTGAAGATATTTCCTTTTCCAACATAGGCCTCAAATCGCTCCAAATATCCTCTTGCAGATTCTACAAAAAGAGTGTTTCAAAACTGTTCTATCAAAAGGAAGGTTCAACTCTGTGAGTTGAATGAATGCATCGTGAAGAACTTTCTGAGAATGCTTCTCTGTAGTTTTTAGGTGAAGATATTCCATATCCCAGCACAGGCCTCGAAGTGCTCCAAATAACCACTTGCAGATTTTACCAAAAGAGTGTTTCAAAACTGCTCTTTCTACAGGTAAGTTCAAGTCTGTGAGTTGAAAGCACTCAACACAAAGAAGTTTCTGAGAATGCTTCTGTTCAGTTTTATGTGAAGATATTTCCTTTTCCAGCATAGGCCTCAAACGGCTCCAAATATCCACTTGCAGATTCTACAAAAAGAGTGTTTCCAAACTTCTCTATCAATTGGTAGGTTCAACTCTGTGAGTTGAAAGAACTCATCGCAAAGAAGTTTCTGAGAATCCTTCTCTCTAGTTTTTATGTGAAGATATTTCCTTTTCCAACATAGGCCTCAAGGTGCTCCGAATAAACACTTGCAGATTCTACAAACGTAATGTTTCAAAACTGTTCTATCAAAAGAAACGTTCAAGTCTGTGAGTTGAATGCACTCATCGCACAGAAGTTTCTAAGAATACTTCTGTCTAGTTTTTAGGTGAAGATATTTCCTTTTCCAGCATAGGGCTCAAAACGCCCCAAATATCCTCTTGCAGATTCTACAAAAAGAGTGTTTCAAAACTGTTCTATCAAAAGGAAGGTTCAACTCTGTGAGTTGAATGAATGCATCGTGAAGAACTTTCTGAGAATGCTTCTCTGTAGTTTTTAGGTGAAGATATTCCATATCCCAGCACAGGCCTCGAAGTGCTCCAAATAACCACTTGCAGATTTTACAAAAGAGTGTTTCAAAACTGCTCTTTCTACAGGTAAGTTCAAGTCCGTGAGTTGAATGCACTCGACACAAAGAAGTTTCTGAGAATGCTTCTGTTCAGTTTTTATGTGAAGATATTTCCTTTTCCAGCATAGGCCTCAAACGGCTCCAAATATCCACTTGCAGATTCTACAAAAAGAGTGTTTCCAAACTTCTCTATCATCAATTGGTAGGTTCAACTCTGTGAGTTGAATGAACTCACAACAAAGAAGTTTCTGAGAATCCTTCTCTCTAGTTTTTATGTGAAGATATTTCCTTTTCCAACATAGGCCTCAAGGTGCTCCGAATAAACACTTGCAGATTCTACAAACGTAATGTTTCCAAACTGTTCTATCAAAAGAAACGTTCAAGTCTGTGAGTTGAATGCACTCATCACACAGAAGTTTCTGAGGATGCTTCTGTCTAGTTTTTAGGTGAAGATATTTTCTTTTCCAGCATAGGCCTCAAAACGCTCCAAATATCCTCTTGCAGATTCTACAAAAAGAGTGTTTCAAAACTGTTCTATCAAAAGGAAGGTTCAACTCTGTGAGTTGAATGAATGCATTGTGAAGAACTTTCTGAGAATGCTTCTCTGTAGTTTTTAGGTGAAGATATTCCATATCCCAGCACAGGCCTCGAATTGCTCCAAATAACCACTTGCAGATTTTAACAAAAGAGTGTTTCAAAACTGCTCTCTCTACAGGTAAGTTCAAGTCTGTGAGTTGAATGCACTCAACACAAAGAAGTTTCTGAGAATGCTTCTGTTCAGTTTTTATGTGAAGATATTTCCTTTTCCAGCATAGGCCTCAAACGGCTCCAAATATCCACTTGCAGATTCTAGAAAAAGAGTGTTTCCAAACTTCTCTATCAACTGGTAGGTTCAACTCTGTGAGTTGAATGAACTCATCACAAAGAAGTTTCTGAGAGTCCTTCTCTCTA
Source organism: Pongo pygmaeus (assembly GCF_028885625.2). NCBI lineage: Eukaryota > Metazoa > Chordata > Mammalia > Primates > Hominidae > Pongo > Pongo pygmaeus. The sequence goes on along the minus strand of NC_072387.2, from coordinate 22,867,897 downwards.
GTTTTTACGTGAAGATATTTCCTTTTCCAACATAGGCCTCAAGGTGCTCCGAATAAACACCTGCAGATTCTACAAACGTAATGTTTCCAAACTGTTCTATCAAAAGAAACGTTCAAGTCTGTGAGTTGAATGCACTCATCACACAGAAGTTTCTGAGAATGCTTCTGTCTAGTTTTTAGGTGAAGATATTTCCTTTTCCAACATAGGCCTCAAATCGCTCCAAATATCCTCTTGCAGATTCTACAAAAAGAGTGTTTCAAAACTGTTCTATCAAAAGGAAGGTTCAACTCTGTGAGTTGAATGAATGCATCGTGAAGAACTTTCTGAGAATGCTTCTCTGTAGTTTTTAGGTGAAGATATTCCATATCCCAGCACAGGCCTCGAAGTGCTCCAAATAACCACTTGCAGATTTTACCAAAAGAGTGTTTCAAAACTGCTCTTTCTACAGGTAAGTTCAAGTCTGTGAGTTGAAAGCACTCAACACAAAGAAGTTTCTGAGAATGCTTCTGTTCAGTTTTATGTGAAGATATTTCCTTTTCCAGCATAGGCCTCAAACGGCTCCAAATATCCACTTGCAGATTCTACAAAAAGAGTGTTTCCAAACTTCTCTATCAATTGGTAGGTTCAACTCTGTGAGTTGAAAGAACTCATCGCAAAGAAGTTTCTGAGAATCCTTCTCTCTAGTTTTTATGTGAAGATATTTCCTTTTCCAACATAGGCCTCAAGGTGCTCCGAATAAACACTTGCAGATTCTACAAACGTAATGTTTCAAAACTGTTCTATCAAAAGAAACGTTCAAGTCTGTGAGTTGAATGCACTCATCGCACAGAAGTTTCTAAGAATACTTCTGTCTAGTTTTTAGGTGAAGATATTTCCTTTTCCAGCATAGGGCTCAAAAAGCTCCAAATATCCTCTTGCAGATTCTACAAAAAGAGTGTTTCAAAACTGTTCTATCAAAAGGAAGGTTCAACTCTGTGAGTAGAATGAATGCATCGTGAAGAACTTTCTGAGAATGCTTCTCTGTAGTTTTTAGGTGAAGATATTCCATATCCCAGCACAGGCCTCGAAGTGCTCCAAATAACCACTTGCAGATATTACCAAAAGAGTGTTTGAAAACTGCTCTTTCTACAGGTAAGTTCAAGTCTGTGAGTTGAATGCACTCAACACAAGGAAGTTTCTGAGAATGCTTCTGTTCAGTTTTTATGTGAAGATATTTCCTTTTCCAGCATCGGCCTCAATCGGCTCCAAATATCCACTTGCAGATTCTACAAAAAGAGTGTTTCCAAACTTCTCTATCAATTGGTAAGTTCAACTCTGTGAGTTGAATGAACTCATCACAAAGAAGTTTCTGAGAATCCTTCTCTCTAGTTTTTATGTGAAGATATTTCCTTTTCCAACATAGGCCTCAAGGTGCTCCGAATAAACACTTGCAGATTCTACAAACGTAATGTTTCCAAACTGTTCTATCAAAAGAAACGTTCAAGTCTGTGAGTTGAATGCACTCATCACACAGAAGTTTCTGAGGATGCTTCTGTCTAGTTTTTAGGTGAAGATATTTTCTTTTCCAGCATAGGCCTCAAAACGCTCCAAATATCCTCTTGCAGATTCTACAAAAAGAGTGTTTCAAAACTGTTCTATCAAAAGGAAGGTTCAACTCTGTGAGTTGAATGAATGCATTGTGAAGAACTTTCTGAGAATGCTTCTCTGTAGTTTTTAGGTGAAGATATTCCATATCCCAGCACAGGCCTCGAATTGCTCCAAATAACCACTTGCAGATTTTAACAAAAGAGTGTTTCAAAACTGCTCTCTCTACAGGTAAGTTCAAGTCTGTGAGTTGAATGCACTCAACACAAAGAAGTTTCTGAGAATGCTTCTGTTCAGTTTTTATGTGAAGATATTTCCTTTTCCAGCATAGGCCTCAAACGGCTCCAAATATCCACTTGCAGATTCTAGAAAAAGAGTGTTTCCAAACTTCTCTATCAACTGGTAGGTTCAACTCTGTGAGTTGAATGAACTCATCACAAAGAAGTTTCTGAGAGTCCTTCTCTCTAGTTTTTACGTGAAGATATTTCCTTTTCCAACATAGGCCTCAAGGTGCTCCGAATAAACACTTGCAGATTCTACAAACGTAATGTTTCAAAACTGTTCTATCAAAAGAAACGTTCAAGTCTGTGAGTTGAATGCACTCATCACACAGAAGTTTCTGAGAATGCTTCTGTCTAGTTTTTAGGTGAAGATATTTCCTTTTCCAACATAGGCCTCAAATCGCTCCAAATATCCTCTTGCAGATTCTACAAAAAGAGTGTTTCAAAACTGTTCTATCAAAAGGAAGGTTCAACTCTGTGAGTTGAATGAATGCATCGTGAAGAACTTTCTGAGAATGCTTCTCTGTAGTTTTTAGGTGAAGATATTCCATATCCCAGCACAGGCCTCGAAGTGCTCCAAATAACCACTTGCAGATTTTACCAAAAGAGTGTTTCAAAACTGCTCTTTCTACAGCTAAGTTCAAGTCTGTGAGTTGAAAGCACTCAACACAAAGAAGTTTCTGAGAATGCTTCTGTTCAGTTTTATGTGAAGATATTTCCTTTTCCAGCATAGGCCTCAAACGGCTCCAAATATCCACTTGCAGATTCTACAAAAAGAGTGTTTCCAAACTTCTCTATCAATTGGTAGGTTCAACTCTGTGAGTTGAAAGAACTCATCGCAAAGAAGTTTCTGAGAATCCTTCTCTCTAGTTTTTATGTGAAGATATTTCCTTTTCCAACATAGGCCTCAAGGTGCTCCGAATAAATACTTGCAGATTCTACAAACGTAATGTTTCAAAACTGTTCTATCAAAAGAAACGTTCAAGTCTGTGAGTTGAATGCACTCATCGCACAGAAGTTTCAAAGAATACTTCTGTCTAGTTTTTAGGTGAAGATATTTCCTTTTCCAGCATAGGGCTCAAAAAGCTCCAAATATCCTCTTGCAGATTCTACAAAAAGAGTGTTTCAAAACTGTTCTATCAAAAGGAAGGTTCAACTCTGTGAGTAGAATGAATGCATCGTGAAGAACTTTCTGAGAATGCTTCTCTGTAGTTTTTAGGTGAAGATATTCCATATCCCAGCACAGGCCTCGAAGTGCTCCAAATAACCACTTGCAGATTTTACCAAAAGAGTGTTTGAAAACTGCTCTTTCTACAGGTAAGTTCAAGTCTGTGAGTTGAATGCACTCAACACAAGGAAGTTTCTGAGAATGCTTCTGTTCAGTTTTTATGTGAAGATATTTCCTTTTCCAGCATCGGCCTCAATCGGCTCCAAATATCCACTTGCAGATTCTACAAAAAGAGTGTTTCCAAACTTCTCTATCAATTGGTAAGTTCAACTCTGTGAGTTGAATGAACTCATCACAAAGAAGTTTCTGAGAATCCTTCTCTCTAGTTTTTATGTGAAGATATTTCCTTTTCCAACATAGGCCTCAAGGTGCTCCGAATAAACACTTGCAGATTCTACAAACGTAATGTTTCCAAACTGTTCTATCAAAAGAAACGTTCAAGTCTGTGAGTTGAATGCACTCATCACACAGAAGTTTCTGAGAATGCTTCTGTCTAGTTTTTAGGTGAAGATATTTCCTTTTCCAGCATAGGCCTCAAAACGCTCCAAATATCCTCTTGCAGATTCTACAAAAAGAGTGTTTCAAAACTGTTCTATCAAAAGGAAGGTTCAACCCTGTGAGTTGAATGAATGCATCGTGAAGAACTTTCTGAGAATGCTTCTCTGTAGTTTTTAGGTGAAGATATTCCATATCCCAGCACAGGCCTCGAAGTGCTCCAAATAACCAGTTGCAGATTTTACCAAAAGAGTGTTTCAAAACTGCTCTTTCTACAGGTAAGTTCAAGTCTCTGAGTTGAATGCACTCGACACAAAGAAGTTTCTGAGAATGCTTCTGTTCAGTTTTTATGTGAAGATATTTCCTTTTCCAGCATAGGCCTCAAACGGCTCCAAATATCCACTTGCAGATTCTACAAAAAGAGTGTTTCCAAACTTCTCTATCTATTGGTAGGTTCAACTCTGTGAGTTGAATGAACTCATCACAAAGAAGTTTCTGAGAATCCTTCTCTCTAGTTTTTATGTGAAGATATTTCCTTTTCCAACATAGGCCTCAAGGTGCTCCGAATAAACACTTGCAGATTTTACAAACGTAATGTTTCAAAACTGTTCTATCAAAAGAAACGTTCATGTCTGTGAGTTGAATGCACTCATCACACAGAAGTTTCTGAGAATGCTTCTGTCTAGTTTTTAGGTGAAGATATTTCCTTTTCCAGCATAGGCCTCAAAACGCTCCAAATATCCTCTTGCAGATTCTACAAAAAGAGTGTTTCAAAACTGTTCTATCAAAAGGAAGGTTCAACTCTGTGAGTTGAATGAATGCATCGTGAAGAACTTTCTGAGAATGCTTCTCTGTAGTTTTTAGGTGAAGATATTCCATATCCCAGCACAGGCCTCGAAGTGCTCCATATAACCACTTGCAGATTTTACCAAAAGAGTGTTTCAAAACTGCTCTTTCTACAGGTAAGTTCAAGTCTGTGAGTTGAATGCACTCAACTCAAAGAAGTTTCTGAGAATACTTCTGTTCAGTTTTTTGTGAAGATATTTCCTTTTCCAGCATCGGCCTCAAACGGCTCCAAATATCCACTTGCAGATTCTACAAAAAGAGTGTTTCCAAACTTCTCTATCAATTGGTAGGTTCAACTCTGTGAGTTGAATGAACTCATCGCAAAGAAGTTTCTGAGAATCCTTCTCTCTAGTTTTTATGTGAAGATATTTCCTTTTCCAACATAGGCCTCAAGGTGCTCCGAATAAACACTTGCAGATTCTACAAACGTAATGTTTCCAAACTGTTCTATCAAAAGAAACGTTCAAGTCCGTGAGTTGAATGCACTCATCACACAGAAGTTTCTGAGAATGCTTCTGTCTAGTTTTTAGGTGAAGATATTTCCTTTTCCAGCATAGGCCTCAAAACGCTCCAAATATCCTCTTGCAGATTCTACAAAAAGAGTGTTTCAAAACTGTTCTATCAAAAGGAAGGTTCAACTCTGTGAGTTGAGTGAATGCATCGTGAAGAACTTTCTGAGAATGCTTCTCTGTAGTTTTTAGGTGAAGATATTCCATATCCCAGCACAGGCCTCGAAGTGCTCCAAATAACCACTTGCAGATTTTAACAAAAGAGTGTTTCAAAACTGCTCTTTCTACAGGTAAGTTCAAGTCTGTGAGTTGAATGCACTCAACACAAAGAAGTTTCTGAGAATGCTTCTGTTCAGTTTTTATGTGAAGATATTTCCTTTTCCAGCATAGGCCTCAAACGGCTCCAAATATCCACTTGCAGATTCTACAAAAAGAGTGTTTCCAAACTTCTCTATCATCAATTGGTAGGTTCAACTCTGTGAGTTGAATGAACTCATCACAAAGAAGTTTCTGAGAATCCTTCTCTCTAGTTTTTATGTGAAGATATTTCCTTTTCCAACATAGGCCTCAAGGTGCTCCGAATAAACACTTGCAGATTCTACAAACGTAATGTTTCCAAACTCTTCTATCAAAAGAAACGTTCAAGTCTGTGAGTTGAATGCACTCATCGCACAGAAGTTTCTAAGAATACTTCTGTCTAGTTTTTAGGTGAAGATATTTCCTTTTCCAGCATAGGGCTCAAAACGCTCCAAATATCCTCTTGCAGATTCTACAAAAAGAGTGTTTCAAAACTGTTCTATCAAAAGGAAGGTTCAACTCTGTGAGTTGAATGAATGCATCGTGAAGAACTTTCTGAGAATGCTTCTCTGTAGTTTTTAGGTGAAGATATTCCATATCCGAGCACAGGCCTCGAAGTGCTCCAAATAACCACTTGCAGATTTTACAAAAGAGTGTTTCAAAACTGCTCTTTCTATAGGTAAGTTCAAGTCTGTGAGTTGAATGCACTCGACACAAAGAAGTTTCTGAGAATGCTTCTGTTCAGTTTTTATGTGAAGATATTTCCTTTTCCAGCATAGGCCTCAAACGGCTCCAAATATCCACTTGCAGATTCTACAAAAAGAGTGTTTCCAAACTTCTCTATCACCAATTGGTAGGTTCCACTCTGTGAGTTGAATGAACTCACAACAAAGAAGTTTCTGAGAATCCTTCTCTCTAGTTTTTATGTGAAGATATTTCCTTTTCCAACATAGGCCTCAAGGTGCTCCGAATAAACACTTGCAGATTCTACAAACGTAATGTTTCCAAACTGTTCTATCAAAAGAAACGTTCAAGTCTGTGAGTTGAATGCACTCATCACACAGAAGTTTCTGAGGATGCTTCTGTCTAGTTTTTAGGTGAAGATATTTTCTTTTCCAGCATAGGCCCCAAAACGCTCCAAATATCCTCTTGCAGATTCTACAAAAAGAGTGTTTCAAAACTGTTCTATCAAAAGGAAGGTTCAACTCTGTGAGTTGAATGAATGCATTGTGAAGAACTTTCTGAGAATGCTTCTCTGTAGTTTTTAGGTGAAGATATTCCATATCCCAGCACAGGCCTCGAATTGCTCCAAATAACCACTTGCAGATTTTAACAAAAGAGTGTTTCAAAACTGCTCTTTCTACAGGTAAGTTCAAGTCTGTGAGTTGAATGCACTCGACACAAAGAAGTTTCTGAGAATGCTTCTGTTCAGTTTTTATGTGAAGATATTTCCTTTTCCAGCATAGTCCTCAAACGGCTCCAAATATCCACTTGCAGATTCTAGAAAAAGAGTGTTTCCAAACTTCTCTATCAACTGGTAGGTTCAACTCTGTGAGTTGAATGAACTCATCACAAAGAAGTTTCTGAGAGTCCTTCTCTCTAGTTTTTACGTGAAGATATTTCCTTTTCCAACATAGGCCTCAAGGTGCTCCGAATAAACACTTGCAGATTCTACAAACGTAATGTTTCCAAACTGTTCTATCAAAAGAAACGTTCAAGTCTGTGAGTTGAATGCACTCATCACACAGAAGTTTCTGAGAATGCTTCTGTCTAGTTTTTAGGTGAAGATATTTCCTTTTCCAACATAGGCCTCAAATCGTTCCAAATATCCTCTTGCAGATTCTACAAAAAGAGTGTTTCAAAACTGTTCTATCAAAAGGAAGGTTCAACTCTGTGAGTTGAATGAATGCATCGTGAAGAACTTTCTGAGAATGCTTCTCTGTAGTTTTTAGGTGAAGATATTCCATATCCCAGCACAGGCCTCGAAGTGCTCCAAATAACCACTTGCAGATTTTACCAAAAGAGTGTTTCAAAACTGCTCTTTCTACAGGTAAGTTCAAGTCTGTGAGTTGAAAGCACTCAACACAAAGAAGTTTCTGAGAATGCTTCTGTTCAGTTTTATGTGAAGATATTTCCTTTTCCAGCATAGGCCTCAAACGGCTCCAAATATCCACTTGCAGATTCTACAAAAAGAGTGTTTCCAAACTTCTCTATCAATTGGTAGGTTCAACTCTGTGAGTTGAAAGAACTCATCGCAAAGAAGTTTCTGAGAATCCTTCTCTCTAGTTTTTATGTGAAGATATTTCCTTTTCCAACATAGGCCTCAAGGTGTTCCGAATAAACACTTGCAGATTCTACAAACGTAATGTTTCAAAACTGTTCTATCAAAAGAAACGTTCAAGTCTGTGAGTTGAATGCACTCATCGCACAGAAGTTTCTAAGAATACTTCTGTCTAGTTTTTAGGTGAAGATATTTCCTTTTCCAGCATAGGCCTCAAAAAGCTCCAAATATCCTCTTGCAGATTCTACAAAAAGAGTGTTTCAAAACTGTTCTATCAAAAGGAAGGTTCAACTCTGTGAGTAGAATGAATGCATCGTGAAGAACTTTCTGAGAATGCTTCTCTGTAGTATTTAGGTGAAGATATTCCATATCCCAGCACAGGCCTCGAAGTGCTCCAAATAACCACTTGCAGATATTACCAAAAGAGTGTTTGAAAACTGCTCTTTCTACAGGTAAGTTCAAGTCTGTGAGTTGAATGCACTCAACACAAGGAAGTTTCTGAGAATGCTTCTGTTCAGTTTTTATGTGAAGATATTTCCTTTTCCAGCATCGGCCTCAATCGGCTCCAAATATCCACTTGCAGATTCTACAAAAAGAGTGTTTCCAAACTTCTCTATCAATTGGTAAGTTCAACTCTGTGAGTTGAATGAACTCATCACAAAGAAGTTTCTGAGAATCCTTCTCTCTAGTTTTTATGTGAAGATATTTCCTTTTCCAACATAGGCCTCAAGGTGCTCCGAATAAACACTTGCAGATTCTACAAACGTAATGTTTCCAAACTGTTCTATCAAAAGAAACGTTCAAGTCTGTGAGTTGAATGCACTCATCACACAGAAGTTTCTGAGAATGCTTCTGTCTAGTTTTTAGGTGAAGATATTTCCTTTTCCAGCATAGGCCTCAAAACGCTCCAAATATCCTCTTGCAGATTCTACAAAAAGAGTGTTTCAAAACTGTTCTATCAAAAGGAAGGTTCAACCCTGTGAGTTGAATGAATGCATCGTGAAGAACTTTCTGAGAATGCTTCTCTGTAGTTTTTAGGTGAAGATATTCCATATCCCAGCACAGGCCTCGAAGTGCTCCAAATAACCAGTTGCAGATTTTACCAAAAGAGTGTTTCAAAACTGCTCTTTCTACAGGTAAGTTCAAGTCTCTGAGTTGAATGCACTCGACACAAAGAAGTTTCTGAGAATGCTTCTGTTCAGTTTTTATGTGAAGATATTTCCTTTTCCAGCATAGGCCTCAAACGGCTCCAAATATCCACTTGCAGATTCTACAAAAAGAGTGTTTCCAAACTTCTCTATCTATTGGTAGGTTCAACTCTGTGAGTTGAATGAACTCATCACAAAGAAGTTTCTGAGAATCCTTCTCTCTAGTTTTTATGTGAAGATATTTCCTTTTCCAACATAGGCCTCAAGGTGCTCCGAATAAACACTTGCAGATTTTACAAACGTAATGTTTCAAAACTGTTCTATCAAAAGAAACGTTCATGTCTGTGAGTTGAATGCACTCATCACACAGAAGTTTCTGAGAATGCTTCTGTCTAGTTTTTAGGTGAAGATATTTCCTTTTCCATCATAGGCCTCAAAACGCTCCAAATATCCTCTTGCAGATTCTACAAAAAGAGTGTTTCAAAACTGTTCTATCAAAAGGAAGGTTCAACTCTGTGAGTTGAATGAATGCATCATGAAGAACTTTCTGAGAATGCTTCTCTGTAGTTTTTAGGTAAAGATATTCCATATCCCAGCACAGGCCTCGAAGTGCTCCATATAACCACTTGCAGATTTTACCAAAAGAGTGTTTCAAAACTGCTCTTTCTACAGGTAAGTTCAAGTCTGTGAGTTGAATGCACTCAACTCAAAGAAGTTTCTGAGAATACTTCTGTTCAGTTCTTTGTGAAGATATTTCCTTTTCCAGCATCGGCCTCAAACGGCTCCAAATATCCACTTGCAGATTCTACAAAAAGAGTGTTTCCAAACTTCTCTATCAATTGGTAGGTTCAACTCTGTGAGTTGAATGAACTCATCGCAAAGAAGTTTCTGAGAATCCTTCTCTCTAGTTTTTATGTGAAGATATTTCCTTTTCCAACATAGGCCTCAAGGTGCTCCGAATAAACACTTGCAGATTCTACAAACGTAATGTTTCCAAACTGTTCTATCAAAAGAAACGTTCAAGTCCGTGAGTTGAATGCACTCATCACACAGAAGTTTCTGAGAATGCTTCTGTCTAGTTTTTAGGTGAAGATATTTCCTTTTCCAGCATAGGCCTCAAAACGCTCCAAATATCCTCTTGCAGATTCTACAAAAAGAGTGTTTCAAAACTGTTCTATCAAAAGGAAGGTTCAACTCTGTGAGTTGAGTGAATGCATCGTGAAGAACTTTCTGAGAATGCTTCTCTGTAGTTTTTAGGTGAAGATATTCCATATCCCAGCACAGGCCTCGAAGTGCTCCAAATAACCAGTTGCAGATTTTACCAAAAGAGTGTTTCAAAACTGCTCTTTCTACAGGTAAGTTCAAGTCTCTGAGTTGAATGCACTCGACACAAAGAAGTTTCTGAGAATGCTTCTGTTCAGTTTTTATGTGAAGATATTTCCTTTTCCAGCATAGGCCTCAAACGGCTCCAAATATCCACTTGCAGATTCTACAAAAAGAGTGTTTCCAAACTTCTCTATCTATTGGTAGGTTCAACTCTGTGAGTTGAATGAACTCATCACAAAGAAGTTTCTGAGAATCCTTCTCTCTAGTTTTTATGTGAAGATATTTCCTTTTCCAACATAGGCCTCAAGGTGCTCCGAATAAACACTTGCAGATTTTACAAACGTAATGTTTCAAAACTGTTCTATCAAAAGAAACGTTCATGTCTGTGAGTTGAATGCACTCATCACACAGAAGTTTCTGAGAATGCTTCTGTCTAGTTTTTAGGTGAAGATATTTCCTTTTCCATCATAGGCCTCAAAACGCTCCAAATATCCTCTTGCAGATTCTACAAAAAGAGTGTTTCAAAACTGTTCTATCAAAAGGAAGGTTCAACTCTGTGAGTTGAATGAATGCATCATGAAGAACTTTCTGAGAATGCTTCTCTGTAGTTTTTAGGTAAAGATATTCCATATCCCAGCACAGGCCTCGAAGTGCTCCATATAACCACTTGCAGATTTTACCAAAAGAGTGTTTCAAAACTGCTCTTTCTACAGGTAAGTTCAAGTCTGTGAGTTGAATGCACTCAACTCAAAGAAGTTTCTGAGAATACTTCTGTTCAGTTCTTTGTGAAGATATTTCCTTTTCCAGCATCGGCCTCAAACGGCTCCAAATATCCACTTGCAGATTCTACAAAAAGAGTGTTTCCAAACTTCTCTATCAATTGGTAGGTTCAACTCTGTGAGTTGAATGAACTCATCGCAAAGAAGTTTCTGAGAATCCTTCTCTCTAGTTTTTATGTGAAGATATTTCCTTTTCCAACATAGGCCTCAAGGTGCTCCGAATAAACACTTGCAGATTCTACAAACGTAATGTTTCCAAACTGTTCTATCAAAAGAAACGTTCAAGTCCGTGAGTTGAATGCACTCATCACACAGAAGTTTCTGAGAATGCTTCTGTCTAGTTTTTAGGTGAAGATATTTCCTTTTCCAGCATAGGCCTCAAAACGCTCCAAATATCCTCTTGCAGATTCTACAAAAAGAGTGTTTCAAAACTGTTCTATCAAAAGGAAGGTTCAACTCTGTGAGTTGAGTGAATGCATCGTGAAGAACTTTCTGAGAATGCTTCTCTGTAGTTTTTAGGTGAAGATATTCCATATCCCAGCACAGGCCTCGAAGTGCTCCAAATAACCACTTGCAGATTTTAACAAAAGAGTGTTTCAAAACTGCTCTTTCTACAGGTAAGTTCAAGTCTGTGAGTTGAATGCACTCAACACAAAGAAGTTTCTGAGAATGCTTCTGTTCAGTTTTTATGTGAAGATATTTCCTTTTCCAGCATAGGCCTCAAACGGCTCCAAATATCCACTTGCAGATTCTACAAAAAGAGTGTTTCCAAACTTCTCTATCATCAATTGGTAGGTTCAACTCTGTGAGTTGAATGAACTCATCACAAAGAAGTTTCTGAGAATCCTTCTCTCTAGTTTTTACGTGAACATATTTCCTTTTCCAACATAGGCCTAAAGGTGCTCCGAATAAACACTTGCAGATTCTACAAACGTAATGTTTCCAAACTGTTCTATCAAAAGAAACGTTCAAGTCTGTGAGTTGAATGCACTCATCACACAGAAGTTTCTGAGAATGCTTCTGTCTAGTTTTTAGGTGAAGATATTTCCTTTTCCAACATAGGCCTCAAATCAATCCAAATATCCTCTTGCAGATTCTACAAAAAGAGTGTTTCAAAACTGTTCTATCAAAAGGAAGGTTCAACTCTGTGAGTTGAATGAATGCATCGTGAAGAACTTTCTGAGAATGCTTCTCTGTAGTTTTTAGGTGAAGATATTCCATATCCCAGCACAGGCCTCGAAGTGCTCCAAATAACCACTTGCAGATTTTACCAAAAGAGTGTTTCAAAACTGCTCTTTCTACAGGTAAGTTCAAGTCTGTGAGTTGAATGCACTCAACACAAAGAAGTTTCTGAGAATACTTCTGTTCATTTTTTGTGATGATATTTCCTTTTCCAGCATCGGCCTCAAACGGCTCCAAATATCCACTTGCAGATTCTACAAAAAGAGTGTTTCCAAACTTCTCTATCAATTGGTAGGTTCCACTCTGTGAGTTGAATGAACTCATCACAAAGAAGTTTCTGAGAATCCTTCTCTCTAGTTTTTATGTGGAGATATTTCCTTTTCCAACATAGGCCTCAAGGTGCTCCGAATAAACACTTGCAGATTCTACAAACGTAATGTTTCCAAACTGTTCTATCAGAAGAAACGTTCAAGTCTGTGAGTTGAATGCACTCATCACACAGAAGTTTCTGAGGATGCTTCTGTCTAGTTTTTAGGTGAAGATAATTCCTTTTCCAGCATAGGCCTCAAAACGCTCCAAATATCCTCTTGCAGATTCTACAAAAAGAGTGTTTCAAAACTGTTCTATCAAAAGGAAGGTTCAACTCTGTGAGTTGAATGAATGCATCGTGAAGAACTTTCTGAGAATGCTTCTCTGTAGTTTTTAGGTGAAGATATTCCATATCCCAGCACAGGCCTCGAAGTGCTCCAAATAACCACTTGCAGATTTTACCAAAAGAGTGTTTGAAAACTGCTCTTTCTACAGGTAAGTTCAAGTCTGTGAGTTGAATGCACTCAACACAAAGAAGTTTCTGAGAATGCTTCTGTTCAGTTTTTATGTAAAGATATTTCCTTTTCCAGCATAGGCCTCAAACGGCTCCAAATATCCACTTGCAGATTCTACAAAAAGAGTGTTTCCAAACTTCTCTATCATCAATTGGTAGCTTCAACTCTGTGAGTTGAATGAACTCATCACAAAGAAGTTTCTGAGAATCCTTCTCTCTAGTTTTTATGTGAAGATATTTCCTTTTCCAACATAGGCCTCAAGGTGCTCCGAATAAACACTTGCAGATTCTACAAACGTAATGTTTCCAAACTGTTCTATCAAAAGAAACGTTCATGTCTGTGAGTTGAATGCACTCATCATACAGAAGTTTCTGAGGATGCTTCTGTCTAGTTTTTAGTTGAAGATATTTCCTTTTCCAGCATAGGCCTCAAAACGCTCCAAATATCCTCTTGCAGATTCTACAAAAAGAGTGTTTCAAAACTGTTCTATCAAAAGGAAGGTTCAACTCTGTGAGTTGAATGAATGCATCGTGAAGAACTTTCTGAGAATGCTTCTCTGTAGTTTTTAGGTGAAGATATTCCATATCCCAGCACAGGCCTCGAAGTGCTCCAAATAACCACTTGCAGATTTTACCAAAAGAGTGTTTCAAAACTGCTCTTTCTACAGGTAAGTTCAAGTCTGTGAGTTGAATGCACTCAACACAAAGAAGTTTCTGAGAATGCTTCTGTTCAGTTTTTATGTGAAGATATTTCCTTTTCCAGCATAGGCCTCAAACGGCTCCAAATATCCACTTGCAGATTCTACAAAAAGAGTGTTTCCAAACTTCTCTATCAATTGGTAGGTTCAACTCTGTGAGTTGAATGAACTCATCACAAAGAAGTTTCTGAGAATCCTTCTCTCTAGTTTTTATGTGAAGATATTTCCTTTTCCAACATAGGCCTCAAGGTGCTCCGAATAAACACTTGCAGATTCTACAAACGTAATGTTTCCAAACTGTTCTATCAAAAGAAACGTTCAAGTCTGTGAGTTGAATGCACTCATCACACAGAAGTTTCTGAGAATGCTTCTGTCTAGTTTTTAGGTGAAGATATTTCCTTTTCCAACATAGGCCTCAAATCGCTCCAAATATCCTCTTGCAGATTCTACAAAAAGAGTGTTTCAAAACTGTTCTATCAAAAGGAAGGTTCAACTCTGTGAGTTGAATGAATGCATCGTGAAGAACTTTCTGAGAATGCTTCTCTGTTGTTTTTAGGTGAAGATATTCCATATCCCAGCACAGGCCTCGAAGTGCTCCAAATAACCACTTGCAGATTTTACCAAAAGAGTGTTTCAAAACTGCTCTTTCTACAGGTAAGTTCAAGTCTGTGAGTTGAATGCACTCAACACAAAGAAGTTTCTGAGAATGCTTCTGTTCAGTTTTTATGTGAAGATATTTCCTTTTCTAGCATAGGCCTCAAACGGCTCCAAATATCCACTTGCAGATTCTAGAAAAAGAGTGTTTCCAAACTTCTCTATCAACTGGTAGGTTCAACTCTGTGAGATGAAAGAACTCATCGCAAAGAAGTTTCTGAGAATCCTTCTCTCTAGTTTTTATGTGAAGATATTTCCTTTTCCAACATAGGCCTCAAGGTGCTCCGAATAAACACTTGCAGATTCTACAAACGTAATGTTTCAAAACTGTTCTATCAAAAGAAACGTTCAATCTGTGAGTTGAATGCACTCATCGCACAGAAGTTTCTAAGAATACTTCTGTCTAGTTTTTAGGTGAAGATATTTCCTTTTCCAGCATAGGCCTCAAAACGCTCCAAATATCCTCTTGCAGATTCTACAAAAAGAGTGTTTCAAAACTGTTCTATCAAAAGGAAGGTTCAACTCTGTGAGTTGAATGAATGCATCGTGAAGAACTATCTGAGAATGCTTCTCTGTAGTTTTTAGGTGAAGATATTCCATATCCCAGCACAGGCCTCGAAGTGCTCCAAATAACCACTTGCAGATTTTAACAAAAGAGTGTTTCAAAACTGCTCTTTCTACAGGTAAGTTCAAGTCTGTGAGTTGAATGCACTCAACACAAAGAAGTTTCTGAGAATGCTTCTGTTCAGTTTTTATGTGAAGATATTTCCTTTTCCAGCATAGGCCTCAAACGGCTCCAAATATCCACTTGCAGATTCTACAAAAAGAGTGTTTCCAAACTTCTCTATCATCAATTGGTAGGTTCAACTCTGTGAGTTGAATGAACTCATCACAAAGAAGTTTCTGAGAATCCTTCTGTTCAGTTTTTATGTGAAGATATTTCCTTTTCCAACATAGGCCTCAAGGTGCTCCGAATAAACACTTGCAGATTCTACAAACGTAATGTTTCCAAACTGTTCTATCAAAAGAAACGTTCAAGTCTGTGAGTTGAATGCACTCATCACACAGAAGTTTCTGAGAATGCTTCTGTCTAGTTTTTAGGTGAAGATATTTCCTTTTCCAACATAGGCCTCAAATCGCTCCAAATATCCTCTTGCAGATTCTACAAAAAGAGTGTTTCAAAACTGTTCTATCAAAAGGAAGGTTCAACTCTGTGAGTTGAATGAATGCATCGTGAAGAAATTTCTGAGAATGCTTCTCTGTAGTTTTTAGGTGAAGATATTCCATATCCCAGCACAGGCCTCGAAGTGCTCCAAATAACCACTTGCAGATTTTACCAAAAGAGTGTTTCAAAACTGCTCTTTCTACAGGTAAGTTCAAGTCTGTGAGTTGAATGCACTCAACACAAAGAAGTTTCTGAGAATACTTCTGTTCATTTTTTGTGAAGATATTTCCTTTTCCAGCATCGGCCTCAAACGGCTCCAAATATCCACTTGCAGATTCTACAAAAAGAGTGTTTCCAAACTTCTCTATCAATTGGTAGGTTCAACTCTGTGAGTTGAATGAACTCATCGCAAAGAAGTTTCTGAGAATCCTTCTCTCTAGTTTTTATGTGAAGATATTTCCTTTTCCAACATAGGCCTCAAGGTGCTCCGAATAAACACTTGCAGATTCTACAAACGTAATGTTTCCAAACTGTTTTATCAAAAGAAACGTTCATGTCTTTGAGTTGAATGCACTAATCATACAGAAGTTTCTGAGGATGCTTCTATCTAGTTTTTAGTTGAAGATATTTCCTTTTCCAGCATAGGCCTCAAAACGCTCCAAATATCCTCTTGCAGATTCTACAAAAAGAGTGTTTCAAAACTGTTCTATCAAAAGGAAGGTTCAACTCTGTGAGTTGAATGAATGCATCGTGAAGAACTTTCTGAGAATGCTTCTCTGTAGTTTTTAGGTGAAGATATTCCATATCCCAGCACAGGCCTCGAAGTGCTCCAAATAACCACTTGCAGATTTTACCAAAAGAGTGTTTCAAAACTGCTCTTTCTACAGGTAAGTTCAAGTCTGTGAGTTGAATGCACTCAACACAAAGAAGTTTCTGAGAATGCTTCTGTTCAGTTTTTATGTGAAGATATTTCCTTTTCCAGCATAGGCCTCAAACGGCTCCAAATATCCACTTGCAGATTCTACAAAAAGAGTGTTTCCAAACTTCTCTATCAATTGGTAGGTTCAACTCTGTGAGTTGAATGAACTCATCACAAAGAAGTTTCTGAGAATCCTTCTCTCTAGTTTTTATGTGAAGATATTTCCTTTTCCAACATAGGCCTCAAGGTGCTCCGAATAAACACTTGCAGATTCTACAAACGTAATGTATCCAAACTGTTCTATCAAAAGAAACGTTCAAGTCTGTGAGTTGAATGCACTCATCACACAGAAGTTTCTGAGAATGCTTCTGTCTAGTTTTTAGGTGAAGATATTTCCTTTTCCAACATAGGCCTCAAATCGCTCCAAATATCCTCTTGCAGATTCTACAAAAAGAGTGTTTCAAAACTGTTCTATCAAAAGGAAGGTTCAACTCTGTGAGTTGAATGAATGCATCGTGAAGAACTTTCTGAGAATGCTTCTCTGTTGTTTTTAGGTGAAGATATTCCATATCCCAGCACAGGCCTCGAAGTGCTCCAAATAACCACTTGCAGATTTTACCAAAAGAGTGTTTCAAAACTGCTCTTTCTACAGGTAAGTTCAAGTCTGTGAGTTGAATGCACTCAACACAAAGAAGTTTCTGAGAATGCTTCTGTTCAGTTTTTATGTGAAGATATTTCCTTTTCCAGCATAGGCCTCAAACGGCTCCAAATATCCACTTGCAGATTCTACAAAAAGAGTGTTTCCAAACTTCTCTATCAATTGGTAGGTTCAACTCTGTGAGTTGAATGAACTCATCACAAAGAAGTTTCTGAGAATCCTTCTCTCTAGTTTTTATGTGAAGATATTTCCTTTTCCAACATAGGCCTCAAGGTGCTCCGAATAAACACTTGCAGATTCTACAAACGTAATGTTTCAAAACTGTTCTATCAAAAGAAACGTTCATGTCTGTGAGTTGAATGCACTCATCACACAGAAGTTTCTGAGAATGCTTCTGTCTAGTTTTTAGGTGAAGATATTTCCTTTTCCAGCATAGGCCTCAAAACGCTCCAAATATCCTCTTGCAGATTCTACAAAAAGAGTGTTTCAAAACTGTTCTATCAAAAGGAAGGTTCAACTCTGTGAGTTGAATGAATGCATCGTGAAGAACTTTCTGAGAATGCTTCTCTGTAGTTTTTAGGTGAAGATATTCCATATCCCAGCACAGGCCTCGAAGTGCTCCAAATAACCACTTGCAGATTTTACCAAAAGAGTGTTTCAAAACTGCTCTTTCTACAGGTAAGTTCAAGTCTGTGAGTTGAATGCACTCAACACAAAGAAGTTTCTGAGAATGCTTCTGTTCAGTTTTTATGTGAAGATACTTCCTTTTCCAGCATAGGCCTCAAACGGCTCCAAATATCCACTTGCAGATCCTACAAAAAGAGTGTTTCCAAACTTCTCTATCAACTGGTAGGTTCAACTCTGTGAGTTGAATGAACTCATCACAAAGAAGTTTCTGAGAATCCTTCTCTCTAGTTTTTATGTGAAGATATTTCCTTTTCCAACATAGGCCTCAAGGTGCTCCGAATAAACACTTGCAGATTCTACAAACGTAATGTTTCCAAACTGTTCTATCAAAAGAAACGTTCAAGTCTGTGAGTTGAATGCACTCATCACACAGAAGTTTCTGAGGATGCTTCTGTCTAGTTTTTAGGTGAAGATATTTTCTTTTCCAGCATAGGCCTCAAAACGCTCCAAATATCCTCTTGCAGATTCTAC
This sequence comes from Pongo pygmaeus, assembly GCF_028885625.2. NCBI lineage: Eukaryota > Metazoa > Chordata > Mammalia > Primates > Hominidae > Pongo > Pongo pygmaeus. The sequence continues at coordinate 22,849,866 of NC_072387.2, read as the reverse complement.
AAAAAGAGTGTTTCAAAACTGTTCTATCAAAAGGAAGGTTCAACTCTGTGAGTTGAATGAATGCATTGTGAAGAACTTTCTGAGAATGCTTCTCTGTAGTTTTTAGGTGAAGATATTCCATATCCCAGCACAGGCCTCGAATTGCTCCAAATAACCACTTGCAGATTTTAACAAAAGAGTGTTTCAAAACTGCTCTTTCTACAGGTAAGTTCAAGTCTGTGAGTTGAATGCACTCAACACAAAGAAGTTTCTGAGAATGCTTCTGTTCAGTTTTTATGTGAAGATATTTCCTTTTCCAGAATAGGCCTCAAACGGCTCCAAATATCCACTTGCAGATTCTAGAAAAAGAGTGTTTCCAAACTTCTCTATCAACTGGTAGGTTCAACTCTGTGAGTTGAATGAACTCATCACAAAGAAGTTTCTGAGAGTCCTTCTCTCTAGTTTTTACGTGAAGATATTTCCTTTTCCAACATAGGCCTCAAGGTGCTCCGAATAAACACTTGCAGATTCTACAAACGTAATGTTTCCAAACTGTTCTATCAAAAGAAACGTTCAAGTCTGTGAGTTGAATGCACTCATCACACAGAAGTTTCTGAGAATGCTTCTGTCTAGTTTTTAGGTGAAGATATTTCCTTTTCCAACATAGGCCTCAAATCGCTCCAATATCCTCTTGCAGATTCTACAAAAAGAGTGTTTCAAAACTGTTCTATCAAAAGGAAGGTTCAACTCTGTGAGTTGAATGAATGCATCGTGAAGAACTTTCTGAGAATGCTTCTCTGTAGTTTTTAGGTGAAGATATTCCATATCCCAGCACAGGCCTCGAAGTGCTCCAAATAACCACTTGCAGATTTTACCAAAAGTGTGTTTCAAAACTGCTCTTTCTACAGGTAAGTTCAAGTCTGTGAGCTGAAAGCACTCAACACAAAGAAGTTTCTGAGAATGCTTCTGTTCAGTTTTATGTGAAGATATTTCCTTTTCCAGCATAGGCCTCAAACGGCTCCAAATATCCACTTGCAGATTCTACAAAAAGAGTGTTTCCAAACTTCTCTATCAATTGGTAGGTTCCACTCTGTGAGTTGAAAGAACTCATCGCAAAGAAGTTTCTGAGAATCCTTCTCTCTAGTTTTTATGTGAAGATATTTCCTTTTCCAACATAGGCCTCAAGGTGCTCCGAATAAACACTTGCAGATTCTACAAACGTAATGTTTCAAAACTGTTCTATCAAAAGAAACGTTCAAGTCTGTGAGTTGAATGCACTCATCGCACAGAAGTTTCTAAGAATACTTCTGTCTAGTTTTTAGGTGAAGATATTTCCTTTTCCAGCATAGGGCTCAAAACGCTCCAAATATCCTCTTGCAGATTCTACAAAAAGAGTGTTTCAAAACTGTTCTATCAAAAGGAAGGTTCAACTCTGTGAGTTGAATGAATGCATCGTGAAGAACTTTCTGAGAATGCTTCTCTGTAGTTTTTAGGTGAAGATATTCCATATCCCAGCACAGGCCTCGAAGTGCTCCAAATAACCACTTGCAGATTTTACAAAAGAGTGTTTCAAAACTGCTCTTTCTACAGGTAAGTTCAAGTCTGTGAGTTGAATGCACTCGACACAAAGAAGTTTCTGAGAATGCTTCTGTTCAGTTTTTATGTGAAGATATTTCCTTTTCCAGCATAGGCCTCAAACGGCTCCAAATATCCACTTGCAGATTCTACAAAAAGAGTGTTTCCAAACTTCTCTATCATCAATTGGTAGGTTCAACTCTGTGAGTTGAATGAACTCACAACAAAGAAGTTTCTGAGAATCCTTCTCTCTAGTTTTTATGTGAAGATATTTCCTTTTCCAACATAGGCCTCAAGGTGCTCCGAATAAACACTTGCAGATTCTACAAAGGTAATGTTTCCAAACTCTTCTATCAAAAGAAACGTTCAAGTCTGTGAGTTGAATGCACTCATCACACAGAAGTTTCTGAGGATGCTTCTGTCTAGTTTTTAGGTGAAGATATTTTCTTTTCCAGCATAGGCCTCAAAACGCTCCAAATATCCTCTTGCAGATTCTACAAAAAGAGTGTTTCAAAACTGTTCTATCAAAAGGAAGGTTCAACTCTGTGAGTTGAATGAATGCATCGTGAAGAACTTTCTGAGAATGCTTCTCTGTAGTTTTTAGGTGAAGATATTCCATATCCCAGCACAGGCCTCGAATTGCTCCAAATAACCACTTGCAGATTTTACCAAAAGAGTGTTTCAAAACTGCTCTTTCTACAGGTAAGTTCAAGTCTGTGAGTTGAATGCACTCAACACAAAGAAGTTTCTGAGAATGCTTCTGTTCAGTTTTTATGTGAAGATATTTCCTTTTCCAGCATAGGCCTCAAACGGCTCCAAATATCCACTTGCAGATTCTAGAAAAAGAGTGTTTCCAAACTTCTCTATCAACTGGTAGGTTCAACTCTGTGAGTTGAATGAACTCATCACAAAGAAGTTTCTGAGAGTCCTTCTCTCTAGTTTTTACGTGAAGATATTTCCTTTTCCAACATAGGCCTCAAGGTGCTCCGAATAAACACTTGCAGATTCTACAAACGTAATGTTTCCAAACTGTTCTATCAAAAGAAACGTTCAAGTCTGTGAGTTGAATGCACTCATCACAGAGAAGTTTCTGAGAATGCTTCTGTCTAGTTTTTAGGTGAAGATATTTCCTTTTCCAACATAGGCCTCAAATCGCTCCAAATATCCTCTTGCAGATTCTACAAAAAGAGTGTTTCAAAACTGTTCTATCAAAAGGAAGGTTCAACTCTGTGAGTTGAATGAATGCATCGTGAAGAACTTTCTGAGAATGCTTCTCTGTAGTTTTTAGGTGAAGATATTCCATATCCCAGCACAGGCCTCGAAGTGCTCCAAATAACCAGTTGCAGATTTTACCAAAAGAGTGTTTCAAAACTGCTCTTTCTACAGGTAAGTTCAAGTCTGTGAGTTGAATGCACTCGACACAAAGAAGTTTCTGAGAATGCTTCTGTTCAGTTTTTATGTGAAGATATTTCCTTTTCCAGCATAGGCCTCAAACGGCTCCAAATATCCACTTGCAGATTCTACAAAAAGAGTGTTTCCAAACTTCTCTATCTATTGGTAGGTTCAACTCTGTGAGTTGAATGAACTCATCACAAAGAAGTTTCTGAGAATCCTTCTCTCTAGTTTTTATGTGAAGATATTTCCTTTTCCAACATAGGCCTCAAGGTGCTCCGAATAAACACTTGCAGATTTTACAAACGTAATGTTTCAAAACTGTTCTATCAAAAGAAACGTTCATGTCTGTGAGTTGAATGCACTCATCTCACAGAAGTTTCTAAGAATGCTTCTGTCTAGTTTTTAGGTGAAGATATTTCCTTTTCCAGCATAGGCCTCAAAACGCTCCAAATATCCTCTTGCAGATTCTACAAAAAGAGTGTTTCAAAACTGTTCTATCAAAAGGAAGGTTCAACTCTGTGAGTTGAATGAATGCATCGTGAAGAACTTTCTGAGAATGCTTCTCTGTAGTTTTTAGGTGAAGATATTCCATATCCCAGCACAGGCCTCGAAGTGCTCCAAATAACCACTTGCAGATTTTACCAAAAGAGTGTTTCAAAACTGCTCTTTCTACAGGTAAGTTCAAGTCTGGGAGTTGAATGCACTCAACACAAAGAAGTTTCTGAGAATACTTCTGTTCAGTTTTTTGTGAAGATATTTCCTTTTCCGGCATCGGCCTCAAACGGCTCCAAATATCCACTTGCAGATTCTACAAAAAGAGTGTTTCCAAACTTCTCTATCAATTGGTAGGTTCAACTCTGTGAGTTGAATGAACTCATCGCAAAGATGTTTCTGAGAATCCTTCTCTCTAGTTTTTATGTGAAGATATTTCCTTTTCCAACATAGGCCTCAAGGTGCTCCGAATAAACACTTGCAGATTCTACAAACGTAATGTTTCCAAACTGTTCTATCAAAAGAAACGTTCAAGTCTGTGAGTTGAATGCACTCATCACACAGAAGTTTCTGAGAATGCTTCTGTCTAGTTTTTAGGTGAAGATATTTCCTTTTCCAGCATAGGCCTCAAAACGCTCCAAATATCCTCTTGCAGATTCTACAAAAAGAGTGTTTCAAAACTGTTCTATCAAAAGGAAGGTTCAACTCTGTGAGTTGAGTGAATGCATCGTGAAGAACTTTCTGAGAATGCTTCTCTGTAGTTTTTAGGTGAAGATATTCCATATCCCAGCACAGGCCTCGAAGTGCTCCAAATAACCACTTGCAGATTTTAACAAAAGAGTGTTTCAAAACTGCTCTTTCTACAGGTAAGTTCAAGTCTGTGAGTTGAATGCACTCAACACAAAGAAGTTTCTGAGAATGCTTCTGTTCAGTTTTTATGTGAAGATATTTCCTTTTCCAGGATAGGCCTCAAACGGCTCCAAATATCCACTTGCAGATTCTAGAAAAAGAGTGTTTCCAAACTTCTCTATCAACTGGCAGGTTCAACTCTGTGAGTTGAATGAACTCATCACAAAGAAGTTTCTGAGAGTCCTTCTCTCTAGTTTTTACGTGAAGATATTTCCTTTTCCAACATAGGCCTCAAGGTGCTCCGAATAAACACTTGCAGATTCTACAAACGTAATGTTTCCAAACTGTTCTATCAAAAGAAACGTTCAAGTCTGTGAGTTGAATGCACTCATCACAGAGAAGTTTCTGAGAATGCTTCTGTCTAGTTTTTAGGTGAAGATATTTCCTTTTCCAACATTGGCCTCAAATCGCTCCAAATATCCTCTTGCAGATTCTACAAAAAGAGTGTTTCAAAACTGTTCTATCAAAAGGAAGGTTCAACTCTGTGAGTTGAATGAATGCATCGTGAAGAACTTTCTGAGAATGCTTCTCTGTAGTTTTTAGGTGAAGATATTCCATATCCCAGCACAGGCCTCGAAGTGCTCCAAATAACCAGTTGCAGATTTTACCAAAAGAGTGTTTCAAAACTGCTCTTTCTACAGGTAAGTTCAAGTCTGTGAGTTGAATGCACTCGACACAAAGAAGTTTCTGAGAATGCTTCTGTTCAGTTTTTATGTGAAGATATTTCCTTTTCCAGCATAGGCCTCAAACGGCTCCAAATATCCACTTGCAGATTCTACAAAAAGAGTGTTTCCAAACTTCTCTATCTATTGGTAGGTTCAACTCTGTGAGTTGAATGAACTCATCACAAAGAAGTTTCTGAGAATCCTTCTCTCTAGTTTTTATGTGAAGATATTTCCTTTTCCAACATAGGCCTCAAGGTGCTCCGAATAAACACTTGCAGATTTTACAAACGTAATGTTTCAAAACTGTTCTATCAAAAGAAACGTTCATGTCTGTGAGTTGAATGCACTCATCTCACAGAAGTTTCTAAGAATGCTTCTGTCTAGTTTTTAGGTGAAGATATTTCCTTTTCCAGCATAGGCCTCAAAACGCTCCAAATATCCTCTTGCAGATTCTACAAAAAGAGTGTTTCAAAACTGTTCTATCAAAAGGAAGGTTCAACTCTGTGAGTTGAATGAATGCATCGTGAAGAACTTTCTGAGAATGCTTCTCTGTAGTTTTTAGGTGAAGATATTCCATATCCCAGCACAGGCCTCGAAGTGCTCCAAATAACCACTTGCAGATTTTACCAAAAGAGTGTTTCAAAACTGCTCTTTCTACAGGTAAGTTCAAGTCTGTGAGTTGAATGCACTCAACACAAAGAAGTTTCTGAGAATACTTCTGTTCAGTTTTTTGTGAAGATATTTCCTTTTCCGGCATCGGCCTCAAACGGCTCCAAATATCCACTTGCAGATTCTCCAAAAAGAGTGTTTCCAAACTTCTCTATCAATTGGTAGGTTCAACTCTGTGAGTTGAATGAACTCATCGCAAAGATGTTTCTGAGAATCCTTCTCTCTAGTTTTTATGTGAAGATATTTCCTTTTCCAACATAGGCCTCAAGGTGCTCCGAATAAACACTTGCAGATTCTACAAACGTAATGTTTCCAAACTGTTCTATCAAAAGAAACGTTCAAGTCTGTGAGTTGAATGCACTCATCACACAGAAGTTTCTGAGAATGCTTCTGTCTAGTTTTTAGGTGAAGATATTTCCTTTTCCAGCATAGGCCTCAAAACGCTCCAAATATCCTCTTGCAGATTCTACAAAAAGAGTGTTTCAAAACTGTTCTATCAAAAGGAAGGTTCAACTCTGTGAGTTGAGTGAATGCATCGTGAAGAACTTTCTGAGAATGCTTCTCTGTAGTTTTTAGGTGAAGATATTCCATATCCCAGCACAGGCCTCGAAGTGCTCCAAATAACCACTTGCAGATTTTAACAAAAGAGTGTTTCAAAACTGCTCTTTCTACAGGTAAGTTCAAGTCTGTGAGTTGAATGCACTCAACACAAAGAAGTTTCTGAGAATGCTTCTGTTCAGTTTTTATGTGAAGATATTTCCTTTTCCAGGATAGGCCTCAAACGGCTCCAAATATCCACTTGCAGATTCTACAAAAAGAGTGTTTCCAAACTTCTCTATCAATTGGTAGGTTCCACTCTGTGAGTTGAATGAACTCATCACAAAGAAGTTTCTGAGGATCCTTCTCTCTAGTTTTTATGTGGAGATATTTCCTTTTCCAACATAGGCCTCAAGGTGCTCCGAATAAACACTTGCAGATTCTACAAACGTAATGTTTCCAAACTGTTCTATCAGAAGAAACGTTCAAGTCTGTGAGTTGAATGCACTCATCACACAGAAGTTTCTGAGGATGTTCTGTCTAGTTTTTAGGTGAAGATATTTCCTTTTCCAGAATAGGCCTCAAAACGCTCCAAATATCCTCTTGCAGATTCTACAAAAAGAGTGTTTCAAAACTGTTCTATCAAAAGGAAGGTTCAACTCTGTGAGTTGAATGAATGCATCGTGAAGAACTTTCTGAGAATGCTTCTCTGTAGTTTTTAGGTGAAGATATTCCATATCCCAGCACAGGCCTCGAAGTGCTCCAAATAACCACTTGCAGATTTTACCAAAAGAGTGTTTCAAAACTGCTCCTTCTACAGGTAAGTTCAAGTCTGTGAGTTGAATGCACTCAACACAAAGAAGTTTCTGAGAATGCTTCTGTTCAGTTTTTATGTGAAGATATTTCCTTTTCCAGCATAGGCCTCAAACGGCTCCAAATATCCACTTGCAGATTCTACAAAAAGAGTGTTTCCAAACTTCTCTATCATCAATTGGTAGGTTCAACTCTGTGAGTTGAATGAACTCATCACAAAGAAGTTTCTGAGAATCCTTCTCTCTAGTTTTTATGTGAAGATATTTCCTTTTCCAACATAGGCCTCAAGGTGCTCCGAATAAACACTTGCAGATTCTACAAACGTAATGTTTCCAAACTGTTCTATCAAAAGAAACGTTCAAGTCTGTGAGTTGAATGCACTCATCACACAGAAGTTTCTGAGAATGCTTCTGTCTAGTTTTTAGGTGAAGATATTTCCTTTTCCAGCATAGGCCTCAAAACGCTCCAAATATCCTCTTGCAGATTCTACAAAAAGAGTGTTTCAAAACTGTTCTATCAAAAGGAAGGTTCAACTCTGTGAGTTGAGTGAATGCATCGTGAAGAACTTTCTGAGAATGCTTCTCTGTAGTTTTTAGGTGAAGATATTCCATATCCCAGCACAGGCCTCGAAGTGCTCCAAATAACCACTTGCAGATTTTAACAAAAGAGTGTTTCAAAACTGCTCTTTCTACAGGTAAGTTCAAGTCTGTGAGTTGAATGCACTCAACACAAAGAAGTTTCTGAGAATGCTTCTGTTCAGTTTTTATGTGAAGATATTTCCTTTTCCAGCATAGGCCTCAAACGGCTCCAAATATCCACTTGCAGATTCTACAAAAAGAGTGTTTCCAAACTTCTCTATCAATTGGTAGGTTCAACTCTGTGAGTTGAATGAACTCATCACAAAGAAGTTTCTGAGAATCCTTCTCTCTAGTTTTTATGTGAAGATATTTCCTTTTCCAACATAGGCCTCAAGGTGCTCCGAATAAACACTTGCAGATTCTACAAACGTAATGTTTCCAAACTGTTCTATCAAAAGAAACGTTCAAGTCTGTGAGTTGAATGCACTCATCACACAGAAGTTTCTGAGGATGCTTCTGTCTAGTTTTTAGGTGAAGATATTTTCTTTTCCAGCATAGGCCTCAAAACGCTCCAAATATCCTCTTGCAGATTCTACAAAAAGAGTGTTTCAAAACTGTTCTATCAAAAGGAAGGTTCAACTCTGTGAGTTGAATGAATGCATTGTGAAGAACTTTCTGAGAATGCTTCTCTGTAGTTTTTAGGTGAAGATATTCCATATCCCAGCACAGGCCTCGAATTGCTCCAAATAACCACTTGCAGATTTTAACAAAAGAGTGTTTCAAAACTGCTCTTTCTACAGGTAAGTTCAAGTCTGTGAGTTGAATGCACTCAACACAAAGAAGTTTCTGAGAATGCTTCTGTTCAGTTTTTATGTGAAGATATTTCCTTTTCCAGCATAGGCCTCAAACGGCTCCAAATATCCACTTGCAGATTCTAGAAAAAGAGTGTTTCCAAACTTCTCTATCAACTGGTAGGTTCAACTCTGTGAGTTGAATGAACTCATCACAAAGAAGTTTCTGAGAGTCCTTCTCTCTAGTTTTTACGTGAAGATATTTCCTTTTCCAACATAGGCCTCAAGGTGCTCCGAATAAACACTTGCAGATTCTACAAACGTAATGTTTCCAAACTGTTCTATCAAAAGAAACGTTCAAGTCTGTGAGTTGAATGCACTCATCACACAGAAGTTTCTGAGAATTCTTCTGTCTAGTTTTTAGGTGAAGATATTTCCTTTTCCAACATAGGCCTCAAATCGCTCCAAATATCCTCTTGCAGATTCTACAAAAAGAGTGTTTCAAAACTGTTCTATCAAAAGGAAGGTTCAACTCTGTGAGTTGAATGAATGCATCGTGAAGAACTTTCTGAGAATGCTTCTCTGTAGTTTTTAGGTGAAGATATTCCATATCCCAGCACAGGCCTCGAAGTGCTCCAAATAACCACTTGCAGATTTTACCAAAAGAGTGTTTCAAAACTGCTCTTTCTACAGGTAAGTTCAAGTCTGTGAGCTGAAAGCACTCAACACAAAGAAGTTTCTGAGAATGCTTCTGTTCAGTTTTATGTGAAGATATTTCCTTTTCCAGCATAGGCCTCAAACGGCTCCAAATATCCACTTGCAGATTCTACAAAAAGAGTGTTTCCAAACTTCTCTATCAATTGGTCGGTTCCACTCTGTGAGTTGAAAGAACTCATCGCAAAGAAGTTTCTGAGAATCCTTCTCTCTAGTTTTTATGTGAAGATATTTCCTTTTCCAACATAGGCCTCAAGGTGCTCCGAATAAACACTTGCAGATTCTACAAACGTAATGTTTCAAAACTGTTCTATCAAAAGAAACGTTCAAGTCTGTGAGTTGAATGCACTCATCGCACAGAAGTTTCTAAGAATACTTCTGTCTAGTTTTTAGGTGAAGATATTTCCTTTTCCAGCATAGGGCTCAAAACGCTCCAAATATCCTCTTGCAGATTCTACAAAAAGAGTGTTTCAAAACTGTTCTATCAAAAGGAAGGTTCAACTCTGTGAGTTGAATGAATGCATCGTGAAGAACTTTCTGAGAATGCTTCTCTGTAGTTTTTAGGTGAAGATATTCCATATCCCAGCACAGGCCTCGAAGTGCTCCAAATAACCACTTGCAGATTTTACAAAAGAGTGTTTCAAAACTGCTCTTTCTACAGGTAAGTTCAAGTCTGTGAGTTGAATGCACTCGACACAAAGAAGTTTCTGAGAATGCTTCTGTTCAGTTTTTATGTGAAGATATTTCCTTTTCCAGCATAGGCCTCAAACGGCTCCAAATATCCACTTGCAGATTCTACAAAAAGAGTGTTTCCAAACTTCTCTATCATCAATTGGTAGGTTCAACTCTGTGAGTTGAATGAACTCATCACAAAGAAGTTTCTGAGAATCCTTCTCTCTAGTTTTTATGTGAAGATATTTCCTTTTCCAACATAGGCCTCAAGGTGCTCCGAATAAACACTTGCAGATTTTACAAACGTAATGTTTCAAAACTGTTCTATCAAAAGAAACGTTCATGTCTGTGAGTTGAATGCACTCATCTCACAGAAGTTTCTAAGAATGCTTCTGTCTAGTTTTTAGGTGAAGATATTTCCTTTTCTAGCATAGGCCTCAAAACGCTCCAAATATCCTCTTGCAGATTCTACAAAAAGAGTGTTTCAAAACTGTTCTATCAAAAGGAAGGTTCAACTCTGTGAGTTGAATGAATGCATCGTGAAGAACTTTCTGAGAATGCTTCTCTGTAGTTTTTAGGTGAAGATATTCCATATCCCAGCACAGGCCTCGAAGTGCTCCAAATAACCACTTGCAGATTTTACCAAAAGAGTGTTTCAAAACTGCTCTTTCTACAGGTAAGTTCAAGTCTGTGAGTTGAATGCACTCAACACAAAGAAGTTTCTGAGAATACTTCTGTTCAGTTTTTTGTGAAGATATTTCCTTTCCGGCATCGGCCTCAAACGGCTCCAAATATCCACTTGCAGATTCTACAAAAAGAGTGTTTCCAAACTTCTCTATCAATTGGTAGGTTCAACTCTGTGAGTTGAATGAACTCATCGCAAAGATGTTTCTGAGAATCCTTCTCTCTAGTTTTTATGTGAAGATATTTCCTTTTCCAACATAGGCCTCAAGGTGCTCCGAATAAACACTTGCAGATTCTACAAAAGTAATGTTTCCAAACTGTTCTATCAAAAGAAACGTTCAAGTCTGTGAGTTGAATGCACTCATCACACAGAAGTTTCTGAGAATGCTTCTGTCTAGTTTTTAGGTGAAGATATTTCCTTTTCCAGCATAGGCCTCAAAACGCTCCAAATATCCTCTTGCAGATTCTACAAAAAGAGTGTTTCAAAACTGTTCTATCAAAAGGAAGGTTCAACTCTGTGAGTTGAGTGAATGCATCGTGAAGAACTTTCTGAGAATGCTTCTCTGTAGTTTTTAGGTGAAGATATTCCATATCCCAGCACAGGCCTCGAAGTGCTCCAAATAACCACTTGCAGATTTTAACAAAAGAGTGTTTCAAAACTGCTCTTTCTACAGGTAAGTTCAAGTCTGTGAGTTGAATGCACTCAACACAAAGAAGTTTCTGAGAATGCTTCTGTTCAGTTTTTATGTGAAGATATTTCCTTTTCCAGCATAGGCCTCAAACGGCTCCAAATATCCACTTGCAGATTCTACAAAAAGAGTGTTTCCAAACTTCTCTATCAATTGGTAGGTTCCACTCTGTGAGTTGAATGAACTCATCACAAAGAAGTTTCTGAGGATCCTTCTCTCTAGTTTTTATGTGGAGATATTTCCTTTTCCAACATAGGCCTCAAGGTGCTCCGAATAAACACTTGCAGATTCTACAAACGTAATGTTTCCAAACTGTTCTATCAGAAGAAACGTTCAAGTCTGTGAGTTGAATGCACTCATCACACAGAAGTTTCTGAGGATGTTCTGTCTAGTTTTTAGGTGAAGATATTTCCTTTTCCAGAATAGGCCTCAAAACGCTCCAAATATCCTCTTGCAGATTCTACAAAAAGAGTGTTTCAAAACTGTTCTATCAAAAGGAAGGTTCAACTCTGTGAGTTGAATGAATGCATCGTGAAGAACTTTCTGAGAATGCTTCTCTGTAGTTTTTAGGTGAAGATATTCCATATCCCAGCACAGGCCTCGAAGTGCTCCAAATAACCACTTGCAGATTTTACCAAAAGAGTGTTTCAAAACTGCTCCTTCTACAGGTAAGTTCAAGTCTGTGAGTTGAATGCACTCAACACAAAGAAGTTTCTGAGAATGCTTCTGTTCAGTTTTTATGTGAAGATATTTCCTTTTCCAGCATAGGCCTCAAACGGCTCCAAATATCCACTTGCAGATTCTACAAAAAGAGTGTTTCCAAACTTCTCTATCATCAATTGGTAGGTTCAACTCTGTGAGTTGAATGAACTCATCACAAAGAAGTTTCTGAGAATCCTTCTCTCTAGTTTTTATGTGAAGATATTTCCTTTTCCAACATAGGCCTCAAGGTGCTCCGAATAAACACTTGCAGATTCTACAAACGTAATGTTTCCAAACTGTTCTATCAAAAGAAACGTTCAAGTCTGTGAGTTGAATGCACTCATCACACAGAAGTTTCTGAGAATGCTTCTGTCTAGTTTTTAGGTGAAGATATTTCCTTTTCCAGCATAGGCCTCAAAACGCTCCAAATATCCTCTTGCAGATTCTACAAAAAGAGTGTTTCAAAACTGTTCTATCAAAAGGAAGGTTCAACTCTGTGAGTTGAGTGAATGCATCGTGAAGAACTTTCTGAGAATGCTTCTCTGTAGTTTTTAGGTGAAGATATTCCATATCCCAGCACAGGCCTCGAAGTGCTCCAAATAACCACTTGCAGATTTTAACAAAAGAGTGTTTCAAAACTGCTCTTTCTACAGGTAAGTTCAAGTCTGTGAGTTGAATGCACTCAACACAAAGAAGTTTCTGAGAATGCTTCTGTTCAGTTTTTATGTGAAGATATTTCCTTTTCCAGCATAGGCCTCAAACGGCTCCAAATATCCACTTGCAGATTCTACAAAAAGAGTGTTTCCAAACTTCTCTATCAATTGGTAGGTTCAACTCTGTGAGTTGAATGAACTCATCACAAAGAAGTTTCTGAGAATCCTTCTCTCTAGTTTTTATGTGAAGATATTTCCTTTTCCAACATAGGCCTCAAGGTGCTCCGAATAAACACTTGCAGATTCTACAAACGTAATGTTTCCAAACTGTTCTATCAAAAGAAACGTTCAAGTCTGTGAGTTGAATGCACTCATCACACAGAAGTTTCTGAGAATGCTTCTGTCTAGTTTTTAGGTGAAGATATTTCCTTTTCCAACATAGGCCTCAAATCGCTCCAAATATCCTCTTGCAGATTCTACAAAAAGAGTGTTTCAAAACTGTTCTATCAAAAGGAAGGTTCAACTCTGTGAGTTGAATGAATGCATCGTGAAGAACTTTCTGAGAATGCTTCTCTGTAGTTTTTAGGTGAAGATATTCCATATCCCAGCACAGGCCTCGAAGTGCTCCAAATAACCACTTGCAGATATTACCAAAAGAGTGTTTCAAAACTGCTCTTTCTACACGTAAGTTCAAGTCTGTGAGTTGAATGCACTCGACACAAAGAAGTTTCTGAGAATGCTTCTGTTCAGTTTTTATGTGAAGATATTTCCTTTTCCAGCATAGGCCTCAAACGGCTCCAAATATCCACTTGCAGATTCTACAAAAAGAGTGTTTCCAAACTTCTCTATCAATTGGTAGGTTCAACTCTGTGAGTTGAATGAACTCATCACAAAGAAGTTTCTGAGAATCCTTCTCTCTAGTTTTTATGTGAAGATATTTCCTTTTCCAACATAGGCCTCAAGGTGCTCCGAATAAACACTTGCAGATTCTACAAACGTAATGTTTCCAAACTGTTCTATCAAAAGAAACGTTCATGTCTGTGAGTTGAATGCACTCATCACACAGAAGTTTCTGAGAATGCTTCTGTCTAGTTTTTAGGTGAAGATATTTCCTTTTCCAGCATAGGCCTCAAAACGCTCCAAATATCCTCTTGCAGATTCTACAAAAAGAGTGTTTCAAAACTGTTCTATCAAAAGGAAGGTTCAACTCTGTGAGTTGAATGAATGCATCGTGAAGAACTTTCTGAGAATGCTTCTCTGTAGTTTTTAGGTGAAGATATTCCATATCCCAGCACAGGCCTCGAAGTGCTCCAAATAACCACTTGCAGATTTTTCCAAAAGAGTGTTTCAAAACTGCTCTTTCTACAGGTAAGTTCAAGTCTGTGAGTTGAATGCACTCGACACAAAGAAGTTTCTGAGAATGCTTCTGTTCAGTTTTTATGTGAAGATATTTCCTTTTCCAGCATAGGCCTCAAACGGCTCCAAATATCCACTTGCAGATTCTACAAAAAGAGTGTTTCCAAACTTCTCTATCATCAATTGGTAGGTTCAACTCTGTGAGTTGAATGAACTCACAACAAAGAAGTTTCTGAGAATCCTTCTCTCTAGTTTTTATGTGAAGATATTTCCTTTTCCAACATAGGCCTCAAGGTGCTCCGAATAAACACTTGCAGATTCTACAAACGTAATGTTTCCAAACTGTTCTATCAAAAGAAACGTTCATGTCTGTGAGTTGAATGCACTCATCACACAGAAGTTTCTGAGAATGCTTCTGTCTAGTTTTTAGGTGAAGATATTTCCTTTTCCAGCATAGGCCTCAAAACGCTCCAAATATCCTCTTGCAGATTCTACAAAAAGAGTGTTTCAAAACTGTTCTATCAAAAGGAAGGTTCAACTCTGTGAGTTGAATGAATGCATCATGAAGAACTTTCTGAGAATGCTTCTCTGTAGTTTTTAGGTGAAGATATTCCATATCCCAGCACAGGCCTCGAAGTGCTCCAAATAACCACTTGCAGATTTTACCAAAAGAGTGTTTCAAAACTGCTCTTTCTACAGGTAAGTTCAAGTCTGTGAGTTGAATGCACTCAACACAAAGAAGTTTCTGAGAATGCTTCTGTTCAGTTTTTATGTGAAGATATTTCCTTTTCCAGCATAGGCCTCAAACGGCTCCAAATATCCACTTGCAGATTCTACAAAAAGAGTGTTTCCAAACTTCTCTATCAATTGGTAGGTTCAACTCTGTGAGTTGAATGAACTCATCACAAAGAAGTTTCTGAGAATCCTTCTCTCTAGTTTTTATGTGAAGATATTTCCTTTTCAAACATAGGCCTCAAGGTGCTCCGAATAAACACTTGCAGATTCTACAAACGTAATGTTTCCAAACTGTTCTATCAAAAGAAACGTTCAAGTCTGTGAGTTGAATGCACTCATCACACAGAAGTTTCTGAGAATGCTTCTGTCTAGTTTTTAGGTGAAGATATTTCCTTTTCCAACATAGGCCTCAAATCGCTCCAAATATCCTCTTGCAGATTCTACAAAAAGAGTGTTTCAAAACTGTTCTATCAAAAGGAAGGTTCAACTCTGTGAGTTGAATGAATGCATCGTGAAGAACTTTCTGAGAATGCTTCTCTGTAGTTTTTAGGTGAAGATATTCCATATCCCAGCACAGGCCTCGAAGTGCTCCAAATAACCACTTGCAGATTTTTCCAAAAGAGTGTTTCAAAACTGCTCTTTCTACAGGTAAGTTCAAGTCTGTGAGTTGAATGCACTCGACACAAAGAAGTTTCTGAGAATGCTTCTGTTCAGTTTTTATGTGAAGATATTTCCTTTTCCAGCATAGGCCTCAAACGGCTCCAAATATCCACTTGCAGATTCTACAAAAAGAGTGTTTCCAAACTTCTCTATCATCAATTGGTAGGTTCAACTCTGTGAGTTGAATGAACTCACAACAAAGAAGTTTCTGAGAATCCTTCTCTCTAGTTTTTATGTGAAGATATTTCCTTTTCCAACATAGGCCTCAAGGTGCTCCGAATAAACACTTGCAGATTCTACAAACGTAATGTTTCCAAACTGTTCTATCAAAAGAAACGTTCAAGTCTGTGAGATGAATGCACTCACCACACAGAAGTTTCTGAGGATGCTTCTGTCTAGTTTTTAGGTGAAGATATTTCCTTTTCCAGCATAGGCCTCAAAACGCTCCAAATATCCTCTTGCAGATTCTACAAAAAGAGTGTTTCAAAACTGTTCTTTCAAAAGGAAGGTTCAACTCTGTGAGTTGAATGAATGCATCGTGAAGAACTTTCTGAGAATGCTTCTCTGTAGTTTTTAGGTGAAGATATTCCATATCCCAGCACAGGCCTCGAAGTGCTCCAAATAACCACTTGCAGATTTTACCAAAAGAGTGTTTCAAAACTGCTCTTTCTACAGGTAAGTTCAACTCTGTGAGTTGAATGCACTCAACACGAAGAAGTTTCTGAGAATGCTTCTCTTCAGTTTTTATGTGAAGATATTTCCTTTTCCAACATCTGCCTCAAACGGCTCCAAATATCCACTTGCAGATTCTACAAAAAGTGTGTTTCCAAACTTCTCTATCACTTGGTAGGTTCCACTCTGTGAGTTGAATGAACTCATCGCAAAGAAGTTTCTGAGAATCCTTCTCTCTAGTTTTTATGTGAAGATATTTCCTTTACCAACATAGGCCTCAAGGTGCTCCGAATAAACACTTGCAGATTCTACAAATGTAATGTTTCCAAACTGTTCTTTAAAAAGAAACGTTCAAGTCTGTGAGTTGAATGCACTTATCACACAGAAGTTTCTGAGAATGCTTCTGTCTAGTTTTTAGGTGAAGATATTTCCTTTTCCAGCATAGGCCTCAAAACGCTCCAAATATCCTCTTGCAGATTCTACAAAAAGAGTGTTTCAAAACTGTTCTTTCAAAAGGAAGGTTCAACTCTGTGAGTTGAATGAATGCATCGTGAAGAACTTTCTGAGAATGCTTCTCTGTAGTTTTTAGGTGAAGATATTCCATATCCCAGCACAGGCCTCGAAGTGCTCCAAATAACCACTTGCAGATTTTACCAAAAGAGTGTTTGAAAACTGCTCTTTCTACAGGTAAGTTCAAGTCTGTGAGTTGAATGCACTCAACACAAGGAAGTTTCTGAGAATGCTTCTGTTCAGTTTTTATGTGAAGATATTTCCTTTTCCAGCATAGGCCTCAAACGGCTCCAAATATACACTTGCAGATTCTACAAAAAGAGTGTTTCCAAACTTCTCTATCAATTGGTAGGTTCCACTCTGTGAGTTGTATGAACTCATCACAAAGAAGTTTCTGAGAATCCTTCTCTCTAGTTTTTATGTGGAGATATTTCCTTTTCCAACATAGGCCTCAAGGTGCTCCGAATAAACACTTGCAGATTCTACAAACGTAATGTTTCCAAACTGTTCTATCAGAAGAAACGTTCAAGTCTGTGAGTTGAATGCACTCATCACACAGAAGTTTCTGAGGATGCTTCTGTCTAGTTTTTAGGTGAAGATATTTCCTTTTCCAGCATAGGCCTCAAAACGCTCCAAATATCCTCTTGCAGATTCTACAAAAAGAGTGTTTCAAAACTGTTCTATCAAAAGGAAGGTTCAACTCTGTGAGTTGAATGAATGCATCGTGAAGAACTTTCTGAGAATGCTTCTCTGTAGTTTTTAGGTGAAGATATTCCATATCCCAGCACAGGCCTCGAATTGCTCCAAATAACCACTTGCAGATTTTAACAAAAGAGTGTTTCAAAACTGCTCTTTCTACAGGTAAGTTCAAGTCTGTGAGTTGAATGCACTCAACACAAAGAAGTTTCTGAGAATGCTTCTGTTCAGTTTTTATGTGAAGATATTTCCTTTTCCACCATAGGCCTCAAACTGCTCCAAATATCCACTTGCAGATTCTAGAAAAAGAGTGTTTCCAAACTTCTCTATCAACTGGTAGGTTCAACTCTGTGAGTTGAATGAACTCATCACAAAGAAGTTTCTGAGAGTCCTTCTCTCTAGTTTTTACGTGAAGATATTTCCTTTTCCAACATAGGCCTCAAGGTGCTCCGAATAAACACTTGCAGATTCTACAAACGTAATGTTTCCAAACTGTTCTATCAAAAGAAACGTTCAAGTCTGTGAGTTGAATGCACTCATCACAGAGAAGTTTCTGAGAATGCTTCTGTCTAGTTTTTAGGTGAAGATATTTCCTTTTCCAACATAGGCCTCAAATCGCTCCAAATATCCTCTTGCAGATTCTACAAAAAGAGTGTTTCAAAACTGTTCTATCAAAAGGAAGGTTCAACTCTGTGAGTTGAATGAATGCATCGTGAAGAACTTTCTGAGAATGCTTCTCTGTAGTTTTTAGGTGAAGATATTCCATATCCCAGCACAGGCCTCGAAGTGCTCCAAATAACCAGTTGCAGATTTTACCAAAAGAGTGTTTCAAAACTGCTCTTTCTACAGGTAAGTTCAAGTCTGTGAGTTGAATGCACTCGATACAAAGAAGTTTCTGAGAATCCTTCTGTTCAGTTTTTATGTGAAGATATTTCCTTTTCCAGCATAGGCCTCAAACGGCTCCAAATATCCACTTGCAGATTCTACAAAAAGAGTGTTTCCAAACTTCTCTATCTATTGGTAGGTTCAACTCCGTGAGTTGAATGAACTCATCACAAAGAAGTTTCTGAGAATCCTTCTCTCTAGTTTTTATGTGAAGATATTTCCTTTACCAACATAGGCCTCAAGGTGCTCCGAATAAACACTTCCAGATTTTACAAACGTAATGTTTCAAAACTGTTCTATCAAAAGAAACGTTCATGTCTGTGAGTTGAATGCACTCATCTCACAGAAGTTTCTAAGAATGCTTCTGTCTAGTTTTTAGGTGAAGATATTTCCTTTTCCAGCATAGGCCTCAAAACGCTCCAAATATCCTCTTGCAGATTCTACAAAAAGAGTGTTTCAAAACTGTTCTATCAAAAGGAAGGTTCAACTCTGTGAGTTGAATGAATGCATCGTGAAGAACTTTCTGAGAATGCTTCTCTGTAGTTTTTAAGTGAAGATATTCCATATCCCAGCACAGGCCTCGAAGTGCTCCAAATAACCACTTGCAGATTTTACCAAAAGAGTGTTTCAAAACTGCTCTTTCTACAGGTAAGTTCAAGTCTGTGAGTTGAATGCACTCAACACAAAGAAGTTTCTGAGAATACTTCTGTTCAGTTTTTTGTGAAGATATTTCCTTTTCCGGCATCGGCCTCAAACGGCTCCAAATATCCACTTGCAGATTCTACAAAAAGAGTGTTTCCAAACTTCTCTATCAATTGGTAGGTTCAACTCTGTGAGTTGAATGAACTCATCGCAAAGAAGTTTCTGAGAATCCTTCTCTCTAGTTTTTATGTGAAGATATTTCCTTTTCCAACATAGGCCTCAAGGTGCTCCGAATAAACACTTGCAGATTCTACAAACGTAATGTTTCCAAACTGTTCTATCAAAAGAAACGTTCAAGTCTGTGAGTTGAATGCACTCATCACACAGAAGTTTCTGAGAATGCTTCTGTCTAGTTTTTAGGTGAAGATATTTCCTTTTCCAGCATAGGCCTCAAAACGCTCCAAATATCCTCTTGCAGATTCTACAAAAAGAGTGTTTCAAAACTGTTCTATCAAAAGGAAGGTTCAACTCTGTGAGTTGAGTGAATGCATCGTGAAGAACTTTCTGAGAATGCTTCTCTGTAGTTTTTAGGTGAAGATATTCCATATCCCAGCACAGGCCTCGAAGTGCTCCAAATAACCACTTGCAGATTTTAACAAAAGAGTGTTTCAAAACTGCTCTTTCTACAGGTAAGTTCAAGTCTGTGAGTTGAATGCACTCAACACAAAGAAGTTTCTGAGAATGCTTCTGTTCAGTTTTTATGTGAAGATATTTCCTTTTCCAGCATAGGCCTCAAACGGCTCCAAATATCCTCTTGCAGATTCTACAAAAAGAGTGTTTCCAAACTTCTCTATCAATTGGTAGGTTCCACTCTGTGAGTTGAATGAACTCATCACAAAGAAGTTTCTGAGGATCCTTCTCTCTAGTTTTTATGTGGAGATATTTCCTTTTCCAACATAGGC
The DNA here is from genome assembly GCF_028885625.2 of Pongo pygmaeus. Classification (NCBI taxonomy): domain Eukaryota; kingdom Metazoa; phylum Chordata; class Mammalia; order Primates; family Hominidae; genus Pongo; species Pongo pygmaeus. Next base: position 22,830,231 of record NC_072387.2, on the reverse strand, counting down.
CTCAAGGTGCTCCGAATAAACACTTGCAGATTCTACAAACGTAATGTTTCCAAACTGTTCTATCAGAAGAAACGTTCAAGTCTGTGAGTTGAATGCACTCATCACACAGAAGTTTCTGAGGATGCTTCTGTCTAGTTTTTAGGTGAAGATATTTCCTTTTCCAGCATAGGCCTCAAAACGCTCCAAATATCCTCTTGCAGATTCTACAAAAAGAGTGTTTCAAAACTGTTCTTTCAAAAGGAAGGTTCAACTCTGTGAGTTGAATGAATGCATCGTGAAGAACTTTCTGAGAATGCTTCTCTGTAGTTTTTAGGTGAAGATATTCCATATCCCAGCACAGGCCTCGAAGTGCTCCAAATAACCACTTGCAGATTTTACCAAAAGAGTGTTTGAAAACTGCTCTTTCTACAGGTAAGTTCAAGTCTGTGAGTTGAATGCACTCAACACAAGGAAGTTTCTGAGAATGCTTCTGTTCAGTTTTTATGTGAAGATATTTCCTTTTCCAGCATAGGCCTCAAACGGCTCCAAATATACACTTGCAGATTCTACAAAAAGAGTGTTTCCAAACTTCTCTATCAATTGGTAGGTTCCACTCTGTGAGTTGTATGAACTCATCACAAAGAAGTTTCTGAGAATCCTTCTCTCTAGTTTTTATGTGGAGATATTTCCTTTTCCAACATAGGCCTCAAGGTGCTCCGAATAAACACTTGCAGATTCTACAAACGTAATGTTTCCAAACTGTTCTATCAGAAGAAACGTTCAAGTCTGTGAGTTGAATGCACTCATCACACAGAAGTTTCTGAGGATGCTTCTGTCTAGTTTTTAGGTGAAGATATTTCCTTTTCCAGCATAGGCCTCAAAACGCTCCAAATATCCTCTTGCAGATTCTACAAAAAGAGTGTTTCAAAACTGTTCTATCAAAAGGAAGGTTCAACTCTGTGAGTTGAATGAATGCATTGTGAAGAACTTTCTGAGAATGCTTCTCTGTAGTTTTTAGGTGAAGATATTCCATATCCCAGCACAGGCCTCGAATTGCTCCAAATAACCACTTGCAGATTTTAACAAAAGAGTGTTTCAAAACTGCTCTTTCTACAGATAAGTTCAAGTCTGTGAGTTGAATGCACTCAACACAAAGAAGTTTCTGAGAATGCTTCTGTTCAGTTTTTATGTGAAGATATTTCCTTTTCCAGCATAGGCCTCAAACGGCTCCAAATATCCACTTGCAGATTCTAGAAAAAGAGTGTTTCCAAACTTCTCTATCAACTGGTAGGTTCAACTCTGTGAGTTGAATGAACTCATCACAAAGAAGTTTCTGAGAGTCCTTCTCTCTAGTTTTTACGTGAAGATATTTCCTTTTCCAACATAGGCCTCAAGGTGCTCCGAATAAACACTTGCAGATTCTACAAACGTAATGTTTCCAAACTGTTCTATCAAAAGAAACGTTCAAGTCTGTGAGTTGAATGCACTCATCACAGAGAAGTTTCTGAGAATGCTTCTGTCTAGTTTTTAGGTGAAGATATTTCCTTTTCCAACATAGGCCTCAAATCGCTCCAAATATCCTCTTGCAGATTCTACAAAAAGAGTGTTTCAAAACTGTTCTATCAAAAGGAAGGTTCAACTCTGTGAGTTGAATGAATGCATCGTGAAGAACTTTCTGAGAATGCTTCTCTGTAGTTTTTAGGTGAAGATATTCCATATCCCAGCACAGGCCTCGAAGTGCTCCAAATAACCAGTTGCAGATTTTACCAAAAGAGTGTTTCAAAACTGCTCTTTCTACAGGTAAGTTCAAGTCTGTGAGTTGAATGCACTCGATACAAAGAAGTTTCTGAGAATCCTTCTGTTCAGTTTTTATGTGAAGATATTTCCTTTTCCAGCATAGGCCTCAAACGGCTCCAAATATCCACTTGCAGATTCTACAAAAAGAGTGTTTCCAAACTTCTCTATCTATTGGTAGGTTCAACTCCGTGAGTTGAATGAACTCATCACAAAGAAGTTTCTGAGAATCCTTCTCTCTAGTTTTTATGTGAAGATATTTCCTTTTCCAACATAGGCCTCAAGGTGCTCCGAATAAACACTTGCAGATTTTACAAACGTAATGTTTCAAAACTGTTCTATCAAAAGAAACGTTCATGTCTGTGAGTTGAATGCACTCATCTCACAGAAGTTTCTAAGAATGCTTCTGTCTAGTTTTTAGGTGAAGATATTTCCTTTTCCAGCATAGGCCTCAAAACACTCCAAATATCCTCTTGCAGATTCTACAAAAAGAGTGTTTCAAAACTGTTCTATCAAAAGGAAGGTTCAACTCTGTGAGTTGAATGAATGCATCGTGAAGAACTTTCTGAGAATGCTTCTCTGTAGTTTTTAGGTGAAGATATTCCATATCCCAGCACAGGCCTCGAAGTGCTCCAAATAACCACTTGCAGATTTTACCAAAAGAGTGTTTCAAAACTGCTCTTTCTACAGGTAAGTTCAAGTCTGTGAGTTGAATGCACTCAACACAAAGAAGTTTCTGAGAATACTTCTGTTCAGTTTTTTGTGAAGATATTTCCTTTTCCGGCATCGGCCTCAAACGGCTCCAAATATCCACTTGCAGATTCTACAAAAAGAGTGTTTCCAAACTTCTCTATCAATTGGTAGGTTCAACTCTGTGAGTTGAATGAACTCATCGCAAAGAAGTTTCTGAGAATCCTTCTCTCTAGTTTTTATGTGAAGATATTTCCTTTTCCAACATAGGCCTCAAGGTGCTCCGAATAAACACTTGCAGATTCTACAAACGTAATGTTTCCAAACTGTTCTATCAAAAGAAACGTTCAAGTCTGTGAGTTGAATGCACTCATCACACAGAAGTTTCTGAGAATGCTTCTGTCTAGTTTTTAGGTGAAGATATTTCCTTTTCCAGCATAGGCCTCAAAACGCTCCAAATATCCTCTTGCAGATTCTACAAAAAGAGTGTTTCAAAACTGTTCTATCAAAAGGAAGGTTCAACTCTGTGAGTTGAGTGAATGCATCGTGAAGAACTTTCTGAGAATGCTTCTCTGTAGTTTTTAGGTGAAGATATTCCATATCCCAGCACAGGCCTCGAAGTGCTCCAAATAACCACTTGCAGATTTTAACAAAAGAGTGTTTCAAAACTGCTCTTTCTACAGGTAAGTTCAAGTCTGTGAGTTGAATGCACTCAACACAAAGAAGTTTCTGAGAATGCTTCTGTTCAGTTTTTATGTGAAGATATTTCCTTTTCCAGCATAGGCCTCAAACGGCTCCAAATATCCTCTTGCAGATTCTACAAAAAGAGTGTATCCAAACTTCTCTATCAATTGGTAGGTTCCACTCTGTGAGTTGAATGAACTCATCACAAAGAAGTTTCTGAGGATCCTTCTCTCTAGTTTTTACGTGGAGATATTTCCTTTTCCAACATAGGCCTCAAGGTGCTCCGAATAAACACTTGCAGATTCTACAAACGTAATGTTTCCAAACTGTTCTATCAGAAGAAACGTTCAAGTCTGTGAGTTGAATGCACTCATCACACAGAAGTTTCTGAGGATGCTTCTGTCTAGTTTTTAGGTGAAGATATTTCCTTTTCCAGCATAGGCCTCAAAACGCTCCAAATATCCTCTTGCAGATTCTACAAAAAGAGTGTTTCAAAACTGTTCTATCAAAAGGAAGGTTAAACTCTGTGAGTTGAATGAATGCATCGTGAAGAACTTTCTGAGAATGCTTCTCTGTAGTTTTTAGGTGAAGATATTCCATATCCCAGCACAGGCCTCGAAGTGCTCCAAATAACCACTTGCAGATTTTACCAAAAGAGTGTTTCAAAACTGCTCTTTCTACAGGTAAGTTCAAGTCTGTGAGTTGAATGCACTCAACACAAAGAAGTTTCTGAGAATGCTTCTGTTCAGTTTTTATGTGAAGATATTTCCTTTTCCAGCATAGGCCTCAAACGGCTCCAAATATCCACTTGCAGATTCTACAAAAAGAGTGTTTCCAAACTTCTCTATCATCAATTGGTAGGTTCAACTCTGTGAGTTGAATGAACTCATCACAAAGAAGTTTCTGAGAATCCTTCTCTCTAGTTTTTATGTGAAGATATTTCCTTTTCCAACATAGGCCTCAAGGTGCTCCGAAAAAACACTTGCAGATTCTACAAACGTAATGTTTCCAAACTGTTCTATCAAAAGAAATGTTCATGTCTGTGAGTTGAATGCACTCATCATACAGAAGTTTCTGAGGATGCTTCTATCTAGTTTTTAGTTGAAGATATTTCCTTTTCCAGCATAGGCCTCAAAACGCTCCAAATATCCTCTTGCAGATTCTACAAAAAGAGTGTTTCAAAACTGTTCTATCAAAAGGAAGGTTCAACTCTGTGAGTTGAATGAATGCATCATGAAGAACTTTCTGAGAATGCTTCTCTGTAGTTTTTAGGTGAAGATATTCCATATCCCAGCACAGGCCTCGAAGTGCTCCAAATAACCACTTGCAGATTTTACCAAAAGAGTGTTTCAAAACTGCTCTTTCTACAGGTAAGTTCAAGTCTGTGAGTTGAATGCACTCAACACAAAGAAGTTTCTGAGAATGCTTCTGTTCAGTTTTTATGTGAAGATATTTCCTTTTCCAGCATAGGCCTCAAACGGCTCCAAATATCCACTTGCAGATTCTACAAAAAGAGTGTTTCCAAACTTCTCTATCAATTGGTAGGTTCAACTCTGTGAGTTGAATGAACTCATCACAAAGAAGTTTCTGAGAATCCTTCTCTCTAGTTTTTATGTGAAGATATTTCCTTTTCCAACATAGGCCTCAAGGTGCTCCGAATAAACACTTGCAGATTCTACAAACGTAATGTTTCCAAACTCTTCTATCAAAAGAAACGTTCAAGTCTGTGAGTTGAATGCACTCATCACACAGAAGTTTCTGAGAATGCTTCTGTCTAGTTTTTAGGTGAAGATATTTCCTTTTCCAACATAGGCCTCAAATCGCTCCAAATATCCTCTTGCAGATTCTACAAAAAGAGTGTTTCAAAACTGTTCTATCAAAAGGAAGGTTCAACTCTGTGAGTTGAATGAATGCATCGTGAAGAACTTTCTGAGAATGCTTCTCTGTTGTTTTTAGGTGAAGATATTCCATATCCCAGCACAGGCCTCGAAGTGCTCCAAATAACCACTTGCAGATTTTTCCAAAAGAGTGTTTCAAAACTGCTCTTTCTACAGGTAAGTTCAAGTCTGTGAGTTGAATGCACTCAACACAAAGAAGTTTCTGAGAATGCTTCTGTTCAGTTTTTATGTGAAGATATTTCCTTTTCCAGCATAGGCCTCAAACGGCTCCAAATATCCACTTGCAGATTCTAGAAAAAGAGTGTTTCCAAACTTCTCTATCAACTGGTAGGTTCAACTCTGTGAGTTGAATGAACTCATCACAAAGAAGTTTCTGAGACTCCTTCTCTCTAGTTTTTACGTGAACATATTTCCTTTTCCAACATAGGCCTAAAGGTGCTCCGAATAAACACTTGCAGATTCTACAAACGTAATGTTTCCAAACTGTTCTATCAAAAGAAACGTTCAAGTCTGTGAGTTGAATGCACTCATCACACAGAAGTTTCTGAGAATGCTTCTGTCTAGTTTTTAGGTGAAGATATTTCCTTTTCCAACATAGGCCTCAAATCGCTCCAAATATCCTCTTGCAGATTCTACAAAAAGAGTGTTTCAAAACTGTTCTATCAAAAGGAAGGTTCAACTCTGTGAGTTGAATGAATGCATCGTGAAGAACTTTCTGAGAATGCTTCTCTGTAGTTTTTAGGTGAAGATATTCCATATCCCAGCACAGGCCTCGAAGTGCTCCAAATAACCACTTGCAGATTTTACCAAAAGAGTGTTTCAAAACTGCTCTTTCTACAGGTAAGTTCAAGTCTGTGAGTTGAATGCACTCAACACAAAGAAGTTTCTGAGAATGCTTCTGTTCAGTTTTTATGTGAAGATACTTCCTTTTCCAGCATAGGCCTCAAACGGCTCCAAATATCCACTTGCAGATTCTACAAAAAGAGTGTTTCCAAACTTCTCTATCAATTGGTAGGTTCAACTCTGTGAGTTGAATGAACTCATCACAAAGAAGTTTCTGAGAATCCTTCTCTCTAGTTTTTATGTGAAGATATTTCCTTTTCCAACATAGGCCTCAAGGTGCTCCGAATAAACACTTGCAGATTCTACAAACGTAATGTTTCCAAACTGTTCTATCAAAAGAAACGTTCAAGTCTGTGAGTTGAATGCACTCATCACACAGAAGTTTCTGAGAATGCTTCTGTCTAGTTTTTAGGTGAAGATATTTCCTTTTCCAGCATAGGCCTCAAAACGCTCCAAATATCCTCTTGCAGATTCTACAAAAAGAGTGTTTCAAAACTGTTCTATCAAAAGGAAGGTTCAACTCTGTGAGTTGAATGAATGCATCGTGAAGAACTTTCTGAGAATGCTTCTCTGTAGTATTTAGGTGAAGATATTCCATATCCCAGCACAGGCCTCGAAGTGCTCCACATAACCACTTGCAGATTTTACCAAAAGAGTGTTTCGAAACTGCTCTTTCTACAGGTAAGTTCAAGTCTGTGAGTTGAATGCACTCAACACAAAGAAGTTTCTGAGAATGCTTCTGTTCAGTTTTATGTGAAGATATTTCCTTTTCCAGCATAGGCCTCAAACGGCTCCAAATATCCACTTGCAGATTCTACAAAAAGAGTGTTTCCAAACTTCTCTATCAATTGGTAGGTTCAACTCTGTGAGTTGAATGAACTCATTGCAAAGAAGTTTCTGAGAATCCTTCTCTCTAGTTTTTATGTGAAGATATTTCCTTTTCCAACATAGGCCTCAAGGTGCTCCGAATAAACACTTGCAGATTCTACAAACGTAATGTTTCAAAACTGTTCTATCAAAAGAAAAGTTCAAGTCTGTGAGTTGAATGCACTCATCACACAGAAGTTTCTGAGAATACTTCTGTCTAGTTTTTAGGTGAAGATATTTCCTTTTCCAGCATAGGGCTCAAAAAGCTGCAAATATCCTCTTGCAGATTCTACAAAAAGAGTGTTTCAAAACTGTTCTATCAAAAGGAAGGTTCAACTCTGTGAGTAGAATGAATGCATCGTGAAGAACTTTCTGAGAATGCTTCTCTGTAGTTTTTAGGTGAAGATATTCCATATCGCAGCACAGGCCTCGAAGTGCTCCAAATAACCACTTGCAGATTTTACCAAAAGAGTGTTTGAAAACTGCTCTTTCTACAGGTAAGTTCAAGTCTGTGAGTGAATGCACTCAACACAAAGAAGTTTCTGAGAATGCATCTGTTCAGTTTTTATGTGCAGATATTTCCTTTTCCACCACAGGCCTCAAACGGCTCCAAATATCCACTTGCAGATTCTACAAAAAGAGTGTTTCCAAACTTCTCTATCAATTGGTAGGTTCAACTCTGTGAGTTGAATGAACCCGTCACAAAGAAGTTTCTGAGAATCCTTCTCTCTAGTTTTTATGTGAAGATATTTCCTTTTCCAACGTAGGCCTCAAGGTGCTCCGAATAAACACTTGCAGATTCTACAAACGTAATGTTTCCAAACTGTTCTATCAAAAGAAACGTTCAAGTCTGTGAGTTGAATGCACTCATCACACAGAAGTTTCTGAGAATGCTTCTGTCTAGTTTTTAGGTGAAGATATTTCCTTTTCCAGCATAGGCCTCAAAACGCTCCAAATATCCTCTTGCAGATTCTACAAAAAGAGTGTTTCAAAACTGTTCTATCAAAAGGAAGGTTCAACTCTGTGAGTTGAATGAATGCATCGTGAAGAACTTTCTGAGAATGCTTCTCTGTAGTTTTTAGGTGAAGATATTCCATATCCCAGCACAGGCCTCGAAGTGCTCCACATAACCACTTGCAGATTTTACCAAAAGAGTGTTTCAAAACTGCTCTTTCTACAGGTAAGTTCAAGTCTGTGAGTTGAATGCACTCAACACAAAGAAGTTTCTGAGAATGCTTCTGTTCAGTTTTATGTGAAGATATTTCCTTTTCCAGCATAGGCCTCAAACGGCTCCAAATATCCACTTGCAGATTCTACAAAAAGAGTGTTTCCAAACTTCTCTATCAATTGGTAGGTTCAACTCTGTGAGTTGAATGAACTCATCGCAAAGAAGTTTCTGAGAATCCTTCTCTCTAGTTTTTATGTGAAGATATTTCCTTTTCCAACATAGGCCTCAAGGTGCTCCGAATAAACACTTGCAGATTCTACAAACGTAATGTTTCAAAACTGTTCTATCAAAAGAAAAGTTCAAGTCTGTGAGTTGAATGCACTCATCGCACAGAAGTTTCTGAGAATACTTCTGTCTAGTTTTTAGGTGAAGATATTTCCTTTTCCAGCATAGGGCTCAAAAAGCTCCAAATATCCTCTTGCAGATTCTACAAAAAGAGTGTTTCAAAACTGTTCTATCAAAAGGAAGTTTCAACTCTGTGAGTAGAATGAATGCATTGTGAAGAACTTTCTGAGAATGCTTCTCTGTAGTTTTTAGGTGAAGATATTCCATATCCCAGCACAGGCCTCGAAGTGCTCCAAATAAACACTTGCAGATTTTACCAAAAGAGTGTTTGAAAACTGCTCTTTCTACAGGTAAGTTCAAGTCTGTGAGTGAATGCACTCAACACAAAGAAGTTTCTGAGAATGCATCTGTTCAGTTTTTATGTGAAGATATTTCCTTTTCCACCATAGGCCTCAAACGGCTCCAAATATCCACTTGCAGATTCTACAAAAAGAGTGTTTCCAAACTTCTCTATCAATTGGTAGGTTCAACTCTGTGAGTTGAATGAACCCGTCACAAAGAAGTTTCTGAGAATCCTTCTCTCTAGTTTTTATGTGAAGATATTTCCTTTTCCAACGTAGGCCTCAAGGTGCTCCGAATAAACACTTGCAGATTCTACAAACGTAATGTTTCCAAACTGTTCTATCAAAAGAAACGTTCAAGTCTGTGAGTTGAATGCACTCATCACACAGAAGTTTCTGAGAATGCTTCTGTCTAGTTTTTAGGTGAAGATATTTCCTTTTCCAGCATAGGCCTCAAAACGCTCCAAATATCCTCTTGCAGATTCTACAAAAAGAGTGTTTCAAAACTGTTCTATCAAAAGGAAGGTTCAACTCTGTGAGTTGAATGAATGCATCGTGAAGAACTTTCTGAGAATGCTTCTCTGTAGTTTTTAGGTGAAGATATTCCATATCCCAGCACAGGCCTCGAAGTGCTCCACATAACCACTTGCAGATTTTACCAAAAGAGTGTTTCAAAACTGCTCTTTCTACAGGTAAGTTCAAGTCTGTGAGTTGAATGCACTCAACACAAAGAAGTTTCTGAGAATGCTTCTGTTCAGTTTTATGTGAAGATATTTCCTTTTCCAGCATAGGCCTCAAACGGCTCCAAATATCCACTTGCAGATTCTACAAAAAGAGTGTTTCCAAACTTCTCTATCAATTGGTAGGTTCAACTCTGTGAGTTGAATGAACTCATCGCAAAGAAGTTTCTGAGAATCCTTCTCTCTAGTTTTTATGTGAAGATATTTCCTTTTCCAACATAGGCCTCAAGGTGCTCCGAATAAACACTTGCAGATTCTACAAACGTAATGTTTCAAAACTGTTCTATCAAAAGAAAAGTTCAAGTCTGTGAGTTGAATGCACTCATCGCACAGAAGTTTCTGAGAATACTTCTGTCTAGTTTTTAGGTGAAGATATTTCCTTTTCCAGCATAGGGCTCAAAAAGCTCCAAATATCCTCTTGCAGATTCTACAAAAAGAGTGTTTCAAAACTGTTCTATCAAAAGGAACTTTCAACTCTGTGAGTAGAATGAATGCATCGTGAAGAACTTTCTGAGAATGCTTCTCTGTAGTTTTTAGGTGAAGATATTCCATATCCCAGCACAGGCCTCGAAGTGCTCCAAATAACCACTTGCAGATTTTACCAAAAGAGTGTTTGAAAACTGCTCTTTCTACAGGTAAGTTCAAGTCTGTGAATGAATGCACTCAACACAAAGAAGTTTCTGAGAATGCATCTGTTCAGTTTTTATGTGAAGATATTTCCTTTTCCACCATAGGCCTCAAACGGCTCCAAATATCCACTTGCAGATTCTACAAAAAGAGTGTTTCCAAACTTCTCTATCAATTGGTAGGTTCAACTCTGTGAGTTGAATGAACCCGTCACAAAGAAGTTTCTGAGAATCCTTCTCTCTAGTTTTTATGTGAAGATATTTCCTTTTCCAACGTAGGCCTCAAGGTGCTCCGAATAAACACTTGCAGATTCTACAAACGTAATGTTTCCAAACTGTTCTATCAAAAGAAACGTTCAAGTCTGTGAGTTGAATGCACTCATCACACAGAAGTTTCTGAGAATGCTTCTGTCTAGTTTTTAGGTGAAGATATTTCCTTTTCCAGCATAGGCCTCAAAACGCTCCAAATATCCTCTTGCAGATTCTACAAAAAGAGTGTTTCAAAACTGTTCTATCAAAAGGAAGGTTCAACTCTGTGAGTTGAATGAATGCATCGTGAAGAACTTTCTGAGAATGCTTCTCTGTAGTTTTTAGGTGAAGATATTCCATATCCCAGCACAGGCCTCGAAGTGCTCCACATAACCACTTGCAGATTTTACCAAAAGAGTGTTTCAAAACTGCTCTTTCTACAGGTAAGTTCAAGTCTGTGAGTTGAATGCACTCAACACAAAGAAGTTTCTGAGAATGCTTCTGTTCAGTTTTATGTGAAGATATTTCCTTTTCCAGCATAGGCCTCAAACGGCTCCAAATATCCACTTGCAGATTCTACAAAAAGAGTGTTTCCAAACTTCTCTATCAATTGGTAGGTTCAACTCTGTGAGTTGAATGAACTCATCGCAAAGAAGTTTCTGAGAATCCTTCTCTCTAGTTTTTATGTGAAGATATTTCCTTTTCCAACATAGGCCTCAAGGTGCTCCGAATAAACACTTGCAGATTCTACAAACGTAATGTTTCAAAACTGTTCTATCAAAAGAAAAGTTCAAGTCTGTGAGTTGAATGCACTCATCGCACAGAAGTTTCTGAGAATACTTCTGTCTAGTTTTTAGGTGAAGATATTTCCTTTTCCAGCATAGGGCTCAAAAAGCTCCAAATATCCTCTTGCAGATTCTACAAAAAGAGTGTTTCAAAACTGTTCTATCAAAAGGAACTTTCAACTCTGTGAGTAGAATGAATGCATCGTGAAGAACTTTCTGAGAATGCTTCTCTGTAGTTTTTAGGTGAAGATATTCCATATCCCAGCACAGGCCTCGAAGTGCTCCAAATAACCACTTGCAGATTTTACCAAAAGAGTGTTTGAAAACTGCTCTTTCTACAGGTAAGTTCAAGTCTGTGAGTGAATGCACTCAACACAAAGAAGTTTCTGAGAATGCATCTGTTCAGTTTTTATGTGAAGATATTTCCTTTTCCACCATAGGCCTCAAACGGCTCCAAATATCCACTTGCAGATTCTACAAAAAGAGTGTTTCCAAACTTCTCTATCAATTGGTAGGTTCAACTCTGTGAGTTGAATGAACCCGTCACAAAGAAGTTTCTGAGAATCCTTCTCTCTAGTTTTTATGTGAAGATATTTCCTTTTCCAACGTAGGCCTCAAGGTGCTCCGAATAAACACTTGCAGATTCTACAAACGTAATGTTTCCAAACTGTTCTATCAAAAGAAACGTTCAAGTCTGTGAGTTGAATGCACTCATCACACAGAAGTTTCTGAGAATGCTTCTGTCTAGTTTTTAGGTGAAGATATTTCCTTTTCCAGCATAGGCCTCAAAACGCTCCAAATATCCTCTTGCAGATTCTACAAAAAGAGTGTTTCAAAACTGTTCTATCAAAAGGAAGGTTCAACTCTGTGAGTTGAATGAATGCATCGTGAAGAACTTTCTGAGAATGCTTCTCTGTAGTTTTTAGGTGAAGATATTCCATATCCCAGCACAGGCCTCGAAGTGCTCCACATAACCACTTGCAGATTTTACCAAAAGAGTGTTTCAAAACTGCTCTTTCTACAGGTAAGTTCAAGTCTGTGAGTTGAATGCACTCAACACAAAGAAGTTTCTGAGAATGCTTCTGTTCAGTTTTATGTGAAGATATTTCCTTTTCCAGCATAGGCCTCAAACGGCTCCAAATATCCACTTGCAGATTCTACAAAAAGAGTGTTTCCAAACTTCTCTATCAATTGGTAGGTTCAACTCTGTGAGTTGAATGAACTCATCGCAAAGAAGTTTCTGAGAATCCTTCTCTCTAGTTTTTATGTGAAGATATTTCCTTTTCCAACATAGGCCTCAAGGTGCTCCGAATAAACACTTGCAGATTCTACAAACGTAATGTTTCAAAACTGTTCTATCAAAAGAAAAGTTCAAGTCTGTGAGTTGAATGCACTCATCGCACAGAAGTTTCTGAGAATACTTCTGTCTAGTTTTTAGGTGAAGATATTTCCTTTTCCAGCATAGGGCTCAAAAAGCTCCAAATATCCTCTTGCAGATTCTACAAAAAGAGTGTTTCAAAACTGTTCTATCAAAAGGAACTTTCAACTCTGTGAGTAGAATGAATGCATCGTGAAGAACTTTCTGAGAATGCTTCTCTGTAGTTTTTAGGTGAAGATATTCCATATCCCAGCACAGGCCTCGAAGTGCTCCAAATAACCACTTGCAGATTTTACCAAAAGAGTGTTTGAAAACTGCTCTTTCTACAGGTAAGTTCAAGTCTGTGAGTGAATGCACTCAACACAAAGAAGTTTCTGAGAATGCATCTGTTCAGTTTTTATGTGAAGATATTTCCTTTTCCACCATAGGCCTCAAACGGCTCCAAATATCCACTTGCAGATTCTACAAAAAGAGTGTTTCCAAACTTCTCTATCAATTGGTAGGTTCAACTCTGTGAGTTGAATGAACCCGTCACAAAGAAGTTTCTGAGAATCCTTCTCTCTAGTTTTTATGTGAAGATATTTCCTTTTCCAACGTAGGCCTCAAGGTGCTCCGAATAAACACTTGCAGATTCTACAAACGTAATGTTTCCAAACTGTTCTATCAAAAGAAACGTTCAAGTCTGTGAGTTGAATGCCCTCATCACACAGAAGTTTCTGAGAATGCTTCTGTCTAGTTTTTAGGTGAAGATATTTCCTTTTCCAGCATAGGCCTCAAAACGCTCCAAATATCCTCTTGCAGATTCTACAAAAAGAGTGTTTCAAAACTGTTCTATCAAAAGGAAGGTTCAACTCTGTGAGTTGAATGAATGCATCGTGAAGAACTTTCTGAGAATGCTTCTCTGTAGTTTTTAGGTGAAGATATTCCATATCCCAGCACAGGCCTCGAAGTGCTCCACATAACCACTTGCAGATTTTACCAAAAGAGTGTTTCAAAACTGCTCTTTCTACAGGTAAGTTCAAGTCTGTGAGTTGAATGCACTCAACACAAAGAAGTTTCTGAGAATGCTTCTGTTCAGTTTTATGTGAAGATATTTCCTTTTCCAGCATAGGCCTCAAACGGCTCCAAATATCGACTTGCAGATTCTACAAAAAGAGTGTTTCCAAACTTCTCTATCAATTGGTAGGTTCAACTCTGTGAGTTGAATGAACTCATTGCAAAGAAGTTTCTGAGAATCCTTCTCTCTAGTTTTTATGTGAAGATATTTCCTTTTCCAACATAGGCCTCAAGGTGCTCCGAATAAACACTTGCAGATTCTACAAACGTAATGTTTCGAAACTGTTCTATCAAAAGAAAAGTTCAAGTCTGTGAGTTGAATGCACTCATCGCACAGAAGTTTCTGAGAATACTTCTGTCTAGTTTTTAGGTGAAGATATTTCCTTTTCCAGCATAGGGCTCAAAAAGCTCCAAATATCCTCTTGCAGATTCTACAAAAAGAGTGTTTCAAAACTGTTCTATCAAAAGGAAGGTTCAACTCTGTGAGTAGAATGAATGCATCGTGAAGAACTTTCTGAGAATGCTTCTCTGTAGTTTTTAGGTGAAGATATTCCATATCCCAGCACAGGCCTCGAAGTGCTCCAAATAACCACTTGCAGATTTTACCAAAAGAGTGTTTGAAAACTGCTCTTTCTACAGGTAAGTTCAAGTCTGTGAGTGAATGCACTCAACACAAAGAAGTTTCTGAGAATGCATCTGTTCAGTTTTTATGTGAAGATATTTCCTTTTCCACCATAGGCCTCATACGGCTCCAAATATCCACTTGCAGATTCTACAAAAAGAGTGTTTCCAAACTTCTCTATCAATTGGTAGGTTCAACTCTGTGAGTTGAATGAACCCGTCACAAAGAAGTTTCTGAGAATCCTTCTCTCTAGTTTTTATGTGAAGATATTTCCTTTTCCAACGTAGGCCTCAAGGTGCTCCGAATAAACACTTGCAGATTCTACAAACGTAATGTTTCCAAACTGTTCTATCAAAAGAAACGTTCAAGTCTGTGAGTTGAATGCCCTCATCACACAGAAGTTTCTGAGAATGCTTCTGTCTAGTTTTTAGGTGAAGATATTTCCTTTTCCAGCATAGGCCTCAAAACGCTCCAAATATCCTCTTGCAGATTCTACAAAAAGAGTGTTTCAAAACTGTTCTATCAAAAGGAAGGTTCAACTCTGTGAGTTGAATGAATGCATCGTGAAGAACTTTCTGAGAATGCTTCTCTGTAGTTTTTAGGTGAAGATATTCCATATCCCAGCACAGGCCTCGAAGTGCTCCACATAACCACTTGCAGATTTTACCAAAAGAGTGTTTCAAAACTGCTCTTTCTACAGGTAAGTTCAAGTCTGTGAGTTGAATGCACTCAACACAAAGAAGTTTCTGAGAATGCTTCTGTTCAGTTTTATGTGAAGATATTTCCTTTTCCAGCATAGGCCTCAAACGGCTCCAAATATCCACTTGCAGATTCTACAAAAAGAGTGTTTCCAAACTTCTCTATCAATTGGTAGGTTCAACTCTGTGAGTTGAATGAACTCATCGCAAAGAAGTTTCTGAGAATCCTTCTCTCTAGTTTTTATGTGAAGATATTTCCTTTTCCAACATAGGCCTCAAGGTGCTCCGAATAAACACTTGCAGATTCTACAAACGTAATGTTTCAAAACTGTTCTATCAAAAGAAAAGTTCAAGTCTGTGAGTTGAATGCACTCATCGCACAGAAGTTTCTGGGAATACTTCTGTCTAGTTTTTAGGTGAAGATATTTCCTTTTCCAGCATAGGGCTCAAAAAGCTCCAAATATCCTCTTGCAGATTCTACAAAAAGAGTGTTTCAAAACTGTTCTATCAAAAGGAAGTTTCAACTCTGTGAGTAGAATGAATGCATCGTGAAGAACTTTCTGAGAATGCTTCTCTGTAGTTTTTAGGTGAAGATATTCCATATCCCAGCACAGGCCTCGAAGTGCTCCAAATAACCACTTGCAGATTTTACCAAAAGAGTGTTTGAAAACTGCTCTTTCTACAGGTAAGTTCAAGTCTGTGAGTGAATGCACTCAACACAAAGAAGTTTCTGAGAATGCATCTGTTCAGTTTTTATGTGAAGATATTTCCTTTTCCACCATAGGCCTCAAACGGCTCCAAATATCCACTTGCAGATTCTACAAAAAGAGTGTTTCCAAACTTCTCTATCAATTGGTAGGTTCAACTCTGTGAGTTGAATGAACCCGTCACAAAGAAGTTTCTGAGAATCCTTCTCTCTAGTTTTTATGTGAAGATATTTCCTTTTCCAACGTAGGCCTCAAGGTGCTCCGAATAAACACTTGCAGATTCTACAAACGTAATGTTTCCAAACTGTTCTATCAAAAGAAACGTTCAAGTCTGTGAGTTGAATGCACTCATCACACAGAAGTTTCTGAGAATGCTTCTGTCTAGTTTTTAGGTGAAGATATTTCCTTTTCCAGCATAGGCCTCAAAACGCTCCAAATATCCTCTTGCAGATTCTACAAAAAGAGTGTTTCAAAACTGTTCTATCAAAAGGAAGGTTCAACTCTGTGAGTTGAATGAATGCATCGTGAAGAACTTTCTGAGAATGCTTCTCTGTAGTTTTTAGGTGAAGATATTCCATATCCCAGCACAGGCCTCGAAGTGCTCCAAATAACCACTTGCAGATTTTTCCAAAAGAGTGTTTCAAAACTGCTCTTTCTACAGGTAAGTTCAAGTCTGTGAGTTGAATGCACTCGACACAAAGAAGTTTCTGAGAATGCTTCTGTTCAGTTTTTATGTGAAGATATTTCCTTTTCCAGCATAGGCCTCAAACGGCTCCAAATATCCACTTGCAGATTCTACAAAAAGAGTGTTTCCAAACTTCTCTATCATCAATTGGTAGGTTCAACTCTGTGAGTTGAATGAACTCACAACAAAGAAGTTTCTGAGAATCCTTCTCTCTAGTTTTTATGTGAAGATATTTCCTTTTCCAACATAGGCCTCAAGGTGCTCCGAATAAACACTTGCAGATTCTACAAACGTAATGTTTCCAAACTGTTCTATCAAAAGAAACGTTCAAGTCTGTGAGATGAATGCACTCACCACACAGAAGTTTCTGAGGATGCTTCTGTCTAGTTTTTAGGTGAAGATATTTCCTTTTCCAGCATAGGCC
Source organism: Pongo pygmaeus (assembly GCF_028885625.2). Lineage (NCBI taxonomy): Eukaryota > Metazoa > Chordata > Mammalia > Primates > Hominidae > Pongo > Pongo pygmaeus. The sequence continues at coordinate 22,813,652 of NC_072387.2, read as the reverse complement.
TCAAAACGCTCCAAATATCCTCTTGCAGATTCTACAAAAAGAGTGTTTCAAAACTGTTCTATCAAAAGGAAGGTTCAACTCTGTGAGTTGAATGAATGCATCGTGAAGAACTTTCTGAGAATGCTTCTCTGTAGTTTTTAGGTGAAGATATTCCATATCCCAGCACAGGCCTCGAAGTGCTCCAAATAACCACTTGCAGATTTTACCAAAAGAGTGTTTGAAAACTGCTCTTTCTACAGGTAAGTTCAAGTATGTGAGTTGAATGCACTCAACACAAGGAAGTTTCTGAGAATGCTTCTGTTCAGTTTTTATGTGAAGATATTTCCTTTTCCACCATATTCCTCAAACGGCTCCAAATATCCACTTGCAGATTCTACAAAAAGAGTGTTTCCAAACTTCTCTATCAATTGGTAAGTTCAACTCTGTGAGTTGAATGAACTCATCACAAAGGAGTTTCTGAGAATCCTTCTCTCTAGTTTTTATGTGAAGATATTTCCTTTTCCAACATAGGCCTCAAGGTGCTCCGAATAAACACTTGCAGATTCTACAAACGTAATGTTTCCAAACTGTTCTATCAAAAGAAACGTTCAAGTCTGTGAGATGAATGCACTCATCACACAGAAGTTTCTGAGGATGCTTCTGTCTAGTTTTTAGGTGAAGATATTTCCTTTTCCAGCATAGGCCTCAAAACGCTCCAAATATCCTCTTGCAGATTCTACAAAAAGAGTGTTTCAAAACTGTTCTATCAAAAGGAAGGTTCAACTCTGTGAGTTGAATGAATGCATCATGAAGTACTTTCTGAGAATGCTTCTCTGTAGTTTTTAGGTGAAGGTATTCCATATCAAAGCACAGGCCTCGAAGTGCTCCATATAACCACTTGCAGATTTTACCAAAAGAGTGTTTCAAAACTGCTCTTTCTACAAGTAAGTTCAAGTCTGTGAGTTGAATGCACTCAACACAAAGAAGTTTCTGAGAATGCTTCTGTTCAGTTTTTATGTGAAGATAGTTCCTTTTCCAGCATAGGCCTCAAACGGCTCAAAATATCCACTTGCAGATTCTACAAAAAGAGTGTTTCCAAACTTCTCTATCAATTGGTAGGTTCCACTCTGTGAGTTGAATGAACTCATCACAAAGAAGTTTCTGAGAATCCTTCTCTCTAGTTTTTATGTGAAGATATTTCCTTTTCCAACATAGGCCTCAAGGTGCTCCGAATAAACACTTGCAGATTCTACAAACGTAATGTTTCCAAACTGTTCTATCAAAAGAAACGTTCAAGTCTGTGAGTTGAATGGACTCATCACACAGAAGTTTCTGAGAATGCTTCTGTGTAGTTTTTAGGTGAAGATATTTCCTTTTCCAGCATAGGCCTCAAAACGCTCCAAATATCCTCTTGCAGATTCTACAAAAAGAGTGTTTCAAAACTGTTCTATCAAAAGGAAGGTTCAACTCTGTGAGTTGAATGAATGCATCATGAAGTACTTTCTGAGAATGCTTCTTTGTAGTTTTTAGGTGAAGATATTCCATATCAAAGCACAGGCCTCGAAGTGCTTCAAATAACCACTTGCAGATTTTACCAAAAGAGTGTTTCAAAACTGCTCTTTCTACAGGTAAGTTCAAGTCTGTGAGTTGAATGCACTCGACACAAAGAAGTTTCTGAGAATGCTTCTGTTCAGTTTTTATGTGAAGATATTTCCTTTTCCAGCATAGGCCTCAAACGGCTCCAAATATCCACTTGCAGATTCTACAAAAAGAGTGTTTCCAAACTTCTCTATCATCAATTGGTAGGTTCAACTCTGTGAGTTGAATGAACTCACAACAAAGAAGTTTCTGAGAATCCTTCTCTCTAGTTTTTATGTGAAGATATTTCCTTTTCCAACATAGGCCTCAAGGTGCTCCGAATAAACACTTGCAGATTCTACAAACGTAATGTTTCCAAACTGTTCTATCAAAAGAAACGTTCAAGTCTGTGAGATGAATGCACTCACCACACAGAAGTTTCTGAGGATGCTTCTGTCTAGTTTTTAGGTGAAGATATTTCCTTTTCCAGCATAGGCCTCAAAACGCTCCAAATATCCTCTTGCAGATTCTACAAAAAGAGTGTTTCAAAACTGTTCTATCAAAAGGAAGGTTCAACTCTGTGAGTTGAATGAATGCATCGTGAAGAACTTTCTGAGAATGCTTCTCTGTAGTTTTTAGGTGAAGATATTCCATATCCCAGCACAGGCCTCGAAGTGCTCCAAATAACCACTTGCAGATTTTACCAAAAGAGTGTTTGAAAACTGCTCTTTCTACAGGTAAGTTCAAGTATGTGAGTTGAATGCACTCAACACAAGGAAGTTTCTGAGAATGCTTCTGTTCAGTTTTTATGTGAAGATATTTCCTTTTCCACCATATTCCTCAAACGGCTCCAAATATCCACTTGCAGATTCTACAAAAAGAGTGTTTCCAAACTTCTCTATCAATTGGTAAGTTCAACTCTGTGAGTTGAATGAACTCATCACAAAGGAGTTTCTGAGAATCCTTCTCTCTAGTTTTTATGTGAAGATATTTCCTTTTCCAACATAGGCCTCAAGGTGCTCCGAATAAACACTTGCAGATTCTACAAACGTAATGTTTCCAAACTGTTCTATCAAAAGAAACGTTCAAGTCTGTGAGATGAATGCACTCATCACACAGAAGTTTCTGAGGATGCTTCTGTCTAGTTTTTAGGTGAAGATATTTCCTTTTCCAGCATAGGCCTCAAAACGCTCCAAATATCCTCTTGCAGATTCTACAAAAAGAGTGTTTCAAAACTGTTCTATCAAAAGGAAGGTTCAACTCTGTGAGTTGAATGAATGCATCATGAAGTACTTTCTGAGAATGCTTCTCTGTAGTTTTTAGGTGAAGGTATTCCATATCAAAGCACAGGCCTCGAAGTGCTCCAAATAACCACTTGCAGATTTTACCAAAAGAGTGTTTCAAAACTGCTCTTTCTACAAGTAAGTTCAAGTCTGTGAGTTGAATGCACTCAACACAAAGAAGTTTCTGAGAATGCTTCTGTTCAGTTTTTATGTGAAGATAGTTCCTTTTCCAGCATAGGCCTCAAACGGCTCAAAATATCCACTTGCAGATTCTACAAAAAGAGTGTTTCCAAACTTCTCTATCAATTGGTAGGTTCCACTCTGTGAGTTGAATGAACTCATCACAAAGAAGTTTCTGAGAATCCTTCTCTCTAGTTTTTATGTGAAGATATTTCCTTTTCCAACATAGGCCTCAAGGTGCTCCGAATAAACACTTGCAGATTCTACAAACGTAATGTTTCCAAACTGTTCTATCAAAAGAAACGTTCAAGTCTGTGAGTTGAATGGACTCATCACACAGAAGTTTCTGAGAATGCTTCTGTGTAGTTTTTAGGTGAAGATATTTCCTTTTCCAGCATAGGCCTCAAAACGCTCCAAATATCCTCTTGCAGATTCTACAAAAAGAGTGTTTCAAAACTGTTCTATCAAAAGGAAGGTTCAACTCTGTGAGTTGAATGAATGCATCATGAAGTACTTTCTGAGAATGCTTCTTTGTAGTTTTTAGGTGAAGATATTCCATATCAAAGCACAGGCCTCGAAGTGCTTCAAATAACCACTTGCAGATTTTACCAAAAGAGTGTTTCAAAACTGCTCTTTCTACAAGTAAGTTCAAGTCTGTGAGTTGAATGCACTCAACACAAAGAAGTTTCTGAGAATGCTTCTGTTCAGTTTTTATGTGAAGATAGTTCCTTTTCCAGCATAGGCCTCAAACGGCTCCAAATATCCACTTGCAGATTCTACAAAAAGAGTGTTTCCAAACTTCTCTATCAATTGGTAGGTTCCACTCTGTGAGCTGAATGAACTCATCACAAAGAAGTTTCTGAGAATCCTTCTCTCTAGTTTTTATGTGAAGATATTTCCTTTTCCAACATAGGCCTCAAGTTGCTCCGAATAAACACTTGCAGATTCTACAAACGTAATGTTTCCAAACTGTTCTATCAAAAGAAACGTTCAAGTCTGTGAGTTGAATGCACTCATCACACAGAAGTTTCTGAGAATGCTTCTGTCTAGTTTTTAGGTGAAGATATTTCCTTTTCCAGCATAGGTCTCAAAACGCTCCAAATATCCTCTTGCAGATTCTACAAAAAGAGTGTTTCAAAACTGTTATATCAAAAGGAAGGTTCAACCCTGTGAGTTGAATGAATGCATCGTGAAGAACTTTCTGAGAATGCTTCTCTGTAGTTTTTAGGTGAAGATATTCCATATCCCAGCACAGGCCTCGAAGAGCTCCAAATAACCACTTGCAGATTTTACCAAAAGAGTGTTTCAAAACTGCTCTTTCTACAGGTAAGTTCAAGTCTGTGAGTTGAATGCACTCGACACAAAGAAGTTTCTGAGAATGCTTCTGTTCAGTTTTTATGTGAAGATATTTCCTTTTCCAGCTTTGGCCACAAACGGCTCCAAATATCCACTTGCAGATTCTACAAGAAGAGTGTTTCCAAACTTCTCTATCAATTGGTAGGTTCAACTCTGTGAGTTGAATGAACTCATCACAAAGAAGTTTCTGAGAATCCTTCTCTCTAGTTTTAATGTGAAGGTATTTCCTTTTCCAACATAGGCCTCAAGGTGCTCCGAATAAACACTTGCAGATTCTACAAACGTAATGTTTCCAAACTGTTCTATCAAAAGAAACGTTCAAGTCTGTGAGATGAATGCACTCATCACACAGAAGTTTCTGAGGATGCTTCTGTCTAGTTTTTAGGTGAAAATATTTCCTTTTCCAGCATAGGCCTCAAAACGCTCCAAATATCCTCTTGCAGATTCTACAAAAAGAGTGTTTCAAAACTGTTCTATCAAAAGGAAGGTTCAACTCTGTGAGTTGAATGAATGCATCGTGAAGAACTTTCTGAGAATGCTTCTCTGTAGTTTTTAGGTGAAGATATTCCATATCCCAGCACAGGCCTCGAAGTGCTCCAAATAACCACTTGCAGATTTTACCAAAAGATTGTTTCAAAACTACTCTTTCTACAGGTAAGTTCAAGTCTGTGAGTTGAATGCACTCGACACAAAGAAGTTTCTGAGAATGCTTTTGTTCAGTTTTTATGTGAAGATATTTCCTTTTCCACCATAGGCCTCAAACGGCTCCAAATATCCACTTGCAGATTCTACAAAAAGAGTGTTTCCAAACTTCTCTATCAATTGGTAAGTTCAACTCTGTGAGTTGAATGAACTCATCACAAAGAAGTTTCTGAGAATCCTTCTCTCTAGTTTTTATGTGAAGATATTTCCTTTTCCAACATAGGCCTCAAGGTGCTCCGAATAAACACTTGCAGATTCTACAAACGTAATGTTTCCAAACTGTTCTATCAAAAGAAACGTTCAAGTCTGTGAGTTGAATGCACTCATCACACAGAAGTTTCTGAGAATGCTTCTGTCTAGTTTTTAGGTGAAGATATTTCCTTTTCCAGCATAGGCCTCAAAACTCTCCAAATATCCTCTTACAGATTCTACAAAAAGAGTGTTTCAAAACTGTTCTATCAAAAGGAAGGTTCAACCCTGTGAGTTGAATGAATGCATCGTGAAGGACTTTCTGAGAATGCTTCTCTGTAGTTTTTAGGTGAAGATATTCCATATCCCAGCACAGGCCTCGAAGAGCTCCAAATAACCAGTTGCAGATTTTACCAAAAGAGTGTTTCAAAACTGCTCTTTCTACAGGTAAGTTCAAGTCTGTGAGTTGAATGCACTCGACACAAAGAAGTTTCTGAGAATGCTTCTGTTCAGTTTTTATGTGAAGATATTTCCTTTTCCAGCATAGGCCACAAACGGCTCCAAATATCCACTTGCAGATTCTACAAGAAGAGTGTTTCCAAACTTCTCTCTCAATTGGTAGGTTCAACTCTGTGAGTTGAATGAACTCATCACAAAGAAGTTTCTGAGAATCCTTCTCTCTAGTTTTTATGTGAAGATATTTCCTTTTCCAACATAGGCCTCAAGGTGCTCCGAATAACCACTTGCAGATTCTACAAACGTAATGTTTCCAAACTGTTCTATCAAAAGTAACGTTCAAGTCTGTGAGATGAATGCACTCATCCCACAGAAGTTTCTGAGGATGCTTCTGTCTAGTTTTTAGGTGAACATATTTCCTTTTCCAGCATAGGCCTCAAAACGCTCCAGATATCCTCTTGCAGATTCTACAAAAAGAGTGTTTCAAAACTGTTCTTTCAAAAGGAAGGTTCAACTCTGTGAGTTGAATGAATGCATCGTGAAGAACTTTCTGAGAATGCTTCTCTGTAGTTTTTAGGTGAAGATATTCCATATCCCAGCACAGGCCTCGAAGTGCTCCAAATAACCACTTGCAGATTTTACCAAAAGAGTGTTTCAAAACTGCTCTTTCTACAGGTAAGTTCAAGTCTGTGAGTTGAATGCACTCGACACAAAGAAGTTTCTGAGAATGCTTCTGTTCAGTTTTTATGTGAAGATATTTCCTTTTCCAGCATAGGCCTCAAACGGCTCCAAATATCCACTTGCAGATTCTACAAAAAGAGTGTTTCCAAACTTCTCTATCAATTGGTAGGTTCAACTCTGTGAGTTGAATGAACTCTTCACAAAGAAGTTTCTGAGAATCCTTCTCTCTTATTTTTATGTGAAGATATTTCCTTTTCCAACATAGGCCTCAAGGTGCTCCGAATAAACACTTGCAGATTCTACAAACGTAATGTTTCCAAACTGTTCTATCAAAAGAAACGTTCAAGTCTGTGAGATGAATTCACTCACCACACAGAAGTTTCTGAGGATGCTTCGGTCTAGTTTTTAGGTGAAGATATTTCCTTTTCCAGCATAGGCCTCAAAACGCTCCAAATATCCTCTTGCAGATTCTACAAAAAGAGTGTTTCAAAACTGTTCTTTCAAAAGGAAAGTTCAACTCTGTGAGTTGAATGAATGCATCGTGAAGAACTTTCTGAGAATGCTTCTCTGTAGTTTTTAGGTGAAGATATTCCATATCCCAGCACAGGCCTCGAAGTGCTCCAAATAACCACTTGCAGATTTTACCAAAAGAGTGTTTCAAAACTGCTCTTTCTACAGGTAAGTTCAAGTCTGTGAGTTGAATGCACTCGACACAAAGAAGTTTCTGAGAATGCTTCTGTTCAGTTTTTATGTGAAGATATTTCCTTTTCCAGCATAGGCCTCAAACGGCTCCAAATATCCACTTGCAGATTCTACAAAAAGAGTGTTTCCAAACTTCTCTATCAATTGGTAGGTTCAACTCTGTGAGTTGAATGAACTCATCACAAAGAAGTTTCTGAGAATCCTTCTCTCTAGTTTTTATGTGAAGATATTTCCTTTTCCAACATAGGCCTCAAGGTGCTCCGAATAAACACTTGCAGATTCTACAAACGTAATGTTTCCAAACTGTTCTATCAAGAGAAACGTTCAAGTCTGTGAGATGAATTCACTCACCACACAGAAGTTTCTGAGGATGCTTCTGTCTAGTTTTTAGGTGAAGATATTTCCTTTTCCAGCATAGGCCTCAAAACGCTCCAAATATCCTCTTGCAGATTCTACAAAAAGAGTGTTTCAAAACTGTTCTATCAAAAGGAAGGTTCAACTCTGTGAGTTGAATGAATGCATCGTGAAGAACTTTCTGAGAATGCTTCTCTGTACTTTTTAGGTGAAGATATTCCATATCCAGGCACAGGCCTCGAAGTGCTCCAAATAACCACTTGCAGATTTTACCAAAAGAGTGTTTCAAAACTGCTCTTTCTACAGGTAAGTTCAAGTCTGTGAGTTGAATGCACTCAACACAAAGAAGTTTCTGAGAATGCTTCTGTTCAGTTTTTATGTGATGATATTTCCTTTTCCAACATCGGCCTCAAACGGCTCCAAATATCCACTTGCAGATTCTACAAAAAGAGTGTTTCCAAACTTCTCTATCAATTGGTAGGTTCAACTCTGTGAGTTGAATGAACTCATCGCAAAGAAGTTTCTGAGAATCCTTCTCTCTAGTTTTTATGTGAAGATATTTCCTTTTCCAACATAGGCCTCAAGGTGCTCCGAATAAACACTTGCAGATTCTACAAACGTAATGTTTACAAACTGTTCTTTAAAAAGAAACGTTCAAGTCTGTGAGTTGAATGCACTCATCACGCAGAAGTTTCTGAGAATGCTTCTGTCTAGTTTTTAGGTGAAGATATTTCCTTTTCCAGCATAGGCCTCAAAACGCTCCAAATATCCTCTTGCAGATTCTACAAAAAGAGTGTTTCAAAACTGTTCTATCAAAAGGAAGGTTCAACTCTGTGAGTTGAATGAATGCATCATGAAGTACTTTCTGAGAATGCTTCTCTGTAGTTTTTAGGTGAAGATATTCCATATCAAAGCACAGGCCTCGAAGTGCTCCAAATAACCACTTGCAGATTTTACCAAAAGAGTGTTTCAAAACTGCTCTTTCTACAGGTAAGTTCAAGTCTGTGAGTTGAATGCACTCAACACAAAGAAGTTTCTGAGAATGCTTCTGTTCAGTTTTTATGTGAAGATATTTCCTTTTCCAGCATAGGCCTCAAACGGCTCCAAATATCCACTTGCAGATTCTACAAAAAGAGTGTTTCCAAACTTCTCTATCAATTGGTAGGTTCCACTCTGTGAGTTGAATGAACTCATCACAAAGAAGTTTCTGAGAATCCTTCTCTCTAGTTTTTATGTGAAGATATTTCCTTTTCCAACATAGGCCTCAAGGTGCTCCGAATAAACACTTGCAGATTCTACAAACGTAATGTTTCCAAACTGTTCTATCAAAAGAAACGTTCAAGTCTGTGAGTTGAATGCACTCATCGCACAGAAGTTTCTGAGAATACTTCTGTCTAGTTTTTAGGTGACGATATTTCCTTTTCCAACATAGGCCCCAAATCGCTCCAAATATCCTCTTGCAGATTCTACAAAAAGAGTGTTTCAAAACTGTTCTATCAAAAGGAAGGTTCAACTCTGTGAGTTGAATGAATGCATCGTGAAGAACTTTCTGAGAATGCTTCTCTGTAGTTTTTAGGTGAAGATATTCCATATCCCAGCACAGGCCTCGAAGTGCTCCACATAACCACTTGCAGATTTTACCAAAAGATTGTTTCAAAACTACTCTTTCTACAGGTAAGTTCAAGTCTGTGAGTTGAATGCACTCGACACAAAGAAGTTTCTGAGAATGCTTTTGTTCAGTTTTTATGTGAAGATATTTCCTTTTCCACCATAGGCCTCAAACGGCTCCAAATATCCACTTGCAGATTCTACAAAAAGAGTGTTTCCAAACTTCTCTATCAATTGGTAAGTTCAACTCTGTGAGTTGAATGAACTCATCACAAAGAAGTTTCTGAGAATCCTTCTCTCTAGTTTTTATGTGAAGATATTTCCTTTTCCAACATAGGCCTCAAGGTGCTCCGAATAAACACTTGCAGATTCTACAAACGTAATGTTTCCAAACTGTTCTATCAAAAGAAACGTTCAAGTCTGTGAGTTGAATGCACTCATCACACAGAAGTTTCTGAGAATGCTTCTGTCTAGTTTTTAGGTGAAGATATTTCCTTTTCCAGCATAGGCCTCAAAACTCTCCAAATATCCTCTTACAGATTCTACAAAAAGAGTGTTTCAAAACTGTTCTATCAAAAGGAAGGTTCAACCCTGTGAGTTGAATGAATGCATCGTGAAGGACTTTCTGAGAATGCTTCTCTGTAGTTTTTAGGTGAAGATATTCCATATCCCAGCACAGGCCTCGAAGAGCTCCAAATAACCAGTTGCAGATTTTACCAAAAGAGTGTTTCAAAACTGCTCTTTCTACAGGTAAGTTCAAGTCTGTGAGTTGAATGCACTCGACACAAAGAAGTTTCTGAGAATGCTTCTGTTCAGTTTTTATGTGAAGATATTTCCTTTTCCAGCATAGGCCACAAACGGCTCCAAATATCCACTTGCAGATTCTACAAGAAGAGTGTTTCCAAACTTCTCTCTCAATTGGTAGGTTCAACTCTGTGAGTTGAATGAACTCATCACAAAGAAGTTTCTGAGAATCCTTCTCTCTAGTTTTTATGTGAAGATATTTCCTTTTCCAACATAGGCCTCAAGGTGCTCCGAATAACCACTTGCAGATTCTACAAACGTAATGTTTCCAAACTGTTCTATCAAAAGTAACGTTCAAGTCTGTGAGATGAATGCACTCATCCCACAGAAGTTTCTGAGGATGCTTCTGTCTAGTTTTTAGGTGAACATATTTCCTTTTCCAGCATAGGCCTCAAAACGCTCCAGATATCCTCTTGCAGATTCTACAAAAAGAGTGTTTCAAAACTGTTCTTTCAAAAGGAAGGTTCAACTCTGTGAGTTGAATGAATGCATCGTGAAGAACTTTCTGAGAATGCTTCTCTGTAGTTTTTAGGTGAAGATATTCCATATCCCAGCACAGGCCTCGAAGTGCTCCAAATAACCACTTGCAGATTTTACCAAAAGAGTGTTTCAAAACTGCTCTTTCTACAGGTAAGTTCAAGTCTGTGAGTTGAATGCACTCGACACAAAGAAGTTTCTGAGAATGCTTCTGTTCAGTTTTTATGTGAAGATATTTCCTTTTCCAGCATAGGCCTCAAACGGCTCCAAATATCCACTTGCAGATTCTACAAAAAGAGTGTTTCCAAACTTCTCTATCAATTGGTAGGTTCAACTCTGTGAGTTGAATGAACTCTTCACAAAGAAGTTTCTGAGAATCCTTCTCTCTAGTTTTTATGTGAAGATATTTCCTTTTCCAACATAGGCCTCAAGGTGCTCCGAATAAACACTTGCAGATTCTACAAACGTAATGTTTCCAAACTGTTCTATCAAAAGAAACGTTCAAGTCTGTGAGATGAATTCACTCACCACACAGAAGTTTCTGAGGATGCTTCGGTCTAGTTTTTAGGTGAAGATATTTCCTTTTCCAGCATAGGCCTCAAAACGCTCCAAATATCCTCTTGCAGATTCTACAAAAAGAGTGTTTCAAAACTGTTCTATCAAAAGGAAGGTTCAACTCTGTGAGTTGAATGAATGCATCGTGAAGAACTTTCTGAGAATGCTTCTCTGTAGTTTTTAGGTGAAGATATTCCATATCCCAGCACAGGCCTCGAAGTGCTCCAAATAACCACTTGCAGATTTTACCAAAAGAGTGTTTGAAAACTGCTCTTTCTACAGGTAAGTTCAAGTATGTGAGTTGAATGCACTCAACACAAGGAAGTTTCTGAGAATGCTTCTGTTCAGTTTTTATGTGAAGATATTTCCTTTTCCACCATATTCCTCAAACGGCTCCAAATATCCACTTGCAGATTCTACAAAAAGAGTGTTTCCAAACTTCTCTATCAATTGGTAAGTTCAACTCTGTGAGTTGAATGAACTCATCACAAAGGAGTTTCTGAGAATCCTTCTCTCTAGTTTTTATGTGAAGATATTTCCTTTTCCAACATAGGCCTCAAGGTGCTCCGAATAAACACTTGCAGATTCTACAAACGTAATGTTTCCAAACTGTTCTATCAAAAGAAACGTTCAAGTCTGTGAGATGAATGCACTCATCACACAGAAGTTTCTGAGGATGCTTCTGTCTAGTTTTTAGGTGAAGATATTTCCTTTTCCAGCATAGGCCTCAAAACGCTCCAAATATCCTCTTGCAGATTCTACAAAAAGAGTGTTTCAAAACTGTTCTATCAAAAGGAAGGTTCAACTCTGTGAGTTGAATGAATGCATCATGAAGTACTTTCTGAGAATGCTTCTCTGTAGTTTTTAGGTGAAGGTATTCCATATCAAAGCACAGGCCTCGAAGTGCTCCAAATAACCACTTGCAGATTTTACCAAAAGAGTGTTTCAAAACTGCTCTTTCTACAAGTAAGTTCAAGTCTGTGAGTTGAATGCACTCAACACAAAGAAGTTTCTGAGAATGCTTCTGTTCAGTTTTTATGTGAAGATAGTTCCTTTTCCAGCATAGGCCTCAAACGGCTCAAAATATCCACTTGCAGATTCTACAAAAAGAGTGTTTCCAAACTTCTCTATCAATTGGTAGGTTCCACTCTGTGAGTTGAATGAACTCATCACAAAGAAGTTTCTGAGAATCCTTCTCTCTAGTTTTTATGTGAAGATATTTCCTTTTCCAACATAGGCCTCAAGGTGCTCCGAATAAACACTTGCAGATTCTACAAACGTAATGTTTCCAAACTGTTCTATCAAAAGAAACGTTCAAGTCTGTGAGTTGAATGGACTCATCACACAGAAGTTTCTGAGAATGCTTCTGTGTAGTTTTTAGGTGAAGATATTTCCTTTTCCAGCATAGGCCTCAAAACGCTCCAAATATCCTCTTGCAGATTCTACAAAAAGAGTGTTTCAAAACTGTTCTATCAAAAGGAAGGTTCAACTCTGTGAGTTGAATGAATGCATCATGAAGTACTTTCTGAGAATGCTTCTTTGTAGTTTTTAGGTGAAGATATTCCATATCAAAGCACAGGCCTCGAAGTGCTTCAAATAACCACTTGCAGATTTTACCAAAAGAGTGTTTCAAAACTGCTCTTTCTACAGGTAAGTTCAAGTCTGTGAGTTGAATGCACTCGACACAAAGAAGTTTCTGAGAATGCTTCTGTTCAGTTTTTATGTGAAGATATTTCCTTTTCCAGCATAGGCCTCAAACGGCTCCAAATATCCACTTGCAGATTCTACAAAAAGAGTGTTTCCAAACTTCTCTATCATCAATTGGTAGGTTCAACTCTGTGAGTTGAATGAACTCACAACAAAGAAGTTTCTGAGAATCCTTCTCTCTAGTTTTTATGTGAAGATATTTCCTTTTCCAACATAGGCCTCAAGGTGCTCCGAATAAACACTTGCAGATTCTACAAACGTAATGTTTCCAAACTGTTCTATCAAAAGAAACGTTCAAGTCTGTGAGATGAATGCACTCACCACACAGAAGTTTCTGAGGATGCTTCTGTCTAGTTTTTAGGTGAAGATATTTCCTTTTCCAGCATAGGCCTCAAAACGCTCCAAATATCCTCTTGCAGATTCTACAAAAAGAGTGTTTCAAAACTGTTCTATCAAAAGGAAGGTTCAACTCTGTGAGTTGAATGAATGCATCGTGAAGAACTTTCTGAGAATGCTTCTCTGTAGTTTTTAGGTGAAGATATTCCATATCCCAGCACAGGCCTCGAAGTGCTCCAAATAACCACTTGCAGATTTTACCAAAAGAGTGTTTCAAAACTGCTCTTTCTACAGGTAAGTTCAAGTATGTGAGTTGAATGCACTCAACACAAGGAAGTTTCTGAGAATGCTTCTGTTCAGTTTTTATGTGAAGATATTTCCTTTTCCACCATATTCCTCAAACGGCTCCAAATATCCACTTGCAGATTCTACAAAAAGAGTGTTTCCAAACTTCTCTATCAATTGGTAAGTTCAACTCTGTGAGTTGAATGAACTCATCACAAAGGAGTTTCTGAGAATCCTTCTCTCTAGTTTTTATGTGAAGATATTTCCTTTTCCAACATAGGCCTCAAGGTGCTCCGAATAAACACTTGCAGATTCTACAAACGTAATGTTTCCAAACTGTTCTATCAAAAGAAACGTTCAAGTCTGTGAGATGAATGCACTCATCACACAGAAGTTTCTGAGGATGCTTCTGTCTAGTTTTTAGGTGAAGATATTTCCTTTTCCAGCATAGGCCTCAAAACGCTCCAAATATCCTCTTGCAGATTCTACAAAAAGAGTGTTTCAAAACTGTTCTATCAAAAGGAAGGTTCAACTCTGTGAGTTGAATGAATGCATCATGAAGTACTTTCTGAGAATGCTTCTCTGTAGTTTTTAGGTGAAGGTATTCCATATCAAAGCACAGGCCTCGAAGTGCTCCAAATAACCACTTGCAGATTTTACCAAAAGAGTGTTTCAAAACTGCTCTTTCTACAAGTAAGTTCAAGTCTGTGAGTTGAATGCACTCAACACAAAGAAGTTTCTGAGAATGCTTCTGTTCAGTTTTTATGTGAAGATAGTTCCTTTTCCAGCATAGGCCTCAAACGGCTCAAAATATCCACTTGCAGATTCTACAAAAAGAGTGTTTCCAAACTTCTCTATCAATTGGTAGGTTCCACTCTGTGAGTTGAATGAACTCATCACAAAGAAGTTTCTGAGAATCCTTCTCTCTAGTTTTTATGTGAAGATATTTCCTTTTCCAACATAGGCCTCAAGGTGCTCCGAATAAACACTTGCAGATTCTACAAACGTAATGTTTCCAAACTGTTCTATCAAAAGAAACGTTCAAGTCTGTGAGTTGAATGGACTCATCACACAGAAGTTTCTGAGAATGCTTCTGTGTAGTTTTTAGGTGAAGATATTTCCTTTTCCAGCATAGGCCTCAAAACGCTCCAAATATCCTCTTGCAGATTCTACAAAAAGAGTGTTTCAAAACTGTTCTATCAAAAGGAAGGTTCAACTCTGTGAGTTGAATGAATGCATCATGAAGTACTTTCTGAGAATGCTTCTTTGTAGTTTTTAGGTGAAGATATTCCATATCAAAGCACAGGCCTCGAAGTGCTTCAAATAACCACTTGCAGATTTTACCAAAAGAGTGTTTCAAAACTGCTCTTTCTACAAGTAAGTTCAAGTCTGTGAGTTGAATGCACTCAACACAAAGAAGTTTCTGAGAATGCTTCTGTTCAGTTTTTATGTGAAGATAGTTCCTTTTCCAGCATAGGCCTCAAACGGCTCCAAATATCCACTTGCAGATTCTACAAAAAGAGTGTTTCCAAACTTCTCTATCAATTGGTAGGTTCCACTCTGTGAGTTGAATGAACTCATCACAAAGAAGTTTCTGAGAATCCTTCTCTCTAGTTTTTATGTGAAGATATTTCCTTTTCCAACATAGGCCTCAAGTTGCTCCGAATAAACACTTGCAGATTCTACAAACGTAATGTTTCCAAACTGTTCTATCAAAAGAAACGTTCAAGTCTGTGAGTTGAATGCACTCATCACACAGAAGTTTCTGAGAATGCTTCTGTCTAGTTTTTAGGTGAAGATATTTCCTTTTCCAGCATAGGTCTCAAAACGCTCCAAATATCCTCTTGCAGATTCTACAAAAAGAGTGTTTCAAAACTGTTATATCAAAAGGAAGGTTCAACCCTGTGAGTTGAATGAATGCATCGTGAAGAACTTTCTGAGAATGCTTCTCTGTAGTTTTTAGGTGAAGATATTCCATATCCCAGCACAGGCCTCGAAGAGCTCCAAATAACCACTTGCAGATTTTACCAAAAGAGTGTTTCAAAACTGCTCTTTCTACAGGTAAGTTCAAGTCTGTGAGTTGAATGCACTCGACACAAAGAAGTTTCTGAGAATGCTTCTGTTCAGTTTTTATGTGAAGATATTTCCTTTTCCAGCTTTGGCCACAAACGGCTCCAAATATCCACTTGCAGATTCTACAAGAAGAGTGTTTCCAAACTTCTCTATCAATTGGTAGGTTCAACTCTGTGAGTTGAATGAACTCATCACAAAGAAGTTTCTGAGAATCCTTCTCTCTAGTTTTTATGTGAAGATATTTCCTTTTCCAACATAGGCCTCAAGGTGCTCCGAATAACCACTTGCAGATTCTACAAACGTAATGTTTCCAAACTGTTCTATC
Organism: Pongo pygmaeus; assembly: GCF_028885625.2. Classification (NCBI taxonomy): domain Eukaryota; kingdom Metazoa; phylum Chordata; class Mammalia; order Primates; family Hominidae; genus Pongo; species Pongo pygmaeus. The sequence goes on along the minus strand of NC_072387.2, from coordinate 22,798,022 downwards.
AAAAGTAACGTTCAAGTCTGTGAGATGAATGCACTCATCCCACAGAAGTTTCTGAGGATGCTTCTGTCTAGTTTTTAGGTGAACATATTTCCTTTTCCAGCATAGGCCTCAAAACGCTCCAGATATCCTCTTGCAGATTCTACAAAAAGAGTGTTTCAAAACTGTTCTTTCAAAAGGAAGGTTCAACTCTGTGAGTTGAATGAATGCATCGTGAAGAACTTTCTGAGAATGCTTCTCTGTAGTTTTTAGGTGAAGATATTCCATATCCCAGCACAGGCCTCGAAGTGCTCCAAATAACCACTTGCAGATTTTACCAAAAGAGTGTTTCAAAACTGCTCTTTCTACAGGTAAGTTCAAGTCTGTGAGTTGAATGCACTCGACACAAAGAAGTTTCTGAGAATGCTTCTGTTCAGTTTTTATGTGAAGATATTTCCTTTTCCAGCATAGGCCTCAAACGGCTCCAAATATCCACTTGCAGATTCTACAAAAAGAGTGTTTCCAAACTTCTCTATCAATTGGTAGGTTCAACTCTGTGAGTTGAATGAACTCTTCACAAAGAAGTTTCTGAGAATCCTTCTCTCTAGTTTTTATGTGAAGATATTTCCTTTTCCAACATAGGCCTCAAGGTGCTCCGAATAAACACTTGCAGATTCTACAAACGTAATGTTTCCAAACTGTTCTATCAAAAGAAACGTTCAAGTCTGTGAGATGAATTCACTCACCACACAGAAGTTTCTGAGGATGCTTCGGTCTAGTTTTTAGGTGAAGATATTTCCTTTTCCAGCATAGGCCTCAAAACGCTCCAAATATCCTCTTGCAGATTCTACAAAAAGAGTGTTTCAAAACTGTTCTTTCAAAAGGAAAGTTCAACTCTGTGAGTTGAATGAATGCATCGTGAAGAACTTTCTGAGAATGCTTCTCTGTAGTTTTTAGGTGAAGATATTCCATATCCCAGCACAGGCCTCGAAGTGCTCCAAATAACCACTTGCAGATTTTACCAAAAGAGTGTTTCAAAACTGCTCTTTCTACAGGTAAGTTCAAGTCTGTGAGTGGAATGCACTCGACACAAAGAAGTTTCTGAGAATGCTTCTGTTCAGTTTTTATGTGAAGATATTTCCTTTTCCAGCATAGGCCTCAAACGGCTCCAAATATCCACTTGCAGATTCTACAAAAAGAGTGTTTCCAAACTTCTCTATCAATTGGTAGGTTCAACTCTGTGAGTTGAATGAACTCATCGCAAAGAAGTTTCTGAGAATCCTTCTCTCTAGTTTTTATGTGAAGATATTTCCTTTTCCAACATAGGCCTCAAGGTGCTCCGAATAAACACTTGCAGATTCTACAAACGTAATGTTTACAAACTGTTCTTTAAAAAGAAACGTTCAAGTCTGTGAGTTGAATGCACTCATCACGCAGAAGTTTCTGAGAATGCTTCTGTCTAGTTTTTAGGTGAAGATATTTCCTTTTCCAGCATAGGCCTCAAAAGGCTCCAAATATCCTCTTGCAGATTCTACAAAAAGAGTGTTTCAAAACTGTTCTATCAAAAGGAAGGTTCAACTCTGTGAGTTGAATGAATGCATCATGAAGTACTTTCTGAGAATGCTTCTCTGTAGTTTTTAGGTGAAGATATTCCATATCAAAGCACAGGCCTCGAAGTGCTCCAAATAACCACTTGCAGATTTTACCAAAAGAGTGTTTCAAAACTGCTCTTTCTACAGGTAAGTTCAAGTCTGTGAGTTGAATGCACTCAACACAAAGAAGTTTCTGAGAATGCTTCTGTTCAGTTTTTATGTGAAGATATTTCCTTTTCCAACATCGGCCTCAAACGGCTCCAAATATCCACTTGCAGATTCTACAAAAAGAGTGTTTCCAAACTTCTCTATCAATTGGTAGGTTCCATTCTGTGAGTTGAATGAACTCATCACAAAGAAGTTTCTGAGAATCCTTCTTTCTGGTTTTTATGTGAAGATATTTCCTTTTCCAACATAGGCCTCAAGGTGCTCCGAATAAACACTTGCAGATTCTACAAACGTAATGTTTCCAAACTGTTCTATCAAAAGAAACGTTCAAGTCTGTGAGTTGAATGCACTCATCACACAGAAGTTTCTGAGAATGCTTCTGTCTAGTTTTTAGGTGAAGATATTTCCTTTTCCAACATAGGCCTCAAATCGCTCCAAATATCCTCTTGCAGATTCTACAAAAAGAGTGTTTCAAAACTGTTCAATCAAAAGGAAGGTTCAACTCTGTGAGTTGAATGAATGCATCGTGAAGAACTTTCTGAGAATGCTTCTCTGTAGTTTTTAGGTGAAGATATTCCATATCCCAGCACAGGCCTCGAAGTGCTCCAAATAACCACCTGCAGATTTTACCAAAAGAGGGTTTGAAAACTGCTCTTTCTACAGGTAAGTTCAAGTCTGTGAGTTGAATGCACTCAAGACAAGGAAGTTTCTGAGAATGCTTCTGTTCAGTTTTTATGTGAAGATATTTCCTTTTCCACCATAGGCCTCAAACGGCTCCAAATATCCACTTGCAGATTCTACAAAAAGAGTGTTTCCAAACTTCTCTATCAATTGGTAAGTTCAACTCTGTGAGTTGAATGAACTCATCACAAAGAAGTTTCTGAGAATCCTTCTCTCTAGTTTTTATGTGAAGATATTTCCTTTTCCAACATAGGCCTCAAGGTGCTCCGAATAAACACTTGCAGATTCTACAAACGTAATGTTTCCAAACTGTTCTATCAAAAGAAACGTTCAAGTCTGTGAGTTGAATGCACTCATCACACAGAAGTTTCTGAGAATGCTTCTGTCTAGTTTTTAGGTGAAGATATTTCCTTTTCCAGCATAGGCCTCAAAACGCTCCAAATATCCTCTTACAGATTCTACAAAAAGAGTGTTTCAAAACTGTTCTATCAAAAGGAAGGTTCAACCCTGTGAGTTGAATGAATGCATCGTGAAGAACTTTCTGAGAATGCTTCTCTGTAGTTTTTAGGTGAAGATATTCCATATCCCAGCACAGGCCTCGAAGTGCTCCAAATAACCAGTTGCAGATTTTACCAAAAGAGTGTTTCAAAACTGCTCTTTCTACAGGTAAGTTCTAGTCTCTTAGTTAAATGCACTCGACACAAAGAAGTTTCTGAGAATGCTTCTGTTCAGTTTTTATGTGAAGATATTTCCTTTTCCAGCATAGGCCACAAACGGCTCCAAATATCCACTTGCAGATTCTACAAGAAGAGTGTTTACAAACTTCTCTATCAATTGGTAGGTTCAACTCTGTGAGTTGAATGAACTCATCACAAAGAAGTTTCTGAGAATCCTTCTCTCTAGTTTTTATGTGAAGATATTTCCTTTTCCAACATAGGCCTCAAGGTGCTCCGAATAAACACTTGCAGATTCTACAAACGTAATGTTTCCAAACTGTTCTATCAAAAGTAACGTTCAAGTCTGTGAGATGAATGCACTCATCACACAGAAGTTTCTGAGGATGCTTCTGTCTAGTTTTTAGGTGAACATATTTCCTTTTCCAGCATAGGCCTCAAAACGCTCCAAATATCCTCTTGCAGATTCTACAAAAAGAGTGTTTCAAAAATGTTTTACAAAAGGAAGGTTCAACTCTGTGAGTTGAATGAATGCATCGTGAAGAACTTTCTGAGAATGCTTCTCTGCAGTTTTTAGGTGAAGATATTCCATATCCCAGCACAGGCCTCGAAGTGCTCCAAATAACCACTTGCAGATTTTACCAAAAGAGTGTTTCAAAACTACTCTTTCTACAGGTAAGTCCAAGTCGGTGAGTTGAATGCACTCGACACAAAGAAGTTTCTGAGAATGCTTCTGTTCAGTTTTTATGTGAAGATATTTCCTTTTCCAGCATAGGCCTCAAACGGCTCCAAATATCCACTTGCAGATTCTAAAAAAAGAGTGTTTCCAAACTTCTCTATCAATTGGTAGGTTCTACTCTGTGAGTTGAATGAACTCATCACAAAGAAGTTTCTGAGAATCCTTCTCTCTAGTTTTTATGTGAAGATATTTCCTTTTCCAACATAGGCCTCAAGGTGCTCCGAATAAACACTTGCAGATTCTACAAACGTAATGTTTCCAAACTGTTCTATCAAAAGAAACGTTCAAGTCTGTGAGTTGAATGCACTCATCACACAGAAGTTTCTGAGAATGCTTCTGTCTAGTTTTTAGGTGAAGATATTTCCTTTTCCAGCATAGGCCTCAAAACGCTCCAAATATCCTCTTACAGATTCTACAAAAAGAGTGTTTCAAAACTGTTCTATCAAAAGGAAGGTTCAACCCTGTGAGTTGAATGAATGCATCATGAAGAACTTTCTGAGAATGCTTCTCTGTAGTTTTTAGGTGAAGATATTCCATATCCCAGCACAGGCCTCGAAGAGCTCCAAATAACCAGTTGCAGATTTTACCAAAAGAGTGTTTCAAAACTGCTCTTTCTACAGGTAAGTTCCAGTCTGTGAGTTGAATGCACTCGACACAAAGAAGTTTCTGAGAATGCTTCTGTTCAGTTTTTATGTGAAGATATTTCCTTTTCCAGCATAGGCCACAAACAGCTCCAAATATCCACTTGCAGATTCTACAAGAAGAGTGTTTCCAAACTTCTCTATCAATTGGTAGGTTCAACTCTGTGAGTTGAATGAACTCATCGCAAAGAAGTTTCTGAGAATCCTTCTCTCTAGTTTTTATGTGAAGATATTTCCTTTTCCAACATAGGCCTCAAGGTGCTCCGAATAAACACTTGCAGATTCTACAAACGTAATGTTTCCAAACTGTTCTATCAAAAGAAACGTTCAAGTCTGTGAGTTGAATGCACTCATCACACAGAAGTTTCTGAGAATGCTTCTGTCTAGTTTTTAGGTGAAGATATTTCCTTTTCCAGCATAGGCCTCAAAACGCTCCAAATATCCTCTTGCAGATTCTACAAAAAGAGTGTTTCAAAACTGTTCTTTCAAAAGGAAGGTTCAACTCTGTGAGTTGAATGAATGCATCGTGAAGAACTTTCTGAGAATGCTTCTCTGTAGTTTTTAGGTGAAGATATTCCATATCCCAGCACAGGCCTCGAAGTGCTCCAAATAACCACTTGCAGATTTTACCAAAAAGTGTTTCAAAACTGCTCTTTCTACAGGTAAGTTCAAGTCTGTGAGTTGAATGCACTCGACACAAAGAAGTTTCTGAGAATGCTTCTGTTCAGTTTTTATGTGAAGATATTTCCTTTTCCAGCATAGGCCTCAAACGGCTCCAAATATCCACTTGCAGATTCTACAAAAAGAGTGTTTCCAAACTTCTCTATCAATTGGTAGGTTCAACTCTGTGAGTTGAATGAACTCATCACAAAGAAGTTTCTGAGAATCCTTCTCTCTAGTTTTTATGTGAAGATATTTCCTTTTCCAACATAGGCCTCAAGGTGCTCCGAATAAACACTTGCAGATTCTACAAACGTAATGTTTCCAAACTGTTCTATCAAAAGAAACGTTCAAGTCTGTGAGATGAATGCACTCACCACACAGAAGTTTCTGAGGATGCTTCTGTCTAGTTTTTAGGTGAAGATATTTCCTTTTCCAGCATAGGCCTCAAAACGCTCCAAATATCCTCTTGCAGATTCTACAAAAAGAGTGTTTCAAAACTGTTCTATCAAAAGGAAGGTTCAACTCTGTGAGTTGAATGAATGCATCGTGAAGAACTTTCTGAGAATGCTTCTCTGTAGTTTTTAGGTGAAGATATTCCATATCCAGGCACAGGCCTCGAAGTGCTCCAAATAACCACTTGCAGATTTTACCAAAAGAGTGTTTCAAAACTGTTCTTTCTACAGGTAAGTTCAAGTCTGTGAGTTGAATGCACTCAACACAAAGAAGTTTCTGAGAATGCTTCTGTTCAGTTTTTATGTGAAGATATTTCCTTTTCCAACATCGGCCTCAAACGGCTCCAAATATCCACTTGCAGATTCTACAAAAAGAGTGTTTCCAAACTTCTCTATCAATTGGTAGGTTCCATTCTGTGAGTTGAATGAACTCATCACAAAGAAGTTTCTGAGAATCCTTCTTTCTGGTTTTTATGTGAAGATATTTCCTTTTCCAACATAGGCCTCAAGGTGCTCCGAATAAACACTTGCAGATTCTACAAACGTAATGTTTCCAAACTGTTCTATCAAAAGAAACGTTCAAGTCTGTGAGTTGAATGCACTCATCACACAGAAGTTTCTGAGAATGCTTCTGTCTAGTTTTTAGGTGAAGATATTTCCTTTTCCAACATAGGCCTCAAATCGCTCCAAATATCCTCTTGCAGATTCTACAAAAAGAGTGTTTCAAAACTGTTCAATCAAAAGGAAGGTTCAACTCTGTGAGTTGAATGAATGCATCGTGAAGAACTTTCTGAGAATGCTTCTCTGTAGTTTTTAGGTGAAGATATTCCATATCCCAGCACAGGCCTCGAAGTGCTCCAAATAACCACTTGCAGATTTTACCAAAAGAGTGTTTCAAAACTGCTCTTTCTACAGGTAAGTTCAAGTCTGTGAGTTGAATGCACTCAACACAAAGAAGTTTCTGAGAGTGCTTTTCTTCAGTTTTTATGTGAAGATATTTCCTTTTCCAGCATAGGCCTCAAACGGCCCCAAATATCCACTTGCAGATTCTACACAAAGAGTGTTTCCAAACTTCTCTATCAATTGGTAGGTTCAACTCTGTGAGTTGAATGAACTCATCACAAAGAAGTTTCTGAGAATCCTTCCCTCTAGTTTTTATGTGAAGATATTTCCTTTTCCAACATAGGCCTCAAGGTGCTCCGAATAAACACTTGCAGATTCTACAAACGTAATGTTTCAAAACTGTTCTATCAAAAGAAACGTTCAAGTCTGTGAGTTGAATGAACTCATCACACAGAAGTTTCTGAGAATACTTCTGTCTAGTTTTTAGGTGAAGATATTTCCTTTTCCAGCATAGGGCTCAAAAAGCTCCAAATATCCTCTTGCAGATTCTACAAAACGGGTGTTTCAAAACTGTTCTATCAAAAGGAAGGTTCAACTCTGTGAGTAGAATGAATGCATCATGAAGAACTTTCTGAGAATGCTTCTCTGTAGTTTTTAGGTGAAGATATTCCATATCCCAGCACAGGCCTCGAAGTGCTCCAAATAACCACTTGCAGATTTTACCAAAAGAGTGTTTGAAAACTGCTCTTTCTACAGGTAAGTTCAAGTCTGTGAGTTGAATGCACTCAACACAAGGAAGTTTCTGAGAATGCTTCTGTTCAGTTTTTATGTGAAGATATTTCCTTTTCCACCATAGGCCTCAAACGGCTCCATTATCCACTTGCAGATTCTACAAAAAGAGTGTTTCCAAGCTTCTCTATCAATTGGTAAGTTCAACTCTGTGAGTTGAATGAACTCATCACAAAGAAGTTTCTGAGAATCCTTCTCTCCAGTTTTTATGTGAAGATATTTCCTTTTCCAACATAGGCCTCAAGGTGCTCCGAATAAACACTTGCAGATTCTACAAACGTAATGTTTCCAAACTGTTCTATCAAAAGAAACGTTCAAGTCTGTGAGTTGAATGCACTCATCACACAGAAGTTTCTGAGAATGCTTCTGTCTAGTTTTTAGGTGAAGATATTTCCTTTTCCAGCATAGGCCTCAAAACGCTCCAAATATCCTCTTACAGATTCTACAAAAACAGTGTTTCAAAACTGTTCTATCAAAAGGAAGGTTCAACCCTGTGAGTTGAATGAATGCATCGTGAAGAACTTTCTGAGAATGCTTCTCTGTAGTTTTTAGGTGAAGATATTCCATATCCCAGCACAGGCCTCGAAGAGCTCCAAATAACCAGTTGCACATTTTACCAAAAGAGTGTTTCAAAACTGCTCTTTCTACAGGTAAGTTCAAGTCTGTGAGTTGAATGCACTCGACACAAAGAAGTTTCTGAGAATGCTTCTGTTCAGTTTTTATGTGAAGATATTTCCTTTTCCAGCATAGGCCTCAAACGGCTCCAAATATCCACTTGCAGATTCTACAAAAAGAGTGTTTCCAAACTTCTCTATCAATTGGTAGGTTCAACTCTGTGAGTTGAATGAACTCATCACAAAGAAGTTTCTGAGAATCCTTCTCTCTAGTTTTTATGTGAAGATATTTCCTTTTCCAACATAGGCCTCAAGGTTCTCCGAATAAACACTTGCAGATTCTACAAACGTAATGTTTCCAAACTGTTCTATCAAAAGAAACGTTCAAGTCTGTGAGATGAATGCACTCACCACACAGAAGTTTCTGAGGATGCTTCTGTCTAGTTTTTAGGTGAAGATATTTCCTTTTCCAGCATAGGCCTCAAAACGCTCCAAATATCCTCTTGCAGATTCTACAAAAAGAGTGTTTCAAAACTCTTCAATCAAAAGGAAGGTTCAACTCTGTGAGTTGAATGAATGCATCGTGAAGAACTTTCTGAGAATGCTTCTCTGTAGTTTTTAGGTGAAGATATTCCATATCCAGGCACAGGCCTCGAAGTGCTCCAAATAACCACTTGCAGATTTTACCAAAAGAGTGTTTCAAAACTGCTCTTTCTACAGGTAAGTTCAAGTCTGTGAGTTGAATGCACTCAACACAAAGAAGTTTCTGAGAATGCTTCTGTTCAGTTTTTATGTGAAGATATTTCCTTTTCCAACATCGGCCTCAAACGGCTCCAAATATCCACTTGCAGATTCTACAAAAAGAGTGTTTCCAAACTTCTCTATCAATTGGTAGGTTCCATTCTGTGAGTTGAATGAACTCATCACAAAGAAGTTTCTGAGAATCCTTCTTTCTGGTTTTTATGTGAAGATATTTCCTTTTCCAACATAGGCCTCAAGGTGCTCCGAATAAACACTTGCAGATTCTACAAACGTAATGTTTCCAAACTGTTCTATCAAAAGAAACGTTCAAGTCTGTGAGTTGAATGCACTCATCACACAGAAGTTTCTGAGAATGCTTCTGTCTAGTTTTTAGGTGAAGATATTTCCTTTTCCAACATAGGCCTCAAATCGCTCCAAATATCCTCTTGCAGATTCTACAAAAAGAGTGTTTCAAAACTGTTCAATCAAAAGGAAGGTTCAACTCTGTGAGTTGAATGAATGCATCGTGAAGAACTTTCTGAGAATGCTTCTCTGTAGTTTTTAGGTGAAGATATTCCATATCCCAGCACAGGCCTCGAAGTGCTCCAAATAACCACTTGCAGATTTTACCAAAAGAGGGTTTGAAAACTGCTCTTTCTACAGGTAAGTTCAAGTCTGTGAGTTGAATGCACTCAAGACAAGGAAGTTTCTGAGAATGCTTCTGTTCAGTTTTTATGTGAAGATATTTCCTTTTCCACCATAGGCCTCAAACGGCTCCAAATATCCACTTGCAGATTCTACAAAAAGAGTGTTTCCAAACTTCCCTATCAATTGGTAAGTTCAACTCTGTGAGTTGAATGAACTCATCACAAAGAAGTTTCTGAGAATCCTTCTCTCTAGTTTTTATGTGAAGATATTTCCTTTTCCAACATAGGCCTCAAGGTGCTCCGAATAAACACTTGCAGATTCTACAAACGTAATGTTTCCAAACTGTTCTATCAAAAGAAACGTTCAAGTCTGTGAGTTGAATGCACTCATCACACAGAAGTTTCTGAGAATGCTTCTGTCTAGTTTTTAGGTGAAGATATTTCCTTTTCCAGCATAGGCCTCAAAACGCTCCAAATATCCTCTTACAGATTCTACAAAAAGAGTGTTTCAAAACTGTTCTATCAAAAGGAAGGTTCAACCCTGTGAGTTGAATGAATGCATCGTGAAGAACTTTCTGAGAATGCTTCTCTGTAGTTTTTAGGTGAAGATATTCCATATCCCAGCACAGGCCTCGAAGTGCTCCAAATAACCAGTTGCAGATTTTACCAAAAGAGTGTTTCAAAACTGCTCTTTCTACAGGTAAGTTCTAGTCTCTTAGTTAAATGCACTCGACACAAAGAAGTTTCTGAGAATGCTTCTGTTCAGTTTTTATGTGAAGATATTTCCTTTTCCAGCATAGGCCACAAACGGCTCCAAATATCCACTTGCAGATTCTACAAGAAGAGTGTTTACAAACTTCTCTATCAATTGGTAGGTTCAACTCTGTGAGTTGAATGAACTCATCACAAAGAAGTTTCTGAGAATCCTTCTCTCTAGTTTTTATGTGAAGATATTTCCTTTTCCAACATAGGCCTCAAGGTGCTCCGAATAAACACTTGCAGATTCTACAATCGTAATGTTTCCAAACTGTTCTATCAAAAGTAACGTTCAAGTCTGTGAGATGAATGCACTCATCACACAGAAGTTTCTGAGGATGCTTCTGTCTAGTTTTTAGGTGAACATATTTCCTTTTCCAGCATAGGCCTCAAAACGCTCCAAATATCCTCTTGCAGATTCTACAAAAAGAGTGTTTCAAAAATGTTTTACAAAAGGAAGGTTCAACTCTGTGAGTTGAATGAATGCATCGTGAAGAACTTTCTGAGAATGCTTCTCTGCAGTTTTTAGGTGAAGATATTCCATATCCCAGCACAGGCCTCGAAGTGCTCCAAATAACCACTTGCAGATTTTACCAAAAGAGTGTTTCAAAACTACTCTTTCTACAGGTAAGTCCAAGTCGGTGAGTTGAATGCACTCGACACAAAGAAGTTTCTGAGAATGCTTCTGTTCAGTTTTTATGTGAAGATATTTCCTTTTCCAGCATAGGCCTCAAACGGCTCCAAATATCCACTTGCAGATTCTAAAAAAAGAGTGTTTCCAAACTTCTCTATCAATTGGTAGGTTCAACTCTGTGAGTTGAATGAACTCATCACAAAGAAGTTTCTGAGAATCCTTCTCTCTAGTTTTTATGTGAAGATATTTCCTTTTCCAACATAGGCCTCAAGGTGCTCCGAATAAACACTTGCAGATTCTACAAACGTAATGTTTCCAAACTGTTCTATCAAAAGAAACGTTCAAGTCTGTGAGTTGAATGCACTCATCACACAGAAGTTTCTGAGAATGCTTCTGTCTAGTTTTTAGGTGTAGATATTTCCTTTTCCAGCATAGGCCTCAAAACGCTCCAAATATCCTCTTACAGATTCTACAAAAAGAGTGTTTCAAAACTGTTCTATCAAAAGGAAGGTTCAACCCTGTGAGTTGAATGAATGCATCATGAAGAACTTTCTGAGAATGCTTCTCTGTAGTTTTTAGGTGAAGATATTCCATATCCCAGCACAGGCCTCGAAGAGCTCCAAATAACCAGTTGCAGATTTTACCAAAAGAGTGTTTCAAAACTGCTCTTTCTACAGGTAAGTTCCAGTCTGTGAGTTGAATGCACTCGACAAAAAGAAGTTTCTGAGAATGCTTCTGTTCAGTTTTTATGTGAAGATATTTCCTTTTCCAGCATAGGCCACAAACAGCTCCAAATATCCACTTGCAGATTCTACAAGAAGAGTGTTTCCAAACTTCTCTATCAATTGGTAGGTTCAACTCTGTGAGTTGAATGAACTCATCTCAAAGAAGTTTCTGAGAATCCTTCTCTCTAGTTTTTATGTGAAGATATTTCCTTTTCCAACATAGGCCTCAAGGTGCTCCGAATAAACACTTGCAGATTCTACAAACGTAATGTTTCCAAACTGTTCTATCAAAAGAAACGTTCAAGTCTGTGAGTTGAATGCACTCATCACACAGAAGTTTCTGAGAATGCTTCTGTCTAGTTTTTAGGTGAAGATATTTCCTTTTCCAGCATAGGCCTCAAAACGCTCCAAATATCCTCTTGCAGATTCTACAAAAAGAGTGTTTCAAAACTGTTCTTTCAAAAGGAAGGTTCAACTCTGTGAGTTGAATGAATGCATCGTGAAGAACTTTCTGAGAATGCTTCTCTGTAGTTTTTAGGTGAAGATATTCCATATCCCAGCACAGGCCTCGAAGTGCTCCAAATAACCACTTGCAGATTTTACCAAAAAGTGTTTCAAAACTGCTCTTTCTACAGGTAAGTTCAAGTCTGTGAGTTGAATGCACTCGACACAAAGAAGTTTCTGAGAATGCTTCTGTTCAGTTTTTATGTGAAGATATTTCCTTTTCCAGCATAGGCCTCAAACGGCTCCAAATATCCACTTGCAGATTCTACAAAAAGAGTGTTTCCAAACTTCTCTATCAATTGGTAGGTTCAACTCTGTGAGTTGAATGAACTCATCACAAAGAAGTTTCTGAGAATCCTTCTCTCTAGTTTTTATGTGAAGATATTTCCTTTTCCAACATAGGCCTCAAGGTGCTCCGAATAAACACTTGCAGATTCTACAAACGTAATGTTTCCAAACTGTTCTATCAAAAGAAGCGTTCAAGTCTGTGAGATGAATGCACTCACCACACAGAAGTTTCTGAGGATGCTTCTGTCTAGTTTTTAGGTGAAGATATTTCCTTTTCCAGCATAGGCCTCAAAACGCTCCAAATATCCTCTTGCAGATTCTACAAAAAGAGTGTTTCAAAACTGTTCTATCAAAAGGAAGGTTCAACTCTGTGAGTTGAATGAATGCATCGTGAAGAACTTTCTGAGAATGCTTCTCTGTAGTTTTTAGGTGAAGATATTCCATATCCAGGCACAGGCCTCGAAGTGCTCCAAATAACCACTTGCAGATTTTACCAAAAGAGTGTTTCAAAACTGCTCTTTCTACAGGTAAGTTCAAGTCTGTGAGTTGAATGCACTCAACACAAAGAAGTTTCTGAGAATGCTTCTGTTCAGTTTTTATGTGAAGATATTTCCTTTTCCAACATCGGCCTCAAACGGCTCCAAATATCCACTTGCAGATTCTACAAAAAGAGTGTTTCCAAACTTCTCTATCAATTGGTAGGTTCCATTCTGTGAGTTGAATGAACTCATCACAAAGAAGTTTCTGAGAATCCTTCTTTCTGGTTTTTATGTGAAGATATTTCCTTTTCCAACATAGGCCTCAAGGTGCTCCGAATAAACACTTGCAGATTCTACAAACGTAATGTTTCCAAACTGTTCTATCAAAAGAAACGTTCAAGTCTGTGAGTTGAATGCACTCATCACACAGAAGTTTCTGAGAATGCTTCTGTCTAGTTTTTAGGTGAAGATATTTCCTTTTCCAACATAGGCCTCAAATCGCTCCAAATATCCTCTTGCAGATTCTACAAAAAGAGTGTTTCAAAACTGTTCAATCAAAAGGAAGGTTCAACTCTGTGAGTTGAATGAATGCATCGTGAAGAACTTTCTGAGAATGCTTCTCTGTAGTTTTTAGGTGAAGATATTCCATATCCCAGCACAGGCCTCGAAGTGCTCCAAATAACCACTTGCAGATTTTACCAAAAGAGTGTTTCAAAACTGCTCTTTCTACAGGTAAGTTCAAGTCTGTGAGTTGAATGCACTCAACACAAAGAAGTTTCTGAGAGTGCTTTTGTTCAGTTTTTATGTGAAGATATTTCCTTTTCCAGCATAGGCCTCAAACGGCCCCAAATATCCACTTGCAGATTCTACACAAAGAGTGTTTCCAAACTTCTCTATCAATTGGTAGGTTCAACTCTGTGAGTTGAATGAACTCATCACAAAGAAGTTTCTGAGAATCCTTCTCTCTAGTTTTTATGTGAAGATATTTCCTTTTCCAACATAGGCCACAAGGTGCTCCGAATAAACACTTGCAGATTCTACAAACGTAATGTTTCAAAACTGTTCTATCAAAAGAAACGTTCAAGTCTGTGAGTTGAATGCACTCATCACACAGAAGTTTCTGAGAATACTTCTGTCTAGTTTTTAGGTGAAGATATTTCCTTTTCCAGCATAGGGCTCAAAATCTCCAAATATCCTCTTGCAGATTCTACAAAACGGGTGTTTCAAAACTGTTCTATCAAAAGGAAGGTTCAACTCTGTGAGTAGAATGAATGCATCATGAAGAACTTTCTGAGAATGCTTCTCTGTAGTTTTTAGGTGAAGATATTCCATATCCCAGCACAGGCCTCGAAGTGCTCCAAATAACCACTTGCAGATTTTACCAAAAGAGTGTTTGAAAACTGCTCTTTCTACAGGTAAGTTCAAGTCTGTGAGTTGAATGCACTCAACACAAGGAAGTTTCTGAGAATGCTTCTGTTCAGTTTTTATGTGAAGATATTTCCTTTTCCACCATGGGCCTCAAACGGCTCCATTATCCACTTGCAGATTCTACAAAAAGAGTGTTTCCAAGCTTCTCTATCAATTGGTAAGTTCAACTCTGTGAGTTGAATGAACTCATCACAAAGAAGTTTCTGAGAATCCTTCTCTCCAGTTTTTATGTGAAGATATTTCCTTTTCCAACATAGGCCTCAAGGTGCTCCGAATAAACACTTGCAGATTCTACAAACGTAATGTTTCCAAACTGTTCTATCAAAAGAAACGTTCAAGTCTGTGAGTTGAATGCACTCATCACACAGAAGTTTCTGAGAATGCTTCTGTCTAGTTTTTAGGTGAAGATATTTCCTTTTCCAGCATAGGCCTCAAAACGCTCCAAATATCCTCTTACAGATTCTACAAAAACAGTGTTTCAAAACTGTTCTATCAAAAGGAAGGTTCAACCCTGTGAGTTGAATGAATGCATCGTGAAGAACTTTCTGAGAATGCTTCTCTGTAGTTTTTAGGTGAAGATATTCCATATCCCAGCACAGGCCTCGAAGAGCTCCAAATAACCAGTTGCACATTTTACCAAAAGAGTGTTTCAAAACTGCTCTTTCTACAGGTAAGTTCAAGTCTGTGAGTTGAATGCACTCGACACAAAGAAGTTTCTGAGAATGCTTCTGTTCAGTTTTTATGTGAAGATATTTCCTTTTCCAGCATAGGCCACAAACAGCTCCAAATATCCACTTGCAGATTCTAAAAAAAGAGTGTTTCCAAACTTCTCTATCAATTGGTAGGTTCAACTCTGTGAGTTGAATGAACTCATCGCAAAGAAGTTTCTGAGAATCCTTCTCTCTAGTTTTTATGTGAAGATATTTCCTTTTCCAACATAGGCCTCAAGGTGCTCCGAATAAACACTTGCAGATTCTACAAACGTAATGTTTCCAAACTGTTCTATCAAAAGAAACGTTCAAGTCTGTGAGTTGAATGCACTCATCACACAGAAGTTTCTGAGAATGCTTCTGTCTAGTTTTTAGGTGAAGATATTTCCTTTTCCAGCATAGGCCTCAAAACGCTCCAAATATCCTCTTGCAGATTCTACAAAAAGAGTGTTTCAAAACTGTTCTTTCAAAAGGAAGGTTCAACTCTGTGAGTTGAATGAATGCATCGTGAAGAACTTTCTGAGAATGCTTCTCTGTAGTTTTTAGGTGAAGATATTCCATATCCCAGCACAGGCCTCGAAGTGCTCCAAATAACCACTTGCAGATTTTACCAAAAAGTGTTTCAAAACTGCTCTTTCTACAGGTAAGTTCAAGTCTGTGAGATGAATGCACTCGACACAAAGAAGTTTCTGAGAATGCTTCTGTTCAGTTTTTATGTGAAGATATTTCCTTTTCCAGCATAGGCCTCAAACGGCTCCAAATATCCACTTGCAGATTCTACAAAAAGAGTGTTTCCAAACTTCTCTATCAATTGGTAGGTTCAACTCTGTGAGTTGAATGAACTCATCACAAAGAAGTTTCTGAGAATCCTTCTCTCTAGTTTTTATGTGAAGATATTTCCTTTTCCAACATAGGCCTCAAGGTGCTCCGAATAAACACTTGCAGATTCTACAAACGTAATGTTTCCAAACTGTTCTATCAAAAGAAACGTTCAAGTCTGTGAGATGAATGCACTCACCACACAGAAGTTTCTGAGGATGCTTCTGTCTAGTTTTTAGGTGAAGATATTTCCTTTTCCAGCATAGGCCTCAAAACGCTCCAAATATCCTCTTGCAGATTCTACAAAAAGAGTGTTTCAAAACTCTTCAATCAAAAGGAAGGTTCAACTCTGTGAGTTGAATGAATGCATCGTGAAGAACTTTCTGAGAATGCTTCTCTGTAGTTTTTAGGTGAAGATATTCCATATCCAGGCACAGGCCTCGAAGTGCTCCAAATAACCACTTGCAGATTTTACCAAAAGAGTGTTTCAAAACTGCTCTTTCTACAGGTAAGTTCAAGTCTGTGAGTTGAATGCACTCAACACAAAGAAGTTTCTGAGAATGCTTCTGTTCAGTTTTTATGTGAAGATATTTCCTTTTCCAACATCGGCCTCAAACGGCTCCAAATATCCACTTGTAGATTCTACAAAAAGAGTGTTTCCAAACTTCTCTATCAATTGGTAGGTTCCATTCTGTGAGTTGAATGAACTCATCACAAAGAAGTTTCTGAGAATCCTTCTTTCTGGTTTTTATGTGAAGATATTTCCTTTTCCAACATAGGCCTCAAGGTGCTCCGAATAAACACTTGCAGATTCTACAAACGTAATGTTTCCAAACTGTTCTATCAAAAGAAACGTTCAAGTCTGTGAGTTGAATGCACTCATCACACAGAAGTTTCTGAGAATGCTTCTGTCTAGTTTTTAGGTGAAGATATTTCCTTTTCCAACATAGGCCTCAAATCGCTCCAAATATCCTCTTGCAGATTCTACAAAAAGAGTGTTTCAAAACTGTTCAATCAAAAGGAAGGTTCAACTCTGTGAGTTGAATGAATGCATCGTGAAGAACTTTCTGAGAATGCTTCTCTGTAGTTTTTAGGTGAAGATATTCCATATCCCAGCACAGGCCTCGAAGTGCTCCAAATAACCACTTGCAGATTTTACCAAAAGAGGGTTTGAAAACTGCTCTTTCTACAGGTAAGTTCAAGTCTGTGAGTTGAATGCACTCAAGACAAGGAAGTTTCTGAGAATGCTTCTGTTCAGTTTTTATGTGAAGATATTTCCTTTTCCACCATAGGCCTCAAACGGCTCCAAATATCCACTTGCAGATTCTACAAAAAGAGTGTTTCCAAACTTCTCTATCAATTGGTAAGTTCAACTCTGTGAGTTGAATGAACTCATCACAAAGAAGTTTCTGAGAATCCTTCTCTCTAGTTTTTATGTGAAGATATTTCCTTTTCCAACATAGGCCTCAAGGTGCTCCGAATAAACACTTGCAGATTCTACAAACGTAATGTTTCCAAACTGTTCTATCAAAAGAAACGTTCAAGTCTGTGAGTTGAATGCACTCATCACACAGAAGTTTCTGAGAATGCTTCTGTCTAGTTTTTAGGTGAAGATATTTCCTTTTCCAGCATAGGCCTCAAAACGCTCCAAATATCCTCTTACAGATTCTACAAAAAGAGTGTTTCAAAACTGTTCTATCAAAAGGAAGGTTCAACCCTGTGAGTTGAATGAATGCATCGTGAAGAACTTTCTGAGAATGCTTCTCTGTAGTTTTTAGGTGAAGATATTCCATATCCCAGCACAGGCCTCGAAGTGCTCCAAATAACCAGTTGCAGATTTTACCAAAAGAGTGTTTCAAAACTGCTCTTTCTACAGGTAAGTTCCAGTCTGTGAGTTGAATGCACTCGACACAAAGAAGTTTCTGAGAATGCTTCTGTTCAGTTTTTATGTGAAGATATTTCCTTTTCCAGCATAGGCCACAAACAGCTCCAAATATCCACTTGCAGATTCTACAAGAAGAGTGTTTCCAAACTTCTCTATCAATTGGTAGGTTCAACTCTGTGAGTTGAATGAACTCATCGCAAAGAAGTTTCTGAGAATCCTTCTCTCTAGTTTTTATGTGAAGATATTTCCTTTTCCAACATAGGCCTCAAGGTGCTCCGAATAAACACTTGCAGATTCTACAAACGTAATGTTTCCAAACTGTTCTATCAAAAGAAACGTTCAAGTCTGTGAGTTGAATGCACTCATCACACAGAAGTTTCTGAGAATGCTTCTGTCTAGTTTTTAGGTGAAGATATTTCCTTTTCCAGCATAGGCCTCAAAACGCTCCAAATATCCTCTTGCAGATTCTACAAAAAGAGTGTTTCAAAACTGTTCTTTCAAAAGGAAGGTTCAACTCTGTGAGTTGAATGAATGCATCGTGAAGAACTTTCTGAGAATGCTTCTCTGTAGTTTTTAGGTGAAGATATTCCATATCCCAGCACAGGCCTCGAAGTGCTCCAAATAACCACTTGCAGATTTTACCAAAAAGTGTTTCAAAACTGCTCTTTCTACAGGTAAGTTCAAGTCTGTGAGTTGAATGCACTCGACACAAAGAAGTTTCTGAGAATGCTTCTGTTCAGTTTTTATGTGAAGATATTTCCTTTTCCAGCATAGGCCTCAAACGGCTCCAAATATCCACTTGCAGATTCTACAAAAAGAGTGTTTCCAAACTTCTCTATCAATTGGTAGGTTCAACTCTGTGAGTTGAATGAACTCATCACAAAGAAGTTTCTGAGAATCCTTCTCTCTAGTTTTTATGTGAAGATATTTCCTTTTCCAACATAGGCCTCAAGGTGCTCCGAATAAACACTTGCAGATTCTACAAACGTAATGTTTCCAAACTGTTCTATCAAAAGAAGCGTTCAAGTCTGTGAGATGAATGCACTCACCACACAGAAGTTTCTGAGGATGCTTCTGTCTAGTTTTTAGGTGAAGATATTTCCTTTTCCAGCATAGGCCTCAAAACGCTCCAAATATCCTCTTGCAGATTCTACAAAAAGAGTGTTTCAAAACTGTTCTATCAAAAGGAAGGTTCAACTCTGTGAGTTGAATGAATGCATCGTGAAGAACTTTCTGAGAATGCTTCTCTGTAGTTTTTAGGTGAAGATATTCCATATCCAGGCACAGGCCTCGAAGTGCTCCAAATAACCACTTGCAGATTTTACCAAAAGAGTGTTTCAAAACTGCTCTTTCTACAGGTAAGTTCAAGTCTGTGAGTTGAATGCACTCAACACAAAGAAGTTTCTGAGAATGCTTCTGTTCAGTTTTTATGTGAAGATATTTCCTTTTCCAACATCGGCCTCAAACGGCTCCAAATATCCACTTGCAGATTCTACAAAAAGAGTGTTTCCAAACTTCTCTATCAATTGGTAGGTTCCATTCTGTGAGTTGAATGAACTCATCACAAAGAAGTTTCTGAGAATCCTTCTTTCTGGTTTTTATGTGAAGATATTTCCTTTTCCAACATAGGCCTCAAGGTGCTCCGAATAAACACTTGCAGATTCTACAAACGTAATGTTTCCAAACTGTTCTATCAAAAGAAACGTTCAAGTCTGTGAGTTGAATGCACTCATCACACAGAAGTTTCTGAGAATGCTTCTGTCTAGTTTTTAGGTGAAGATATTTCCTTTTCCAACATAGGCCTCAAATCGCTCCAAATATCCTCTTGCAGATTCTACAAAAAGAGTGTTTCAAAACTGTTCAATCAAAAGGAAGGTTCAACTCTGTGAGTTGAATGAATGCATCGTGAAGAACTTTCTGAGAATGCTTCTCTGTAGTTTTTAGGTGAAGATATTCCATATCCCAGCACAGGCCTCGAAGTGCTCCAAATAACCACTTGCAGATTTTACCAAAAGAGTGTTTCAAAACTGCTCTTTCTACAGGTAAGTTCAAGTCTGTGAGTTGAATGCACTCAACACAAAGAAGTTTCTGAGAGTGCTTTTGTTCAGTTTTTATGTGAAGATATTTCCTTTTCCAGCATAGGCCTCAAACGGCCCCAAATATCCACTTGCAGATTCTACACAAAGAGTGTTTCCAAACTTCTCTATCAATTGGTAGGTTCAACTCTGTGAGTTGAATGAACTCATCACAAAGAAGTTTCTGAGAATCCTTCTCTCTAGTTTTTATGTGAAGATATTTCCTTTTCCAACATAGGCCTCAAGGTGCTCCGAATAAACACTTGCAGATTCTACAAACGTAATGTTTCAAAACTGTTCTATCAAAAGAAACGTTCAAGTCTGTGAGTTGAATGCACTCATCACACAGAAGTTTCTGAGAATACTTCTGTCTAGTTTTTAGGTGAAGATATTTCCTTTTCCAGCATAGGGCTCAAAAAGCTCCAAATATCCTCTTGCAGATTCTACAAAACGGGTGTTTCAAAACTGTTCTATCAAAAGGAAGGTTCAACTCTGTGAGTAGAATGAATGCATCATGAAGAACTTTCTGAGAATGCTTCTCTGTAGTTTTTAGGTGAAGATATTCCATATCCCAGCACAGGCCTCGAAGTGCTCCAAATAACCACTTGCAGATTTTACCAAAAGAGTGTTTGAAAACTGCTCTTTCTACAGGTAAGTTCAAGTCTGTGAGTTGAATGCACTCAACACAAGGAAGTTTCTGAGAATGCTTCTGTTCAGTTTTTATGTGAAGATATTTCCTTTTCCACCATAGGCCTCAAACGGCTCCATTATCCACTTGCAGATTCTACAAAAAGAGTGTTTCCAAGCTTCTCTATCAATTGGTAAGTTCAACTCTGTGAGTTGAATGAACTCATCACAAAGAAGTTTCTGAGAATCCTTCTCTCCAGTTTTTATGTGAAGATATTTCCTTTTCCAACATAGGCCTCAAGGTGCTCCGAATAAACACTTGCAGATTCTACAAACGTAATGTTTCCAAACTGTTCTATCAAAAGAAACGTTCAAGTCTGTGAGTTGAATGCACTCATCACACAGAAGTTTCTGAGAATGCTTCTGTCTAGTTTTTAGGTGAAGATATTTCCTTTTCCAGCATAGGCCTCAAAACGCTCCAAATATCCTCTTACAGATTCTACAAAAAGAGTGTTTCAAAACTGTTCTATCAAAAGGAAGGTTCAACCCTGTGAGTTGAATGAATGCATCGTGAAGAACTTTCTGAGAATGCTTCTCTGTAGTTTTTAGGTGAAGATATTCCATATCCCAGCACAGGCCTCGAAGAGCTCCAAATAACCAGTTGCACATTTTACCAAAAGAGTGTTTCAAAACTGCTCTTTCTACAGGTAAGTTCAAGTCTGTGAGTTGAATGCACTCGACACAAAGAAGTTTCTGAGAATGCTTCTGTTCAGTTTTTATGTGAAGATATTTCCTTTTCCAGCATAGGCCACAAACGGCTCCAAATATCCACTTGCAGATTCTACAAAAAGAGTGTTTCCAAACTTCTCTATCAATTGGTAGGTTCAACTCTGTGAGTTGAATGAACTCATCACAAAGAAGTTTCTGAGAATCCTTCTCTCTAGTTTTTATGTGAAGATATTTCCTTTTCCAACATAGGCCTCAAGGTGCTCCGAATAAACACTTGCAGATTCTACAAACGTAATGTTTCCAAACTGTTCTATCAAAAGAAACGTTCAAGTCTGTGAGTTGAATGCACTCATCACACAGAAGTTTCTGAGAATGCTTCTGTCTAGTTTTTAGGTGAAGATATTTCCTTTTCCAGCATAGGCCTCAAAACGCTCCAAATATCCTCTTACAGATTCTACAAAAAGAGTGTTTCAAAACTGTTCTATCAAAAGGAAGGTTCAACCCTGTGAGTTGAATGAATGCATCGTGAAGAACTTTCTGAGAATGCTTCTCTGTAGTTTTTAGGTGAAGATATTCCATATCCCAGCACAGGCCTCGAAGAGCTCCAAATAACCAGTTGCAGATTTTACCAAAAGAGTGTTTCAAAACTGCTCTTTCTACAGGTAAGTTCCAGTCTGTGAGTTGAATGCACTCGACACAAAGAAGTTTCTGAGAATGCTTCTGTTCAGTTTTTATGTGAAGATATTTCCTTTTCCAGCATAGGCCACAAACGGCTCCAAATATCCACTTGCAGATTCTACAAGAAGAGTGTTTCCAAACTTCTCTATCAATTGGTAGGTTCAACTCTGTGAGTTGAATGAACTCATCGCAAAGAAGTTTCTGAGAATCCTTCTCTCTAGTTTTTATGTGAAGATATTTCCTTTTCCAACATAGGCCTCAAGGTGCTCCGAATAAACACTTGCAGATTCTACAAACGTAATGTTTCCAAACTGTTCTATCAAAAGAAACGTTCAAGTCTGTGAGTTGAATGCACTCATCACACAGAAGTTTCTGAGAATGCTTCTGTCTAGTTTTTAGGTGAAGATATTTCCTTTTCCAGCATAGGCCTCAAAACGCTCCAAATATCCTCTTGCAGATTCTACAAAAAGAGTGTTTCAAAACTGTTCTTTCAAAAGGAAGGTTCAACTCTGTGAGTTGAATGAATGCATCATGAAGAACTTTCTGAGAATGCTTCTCTGTAGTTTTTAGGTGAAGATATTCCATATCCCAGCACAGGCCTCGAAGTGCTCCAAATAACCACTTGCAGATTTTACCAAAAGAGTGTTTCAAAACTGCTCTTTCTACAGGTAAGTTCAAGTCTGTGAGTTGAATGCACTCGACACAAAGAAGTTTCTGAGAATGCTTCTGTTCAGTTTTTATGTGAAGATATTTCCTTTTCCAGCATAGGCCTCAAACGGCTCCAAATATCCACTTGCAGATTCTACAAAAAGAGTGTTTCCAAACTTCTCTATCAATTGGTAGGTTCAACTCTGTGAGTTGAATGAACTCATCACAAAGAAGTTTCTGAGAATCCTTCTCTCTAGTTTTTATGTGAAGATATTTCCTTTTCCAACATAGGCCTCAAGGTGCTCCGAATAAACACTTGCAGATTCTACAAACGTAATGTTTCCAAACTGTTCTATCAAAAGAAACGTTCAAGTCTGTGAGATGAATGCACTCACCACACAGAAGTTTCTGAGGATGCTTCTGTCTAGTTTTTAGGTGAAGATATTTCCTTTTCCAGCATAGGCCTCAAAACGCTCCAAATATCCTCTTGCAGATTCTACAAAAAGAGTGTTTCAAAACTGTTCTATCAAAAGGAAGGTTCAACTCTGTGAGTTGAATGAATGCATCGTGAAGAACTTTCTGAGAATGCTTCTCTGTAGTTTTTAGGTGAAGATATTCCATATCCAGGCACAGGCCTCGAAGTGCTCCAAATAACCACTTGCAGATTTTACCAAAAGAGTGTTTCAAAACTGCTCTTTCTACAGGTAAGTTCAAGTCTGTGAGTTGAATGCACTCAACACAAAGAAGTTTCTGAGAATGCTTCTGTTCAGTTTTTATGTGAAGATATTTCCTTTTCCAACATCGGCCTCAAACGGCTCCAAATATCCACTTGCAGATTCTACAAAAAGAGTGTTTCCAAACTTCTCTATCAATTGGTAGGTTCCATTCTGTGAGTTGAATGAACTCATTACAAAGAAGTTTCTGAGAATCCTTCTCTCTAGTTTTTATGTGAAGATATTTCCTTTTCCAACATAGGCCTCAAGGTGCTCCGAATAAACACTTGCAGATTCTACAAACGTAATGTTTCCAAACTGTTCTATAAAAAGAAACGTTCAAGTCTGTGAGTTGAATGCACTCATCACACAGAAGTTTCTGAGAATGATTCTGTCTAGTTTTTAGGTGAAGATATTTCCTTTTCCAGCGTAGGCCTCAAAACGCTCCAAATATCCTCTTGCAGATTCTACAAAAAGAGTGTTTCAAAACTGTTCTATCAGAAGGAAGGTTCAACTCTGTGAGGTGAATGAATGCATCATGAAGAACTTTCTGAGAATGCTTCTCTGTAGTTTTTAGGTGAAGATATTCCATATCCCAGCACAGGCCTCGAAGTGCTCCAAATAACCACTTGCAGATTTTACCAAAAGAGTGTTTCAAAACTGCTCTTTCTACAGGTAAGTTCAAGTCTGTGAGTTGAATGCACTCGACACAAAGAAGTTTCTGAGAATGCTTCTGTTCAGTTTTTATGTGAAGATATTTCCTTTTCCAGCATAGGCCTCAAACGGCTCCAAATATCCACTTGCAGATTCTACAAAAAGAGTGTTTCCAAACTTCTCTATCAATTGGTAGGTTCCACTCTGTGAGTTGAATGAACTCATCACAAAGAAGTTTCTGAGAATCCTTCTGTCTAGTTTTTATGTGAAGATATTTCCTTTTCCAACATAGGCATCAAGGTGCTCCGAATAAACACTTGCAGATTCTACAAACGTAATGTTTCCAAACTGTTCTATCAAAAGAAACGTTCAAGTCTGTGAGTTGAATGCACTCATCACACAGAAGTTTCTGAGAATGCTTCTGTCTAGTTTTTAGGTGAAGATATTTCCTTTTCCAACATAGGCCTCAAATCGCTCCAAATATCCTCTTGCAGATTCTACAAAAAGAGTGTTTCAAAACTGTTCAATCAAAAGGAAGGTTCAACTCTGTGAGTTGAATGAATGCATCGTGAAGAACTTTCTGAGAATGCTTCTCTGTAGTTTTTAGGTGAAGATATTCCATATCCCAGCACAGGCCTCGAAGTGCTCCAAATAACCACTTGCAGATTTTACCAAAAGAGTGTTTCAAAACTGCTCTTTCTACAGGTAAGTTCAAGTCTGTGAGTTGAATGCACTCAACACAAAGAAGTTTCTGAGAGTGCTTTTGTTCAGTTTTTATGTGAAGATATTTCCTTTTCCAGCATAGGCCTCAAACGGCCCCAAATATCCACTTGCAGATTCTACAAAAAGAGTGTTTCCAAACTTCTCTATCAATTGGTAGGTTCAACTCTGTGAGTTGAATGAACTCATCACAAAGAAGTTTCTGAGAATCCTTCTCTCTAGTTTTTATGTGAAGATATTTCCTTTTCCAACATAGGCCTCAAGGTGCTCCGAATAAACACTTGCAGATTCTACAAACGTAATGTTTCGATACTGTTCTATCAAAAGAAACGTTCAAGTCTGTGAGTTGAATGCACTCATCGCACAGAAGTTTCTGAGAATACTTCTGTCTAGTTTTTAGGTGAAGATATTTCCTTTTCCAGCATAGGCCTCAAAACGCTCCAAATATCCTCTTGCAGATTCTACAAAAAGAGTGTTTCCAAACTGTTCTATCAAAAGGAAGGTTCAACTCTGTGAGTTGAATGAATGCATCATGAAGAACTTTCTGAGAATGCTTCTCTGTAGTTTTTAGGTGAAGATATTCCATATCCCAGCACAGGCCTCGAATTGCTCCAAATAACCATTGCAGATTTTACCAAAAGAGTGTTTCAAAACTGCTCTTACTACAGGTAAGTTCAAGTCTGTGAGTTGAATGCACTCAACACAAAGAAGTTTCTGAGAATGCTTCTGTTCAGTTTTTATGTGAAGATATTTCCTTTTCCAACATCGGCCTCAAACGGCTCCAAATATCCACTTGCAGATTCTACAAAAAGAGTGTTTCCAAACTTCTCTATCAATTGGTTGGTTCAACTCTGTGAGTTGAATGAACTCATCGCAAAGAAGTTTCTGAGAATCCTTCTCTCTAGTTTTTATGTGAAGATATTTCCTTTTCCAACATAGGCCTCAAGGTGCTCCGAATAAACACTTGCAGATTCTACAAACGTAATGTTTCCAAACTGTTCTATCAAAAGAAACGTTCAAGTCTGTGAGTTGAATGCACTCATCACACAGAAGTTTCTGAGAATGCTTCTGTCTAGTTTTTAGGTGAAGATATTTCCTTTTCCAGCATAGGCCTCAAAACGCTCCAAATATCCTCTTGCAGATTCTACAAAAAGAGTGTTTCAAAACTGTTCTTTCAAAAGGAAGGTTCAACTCTGTGAGTTGAATGAATGCATCGTGAAGAACTTTCTGAGAATGCTTCTCTGTAGTTTTTAGGTGAAGATATTCCATATCCCAGCACAGGCCTCGAAGTGCTCCAAATAACCACTTGCAGATTTTACCAAAAGAGTGTTTCAAAACTGCTCTTTCTACAGGTAAGTTCAAGTCTGTGAGTTGAATGCACTCGACACAAAGAAGTTTCTGAGAATGCTTCTGTTCAGTTTTTATGTGAAGATATTTCCTTTTCCAGCATAGGCCTCAAACGGCTCCAAATATCCACTTGCAGATTCTACAAAAAGAGTGTTTCCAAACTTCTCTATCAATTGGTAGGTTCAACTCTGTGAGTTGAATGAACTCATCACAAAGAAGTTTTTGAGAATCCTTCTCTCTAGTTTTTATGTGAAGATATTTCCTTTTCCAACATAGGCCTCAAGGTGCTCCGAATAAACACTTGCAGATTCTACAAACGTAATGTTTCCAAACTGTTCTATCAAAAGAAACGTTCAAGTCTGTGAGATGAATGCACTCACCACACAGAAGTTTCTGAGGATGCTTCTGTCTAGTTTTAGGTGAAGATATTTCCTTTTCCAGCATAGGCCTCAAAACGCTCCAAATATCCTCTTGCAGATTCTACAAAAAGAGTGTTTCAAAACTGTTCTATCAAAAGGAAGGTTCAACTCTGTGAGTTGAATGAATGCATCGTGAAGAACTTTCTGAGAATGCTTCTCTGTAGTTTTTAGGTGAAGATATTGCATATCCAGGCACAGGCCTCGAAGTGCTCCAAATAACCACTTGCAGATTTTACCAAAAGAGTGTTTCAAAACTGCTCTTTCTACAGGTAAGTTCAAGTCTGTGAGTTGAATGCACTCAACACAAAGAAGTTTCTGAGAATGCTTCTGTTCAGTTTTTATGTGAAGATATTTCCTTTTCCAACATCGGCCTCAAACGGCTCCAAA
Source organism: Pongo pygmaeus (assembly GCF_028885625.2). Taxonomy (NCBI): domain Eukaryota; kingdom Metazoa; phylum Chordata; class Mammalia; order Primates; family Hominidae; genus Pongo; species Pongo pygmaeus. The sequence continues at coordinate 22,771,577 of NC_072387.2, read as the reverse complement.
TATCCACTTGCAGATTCTACAAAAAGAGTGTTTCCAAACTTCTCTATCAATTGGTAGGTTCAACTCTGTGAGTTGAATGAACTCATCGCAAAGAAGTTTCTGAGAATCCTTCTCTCTAGTTTTTATGTGAAGATATTTCCTTTTCCAACATAGGCCTCAAGGTGCTCCGAGTAAACACTTGCAGATTCTACAAACGTAATGTTTCCAAACTGTTCTATCAAAAGAAACGTTCAAGTCTGTGAGTTGAATGCACTCATCACACAGAAGTTTCTGAGAATGCTTCTGTCTAGTTTTTAGGTGAAGATATTTCCTTTTCCAGCATAGACCTAAAAACGCTCCAAATATCCTCTTGCAGATTCTACAAAAAGAGTGTTTCAAAACTGTTCTATCAAAAGGAAGGTTCAACTCTGTGAGTTGAATGAATGCATCGTGAAGAACTTTCTGAGAATGCTTCTCTGTAGTTTTTAGGTGAAGATATTGCATATCCAGGCACAGGCCTCGAAGTGCTCCAAATAACCACTTGCAGATTTTACCAAAAGAATGTTTCAAAACTGCTCTTTCTACAGGTAAGTTCAAGTCTGTGAGTTGAATGCACTCAACACAAAGAAGTTTCTGAGAATGCTTCTGTTCAGTTTTTATGTGAAGATATTTCCTTTTCCAACATCGGCCTCAAACGGCTCCAAATATCCACTTGCAGATTCTACAAAAAGAGTGTTTCCAAACTTCTCTATCAATTGGTAGGTTCAACTCTGTGAGTTGAATGAACTCATCACAAAGAAGTTTCTGAGAATCCTTCTCTCTAGTTTTTATGTGAAGATATTTCCTTTTCCAACATAGGCCTCAAGGTGCTCCGAGTAAACACTTGCAGATTCTACAAACGTAATGTTTCCAAACTGTTCTATCAAAAGAAACGTTCAAGTCTGTGAGTTGAATGCACTCATCACACAGAAGTTTCTGAGAATGCTTCTGTCTAGTTTTTAGGTGAAGATATTTCCTTTTCCAGCATAGGCCTCAAAACGCTCCAAATATCCTCTTGCAGATTCTACAAAAAGAGTGTTTCCAAACTGTTCTATCAAAAGGAAGGTTCAACTCTGTGAGTTGAATGAATGCATCATGAAGAACTTTCTGAGAATGCTTCTCTGTAGTTTTTAGGTGAAGATATTCCATATCCCAGCACAGGCCTCGAATTGCTCCAAATAACCATTGCAGATTTTACCAAAAGAGTGTTTCAAAACTGCTCTTTCTACAGGTAAGTTCAAGTCTGTGAGTTGAATGCACTCAACACAAAGAAGTTTCTGAGAATGCTTCTGTTCAGTTTTTATGTGAAGATATTTCCTTTTCCAACATCGGCCTCAAACGGCTCCAAATATCCACTTGCAGATTCTACAAAAAGAGTGTTTCCAAACTTCTCTATCAATTGGTTGGTTCAACTCTGTGAGTTGAATGAACTCATCGCAAAGAAGTTTCTGAGAATCCTTCTCTCTAGTTTTTATGTGAAGATATTTCCTTTTCCAACATAGGCCTCAAGGTGCTCCGAATAAACACTTGCAGATTCTACAAACGTAATGTTTCCAAACTGTTCTATCAAAAGAAACGTTCAAGTCTGTGAGTTGAATGCACTCATCACACAGAAGTTTCTGAGAATGCTTCTGTCTAGTTTTTAGGTGAAGATATTTCCTTTTCCAGCATAGGCCTCAAAACGCTCCAAATATCCTCTTGCAGATTCTACAAAAAGAGTGTTTCAAAACTGTTCTTTCAAAAGGAAGGTTCAACTCTGTGAGTTGAATGAATGCATCGTGAAGAACTTTCTGAGAATGCTTCTCTGTAGTTTTTAGGTGAAGATATTCCATATCCCAGCACAGGCCTCGAAGTGCTCCAAATAACCACTTGCAGATTTTACCAAAAGAGTGTTTCAAAACTGCTCTTTCTACAGGTAAGTTCAAGTCTGTGAGTTGAATGCACTCGACACAAAGAAGTTTCTGAGAATGCTTCTGTTCAGTTTTTATGTGAAGATATTTCCTTTTCCAGCATAGGCCACAAACGGCTCCAAATATCCACTTGCAGATTCTAGAAAAACAGTGTTTCCAAACTTCTCTATCAATTGGTAGGTTCAACTCTGTGAGTTGAATGAACTCATCACAAAGAAGTTTCTGAGAATCCTTCTCTCTAGTTTTTATGTGAAGATATTTCCTTTTCCAACATAGGCCTCAAGGTGCTCCGAATAAACACTTGCAGATTCTACAAACGTAATGTTTCCAAACTGTTCTATAAAAAGAAACGTTCAAGTCTGTGAGTTGAATGCACTCATCACACAGAAGTTTCTGAGAATGATTCTGTCTAGTTTTTAGGTGAAGATATTTCCTTTTCCAGCGTAGGCCTCAAAACGCTCCAAATATCCTCTTGCAGATTCTACAAAAAGAGTGTTTCAAAACTGTTCTATCAGAAGGAAGGTTCAACTCTGTGAGGTGAATGAATGCATCATGAAGAACTTTCTGAGAATGCTTCTCTGTAGTTTTTAGGTGAAGATATTCCATATCCCAGCACAGGCCTCGAAGTGCTCCAAATAACCACTTGCAGATTTTACCAAAAGAGTGTTTCAAAACTGCTCTTTCTACAGGTAAGTTCAAGTCTGTGAGTTGAATGCACTCGACACAAAGAAGTTTCTGAGAATGCTTCTGTTCAGTTTTTATGTGAAGATATTTCCTTTTCCAGCATAGGCCTCAAACGGCTCCAAATATCCACTTGCAGATTCTACAAAAAGAGTGTTTCCAAACTTCTCTATCAATTGGTAGGTTCCACTCTGTGAGTTGAATGAACTCATCACAAAGAAGTTTCTGAGAATCCTTCTGTCTAGTTTTTATGTGAAGATATTTCCTTTTCCAACATAGGCATCAAGGTGCTCCGAATAAACACTTGCAGATTCTACAAACGTAATGTTTCCAAACTGTTCTATCAAAAGAAACGTTCAAGTCTGTGAGTTGAATGCACTCATCACACAGAAGTTTCTGAGAATGCTTCTGTCTAGTTTTTAGGTGAAGATATTTCCTTTTCCAACATAGGCCTCAAATCGCTCCAAATATCCTCTTGCAGATTCTACAAAAAGAGTGTTTCAAAACTGTTCAATCAAAAGGAAGGTTCAACTCTGTGAGTTGAATGAATGCATCGTGAAGAACTTTCTGAGAATGCTTCTCTGTAGTTTTTAGGTGAAGATATTCCATATCCCAGCACAGGCCTCGAAGTGCTCCAAATAACCACTTGCAGATTTTACCAAAAGAGTGTTTCAAAACTGCTCTTTCTACAGGTAAGTTCAAGTCTGTGAGTTGAATGCACTCAACACAAAGAAGTTTCTGAGAGTGCTTTTGTTCAGTTTTTATGTGAAGATATTTCCTTTTCCAGCATAGGCCTCAAACGGCCCCAAATATCCACTTGCAGATTCTACAAAAAGAGTGTTTCCAAACTTCTCTATCAATTGGTAGGTTCAACTCTGTGAGTTGAATGAACTCATCACAAAGAAGTTTCTGAGAATCCTTCTCTCTAGTTTTTATGTGAAGATATTTCCTTTTCCAACATAGGCCTCAAGGTGCTCCGAATAAACACTTGCAGATTCTACAAACGTAATGTTTCGATACTGTTCTATCAAAAGAAACGTTCAAGTCTGTGAGTTGAATGCACTCATCGCACAGAAGTTTCTGAGAATACTTCTGTCTAGTTTTTAGGTGAAGATATTTCCTTTTCCAGCATAGGCCTCAAAACGCTCCAAATATCCTCTTGCAGATTCTACAAAAAGAGTGTTTCCAAACTGTTCTATCAAAAGGAAGGTTCAACTCTGTGAGTTGAATGAATGCATCATGAAGAACTTTCTGAGAATGCTTCTCTGTAGTTTTTAGGTGAAGATATTCCATATCCCAGCACAGGCCTCGAATTGCTCCAAATAACCATTGCAGATTTTACCAAAAGAGTGTTTCAAAACTGCTCTTACTACAGGTAAGTTCAAGTCTGTGAGTTGAATGCACTCAACACAAAGAAGTTTCTGAGAATGCTTCTGTTCAGTTTTTATGTGAAGATATTTCCTTTTCCAACATCGGCCTCAAACGGCTCCAAATATCCACTTGCAGATTCTACAAAAAGAGTGTTTCCAAACTTCTCTATCAATTGGTTGGTTCAACTCTGTGAGTTGAATGAACTCATCGCAAAGAAGTTTCTGAGAATCCTTCTCTCTAGTTTTTATGTGAAGATATTTCCTTTTCCAACATAGGCCTCAAGGTGCTCCGAATAAACACTTGCAGATTCTACAAACGTAATGTTTCCAAACTGTTCTATCAAAAGAAACGTTCAAGTCTGTGAGTTGAATGCACTCATCACACAGAAGTTTCTGAGAATGCTTCTGTCTAGTTTTTAGGTGAAGATATTTCCTTTTCCAGCATAGGCCTCAAAACGCTCCAAATATCCTCTTGCAGATTCTACAAAAAGAGTGTTTCAAAACTGTTCTTTCAAAAGGAAGGTTCAACTCTGTGAGTTGAATGAATGCATCGTGAAGAACTTTCTGAGAATGCTTCTCTGTAGTTTTTAGGTGAAGATATTCCATATCCCAGCACAGGCCTCGAAGTGCTCCAAATAACCACTTGCAGATTTTACCAAAAGAGTGTTTCAAAACTGCTCTTTCTACAGGTAAGTTCAAGTCTGTGAGTTGAATGCACTCGACACAAAGAAGTTTCTGAGAATGCTTCTGTTCAGTTTTTATGTGAAGATATTTCCTTTTCCAGCATAGGCCTCAAACGGCTCCAAATATCCACTTGCAGATTCTACAAAAAGAGTGTTTCCAAACTTCTCTATCAATTGGTAGGTTCAACTCTGTGAGTTGAATGAACTCATCACAAAGAAGTTTCTGAGAATCCTTCTCTCTAGTTTTTATGTGAAGATATTTCCTTTTCCAACATAGGCCTCAAGGTGCTCCGAATAAACACTTGCAGATTCTACAAACGTAATGTTTCCAAACTGTTCTATAAAAAGAAACGTTCAAGTCTGTGAGTTGAATGCACTCATCACACAGAAGTTTCTGAGAATGATTCTGTCTAGTTTTTAGGTGAAGATATTTCCTTTTCCAGCGTAGGCCTCAAAACGCTCCAAATATCCTCTTGCAGATTCTACAAAAAGAGTGTTTCAAAACTGTTCTATCAGAAGGAAGGTTCAACTCTGTGAGGTGAATGAATGCATCATGAAGAACTTTCTGAGAATGCTTCTCTGTAGTTTTTAGGTGAAGATATTCCATATCCCAGCACAGGCCTCGAAGTGCTCCAAATAACCACTTGCAGATTTTACCAAAAGAGTGTTTCAAAACTGCTCTTTCTACAGGTAAGTTCAAGTCTGTGAGTTGAATGCACTCGACACAAAGAAGTTTCTGAGAATGCTTCTGTTCAGTTTTTATGTGAAGATATTTCCTTTTCCAGCATAGGCCTCAAACGGCTCCAAATATCCACTTGCAGATTCTACAAAAAGAGTGTTTCCAAACTTCTCTATCAATTGGTAGGTTCCACTCTGTGAGTTGAATGAACTCATCACAAAGAAGTTTCTGAGAATCCTTCTGTCTAGTTTTTATGTGAAGATATTTCCTTTTCCAACATAGGCATCAAGGTGCTCCGAATAAACACTTGCAGATTCTACAAACGTAATGTTTCCAAACTGTTCTATCAAAAGAAACGTTCAAGTCTGTGAGTTGAATGCACTCATCACACAGAAGTTTCTGAGAATGCTTCTGTCTAGTTTTTAGGTGAAGATATTTCCTTTTCCAACATAGGCCTCAAATCGCTCCAAATATCCTCTTGCAGATTCTACAAAAAGAGTGTTTCAAAACTGTTCAATCAAAAGGAAGGTTCAACTCTGTGAGTTGAATGAATGCATCGTGAAGAACTTTCTGAGAATGCTTCTCTGTAGTTTTTAGGTGAAGATATTCCATATCCCAGCACAGGCCTCGAAGTGCTCCAAATAACCACTTGCAGATTTTACCAAAAGAGTGTTTCAAAACTGCTCTTTCTACAGGTAAGTTCAAGTCTGTGAGTTGAATGCACTCAACACAAAGAAGTTTCTGAGAGTGCTTTTGTTCAGTTTTTATGTGAAGATATTTCCTTTTCCAGCATAGGCCTCAAACGGCCCCAAATATCCACTTGCAGATTCTACAAAAAGAGTGTTTCCAAACTTCTCTATCAATTGGTAGGTTCAACTCTGTGAGTTGAATGAACTCATCACAAAGAAGTTTCTGAGAATCCTTCTCTCTAGTTTTTATGTGAAGATATTTCCTTTTCCAACATAGGCCTCAAGGTGCTCCGAATAAACACTTGCAGATTCTACAAACGTAATGTTTCGATACTGTTCTATCAAAAGAAACGTTCAAGTCTGTGAGTTGAATGCACTCATTGCACAGAAGTTTCTGAGAATACTTCTGTCTAGTTTTTAGGTGAAGATATTTCCTTTTCCAGCATAGGCCTCAAAACGCTCCAAATATCCTCTTGCAGATTCTACAAAAAGAGTGTTTCCAAACTGTTCTATCAAAAGGAAGGTTCAACTCTGTGAGTTGAATGAATGCATCATGAAGAACTTTCTGAGAATGCTTCTCTGTAGTTTTTAGGTGAAGATATTCCATATCCCAGCACAGGCCTCGAATTGCTCCAAATAACCATTGCAGATTTTACCAAAAGAGTGTTTCAAAACTGCTCTTACTACAGGTAAGTTCAAGTCTGTGAGTTGAATGCACTCAACACAAAGAAGTTTCTGAGAATGCTTCTGTTCAGTTTTTATGTGAAGATATTTCCTTTTCCAACATCGGCCTCAAACGGCTCCAAATATCCACTTGCAGATTCTACAAAAAGAGTGTTTCCAAACTTCTCTATCAATTGGTTGGTTCAACTCTGTGAGTTGAATGAACTCATCGCAAAGAAGTTTCTGAGAATCCTTCTCTCTAGTTTTTATGTGAAGATATTTCCTTTTCCAACATAGGCCTCAAGGTGCTCCGAATAAACACTTGCAGATTCTACAAACGTAATGTTTCCAAACTGTTCTATCAAAAGAAACGTTCAAGTCTGTGAGTTGAATGCACTCATCACACAGAAGTTTCTGAGAATGCTTCTGTCTAGTTTTTAGGTGAAGATATTTCCTTTTCCAGCATAGGCCTCAAAACGCTCCAAATATCCTCTTGCAGATTCTACAAAAAGAGTGTTTCAAAACTGTTCTTTCAAAAGGAAGGTTCAACTCTGTGAGTTGAATGAATGCATCGTGAAGAACTTTCTGAGAATGCTTCTCTGTAGTTTTTAGGTGAAGATATTCCATATCCCAGCACAGGCCTCGAAGTGCTCCAAATAACCACTTGCAGATTTTACCAAAAGAGTGTTTCAAAACTGCTCTTTCTACAGGTAAGTTCAAGTCTGTGAGTTGAATGCACTCGACACAAAGAAGTTTCTGAGAATGCTTCTGTTCAGTTTTTATGTGAAGATATTTCCTTTTCCAGCATAGGCCTCAAACGGCTCCAAATATCCACTTGCAGATTCTACAAAAAGAGTGTTTCCAAACTTCTCTATCAATTGGTAGGTTCAACTCTGTGAGTTGAATGAACTCATCACAAAGAAGTTTTTGAGAATCCTTCTCTCTAGTTTTTATGTGAAGATATTTCCTTTTCCAACATAGGCCTCAAGGTGCTCCGAATAAACACTTGCAGATTCTACAAACGTAATGTTTCCAAACTGTTCTATCAAAAGAAACGTTCAAGTCTGTGAGATGAATGCACTCACCACACAGAAGTTTCTGAGGATGCTTCTGTCTAGTTTTAGGTGAAGATATTTCCTTTTCCAGCATAGGCCTCAAAACGCTCCAAATATCCTCTTGCAGATTCTACAAAAAGAGTGTTTCAAAACTGTTCTATCAAAAGGAAGGTTCAACTCTGTGAGTTGAATGAATGCATCGTGAAGAACTTTCTGAGAATGCTTCTCTGTAGTTTTTAGGTGAAGATATTGCATATCCAGGCACAGGCCTCGAAGTGCTCCAAATAACCACTTGCAGATTTTACCAAAAGAGTGTTTCAAAACTGCTCTTTCTACAGGTAAGTTCAAGTCTGTGAGTTGAATGCACTCAACACAAAGAAGTTTCTGAGAATGCTTCTGTTCAGTTTTTATGTGAAGATATTTCCTTTTCCAACATCGGCCTCAAACGGCTCCAAATATCCACTTGCAGATTCTACAAAAAGAGTGTTTCCAAACTTCTCTATCAATTGGTAGGTTCAACTCTGTGAGTTGAATGAACTCATCGCAAAGAAGTTTCTGAGAATCCTTCTCTCTAGTTTTTATGTGAAGATATTTCCTTTTCCAACATAGGCCTCAAGGTGCTCCGAGTAAACACTTGCAGATTCTACAAACGTAATGTTTCCAAACTGTTCTATCAAAAGAAACGTTCAAGTCTGTGAGTTGAATGCACTCATCACACAGAAGTTTCTGAGAATGCTTCTGTCTAGTTTTTAGGTGAAGATATTTCCTTTTCCAGCATAGACCTAAAAACGCTCCAAATATCCTCTTGCAGATTCTACAAAAAGAGTGTTTCAAAACTGTTCTATCAAAAGGAAGGTTCAACTCTGTGAGTTGAATGAATGCATCGTGAAGAACTTTCTGAGAATGCTTCTCTGTAGTTTTTAGGTGAAGATATTGCATATCCAGGCACAGGCCTCGAAGTGCTCCAAATAACCACTTGCAGATTTTACCAAAAGAGTGTTTCAAAACTGCTCTTTCTACAGGTAAGTTCAAGTCTGTGAGTTGAATGCACTCAACACAAAGAAGTTTCTGAGAATGCTTCTGTTCAGTTTTTATGTGAAGATATTTCCTTTTCCAACATCGGCCTCAAACGGCTCCAAATATCCACTTGCAGATTCTACAAAAAGAGTGTTTCCAAACTTCTCTATCAATTGGTAGGTTCAACTCTGTGAGTTGAATGAACTCATCACAAAGAAGTTTCTGAGAATCCTTCTCTCTAGTTTTTATGTGAAGATATTTCCTTTTCCAACATAGGCCTCAAGGTGCTCCGAGTAAACACTTGCAGATTCTACAAACGTAATGTTTCCAAACTGTTCTATCAAAAGAAACGTTCAAGTCTGTGAGTTGAATGCACTCATCACACAGAAGTTTCTGAGAATGCTTCTGTCTAGTTTTTAGGTGAAGATATTTCCTTTTCCAGCATAGGCCTCAAAACGCTCCAAATATCCTCTTGCAGATTCTACAAAAAGAGTGTTTCCAAACTGTTCTATCAAAAGGAAGGTTCAACTCTGTGAGTTGAATGAATGCATCATGAAGAACTTTCTGAGAATGCTTCTCTGTAGTTTTTAGGTGAAGATATTCCATATCCCAGCACAGGCCTCGAATTGCTCCAAATAACCATTGCAGATTTTACCAAAAGAGTGTTTCAAAACTGCTCTTTCTACAGGTAAGTTCAAGTCTGTGAGTTGAATGCACTCAACACAAAGAAGTTTCTGAGAATGCTTCTGTTCAGTTTTTATGTGAAGATATTTCCTTTTCCAACATCGGCCTCAAACGGCTCGAAATATCCACTTGCAGATTCTACAAAAAGAGTGTTTCCAAACTTCTCTATCAATTGGTTGGTTCAACTCTGTGAGTTGAATGAACTCATCGCAAAGAAGTTTCTGAGAATCCTTCTCTCTAGTTTTTATGTGAAGATATTTCCTTTTCCAACATAGGCCTCAAGGTGCTCCGAATAAACACTTGCAGATTCTACAAACGTAATGTTTCCAAACTGTTCTATCAAAAGAAACGTTCAAGTCTGTGAGTTGAATGCACTCATCACACAGAAGTTTCTGAGAATGCTTCTGTCTAGTTTTTAGGTGAAGATATTTCCTTTTCCAGCATAGGCCTCAAAACGCTCCAAATATCCTCTTGCAGATTCTACAAAAAGAGTGTTTCAAAACTGTTCTTTCAAAAGGAAGGTTCAACTCTGTGAGTTGAATGAATGCATCGTGAAGAACTTTCTGAGAATGCTTCTCTGTAGTTTTTAGGTGAAGATATTCCATATCCCAGCACAGGCCTCGAAGTGCTCCAAATAACCACTTGCAGATTTTACCAAAAGAGTGTTTCAAAACTGCTCTTTCTACAGGTAAGTTCAAGTCTGTGAGTTGAATGCACTCGACACAAAGAAGTTTCTGAGAATGCTTCTGTTCAGTTTTTATGTGAAGATATTTCCTTTTCCAGCATAGGCCACAAACGGCTCCAAATATCCACTTGCAGATTCTAGAAAAACAGTGTTTCCAAACTTCTCTATCAATTGGTAGGTTCAACTCTGTGAGTTGAATGAACTCATCACAAAGAAGTTTCTGAGAATCCTTCTCTCTAGTTTTTATGTGAAGATATTTCCTTTTCCAACATAGGCCTCAAGGTGCTCTGAATAAACACTTGCAGATTCTACAAACGTAATGTTTCCAAACTGTTCTATCAAAAGAAACGTTCAAGTCTGTGAGATGAATGCACTCACCACACAGAAGTTTCTGAGGATGCTTCTGTCTAGTTTTTAGGTGAAGATATTTCCTTTTCCAGCATAGGCCTCAAAACGCTCCAAATATCCTCTTGCAGATTCTACAAAAAGAGTGTTTTAAAACTGTTCTATCAAAAGGAAGGTTCAACTCTGTGAGTTGAATGAATGCATCGTGAAGAACTTTCTGAGAATGCTTCTCTGTAGTTTTTAGGTGAAGATATTCCATATCCAGGCACAGGCCTCGAAGTGCTCCAAATAACCACTTGCAGATATTACCAAAAGAGTGTTTCAAAACTGCTCTTTCTACAGGTAAGTTCAAGTCTGTGAGTTGAATGCACTCAACACAAAGAAGTTTCTGAGAATGCTTCTGTTCAGTTTTTATGTGAAGATATTTCCTTTTCCAACATCGGCCTCAAACGGCTCCAAATATCCACTTGCAGATTCTACAAAAAGAGTATTTCCAAACTTCTCTATCAATTGGTAGGTTCAACTCTTTGAGTTGAATGAACTCATCGCAAAGAAGTTTCTGAGAATCCTTCTCTCTAGTTTTTATGTGAAGATATTTCCTTTTCCAACATAGGCCTCAAGGTGCTCCGAATAAACACTTGCAGATTCTACAAACGTAATGTTTCCAAACTGTTCTATCAAAAGAAACGTTCAAGTCTGTGAGTTGAATGCACTCATCACACAGAAGTTTCTGAGGATGCTTCTGTCTAGTTTTTAGGTGAAGATATTTCCTTTTCCAGCATAGGCCTCAAAACGCTCCAAATATCCTCTTGCAGATTCTACAAAAAGAGTGTTTCAAAACTGTTCTATCAAAAGGAAGGTTCAACTCTGTGAGTTGAATGAATGCATCGTGAAGAACTTTCTGAGAATGCTTCTCTGTAGTTTTTAGGTGAAGATATTCCATATCCCAGCACAGGCCTCGAAGTGCTCCAAATAACCACTTGCAGATTTTACCAAAAGAGTGTTTCAAAACTGCTCTTTCTACAGGTAAGTTCAAATCTGTGAGTTGAATGCACTCAACACAAAGAAGTTTCTGAGAATGCTTCTGTTCAGTTTTTATGTGAAGATATTTCCTTTTCCAGCATAGGCCTCAAACGGCTCCAAATATCCACTTGCAGATTCTACAAAAAGAGTGTTTCCAAACTTCTCTATCAATTGGTAGGTTCAACTCTGTGAGTTGAATGAACTCATCACAAAGAAGTTTCTGAGAATCCTTCTCTCTAGTTTTTATGTGAAGATATTTCCTTTTCCAACATAGGCCTCAAGGTGCTCCGAATAAACACTTGCAGATTCTACAAACGTAATGTTTCCAAACTGTTCTATCAAAAGAAACGTTCAAGTCTGTGAGTTGAATGCACTCATCACACAGAAGTTTCTGAGAATGCTTCTGTCTAGTTTTTAGGTGAAGATATTTCCTTTTCCAGCATAGGCCTCAAAACGCTCCAAATATCCTCTTGCAGATTCTACAAAAAGAGTGTTTCAAAACTGTTCTATCAAAAGGAAGGTTCAACTCTGTGAGTTGAATGAATGCATCATGAAATACTTTCTGAGAATGCTTCTCTGTAGTTTTTAGGTGAAGATATTCCATATCAAAGCACAGGCCTCGAAGTGCTCCAAATAACCACTTTCAGATTTTACCAAAAGAGTGTTTCAAAACTGCTCTTTCTACAGGTAAGTTCAAGTCTGTGAGTTGAATGCACTCAACACAAAGAAGTTTCTGAGAATGCTTCTGTTTAGTTTTTATGTGAAGATATTTCCTTTTCCAGCATAGGCCTCAAACGGCTCCAAATATCCACTTGCAGATTCTACAAAAAGAGTGTTTCCAAACTTCTCTATCAATTGGTACGTTCCACTCTGTGAGTTGAATGAACTCATCACAAAGAAGTTTCTGAGAATCCTTCTCTCTAGTTTTTATGTGAAGATATTTCCTTTTCCAACATAGGCCTCAAGGTGCTCCGAATAAACACTTGCAGATTCTACAAACGTAATGTTTCCAAACTGTTCTATCAAAAGAAACGTTCAAGTCTGTGAGATGAATGCACTCACCACACAGAAGTTTCTGAGGATGCTTCTGTCTAGTTTTAGGTGAAGATATTTCCTTTTCCAGCATAGGCCTCAAAACGCTCCAAATATCCTCTTGCAGATTCTACAAAAAGAGTGTTTCAAAACTGTTCTATCAAAAGGAAGGTTCAACTCTGTGAGTTGAATGAATGCATCGTGAAGAACTTTCTGAGAATGCTTCTCTGTAGTTTTTAGGTGAAGATATTGCATATCCAGGCACAGGCCTCGAAGTGCTCCAAATAACCACTTGCAGATTTTACCAAAAGAGTGTTTCAAAACTGCTCTTTCTACAGGTAAGTTCAAGTCTGTGAGTTGAATGCACTCAACACAAAGAAGTTTCTGAGAATGCTTCTGTTCAGTTTTTATGTGAAGATATTTCCTTTTCCAACATCGGCCTCAAACGGCTCCAAATATCCACTTGCAGATTCTACAAAAAGAGTGTTTCCAAACTTCTCTATCAATTGGTAGGTTCAACTCTGTGAGTTGAATGAACTCATCGCAAAGAAGTTTCTGAGAATCCTTCTCTCTAGTTTTTATGTGAAGATATTTCCTTTTCCAACATAGGCCTCAAGGTGCTCCGAGTAAACACTTGCAGATTCTACAAACGTAATGTTTCCAAACTGTTCTATCAAAAGAAACGTTCAAGTCTGTGAGTTGAATGCACTCATCACACAGAAGTTTCTGAGAATGCTTCTGTCTAGTTTTTAGGTGAAGATATTTCCTTTTCCATCATAGGCCTCAAAACGCTCCAAATATCCTCTTGCAGATTCTACAAAAAGAGTGTTTCCAAACTGTTCTATCAAAAGGAAGGTTCAACTCTGTGAGTTGAATGAATGCATCATGAAGAACTTTCTGAGAATGCTTCTCTGTAGTTTTTAGGTGAAGATATTCCATATCCCAGCACAGGCCTCGAATTGCTCCAAATAACCATTGCAGATTTTACCAAAAGAGTGTTTCAAAACTGCTCTTTCTACAGGTAAGTTCAAGTCTGTGAGTTGAATGCACTCAACACAAAGAAGTTTCTGAGAATGCTTCTGTTCAGTTTTTATGTGAAGATATTTCCTTTTCCAACATCGGCCTCAAACGGCTCCAAATATCCACTTGCAGATTCTACAAAAAGAGTGTTTCCAAACTTCTCTATCAATTGGTTGGTTCAACTCTGTGAGTTGAATGAACTCATCGCAAAGAAGTTTCTGAGAATCCTTCTCTCTAGTTTTTATGTGAAGATATTTCCTTTTCCAACATAGGCCTCAAGGTGCTCCGAATAAACACTTGCAGATTCTACAAACGTAATGTTTCCAAACTGTTCTATCAAAAGAAACGTTCAAGTCTGTGAGTTGAATGCACTCATCACACAGAAGTTTCTGAGAATGCTTCTGTCTAGTTTTTAGGTGAAGATATTTCCTTTTCCAGCATAGGCCTCAAAACGCTCCAAATATCCTCTTGCAGATTCTACAAAAAGAGTGTTTCAAAACTGTTCTTTCAAAAGGAAGGTTCAACTCTGTGAGGTGAATGAATGCATCGTGAAGAACTTTCTGAGAATGCTTCTCTGTAGTTTTTAGGTGAAGATATTCCATATCCCAGCACAGGCCTCGAAGTGCTCCAAATAACCACTTGCAGATTTTACCAAAAGAGTGTTTCAAAACTGCTCTTTCTACAGGTAAGTTCAAGTCTGTGAGTTGAATGCACTCGACACAAAGAAGTTTCTGAGAATGCTTCTGTTCAGTTTTTATGTGAAGATATTTCCTTTTCCAGCATAGGCCTCAAACGGCTCCAAATATCCACTTGCAGATTCTACAAAAAGAGTGTTTCCAAACTTCTCTATCAATTGGTAGGTTCAACTCTGTGAGTTGAATGAACTCATCACAAAGAAGTTTCTGAGAATCCTTCTCTCTAGTTTTTATGTGAAGATATTTCCTTTTCCAACATAGGCCTCAAGGTGCTCCGAATAAACACTTGCAGATTCTACAAACGTAATGTTTCCAAACTGTTCTATCAAAAGAAACGTTCAAGTCTGTGAGTTGAATGCACTCATCACACAGAAGTTTCTGAGAATGCTTCTGTCTAGTTTTTAGGTGAAGATATTTCCTTTTCCAGCATAGGCCTCAAAACGCTCCAAATATCCTCTTGCAGATTCTACAAAAAGAGTGTTTCAAAACTGTTCTATCAAAAGGAAGGTTCAACTCTGTGAGTTGAATGAATGCATCATGAAGTACTTTCTGAGAATGCTTCTCTGTAGTTTTTAGGTGAAGATATTCCATATCAAAGCACAGGCCTCGAAGTGCTCCAAATAACCACTTGCAGATTTTACCAAAAGAGTGTTTCAAAACTGCTCTTTCTACAGGTAAGTTCAAGTCTGTGAGTTGAATGCACTCAACACAAAGAAGTTTCTGAGAATGCTTCTGTTTAGTTTTTATGTGAAGATATTTCCTTTTCCAGCATAGGCCTCAAACGGCTCCAAATATCCACTTGCAGATTCTACAAAAAGAGTGTTTCCAAACTTCTCTATCAATTGGTACGTTCCACTCTGTGAGTTGAATGAACTCATCACAAAGAAGTTTCTGAGAATCCTTCTCTCTAGTTTTTATGTGAAGATATTTCCTTTTCCAACATAGGCCTCAAGGTGCTCCGAATAAACACTTGCAGATTCTACAAACGTAATGTTTCCAAACTGTTCTATCAAAAGAAACGTTCAAGTCTGTGAGATGAATGCACTCACCACACAGAAGTTTCTGAGGATGCTTCTGTCTAGTTTTAGGTGAAGATATTTCCTTTTCCAGCATAGGCCTCAAAACGCTCCAAATATCCTCTTGCAGATTCTACAAAGAGAGTGTTTCAAAACTGTTCTATCAAAAGGAAGGTTCAACTCTGTGAGTTGAATGAATGCATCGTGAAGAACTTTCTGAGAATGCTTCTCTGTAGTTTTTAGGTGAAGATATTGCATATCCAGGCACAGGCCTCGAAGTGCTCCAAATAACCACTTGCAGATTTTACCAAAAGAGTGTTTCAAAACTGCTCTTTCTACAGGTAAGTTCAAGTCTGTGAGTTGAATGCACTCAACACAAAGAAGTTTCTGAGAATGCTTCTGTTCAGTTTTTATGTGAAGATATTTCCTTTTCCAACATCGGCCTCAAACGGCTCCAAATATCCACTTGCAGATTCTACAAAAAGAGTGTTTCCAAACTTCTCTATCAATTGGTAGGTTCAACTCTGTGAGTTGAATGAACTCATCACAAAGAAGTTTCTGAGAATCCTTCTCTCTAGTTTTTATGTGAAGATATTTCCTTTTCCAACATAGGCCTCAAGGTGCTCCGTGTAAACACTTGCAGATTCTACAAACGTAATGTTTCCAAACTGTTCTATCAAAAGAAACGTTCAAGTCTGTGAGTTGAATGCACTCATCACACAGAAGTTTCTGAGAATGCTTCTGTCTAGTTTTTAGGTGAAGATATTTCCTTTTCCAGCATAGGCCTCAAAACGCTCCAAATATCCTCTTGCAGATTCTACAAAAAGAGTGTTTCCAAACTGTTCTATCAAAAGGAAGGTTCAACTCTGTGAGTTGAATGAATGCATCATGAAGAACTTTCTGAGAATGCTTCTCTGTAGTTTTTAGGTGAAGATATTCCATATCCCAGCACAGGCCTCGAATTGCTCCAAATAACCATTGCAGATTTTACCAAAAGAGTGTTTCAAAACTGCTCTTTCTACAGGTAAGTTCAAGTCTGTGAGTTGAATGCACTGAACACAAAGAAGTTTCTGAGAATGCTTCTGTTCAGTTTTTATGTGAAGATATTTCCTTTTCCAACATCGGCCTCAAACGGCTCCAAATATCCACTTGCAGATTCTACAAAAAGAGTGTTTCCAAACTTCTCTATCAATTGGTTGGTTCAACTCTGTGAGTTGAATGAACTCATCGCAAAGAAGTTTCTGAGAATCCTTCTCTCTAGTTTTTATGTGAAGATATTTCCTTTTCCAACATAGGCCTCAAGGTGCTCCGAATAAACACTTGCAGATTCTACAAACGTAATGTTTCCAAACTGTTCTATCAAAAGAAACGTTCAAGTCTGTGAGTTGAATGCACTCATCACACAGAAGTTTCTGAGAATGCTTCTGTCTAGTTTTTAGGTGAAGATATTTCCTTTTCCAGCATAGGCCTCAAAACGCTCCAAATATCCTCTTGCAGATTCTACAAAAAGAGTGTTTCAAAACTGTTCTTTCAAAAGGAAGGTTCAACTCTGTGAGTTGAATGAATGCATCGTGAAGAACTTTCTGAGAATGCTTCTCTGTAGTTTTTAGGTGAAGATATTCCATATCCCAGCACAGGCCTCGAAGTGCTCCAAATAACCACTTGCAGATTTTACCAAAAGAGTGTTTCAAAACTGCTCTTTCTACAGGTAAGTTCAAGTCTGTGAGTTGAATGCACTCGACACAAAGAAGTTTCTGAGAATGCTTCTGTTCAGTTTTTATGTGAAGATATTTCCTTTTCCAGCATAGGCCACAAACGGCTCCAAATATCCACTTGCAGATTCTAGAAAAACAGTGTTTCCAAACTTCTCTATCAATTGGTAGGTTCAACTCTGTGAGTTGAATGAACTCATCACAAAGAAGTTTCTGAGAATCCTTCTCTCTAGTTTTTATGTGAAGATATTTCCTTTTCCAACATAGGCCTCAAGGTGCTCCGAATAAACACTTGCAGATTCTACAAACGTAATGTTTCCAAACTGTTCTATCAAAAGAAACGTTCAAGTCTGTGAGATGAATGCACTCACCACACAGAAGTTTCTGAGGATGCTTCTGTCTAGTTTTTAGGTGAAGATATTTCCTTTTCCAGCATAGGCCTCAAAACGCTCCAAATATCCTCTTGCAGATTCTACAAAAAGAGTGTTTTAAAACTGTTCTATCAAAAGGAAGGTTCAACTCTGTGAGTTGAATGAATTCATCATGAAGAACTTTCTGAGAATGCTTCTCTGTAGTTTTTAGGTGAAGATATTCCATATCCAGGCACAGGCCTCGAAGTGCTCCAAATAACCACTTGCAGATATTACCAAAAGAGTGTTTCAAAACTGCTCTTTCTACAGGTAAGTTCAAGTCTGTGAGTTGAATGCACTCAACACAAAGAAGTTTCTGAGAATGCTTCTGTTCAGTTTTTATGTGAAGATATTTCCTTTTCCAACATCGGCCTCAAACGGCTCCAAATATCCACTTGCAGATTCTACAAAAAGAGTGTTTCCAAACTTCTCTATCAATTGGTAGGTTCAACTCTTTGAGTTGAATGAACTCATCGCAAAGAAGTTTCTGAGAATCCTTCTCTCTAGTTTTTATGTGAAGATATTTCCTTTTCCAACATAGGCCTCAAGGTGCTCCGAATAAACACTTGCAGATTCTACAAACGTAATGTTTCCAAACTGTTCTATCAAAAGAAACGTTCAAGTCTGTGAGTTGAATGCACTCATCACACAGAAGTTTCTGAGGATGCTTCTGTCTAGTTTTTAGGTGAAGATATTTCCTTTTCCAGCATAGGCCTCAAAACGCTCCAAATATCCTCTTGCAGATTCTACAAAAAGAGTGTTTCAAAACTGTTCTATCAAAAGGAAGGTTCAACTCTGTGAGTTGAATGAATGCATCGTGAAGAACTTTCTCAGAATGCTTCTCTGTAGTTTTTAGGTGAAGATATTCCATATCCCAGCACAGGCCTCGAAGTGCTCCAAATAACCACTTGCAGATTTTACCAAAAGAGTGTTTCAAAACTGCTCTTTCTACAGGTAAGTTCAAGTCTGTGAGTTGAATGCACTCAACACAAAGAAGTTTCTGAGAATGCTTCTGTTCAGTTTTTATGTGAAGATATTTCCTTTTCCAGCATAGGCCTCAAACGGCTCCAAATATCCACTTGCAGATTCTACAAAAAGAGTGTTTCCAAACTTCTCTATCAATTGGTAGGTTCAACTCTGTGAGTTGAATGAACTCATCACAAAGAAGTTTCTGAGAATCCTTCTCTCTAGTTTTTATGTGAAGATATTTCCTTTTCCAACATAGGCCTCAAGGTGCTCCGAATAAACACTTGCAGATTCTACAAACGTAATGTTTCCAAACTGTTCTATCAAAAGAAACGTTCAAGTCTGTGAGTTGAATGCACTCATCACACAGAAGTTTCTGAGAATGCTTCTGTCTAGTTTTTAGGTGAAGATATTTCCTTTTCCAGCATAGGCCTCAAAACGCTCCAAATATCCTCTTGCAGATTCTACAAAAAGAGTGTTTCAAAACTGTTCTATCAAAAGGAAGGTTCAACTCTGTGAGTTGAATGAATGCATCATGAAGTACTTTCTGAGAATGCTTCTCTGTAGTTTTTAGGTGAAGATATTCCATATCAAAGCACAGGCCTCGAAGTGCTCCAAATAACCACTTGCAGATTTTACCAAAAGAGTGTTTCAAAACTGCTCTTTCTACAGGTAAGTTCAAGTCTGTGAGTTGAATGCACTCAACACAAAGAAGTTTCTGAGAATGCTTCTGTTTAGTTTTTATGTGAAGATATTTCCTTTTCCAGCATAGGCCTCAAACGGCTCCAAATATCCACTTGCAGATTCTACAAAAAGAGTGTTTCCAAACTTCTCTATCAATTGGTAGGTTCAACTCTGTGAGTTGAATGAACTCATCGCAAAGAAGTTTCTGAGAATCCTTCTCTCTAGTTTTTATGTGAAGATATTTCCTTTTCCAACATAGGCCTCAAGGTGCTCCGAGTAAACACTTGCAGATTCTACAAACGTAATGTTTCCAAACTGTTCTATCAAAAGAAACGTTCAAGTCTGTGAGTTGAATGCACTCATCACACAGAAGTTTCTGAGAATGCTTCTGTCTAGTTTTTAGGTGAAGATATTTCCTTTTCCAGCATAGGCCTCAAAACGCTCCAAATATCCTCTTGCAGATTCTACAAAAAGAGTGATTCAAAACTGTTCTATCAAAAGGAAGGTTCAACTCTGTGAGGTGAATGAATGCATCGTGAAGAACTTTCTGAGAATGCTTCTCTGTAGTTTTTAGGTGAAGATATTCCATATCCCAGCACAGGCCTCGAAGTGCTCCAAATAACCACTTGCAGATTTTACCAAAAGAGTGTTTCAAAACTGCTCTTTCTACAGGTAAGTTCAAGTCTGTGAGTTGAATGCACTCAACACAAAGAAGTTTCTGAGAATGCTTCTGTTCAGTTTTATGTGAAGATATTTCCTTTTCCAGCATAGGCCTCAAACGGCTCCAAATATCCACTTGCAGATTCTACAAAAAGAGTGTTTCCAAACTTCTCTATCAATTGGTAGGTTCAACTCTGTGAGTTGAATGAACTCATCACAAAGAAGTTTCTGAGAATCCTTCTCTCTAGTTTTTATGTGAAGATATTTCCTTTTCCAACATAGGCCTCAAAGTGCTCCGAATAAACACTTGCAGATTCTACAAACGTAATGTTTCCAAACTGTTCTATCAAAAGAAACGTTCAAGTCTGTGAGATGAATGCACTCACCACACAGAAGTTTCTGAGGATGCTTCTGTCTAGTTTTAGGTGAAGATATTTCCTTTTCCAGCATAGGCCTCAAAACGCTCCAAATATCCTCTTGCAGATTCTACAAAAAGAGTGTTTCCAAACTGTTCTATCAAAAGGAAGGTTCAACTCTGTGAGTTGAATGAATGCATCATGAAGAACTTTCTGAGAATGCTTCTCTGTAGTTTTTAGGTGAAGATATTCCATATCCCAGCACAGGCCTCGAATTGCTCCAAATAACCATTGCAGATTTTACCAAAAGAGTGTTTCAAAACTGCTCTTTCTACAGGTAAGTTCAAGTCTGTGAGTTGAATGCACTCAACACAAAGAAGTTTCTGAGAATGCTTCTGTTCAGTTTTTATGTGAAGATATTTCCTTTTCCAACATCGGCCTCAAACGGCTCCAAATATCCACTTGCAGATTCTACAAAAAGAGTGTTTCCAAACTTCTCTATCAATTGGTTGGTTCAACTCTGTGAGTTGAATGAACTCATCGCAAAGAAGTTTCTGAGAATCCTTCTCTCTAGTTTTTATGTGAAGATATTTCCTTTTCCAACATAGGCCTCAAGGTGCTCCGAATAAACACTTGCAGATTCTACAAACGTAATGTTTCCAAACTGTTCTATCAAAAGAAACGTTCAAGTCTGTGAGTTGAATGCACTCATCACACAGAAGTTTCTGAGAATGCTTCTGTCTAGTTTTTAGGTGAAGATATTTCCTTTTCCAGCATAGGCCTCAAAACGCTCCAAATATCCTCTTGCAGATTCTACAAAAAGAGTGTTTCAAAACTGTTCTTTCAAAAGGAAGGTTCAACTCTGTGAGTTGAATGAATGCATCGTGAAGAACTTTCTGAGAATGCTTCTCTGTAGTTTTTAGGTGAAGATATTCCATATCCCAGCACAGGCCTCGAATTGCTCCAAATAACCACTTGCAGATTTTACCAAAAGAGTGTTTCAAAACTGCTCTTTCTACAGGTAAGTTCAAGTCTGTGAGTTGAATGCACTCGACACAAAGAAGTTTCTGAGAATGCTTCTGTTCAGTTTTTATGTGAAGATATTTCCTTTTCCAGCATAGGCCACAAACGGCTCCAAATATCCACTTGCAGATTCTAGAAAAACAGTGTTTCCAAACTTCTCTATCAATTGGTAGGTTCAACTCTGTGAGTTGAATGAACTCATCACAAAGAAGTTTCTGAGAATCCTTCTCTCTAGTTTTTATGTGAAGATATTTCCTTTTCCAACATAGGCCTCAAGGTGCTCCGAATAAACACTTGCAGATTCTGCAAACGTAATGTTTCCAAACTGTTCTATCAAAAGAAACGTTCAAGTCTGTGAGATGAATGCACTCACCACACAGAAGTTTCTGAGGATGCTTCTGTCTAGTTTTTAGGTGAAGATATTTCCTTTTCCAGCATAGGCCTCAAAACGCTCCAAATATCCTCTTGCAGATTCTACAAAAAGAGTGTTTTAAAACTGTTCTATCAAAAGGAAGGTTCAACTCTGTGAGTTGAATGAATGCATCGTGAAGAACTTTCTGAGAATGCTTCTCTGTAGTTTTTAGGTAAAGATATTCCATATCCAGGCACAGGCCTCGAAGTGCTCCAAATAACCACTTGCAGATATTACCAAAAGAGTGTTTCAAAACTGCTCTTTCTACAGGTAAGTTCAAGTCTGTGAGTTGAATGCACTCAACACAAAGAAGTTTCTGAGAATGCTTCTGTTCAGTTTTTATGTGAAGATATTTCCTTTTCCAACATCGGCCTCAAACGGCTCCAAATATCCACTTGCAGATTCTACAAAAAGAGTGTTTCCAAACTTCTCTATCAATTGGTAGGTTTAACTCTTTGAGTTGAATGAACTCATCACAAAGAAGTTTCTGAGAATCCTTCTCTCTAGTTTTTATGTGAAGATATTTCCTTTTCCAACATAGGCCTCAAGGTGCTCCGAATAAACACTTGCAGATTCTACAAACGTAATGTTTCCAAACTGTTCTATCAAAAGAAACGTTCAAGTCTGTGAGTTGAATGCACTCATCACACAGAAGTTTCTGAGGATGCTTCTGTCTAGTTTTTAGGTGAAGATATTTCCTTTTCCAGCATAGGCCTCAAATCGCTCCAAATATCCTCTTGCAGATTCTACAAAAAGAGTGTTTCAAAACTGTTCTATCAAAAGGAAGGTTCAACTCTGTGAGTTGAATGAATGCATCGTGAAGAACTTTCTGAGAATGCTTCTCTGTAGTTTTTAGGTGAAGATATTCCATATCCCAGCACAGGCCTCGAAGTACTCCAAATAACCACTTGCAGATTTTACCAAAAGAGTGTTTCAAAACTGCTCTTTCTACAGGTAAGTTCAAGTCTGTGAGTTGAATGCACTCAACACAAAGAAGTTTCTGAGAATGCTTCTGTTCAGTTTTTATGTGAAGATATTTCCTTTTCCAGCATAGGCCTCAAACGGCTCCAAATATCCACTTGCAGATTCTACAAAAAGAGTGTTTCCAAACTTCTCTATCAATTGGTAGGTTCAACTCTGTGAGTTGAATGAACTCATCGCAAAGAAGTTTCTGAGAATCCTTCTCTCTAGTTTTTATGTGAAGATATTTCCTTTTCCAACATAGGCCTCAAGGTGCTCCGAATAAACACTTGCAGATTCTACAAACGTAATGTTTCCAAACTGTTCTATCAAAAGAAACGTTCAAGTCTGTGAGATGAATGCACTCACCACACAGAAGTTTCTGAGGATGCTTCTGTCTAGTTTTAGGTGAAGATATTTCCTTTTCCAGCATAGGCCTCAAAACGCTCCAAATATCCTCTTGCAGATTCTACAAAAAGAGTGTTTCAAAACTGTTCTATCAAAAGGAAGGTTCAACTCTGTGAGTTGAATGAATGCATCGTGAAGAACTTTCTGAGAATGCTTCTCTGTAGTTTTTAGGTGAAGATATTGCATATCCAGGCACAGGCCTCGAAGTGCTCCAAATAACCACTTGCAGATTTTACCAAAAGAGTGTTTCAAAACTGCTCTTTCTACAGGTAAGTTCAAGTCTGTGAGTTGAATGCACTCAACACAAAGAAGTTTCTGAGAATGCTTCTGTTCAGTTTTTATGTGAAGATATTTCCTTTTCCAACATCGGCCTCAAACGGCTCCAAATATCCACTTGCAGATTCTACAAAAAGAGTGTTTCCAAACTTCTCTATCAATTGGTAGGTTCAACTCTGTGAGTTGAATGAACTCATCGCAAAGAAGTTTCTGAGAATCCTTCTCTCTAGTTTTTATGTGAAGATATTTCCTTTTCCAACATAGGCCTCAAGGTGCTCCGAGTAAACACTTGCAGATTCTACAAACGTAATGTTTCCAAACTGTTCTATCAAAAGAAACGTTCAAGTCTGTGAGTTGAATGCACTCATCACACAGAAGTTTCTGAGAATGCTTCTGTCTAGTTTTTAGGTGAAGATATTTCCTTTTCCAGCATAGGCCTCAAAACGCTCCAAATATCCTCTTGCAGATTCTACAAAAAGAGTGTTTCCAAACTGTTCTATCAAAAGGAAGGTTCAACTCTGTGAGTTGAATGAATGCATCATGAAGAACTTTCTGAGAATGCTTCTCTGTAGTTTTTAGGTGAAGATATTCCATATCCCAGCACAGGCCTCGAATTGCTCCAAATAACCATTGCAGATTTTACCAAAAGAGTGTTTCAAAACTGCTCTTTCTACAGGTAAGTTCAAGTCTGTGAGTTGAATGCACTCAACACAAAGAAGTTTCTGAGAATGCTTCTGTTCAGTTTTTATGTGAAGATATTTCCTTTTCCAACATCGGCCTCAAACGGCTCCAAATATCCAATTGCAGATTCTACAAAAAGAGTGTTTCCAAACTTCTCTATCAATTGGTTGGTTCAACTCTGTGAGTTGAATGAACTCATCGCAAAGAAGTTTCTGAGAATCCTTCTCTCTAGTTTTTATGTGAAGATATTTCCTTTTCCAACATAGGCCTCAAGGTGCTCCGAATAAACACTTGCAGATTCTACAAACGTAATGTTTCCAAACTGTTCTATCAAAAGAAACGTTCAAGTCTGTGAGTTGAATGCACTCATCACACAGAAGTTTCTGAGAATGCTTCTGTCTAGTTTTTAGGTGAAGATATTTCCTTTTCCAGCATAGGCCTCAAAACGCTCCAAATATCCTCTTGCAGATTCTACAAAAAGAGTGTTTCAAAACTGTTCTTTCAAAAGGAAGGTTCAACTCTGTGAGTTGAATGAATGCATCGTGAAGAACTTTCTGAGAATGCTTCTCTGTAGTTTTTAGGTGAAGATATTCCATATCCCAGCACAGGCCTCGAAGTGCTCGAAATAACCACTTGCAGATTTTACCAAAAGAGTGTTTCAAAACTGCTCTTTCTACAGGTAAGTTCAAGTCTGTGAGTTGAATGCACTCGACACAAAGAAGTTTCTGAGAATGCTTCTGTTCAGTTTTTATGTGAAGATATTTCCTTTTCCAGCATAGGCCTCAAACGGCTCCAAATATCCACTTGCAGATTCTACAAAAAGAGTGTTTCCAAACTTCTCTATCAATTGGTAGGTTCAACTCTGTGAGTTGAATGAACTCATCACAAAGAAGTTTCTGAGAATCCTTCTCTCTAGTTTTTATGTGAAGATATTTCCTTTTCCAACATAGGCCTCAAGGTGCTCCGAATAAACACTTGCAGATTCTACAAACGTAATGTTTCCAAACTGTTCTATCAAAAGAAACGTTCAAGTCTGTGAGATGAATGCACTCACCACACAGAAGTTTCTGAGGATGCTTCTGTCTAGTTTTAGGTGAAGATATTTCCTTTTCCAGCATAGGCCTCAAAACGCTCCAAATATCCTCTTGCAGATTCTACAAAAAGAGTGTTTCAAAACTGTTCTATCAAAAGGAAGGTTCAACTCTGTGAGTTGAATGAATGCATCGTGAAGAACTTTCTGAGAATGCTTCTCTGTAGTTTTTAGGTGAAGATATTGCATATCCAGGCACAGGCCTCGAAGTGCTCCAAATAACCACTTGCAGATTTTACCGAAAGAGTGTTTCAAAACTGCTCTTTCTACAGGTAAGTTCAAGTCTGTGAGTTGAATGCACTCAACACAAAGAAGTTTCTGAGAATGCTTCTGTTCAGTTTTTATGTGAAGATATTTCCTTTTCCAACATCGGCCTCAAACGGCTCCAAATATCCACTTGCAGATTCTACAAAAAGAGTGTTTCCAAACTTCTCTATCAATTGGTAGGTTCAACTCTGTGAGTTGAATGAACTCATCGCAAAGAAGTTTCTGAGAATCCTTCTCTCTAGTTTTTATGTGAAGATATTTCCTTTTCCAACATAGGCCTCAAGGTGCTCCGAATAAACACTTGCAGATTCTACAAACGTAATGTTTCCAAACTGTTCTATCAAAAGAAACGTTCAAGTCTGTGAGATGAACGCACTCACCACACAGAAGTTTCTGAGGATGCTTCTGTCTAGTTTTTAGGTGAAGATATTTCCTTTTCCAGCATAGGCCTCAAAACGCTCCAAATATCCTCTTGCAGATTCTACAAAAAGAGTGTTTTAAAACTGTTCTATCAAAAGGAAGGTTCAACTCTGTGAGTTGAATGAATGCATCGTGAAGAACTTTCTGAGAATGCTTCTCTGTAGTTTTTAGGTGAAGATATTCCATATCCAGGCACAGGCCTCGAAGTGCTCCAAATAACCACTTGCAGATATTACCAAAAGAGTGTTTCAAAACTGCTCTTTCTACAGGTAAGTTCAAGTCTGTGAGTTGAATGCACTCAACACAAAGAAGTTTCTGAGAATGCTTCTGTTCAGTTTTTATGTGAAGATATTTCCTTTTCCAACATCGGCCTCAAACGGCTCCAAATATCCACTTGCAGATTCTACAAAAAGAGTGTTTCCAAACTTCTCTATCAATTGGTAGGTTCAACTCTTTGAGTTGAATGAACTCATCGCAAAGAAGTTTCTGAGAATCCTTCTCTCTAGTTTTTATGTGAAGATATTTCCTTTTCCAACATAGGCCTCAAGGTGCTCCGAATAAACACTTGCAGATTCTACAAACGTAATGTTTCCAAACTGTTCTATCAAAAGAAACGTTCAAGTCTGTGAGTTGAATGCACTCATCACACAGAAGTTTCTGAGGATGCTTCTGTCTAGTTTTTAGGTGAAGATATTTCCTTTTCCAGCATAGGCCTCAAAACGCTCCAAATATCCTCTTGCAGATTCTACAAAAAGAGTGTTTCAAAACTGTTCTATCAAAAGGAAGGTTCAACTCTGTGAGTTGAATGAATGCATCGTGAAGAACTTTCTGAGAATGCTTCTCTGTAGTTTTTAGGTGAAGATATTCCATATCCCAGCACAGGCCTCGAAGTGCTCCAAATAACCACTTGCAGATTTTACCAAAAGAGTGTTTCAAAACTGCTCTTTCTACAGGTAAGTTCAAGTCTGTGAGTTGAATGCACTCAACACAAAGAAGTTTCTGAGAATGCTTCTGTTCAGTTTTTATGTGAAGATATTTCCTTTTCCAGCATAGGCCTCAAATGGCTCCAAATATCCACTTGCAGATTCTACAAAAAGAGTGTTTCCAAACTTCTCTATCAATTGGTAGGTTCAACTCTGTGAGTTGAATGAACTCATCACAAAGAAGTTTCTGAGAATCCTTCTCTCTAGTTTTTATGTGAAGATATTTCCTTTTCCAACATAGGCCTCAAGGTGCTCCGAATAAACACTTGCAGATTCTACAAACGTAATGTTTCCAAACTGTTCTATCAAAAGAAACGTTCAAGTCTGTGAGTTGAATGCACTCATCACACAGAAGTTTCTGAGAATGCTTCTGTCTAGTTTTTAGGTGAAGATATTTCCTTTTCCAGCATAGGCCTCAAAACGCTCCAAATATCCTCTTGCAGATTCTACAAAAAGAGTGTTTCAAAACTGTTCTATCAAAAGGAAGGTTCAACTCTGTGAGTTGAATGAATGCATCATGAAGTACTTTCTGAGAATGCTTCTCTGTAGTTTTTAGGTGAAGATATTCCATATCAAAGCACAGGCCTCGAGGTGCTCCAAATAACCACTTGCAGATTTTACCAAAAGAGTGTTTCAAAACTGCTCTTTCTACAGGTAAGTTCAAGTCTGTGAGTTGAATGCACTCAACACAAAGAAGTTTCTGAGAATGCTTCTGTTCAGTTTTTATGTGAAGATATTTCCTTTTCCAACATCGGCCTCAAACGGCTCCAAATATCCAATTGCAGATTCTACAAAAAGAGTGTTTCCAAACTTCTCTATCAATTGGTTGGTTCAACTCTGTGAGTTGAATGAACTCATCGCAAAGAAGTTTCTGAGAATCCTTCTCTCTAGTTTTTATGTGAAGATATTTCCTTTTCCAACATAGGCCTCAAGGTGCTCCGAATAAACACTTGCAGATTCTACAAACGTAATGTTTCCAAACTGTTCTATCAAAAGAAACGTTCAAGTCTGTGAGTTGAATGCACTCATCACACAGAAGTTTCTGAGAATGCTTCTGTCTAGTTTTTAGGTGAAGATATTTCCTTTTCCAGCATAGGCCTCAAAACGCTCCAAATATCCTCTTGCAGATTCTACAAAAAGAGTGTTTCAAAACTGTTCTATCAAAAGGAAGGTTCAACCCTGTGAGTTGAATGAATGCATCGTGAAGAACTTTCTGAGAATGCTTCTCTGTAGTTTTTAGGTGAAGATATTCCATATCCCAGCACAGGCCTCGAAGTGCTCCAAATAACCAGTTGCAGATTTTACCAAAAGAGTGTTTCAAAACTGCTCTTTCTACAGGTAAGTTCAAGTCTGTGAGTTGAATGCACTCGACACAAAGAAGTTTCTGAGAATGCTTCTGTTCAGTTTTTATGTGAAGATATTTCCTTTTCCAGCATAGGCCTCAAACGGCTCCAAATATCCACTTGCAGATTCTACAAGAAGAGTGTTTCCAAACTTCTCTATCAATTGGTAGGTTCAACTCTGTGAGTTGAATGAACTCATCACAAAGAAGTTTCTGAGAATCCTTCTCTCTAGTTTTTATGTGAAGATATTTCCTTTTCCAACATAGGCCTCAAGGTGCTCCGAATAAACACTTGCAGATTCTACAAACGTAATGTTTCCAAACTGTTCTATCAAAATAAACGTTCAAGTCTGTGAGATGAATGCACTCATCACACAGAAGTTTCTGAGGATGCTTCTGTCTAGTTT
Organism: Pongo pygmaeus; assembly: GCF_028885625.2. Taxonomy (NCBI): domain Eukaryota; kingdom Metazoa; phylum Chordata; class Mammalia; order Primates; family Hominidae; genus Pongo; species Pongo pygmaeus. The sequence goes on along the minus strand of NC_072387.2, from coordinate 22,743,255 downwards.
TTAGGTGAAAATATTTCCTTTTCCAGCATAGGCCTCAAAACGCTCCAAATATCCTCTTGCAGATTCTACAAAAAGAGTGTTTAAAAACTGTTCTATCAAAAGGAAGGTTCAACTCTGTGAGTTGAATGAATGCATCGTGAAGAACTTTCTGAGAATGCTTCTCTGTAGTTTTTAGGTGAAGTTATTCCATATCCCAGCACAGGCCTCGAAGTGCTCCAAATAACCACTTGCAGATTTTACCAAAAGAGTGTTTCAAAACTGCTCTTTCTACAGGTAAGTTCAAGTCTGTGAGTTGAATGCACTCGACACAAAGAAGTTTCTGAGAATGCTTCTGTTCAGTTTTTATGTGAAGATATTTCCTTTTCCAGCATAGGCCTCAAACGGCTCCAAATATCCACTTGCAGATTCTACAAAAAGAGTGTTTCCAAACTTCTCTATCAATTGGTAGGTTCAACTCTGTGAGTTGAATGAACTCATCACAAAGAAGTTTCTGAGAATCCTTCTCTCTAGTTTTTATGTGAAGATATTTCCTTTTCCAACATGGGCCTCAAGGTGCTCCGAATAAACACTTGCAGATTCTACAAACGTAATGTTTCCAAACTGTTCTATCAAAAGAAACGTTCAAGTCTGTGAGTTGAATGCACTCATCACACAGAAGTTTCTGAGGATGCTTCTGTCTAGTTTTTAGGTGAAGATATTTCCTTTTCCAGCATAGGCCTCAAAACGCTCCAAATATCCTCTTGCAGATTCTACAAAAAGAGTGTTTCAAAACTGTTCTATCAAAAGGAAGGTTCAACTCTGTGAGTTGAATGAATGCATCGTGAAGAACTTTCTGAGAATGCTTCTCTGTAGTTTTTAGGTGAAGATATTCCACATCCCAGCACAGGCCTCGAAGTGCTCCAAATAACCATTGCAGATTTTACCAAAAGAGTGTTTCAAAACTGCTCTTTCTACAGGTAAGTTCAAGTCTGTGAGTTGAATGCACTCAACACAAAGAAGTTTCTGAGAATGCTTCTGTTCAGTTTTTATGTGAAGATATTTCCTTTTCCAGCATAGGCCTCAAACGGCTCCAAATATCCACTTGCAGATTCTACAAAAAGAGTGTTTCCAAACTTCTCTATCATCAATTGGTAGGTTCAACTCTGTGAGTTGAATGAACTCATCACAAAGAAGTTTCTGAGAATCCTTCTGTCTAGTTTTTATGTGAAGATATTTCCTTTTCCAACATAGGCCTCAAGGTGCTCCGAATAAACACTTGCAGATTCTACAAACGTAATGTTTCCAAACTGTTCTATCAAAAGAAACGTTCAAGTCTGTGAGTTGAATGCACTCATCACACAGAAGTTTCTGAGGATGCTTCTGTCTAGTTTTTAGGTGAACATATTTCCTTTTCCAGCATAGGCCTCAAAACGCTCCAAATATCCTCTTGCAGATTCTACAAAAAGAGTGTTTCAAAACTGTTCTATGAAAAGGAAGGTTCAACTCTGTGAGTTGAATGAATGCATCGTGAAGAACTTTCTGAGAATGCTTCTCTGTAGTTTTTAGGTGAAGATATTCCATATCCCAGCACAGGCCTCGAAGTGCTCCAAATAACCACTTGCAGATTTTACCAAAAGAGTGTTTCAAAACTGCTCTTTCTACAGGTAAGTTCAAGTCTGTGAGTTGAATGTACTCAACACAAAGAAGTTTCTGAGAATGCTTCTGTTCAGTTTTTATGTGAAGATATTTCCTTTTCCAGCATAGGCCTCAAACGGCTCCAAATATCCACTTGCAGATTCTACAAAAAGAGTGTTTCCAAACTTCTCTATCAATTGGTAGGTTCCACTCTGTGAGTTGAATGAACTCATCACAAAGAAGTTTCTGAGAATCCTTCTGTCTAGTTTTTATGTGAAGATATTTCCTTTTCCAACATAGGCCTTAAGGTGCTCCGAATAAACACTTGCAGATTCTACAAACGTAATGTTTCCAAACTGTTCTATCAAAAGAAACTTTCAAGTCGGTGAGTTGAATGCACTCATCACACAGAAGTTTCTGAGAATGCTTCTGTCTAGTTTTTAGGTGAAGATATTTCCTTTTCCAACATAGGCATCAAAGCGCTCCAAATATCCACTTGCAGATTCTACAAAAAGAGTGTTCCCAAACTTCTCCATCAATTGGTAGCTTCAATTCTGTGAGTTGAATGCGCTCATCGCAAAGAAGTTTCCGAGAATGCTTCTGTCTAGTTTTTAGGTGAAGATATTTCCTTTTCCAACATAGGCCTCAAAGAACTCCAAATAAACATCTGCAAATTGTCCAAAAGGAGTTTTTCAAAACTGTTCTATCAAAAGGAACATTCAAGTCTTCGAGTTGAATGCACTCATCAGAAAGAGGTTTCTGAGAATGCTCCTGTCCAGTTTTGACGTGAAGATATTTCCTTTTCCTTACATAGGCCTCAAATCGCTGGAAATATCCAATGGCAGATTTCACAAAAAGAGTGTTTCAAAACTGCTCTATCGAAAGACAGGTTCAACTCTGTGAGTTGAATGCATGCATCGAGAAGAACTTTCTGAGAATGCTTCTGTCTAGTTTTTAGGTGAAGATATTCCATTTCCCAGCATAGGCCTCAAAGTGCTCCAAATATCCACTTGCAGATTTTACAAAAAGAGTGTTTCAAAACTGCTCTTTCAAAAGAAAGATTCAAGTCCGTGATTCGAATGCACTGAACACAAAGAAGTTTCTGAGAATGCTTCTGTCAGGTTTTTATGTGAAGATATTTCCTTTTCCAGCATAGGCCTCAAAGCGCTCCAAATGTCCACTTGCAGATTCTACAAAAAGAGTGTTTCCAAACTTCTCTATCAATTGGTAGGTTCAAGTCGGTGAGTTGAATGCACTCATCACAAAGAAGTTTCTGAGAATGCTTCTCTCTAGTTTTTATGTGAAGATATTTCCTATTCCAACATAGGCCTCAAGGTGCTCCGAATAAACACTTGCGGATTCTACAAACTTAGTGTTTCAGAACTGTTGTATCAAAAGCAACGTTCAAGTCTGTGAGTTGAATGCACCCATCACAAAGAAGTTTCTCAGAATGCTTCAGTCTGGTTTTTAGGGGAAGATATTCCATTTCCCAGCATGGGCCTCAAAGCGCTCCAAATATCCACTTGCAGATTCTACAAAAACAGTGTTTCCAAACTTCCATATCAATTGGTAGGTTCAAGTCTGTGAGTTGAATGCACTCATCACAAAGAAGTTTCTCAGAATGCTTCTGTCTAGTTTTTATGTGAAGACATTTCCTTTTCCAGCATAGGCCTCCAAGCGCTCCAAATATCCAGTGCAGATTCTACAAAAAGAGTGTTTCAAAACTGTTCTGTGAAAGGGAACGTTCAAGTCTGTGAGTTGAATGCACTCATCACACAGAAGTTTCTCAGAATGCTTCTGTCTAGTTTTTATGTGAAGACATTTCCTTTTCCAGCATAGGCCTCAAAGCGCTCCAAATATCCACTTGCAGAATCTACAAAAACAGTGTTTCCAAACTTCCATATCAATTGGTAGGTTCAAGTCTGTGTGTTGAATGCACCCATCAGAAAGAAGTTTCTGAGAATGCTTCTGTCTAGTTCTTACGTGTAGATACTTCCTTTTCCAGCTTAGGCCTCAAAGCGCTCCAAATAAACACTTGCAAATTCTACAAAAGGAGTGTTTCAAAAGAGTCCTCTCAAAAGGAACATTCAAGTCTGTGAGTTGAATGCACTTATCATACAGAAGTTTCCTGGAATGCTTCTGTCTAGTCTTTATGTGAAGACATTTCCTTTTCCAGCATAGGCCTCAAAGCGCTCCAAATATCCACTTGCAGATTCTACCAAAAGAGTGTTTCAAAACTGCTCTATCAAAAGCAAGCTTCAACACTGTGAGTAGAATGCACTCATCACAAAGAAGTTTCTGAGAATGCTTCTGTCTAGTTTTTATGTGAAGATATTTCCTTTTCCAACATAGGCCTCAAAGCGCTCCAAATAAACACTTGCAGATTCTACAAAAGGAGTGTTTCAAAACGGCTCTTTCGAGAGGAACGTTCAAGTCTGTGAGTTGAATGCACTCATCACACAGAAGTTTCTGAGAATGCTTCCGTCTAGTTGTTATGTGAAGATATTTCCTTTTCCAGCATAGGCCTCAAAACGCTCCAAATAGCCTCTTGCAGATTCTACAAAAAGAGTGTTTCAAAAGTGTTCTATCATAAGGAAGGTTCAACTCCGTGAGTAGAATGAAGGCATCGTGAAGAACTTTCTGAGAATGCTTCTCTGTAGTTTTTAGGTGAAGATATTGCATATCCAGGCACAGGCCTCGAAGTGCTCCAAATAACCACTTGCAGATTTTACCAAAAGAGTGTTTCAAAACTGCTCTTTCTACAGGTAAGTTCAAGTCTGTGAGTTGAATGCACTCAACACAAAGAAGTTTCTGAGAATGCTTCTGTTCAGTTTTTATGTGAAGATATTTCCTTTTCCAACATCGGCCTCAAACGGCTCCAAATATCCACTTGCAGATTCTACAAAAAGAGTGTTTCCAAACTTCTCTATCAATTGGTAGGTTCAACTCTGTGAGTTGAATGAACTCATCGCAAAGAAGTTTCTGAGAATCCTTCTCTCTAGTTTTTATGTGAAGATATTTCCTTTTCCAACATAGGCCTCAAGGTGCTCCGAGTAAACACTTGCAGATTCTACAAACGTAATGTTTCCAAACTGTTCTATCAAAAGAAACGTTCAAGTCTGTGAGTTGAATGCACTCATCACACAGAAGTTTCTGAGAATGCTTCTGTCTAGTTTTTAGGTGAAGATATTTCCTTTTCCAGCATAGGCCTCAAAACGCTCCAAATATCCTCTTGCAGATTCTACAAAAAGAGTGTTTCCAAACTGTTCTATCAAAAGGAAGGTTCAACTCTGTGAGTTGAATGAATGCATCATGAAGAACTTTCTGAGAATGCTTCTCTGTAGTTTTTAGGTGAAGATATTCCATATCCCAGCACAGGCCTCGAATTGCTCCAAATAACCATTGCAGATTTTACCAAAAGAGTGTTTCAAAACTGCTCTTTCTACAGGTAAGTTCAAGTCTGTGAGTTGAATGCACTCAACACAAAGAAGATTCTGAGAATGCTTCTGTTCAGTTTTTATGTGAAGATATTTCCTTTTCCAACATCGGCCTCAAACGGCTCCAAATATCCACTTGCAGATTCTACAAAAAGAGTGTTTCCAAACTTCTCTATCAATTGGTTGGTTCAACTCTGTGAGTTGAATGAACTCATCGCAAAGAAGTTTCTGAGAATCCTTCTCTCTAGTTTTTATGTGAAGATATTTCCTTTTCCAACATAGGCCTCAAGGTGCTCCGAATAAACACTTGCAGATTCTACAAACGTAATGTTTCCAAACTGTTCTATCAAAAGAAACGTTCAAGTCTGTGAGTTGAATGCACTCATCACACAGAAGTTTCTGAGAATGCTTCTGTCTAGTTTTTAGGTGAAGATATTTCCTTTTCCAGCATAGGCCTCAAAACGCTCCAAATATCCTCTTGCAGATTCTACAAAAAGAGTGTTTCAAAACTGTTCTTTCAAAAGGAAGGTTCAACTCTGTGAGTTGAATGAATGCATCGTGAAGAACTTTCTGAGAATGCTTCTCTGTAGTTTTTAGGTGAAGATATTCCATATCCCAGCACAGGCCTCGAAGTGCTCCAAATAACCACTTGCAGATTTTACCAAAAGAGTGTTTCAAAACTGCTCTTTCTACAGGTAAGTTCAAGTCTGTGAGTTGAATGCACTCGACACAAAGAAGTTTCTGAGAATGCTTCTGTTCAGTTTTTATGTGAAGATATTTCCTTTTCCAGCATAGGCCACAAACGGCTCCAAATATCCACTTGCAGATTCTAGAAAAAGAGTGTTTCCAAACTTCTCTATCAATTGGTAGGTTCAACTCTGTGAGTTGAATGAACTCATCACAAAGAAGTTTCTGAGAATCCTTCTCTCTAGTTTTTATGTGAAGATATTTCCTTTTCCAACATAGGCCTCAAGGTGCTCCGAATAAACACTTGCAGATTCTACAAACGTAATGTTTCCAAACTGTTCTATCAAAAGAAACGTTCAAGTCTGTGAGATGAACGCACTCACCACACAGAAGTTTCTGAGGATGCTTCTGTCTAGTTTTTAGGTGAAGATATTTCCTTTTCCAGCATAGGCCTCAAAACGCTCCAAATATCCTCTTGCAGATTCTACAAAAAGAGTGTTTTAAAACTGTTCTATCAAAAGGAAGGTTCAACTCTGTGAGTTGAATGAATGCATCGTGAAGAACTTTCTGAGAATGCTTCTCTGTAGTTTTTAGGTGAAGATATTCCATATCCAGGCACAGGCCTCGAAGTGCTCCAAATAACCACTTGCAGATATTACCAAAAGAGTGTTTCAAAACTGCTCTTTCTACAGGTAAGTTCAAGTCTGTGAGTTGAATGCACTCAACACAAAGAAGTTTCTGAGAATGCTTCTGTTCAGTTTTTATGTGAAGATATTTCCTTTTCCAACATCGGCCTCAAACGGCTCCAAATATCCACTTGCAGATTCTACAAAAAGAGTGTTTCCAAACTTCTCTATCAATTGGTAGGTTCAACTCTTTGAGTTGAATGAACTCATCGCAAAGAAGTTTCTAAGAATCCTTCTCTCTAGTTTTTATGTGAAGATATTTCCTTTTCCAACATAGGCCTCAAGGTGCTCCGAATAAACACTTGCAGATTCTACAAACGTAATGTTTCCAAACTGTTCTATCAAAAGAAACGTTCAAGTCTGTGAGTTGAATGCACTCATCACACAGAAGTTTCTGAGGATGCTTCTGTCTAGTTTTTAGGTGAAGATATTTCCTTTTCCAGCATAGGCCTCAAAACGCTCCAAATATCCTCTTGCAGATTCTACAAAAAGAGTGTTTCAAAACTGTTCTATCAAAAGGAAGGTTCAACTCTGTGAGTTGAATGAATGCATCGTGAAGAACTTTCTGAGAATGCTTCTCTGTAGTTTTTAGGTGAAGATATTCCATATCCCAGCACAGGCCTCGAAGTGCTCCAAATAACCACTTGCAGATTTTACCAAAAGAGTGTTTCAAAACTGCTCTTTCTACAGGTAAGTTCAAGTCTGTGAGTTGAATGCACTCAACACAAAGAAGTTTCTGAGAATGCTTCTGTTCAGTTTTTATGTGAAGATATTTCCTTTTCCAGCATAGGCCTCAAACGGCTCCAAATATCCACTTGCAGATTCTACAAAAAGAGTGTTTCCAAACTTCTCTATCATCAATTGGTAGGTTCAACTCTGTGAGTTGAATGAACTCATCACAAAGAAGTTTCTGAGAATCCTTCTGTCTAGTTTTTATGTGAAGATATTTCCTTTTCCAACATAGGCCTCAAGGTGCTCCGAATAAACACTTGCAGATTCTACAAACGTAATGTTTCCAAACTGTCCTATCAAAAGAAACGTTCAAGTCTGTGAGTTGAATGCACTCATCACACAGAAGTTTCTGAGGATGCTTCTGTCTAGTTTTTAGGTGAACATATTTCCTTTTCCAGCATAGGCCTCAAAACGCTCCAAATATCCTCTTGCAGATTCTACAAAAAGAGTGTTTCAAAACTGTTCTATCAAAAGGAAGGTTCAACTCTGTGAGTTGAATGAATGCATCGTGAAGAACTTTCTGAGAATGCTTCTCTGTAGTTTTTAGGTGAAGATATTCCATATCCCAGCACAGGCCTCGAAGTGCTCCAAATAACCACTTGCAGATTTTACCAAAAGAGTGTTTCAAAACTGCTCTTTCTACAGGTAAGTTCAAGTCTGTGAGTTGAATGTACTCAACACAAAGAAGTTTCTGAGAATGCTTCTGTTCAGTTTTTATGTGAAGATATTTCCTTTTCCAGCATAGGCCTCAAACGGCTCCAAATATCCACTTGCAGATTCTACAAAAAGAGTGTTTCCAAACTTCTCTATCAATTGGTAGGTTCCACTCTGTGAGTTGAATGAACTCATCACAAAGAAGTTTCTGAGAATCCTTCTGTCTAGTTTTTATGTGAAGATATTTCCTTTTCCAACATAGGCCTCAAGGTGCTCCGAATAAACACTTGCAGATTCTACAAACGTAATGTTTCCAAACTGTTCTATCAAAAGAAACGTTCAAGTCGGTGAGTTGAATGCACTCATCACACAGAAGTTTCTGAGAATGCTTCTGTCTAGTTTTTAGGTGAAGATATTTCCTTTTCCAACATAGGCATCAAAGCGCTCCAAATATCCACTTGCAGATTCTACAAAAAGAGTGTTCCCAAACTTCTCCATCAATTGGTAGCTTCAATTCTGTGAGTTGAATGCGCTCATCACAAAGAAGTTTCCGAGAATGCTTCTGTCTAGTTTTTAGGTGAAGATATTTCCTTTTCCAACATAGGCCTCAAAGAACTCCAAATAAACATTTGCAAATTGTCCAAAAGGAGTTTTTCAAAACTGTTCTATCAAAAGGAACGTTCAAGTCTTCGAGTTGAATGCACTCATCAGAAAGAGGTTTCTGAGAATGCTCCTGTCCAGTTTTGACGTGAAGATATTTCCTTTTCCTTACATAGGCCTCAAATCGCTGGAAATATCCAATGGCAGATTTCACAAAAAGAGTGTTTCAAAACTGCTCTATCGAAAGACAGGTTCAACTCTGTGAGTTGAATGCATGCATCGAGAAGAACTTTCTGAGAATGCTTCTGTCTAGTTTTTAGGTGAAGATATTCCATTTCCCAGCATAGGCCTCAAAGTGCTCCAAATATCCACTTGCAGATTTTACAAAAAGAGTGTTTCAAAACTGCTCTTTCAAAAGAAAGATTCAAGTCCGTGATTCGAATGCACTGAACACAAAGAAGTTTCTGAGAATGCTTCTGTCAGGTTTTTATGTGAAGATATTTCCTTTTCCAGCATAGGCCTCAAAGCGCTCCAAATGTCCACTTGCAGATTCTACAAAAAGAGTGTTTCCAAACTTCTCTATCAATTGGTAGGTTCAAGTCGGTGAGTTGAATGCACTCATCACAAAGAAGTTTCTGAGAATGCTTCTCTCTAGTTTTTATGTGAAGATATTTCCTATTCCAACATAGGCCTCAAGGTGCTCCGAATAAACACTTGCGGATTCTACAAACTTAGTGTTTCAGAACTGTTGTATCAAAAGCAACGTTCAAGTCTGTGAGTTGAATGCACCCATCACAAAGAAGTTTCTCAGAATGCTTCAGTCTGGTTTTTAGGGGAAGATATTCCATTTCCCAGCATGGGCCTCAAAGCGCTCCAAATATCCACTTGCAGATTCTACAAAAACAGTGTTTCCAAACTTCCATATCAATTGGTAGGTTCAAGTCTGTGAGTTGAATGCACTCATCACAAAGAAGTTTCTCAGAATGCTTCTGTCTAGTTTTTATGTGAAGACATTTCCTTTTCCAGCATAGGCCTCCAAGCGCTCCAAATATCCAGTGCAGATTCTACAAAAAGAGTGTTTCAAAACTGTTCTATGAAAGGGAACGTTCAAGTCTGTGAGTTGAATGCACTCATCACACAGAAGTTTCTCAGAATGCTTCTGTCTAGTTTTTATGTGAAGACATTTCCTTTTCCAGCATAGGCCTCAAAGCGCTCCAAATATCCACTTGCAGAATCTACAAAAACAGTGTTTCCAAACTTCCATATCAATTGGTAGGTTCAAGTCTGTGTGTTGAATGCACCCATCAGAAAGAAGTTTCTGAGAATGCTTCTGTCTAGTTCTTACGTGTAGATACTTCCTTTTCCAGCTTAGGCCTCAAAGCGCTCCAAATAAACACTTGCAAATTCTACAAAAGGAGTGTTTCAAAAGAGTCCTCTCAAAAGGAACATTCAAGTCTGTGAGTTGAATGCACTTATCATACAGAAGTTTCCTGGAATGCTTCTGTCTAGTCTTTATGTGAAGACATTTCCTTTTCCAGCATAGGCCTCAAAGCGCTCCAAATATCCACTTGCAGATTCTACCAAAAGAGTGTTTCAAAACTGCTCTATCAAAAGCAAGCTTCAACACTGTGAGTAGAATGCACTCATCACAAAGAAGTTTCTGAGAATGCTTCTGTCTAGTTTTTATGTGAAGATATTTCCTTTTCCAACATAGGCCTCAAGGTGCTCCGAATAAACACTTGCAGATTCTACAAAAGGAGTGTTTCAAAAAGGCTCTTTCGAGAGGAACGTTCAAGTCTGTGAGTTGAATGCACTCATCACACAGAAGTTTCTGAGAATGCTTCCGTCTAGTTCTTATGTGAAGATATTTCCTTTTCCAGCATAGGCCTCAAAACGCTCCAAATAGCCTCTTGCAGATTCTACAAAAAGAGTGTTTCAAAAGTGTTCTATCATAAGGAAGGTTCAACTCCGTGAGTTGAATGAAGGCATCGTGAAGAACTTTCTGAGAATGCTTCTCTGTAGTTTTTAGGTGAAGATATTCCATATCCCAGCACAGGCCTCGAAGTGTTCCAAATAACCAATTGCAGATTTTAGCAAAAGAGTGTTTCAAAACTGCTCTTTCTATAGGTAAGTTCAAGTCTGTGAGTTGAATGCACTCAACACAAAGAAGTTTCTGAGAATGCTTCTGTTCAGTTTTTATGTGAAGATATTTCCTTTTCCAGCATAGGCCTCAAACGGCTCCAATTATCCACTTGCAGATTCTACAAAAAGAGTGTTTCCAAACTTCTCTATCGATTGGCAGGTTCAACTCTGTGAGTTGAATGAACTCATCACAAAGAAGTTTCTGAGAATCCTTCTCTCTAGTTTTTATGGGAAGATATTTCCTTTTCCAACATAGGCCTCAAGGTGCTCCGAATAAACACTTGCAGATTCTACAAACGTAATGTTTCAAAACTGTTCTATCCAAAGGAACGTTCAAGTCTGTGAGTTGAATGCACTCATTGCAAAGAAGTTTCTCAGAATGCTTCTGTCTAGTTTTTAGGTGAAGAGATTTCATGTCCCAGCATAGGCCTCAAAGAGCTCCAAATATCCACTTGAAGATCCTATAAGAAGAGTGTCTCCAAACTGCTCTTTCCAAAGGAAGCTTCAAGTCTGTGAGTTGAATGCACTCATCACAAAGAAGTTTCTGAGAAGGCTTCCGTCTAGTTTTTATATGAAGATAATTCCTTTTCCAACATAGGCCTCAAAGCGCTCCAAATAAACACATGCAGATTCTACAAAAGGAGTGTTTCAAAACTGTTCTATGAAAGGGAACGTTCAAGTCTGTGAGTTGAATGCACTCATCACACAGAAGTTTCTCAGAATGCTTCTGTCTAGTTTTTAGGTGAAGAGATTTCATTTCCCAGCATAGGCCTCAAAGCGCTCCAAATATCCCCTTGCAGATTCTACGAAAAGAGTGTTTCAAAGCTGCTCTTTCAAAAGCAAGGTTCAAGTCTGTGTGTTGAATGCACTCATCAGAAAGAAGTTTCTGAGAATGCTTCTGTCTAGTTCTTATGTGTAGATACTTCCTTTTCCAGCTTAGGCCTCAAAGCGCTCCAAATAAACACTTGCAAATTCTACAAAAGGAGTGTTTCAAAAGAGTCCTCTCAAAAGGAACGTTCAAGTCTGTGAGTTGAATGCACTTATCATACAGGAGTTTCCTGGAATGCTTCTCTCTAGTCTTTATGTGAAGACATTTCCTTTTCCAGCATAGGCCTCAAAGCGCTCCAAATATCCACTTGCAGATTCTACCAAAAGAGTGTTTCAAAACTGCTCTATCAAAAGCAAGCTTCAACACTGTGAGTAGAATGCACTCATCACAAAGAAGTTTCTGAGAATGCTTCTGTCTAGTTTTTATGTGAAGATATTTCCTTTTCCAACATAGGTCTCAAAGCGCTCCAAATAAACACTTGCAGATTCTACAAAAGGAGTGTTTCAAAACTGCTCTTTCAAGAGGAACGTTCAAGTCTGTGAGTTGAATGCACTCATCACACAGAAGTTTCTGAGAATGCTTCCGTCTAGTTGTTATGTGAAGATATTTCCTTTTCCAGCATGGGCCTCAAAACGCTCCAAATAGCCTCTTGCAGATTCTACAAAAAGAGTGTTTCAAAAGTGTTCTATCATAAGGAAGGTTCAACTCTGTGAGTTGAATGAAGGCATCGTGAAGAGCTTTCTGAGAATGCTTCTCTGTAGTTTTTAGGTGAAGATATTCCGTATCCCATCACAGGCCTCGAAGTGCTCCAAATAACCACTTGCAGATTTTAGCAAAAGAGTGTTTCAAAACTGCTCTTTCTATAGGTAAGTTCAAGTCTGTGAGTTGAATGCACTCAACACAAAGAAGTTTCTGAGAATGCTTCTGTTCAGTTTTTATGTGAAGATATTTCCTTTTCCAGCATAGGCCTCAAACGGCTCCAAATATCCACTTGCAGATTCTACAAAAAGAGTGTTTCCAAACTTCTCTATTGATTGGTAGGTTCAACTCTGTGAGTTGAATGAACTCATCACAAATAAGTTTCTGAGAATCCTTCTCTCTAGTTTTTATGGGAAGATATTTCCTTTTCCAACATAGGCCTCAAGGTGCTCCGAATAAACACTTGCAGATTCTAGAAACGTAATGTTTCAAAACTGTTCTATCCAAAGGAACGTTCAAGTCTGTGAGTTGAATGCGCTCATTGCAAAAAACTTTCTCAGAATGCTTCTGTCTAGTTTTTAGGTGAAGAGATTTCTTGTCCCAGCATAGGCCTCAAAGCGCTCCAAATATCCACTTGAAGATCCTATAAGAAGAGTGTCTCCAAACTGCTCTTTCCAAAGGAAGCTTGAAGTCTGTGAGCTGAATGCACTCATCACAAAGAAGTTTCTGAGAAGGCTTCCGTCTAGTTTTTATATGAAGATATTTCCTTTTCCAACATAGGCCTCAAAGCGCTCCAAATAAACACATGCAGATTCTACAAAAGGAGTGTTTCAAAACTGTTCTATCAAAGTGAACGTTCAAGTCTGTGAGTTGAATGCACTCATCACACAGAAGTTTCTCAGAATGCTTCTGTCTAGTTTTTATATGAAGATATTTCCTTTTCCAACATAGGCCTCAAAGCGCTCCAAATAAACACATGCAGATTCTACAAAAGGAGTGTTTCAAAACTGTTCTATCAAAGGGAACGTTCAAGTCTCTGAGTTGAATGCACTCATCACACAGAAGTTTCTCAGAATGCTTCTGTCTAGTTTTTAGGCGAAGGGATTTCATTTCCCAGCATAGGCCTCAAAGCTCTCCAAATATCCCCTTGCAGATTCTACGAAAAGAGTGTTTCAAAGCTGCTCTTTCAAAAGCAAGTTTCAAGTCTGTGTGTTGAATGCACTCATCAGAAAGAAGTTTCTGAGAATGCTTCTGTCTAGTTCTTACGTGAAGATATTTCCTTTTCCAGCTTAGGCCCCAAAGCGCTCCAAATAAACACTTGCAAATTCTACAAAAGGAGTGTTTCAAAAGAGTCCTATCAAAAGGAAAGTTCAAGTCTGTGAGTTGAATGCACTTATCATACAGAAGTTTCCTGGAATGCTTCTGTCTAGTTTTTATGTGAAGACATTTCCTTTTCCAGCATAGGCCTCAAAGCGTTCCAAATATCCACTTGCAGATTCTACCAAAAGAGTGTTTCAAAACTGCTCTATCAAAAGCAAGCGTCAACACTGTGAGTAGAATGCACTCATCACAAAGAAGTTTCTGAGAATGCTTCTGTCTGGTTCTTATGTGAAGATATTTCCTTTTCCAACATAGGCCTCAAAGCGCTCCAAATAAACACTTGCAGATTCTACAAAAGGAGTGTTTCAAAACTGCTCTTTCGAGAGGACCTTTCAAGTCTGTGAGTTGAATGCACTCATCACACAGAAGTTTCTGAGAATGCTTCCGTCTAGTTGTTATGTGAAGATATTTCCTTTTCCAGCATGGGCCTCAAAACGCTCCAAATAGCCTCTTGCAGATTCTACAAAAAGAGTGTTTCAAAAGTGTTCTATCATAAGGAAGGTTCAACTCCGTGAGTTGAATGAAGGCATCGTGAAGAACTTTCTGAGAATGCTTCTCTGTAGTTTTTAGGTGAAGTTATTCCATATCCCAGCACAGTCCTCGAAGTGCTCCAAATAACCACTTGCAGATTTTAGCAAAAGCGTGTTTCAAAACTGCTCTTTCTATAGGTAAGTTCAAGTCCGTGAGTTGAATGCACTCAACACAAAGAAGTTTCTGAGAATGCTTCTGTTCAGTTTTTATGTGAAGATATTTCCTTTTCCAGCATAGGCCTCAAACGGCTCCAAATATCCACTTGCAGATTCTACAAAAAGAGCTTTTCCAAACTTCTCTATCAATTGGTAGGTTCAACTCTGTGAGTTGAATGAACTCATCACAAAGAAGTTTCTGAGAATCCTTCTCTCTAGTTTTCATGTGAAGATATTTCCTTTTCCTACAAAGGCCTCAAGGTGCTCCGAATAAACACTTGCAGGTTCTACAAACGTAATGCTTCAAAACTGTTCTATCCAAAGGAACGTTCAAGTCTGTGAGTTGAATGCACTCATCACAAAGAAGTTTCCAAGAATGCTTCTGTCTAGTTTTTAGGTGAAGATATTTCCTTTTCCAACATAGGCCTCAAAGCGCTCCAAATAAACATTGGCAGATTGTCCAAAACGAGTGTTTCAAAACTGTTCAATCAAAAAGGAAGATTCAAGTCTTCGAATTGAATGCACTCATCACAAAGACCTTTCTGAGAATGCTTCTCTCTACTTTTTATGTGAAGATATTTCCTTTTCCAACGTAGGCCTCAAGGTGCTCCGAATAAACACTTGCGGATTCTACAAACTTAGTGTTTCATAACTGTTCTATCAAAAGCAACTTTCAAGTCTGTGAGTTGAATGCACCCATCACAAAGAAGTTTCTCAGAATGCTTCAGTCTAGTTTTTAGGTGAAGATATTCCATTTCCCAGCATGGGCCTCAAAGCACTCCAAATATCCACTTGCAGATTCTACAAAAAGAGTGTTTCAAAACTGCTCTTTCAAAAGAAAGCTTCAAGTCTGTGAGTTGAGTGCACTCAACACAAAGAAGTTTCTGAGAATGCTTCTTTCTAGTTTTCAGGTGAAGATACTTCATTTCCCAGCATAGGCCTCAAATCGCTCAAAATATCCACATGCAGATTCTACAAAAAGAGTGTCTCAAAACTGCTCTTTCAAAAGAACGCTTCAAGTCTGTCAGGTGAATGCTCTCAACACAAAGAAGTTTCTCAGAATGCTTCTGTCTAATTTTTATGTGAAGATATTTCCTTTTCCAGCATAGGCCTCAAAGCGCTCCAAATATCCACTTGCAGATTCTACAAAAAGAGTGTTTCCAAACTTCTCTACCAATTGGTAGGTTCAATTCTGTGAGTTGAATGCAATCATCACAAAGAAGTTTCCGAGAATGCTTCTGTCTAGTTTTTAGGTGAAGATATTTTCTTTTCCAACATAGTCCTCAAAGCGCTCCGAATAAACATTTGCAGATTGTACAAAAGGAGTGTTTCAAAACTGTTCTATCAAAAGGAACGTTGAAGTCTTCGAGTTGAATGCACTCATCACAAAGAGGTTTCTGAGAATGCTGCTGTCTAGTTTTTAGGTGAAGATATTTCCTTTTCCAGCATAGGCCTCAAAGCGCTCCAAATATCCACTTGCAGATTCTACAAAAAGAGTGTTTCCAAACTTCTCTATCAATTGGTAGGTTCAATTCTGTGAGTTGAATGCATGCATCGAGAATAACTTTCTGAGAATGCTTCTTTCCAGTTTTTAGGTGAAGAGATTCCATTTCCCAGCATAGGCCTCAAAGTGCTCCAAATATACACTTGCAGATTTTACAAAAAGAGTGTTTCGAAACTGCTCTTTCAAAAGAAAGATTCAAGTCTGTGATTTGAATGCACTGAACACAAAGAAGTTTCTGAGAATGCTTCTGTCAGGTTTTAATGTGAAGATACTTCATTTCCCAGCACAGACCTCAAATCGCTCCAAATATCCACGTGCAGATTCTACAAAAAGAGTGTTTCAAAACTGCTCTTTCAAAAGAAAGCTTCAAGGCTGTGAGTTGAATGCACTCAACACAAAGAAGTTTCTCAGAATGCTTCTGTCTAGTTTTTATGTGAAGATATTTCCTTTTCCAGCAGAGGCCTCAAAGCGCTCCAAATATCCACGTGCAGATTCTACAAAAAGAGTGTTTGAAAACTGTTCTCTCAAAAGGAACGTTCAAGTCTTTGAGTTGAATGCACTCATCACAAAGAAGTTTCTGAGAATGCTTCTGTCTAGTTTTAAGTTGAAGATATTTCCTCTTCCAACACAGGCCTCAAAGCGCTCCAAATATCCACTTGCAGATTCTACAAAAAGAGTGTTTCCAAACTTCTCTATCAATTGGTAGGTTCAATTCTGTGAGTTGAATGCACTCATCACAAAGAAGTTTCCAAGAATGCTTCTGTCTAGTTTTTATGTGAAGATATTTCCTTTTCCAACATAGGCCTCAAAGCGCTCCGAATAAACATTTGCAGATTGTCCAAAAGGAGGGTTTCAAAACTGTTCAATCAAAAAGGAAGGTTCAAGTCTTCGAGTTGAATGCACTCATCACAAAGAAGTTTCTGAGAATGCTTCTCTCTACTTTTTATGTGAAGATATTTCCTTTTCCAACATAGGCCTCAAGGTGCTCCGAATAAACACTTGCGGATTCTACAAACTTAGTGTTTCAGAACTGTTCTATAAAAGCAACTTTCAAGTCTGTGAGTTGAATGCACTCATCACAAAGAAGTTTCTCAGAATGCTTCAGTCTAGTTTTTAGGTGAAGATATTCCATTTCCCAGCATGGGCCTCAAAGCGCTCCAAATATCCACTTGCAGATTCTACAAAAAGAGTGTTTCAAAACTGCTCTTTCAAAAGAAATCTGCAAGTCTGTGAGTTGAATGCACTCATCACAAAGAAGTTTCTGAGAATGCTTCTCTGTATTTTTTATGTGAAGATATTTCCTTTTCCGACTTAGGCCTCAAGGTGCACCGAATAAAGATTTGCGGATTCTACAAACTTAGTGTTTCCGAACTGTTCTATCAAAAGCAACGTTCAAGTGTGTGAGTTGAATGCACTCATCACAAAGAAGTTTCTCAGAATGCTTCAGTGTAGTTTTTAGGTGAAGATATTCCATTTCCCAGCATGGGCCTCAAAGCACTCCAAATATCCACTTGCAGATTCTACAAAAAGAGTGTTTCAAAACTGCTCTTTCAAAAGAAAACTTCAAGTCTGTGAGTTGAGTGCACTCAACACAAAGAAGTTTCTGAGAATGCTTCTGTCTAGTTTTCAGGTGAAGATACCTCATTTCCCAGCATAGGGCTCACATCGCTCCAAATATCCACGTGCAGATTCTACAAAAAGAGTGTTTGAAAACTGTTCTCTCAAAAGGAACGTTCAAGTCTTTGAGTTGAATGCACTCATCACAAAGAAGTTTCTGAGAATGCTTCTGTCTAGTTTTAAGGTGAAGATATTTCCTCTTCCAACACAGGCCTCAAAGCGCTCCAAATATCCAGTTGCAGATTCTACAAAAAGAGTGTTTCCAAACTTCTCTATCAACTGGTAGGTTCAATTCTGTGAGTTGAATGCACTGAACACAAAGAAGTTTCTGAGAATGCTTCTGTCAGGTTTTTATGTGAAGATATTTCCTTTTCCAGCATAGGCCTCAAAGCGCTCCAAATATCCACTTGCAGATTCTACAAAAAGAGTGTTTCCAAACTTCTCTATCAATTGGTAGGTTCAAGTATGTGAGTTGAATGCACTCATCACAAAGAAGTTTCTGAGAATGCTTCTCTCTAGTTTTTATGTGAAGATATTTCCTTTTCCAACATAGGCCTCAAGGTGCTCCGTATAAACCATTGCGGATTCTACAAACTTAGTGTTTCAGAACTGTTCTATCAAAAGCAACGTTCAAGTCTGTGAGTTGAATGCACTCATCACAAAGAAGTTTCTCAGAATGCTTCAGTCTAGTTTTTAGGTGAAGATATTCCATTTCCCAGCATTGGCCTCAAAGCGCTCCAAATATCCACGTGCTGATTCTACAAAACGAGTGTTTCAAAACTGCTCTTTCAAAAGAAAGCTTCAAGTCTGTGAGTTGAATGCACTCAACACAAAGAAGTTTCTGAGAATGCTTCTGTCAGGTTTTTATGTGAAGATATTTCCTTTTCCAGCCTAGGCCTCAAAGCGCTCCAAATATCCACAGGCAGATTCTACAAAAAGAGTGTTCAAAACTGTTCTCTCAAAAGTAACGTTCAAGTCTTTGAGTTGAATGCGCTCATCACAAAGAAGTTTTTAAGAATGTTTCTGTCTAGTTTTTATATGAAGATATTTCCTCTTACAACATAGGCCTCAAAGCGCTCCAAATATCCACTTGCAGATTCTACATAAAGAGTGTTTCCAAACTTCTCTATCAATTGGTAGGTTCAATTCTGTGAGTTGAATGCACTCATCACAAAGAAGTTTCCAAGAATGCTTCTGTCTAGTTTTTAGGGGAAGATATTTCCTTTTCCAACATAGGCCTCAAAGCGCTCCAAACAAATATTTGCCGATTGTCCAAAAGGAGGGTTTCAAAACTGTTCAATCAAAAAGGAAGGTTCAAGTCTTCGAGTTGAATGCACTCATCACAAAGAAGTTTCTGAGAATGCTTCTCTCTACTTTTTATGTGAAGATATTTCCTTTTCCAACATAGGCCTCAAGGTGCTCCGAAAAAACACTTGCGTATTCGACAAACTTAGTGTTTCAGAACTGTTCTATCAAAAGCAACTTTCAAGTCTGTGAGTTGAATGCACTCATCACAAAGAAGTTTCTCAGAATGCTTCAGTCTAGTTTTTAGGTGAAGATATTCCATTTCCCAGCATGGGCCCCAAAGCGCTCCAAGTATCCACCTGCAGATTCTACAAAAAGAGTGTTTCAAAACTGCTCTTTCAAAAGAAAGCTTCAAGTCTGTGAGTTGAGTGCACTCAACACAAGGAAGTTTCTGAGAATGCTTCAGCCTAGTTTTCAGGTGAAGATACTTCATTTCCCAGCATAGGCCTCCAATCGCTCAAAATATCCACATGCAGATTCTACAAAAAGAGTGTCTCAAAACTGCTCTTTCAAAAGAACGCTTCAAGTCTGTCAGATGAATGCTCTCAACAGAAAGAAGTTTCTCAGAATGCTTCTGTCTAATTTTTATGTGAAGATATTTCCTTTTCCAGCATAGTCCTCAAAGCGCTCCAAATATCCACGTGCAGATTATACAAAAAGAGCGTTTCAAAACTGTTCTCTCAAAAGGAACGTTCAAGTCTTTGAGTTGAATGCACTCATCACAAACAAGTTTCTGAGAATGTTTCTGTCTAGCTTTTATGTGAAGATATTTCCTTTTCCAACATAGGCCTCAAAGCGCTCCAAATATCCACTTGCAGATTCTACAAAAAGAGTGTTTCCAAACTTCTCTATCAATTGGTAGGTTCAATTCTGTGAGTTGAATGCACTCAACACAAAGAAGTTTCCGAGAATGCTTCTGTCTAGTTTTTAGGTGAAGATATTTCCTTTTCCAACGTAGGCCTCAAAGCCCTCCGAATAAACATTTGCAGATTGTACAAAAGGAGTGCTTCAAAACTGTTCTTTCAAAAGGAACGTTCAAGTCTTCGAGTTGAATGCACTCATCACAAAGAGGTTTCTGAGAATGCTGCTGTCTAGTTTTTAGGTGAAGATGTTTCGTTTTCCAGCATAGGCCTCAAAGCTCTCCAAATATCTACTTGCAGATTCTACAAAAAGAGTGTTTCGAAACTTCTCTATCAATTGGTAGGTTCAATTCTGTGAGTTGAATGCATGCATCGGGAATAACTTTCTGAGAATGCTTCTTTCCAGTTTTTAGGTGAAGACATTCCATTTCCCAGCATAGGCCTCAAAGTGCTCCAAATATATACTTGCAGATTTTACAAAAAGAGTGTTTCAAAACTGCTCTTTCAAAAGAAAGATTCAAGTCTGTGATTTGAATGCACTGAACACAAAGAAGTTTCTGAGAATGCTTCTGTCAGGTTTTAATGTGAAGATACTTCATTTCCCAGCACAGATCTCAAATCGCTCAAAATATCCACTTGCAGATTCTACAAAAAGAGTGTTTCAAAACTGCTCTTTCAAAAGAAATCTGCAAGTCTGTGAGTTGAATGCACTCATCACAAAGAAGTTTCTGAGAATGCTTCTCTGTAGTTTTTATGTGAAGATATTTCCTTTTCCGACTTAGGCCTCAAGGTGCACCGAATAAACATTTGCGGATTCTACAAACTTAGTGTTTCCGAACTGTTCTATCAAAAGCAACGTTCAAGTGTGTGAGTTGAATGCCCACATCACAAAGAAGTTTCTCAGAATGCTTCAGTCTAGTTTTTAGGTGAAGATATTCCATTTCCCAGCATGGGCCTCAAAGCACTCCAAATATCCACTTGCAGATTCTACAAAAAGTGTGTTTCAAAACTGCTATTTCAAAAGAAAGCTTCAAGTCTGTGAGTTGAGTGCACTCAACACAAAGAAGTTTCTGAGAATGCTTCTGTCTAGTTTTCAGGTGAAGATACTTCATTTCCCAGCATAGGTCTCACATCGCTCCAAATATCCACGTGCAGATTCTACAAAAAGAGTGTTTCAAAACTGCTCTTTCAAAAGAAAGCTTCAAGTCTGTGAGTTGAATGCACTCATCACAAAGAAGTTTCTGAGAACGCTTCTGTCTAGTTTTAAGGTGAAGATATTTCCTCTTCCAACACAGGCCTCAAAGCGCTCCAAATATCCACTTGCAGATTCTACAAAAAGAGTGTTTCCAAACTTCTCTATCAATTGGTAGGTTCAATTCTGTGAGTTGAATGCACTCATCACAAAGAAGTTTCCAAGAATGCTTCTGTCTAGTTTTTAGGTGAAGATATTTCCTTTTCCAACATAGGCCTCAAAGCGCTCCGAATAAACATTTGTAGATTGTCCAAAAGGAGGGTTTCAAAACTGTTCAATCAAAAAGGAAGGTTCAAGTCTTCGAGTTGAATGCACTCATCACAAAAAAGTTTCTGAGAATGCTTCTCTCTACTTTTTATGTGAAGATATTTCCTTTTCCAACATAGGCCTCAAGGTGCTCCGAATAAACACTTGCGGATCCTACAAAATTAGTGTTTCCGAACTGTTCTATCAAAAGCAACGTTCAAGTGTGTGAGTTGAATGCACTCATCACAAAGAAGTTTCTCAGAATGCTTCAGTGTAGATTTTAGGTGAAGACATTCCATTTCCCAGCATGGGCCTCAAAGCACTCCAAATATCCACTTGCAGAATCTACAAAAAGAGTGTTTCAAAACTGTTCAATCAAAAAGGAAGGTTCAAGTCTTCGAGTTGAATGCACTCAACACAAAGAAGTTTCCGAGAATGCTTCTGTCTACTTTTTAGGTGAAGATATTTCCTTTTCCAACGTAGGCCTCAAAGCGCTCCGAATAAACATTTGCAGATTGTACAAAAGGAGTGCTTCAAAACTGTTCTTTCAAAAGGAACGTTCAAGTCTTCGATTTGAATGCACTCATCACAAAGAGGTTTCTGAGAATGCTGCTGTCTAGTTTTTAGGTGAAGATATTTCGTTTTCCAGCATAGGCCTCAAAGCACTCCAAATATCTACTTGCAGATTCTACAAAAAGAGTGTTTCGAAACTTCTCTATCAACTTTTTGGTTCAAGTCTGAGAGTTGAATGCATGCCTCAAGAAGAACTTTCTGAGAATGCTTCTGTCTAGTTTTTAGGTGAAGATATTCCATTTCCCAGCGTAGGCCTCAAAGTGCTCCAAATATCCACTTGCAGATTTTACAAAAAGAGTGTTTCAAAACTGCTCTTTCAAAAGAAAGATTCAAGTCTGTGATTTGAATGCACTGAACACAAAGAAGTTTCTGAGAATGCTTCTGTCAGGTTTTTATGTGAAGATATTTCCTTTTCCAACATAGGCCTCAAAGCTCTCCAAATATCCACTTGCAGATTCTACAAAAAGAGTGTTTCCAAACTTCTCTATCAATTGGTAGGTTCAAGTATGTGAGTTGAATGCACGCATCACAAAGAAGTTTCTGAGAATGCTTCTCTCTAGTTTTTATGTGAAGATATTTCCTTTTCCAACATAGGCCTCAAGGTGCTCCGTATAAACCATTGCGGATTCTGCAAACTTAGTGTTTCCGAACTGTTCTATCAAAAGCAACGTTCAAGTCTGTGAGTTGAATGCACTCATCACAAAGAAGTTTCTCAGAATGCTTCAGTCTAGTTTTTAGGTGAAGATATTCCATTTCCCAGCATTGGCCTCAAAGGGCTCCAAATATCCACGTGCAGATTCTACAAAACGAGTGTTTCAAAACTGCTCTTTCAAAAGAAAGCTTCAAGTCTGTGAGTTGAATGCACTCAACACAAAGAAGTTTCTGAGAATGCTTCTGTCAGGTTTTTATGTGAAGATATTTCCTTTTCCAGCCTAGGCCTCAAAGCGCTCCAATTATCCACATGCAGATTCTACGAAAAGAGTGTTCAAAACTGTTCTCTCAAAAGTAACGTTCAAGTCTTTGAGTTGAATGCTCTCATCACAAAGAAGTTTTTGAGAATGTTTCTGTCTAGTTTTTATATGAAGATATTTCCTCTTCCAACATAGGCCTCAAAGCGCTCCAATTATCCACTTGCAGATTCTACAAAAAGAGTGTTTCCAAACTTCTCTATCAATTGGTAGGTTCAATTCTGTGAGTTGAATGCACTCATCACAAAGAAGTTTCCAAGAATGCTTCTGTCTAGTTTTTAGGGGAAGATATTTCCTTTTCCAACATAGGCCTCAAAGCGCTCCGAATAAACATTTGCAGATTGTCCAAAAGGAGGGTTTCAAAACTGTTCAATCAAAAAGGAAGGTTCAAGACTTCGAGTTGAATGCACTCATCACAAAGAAGTTTCTGAGAATGCTTCTCTCTACTTTTTATGTGAAGATATTTCCTTTTCCAACATAGGCCCCAAGGTGCTCCGAAAAAACACTTGCGGATTCTACAAACTTAGGGTTTCAGAACTGTTCTATCAAAAGCAACGTTCAAGTCTGTGAGTTGAATGCACTCATCACAAAGAAGTTTCTCAGAATGCTTCAGTCTAGTTTTTAGGTGAAGATATTCCATTTGCCAGCATGGGCCCCAAAGCGCTCCAAGTATCCAATTGCAGATTCTACAAAAAGAGTGTTTCAAAACTGCTCTTTCAAAAGAAAGCTTCAAGTCTGTGAGTTGAGTGCACTCAACACAAAGAAGTTTCTCAGAATGCTTCTGTCCAGTTTTTATGTGAAGATATTTCCTTTTCCAACATAGGCCTCAAAGCGCTCCAAATATCCACTTGCAGATTCTACAAAAAGAGTGTTTCCAAACTTCTCTACCAATTGGTAGGTTCAATTCTGTGAGTTGAATGCAATCATCACAAAGAAGTTTCCGAGAATGCTTCTGTCTAGTTTTAGGTGAAGATATTTTCTTTTCCAACATAGTCCTCAAAGCGCTCCGAATAAACATTTGCAGATTGTACAAAAGGAGTGTTTCAAAACTGTTCTATCAAAAGGAACGTTGAAGTCTTCGAGTTGAATGCACTCATCACAAAGAGGTTTCTGAGAATGCTGCTGTCTAGTTTGTAGGTGAAGATATTTCCTTTTCCAGGATAGGCCTCAAATCGCTCCAAATATCCACTTGCAGATTCTACAAAAAGAGTGTTTCCAAACTTCTCTATCAATTGGTAGGTTCAATTCTGTGAGTTGAATGCATGCATCATGAATAACTTTCTGAGAATGCTTCTTTCCAGTTTTTAGGTGAAGACATTCCATTTCCCAGCATAGGCCTCAAAGTGCTCCAAATATAAACTTGCAGATTTTACAAAAAGAGTGTTTCAAAACTGCTCTTTCAAAAGAAAGATTCAAGTCTGTGATTTGAATGCACTGAACACAAAGAAGTTTCTGAGAATGCTTCTGTCAGGTTTTAATGTGAAGATACTTCATTTCCCAGCACAGGCCTCAAATCGCTCAAAATATCCACTTGCAGATTCTACAAAAAGAGTGTTTCAAAACTGCTCTTTCAAAAGAAATCTGCAAGTCTGTGAGTTGAATGCACTCATCACAAAGAAGTTTCTGAGAATGCTTCTCTGTAGTTTTTATGTGAAGATATTTCCTTTTCCGACTTAAGCCTCAAGGTGCACCGAATAAACATTTGCGGATTCTACAAACTTAGTGTTTCTGAACTGTTCTATCAAAAACAACGTTCAAGTGTGTGAGTTGAATGCACTCATCACAAAGAAGTTTCTCAGAATGCTTCAGTCTAGTTTTTAGGTGAAGATATTCCATTTCCCAGCATGGGCCTCAAAGCACTCCAAATATCCACTTGCAGATTCTACGAAAAGAGTGTTTCAAAACTGCTCTTTCAAAAGAAAGCTTCAAGTCTGTGAGTTGAGTGCACTCAACACAAAGAAGTTTCTGAGAATGCTTCTGTCTAGTTTTCAGGTGAAGATACTTCATTTCCCAGCATAGGGCTCACATCGCTCCAAATATCCACGTGCAGATTCTACAAAAAGAGTGTTTCAAAACTGCTCTTTCAAAAGAAAGCTTCAAGTCCGTGAGTTGAATGCAGTCAACACAAAGAAGTTTCTCAGAATGCTTCTGTCTAGTTTTTATATGAAGATATTTCCTTTTCCAGCAGAGGCCACAAAGCGCTCCAAATATCCACGTGCAGATTCTACAAAAAGAGTGTTTGAAAACTGTTCTCTCAAAAGGAACGTTCAAGTCTTTGAGTTGAATGCACTCATCACAAAGAAGTTTCTGAGAATGCTTCTGTCTAGTTTTAAGGTGAAGATATTTCCTCTTCCAACACAGGCCTCAAAGCGCTCCAAATATCCACTTGCAGATTCTACAAAAAGAGTGTTTCCAAACTTCTCTATCAACTGGTAGGTTCAATTCTGTGAGTTGAATGCACTCATCCCAAAGAAGTTTCCAAGAATGCTTCTGTCTCGTTTTTAGGTGAAGATATTTCCTTTTCCAACATAGGCCTCAAAGCGCTCCGAATAAACATTTGCAGATTGTCCAAAAGGAGTGTTTCAAAACTGTTCAATCAAAAAGGAAGGTTCAAGTCTTCGAGTTGAATGCACTCATCACAAAGAAGTTTCTGAGAATGCTTCTCTCTACTTTTTATGTGAAGATATTTCCTTTTCCAACATAGGCCTCAAGGTGCTCCGAATAAACACTTGCGGATTCTACAAACTTAGTGTTTCAGAACTGTTCTATCAAAAGCAACTTTCAAGTCTGTGAGTTGAATGCACTCATCACAAAGAAGTTTCTCAGAATGCTTCAGTCTAGTTTTTAGGTGAAGATACTCCATTTCCCAGCATGGGCCTCAAAGCGCTCCAAATATCCACTTGCAGATTCTACAAAAAGAGTGTTTCAAAACTGCTCTTTCAAAAGAATGCTTCAAGTCTGTGAGTTGAGTGCACTCAACACAAAGAAGTTTCTGAGAATGCTTCTGTGTAGTTTTCAGGTGAAGATACTTCATTTCCCAGCATAGGCCTCAAATCGCTCAAAATATCCACATGCAGATTCTACAAAAAGCGTGTCTCAAAACTGCTCTTTCAAAAGAACGCTTCAAGTCTGTCAGATGAATGCTCTCAACACAAGAAGTTTCTCAGAATGCTTCTGTCTAATTTTTATGTGAAGATATTTCCTTTTCCAGCATAGTCCTCAAAGCGCTCCAAATATCCACCTGCAGATTATACAAAAAGAGCGTTTCAAAACTGTTCTCTCAAAAGGAACGTTCAAGTCTTTGAGTTGAATGCACTCATCACAAAGAAGTTTCTGAGAATATTTCTGTCTAGCTTTTATATGAAGATATTTCCTTTTCCAACATAGGCCTCAAAGCGCTCCAAATATCCAGTTGCAGATTCTACAAAAAGAGTGTTTCCAAACTTCTCTATCAATTGGTAGGTTCAATTCTGTGAGTTGAATGTACTGAACACAAAGAAGTTTCCGAGAATGCTTCTGTCTAGTTTTTAGGTGAAGATATTTTCTTTTCCAACGTAGGCCTCAAAGCGCTCCGAATAAACATTTGCAGATTGTACAAAAGGAGTGTTTCAAAACTGTTCTATCAAAAGGAACGTTCAAGTCTTCGAGTTGAATGCACTCATCACAAAGAGGTTTCTGAGAATGCTGCTGTCTAGTTTTTAGGTGAAGATATTTCGTTTTCCAGCATAGGCCTCAAAGCACTCCAAGTATCTACTTGCAGATTCTACAAAAAGAGTGTTTCGAAACTTCTCTATCAACTTTTTGTTTCAAGTCTGAGAGTTGAATGCATGCCTCAAGAAGAACTTTCTGAGAATGCTTCTGTCTAGTTTTTAGGTGAAGATATTCCATTTCCCAGCGTAGGCCTCAAAGTGCTCCAAATATCCACTTGCAGATTTTACAAAAAGAGTGTTTCAAAACTGCTCTTTCAAAAGAAAGATTCAAGTCTGTGATTTGAATGCACTGAACACAAAGAAGTTTCTGAGAATGCTTCTGTCAGGTTTTTATGTGAAGATATTTCCTTTTCCAGCATAGGCCTCAAAGCGCTCCAAATATCCACTTGCAGATTCTACAAAAAGAGTGTTTCCAAACTTCTCTATCAATTGGTAGGTTCAAGTATGTGAGTTGAATGCACTCATCACAAAGAAGTTTCTGAGAATGCTTCTCTCTAGTTTTTATGTGAAGATATTTCCTTTTCCAACATAGGCCTCAAGGTGCTCCGTATAAACCATTGCGGATTCTACAAACTTAGTGTTTCAGAACTGTTCTATCAAAAGCAACGTTCAAGTCTGTGAGTTGAATGCACTCATCACAAAGAAGTTTCTCAGAATGCTTCAGTCTAGTTTTTAGGTGAAGATATTCCATTTCCCAGCATTGGCCTCAAAGCGCTCCAAATATCCACGTGCAGATTCTACAAAACGAGTGTTTCAAAACTGCTCTTTCAAAAGAAAGCTTCAAGTCTGTGAGTTGAATGCACTCAACACAAAGAAGTTTCTGAGAATGCTTCCGTCAGGTTTTTATGTGAAGATATTTCCTTTTCCAGCCTAGGCCTCAAAGCGCTCCAAATATCCACATGCAGATTCTACAAAAAGAGTGTTCAAAACTGTTCTCTCAAAAGTAGCGTTCAAGTCTTTGAGTTGAATGCACTCATCACAAAGAAGTTTTTGAGAATATTTCTGTCTAGTTTTTATATGAAGATATTTCCTCTTCCAACATAGGCCTCAAAGCGCTCCAAATATCCACTTGCAGATTCTACAAAAAGAGTGTTTCCAAACTTCTCTATCAATTGGTAGGTTCAATTCTGTGAGTTGAATGTACTCATCACAAAGAAGTTTCCGAGAATGCTTCTGTCTAGTTTTTAGGTGAAGATATTTCCTTTTCCAACATAGGCCTCAAAGCGCTCCGAATAAACATTTGCAGATTGTCCAAAAGGAGGTTTTCAAAACTGTTCAATCATAAAGGAAGGTTCAAGACTTCGAGTTGAATGCACTCATCACAAAGAAGTTTCTGAGAATGCTTCTCTCTACTTCTTATGTGAAGATATTTCCTTTTCCAACATAGGCCTCAAGGTGCTCCGAATAAACACTTGCGGATTCTACAAACTTAGTGTTTCAGAACTGTTCTATCAAAAGCAACTTTCAAGTCTGTGAGTTGAATACACTCATCACAAAGAAGTTTCTCAGAATGCTTCAGTCTAGTTTTTTGTTGAAGATATTCCATTTCCCAGCATGGGCCTCAAAGCGCTCCAAATATTCACTTGGAGATTCTACAAAAAGAGTGTTTCAAAACTGCTCTTTCAAAAGAAAGCTTCAAGTCTGTGAGTTGAGTGCACTCAACACAAGGAAGTTTCTGAGAATGCTTCTGTCTAGTTTTCAGGTGAAGATACTTCATTTCCCAGCATAGGCCTCAAATCGCTCAAAATATCCACATGCAGATTCTACAAAAAGAGTGTCTCAAAACTGCTCTTTCAAAAGAACGCTTCAAGTCTGTCAGATGAATGCTCTCAACACAAAGAAGTTTCTCAGAATGCTTCTGTCTAATTTTTATGTGAAGATATTTCCTTTTCCAGCATAGGCCTCAAAGCGCTCCAAATATCCACTTGCAGATTCTACAAAAAGAGTGTTTCCAAACTTCTCTACCAATTTGTATGTTCAATTCTGTGAGTTGAATGCAATCATCACAAAGAAGTTTCCGAGAATGCTTCTGTCTAGTTTTTAGGTGAAGATATTTTCTTTTCCAACATAGTCCTCAAAGCGCTCCGAATAAACATTTGCAGATTGTACAAAAGGAGTGTTTCAAAACTGTTCTATCAAAAGGAACGTTGAAGTCTTCGAGTTGAATGCACTCATCACAAAGAGGTTTCTGAGAATGCTGCTGTCTAGTTTTTAGGTGAATATATTTCCTTTTCCAGGATAGGCCTCAAAGCGCTCCATATATCCACTTGCAGATTCTACAAAAAGAGTGTTTCCAAACTTCTCTATCAATTGGTAGGTTCAATTCTGTGAGTTGAATGCATGTATCGGGAATAACTTTCTGAGAATGCTTCTTTCCAGTTTTTAGGTGAAGACATTCCATTTCCCAGCATAGGCCTCAAAGTGCTCCAAATATACACTTGCAGATTTTACAAAAAGAGTGTTTCAAAACTGCTCTTTCAAAAGAAAGATTCAAGTCTGTGATTTGAATGCACTGAACACAAAGAAGTTTCTGAGAATGCTTCTGTCAGGTTTTAATATGAAGATACTTCATTTCCCAGCACAGACCTCAAATCGCTCAAAATATCCACTTGCAGATTCTACAAAAAGAGTATTTCAAAACTGCTCTTTCAAAAGAAATCTGCAAGTCTGTGAGTTGAATGCACTCATCACAAAGAAGTTTCTGAGAATGCTTCTCTGTAGTTTTTATGTGAAGATATTTCCTTTTCCGACTTAGGCCTCAAGGTGCGCCGAATAAACATTTGCGGATTCTACAAACTTAGTGTTTCCGAACTGTTCTATCAAAAGCAACGTTCAAGTGTGTGAGTTGAATGCCCTCATCACAAAGAAGTTTCTCAGAATGCTTCAGTCTAGTTTTTAGGTGAAGATATTCCATTTCCCAGCATGGGCCTCAAAGCACTCCAAATATCCACTTGCAGATTCTACAAAAAGAGTGTTTCAAAACTGCTATTTCAAAAGAAAGCTTCAAGTCTGTGAGTTGAGTGCACTCAACACAAAGAAGTTTCTGAGAATGCTTCTGTCTAGTTTTCAGGTGAGGATACTTCATTTCCCAGCATAGGTCTCACATCGCTCCAAATATCCACGTGCAGATTCTACAAAAAGAGTGTTTCAAAACTGCTCTTTCAAAAGAAAGCTTCAAGTCTGTGAGTTGAATGCACTCAACACAAAGAAGTTTCTCAGAATGCTTCTGTCTAGTTTTTATGTGAAGATATTTCCTTTTCCAGCAGAGGCCTCAAAGCGCTCCAAATATCCACGTGCAGATTCTACAAAAAGAGTGTTTGAAAACTGTTCTCTCAAAAGGAACGTTCAAGTCTTTGAGTTGAATGCACTCATCACAAAGAAGTTTCTGAGAATGCTTCTGTCTAGTTTTAAGGTGAAGATATTTCCTCTTCCAACACTGGCCTCAAAGCGTTCCAAATATCCACTTGCAGATTCTACAAAAAGAGTGTTTCCAAATTTCTCTATCAATTGGTAGGTTCAATTCTGTGAGTTGAATGCGCTCATCACAAAGAAGTTTCCAAGAATGCTTCTGTCTAGTTTTTAGGTGAAGATATTTCCTTTTCCAACATAGGCCTCAAAGCGCTCCGAATAAACATTTGTAGATTGTCCAAAAGGAGGGTTTCAAAACTGTTCAATCAAAAAGGAAGGTTCAAGTCTTCGAGGTGAATGCACTCATCACAAAGAAATTTCTGAGAATGCTTCTCTCTACTTTTTATGTGAAGATATTTCCTTTTCCAACATAGGCCTCAAGGTGCTCTGAATAAACACTTGCGGATTC
Source organism: Pongo pygmaeus (assembly GCF_028885625.2). NCBI lineage: Eukaryota > Metazoa > Chordata > Mammalia > Primates > Hominidae > Pongo > Pongo pygmaeus. The sequence continues at coordinate 22,713,257 of NC_072387.2, read as the reverse complement.
TACAAACTTAGTGTTTCAGAACTGTTCTATCAAAAGCAACTTTCAAGTCTGTGAGTTGAATGCACTCATCACAAAGAAGTTTCTCAGAATGCTTCAGTCTAGTTTTTAGGTGAAGCTATTCCATTTCCCATCATGGGCCTCAAAGCGCTCCAAATATCCACTTGCAGATTCTACAAAAAGAGTGTTTCAAAACTGCTCTTTCAAAAGAAATCTGCAAGTCTGTGAGTTGAATGCACTCATCACAAAGAAGTTTCTGAGAATGCTTCTCTGTAGTTTTTATGTGAAGATATTTCCTTTTCCGACTTAGGCCTCAAGGTGCACCGAATAAACATTTGCGGATTCTACAAACTTAGTGTTTCCGAACTGTTCTATCAAAAACAACGTTCAAGTGTGTGAGTTGAATGCCCTCATCACAAAGAAGTTTCTCAGAATGCTTCAGTCTAGTTTTTAGGTGAAGATATTCCATTTCCCAACATGGGCCTCAAAGCAGTCCAAATATCCACTTGCAGATTCTACAAAAAGAGTGTTTCCAAACTGCTCTTTCAAACGAAAGCTTCAAGTATGTGAGTTGATTGCACTCAACACAAAGAAGTTTCTGAGAATGCTTCTGTCTAGTTTTCAGGTGAAGATACTTCATTTCCCTGCATAGGGCTCACATCGCTCCAAATATCCATGTGCAGATTCTACAAAAAGAGTGTTTCAAAACTGCTCTTTCAAAAGAAAGCTTCAAGTCTGTGAGTTGAATGCACTCAACACAAAGAAGTTTCTCAGAATGCTTCTGTCTAGTTTTTATGTGAAGATATTTCCTTTTCCAGCAGAGGCCTCAAAGCGCTCCAAATATCCATGTGCAGATTCTACAAAAAGAGTGTTTGAAAACTGTTCTCTCAAAAGGAACGTTCAAGTCTTTGAGTTGAATGCACTCATCACAAAGAAGTTTCTGAGAATGCTTCTGTCTAGTTTTAAGGTGAAGATATTTCCTCTTCCAACACAGGCCTCAAAGCGCTCCAAATATCCACTTGCAGATTCTACAAAAAGAGTGTTTCCAAACTTCTCTATCAATTGGTAGGTTCAATTCTGTGAGTTGAATGCACTCATCACAAAGAAGTTTCCAAGAATGCTTTTGTCTAGTTTTTAGGTGAAGATATTTCCTTTTCCAACATAGGCCTCAAAGCGCTCAGCATAAACATTTGCAGATTGTCCAAAAGGAGTGTTTCAAAACTGTTCAATCAAAAAGGAAGGTTCAAGTCTTCGAGTTGAATACACTCATCAAAAAGAAGTTTCTGAGAATGCTTCTCTCTACTTTTTATGTGAAGATATTTCCTTTTCCAACATAGGCCTCAAGGTGCTCCGAATAAACACTTGCGGATTCTACAAACTTAGTGTTTCAGAACTGTTCTATCAAAAGCAACTTTCAAGTCTGGGAGTTGAATACACTCATCACAAAGAAGTTTCTCAGAATGCTTCAGTCTAGTTTTTAGGTGAAGATATTCCATTTCCCAGCATGGGCCTCAAAGCGCTCCAAATATCCACTTGCAGATTCTACAAAAAGAGTGTTTCAAAACTGCTCTTTCAAAAGAAAGCTTCAAGTCTGTGAGTTGAGTGCACTCAACACAAAAAGTTTCTGAGAATGCTTCTGTCTAGTTTTCAGGTGAAGATACTTCATTTCCCAGCATAGGCCTCAAATCGCTCAAAATATCCACATGCAGATTCTACAAAAAGAGAGTCTCAAAACTGCTCTTTCAAAAGAACGCTTCAAGTCTGTCAGATGAATGCTCTCAACACAAAGAAGTTTCTCAGAATGCTTCTGTCTAATTTTTATGTGAAGATATGTCCTTTTCCAGCATAGTCCTCAAAGCGCTCCAAATATCCACGTGCAGATTATACAAAAAGAGCGTTTCAAAACTGTTCTCTCAAAAGGAACGTTCAAGTCTTTGAGTTGAATGCACTCATCACAAACAAGTTTCTGAGAATGTTTCTGTCTAGCTTTTATGTGAAGATATTTCCTTTTCCAACATAGGCCTCAAAGCACTCCAAATATCCACTTGCAGATTCTACAAAAAGAGTGTTTCCAAACTTCTCTATCAATTGGTAGGTTCAATTCTGTGAGTTGAATGCAGTCAACACAAAGAAGTTTCCGAGAATGCTTCTGTCTACTTTTTAGGTGAAGATATTTCCTTTTCCAACGTAGGCCTCAAAGCGCTCCGAATAAACATTTGCAGATTGTACAAAAGGAGTGCTTCAAAACTGTTCTTTCAAAAGGAACGTTCAAGTCTTCGAGTTGAATGCACTCATCACAAAGAGGTTTCTGAGAATGCTGCTGTCTAGTTTTTAGGTGAAGATATTTCGTTTTCCAGCATAGGCCTCAAAGCACTCCAAATATCTACTTGCAGATTCTACAAAAAGAGTGTTTCGAAACTTCTCTATCAACTTTTTGGTTCAAGTCTGAGAGTTGAATGCATGCCTCAAGAAGAACTTTCTGAGAATGCTTCTGTCTAGTTTTTAGGTGAAGATATTCCATTTCCCAGCGTAGGCCTCAAAGTGCTCCAAATATCCACTTGCAGATTTTACAAAAAGAGTGTTTCAAAACTGCTCTTTCAAAAGAAAGATTCAAGTCTGTGATTTGAATGCACTGAACACAAAGAAGTTTCTGAGAATGCTTCTGTCAGGTTTTTATGTGAAGATATTTCCTTTTCCAACATAGGCCTCAAAGCTCTCCAAATATCCACTTGCAGGTTCTACAAAAAGAGTGTTTCCAAACTTCTCTATCAATTGGTAGGTTCAAGTATGTGAGTTGAATGCACGCATCACAAAGAAGTTTCTGAGAATGCTTCTCTCTAGTTTTTATGTGAAGATATTTCCTTTTCCAACATAGGCCTCAAGGTGCTCCGTATAAACCATTGCGGATTCTGCAAACTTAGTGTTTCAGAACTGTTCTATCAAAAGCAACGTTCAAGTCTGAGAGTTGAATGCACTCATCACGAAGAAGTTTCTCAGAATGCTTCAGTCTAGTTTTTAGGTGAAGATATTCCATTTCCCAGCATTGGCCTCAAAGGGCTCCAAATATCCACGTGCAGATTCTACAAAACGAGTGTTTCAAAACTGCTCTTTCAAAAGAAAGCTTCAAGTCTGTGAGTTGAATGCACTCAACACAAAGAAGTTTCTGAGAATGCTTCTGTCAGGTTTTTATGTGAAGATATTTCCTTTTCCAGCCTAGGCCTCAAAGCGCTCCAATTATCCACATGCAGATTCTACGAAAAGAGTGTTCAAAACTGTTCTCTCAAAAGTAACGTTCAAGTCTTTGAGTTGAATGCTCTCATCACAAAGAAGTTTTTGAGAATGTTTCTGTCTAGTTTTTATATGAAGATATTTCCTCTTCCAACATAGGCCTCAAAGCGCTCCAATTATCCACTTGCAGATTCTACAAAAAGAGTGTTTCCAAACTTCTCTATCAATTGGTAGGTTCAATTCTGTGAGTTGAATGCACTCATCACAAAGAAGTTTCCAAGAATGCTTCTGTCTAGTTTTTAGGTGAAGATATTTCCTTTTCCAACATAGGCCTCAAAGCGCTCCGAATAAACATTTGCAGATTGTCCAAAAGGAGGGTTTCAAAACTGTTCAATCAAAAAGGAAGGTTCAAGACTTCGAGTTGAATGCACTCATCACAAAGAAGTTTCTGAGAATGCTTCTCTCTACTTTTTATGTGAAGATATTTCCTTTTCCAACATAGGCCCCAAGGTGCTCCGAAAAAACACTTGCGGATTCTACAAACTTAGGGTTTCAGAACTGTTCTATCAAAAGCAACGTTCAAGTCTGTGAGTTGAATGCACTCATCACAAAGAAGTTTCTCAGAATGCTTCAGTCTAGTTTTTAGGTGAAGATATTCCATTTGCCAGCATGGGCCCCAAAGCGCTCCAAGTATCCAATTGCAGATTCTACAAAAAGAGTGTTTCAAAACTGCTCTTTCAAAAGAAAGCTTCAAGTCTGTGAGTTGAGTGCACTCAACACAAAGAAGTTTCTCAGAATGCTTCTGTCTAGTTTTTATGTGAAGATATTTCCTTTTCCAACATAGGCCTCAAAGCGCTCCAAATATCCACTTGCAGATTCTACAAAAAGAGTGTTTCCAAACTTCTCTACCAATTGGTAGGTTCAATTCTGTGAGTTGAATGCAATCATCACAAAGAAGATTCCGAGAATGCTTCTGTCTAGTTTTAGGTGAAGATATTTTCTTTTCCAACATAGTCCTCAAAGCGCTCCGAATAAACATTTGCAGATTGTACAAAAGGAGTGTTTCAAAACTGTTCTATCAAAAGGAACGTTGAAGTCTTCGAGTTGAATGCACTCATCACAAAGAGGTTTCTGAGAATGCTGCTGTCTAGTTTTTAGGTGAAGATATTTCCTTTTCCAGCATAGGCCTCAAATCGCTCCAAATATCCACTTGCAGATTCTACAAAAAGAGTGTTTCCAAACTTCTCTATCAATTGGTAGGTTCAATTCTGTGAGTTGAATGCATGCATCGTGAATAACTTTCTGAGAATGCTTCTTTCCAGTTTTTAGGTGAAGACATTCCATTTCCCAGCATAGGCCTCAAAGTGCTCCAAATATAAACTTGCAGATTTTACAAAAAGAGTGTTTCAAAACTGCTCTTTCAAAAGAAAGATTCAAGTCTGTGATTTGAATGCACTGAACACAAAGAAGTTTCTGAGAATGCTTCTGTCAGGTTTTAATGTGAAGATACTTCATTTCCCAGCACAGGCCTCAAATCGCTCAAAATATCCACTTGCAGATTCTACAAAAAGAGTGTTTCAAAACTGCTCTTTCAAAAGAAATCTGCAAGTCTGTGAGTTGAATGCACTCATCACAAAGAAGTTTCTGAGAATGCTTCTCTGTAGTTTTGATGTGAAGATATTTCCTTTTCCGACTTAAGCCTCAAGGTGCACCGAATAAACATTTGCGGATTCTACAAACTTAGTGTTTCCGAACTGTTCTATCAAAAACAACGTTCAAGTGTGTGAGTTGAATGCACTCATCACAAAGAAGTTTCTCAGAATGCTTCAGTCTAGTTTTTAGGTGAAGATATTCCATTTCCCAGCATGGGCCTCAAAGCACTCCAAATATCCACTTGCAGATTCTACGAAAAGAGTGTTTCAAAACTGCTCTTTCAAAAGAAAGCTTCAAGTCTGTGAGTTGAGTGCACTCAACACAAAGAAGTTTCTGAGAATGCTTCTGTCTAGTTTTCAGGTGAAGATACTTCATTTCCCAGCATAGGGCTCACATCGCTCCAAATATCCACGTGCAGATTCTACAAAAAGAGTGTTTCAAAACTGCTCTTTCAAAAGAAAGCTTCAAGTCCGTGAGTTGAATGCAGTCAACACAAAGAAGTTTCTCAGAATGCTTCTGTCTAGTTTTTATATGAAGATATTTCCTTTTCCAGCAGAGGCCACAAAGCGCTCCAAATATCCACGTGCAGATTCTACAAAAAGAGTGTTTGAAAACTGTTCTCTCAAAAGGAACGTTCAAGTCTTTGAGTTGAATGCACTCATCACAAAGAAGTTTCTGAGAATGCTTCTGTCTAGTTTTAAGGTGAAGATATTTCCTCTTCCAACACAGGCCTCAAAGCGCTCCAAATATCCACTTGCAGATTCTACAAAAAGAGTGTTTCCAAACTTCTCTATCAACTGGTAGGTTCAATTCTGTCAGTAGAATGCACTCATCCCAAAGAAGTTTCCAAGAATGCTTCTGTCTAGTTTTTAGGTGAAGATATTTCCTTTTCCAACATAGGCCTCAAAGCGCTCCGAATAAACATTTGCAGATTGTCCAAAAGGAGTGTTTCAAAACTGTTCAATCAAAAAGGAAGGTTCAAGTCTTCGAGGGGAATGCACTCATCACAAAGAAGTTTCTGAGAATGCTTCTCTCTACTTTTTATGTGAAGATATTTCCTTTTCCAACATAGGCCTCAAGGTGCTCCGAATAAACACTTGCGGATTCTACAAACTTAGTGTTTCAGAACTGTTCTATCAAAAGCAACTTTCAAGTCTGTGAGTTGAATGCACTCATCACAAAGAAGTTTCTCAGAATGCTTCAGTCTAGTTTTTAGGTGAAGATACTCCATTTCCCAGCATGGGCCTCAAAGCGCTCCAAATATCCACTTGCAGATTCTACAAAAAGAGTGTTTCAAAACTGCTCTTTCAAAAGAATGCTTCAAGTCTGTGAGTTGAGTGCACTCAACACAAAGAAGTTTCTGAGAATGCTTCTGTGTAGTTGTCAGGTGAAGATACTTCATTTCCCAGCATAGGCCTCAAATCGCTCAAAATATCCACATGCAGATTCTACAAAAAGAGTGTCTCAAAACTGCTCTTTCAAAAGAACGCTTCAAGTCTGTCAGATGAATGCTCTCAACACAAGAAGTTTCTTAGAATGCTTCTGTCTAATTTTTATGTGAAGATATTTCCTTTTCCAGCATAGTCCTCAAAGCGCTCCAAATATCCACGTGCAGATTATACAAAAAGAGCGTTTCAAAACTGTTCTCTCAAAAGGAACGTTCAAGTCTTTGAGTTGAATGCACTCATCACAAAGAAGTTTCTGAGAATATTTCTGTCTAGCTTTTATATGAAGATATTTCCTTTTCCAACATAGGCCTCAAAGCGCTCCAAATATCCACTTGCAGATTCTACAAAAAGAGTGTTTCCAAACTTCTCTATCAATTGGTAGGTTCAATTCTGTGAGTTGAATGCACTCAACACAAAGAAGTTTCCGAGAATGCTTCTGTCTAGTTTTTAGGTGAAGATATTTTCTATTCCAACGTAGGCCTCAAAGCGCTCCGAATAAACATTTGCAGATTGTACAAAAGGAGTGTTTCAAAACTGTTCTATCAAAAGGAACGTTCAAGTCTTCGAGTTGAATGCACTCATCACAAAGAGGTTTCTGAGAATGCTGCTGTCTAGTTTTTAGGTGAAGATATTTCGTTTTCCAGCATAGGCCTCAAAGCACTCCAAATATCTACTTGCAGATTCTACAAAAAGAGTGTTTCGAAACTTCTCTATCAACTTTTTGTTTCAAGTCTGAGAGTTGAATGCATGCCTCAAGAAGAACTTTCTGAGAATGCTTCTGTCTAGTTTTTAGGTGAAGATATTCCATTTCCCAGCGTAGGCCTCAAAGTGCTCCAAATATACACTTGCAGATTTTACAAAAAGAGTGTTTCAAAACTGCTCTTTCAAAAGAAAGACTCAAGTCTGTGATTTGAATGCACTGAACACAAAGAAGTTTCTGAGAATGCTTCTGTCAGGTTTTTATGTGAAGATATTTCCTTTTCCAGCATAGGCCTCAAAGCGCTCCAAATATCCACTTGCAGATTCTACAAAAAGAGTGTTTCCAAACTTCTCTATCAATTGGTAGGTTCAAGTATGTGAGTTGAATGCACTCATCACAAAGAAGTTTCTGAGAATGCTTCTCTCTAGTTTTTATGTGAAGATATTTCCTTTTCCAACATAGGCCTCAAGGTGCTCCGTATAAACCATTGCGGATTCTACAAACTTAGTGTTTCAGAACTGTTCTATCAAAAGCAACGTTCAAGTCTGTGAGTTGAATGCACTCATCACAAAGAAGTTTCTCAGAATGCTTCAGTCTAGTTTTTAGGTGAAGATATTCCATTTCCCAGCATTGGCCTCAAAGCGCTCCAAATATCCACGTGCAGATTCTACAAAACGAGTGTTTCAAAACTGCTCTTTCAAAAGAAAGCTTCAAGTCTGTGAGTTGAATGCACTCAACACAAAGAAGTTTCTGAGAATGCTTCTGTCAGGTTTTTATGTGAAGATATTTCCTTTTCCAGCCTAGGCCTCAAAGCGCTCCAAATATCCACATGCAGATTCTACAAAAAGAGTGTTCAAAACTGTTCTCTCAAAAGTAACGTTCAAGTCTTTGAGTTGAATGCACTCATCACAAAGAAGTTTTTGAGAATGTTTCTGTCTAGTTTTTATATGAAGATATTTCCTCTTCCAACATAGGCCTCAAAGCGCTCCAAATATCCACTTGCAGATTCTACAAAAAGAGTGTTTCCAAACTTCTCTATCAATTGGTAGGTTCAATTCTGTGAGTTGAATGCACTCATCATAAAGAAGTTTCCAAGAATGCTTCTGTCTAGTTTTTAGGTGAAGATATTTCCTTTTCCAACATAGGCCTCAAAGTGCTCCGAACAAACATTTGCCGATTGTCCAAAAGGAGGGTTTCAAAACTGTTCAATCAAAAAGGAAGGTTCAAGTCTTCGAGTTGAATGCACTCATCACAAAGAAGTATCTGAGAATGCTTCTCTCTACTTTTTATGTGAAGATATTTCCTTTTCCAACATAGGCCTCAAGGTGCTCCGAATAAACACTTGCGGATTCGACAAACTTAGTGTTTCAGAACTGTTCTATCAAAAGCAACTTTCAAGTCTGTGAGTTGAATGCACTCATCACAAAGAAGTTTCTCAGAATGCTTCAGTCTTGTTTTTAGGTGAAGATATTCCATTTCCCAGCATGGGCCCCAAAGCGCTCCAAGTAGCCACCTGCAGATTCTACAAAAAGAGTGTTTAAAAACTGCTCTTTCAAAAGAAAGCTTCAAGTCTGTGAGTTGAGTGCACTCAACACAAGGAAGTTTCTGAGAATGCTTCAGTCTAGTTTTCAGGTGAAGATACTTCATTTCCCAGCATAGGCCTCAAATCGCTCAAAATATCCACATGCAGATTCTACAAAAAGAGTGTCTCAAAACTGTTCTTTCAAAAGAACGCTTCAAGTCTGTCAGATGAATGCTCTCAACACAAAGAAGTTTCTCAGAATGCTTCTGTCTAATTTTTATGTGAAGATATTTCCTTTTCCAGCATAGTCCTCAAAGCGCTCCAAATATCCACGTGCAGATTATACAAAAAGAGCGTTTCAAAACTGTTCTCTCAAAAGGAACGTTCAAGTCTTTGAGTTGAATGCACTCATCACAAACAAGTTTCTGAGAATGTTTCTGTCTAGCTTTTATGTGAAGATATTTCCTTTTCCAACATAGGCCTCAAAGCGCTCCAAATATCCACTTGCAGATTCTACAAAAAGAGTGTTTCCAAACTTCTCTATCAATTGGTAGGTTCAATTCTGTGAGTTGAATGCACTCAACACAAAGAAGTTTCCGAGAATGCTTCTGTCTAGTTTTTAGGTGAAGATATTTCCTTTTCCAACGTAGGCCTCAAAGCCCTCCGAATAAACATTTGCAGATTGTACAAAAGGAGTGCTTCAAAACTGTTCTTTCAAAGGAACGTTCAAGTCTTCGAGTTGAATGCACTCATCACAAAGAGGTTTCTGAGAATGCTGCTGTCTAGTTTTTAGGTGAAGATATTTCGTTTTCCAGCATAGGCCTCAAAGCACTCCAAATATCTACTTGCAGATTCTACAAAAAGAGTGTTTCGAAACTTCTCTATCAACTTTTTGGTTCAAGTCTGAGAGTTGAATGCATGCCTCAAGAAGAACTTTCTGAGAATGCTTCTGTCTAGTTTTTAGGTGAAGATATTCCATTTCCCAGCGTAGGCCTCAAAGTGCTCCAAATATCCACTTGCAGATTTTACAAAAAGAGTGTTTCAAAACTGCTCTTTCAAAAGAAAGATTCAAGTCTGTGATTTGAATGCACTGAACACAAAGAAGTTTCTGAGAATGCTTCTGTCAGGTTTTTATGTGAAGATATTTCCTTTTCCAGCATAGGCCTCAAAGCTCTCCAAATATCCACTTGCAGATTCTACAAAAAGAGTGTTTCCAAACTTCTCTATCAATTGGTAGGTTCAAGTATGTGAGTTGAATGCACTCATCACAAAGAAGTTTCTGAGAATGCTTCTCTCTAGTTTTTATGTGAAGATATTTCCTTTTCCAACATAGGCCTCAAGGTGCTCCGTATAAACCATTGCGGATTCTGCAAACTTAGTGTTTCAGAACTGTTCTATCAAAAGCAACGTTCAAGTCTGTGAGTTGAATGCACTCATCACAAAGAAGTTTCTCAGAATGCTTCAGTCTAGTTTTTAGGTGAAGATATTCCATTTCCCAGCATTGGCCTCAAAGCGCTCCAAATATCCACGTGCAGATACTACAAAACGAGTGTTTCAAAACTGCTCTTTCAAAAGAAAGCTTCAAGTCTGTGAGTTGAATGCACTCAACACAAAGAAGTTTCTGAGAATGCTTCCGTCAGGTTTTTATGTGAAGATATTTCCTTTTCCAGCCTAGGCTTCAAAGCGCTCCAAATATCCACATGCAGATTCTACAAAAAGAGTGTTCAAAACTGTTCTCTCAAAAGTAACGTTCAAGTCTTTGAGTTGAATGCACTCATCACAAAGAAGTTTTTGAGAATGTTTCTGTCTAGTTTTTATATGAAGATATTTCCTCTTCCAACATAGGCCTCAAAGCGCTCCAAATATCCACTTGCAGATTCTACAAAAAGAGTGTTTCCAAACTTCTCTATCAATTGGTAGGTTCAATTCTGTGAGTTGAATGCACTCATCACAAAGAAGTTTCCGAGAATGCTTCTGTCTAGTTTTTAGGTGAAGATATTTCCTTTTCCAACATAGGCCTCAAAGCGCTCCGAATAAACATTTGCAGATTGTCCAAAAGGAAGGTTTCAAAACTGTTCAATCATAAAGGAAGGTTCAAGACTTCGAGTTGAATGCACTCATCACAAAGAAGTTTCTCAGAATGCTTCAGTCTAGTTTTTAGGTGAAGATATTCCATTTCCCAGCATGGGCCTCAAAGCGCTCCAAATATCCACTTGCAGATTGTACAAAAAGAGTGTTTCCAACCTGCTCTTTCAAAAGAAAGCTTCAAGTCTGTGAGTTGAGTGCACTCATCACAAAGAAGTTTCTGAGAATGCTTCTGTCTAGTTTTCAGGTGAAGATACTTCATTTCCCAGCATAGGCCTCAAATCGCTCCGAATGTCCACGTGCAGATTCTACAAAAAGAGTGTTTCAAAACTGCTCTTTCAAAAGAAAGCTTCAAGTCTGTGAGTTGAGTGCACTCAACACAAAGTAGTTTCCGAGAATTCTTCTGTCTAGTTTTCAGGTGAAGATACTTCATTTCCCAGCATAGGCCTCAAATCGCTCCAAATATCCACGTGCAGATTCTACAAAAAGAGTGTTTCAAAACTGCTCTTTCAAAAGAAAGCTTCAAGTCTGTGAGTTGAATGCACTCAACACAAAGAGGTTTCTCATAATGCTTCTGTCTAGTTTTTACGTGAAGATATTTCCTTTTTCAGCAGAGGCCTCAAATCGCTCCAAATATCCACGTGCAGATTCTACAAAAAGATTGTTTCAAAACTGTTCTCTCAAAAGGAACGTTCCAGTCTTTGAGTTGAATGCACTCATCACAAAGAAGTTTCTGAGAATGCTTCTGTCTAGTTTTTAGATGAAGATATTTCCTTTTCCAACATAGGCCTCAGAACGCTCCAAATATCCACTTGCAGATTCTACAAAAAGAGTGTTTCCAAACTTCTCTATCAATTGGTAGGTTCAATTCTGTGAGTTGAATGCACTCATCACAAAGAAGTTTCCGAGAATGCTTCTGTCTAGTTTTTAGGTGAAGATATTTCCTTTTCCAACATAGGCCTCAAAGCGCTCCGAATAAACATTTGCAGATTGTGCAAAAGGAGTGTTTCAAAACTGTTCTATCAAAAGGAACGTTCAAGTCTTCGAGTTGAATGCACTCTTCACAAAGAGGTTTCTGAGAATGCTCCTGTCCGGTTTTGAAGTGAAGATATTTCCTTTTCCTTGCATAGGCCTCAAATCGCTGGAAATATCCAATGGTAGATTTCACAAAAAGAGTGTTTCCAAACTGCTCTATCAAAAGAGAGGTTCAACTCTCTGAGTTGAATGCACGCATCGAGAAGAACTTTCTGAGAATGCTTCTGTCTAGTTTTTAGGTGAAGATATTCCATTTCCCAGCATAGGCCTCAAAGTGCTCCAAATATCCACTTGCAGATTTTACAAAAAGATTGTTTCAAAAATGCTCTTTCAAAAGAAAGCTTGAAGTCTGTGAGTTGAGTGCACTCAACACAAAGAAGTTTCTGAGAATGCTTCTGTCTAGTTTTCAGGTGAACATACTTCATTTCCCAGCATAGGCCTCAAATCGCTCCAAATGTCCACGTGCAGATTCTACAAAAAGAGTGTTTCAAAACTGCTCTTTCAAAAGAAAGCTTCAAGTCTGTGAGTTGAATGCACTCAACACAAAGAAGTTTCTCAGAATGCTTCTGTGTAGTTTTTCGGTGAAGATATTTCCTTTTCCAGCAGAGGCCTCAAAGCGCTAAAAATATCCACGTGCAGATTCTACAAAAAGAGTGTTTCAAATCTGTTCTCTCAAAAGGAACTTTCAAGTCCTTGAGTTGAATGCACTCATCACAAAGAAGTTTTTAAGAATGCTTCTGTCTAGTTTTTAGGTGAAGATATTCCATTTCCCAGCATGGGTCTCAAAGCGCTCCAAATATCCACTTGCAGATTCTACAAAAAGAGCGTTTCCAAACTTCTCTATCAATTGGTAGGTTCAATTCTGTGAGTTGAATGCACTCATCACAAAGAAGTCTCCGAGAATGCTTCTGTCTAGTTTTTAGGTGAAGATATTTCCTTTTCCAACATAGGGCTCACAGCGCTCCGAAGAAACATTTGCAGATTGCACAAAAGGAGTGTTTCAAAACTGTTCTATCAAAAGGAACGTTCACGCCTTCTAGTTGAATGCACTCATCACAAAGAGGTTTCTGAGAATGCTCCTGTCCAGTTTTGAAGTGACGATATTTCCTTTTCCTGCATAGGCCTCAAAGCGCTCCAAATATCCACTTGCAGATTCTACAAAAAGAGTGTTTCGGAACTTCTCTATCAACTTTTTGGTTCAACTCTGTGAGGTGAATGCACTCACCACAAAGTAGTTTCTGAGAATGCTTCTGTCTAGTTTTTAGGTGAAGTTATTTCCTTTTCCAACATAGGCCTTAAAGCTCTCCGAATAAACATTTACAGATTGTCCAAAAGGAGTGTTTCCAAACTGTTCTATCAAAATGAACGTTCAAGTCTTCGAGTTGAATGCACTCATCACAAAGAGGTTTCTGAGAATGCTCCTGTCCAGTTTTGAAGTGAAGATATTTCCTGTTCCTTGCATAAGCCTCAAATTGGTGGAAATATCCAATTGCAGATTTCACAAATAGAGTGTTTCCAAAGTGCTGTATCAAAAGACAGGTTCAACTCTGTGAGTTGAATTCACGCATCGAGAGAACGTTTTGAGAATGCTTCTGTCTAGTTTTTAGGTGAAGATATTCCATTTCCCAGCATAGGCCTCAAAGTGCTCCAAATATCCACTTGCAGATTTTACAAAAAGAGTGTTGCAAAACTGCTCTTTCCAAAGAAGGATTCAAGTCTGTGAGTTGAGTGCACTCAACACAAACAAGTTTCTGAGAATGCTTCTGTCTAGTTTTCAGGTGAAGATACTTCATTTCCCAGCATAGGCCTCAAATCGCTCCAAATATCCACATGCAGATTCTACAAAAAGAGTTTTTCAAAACTGCTCTTTCAAAAGAAAGCTTCAAGTCTGTGAGATGAATGCTCTCACCACAAAGAAGTTTCTCAGAATGCTTCTGTCTAGTTTTTATATGAAGATATTTCCTTTTCCAGCATAGGCCTCAAAGCGCTCCAAATATCCACGTGCAGATTCTACAAAAAGAGTGTATGAAAACTGTTCTCTCAAAAGGAACGTTCAAGTCTTTGAGTTGAATGCACTCATCACAAATAAGTTTCTGAGAATGTTTCTGTCTAGCTTTTATGTGAAGATATTTCCTTTTCCAACATAGGCCTCAAAGTGCTCCAAATATCCACTTGTAGATTCTACAAAAAGAGTGTTTCCAAACTTCTCTATCAATTGGTAGGTTCAAGTCTGTGAGTTGAATGCACTCATCACAAAGAAGTTTCTGAGAATGCTTCTCTCTAATTTTTACGTGAGGATATTTCCTTTTCCAACATAGGCCTCAAGGTGCTCCGAATAAACACTTGCGGATTCTACAAACTTAGTGTTTCAGAACTGTTCTATCCAAAGCAACGTTCAGGTCTGTGAGTTGAATGCACTCATCACAAAGAAGTTTCTCAGAATGCTTCAGTCTAGTTTTTAGGTGAAGGTATTCCATTTCCCAGCATGGGCCTCAAAGCGCTCCATGTGTCCACGTGCAGATTCTAAAAAAAGAGTGTTTCAAAACTGCTCTTCCAAAAGAAAGCTTCAAGTCTGTGAGTTGAATTCACTCAACACAAAGAAGTTTCTGAGAATACTTCTGTCTAGTTTTTATGTGAAGATATCTCCTTTTCCAGCATAGTCCTCAAAGTTCTCCAAATATCCACGTGCAGATTCTACAAAAAGAGTGTTTCAAAACTGTTCTCTCAAAAGGAACGTTCAAGTCTTTGAGTTGAATGCACTCATCACAAAGTAGTTTCTGAGAATGTTTCTGTCTAGTTTTTATGTGAAGATATTTCCTTTTCCAACATAGGCCTCAAAGCGCTCCAAATATCCACTTGCAGATTCTTCAAAAAGAGTGTTTCAAAACTGCTCTTTCAAAAGAAAGCTTCACGTCTGTGAGTTGAATGCACTCAACACAAAGAAATTTCTGAGAATGCTTCTGTCTAGTTTTTATGTGAAGATATTTCCTTTTCCAGCATAGGCCTCAAAGCGCTCCAAATATCCACTAGCAGATTCTACAAAAAAGTGTTTCAAAACTGTTCTATCAAAAGGAACCTTCAAGTCTTTGAGTTGAATGCACTCATCGCACAGATGTTTCTGAGAATGCTTCTGTCTAGTAATTATTTGAAGATATTTCCTTTTCCAGCATAGTCCTGAAATCGCTCCAAATATCCCTTGCAGATTTTACCAAAAGTGTTTTTCAAAACTGCTCTTTGAAAAGAAAGATTCAACTCTGTGAGTTGAATGCTCATATCGTGAACAAGTTTCTGAGAATACTTCTGTCTAGTTTTTCGGTGAAATATTTCATTTCCCAGCATAGGCCTCAAAGTGCAAAAAGAGTGTTTCAAAACTGCTCTTTCAAAAAGAAGCTTCAAATCTGTGAGTTTAATGCACTCATCACAAAGAAGTTTCTGAGAATGCTGCTGTCTAGTTTTTATGTGAAGATATTTCATTTTCCATCATAGGCCTCAAAGCGCACCATATATCCACTTGCAGATTCTACAAAAAGAGTGTTTCAAAACTGCTCTTTCAAAAGCAAGCTTCAAGTCTGTGAGTTGAATGCACTCATCACAAACACGTTTCTGAGATTTCTTTTGTCTAGTTTTCATGTAAAGATGTTTCCATTTCAAGCATATGCCTCAAATTGCTCCAAATATTCACTTGCAGATTCCACAAAAAGGGTTTTTCGAAACTTATCTATCAAATCGTAGGTTCAAATCTGTGAGTCGAATGCAGTCATCACAAAGAAGTTTCTGATAATGCTTCTGTCTAGTTTTTATGTGAAGATATTTCCTTTTCCAACATAGGCCTCAAATCGCTCCGAATAAAAAATTTCAGATTGTACAAAAGGAGTGTTTCAAAACTGTTCTATCAAAAGGAACTTTCAAGTCTGTGAACTGAATACACTCATCACAAAGAGGTTTCTGGGAATGCTTCTGTCTAGTTTTTATGTGATGATATTTCGTTTTCCAGCATTGGCCTAAAAGCGCTACAAATATCCTCTTGCAGATTCTACAAAAGGAGGGCTTCAAAACTGCACTATCAAAATGAAGTTTCAAGTCTGTGAGTTGAATGCATTCATCACAAAGAAGTTTCTGAGAATCCTTCTGTCTAGTTTTTATGTGAAGATATTTCTTTTTCCAGCATTGGCCTCAAATCACTCCAATCATCGACTAGCAAATTGTACGCAAGGAGTGATTCAAAACTGAGCTATCAAAAGAACGATTCCACTATGTGAGTTGAATGCAAAAAGTAAAGGGAAATTTCTGAGAATGATTCCGTCTAGTTCTCATGTGAAGATATTTCGTTTTCCAGTTTTGGCCTCTTAGCACACGAAATATCCACTTGCAGATTCTAGAAAAAGAGTGTTTCTAAACTGCTCTATCAAAAGGAAGGTTCAAGTCTTTCAGTTGAATGTGCTCATCAGGAAAAGTTTCTGAAAATGATTCTGTTTAGTTTTTATGTGGAGATATTTCCTTTTCCATCATAGGCCACAAATCGCTCCAATTATCCACTTGCAGATTATAGAAAAAGAGTGTTTGAAATCTCTTCTATCAAAAGGAAGGTTCATCTGTGTGAGTAGAATGCACTCATCACAAAGAAGTTTGTTAGAATGCTTCTGTCTAGTTTTTATATGAAGATATTTCCCTTTCCAACATAGGCCTCAAAGCGCTCCAAATAAACACTTGCAGATGCTACAAAAAGAGTGTTTCAAAACTGTTCTATCAAAAGGAACGTTCAAGTCTGTGATTTGAATGCACACGTCACAAAGAAGTTACTGAGAATGCTTCTGCCTAGTGTTTATGTGAAGATATTTCCTTTTCCAGCACAGGCCTCAAAGCGCACCATACATCCACTTGCAGTTTCTCCAAAAAGTGTGTTTCAAAAATGCTCTTTCAAAAGGAAGCTTCAATTCTGTGAGTTGAATGCTCTCATCAAAAAGACGTTTCTGAGAATTCTTCTGTCTAGTTTTCATATGAAGATATTTCCATTTAAAGCATAGGCTTCAAATCCCTCCAGAAATTCACTTGGAGATTCTACGAAAAGGGTGTTCCGAAACCTCTCTATCAATTGTTAGGTTCAACTCTGTGAGTTGAATGCACTCATCACAAAGAAGTTTCTGGGAAAGCTTTTGTCTAATTTCTTCCTGAAGATATTTCCTTTTCCAACATAGGCCTCAAAGTATTCCATACATCCACTTGACGATTCTACTAAAAGACTGTTTGAAAACTCCTCTATCAAAAGAAAGGTTCAACACTGTGAGTTCAATTCAGACGTCACAAAGAAGTTTCTAGGAATACTTCTGTCCAGTTTTTACGTGAAGATATTTCCTTTTCCAGGATAGGCTTCAAATCGCTCTAAATATCCACTTGAAGATTCTACTAAAGGAGTGTTTCAAAACTTCTCTATCTAAAGAAAGATTCAACTCTGTGAGTTCAATGCACACATCACAGAGAAGTTTCTGAGAATGCTTCTTTCTAGTTTTTATGTTAAGAGATATCCTTTACCAGCATTGGCCTTATAACGCTCCATTTATCCACTTGCAGATTCTACAAAAAGAGTGCTTCAATACTGGTCTTTCAAAAGGAAGCTTCAACTCTGTAAGTTGAATGCACTCATTACAAAGGCGTTTCTGAGAATCCTTCTGTCTAGTATTTATGTGAAGATATTACCTTTTCCAGCATTGGCCTCAAATCACTCCAAATATTCACTTGTAGATTCTACAAAAAGGGTGTTTCAAAACTTGTCTCTCAATTGGTAGGTTCAACTCTGTGAGTTGAATGCACTCATCACAAAGGATTTCCTGAGAATCCTTTGTCTAGTTTTTATATGAAGATATTTCATTTTCCAACATAGGCCTCAAAGTGCACCAAATAAACACTTGTATATTCTACAAAAGGAGTGTTTCAAAACTGTTCTATGAAAAGGAACATTCAGGTCTGTGAGTTCAATGCACTCAACACACAGAAGTTTCTGAGCATACTTCTGTCTAGTTTTTATGTGAGGATATTTCCTTTTCCTTGCCTCAGCCTCTACTCGCTCCAAATATCGAATTGCAGATTTTACAAAAAGAGTATTTCCAAACTGCTTTATCAAAAGACAGGTTCAACTCTGTGATTTCAATGCACGCATGGTGAAGAAATTTCTTCTGATGCTTCTGACTAGCTTTTAGGTGAAGATATTTCATTTCCCCCTATGGGCCTAAAAGTGCGCCAAATATCTAAATGCAGACTCTACAAAAAGAGTGTTTCAAAACTGCTCTTTGAAAAGGAAGGTTTGAAGTCTGTGATTTGAATGCACTCATCACAGAGTAGTTTCTGAGAATGCTTCTGTTTAGTTTTCATGTGAAGATATTTCCTTTTCAAGCATATGCCTCAAATCGCTCGAAACATCCAATAGCAACTTCTACAGAAGGAGGGTTTCAAAACTGTGCTATTAAAAGGAAGATTCCACTATGTGAGTTGAATGCATAAAGCACAGGGAAGATTCTGAGAATGATTCCGTCTAGTTCTCATGTGAAGACTTTTCGTTTTCCAGTGTTGGCCTCTTAGCACTCCAAATATCCACTTACAGATTCTAGAAAAAAAGTGTTTCAAAACTGCTCTATCAAAAGGAAGGTTCAACTCAGTGAGTTGAATTCGCATATCATAGAATGTTTCTGAGAATTCTTCTGTCTAGTTTGTATGTGGAGATATTTCCTTTTCCATCATAGGCTTCAAAGCACTCCAAAAAAACAATTGCAGATTCTACAAAAGGAGTGTTTCAAAACTGTTCTATCAAAAGGAACGTTCAACTCTGTGAGTTGAATGCACTCATCACAAAGAAGTTTCTGAGAATGCCTCTGTCTAGTTTTTATGTGATGATATTTCCTTTTCCAGCATTGGCCGAGAAGCCCTCCAAATATCCACTTTTAGATGCTACTGATAGAGTGTTTCAAAACTGATCTATCAAAAGGAAGGTTCAAGTTGGTGAGTTGAATGTACTCATCACACAGAAGGTTTTGAGAATATTTCTCTCTAGTTTTTATGTGAAGATATGTCCTTTTCCAGCCTAGGCCTCAAATAGCTCCAAACATCCAACTGCAGATTTTACAAAAAGAGTGTTTCAAAACTGTTCTACCAAAGGAAAGGTTCAGCTCTGTGAGTAGAAAGCACTCATCACAAAGTAGTTTCTGAGAATGTTTCTGTCTAGTTTTTATATGAAGATATTTCCTTTTCCAGCATAGGCCTCAAATCTCTCCAAATATCCACTTTCAGATTTTACAAACAGGGTTTTTCCAAACTGCTCTATCAAAAGTCAGGTTCAACTCTGTGTGTTGAATGCACACATCATAAAGAAGTTTCTGAGAATGCTTCTGTCTAGTGTTTATGTGAAGATATTTCGTTTTAAAGCATAGGCCTCGAAGCGCTCCAAATATGCAGTTGCAGATTCTACAAAAAGTGTGTTTCAATGCTGCTCTATGAAAAGAAACGTTCAACTCTATGTGTTGAATGCACATATGGCGAAAAAGTTTCTGAGAATGCTTCTGTCAAGTTTTTAGGTGAAGATATTTCATTTCCCAGTGTAGGCCACTAAGCCCTCCAAATATCCGCTTGCAGATTCTACAAAAAGAGTGTTTCAAAACTGCTCTTTGAAAAGGAATGTTCAATCTGTGAGTTGAATGCACTCATCAGAAAGAAGTTTCTGAGAATGATTCCATCTAGTTTACATCTGCATGTATTTCCTTTTCCACTAGATGCCGCAATCGCACTAAATATCCACTTGTAGTTTCCACAAAAAGAGTGTTGCAGAATTTCTCCATGGAAAGGAATGTTCACTCTGTGAGTTCAATCCCCGCATGTCAAAGACGTTTCTGATAATGCTTCTATCTAGTTTTTATATGAAGATATTTCCTTTTAAAGCCTAAGCCTCTAAGAGCTCCAGATATCCACTTGTGGTTACAACAAAAACAGTGTTTCAAAACTGGTCTATCCATAGGGAGGTTCAACTCAGGGAGTTGAAAGCACTCCTGACAAAGAAGTTTCTGAGAATGCTTCCATCTAGTTTTTAGGGAATGATATTTCCTTTTGCAGCATAGGCCTCAAAGCCCTCCAAATAGCCACTTTCAGATTCTGCAAAAAGAGTGTTTCGAAAGTGCTCTATCAAAAGGCAGGTGGAATTCTGGAAATCGAATTCACAAAGCACAGGGAACTTTCTGAAAGAGGTTTTGTGTAGTTCCTACGTAAAGATATTTCTTTTTCCAGCATAGGGTTCAAAGCAATCCGTACATCCACTTGAAGATTCTAATAAAAGAGTGTATCAAAACTTCTCTCTCAAAAGAAAGGTTAAACTGTGTGAGTCCAATGCACACATCACAAAGAAGTTTCTAAGAACGCTTCTGTCTAATTTTTATGTGAAGAGATTTCCTTTTCCAGCATAGACCTCAAAGCGCTCCACATATCCACTTACAGATTCTACAAAAAGAGTGTTTCAAAACTGCTCTTTCAAAAGGAAGCTTAAAGTCCGTGAGTTGAATGCAACCAACACAAAAACGTTTCTTAAAATTCTTCTGTCTAGTTTTCATGTGAAGATATTTCCATTTCCAGCATAGGCCCCAAATCGCTCCAAATATTCATTTGCAGATTCTACAAAAGGGTGTTTCAAACTTCTCTATCAATAGGTAGGTTAAACCCGGTGAGTTGAATTCACTCATCACAAAGAATTTCCTGAGAATACTTCTGTCTATTTTTTATGTGGAGATAGTTCCTTTTCCAACATAGGCCTCAAAGCGCTCCGAATAAACACTTGCAGATTCTACAAAAGGAGGGTTTCAAAACTGTTGTATGAAAACGAACGTTCAAATCTGTGAGTTGAATGCACTCATCACAAAGAAGTTTGTGAGAATGCGTCTGTCTAGTTTTTATGTTATGATATTTTGTTTTCCAGCTTTGGCCTGAAAGTGATAAAAATATCCAGTTTCAGATGCCACTGAGAGAGTGTTTCAAAACTGCTCTATCAAAAGGAAGGTTCAAGTCTGTGAGTTGAATGCACTCGTCACAAAGAAGTTTCTGAGAATGCTTCTGTCTAATTTTTACGTGAAGATATTTCGTTTTCATTGCATAGGCCTCAAAGCGCTCCGAATATCCACTTGCAGATTTTACAAAAAGGGTGTTTCCAAACTGCTCTATCAAACGGAAGGTTCAACTCTGTGAGTTGAATGCCCACATCACAAAGGAGTTTCTGAGAATTATTCTCTCTAGTGTTTATGGGAAGATATATATCATATTCAAACATAGGCCTCAAAGCGCTCCAAACATCCACTTGCAGATTCGATAAAAAGTGTGTTTCAAAACTGCTCTATGAAAAGAAAAGTTCAAGTCTGTGAGTTGAATGCACATATTGTGAAGAAGTTTCTGAGAATGCTTCTGTCTAGTTTTTAGGTGAAGATATTCCTTTTCCAGCATAGGCATCAAAGCTCTACAAATATCCACTTGCAGATTCTACAAAAAGATTGCTTCAAAACTGCTATTTGAAAAGGAAGGTTCAAGTCTGTGAGTTGAATGCAGTAATCAGAAAGAAGTTTCTGGGAATGCTTCCATCTCCCTTTTTTGAAATGATATTTCGTTTTGCAGCATAGGCCTCAAAGAGCTCCAAACAATCACTTGCAGATTTTAGAAAAAGAGTGTTTCCAAACTTCTCTATCAAAAGGTAGGTTCAACTCTTTGGGTTGAATGCACACATCATGAGGAAGTTTCTGAGAATGCTTCTGTCTAGTTTTTAGGTGAAGATATTTGCTTTTGCAGCATAGGACTCAAAGCGCTCCAAATATCCACTTGCAGATTCTATAAAAAGAGTGTTTCAAAACTGCACTTTCAAAGGAGACTTCACATCTGTGAGTTGAATGCACTCATCACAAAGATGTTTCTGAGAATTCTTCTGTCTAGTATTTAAGTGATGATAATTCCTTTTCCAGTACAGACCCCAAATCGCTCCAAATATCCAATTGCAGATATTTCCAAAGCTTGTTTCCAAACTGCTGTATCAAAAGGCAGGTTCACCTCTGTGAGTTCAATGCACACATCGCAAAGAAGTTTCTGAGAATGCTGCTGTCTAATTTTTATGTGAAGATATTTTCTATTCCAGTATAGGCCTCAAAACTTTCAAAATATCCACATGCATATTCTACAAAAGGTGTGTTTCAAAACTGCTTTATGAAAAGGAACATTCAACTCTGTGCCTTGAATGCACACATCACAAGGAAGTTTCTGAGAATGCCTCTGTCTAGTTTTTAGGTGAAGATATTTCATTTCCCAGCACAGGCGTCAAAGCGCTCCAAATATCCACTTGCAGATTCAAAAAAATACTGTTTCAAAACTGCTGTTTCAAAGGGAAGTTTCAAGTCTGTGGGATGAATGCACTTATCACAAAGAAGTTTCTGAGAATGCTTCTTTCTAGTTTTTATGTGAAGATATTTCCTTTTCCAGCATAAGCCTCAAATAGCTCCAAACGTCCACTAGCAATTTCTACAAAAAGAGTGTTTCAAAACTGTGCTAACAAAAGGAAGATTCCACTCTGTGTGTTGAACGCATAGAGTACAGGGAAGTTTCTGAGAATCCTTCCGTCTAGTTTTTATATGAAGATATTACCTTTTCCAGGGTTGGCCTCTTAGCACTACAAGTATCCACTGGCAGATTCTACTCGAAGAGTGTTTCAAAACCGCTATATCAAAAGGAAGCCTCAACTCTGTGAGTTGAATGCATTCATCACAACGAAGTTTCTGAGAATGCTTCTTTCGAGTTTTTATGTGAACATGTTTCTTTTCAAGCATAACCCTCAAATCGCTCCAAATATCCACTTGCAGATTTTACAAAAAGGCTGTTTCCAAACTCCTCTATCAAAAGGTAGGTTCAACTCTTGTGTTGAATGCACACATCACAAAGAAGTTTCTGAGAATGCTTCTGTGTAGTGTTTATGTGAAGATATTTCCTTTTGTCGTGTAGGCCTCAAATCGCTCCAAATATCCAGTTGCAGATTCTACAAAAAGTGTGTTTCAAAACTGCTCTATGAAAAGAGAGGTTCAACTCTGTGAGTTGAATACACTTATCACAAAGAAGATTCTGAGAATGCTTCTGTCTAGTTTTTGGGTGAAGATATTTCATTTCCTAGCATAGGCCTCAAAGCGCTCCAAATATCCACTTGCAGGGTCTACAAAAAGAGTGTTTCAAAACTGCTCTTTGAAAAACAATGTTAAAGTCTGTGCGTTGAGTGCACTCATCAGAAAGGAGTTTCTGAGAATGGTTCTATCTAGTTTTCTTCTGAATGTATTTACTTTTCAACTAGATGCCGGAATAGCCCCAAATATCCACTGGCAGTTTCCACAGAAAAAGTGTTGCAGAACTGCTCCATGAAAAGGAATGTTCAACTCTCTGAGTTCAATCCTCACATGACAGAGAAGTTTCTGAAAATGCTTCTGTCTAGTTTGTATATGAAGATATTTCCTTTTCCAGTATAATCCTCAAAGAGCTCCAAATATCCACGTGCGGATTATACAAAAACAGTGTTTGGAAACCGGTCTATCAAAAGGAAGGTTCAACACTTTGAGTTCAATGCACTCAGTACAAAGAAGTTTCTGAGAATGCTTCCATCTTGTTTTTATGCCATGTATACCCTTTTGAAGACTAGGCCTCAAAGCGCTCCAAATATCCAATTGTAGATGCTACAAAAAAGTATTTCAAGACTGCTCTATCAAAGGGCAGCTTGAAATCTGTGATTTGAATGCACAAAGCGCTGGGAACTATCTGAGAATGCTTTTGTCTTGGTTATACGTGAAGATATTTTCTTTTCCAGCATAGGCCTCAAAGCACTCCATACCTCCAATTGAAGATTCTACTAAAAGATTATTTCAAAACCTCTGTATAAAAAGAAAGGTTCAACCCTGTGAGGTCAGTGCACACATCACAAAAAGTTTCTGAGTATACTTCTGTCTAGTTTTAATGTGAAGAGATTTCCTTTTCCAGCATAGGCCTCAAAGCGCTCCAGATATTCACTTGCAGATTCTACAAAAATAGTGTTCCAAAACTGGTCTTTTGAAAGGGAGCTTCAAGTCTGTGTGTTGAATGCACTCATCACAAAGACGTTTCTGAGAATTCTTCTGTCTAGTTTTCATGCGAAGATATTTCCGTTTCCAGCATAGGCCTCAAAACGCTCCAAATGTTCACTTGCAGATTCTACAAAAAGGGTGTGTCAAAACTTCTCTATCAATAGATAGGTTCTACTCGGTGAGTTGAATGCACACATCACGAAGAAGTTTCTGAGAATGCTTCTGTCTGGTTTTTATGTGAAGATATTTCCTTTTCCAGCACAGGCCTCAAAACGCCCCAAATAAACATTTGCAGAGCCTACAAAAAGAGTGTTTTGAAACTCTTCTATCAAAAGCAACGTTCAAGTCTGTGAGTTGAATGCACTCATCACAAAGTAGTTTCTGAAAATGCTTCTGTCAACTTTTTATGTGATGATATTTCGTTTTCCAGCATCGGCCTAAAAGCGCTGCAAATATCCTCTTGCAGATGCTTCAAAAAGAGTGTTTCATAACTGCTCTATCAAGGTTCAAGTCTGTGAGTTGAATGCACTCATCACATAGAAGGTTTTGAGAATGCTTCTGACTAGTTTTTACGTGAAGATATTTCCTTTTCCAGCACAGGCCTCAAATCACTCCAAATATGCAATTGCAGATATTTGCAAAAGCGTGTTTCCAAACTGCTCTATAAAAAGGCAGGTTCACCTCTGTGAGTTCAATGCACATATCGCAAAGAAGTCTCTGAGAATGCTTCTGTCTAGTGTTTATGTGAAGATATTTCCTTTTCCAGCATAGGCCTCAAAACTTTGCAAACATCCACATGCAGATTCTACAAAAGGTGTGTTTCAAAACTGCTCTATGAAAAGGAACATTCAACTCTGTGCATTGAATGCAAACATTAGGAGGAAGTTTCTTAGAATGCCTCTGTGTAGTTTTTAGGAGAAGATATTTCATTTCCCAGCTAGGCCTCAAAGCGCTCCAAATATCAACTTGCAGATTCTACAAAAAGACTGCTGTTTCAAAGGGAAGTTTGAAGTCCGTCTGGTGAACGCATTTATCACAAAGAAGTTTCTGAGAATGCCTCTGTCTAGTTTTTCTGGGAAGATATTTCCTTTTCCAGCATAGGCCTCCTATAGCTCCAAAAATCCACTAGCAAATTCTACAAAAAGCGTGTTTCAAACCTGCGCTACCAAATGGAAGATTCCACTATGTGAGTTGAATGCATAAAGCACAGGGAAGTTTCTGAGAATGCATCCGTCTAGTTTTTATGTGAAGATAATTCCTTTTCCAGAGTTGGCCTCTTAGCACCCCAAGTTTCCACTGCAGATTCTAATAAAAGCATGCATCAAAACTGCTATATCAAAACGAAGCTTCAACTCTGTGAGTTGAATGCGCACGTCAGAAAGAAGTTTCTGAGAATGCTTCTATCTAGGTTTTATGTGAAGATATTTCGTTTTCCAGCTTAGACCTCAAAGCGTTCCAAATATCGAATTGCAGATTATACAAAAAGAGTGTTTCAAAACTGTTCTATCAAAAAGAAGGTTCACCTCTGTGAATTGGATGCAGAAAGCACAGGGAAGTCTCAGAGAATGCTTCTGTCTAGGTTCTAAGTGAAGATATTTCCTTTTCCAGTGTAGGACTCAAAGTACTCTAATTATCCACACGGAGATTCTACAAAAGAGTGTTTCAAAACTGCTCTATCAAATGGAAGTTTCAACTCGGTGAGTTGAATGCGCACATCAGAAAAAGTTTCTGAGAATGCTTCTGTCTACTTTATATGTAAAGATATTTCCTTTTCCAGCATAGGCCTCAAAGCGCTCAAAATATCAACTTGAAGATTCTACAAAAAGTGTGTTTCAAAACTGCTCTATGAAAAGGTAGGTTCAACTTTGTGAGTTGAATGCAAACATCGCGAAGAAGTTTCTGAGAATGGTTCTGTCTACTTTTTAGCTGAAGATATTACATTTCTCAGCATAGACCTCAAAGCACTCCAAATATCCACCTGCATATTCTGCAAAAAGAGTGTTTCAAAACTGCTGTATCAAAAGAAAGGTTCAAGTCTGTGGGTTGAATGCACTCATAACACAGAAGTTTCTGAGAATGCTTCTGTCTTGTTTTTACGTGGAGATATTTCCTTTTCCAGCACAGGCCTGAAATCGCTCGAAATATCCACTTGTAGATTTTACAAAAAGCGTGTTTCCAAACTGCTCTATGAAAAGGCAGGTTGAACTCTGTGACTTGAATGCACACATCACAAAGAAGTATCTGAGAATGGTTCTATCTAGTTTTCATCTGAATGTATTTCCTTTTCCACTAGATGCCGCTATCGCACTAAATGTCCACTTTCAGTTTCCACAAAAAGCGTGTTGTAGAACTGCTCTATGAAAAGGAGTGTTCAACTCTGTGAGTTAAATCCCAACATGACAAAGAAGTTTCTGAGAATGCTTCTGTCTAGTTTGCAGATGAAGATATTTCCTTTTCCAGCATAAGCCTCAAAGAGCTCCAAATATCCACTTGCGGATTCTACAAAAGCAGTTTTTCAAAACTGTTCTACCAAAAGTAATGTTCAACTCTGTGAGTTGAATGCACTCATCAGAAAGAAGTTTCTGAGACTGCTTCCATCTAGTTTTTATGCAATGATATTTCCTTTCGCAGCATAGGCCTCAAAGCACTCCAAGTATCCAGTTGCAGATTCTACAAAAAGGTGTTTCAAAACTGCTCTATCAAAAGGAAGTTTGAATTCTGAGAGCTGAATGCACAAAGCACAGGGAACTTTCTGAGAATCCTTTTGTCTAGTTTCTACGAGAAGATGTTTCCTTTTCCAGCATAGGCCCCAAAGCACTCCATACATCCCCTTGAAAATTCTACTAACAGAGTGTTGCAAAACTTCTCAATCAAAAGAAACGTTCAACTATGTGAGTTAAATGCATACATCACAAAGCAGCTTCTGACAATGCTTCACTCTAGTTTTTATTTGAAGTTATTTTTTTTCCAGCTTATGCCTGAAAGCGCTCCATATATCCTCATGCAGATTCTACAAAAAGAGTGTTTCAAAACTGCTCTCTCAAAAGGAACCTTCAAGTCTGTGAGTTGAATGCACTCATGACAAAGGCGTTTCTGAGAATTCTTCTGTGTAGTTTTCATGTGAAGATATTTCCATTTCCAGCATATGCCTGAAATCTCTCCAAATATTCACTTGCAAATTCTACAAAAAGGGTGTTTCCAAACTTCTCTATTAATTGGTACGTTCAACTCTGTGAGTTGAATGCGCTCATCACAAAGAAGTTTCTGAGATTGCTTCTGTCTAGTTTTAAGGTGAAGATATTTCCTTTTACAACCTAGGCCTCAAATCCCTCCAAATAAACACTTGCAGATTCAACAAAAGGAGTGTTTCAAAACTGTTCTATCAAAAGGAATGTTCACGTCTGTGAGTTGAATGCACTCATCACGAAGAAGTTTTTCAGAATGCTTCTGTCTAGTTTTTATGTGATGATATGTCGTTTCCTATTACTGGCCCCAAATAGCTCCAAATATCCACCTTCAGATGTTACTACAAGAGTGTTTCAAAACTGCTCTGTCAAAAGGAAGGTTAAAGTATGTGTGATGAATGCACTCATCACACAGAAGTCTCTGAGAATGATTCTGTCTAGGATTTATGTGAAGATATTTCCTTTTCCATCATCGGTTTCCAATCGCTCCCAATATCCACTTGCAGATTTTACAAAAAATGTGTTTCCAAACTGCTCTATCAACTGCTATTTGAGGCCTATGCTGGAAAAGGATATATCTTCACTTGAAAACAAGAAAGAAGAATTCTCTGAAACGTCTTTGTGATGAGTGCATTCAACTCACAGACTTGAAGCTTAATTTTGAAAGAGCAGTTTTGGAACAATCTTTTTGTAGAATCTGCTAGTGGATTTAAGGAGCGCTTTCAGGCCTATGCTGGAAAAGGAAATATCTTCACATAAAAGATAGACAGAAGCATTCTCAGAAACTTCTTTGTGATGTGTGCATTAAACTCACAGAGTTGAACCTTTCTTTTGTTAGAGAAGATTTGAAACACTTTTAGTAATATCTTCAAGTGGATGTATGCAGTGCTTTGAGGCCTATTCTGGAATAGGAAATATCTTCACGTATAAACTAGAGAAAAGCATTCTCAGAAAGTTCCCTGTGTTTTGTACATTCAACTCACAGAGTTCAACCTTCCTTTTGATAGAAGAGTTTTGAAACTCTCTTTTTGTAGAATCTGCTATTGGATATCTGTAGCGCTCTGAGGCCTATGCTTCAAAAGGAAATATCTTCAAATACAAACTAGACAAAAGCATTCTCAGAAAGTTTTTCTGATGTGGGCAATCAACTCACGGTGTTGAACCTTCCTTTTGATAGAGCAGTTTTGAAATACTCTTTTTCTAGAATCTGCAAGTGGATACTTGGAGTGCTGATAGGCCAAAACTGGAAAAGGAAATATCATCACATGAGAACTAGACGGTAGCATTCTCAGAAACTTCCTTGTGCTTTATGCATTCAACTCACATACTGGAATCTTCCTTTTGATAGCTCAGTTTTCAAACACTCCTTTTGTAGTATTTGCTAGTGGATGTTTGAAGTGCTTTGAGGCCTATGCTGGGAAATGAAATCCCTTCATCTAAAAATTGGACAGAACCAGTCTCAGAAACTTCTTCACGGTGTGTGCATTCAACTCACAGAGTTGAACCCTCCTTTTCATAGAGCAGTTTTGAAACACACTTTTTGTAGAATCTGCAAGCGGATATTTGGAGTGCTTAGAGGCCTATGATGAAAAAGGAAATATCTTCACAAAAAAACTAGACAGAAGCATTCTCAGAAACTTCTTTGAGATGAGTGCATTCAACTGACAGATTTGAACCTTCCTTTTCATAGAGCTGTTCTGCAACACTGTTTTTCTGGAAAGTGCAGTTGGATATTTCGCGCTATTGCGGCATCTAGTGGAAAAGGAAATATAGTCACATGAAAACTATACAGAAGCATTCTCCGAAACGTCTTTGTGATAAGTGCATTCTACTCACAGAGTTGAACCTTCCTTTTGGCAGAACAGTTTTGAATCACTTTTCTTGTGGAATCAGCAAGTGGATATTTGGAGCGCTTTGAGACCTATGCTGGAAAAGGAAATATCTTCACATAAAAACTAGACAGAAGCATTCTCAGAAACAATTTCTCATGTGCGCATTCAACTCACAGGGTTGAACTTTCCTTTTGATAGAGCAGTTTTGAAACACTGTTTTTGTAGAATTTACAAGTGGATACTTGAAGCGCTTCGAGGCCTCTGCTTGAAAATGAAATATCTTCACATATACACTAGACAGAAGCATTCTCAGAAACTTCGTTGTGATGTGTGCCTTCAACTCACAGAGTTGAACCTGCCTTTTGATAGAGCAGTTTGGAGACACCCTTTTTGTAAAATCTGCAAGTGGATATTTGGAGGGATTTGAGGCCTATGCAAGGAAAAGGTAATATCTTCACATAAAAACTAGACAGAAGCATTCTCAGAAACTTCTGTGTGATGAGTGCGTTCAACTCATAGACTTGAAGCTTCCTTTTGATAGAAAAGTTTTGAAACACTCCTTTTGTAGAATCTGCAAGTGTTTATTTGGAGCGCTTTGAGGCCTATGATGGAAAAGGAAATATCCTTTCATAAAAACCAGACAGAAGGATTCTCACAAACTTCTTTGTGATGAGTGCATTCTACTCACAGAGTTGAACCTTCCTTTTGACAGTACAGTTTTGAATCACTTTTCTTGTGGAATCAGCAAGTGAATATTTGGAGCCCTTTGAGGCCTATGCTGGAGAAGGAAATATCTTCACATAAAAATTAGACAGAAGAATTCTTAGAAAGTTTTTCTGATATGCGCATTCAGCTCACCGGGTTGAACCTTCCTTTTGATAGAGCAGTTTTGAAGCCCTCTTTTTCTACAATCTGCAAGGGGATATTTTGAGTGCTATGAGGCCAACACTGGAAAAGGAAATATCTTCACATGAGAATTAGACGAAAGTATTCTCAGAAACTTTCCTGTGGTTTACGCATTCAACTCACATAGTGGAATCTTCCTTTTCATAGCTCATGTGTGAAACACTCTTTTTGCAGTATTTACTAGTAAATGTTTGGGGCGACTTGAGGCCTATGTTGGAAAAGGAAATATCATCACATAAAAAGTAGACAGAAGCATTCTCAGAAAATTTTTGTGATTAGTGCATTCAACTCACAGACTTGAACCTTCATTTTGAAAGAGCAGTTTTGAAACACTCTTTGTAGAATCTGCAAGTGGATATTTAGAGTGCTTTGAGGCCTAGGCTGGGAAATGTAATATCTTCACCTAAAAATTAGACGGAAGAATTCTCAGAAATTACTTCAGGATGTGTGCATTGAATTCACAGAGTTGAACGTTTCTTTTCATAGAGCAGTCTTAAAACACACTTTTTGTAGAATCTGCAAGTGGATATTCGGAGAGCTTTGAGGCCTAAGCTTGAAAAGGAAATATCTTCACATAAACACTAGACAGAAGCATTCTCAGAAACTTCTTTGTGTTGTGTGCCTTCAACTCACAGAGTTGAAGCTGCCTTTTGATAGAGCAGTTTGGAGACACACTTTTTGTAATATTTGCAAGTGGATATTTGGAGGGATTTGAAGCATGTGTTGGAAAAGGAAATATCTTCACGTAAAAATTAGACAGAAATATTATCAGAAACTTCTGTATGATGAGGGCATTCAACTCACAGATTTGAACCTTCCTTTGTGTAGAGCAGTTTTGAGACACTCTTTTAGTAGCCTCTGAAAGTGGATAATTGGAGCGCCTTTAGGCCAATGCTTGAAAACGAAATATCATCACATAAAAAGTAGACAGATGCATTCTCAGAAACTTCTTTGTGATGAGTGCATTCAACTCACAGAGTTGAACGTTCTTTTTGATAGAACAGTTTTGAAACACTCCTTTTGTAGAATCTGCAAGTGTTTATTTGGAGCGCTTAGAGGCCTATGTTGGAAAAGGAAATATCTTCACGTAAACACTAGACTGAAACATTCTCAGAAACTTCTTTGTGATGTTTGCATTCTATTCACAGAGTTGAACCTGCCTTGTGATAGAGCAGTTTGGAAACATGCTTTTTGTAAAATCTGCAAGTGTATATTTGAAGCGCTTTGAGGCCTATGCTGGAAAAGGAAATATCTTTTTTTTTTTTTTTTCTTTTATTATTATTAATATTATTATTATTATACTTTAGGTTTTATGGTACATGTGCGCAATGTGCAGGTAAGTTACATATGTATACATGTGCCATGCTGGTGCGCTGCACCCACCAACTCGTCATCTAGCATTAGGTATATCTCCCAATGCTATCCCTCCCCCCTCCCCCCACCCCACAACAGTCCCCAGAGTGTGATGTTCCCCTTCCTGTGTCCATGTGTTCTCATTGTTCAATTCCCACCTATGAGTGAGAATATGCGGTGTTTGGTTTTTTGTTCTTGCGATAGTTTACTGAGAATGATGATTTCCAATTTCATCCATGTCCCTACAAAGGACGTGAACTCATCATTTTTTATGGCTGCATAGTATTCCATGGTGTATATATGCCACATTTTCTTAATCCAGTCTATCATTGTTGGACATTTGGGTTGGTTCCAAGTCTTTGCTATTGTGAATAATGCCGCAATAAACATACGTGTGCATGTGTCTTTATAGCAGCATGATTTATAGTCCTTTGGGTATATACCCAGTAATGGGATGGCTGGGTCGAATGGAATTTCTAGTTCTAGATCCCTGAGGAATCGCCACACTGACTTCCACAAGGGTTGAACAAGTTTACAGTCCCACCAACAGTGTAAAAGTGTTCCTATTTCTCCACATCCTCTCCAGCACCTGTTGTTTCCTGACTTTTTAATGATTGCCATTCTAACTGGTGTGAGATGGTATCTAATTGTGGTTTTGATTTGCATTTCTCTGATGGCCAGTGATGGTGAGCATTTTTTCATGTGTTTTTTGGCTGCATAAATGTCTTCTTTTGAGAAGTGTCTGTTCATGTCATTCGCCCACTTTTTGATGGGGTTGTTTGTTTTTTTCTTGTAAATTTGTTGGAGTTCATTGTAGATTCTGGATATTAGCCCTTTGTCAGATGAGTAGGTTGCGAAAATTTTCTCCCATTTTGTAGGTTGCCTGTTCACTCTGATGGTAGTTTCTTTTGCTGTGCAGAAGCTCTTTAGTTTAATGAGATCCCATTTGTCAATTTTGGCTTTTGTTGCCATTGCTTTTGGTGTTTTAGACATGAAGTCCTTGCCCATGCCTATGTCCTGAATGGTAATGCCTAGGTTTTCTTCTAGGGTTTTTATGGTTTTAGGTCTAACATTTAAGTCTTTAATCCATCTTGAATTGATTTTTGTATAAGGTGTAAGGAAGGGATCCAGTTTCAGCTTTCTACATATGGCTAGCCAGTTTTCCCAGCACCATTTATTAAATAGGGAATCCTTTCCCCATTTCTTGTTTTTGTCAGGTTTGTCAAAGATCAGATACTTGTAGATATGTGGCATTATTTCTGACGGCTCTGTTCTGTTCCTTTGATCTATATCTCTGTTTTGGTACCAGTACCATGCTGTTTTGGTTACTGTAGCCTTGTAGTATAGTTTGAAGTCAGGTAGTGTGATGCCTCCAGCTTTGTTCTTTTGGCTTAGGATTGACTTGGCGATGCGGGCTCTTTTTTGGTTCCATATGAACTTTAAAGTAGTTTTTTCCAATTCTGTGAAGAAAGTCATTGGTAGCTTGATGGGGATGGCATTGAATCTGTAAATTACCTTGGGAAGGATGGCCATTTTCATGATATTGATTCTTCCTACCCATGAGCATGGAATGTTCTTCCATTTGTTTGTATCCTCTTTTATTTCCTTGAGCAGTGGTTTGTAGTTCTCCTTGAAGAGGTCTTTCACATCCCTTGTAAGTTGGATTCCTAGGTATTTTATTCTCTTTGAAGCAATTGTGAATGGGAGTTCACTCATGATTTGGCTCTCTGTTTGTCTGTTATTGATGTATAAGAATGCTTGTGATTTTTGCACATTGATTTTGTATCCTGAGACTTTGCTGAAGTTGCTTATCAGCTTAAGGAGATTTTGGGCTGAGACAATGGGGTTTTCTAGATATACTATCATGTCATCTGCAAACAGGGACAATTTGACTTCCTCTTTTCCTAATTGAATACCCTTGATTTCCTTCTCCTGCCTAATTGCCCTGGCCAGAACTTCCAACACTATGTTGAACAGAAGTGGTGAGAGAAGGCATCCCTGTCTTGTGCCAGTTTTCAAAGGGAATGCTTCCAGTTTTTGCCCATTCAGTATGATATTGGCTGTGGGTTTGTCATAAATAGCTCTTATTATTTTGAGATACGTCCCATCAATTCCTAATTTATTGAGAGTTTTTAGCATGAAGGGTTGTTGAATTTTGTCAAAGGCCTTTTCTGCATCTATTGAGATAATCATGTGGTTTTTGTCTTTGGTTCTGTTTATATGCTGGATTACATTTATTGATTTGCGTATATTGAACCAGCCTTGCATCCCAGGGATGAAGCCCACTTGATCATGGTGGATAAGCTTTTTGATGTGCTGCTGGATTCTGTTTGCCAGTATTTTATTGAGGATTTTTGCATCAATGTTCATCAAGGATATTGGTCTAAAATTCTCTTTTTTTGTTGTGTCTCTGCCCGGCTTTGGTATCAGGATGATGCTGGCCTCATAAAATGAGTTAGGGAGGATTCCCTCTTTTTCTATTGATTGGAATAGTTTCAGAAGGAATGGTACCAGCTCCTCCTTGTACCTCTGGTAGAATTCGGCTGTGAATCCATCTGGACCTGGACTTTTTTTGGTTGGTAAGCTATTGATTATTGCCACAATTTCAGCTCCTGTTATTGGTCTATTCAGAGATTCAACTTCTTCCTGGTTTAGTCTTGGGAGGGTGTATGTGTTGAGGAATTTATCCATTTCTTCTAGATTTTCTAGTTTATTTGCATAGAGGTGTTTGTAATATTCTCTGATGGTAGTTTGTATTTCTGTGGGATCGGTGGTGATATCCCCTTTATCATTTTTTATTGCATCTATTTGATTCTTCTCTCTTTTTTTCTTTATTAATCTTGCTAGCGGTCTATCAATTTTGTTGATCCTTTCAAAAAACCAGCTCCTGGATTCATTTATTTTTTGAAGGGTTTTTTGTGTCTCTATTTCCTTCAGTTCTGCTCTGATTTTAGTTATTTCTTGCCTTCTGCTAGCTTTTGAATGTGTTTGCTCTTGCTTTTCTAGTTCTTTTAATTGTGATGTTAGGGTGTCAATTTTGGATCTTTCCTGCTTTCTTTTGTGGGCATTTAGTGCTATAAATTTCCCTCTACACACTGCTTTGAATGCATCCCAGAGATTCTGGTATGTTGTGTCTTGGTTCTCATTGGTTTCAAAGAACATCTTTATTTCTGCCTTCATTTCGTTATGTACCCAGTAGTCATTCAGGAGCAGGTTGTTCAGTTTCCACGTAGTTGAGCGGTTTTGAGTGAGATTCTTAATCCTGAGTTCTAGCTTGATTGCACTGTGATCTGAGAGACAATTTGTTACAATTTCTGTTCTTTTACATTTATTGAGGAGAGCTTTACTTCCAAGTATATGGTCAATTTTGGAATAGGTGTGGTATGGTGCTGAAAAAAATGTATATTCTGTTGATTTGGGGTGGAGAGTTCTGTAGATGTCTATTAGGTCCGCTTGGTGCAGAGCTGAGTTCAATTCCTGGGTATCCTTGTTGACTTTCTGTCTCGTTGATCTGTCTAATGTTGATAGTGGGGTGTTAAAGTCTCCCATTATTAATGTGTGGGAGTCTAAGTCTCTTTGTAGGTCACTCAGGACTTGCTTTATGAATCTGGGTGCTCCTGTATTGGGTGCATATATATTTAGGATAGTTAGCTCTTCTTGTTGAATTAATCCCTTTACCATTATGTAATGGCCTTCTTTGTCTCTTTTGATCTTTGTTGGTTTAAAGTCTGTTTTATCAGAGACTAGGATTGCAACCCCTGCCTTTTTTTGTTTTCCGTTTGCTTGGTAGATCTTCCTCCATCCTTTTATTTTGAGCCTATGTGTGTCTCTGCACGTGAGATGGGTTTCCTGAATACAGCACACTGATGGGTCTTGAGTCTTTATCCTGTTTGCCAGTCTGTGTCTTTTAATTGGAGCATTTAGTCCATTTACATTTAAAGTTAATATTGTTATGTGTGAATTTGATCCTGTCATTATGATGTTAGCTGGATATTTTGCTCGTTAGTTGATGCAGTCTCTTCCTAGTCTCGATGGTCTTTACATTTCGGTATGATTTTGCAGTGGCTGGTACCGGTTGTGCCTTTCCATGTTTAGCGCGTCCTTCAGAAGCTCTTTTAGGGCAGGCCTGGTGGTGACAAAATCTCTCAGCATTTGCTTGTCTGTAAAGTATTTTATTTCTCCTTCACTTATGAAGCTTAGTTTGGCAGGATATGAAATTCTGGGTTGAAAATTCTTTTCTTTAAGAATGTTGAATATTGGCCCCCACTCTCTTCTGGCTTGTAGGGTTTCTGCCGAGAGATCCGCTGTTAGTCTGATGGGCTTCCCTTTGATGGTAACCCGACCTTTCTCTCTGGCTGCCCTTAACATTTTTTCCTTCATTTCAACTTTGGTGAATCTGACAATTATGTGTCTTGGAGTTGCTCTTCTCGAGGAGTATCTTTGTGGCGTTCTCTGTATTTCCTGAATCTGAATGTTGGCCTGCCTTGCTAGATTGGGGAAGTTCTCCTGGATAATATCCTGCAGAGTGTTTTCCAACTTGGTTCCATTCTCCCCGTCACTTTCAGGTACACCAATCAGACGTAGATTTGGTCTTTTCACATAGTCCCACATTTCTTGGAGGCTTTGCTCGTTTCTTTTTATTCTTTTTTCTCTAAACTTCCCTTCTCGCTTCATTTCATTCATTTCATCTTCCAGGGCTGATACCCTTTCTTCCATTTGATCGCATAGGCTCCTGAGGCTTCTGCATTCTTCACGTAGTTCTCGAGCCTTGGTTTTCAGCTCCATCAGCTCCTTTAAGCACTTCTCTGTATTGGTTATTCTAGTTATACATTCTTCTAAATTTTTTTCAAAGTTTTCAACTTCTTTGCCTTTGGTTTGAATATCCTCCCGTAGCTCAGAGTAATTTGATCGTCTGAAGCCTTCTTCTCTCAGCTCGTCAAAGTCATTCTCTGTCCAGCTTTGTTCCGTTGCTGGTGAGGAACTGCGTTCCTTTGGAGGAGGAGAGGTACTCTGGTTTTTAGAGTTTCCAGTTTTTCTGCTCTGTTTTTTCCCCATCTTTGTGGTTTTATCTACTTTTGGTCTTTGATGATGGTGATGTACAGATGGGTTTTTGGTGTGGATGTCCTTTCTGTTAGTTTTCCTTCTAACAGACAGAACCCTCAGCTGCAGGTCTGTTGGAGTACCCGGCCGGCCCTGTGAGGTGTCAGTCTGCCCCTGCTGGGGGGTGCCTCCCAGTTAGGTTGCTCGGGGGTCAGGGGTCAGGGACCCACTTGAGGAGGCAGTCAGACCGTTCTCAGATCTCTAGCTGCCTGCTGGGAGAACCACTGCTCTCCTCACAGCTGTCAGACAGGGACACTTAAGTCTGCAGAGGTTACTGCTGTCTTTTTGTTTGTCTGTGTCCTGCCCCCAGAGGTGGAGCCTACAGAGGCAGGCAGGCCTCCTTGAGCTGTGGTGGGCTCCACCCAGTTCAAGCTTCCAGGCTGCTTTGTTTACCTAAGCGAGCCTGGGCAATGGCGGGCGCCCCTCCCCCAGCCTCGCTGCTGACTTGCTGTTTGATCTCAGACTGCTGTGCTAGCAATCAGCGAGACTCCGTGGGCGTAGGACCCTCTGAGCCAGGTGCGGGCTATACTCTCCTGGGGCACCGTTTCCTAAGCCCGTCGGAAAAGCACAGTATTCGGGTGGGAGTGGCCCGATTTTCCAGGTGCCGTCTGTCACCCCTGGAAGGGGAACTCCCTGACCCCTTGCGCTTCCCGAGTGAGGCAATGCCTCGCCCCTGCTTCGGCTGGCGCACGGTGCGCTCACCCACTGACCTGCGCCCACTGTCTGGCACTCCCTAGTGAGATGAACACGGTACCTCAGATGGAAATGCAGAAATCACCCGTCTTCTGCGTCGCTGGCGCTGGGAGCTGTAGACCGGAGCTGTTCCTATTCGGCCATCTTGGCTCCTCCCTCCAAAAGGAAATATCTTCACATGAAAACTAGACAGAAGAATTCTCGGAAAGTTCTATGTGATGAGTGCATTCAACTCACAGTTTTGAAGCTTCCTTTTGAAAGAGCAGTTTTGAGACATTGATTTTGTAGTATCCGAAGTGGATAATTTGAGCTCTTTGAGGCTTCTGCTGGAAAAGGGAATATCTTCATATACAAAGTAGATGGAAGCATTCCCAGAAACTTCTTTGCCATGTGGGGATTGATCTCACAGAGTTGAACATTCCTTTTCTTAGAGCAGTTCTGCAACACTCTTTTTGTGGAAACTGCAAGTGGATATTTGGTGCGATTGCGGCATCTAGTGGAAAAGGGAATACTTTCAGATGGAAACTAGATTAGAACCATTCTGAGAAACTTCTTAATGATGAGTGAATTCTACTCACAGATTTCAACCTTCCTTTTGATAGAATACATTTGAAAGACTCTTTTTGTGGAATCTGCAAGTGGATATTTGGAGCGCTTTGAGGCCAATGCTGGAAAAGGAAATATCTTCACATAAAAAGTAGACAGAAGCATTCTCAGAAAATTTTTGTAATGTGCGCATTCAACTCACCGAGTTGAACCTTCCTTTTGATAGAGCAGTTTTGAAACACTCTTTTGTAGAAGCTAAAAGTGGATAATTGGAGTGCGTTGAGTCCTATATTGAAAAAGAAAATATCTTACCTGAGAAGATAGAGAGAAGCATTCTCAGAGACTTCCCAGTTCTTTCTGCATTCAACTCACAGAGTTGAACCTTCCTTTTGATAGAACACTTTTGAAACACTCTTTTTGTAAAATCTGCAAGTCGATATTTGGAACGCTCTGAGGCCTATGCTGGAAAAGGAAATCTCTTCACATAAAAACTAGACAGAAGCATTCTCAGAAACATTTTCTGATGTGCGCATTTATCTCACCGAGTTGAGCCTTCGTTTTGATAGAACAGTTTTGAAACACTCTTTTAGTACAATCTGCAATTGGGTACTTGGAGTGCTAAGAGGCCAACACTGCAAAAGGATATATATTCACATAAAAGCTAGACGGAAGCATTCTCAGAAACTTCTTTGTGATGAGTGTATTCAACTCACAGAGTGAGTTGAATCTTCCTTTTGGTAGCGCAGTTTTGTAACACTCTTTTTGTAGAATTTGCTAGTGGATATTTGGAGCTATTTGAGGCCTATGCTGAAAAAGCAAATATCTTCACATAAAAAATAGACAGAAGCATTCTCAGAAACTTCTTTGTGATGAGTGCATTCAGCCCACAGACTTGAACCTTCCTTTTGAAAGAGCAATTTTGAAACACTCTTTTAGTAGCATCTTAAAGTGCATATTTGGAGCGCTTTTAGGCCAATTCTGGAAAACGAAATATCATGACATAAAAACTAGACAGAAATAGTCTCAGAAACTTCTCGTGATGAGTGCATTCAACTCACAGACTTGAACGTTCCTTTTGTTAGAAGAGTTTTGAAACATTCCCTTTGTAGAATCTGCAAGTGTTTATATGGAGCGCTTTGAGGCGTATGCTGGGAAACGAAATATCTTCATCTAAAAACTAGACAAAGGCATTCTCAGAAACTTCTTCGCAATGTGTGCATTCAACTCACAGAGGTGAGGCTTCCTTTTCATAGAGCAGTTTTGAAACACACTTTTTGCAGAATCTGCAAATGGATATTTGGAGCGCTTTGAGACCTATGCCTGAAAAGGAAATATCTTCACAGAAACACTAGACAGAAGCATTCTCAGAAACTTCTTTGTGATGTGTGCATTCAACTCACAGAGGTGCAACTGCATTTTGACTTACCAGTTTGGAAACATGGTTTCTGTAAAATCTGCAGATGGATATTTGGAGCGATTTGAGGCCTATGCTGGAAAAGGAAATATCTTCACATAAAAACTAGACATAAACATTCTCAGAAACATCTGTGTGAGAGCATTCATCTCACCGTCTCGAACATTCCTTTTGATATAGCAGTTTTGAAACACTCTTTTAGTAGCATCTGAACGTGGATATATAGAGCGCCTTTAGGCCAATGCTGGAAAAGGAAATATCTTCATATAAAAACTAGACAGAAGCATTCTCAGAAACTTCTCTGTGATGAGTTCATTCAACTGACAGACTTGACCTCTCTTTTTGATATAACAGTTTTGAAACACTCCTTTTGTAGAATCTGCAAGTGTTTATTTGGAGTGCTTTGCGGCCAATGTTGGAAAAGGAAATGTCTTCACATAAAAACTAGACAGAAGTATTCTCAGAAACTTCTTTTTGATGAGTGCATTCAACTCACAGAGTTGAATCTACCTATTGATAGAGAAGTTTTGAAACACCCTTTTAGTAGAATCTGGAAGTGCATATTTGTAGCGATTTGAGGCCTATGCTGGGAATGGAAATATCTTCACATGAAAATTACACAGCAGAATTCTCAGAAACATCTTTGTGATGACTGCATTCAACTCACAGACTTGGAGCTTCCTTTTGATATAACAGTTTGGAAAAAATCTTTTAGTAGCATCTGGAAGTGGATATTTGAGCGCCTTTAGGCCAAAGGTGGAAAACGAAATACAATCACATAAATCTAGACAGAAGCATTCTGAGGAACTTCTTTTTGATGAGTGTATTGAACACACAGGGTTGAAGCTATCTTTTGATAGAGAAGGTTTGAAACACTCTTTCAATAGAATCTTCAAGTGGATGTATGGAGTGCTTTGAAGCCTATGCTGAAAAATGAAATATCTTCAGGCAGAAACTAGACAGGAGTAATCTCAGAAAGGTCCCTGTGCTTTGAGCATTCAACTCACAGAGTTCATCCTTCCTTTTGATAGAGCAGTTTTGAAACACTCTTTTTGTAGAATCTGCAAGTGGATATTTGGAGTGCTTTGAGTCCTGCACTGGAAAAGGAAATATCTTCACTTAGAACATAGACAGAAGCATTTTCAGATACTTGCCTGAGCTTTCTCCATTCAACTCACAGACTTGAACCTTCCTTCGATAGAACAGTTTTGAAACACTTTTTGTAGAATCTGCAGGTCGATATTTGCAACGCTTTGAGGCCTATGATGGAAAAGGAAATATCTTCACATAAAAACTAGATAGAAGAATTCTCAGAAACTTCTTTGTGATGTGCAAATTCAATATACAGAGTTGAAGCTTCCTTTGATATAGCAGTTTTGAAACACTCTTTTAGTAGGATCTGCAAGTGTATATTTGGAGTGCTAAGAGGCCAACACTTGAAAAGGAAATATCTTCTCATAAAAACGAGACGGAAGTATTCTCAGAAACTTCCCTGTGCTTTACGCATTCATCTCACAGAGAGGAATCTTCCTTTTGATAGCACAGTTTTGAAACACTCTTTTTTTAGAATTTGCTAGTGGATATTAGGAGCGATTTGAGGCCAATGCTGGAAAAGGAAACATCTTCACATAAAATCTAGACAGAAGCCTTCTCAGAAACATTTTCTGATGTGCGCATTCAACTCACCGAGTTGAACCTTCTTTTTGATAGAGTGGTTTGGAAACACTCTTTTTGTAGAATCTATAAGTGGATATTGGGAGTGCTTTGAGTCCTACACTGGAATAGGAAATATCTTCACTTAGAACTTGGACAGAAGCATTCTCAGAGACTTCCCTGTGCTTTCTGCATTCAACTCACAGAGTTGAACCTTCCTTTTGATAGAACAGTTTTGAAACACTCTTTTTGTAGAATCTGCAAGTCGATATTTGGTAAGCTTTGAGGTGTATGCTGGAAAAGGTAATATCTTCACATAAAAACTAGATAGAAGTTTTCTCAGAAACATTTTCGTGATGTGCGCATTCAACTCACAGATTTGAAGCGTCCTTTTGATATAGCAGTTTTGAAACACTCTTTTAATAGTATCTGCAAAGCATTCTCAGAAACTTCCCTGTGCTTTTTGCATTCAACTCACGGAGGGGAATATTCCTTTTGATAGCGGAGTTTTGAAACACTCTTATTGTAGAATTTCCTAGTGGATGTTTGGAGCGTTGTGAGGCGTATGCTGGAAAAGGAAATATCTTCACATAAAAACTAGAAGGAGGCATTCTCAGAAACTTCCCTGTGCTTTATGCATTCAACTCACAGAGAGGAATCTTCCTTTTGACAGCGCAGTTTTGAAACAGTCTTCTTGTAGAATTTGCTAATGGATGTTTGGAGCGATGTGAGGCCTATGCTGGAAAAGGAAATATATTCACACAAAAACTAGTCAGAAGGATTCTCAGAAATTTCTTTGTCGTGCGGAGATTGAACTCACAGAACTGAGCCATCCTTTTCATGGAGAAGTTGTGCAACACTCTTTTTGTGGAAACTGCAAGTGAATATTTGGTGCAAATGTGGCTTCTAGTGGAAAAGGAAATACATTCAGATGAAAACGAGATAGAACCATTCTCAGAAACTTCTTTGTGATGAGTGCATTCAACTCACAGAGTTGAACCTTCCTTTTGATAGACCACTTTTGAAACACTGTTTGTAGAATCCGCAAGTGGATATTTGGTGCTCTTTGAGGCTTATGTCATGTGGGGATTAAACTTACAGAGTTGAATCTTCCTTTTCATAGCGCAGTTCTGCAACACTGTTTTTGTGGAAACTGCAAGTGGATATTTGGTGCGATTGCGACATCTAGTGGAAAAGGAAATATATTCATATGAAAACTAGATAGAACCATTCTCAGAAACATCTTTGTGATAAGTGTATTCTACTCACAGTGTTCAACTTTCCTTTTGATAAAACAGATTTGAAACCCTCTTTTTGTGGAATCTGCAAGTGGATATTTGGAGCGCTTTGAGGCCTAAAATCTTCAG
The DNA here is from genome assembly GCF_028885625.2 of Pongo pygmaeus. NCBI lineage: Eukaryota > Metazoa > Chordata > Mammalia > Primates > Hominidae > Pongo > Pongo pygmaeus. The sequence goes on along the minus strand of NC_072387.2, from coordinate 22,671,439 downwards.
ATAAAAACTAGAGAGAAATATTCTCAGAACCTTTTTCTCATTTGCGCATTCAACTCACCAAGTCGAAACTTCCTTTTGATAGAGCAGATTTGAAACACTCTTTTTGTAGAATCTGCAAGTGGATATTTGGAGAGCTTTGAGTCCTACCTTGGAAAAGGAAATATCTTCACTTAGAACCTAGACAGAAGCATTTCCAGAGACTTCCCTGTGCTTTCTGCATTCAACTCACAGAGTTGAACCTTTCTTTTGATAAAACAGTTTTGAAACACTCTTTTTGTAGAATCTGCAAGTAGATATTTGGAACGCTTTGAGGCCTACGCTGCAAAACGAAATATCTTCCCATAAATACTAGATAGAAGCATTCTCAGAAACTTCTTTGTGTTGTACGCATTCAACGTACAGAGTTGAAGCTTCCTTTTGATATAGCAGTTTTGAAACACTCTTTTAGTAGAATCTGCAAGGGGATATTTGGAATGCTAAGAGGCCAACTCTGGGAATGCAAATATCTTCACATATAAACTAGACGGAAGCATTGTCAGAAACTTCCGTGTGCTTTATGCATTCAACTCACATAGTGGAATCTTCCTTTTGATAACACAGTTTTGAAACACTCTTTTTGTAGGATTTGCTAGGGGATGTTTCGAGCGATTTGAGCCCTATGCTCGAAAAGGAAAAATCTTCACCTAAAAACTAGACAGCAGCATTCTCAGAAACTTTTTCTGATATGTGCATTCAACTCAGGGAGTTGAACCTTCCCTTTGATAGAGCAGTTTGAAACACTCTTTTTGCAGAATCTGCAAGTCGATATTTGGAGTGCTTTGAGTCATACAATGGAAAAGGAAATATCTTCACTTAGAAACTAGACAGAAGTATTCTCAGAGACTTCCCTGTGCTTTCTGCATTCAACTCACAGGGTTGACACTTCCTTTCGATTGAAGAGTTTTGAAACACACTTTTTGTTGAATCTACAATTCTATAATTGGAACGCTTTGGATCCTATGCTGGAAAAGGAAATATCTTCACATAAATACTGGATAGAAGCGTTCTCAGAAACTTCTTTGTGATGTGCGCATTTAACGCACAGATTTGAAGCTTCCTGTTGATATAGCAGTTTTGAAACACTCATTTAGTAGAACCTGCAGGTGGATATTTGGAGTTCTAAGAGGGCAACAGTTGAAAAGGAAATATTTTCGCATAAAAACAAGAAGGATGCATTCTCAGAAACTTCCCTGTGCTTCACGAATTCAACTCACATAATGGAATCTTCCTTTTGATAGCGAAGATTTGAAACTCTCTTTTTGTAGAATTTTCTAGTAGATGTTTGGAGCGATTTGAGGCCTATGCTGGAAATGGAAATATCTTCCATTAAAACTAGACAGAAGCATTCTCAGAAACTTCTTTGGGATGAGTGCCTTCAACTCACAGACTTGAAAATTCTTTTTGAAAGAGCACTTTTGAAACACTCTTTTTGTAGAATCTGCAAGTGCATATTTGGAGCGCTTTGAGGCCTATGTTGGGAAATGAAATATCTTCACCTAAAAACTAGACAGAAGCATTCTCAGAAACTTCTTCATGATGTGTGCATTCAACTCACAGAGCTGAAACTTCCTTTTCATAGAACAGTTTAGGAACACACTTTTTGTAGAATCTGCAAGTGGATGTTTGGAGCACCTTGAGTCCTATGCTGAAAAAGGAAATATCTTCAAATAAACACTAGACAGAAGCATTCTCAGGAAGTTCCCTGTGATGTGTGTGTTCACCTCACAATCTTGAACCTTCCTTTTGATAGCGCAGTTTTGAAACCCTCTTTTAGTAGCATCTGCACGTGGATATTTGCAGCGCTTGGAGGCCTATGCTGTAAAAGGCAATATCTTCACATAACAACTAGACAGAATCATTCTCAGAAACTTCTTTGTGAGAGGTGCCTTCAACTCATAGACTTGAACCGTCCTTTTGATAGAGGAGTTTTGAAACACTCTTTTTGTCGAATCTGCAAGTGGATATTTGGAGCGCTTTGAGGCCTGTGCTTCAAAACGAAATATCTTCAAATAAAAGCTAGAGACAAGCATTCTCAGAAATTTCTCTGTGCTGCGTGCATTCAACTCACAGAGTTGAACCCTCCTTTGTTAAAACAGTTTTTGAACACTCTTTTTGTAGAGTCAGCAAGTGGATATTTGGAGCGTTTTAAGGCCCGTGATGGAAAAGATAATATCTTCACATGAAAACTAGACAGGACCATTCTCAGAAACTTCTCTCTGATGTGTGCATTCAACTCACAGAGTTGAAGCTTACTTCTGATAGAGCAGTTTTTGAAACACTCTTTTTGTACAATCTACAAGTGGATATTTGGAGCACTTTGAATGCTATGGTGGAAAATGAAATATCTTCAAATTAAAACTAGACAGAAGCATTCTCAGAAACTTCTTTGTGAAGAGTGCATTCAACTAACAGAGTTGAACCTACGTATTGGTAGAGAAGTTTTGAAACACCCTTTTGTAGAATCTGCAAGTGAATATTTGGAGCGATTTGAGGCCTATGCCGGAAATGGAAATATCTTCACATGAAAACTAGACAGAAGAATTCTCAGAAACTTCTTTGTGATGAGGGCATTCAACTCACAGGCTTCAATTTTCCCTTTGAAAGAGCAATTTTGAAAAACTCTTTTGGAAGTATCTGCAAGTGGATATTTGGAGCGCTGTGAGGCCTATGCTGGGGAATAAAATATCTTCACCCAAAAACTAAACAGAAGCATTCTCAGAAACTTCTTCACTATGTGTGCATTCAACTCACAGAGTTGTAGCTTCCTTTTCATTGAGCAGTTTTTAAACACACTTTTTGTAGTATCTGCAAGTTGATATTTGGAACGCTTTGAGGCCTATGCTGGAAAAAGAAATATCTTCCCATAAACACTAGACAGAAGCATTCTCAGAAACTTCTTTGTGATGTGTGCATTCAACTCATAGAGTTGGACCTGCCTTTTGACGGAGCAGTTTGGAAACACACTTTTCGTAAAATCTGCAAGGGGATATTTGGAGTGATTTGAGGCCTATGCTGGAAAAGGGTATAACTTCACATAAAAACAAGACAGAAGCATTCTCAGAAACTGCTTTCTGATGTGTGCATTTCACTCACAGTCTTGAAACTTCCCTTTGATAAAGCAGTCTTGAAACACTCTTTTAGTAGCATCTGAAGGTGGATATTTGGAGCGATTTTAGGTCAACGCTGGAAAATAAACTATCATTGCATAAAAACTAGACAGAAGCATTCTCAGAAACTTCTTTGTGATGAGTGCATTCAACTCACAGAGTTGAACCTACCAATTGATAGAGAAGTTTTGAAACTCCCTTTTTGTAGAATCTGCAAGTGAATATTTGGAGCGATGTGAGGCCTATGCTGGGAATGGAAATATCTTCACATGAAAACTAGACAGAAGAATTATCAGAAACGTCTTTGTGATGAGTGCATTCAACTGGCAGACTTGAACCTTCCTTTTGAAAGTGCAGTTTTGAAACACTCTTTTTGTAGAATCAAGTGGATATATAGAGCGTTTTCAGGCCTATTCTGGAAAAGGAAAACTCTTCACATAAAAAATACAAATAAGTATTCTCAGAAACTTCTTTGTGATGTGTGCATTGAACTCAGAGAGTTGAACCTTTCTTTTATAGAGAAGTTTTGAAACCCTCTTTTATTAGAATCTTCAAGTGGATGAATTGATTGCCTTGAGGCTTATGTGGAAAAGGAAATACCTTCACTTAGAAGATAGACAAAAGCATTCTCAGAAAGTCCCCTGTGCTTTATGCATTCATCTCACAGAGTTCAACCTTCCTTGTGATATAGCAGTTTTGAAACACTCCTTTTGTAGAATCTGCAAGTGTTTATTTGGAGCGCTTTGAGGCCTATGCTGCATAAGGAAATGTCATTGCATAAAAACTGGATGTAAGCATTCTCAGAAACTTCTTTGTGATGAGTGCATTCAACTCACAGGGTTGAACATTCCTTTTGATAGACCAGTTTTGAAACACTGTTTTTGTAGGATCCGCAATTGGATATTTGGAGCTCTTTGAGGCTTATCCTGGAAAAGGAAATATCTTCATATAGAAACTAGACAGAAACCTTCTCAGAAACTTCTATGGCATGTGGGGATTGAACTCACATAGTTGAACATTCCTTTTCATGAAGCAGTTCTGCAACACTCTTTTTGTGGAAACTGCAAGTGGATATTTGGTGTGCTTGCGGCATCTAGTGGAAAAAGAAATACATTCACATGAAAACTATTACAGAAGCATTCTCCGAAACTTCTTGTGATAAGTGGATTCTACTCACAGAGTTGAACATTCCTTTTGATAGACCAGTTTTGAAACACTGTTTTCGTAGAATCCGCAAGTGGATATTTCGTGCTCTTTGATGCTTATCCTTTAAAAGGAAATATTTTCTTATACAAACTAGACAGAAGCATTCTCAGAAATTTCTTTGTGATGAGTGCATTCAACTCAGAGTTGAACGTTTCTTTTCATAGAGCAGTTCTGCATCACTCTTTTTCAGCAAACTGCAGGTGGATATTTGTTTCGATTGTGCCTTCTAGTGGAAAAGGAAATACATTCATATGAAAACTATACAGAAGCATTCTCCGCAACTTTTTTGTGATAACTGCATTGTACTCAAAGAGTTGAACCTTCCTTTTGATAGAACAGTTTTGAAACACTTTCTGTGGAATCTGCAAGTGGATATTTGGAGCGCTTTGGGGCCTTTGCTGGAAAAGGAAATATCTTCACATAAAAAGTAGACAGAAGTATTTTCAGAAACTTTTTCTGATGTGCACATTCAACTCAGAGAGTTGAAACTTCCTTTTGATAGAGCAGTATTGAAACACTCTTTTTGTAGAATCTGCAAGTGGATATTTAGAGTGCTTTGAGTCCTACATTGTAAAAGGTAATATCTTCACTTAGAACCAAGACAGAAGCATTCTGAGAGACTTCCCTGTGCTTTCTGCCTTCAAATCACAGAGTTGAACCTTTCTTTTGATAGAACAGTTTTGAAACACTCTTTTTGTAGAATCTACAACTCGATATTTGGAACGCTTTGAGGCCTATGCTGGAAAAGGAAATATCTTCACGTAAAAACTAGATAGAAGCATTCTCAGAAACTTCTTTGTGAAGTGCGTATTCAACATACAGAATTGAAGCTTCCTTTTGATATAGCAGTTTTGAAACACTCCTTTGGTAGAACCTGCAAGTGTATAATTGGAGGGCTAATAGGTCAACATTGGAAAAGGAAATATCTTCACATAAAATCTAGACGGAAGCATTCTCAGAAACTTCCGTGTGCTTTATGCATTCAACTCACATAGTGGAATCCTCCTTTTGACAGCGCAGGTTTGAATCACTCTTTTTGTAGAATTTGCTAGTGGATGTTTGGAGCGATTTGAGGCCTATGCTGGAAAAGGAAATATCTTCACATAAAAACTAGACAGAAGCATTTTCAGAAATTTCTTTTTGATGAGTGCATTCAACACACAGAGTTGAAAGTTCCTTTTGAGTGAGCAGCTTTGAAAAATACTTTTTGTACAATCTTCTATTGGATATTTGGAGCGCTTTGAGGCCTATGCTGGTAAATGAAATATATTCACCTAGAAACTAGACAGAAGCATTATCAGAAACTTCTTCACGATGTGTGCATTCAACTAACAGGGTTGAACCTTCCTTTTCATATAGCAGGTTTCAAACACACTTTTTGTAGAATCTGCAAGTAAATATTTGGAGCTCTTTGAGGCCTATGCTGGAAAAGGAAATATCTTCACATAAACACTAGACAGAAGCATTCTCAGAAGCTTCTTTGTGATGAGTGCATTCAACTAACAGACTTGAACCTTCCTTTTGAAAGAACATTTTTGAAACACTCTTTCTAAAGATTCTGCATGTGGATATTAGGAGAGCTTTGAGGCCTATGCTGGGAAATGAAATATCTTCACCTAAAAACTAGACAGAAGCATTCTCATAAACTTCTTTGTGATGCCTGCATTCAACTCACAGGGTTGAACCTTCCTTTTCATATAGCAGTTTTCAACCACACTTTTTGTAGAATCTGCAAGTGGATATTTGGTGCGGTTTGAGGCCTGTGCTGGAAAAAGAAATAACTTCACATAAACAATACACAGAACGATTCTCAGAACTACTTTGTGATCAGTGCATTCAGCTCACGGAGTTGAACCTGCCTTTTGATAGAGTAGTTTGGAAATGCCCTTTTTGTAAAATCTGCAAGTGGATATTTGTAGCGATTTGGGACGTATGCTGGAAATGGATATAACTTCACATAAAATCTAGGCAGAACAATTCTCAGAAACTTCTTTCTGATATGGACATTCCACTCACACACTTGAACCTTCCTTTTGATAGAGCAGTTTTGAAACACTCTTTTAGTAGCATCTGAAAGTGGATATTTGGAGCGCTTTTAGGCCAATGCTGGAAAACGAAATATCATCACATAAAAACGAGACAGAAGCATTCTCAGAAACTTCTTTGTGATGAATGCATTCAACTCACAGACTTGAACGTTCGTTTTGGTAGAATAGTTTTGAAACACTCATTTTGTAGAATCTGCAAGTGTTCATTTGGAGGGCTTTGTGGCCTTTGTTGGAAAAGGAAATATCTTCACATAAAAACTAGACAGAAGAATTCTCAGAAACTTCTTTGTGATGAGTGCATTCAACTCACAGATTTGAACCTACCTATTGATAGAGAAGTTTTGGAACAAACTTTTTGTAGAATCTGCAAGTGAATGCTTGGAGCGATTTGAGGCCTATGCTGGAAATGGAAATATCTTCTCAAGAAAACCAGACAGAAGAATTCTCAGAAACTCCTTTGTGATGTGTGCATTGAACTCACAGATTTGAACCTTTCTTTTGATAGAGAAGTTTTGAAACCCTCTTTTCGTGCAATCCTCAAGTGGATATATGGTGTGCTTTGAGGCCTATGCTGGAAAGGGAAGTATCTTTACGTAGAAACTAGATAAAAGCATTCTCAGAAAGTTCCCTGTGCTTTGTGCATTCATCTCACAGATTTCAACCTTCCTTTTGATAGAGCAGTTTTGAAACACTCTGTTTATAGAATCTGCAAGTGGATATTTGGAGCGCTTTGAGGCCTATGCTGCAAAAGGATATATCTTTGTGTAAAAACTAGATGGAAGCATTCTCAGAAACTACTTTGCGATGAGGGCATTCAACTCACAGTGTTGAATCTTCCTTTTCATAGACCAGTTTTGAAACACTGTTGTTGTAGAATTCGCAGGTGGATATTTGGAGCTCTTTGAGACTTATGCTGGAAAAGGAAATATCTTCATATACAAACTAGACAGAAGTATTCTCAGAAAATGCTTTGTGATGAGTGCGTTCACCTCACGGAGTTGAACATTTCTTTTCACAGAGCAGTTCGGGAACACCCTTTTTCTGGAAACTGCAGGTGGATATTTGGTGCGATTGCGGCATATTTTGAAATAGGAAATACATTCACTTGAAAACTATACAGAAGCATTCTCAGAAACGTCTTTGTGACAAGTGCATTCTACTCACAGTGTTGAATCTTCCTTTTTATAGAAGAGTTTTGAAACACTCTTTTAGTAGAATCTGCAAGTGGATATTTGGAGTGCCAAGAGGTCAACACTGGAAAAGGAAATATCTTCACATAAAAACTAGACGGAAGCATTCTCAGAAACTTCCGTGTGCTTTATGCATTCAACACATATAGTGGAATCTTGTTTTTGATAGCGGAGTTTTGAAACACTCTTTTTTTAGAATTTGCTAGTGGATGTTTGGAGCGACTTGAGGCCTAAGTTGGAAAAGGTAATATCTTCACATAAAAACTAGAGAGAAGCATTCTCAGAAGCTTCTTTGTAATGAGTGCATTGAACTCACAGACTTGAAACTTCTTTTTGAAAGAGCAGTTTTGAAACACTGCTTTTGTAGAATCTGCAAGTGGATATTTGGAGCGCTTTGAGGCCTATGCTGTGAAATGAAATATCTTCACCTAAAAACTAGACAGAAGCATTCTCAGAAACTTCTTCACGATGTGTGCATTCAACTCACTGAGTTGAACCTTCCTTTTCATAGAGCAGTTTTGAAACACACTTTTTGTAGTATCTGCAAGTGGATATTTGGAGCGCTTTGAGGCCTATGCTTGAAAAGGAAATATCTTCATATAAACACTAGATAGAAGCATTCTCAGAATCTTCTTTGTGATGCGTGCATTCAACTAACAGAGTTGAACCTGCCTTTTGATAGAGGAGTTTGGAAACACCCTTTTTGTAAAATCTGCAAGTGGATATTTGGAGCGATTTGAGGCCTATACTGGAAAAGGATACATGATCACATAAAAAGTAGTCAGAAGCATTCTCAGAAACAACTTTCTGATGTGTGCATTCCAGTCACAAACTTGCACCTTCCTTTTCATAGAACAGTTTTGAAACACTGTCTTAGTAGCATCTGAAAGTGGATATTTGGAGCGCTTTTAGGCCAATGCTGGAAAACAAAATATCATCACATATAAACTAGACAGAAGCATTCCCAGAAACTGCTGTGTGATGTGTGCATTAAACTCACAGAGTTGAAACTTTCTTTTCATGGTTCAGTTTTGAAACACTCTTTTTGTAGAATCTGCTACTGGACATTTGGAGAGCTTTGAGGCCTGTGGTGGAAAAGGAAGTACCTTCACATAAAAACTAGGCAGTAGCATTCTCTGAATCTTCTTTGTGGTGTGTGCATTCAACTCACAGATATGAACATTCCTCTGGACTGAGAAGTTTTGAAAAACTCTTCTTTTAGAATCTTCAAGTGTATATTTCGACTTCTTTCAGGCCTGTGGTGGAAAAGGAAATATCTTCCCATAAAACCTAGAGAGATGCATTCTCAGAAACTTCTCTGTGGTGTTTGCATTCAACTCACAGAGTTGAGCATTCCTTTTTTTAGAGCAGTTTTGAAATACTCTTTTTTTTGAATCTGCAATTGGACATTTGGAGAACTCTGAGGCCTGTGGTGGAAATGGAAATATCTTCACATAAATCCTAGAAAGAAGATTACTCAGAATCTACTCTGTGATGTTTGCATTCAACTCACAGAGTTGAACATTCATTTTGTTAAACAGTTTTAAAACACTCTTTGTAAAATATGTAAGTAGATATTTGGTTCGCTCATAGGAATTCGTTGGAAAAGGGATATCCTCACAGAAATTCTAGACAGAAGCATTCACAGAAAATTCTTTGTGATATGCGCATTCAACTCACAGATTTGAATCTTTCTTTTATAGAGCAGTTTTGAAACACTGTTTTTCTAGAATTTGCAGGTGGACATTTGGAGTGCTTTCAGGAGTGTGATGGAAAACGAAATACCTTCACATAAAACCTAGGCAGAAGCATTCTCTGAATCTTCTTTGTGGTGTCTGCATTCAGCTCACAGAGCTGAACATTCCTTTATTTAGAGTAGTTTTGAAACCCTCTTTTTGTAGAATTTGCCTTTGGACTTTGGGGGAGCTCTGAGGCCCGTGGTGGAAAAGGAATTATCTTCACATAAAACCTAGAAAGAAGCATTCACAGAAACTACTAGGTGATGTTTGCATTCAAGTCTCAGAGTTGAACATACATTTTCTTCTTAGAGCAGTTTTGAAACACTCTTTTTGTACAATCTGCAAGTGGATATTTGGACCGCTTATAGGAGTTCGTCAGAAGCAGGATATTCTCACATAAAAACTAGACAGAAGCATTCTCACAAACTTCTTTGTGATGTGTGCATTAAACTTACAGTGTTGAACATTTCTTTTGATAGAGCAGTTTTGAAACACTCTTTTTCTAGAATCTGCAAGTGGACATTTAGAGCACTTTTAGTCCTATGGTGGAAAAGGAAATATCTTCACATAAAAACTAGGCGGTAGCATTCTCTGAAACTTCTTTGTGGGGTGTGCATTCAACTCACAGAGTTGAACATTCCTTTTCACAGAGAAGTTTGAAACGCTCTTTTTGAAGAATGTGCAATTGCATATTTTGACCTCTTATAGCAATTCTTTGGAAAAGGGATATCCTCACATAAAAACTATATAGAAGCATTCTCACAAACTTCGGTGTGATGTGTGCATTCCACCCACAGAGCTGAATCTTTCTTTTCATGGGCCAGTGTTGAAACACTTTTTTTGCTGTATCTGCAAGTAGACTTTTAGTGGGCTTTGAGGCCTGAGGTGGAAAAGGAAATATCTTCACATAAAAACTAGGCAGAAGCGTTCTCTGAAACTTCGTTGGGGTGTGTGCATTCAAGTCACAGAATTGAACATTCCTTTTCACAGAGAAGTTTTGAAACACTCTTTTTGTAGAATCTGCAAGTGGATATTTGGAGCGCTTTGAGGCCTATGCTGGAAAAGGAAATATCTTCACATTAAAAGTAGACAGAAGCATTCTCAGAAGCTTCTTTGGGATGAGTACCTTCAACTAACAGTCTTGAACTTTTCTTTTGATGGAGCAGTTTTGAAACACCCTTTTAATAGAATCTGCAAGTGGATATCTCGAACGATTTGAGGCCCATGTTTGAAAAGGAAATGTTTTCATATAAAAACTAGACAGAAGAATTCTCAGAAACTTCTTTGAGATAAGTGCACACAACTCACAGAGTTGAACAATCATTTTGATAGCACAGTTGTGAAACACTCTTTTTGTAGAATCTCCAAGTGGATATTTGGAGCGATTTCAGGCCTATGCTAGAAAAGGAAATATCTTCACATAAAAACCACTTTGAAGCATTCTCAAAAACTTCTTTGTTATGAGTGCATTCAGCTCACAGAGTTGAACCTTCCTTTTGATAGAACATTTTTGAAATACTCTTTTTGTAGAATCTGCAGGTGGATATTTGGAGTGCTTTGAGGACTATGCTGCAAAAGGAAATATCTTCACATAAAAACTAGACAGAAGAATTCTCAGAAACTTCTTGGTGATGTGCGCATTCAACCCACAGAGTTGGACATTCCTTTTGATAGAGCAGTTTTGAAACACTCTTTTAGTAGAATCTGCAAGAGGACATTTGGAGTGCTTTGAGGCCTACACTGGAAAAGGAATTATCCTCACATAAAAAGAAGAGAGAATCATTCTCAGAAACTTCCCTGTGCTTTACTCATTCAACTTACTGAGTTGAACCTTCCTTTTGATAGTACAGATTTGAAACACTCTTTTAGTAGAATCTGCTAGTGGATATTTGGAGCCCTTTGAGGCCTATGCTGTAAAAGGAAATAGCTTCAAATAAAAACTAGATTGAAGCATTCTCAGAAACTCCTTTGTGATGTGTGCATTCAACTCAGAGACTTGAACCTTCCTTTTGAATGAGCAGTTTTGAAACACTCTATTTGTACAATCTACTAGTGGGTATTTTGAATGCTTTAAGGCCTATGCTGGAAGAGGAAATATCTTCACATAAAAACTAGACAGAAGCATTCTCAGAAACTTCTTTGTGATGAGTGCATTCAACTCACAGACTTGAATCTTCCTTTTGAAAGAGCAGTTTTGAAACACTCTTTTTGTAGAATCTGCAAGTGGATATTTGGAGCGCTTTGAGGCCTATGCTGGGAAATGAGATATCTTCACCTGAAAACTAGACAGAAGCATTCTGAGAAACTTATTTGTGATGAGTGCATTCAACTCACAGACTTGAACGTTCCTTTTGATAGAACAGTTTAGAAACACTAAGTTTGTAGAATCTGCAAGTGTTTATTCGGAACACCTTGAGGCCTATGTTGGAAAAGGAAATGTCTTCACATAAAAAGTAGAGAGAATCATTCTCAGAAACATCTTTGAGAGGAGTGCACTCAACTCATAGACTTGAAACTTCCTTTTGATAGAGTAGTTTTGAAACACTCTTTTTGTGGAATCTGTAAGTGGATATTTGGAGCGCTTTCAGGCCTGTGCTGGAAAAGGAAATATCATCACATACAAACTAGATAGAAGCACTCTCAGATACATCTTTGTAATGTGTGCTTTCAACTCACGAAGTTGAACCTTCCTTTTGATAGAGCATTTCTGAAACGCTCTTTTAGTAGAATCTCCAAGTGTATATTTGGAGTGCTTTGAGGTATACACTGGAAAAGAGAATATCTTCACCTAAAAATTAGACAGAAGCATTCTCAGAAACTGCCCTCTGCTTTAAGCATTCAACTCACAGAGTTGAACCTTTCTTTTGATAGAGCAATTTTGAAACACTCTTTTTGTACTATCTGCAAGTGGATATTGGAGCGCTTTGAGGCCAATTCTGGAAAAGGAAATAACTTCAGATAAAAGCTAGAGTAAAGCATTTTCAGAAACCCCTTTGTGATGTGTGCATTCAACTCACAGAGTTGAAACTTCCTTTATTAGAACAGTTTTGAAACACTCTTTTGGTGGTATCGGAATTTGGACATGTGGTGCAATTGCGTCCTCTAGTAGAAAATAAAATACATTCAGATGAAAACTAGACGGAATCATTCTCACAAACTGCTTTGTGATGAGCATATTCAAATCACAGTGTTGAACCTTCCTTTTGAAAGAACAGTTTTGAAACACTCTTTTATTAGAATCTGCAAGTGAATATTGGGAGTGCTTTGAGGCATACACTGGAAAAGGAAATATCTTCACATAAAAACTAGACAGAAGCATTCTCAGAAACTTCGTTGCTATGAGTGCTTTCAACTCACATAATTGAAACTTCCCTTTGATAGAACAGTTTTGAAACACTCTTTTTGTAGAAACCGCAATTGGATATTTGGAGCGCTTTGAGACCTATTCTGGAAAAGGAAATATCTTCACATAAAAATTAGACAGAAGAATTATCAAAAACTTCTGTGTGTTGAGTGCATTCAACTCACAGAGTTGAACCTTCCTTTTGAGAGAGCAGTTTTGAAACAGTCTTTTTTCAGCATCTGCAAGTGGATAATTGGAGTGATTTGAAGCCTATGTTGTAAAAGGAAATATCTTCACATAAAAACCAGACAGAAACATTCTCAGAAACTTCTCTGGGATAAGTGTATTTAACTCACAGAGTTGAACCTTCCTTTTGATAGAACAGTTTTGAAACACTCTTTTTGTAGAATCTGCAAGTGAATATTTGGTGTGCTTTGAGGCCTACACTGGAAAAGGAAACATCTTAAAATAAAAACTAGACAGAAGCATTCTCAGAAACTTCCTTGTGCTTTATGCATTCAACTCACAGACTTGAACCTTCCTTTTCACAGAGCAGTTCTGAAACCCTGTTTTTGTGGAAACGACATGAGTATATTTGGTGTGATTGCGTCCTCTAGTGGAAAAGGAATTACATTCAGAAGAAAATTTGACAGAATCATTCTCAGAAACATCTTTGTGAGGTGTGCATTCAACTCACAGAGGTGAATCTTCCTTTTGATAGAACGGTTTTGAAACACACTTTTAGTGGAATCTGCAACTGGATACTTGGAGTGCTTTGACGTCCACTGTGGAAAAGTAAATATCTTCACATAAAAACTAGACAGAAGCATTCACAGAAACTTCCCTGAGCTTTAGGCATTCAAATCACAGAGTTGAAACTTCCTTTTGATAGAACAGTTTTGAAACACTCTTTTTAAGAATCTGCAAGTGTATATTGGAGCGCTTTGAGGCCTATGTTGGAAAATGAAATATCGTCACATAAAAACTAGACAGAAGCATTATCAGAAACTTCTTTGTGATAAGTGTATTCAACTCACAGATTTGAAACTTCCTTTTGATAGAGCAGATTTGAAATATTCTTTTTGTAGAATCTGCAAGTCGATATTTGCAGAGCTTTGAGAACTACTTTGGAAAAGGAAATATCTTCACATAAAAACTAGAAAGAAACATTCTCAGAAGCTTCTGTGTGATGAGGGCATTCAACTCTGAGAGTTGAACCTTCCTTTTGATAGAACAGTTTTGGAACACTCTTTTTGTAGAATCTGCAAATGGATATTTGGAGTGCTTTGAGGCCTATTCTGGAAAAGGAAATATCTTCACATAAAAACTAGACGGAAGCTTTCTCAGATACTACTCTGTGATGAGTGCATTCAACTCACAGAGTGGAACCTTCCTTTTGATAGAGTAGTTTTGAAACAGTCTTTTTGTAGTATCTGCAAGTGGATATTTCGAGCACTTTGAGGCCTATGCTGGAAAAAGAAATATCCTCACATAAAAACTAGACAGAATCACTCTCAGAAAATTCTTTGATATGAGTGCATTCGACTCATAGACTTGAACCTTCCTTTTGAAGGATTAGTTTTGAAACACTCCTTTTGTAGAATCCGTAAGTGGATATTTGGTTCGCTTTCAGGCCTGTGCTGGAAAAGGAAATATCATCACATGCAAACTAGACAGAAGCATTCTCAGATACATCTTTGTAATGAGTGCATTCAACTCACAGAGTTGAACCTTCCTTTTGATAGAGCAGTTCGGAAACACTCTTTTAGTAGAATCTGCAAGTGTATATTTGGAATGCTTTGAGGTATACACTGGAAAAGAGAATATTTTCACATAAAAACTAGACAGAAGCATTCTCAGAAACTGCCCTCTGCTGTAAGCATTCAACTCACAGAGTTGAACCTTCCTTTTGATAGAACAGTTTTGAAACACTCTTTTTGTAGAATCTGTAAGTGGATATTTGAGCGCTTTGAGGTCTATTCTGGAAAAGGAAATAAATTCACATAAAAACTAGATTTAAGCATTCTCAGAATCTCCTTTGTGATGTGTGCATTCAACTCACAGATTTAAACGTTCCTTTTGATAGAGCAGTTTTGAAACACTCTTTTTGTACAATCTGCAAGTGGCTATTTGGAGGGCTTTGAGGCCTATGCTGGAAAAGGAAATATCTTCACATAAAAACCAGACAGAAGCATTCTCAGAAACTTTGTTGTGATGAGTGCATTCAACTCACAGACTTGAAACTTCCTTTTGATAGACCAGTTTTGAAACACTCTTTTTGTACAATCTGCAAGTGGATATTTGGAGCGCTTTGAGGCCTACGACGGAAAAGGAATTATCTTCATATAAAAACAAGACAGAAGCATTCTCAGAAACTTCTCTGTGATGAGTGCATTCAGCTGACAGAGCTGAACCTTCCTTTTGATGGAACAGTTTTGAAACACTCTTTTTGTAGATTCTACAAATGAATATTTGGAGTACTTTGAGGGCTACAGTGGAGAAGGAAATATCTTCACAAAAAAACTAGACAGAAGCATTCTCAGAAACTTCTTTGTGATGAGTGGATTCAACTCACAGAGTTGAAACTTCCTTTTGATAGAGCAGGTTTGAAGCACACTTTTTATTGGGTCTGGAAGTCGATAATTAGAGCGCTTTGAGACCTATTCTGGAAAAGGAAATGTCTTCAGATAAAAAGTAGATAGAAGCATTCTCAGAAACATCTTAGAGATGAGTGCATTCTACTCAAACATTTGAACCTTCCTTTAAATATAACAGTTTTGAAACACTCTTTTTGAAGAATCTGCAAGTAGATATTTGGAGCGATTTGAGACAAATGCTGGAAAAGGAAGTATCTTCACATAAAACCTAGACGGAAGCATTCTCAGAAATTTTTTTGATGAGTGCATTCAACTCACAGATTGAAACTTCCTTTTGATAGAGCAGTTTTGAAACAGTCTTTTTGAAACATCTGCAAGTGGATATTTGGTGTGCTTTGAGGCCTATACTGGAAAAGGAAATATCATCACATACAAAAGTGACAGAAGCATTCTGAGATACAACTTCGTGATGAGTGCTTTCAACTCACAGAGTTGAATCTTCCTTTTCATAGAGCAGTTTTGAAACACTCTCTTAGTAGAATCTGGAAGTGTATATTTGGAGTGCTTTGATGTATTTTGGAAAAGGGAATAAGTTCACATTAAAACAAGACTGAAGCATTCTCAGAAACTGCCCTCTGTTGTAAGCATTCAACTCACAGAGGTTGAACCTTCCTTTTGATAGAGCAATATTGAAACACTCTTTTTGTAGTATCTTCAAGTGGATATTGGAGCACTTTTGGGCCTATTCTGGAAAAGGAAACAACTTCACAATAAAACTAGTTTGAAGCATTCTCAGAACCTCCTTTGTGATGTGTGCATTCAACTCAGAGAGCTGAACATTCCTTTTGATAGAGCAGTTTTGAAACACTATTTTTGTAGAATCTGCAAGTGGATATTTGGAGCCCTTGGAGGCCAACGCTGGAAAAGGAATTATCTTCACATAAAAACTAGACAGAAGCATACTCAGAAACTTCGCTGTGATGAGTGCATTCAACTCACAGACTTGAACATTCCTTTTGATAGAGCAGTTTTGAAAAAGTCTTTTTGTAGAATCTGCAAGTGGATATTTGGAGACCTTTGTGGCCTGTGCCGGAAAAGGAAATATCTTCACATAAAAAGAAGACAGAAGAATTCTCAGAAATTTCGTTGTGATGAGTGAATTCAACTCAGAGACTTGAACCTTCCTTTTGATAAAGCAGTTTTGAAACACACTTTTGTTAGAATCTGCAAGTATATATTTGGAGTAATTTGAGGTATACACTGGAAAAGGAAATAACTTCAGATAAAAGCTAGACAAAAGCATTCTCAGAAACTTCCCTGTGCTTTGGGCATTCAACTCACAGAGTTGAACCTTCCTTCTGATAGAGCAGTATTGAAACACTCTTTTTGTAGAATCTGCAAGTGGATATTTGAAGTGATTTGAGGCCTGCACTGGATCAGGAAATATCTTCACATAAATCTAGACAGAAGCATTCTCAGAAACGGCCCTGTGCTTTATGCATTGAACTCAAGAGTTGAACCTTGCTGTTTGTAGAGCAGTTCTGAAACACTCTTTTTGTTGAAACTGCAAGCGGATATTTGGAGCGATTGCTTCCTGCAATGGAAAAGAAAGTACATTCAGAGGAATACTACACAGAATCATTCTCAGAAACTTCTTTTTGATGAGTGCATTCAACTCAGAGCGTTGAACCATCCTTTTGATAGAAAAGTTTTGAAACACTCTTTTTGTAGAATCAGCAAGTGGATATTCGGAGCTCTTTGAGGCCTATGCTGGAAAAGGATATGTCTTCACATAAAAACTAGACAGAAGTATTCTCAGAAACTTCTTTGTGATGTGCACATTCAATTCACAGTGTTGAACCTTCCTTTTGATAGAGCAGTTCTGAAACACTCTTTTTGTGGAAATGGAAATTGGATATTTGGTGCGATTGCGTCCTGTAGAGGAAAATGAAATACACTCAGGTGAAAATTAGACAGTATCATTCTCACAACCTGCTTTGTGATGAGTGCATTCAAATCACAGGGTTGAACCTTCCTTTTGATAGAACAGTTTTGAAACACTCTTTTAGTAGAATCTGAGAGTGGATATTTGGAATGATTTGAGGCATACACTGGAAAAGGAAATATCTTCACATAAAAACCAGACAGAAGAATTCTCAGAAACTTCGTTTTTATGAGTGCAGTCAGCTCACAGACCTGAAACTTCCTTTTGATAGAACAGTTTTGATACACACTTTTTAGTGAAGCTGCAAATGAATATTTAGAGCACTTTGAGGACTATGCTGGAAAAGGACATATCTTCATATAAAAACTAGATTGAAGCATTCTCAGAAACTCCTTTGTGATGTGTACATTGAACTCACAGACTTGAACATTCCTTTTTGATAGAGCAGTTTTGAAACACTCTTTTTGTAGAATCTGCAATTGGATATTTGGAGCGCTTTGAGGCCTGTGCTGGAAAAGGAAATATCTTCATATAAAAACTAGACAGAAGCATTCTAAGAAATTTCTTTGTTTTGAGTGCAGTCAGCTCACAGACCTGAAACTTCCTTTTGATAGAACAGTTTTGATACACACTTTTTGGAGAACCTGCAAGTGAATATTTGGAGCACTTTGAGGCCTGTGCTGGAAAAGAAATATCTTCATATAAAAACTAGATGGAAGCATTCTCAGAAACTCCTTTGTGACGTGTGTATTGAACTTACAGACTTGAACATTCTTTTTTGATAGAGCAATTTTGAAACACTCTTTTTGTAGAATCTGTAAGTGGATATTTGGAGCGATTTGAGGCCTATGCTGGAAAAGGAAATATCTTCAGATAAAAACTAGACAGAAGCATTCTCAGAAACTTCGTTGTGATGAGTGTATTCAAATCACACAGTTTCAACTTCCTTTTGATAGAACAGTTTTGAAACACTCTTTTTGAAGCATCTACAAGTGGATATTTGGAGCGATTTGAGGCCTATGTTGGAAAAGGAAATATCTTCACATAAAAACTAGACAGAAGCATTCTCAGAAATTTCTCTGGGATGAGTGCATTCAATTCACAGAGCTGAACTTTCCTTTTGATAGAACAGTTTTTAAACACACTTTTTGAAGAATCCGCAAGTGAATATCTGGAGTGCTTTGGGGCCTACACTGGAACAGGGAATATCTTAACATAAAAACTAGACAGCAGCATTCTCAGAAACTTCGCTGTGCTTTATGCATTCAACTCACAGAGTTGAACCTTGCTGTTCATAGAGCACTTCTGAAAAACTCTTTTTATGGAAACGGCAGGTGGGTATTTGGTGCGATTGCGTCTTC
Source organism: Pongo pygmaeus (assembly GCF_028885625.2). Lineage (NCBI taxonomy): Eukaryota > Metazoa > Chordata > Mammalia > Primates > Hominidae > Pongo > Pongo pygmaeus. The sequence goes on along the minus strand of NC_072387.2, from coordinate 22,652,864 downwards.
TATTGGAAAAGGAAATGAATTCAGATGAATACTAGAGAGAATCATTCTCAGAAACTTCTTTTTGAGGAGCACATTCAACTCCCAGAATTGAACCATCCTTTTGATAGAAAAGTTTTGAAACACTCTTTTTCTAGATTCTGCAAGTGCATATTTGGAGCTCTTTGAGGCTTATGCTGGAAAAGGATATATCTTCACATAAAAACTAGACAGAAGCATTCTCAGAAACTTCTTTGTGATTTGCGCATTCAATTCACAGTGTTGAACCTTCCTTTTGATAGAGCAGTTCTGAAACACTCTTTTTGTGGAATCGGAAATTGGATATTTGGTGCGATTGCGTCCTCTAGTGGAAAATGAAATACTTTCAGAAAAAAACTAGACAGAATCATTCTCACAAACTGCTTTGTGATGAGTGAATTCAAATCACAGAGTTTAACCTTCCTTTTGATAGAACAGTTTTGAAACACTCTTTTATTAGAATCTGCAAGTGGATATTGGGAGTGCTTTGAGGCACACATTGGAAAGGGAAATATTTTCACATATAAACTAGACAGAAGCATTCTCAGAAACTTCGTTGTTATGAGTGCATTCAATTCACAGACTTGAAACTTCCTTTTGATAGGACAGTTTTGAAACACACTTTTTGTAGAATCTGCAAGTGGATTTTTGGAGCCCGTTGAGGCCTATGCTGGAAAGGGAAATATCTTCACATAAAAACTAGATTGAAGCACTCTCAGGAACTCCTTTGTGATATCTACATTGAACTCAGAGACTTGAACATTTCTTTTTGATAGAGCAGTTTTGAAACACTCTTTTTGTGGAATATGCAAGTGTGTATTTGGAGCGCTTTGAGGCCTATGCAGGAAAAGGGAATATCTTCACATAAAAACTAAACAGAAGCATTCTCAGAAATTTCGTTCTGATGAGTGCATTCAACTCACATACTTGAACATTCCTATTAAGAGAGCAGTTTGGAAAAATTCTTTTCGTAATATCTGCAAGTGGATATTTGGACCGTTTTGAGGCCTATGCTGGAAGAGGAAATAACTTCACAAAAAAACTAGACAGAAGCATTCGCAGAAAGTTCTTAGAGATGAGGGCTTTCAACTCACAGAGTTGAACCTTCCTTTAAATGGAACAGTTTTGAAATACTCTTTTTGTAGGATCTGAAAGTGGATATTTCGAGCGCTTTGAGGCCTATGCTGGAAAAGGAAATATCTTCACATAGAATCTAGACAGAAACATTGTCAGAATCTTCTTTTTTTGAGTGCATTCAACTCACAGTTTGAAACTTCCTTTTGATAGAGCAGTTGTGAATAGAGCAGTTTTGATAGAGCAGTTTTGATAGAGTCTTTTTGAAGCATCTGCAAGTGAGTATTTGGAGTGCTTTGAGGCCTATGTTGTAAAAGTAAATATCTTCACATAAAAACTAGACGGAAATATTCTCAGAAAGTTCTCTGGAATACGTGCATTCAACTCACAGACTTGAACGTTCCCTTCAATAGATCAGTTTTGAAACACTATTTTTGTAGAATCTGCAAGTGAGTATTGGGAGTGTTTTGAGGCCTATGCTGGAAAAGGAAATCTCTTCACATAAAAACTAGACAGAAGTATTCTCTGAAACTTCCCTTTGCTTTAGGCATTCAACTCACAGACTTGAAACTTCCTTTTCACAGAGCGGTTCTGAATCACTATTTTTGCAGAAACGACAAGTGTAGATTTGGTGCGATTGCATCCTCTAGTGGAAAACGAAATATATTCAGATGAAAACTTGACAGAATCATTCTCAGAAACATCTTTGTGATGAGTGTATTCAACTCACAGAGTTGAACCTTCCTTTTGATAGAACAATTTTGAACCACACTTTTAGTGGAATCTGCAACTGGATACTTGGAATGCTTTGACGCCTACACTGGAAAAGTAAATATCTTCACATAAAAACTAGACAGAAGCATTCACAGAAACTTCCCTGTGGTTTAGGCATTCAACTCACAGAGTTGAACCTTCCTTTTGATAGAACAGTTTTGAAATACTCTTTTTTAGTATCTGGAAGTGTATATTTTAGCTCTTAGAGGCCTATGATGGAAAACGAAATATCTTCACATAAAAACTAGACGGAAGCATTCTCAGAAACTTCTTTGTGATGAGTGCATTCAACTCACAGACTTGAAACTTCTTTTTGATAGAGCAGTTTTGCAACCTTCTTTTTGTAGAATCTGCAAGTCCATATTTGGAGAGCTTTGAGAACTATTTTGGAAAAGGAAATATCTTCACATAAAAGCTAGACAGAAACATTCTGAGAAACTTCCTTGTGATGAATGCATTCAACTCAGAGAATTGAACCTTCTTTTTGATAGGACAGTTTTGAAACACTCTTTTTGTAGAATCTGCAAGTGGATATTTAGAGCGCTTTGATTCTTATGATGGAAAAGGAAATATCTTTACATAAAAACTAGACATAAGCATTCTCGGATATTACTCTGTGATGAGTGCATTCAACTCACAGACTTGAACCTTGCTTTTGATAGAGCAGGTTTGAAACAGTCTTTTTGTAGTATCTGCAAGTGGATATTTCGACTGCTTTGAGATCTATGCTGGAAAAGGAAATATCTTCACATAAAAGCTAGACAGAATCATTCTCAGAAACTTCTTTGAGATGAGTGCATTCAACTCATAGACTTGAACCTTCCTTTTGATAGAGTAGTTTTGAAACACTCTTTTTGTAGAATCTGTAAGTGGATATTTGGAGCGCTTTCATGCCTGTGCTGGAAAATGAAATATCATCACATACAAACTAGACAGAAGCATTCTCAGAAACATCTTTGTGATGAGTGCTTTCAACTCACAGAGTTGAACCTTCCTTTTGATAGAGCAGTTTTGAAACACTCTTTTTGTAGAATTTGCAAGTGTATATTTGGAGTTCTTTGAGGTATACACTGGAAAAAATATCTTCACACAAAAACTAGACAAGTAATCTCAGAATCTGCCCTCTGATTTATGCATTCAACTCACAGAGTTGAACCTTCCTTTTGATAGAGCAATTTTGAAACACTGTTTCTGTAGTATCTGCAAGTGGATATTGGAGCGCTCTGAGGCCTATTCTGGAAAAGGAAATAACTTCAGATAAAAACTAGATTGAAGCATTCTCAGAAACTGCTTTGTGTTGTGTGCATTCAACTCACAGAGTTGAACATTCCTTCTGATAGAGCAGTTTTGAAACACTCTTTTTGTAGAATGTGCAGGTGGATATTTGGAGTGCTTTGCGGCCAATGCTGGAAAAGGAAATATCTTCACATAAAAACTAGACAGAAGCATTCTCAGAAACTTCGTTGTGATGAGTGCATTCCACTAACAGACTTGAAACTTCCTTTTGATAGAGCAGTTTTGAAACACTCTTTTTGTAGAATCTGCAAGTGGATATTTGAAGCGCTTTGAGGCCTAAGATGGAAAAGGTGTTATCTTCATATAAAAACTAGACAGAAGCATTCTCAGAAACTTCTCTGTGATGAGTGCATTCAACTCACGGAGTTGAGCCTTCCTTTTGATAGAACAGTTTTGAAACACTCTTTTTGTAGAACCTGCAAGTGGATATTTCGATTGCATTGAGGCCTACACTGGAAAAGGAAATATCTTCACATAAAAACTAGACAGAAGCATTCTCAGAAACTTCCCTGTGCTTTATGAATTCAACTCACAGATTTGAACCTTGATTTTCATAGAGCATTTCTGAAACACTCTTTTTGTGGAAAAGGTAAGTGGATATTTTGTGTGATTGCCTCCTTTAGTGCAAAAGGAAATACATTCAGATGAATACTAGGCAGAATCATTCTCAGAAACTTCTTTTTGATGAGTGCATTCAAGTCACGGAGTCGAACCATCCTTTTGATAGACAAGTTTTGAAACACTCTTTTTGTGGAATCTCCAAGTGGATATTTGGAGCTCTTTGAGGCCTATGCTAGAAAAGGAAATATCTTCATATAAAAATAAGACAGAAGCATTCTCAGAAACTTCTCTGTGATGTGCATATTCGACTAACATATTTGAACCTTCCTTTTGATATAGCAGCTTTGAAATACTCTTTCTGTAGATTCTGCAAGTGGATATTTGGAGTGCTAGGAGGCCGACACTGGAGAAGGAAATATCTTCACATATAAACAAGACAGAAGGATTCTCACAAACTTCACTGTGCTTTATGTATTCGACTCACAGAGCAGAACCTTCCTTTTGATAGTGCAGTTTTGAAACACACTTCTTTTTGTAGAATCTGCAATTGGATATTTGGAGCGCTTTGAGACCTATGCTGGAAAAGGAACCATCTTCATATAAAAACTAGATAGAAGCATTCTCAGAAACTTCTTTGTGATGAGTGCATTCAACTCACTGAGTTAAACCTTTCTTCTTATAGAGCAGTTTTGAAGCAACCTTTTTGTAGAATCTGCAAGTGAATATTTGGAGCGATTTGAGGCCCATGCTGGAAAAGGAAATATCTTCACATAAAAACTACCCAGAAGCATTCTCAGAAACTTCTTTGTCATGAGAGCATTCAACTTACAGACTTGAACCTTCCTTTTGAAAGCGCAATTTTGAAACACTCTTTTTGTAGAATCTGCATGTGGATGTTTGGAGCGCTTTGAAGCCTGTGCTTGGAAATGAAATATCTTCACATAAAAACTAGACAGAAGCATTCTCAGAAACTTCTTCATGATTTGTGCATTGAACTCACAGAGGTGAACCTTCCTTTTGATAGAGCAGCTTTGAAACACTCTTTTTGTTGGATCTGCAAGTGGATATTTGGAGCGCTTTCAGGCCTAAGCTGGAATGAGAAATATTCACATAAAAACTAGACAGAAGCATTCTCAGAAACTTTTTTGTGATGTGCGCATTCAACTCACAGAGTTGAAAGTTCCTTTTCATAGGGCAATTTTGAAACACTCTTTTGGTAGGATCGCAAGTGTATATTTTGAGTGCTATGAGGCCTACACTGGAAATGGCAATATTTTCACATAAAAACTAGACAGAAGCATTCTCAGAAACTTTCCTGTTATTTATGCATTCAACTCATAGAGTTGAACATTCCTTTTGATAGAGCTTTTTGAAACACTCTTTTTGTATAATTAGCAAGTGAATATTTGGGGCGCTTTGAGGCCTATGCTGGAAAAGGAAGTATCTTCACATGAAAATTAGACAGAAGCATTCTCAGAACCTTGTTTGTGATGACTGCATTCAACTCACCGACTTGAACCTTCCTTTTGAAAGAGCAGTTTTAAAACACTCTTTTTGTAGAATCTGCAAGTGTATATTTGGAGTGCTTTGAGGCCTGTTCTGGAAAAGGAAATATCTTCACATAAAAACTAGACAGAAGCAAACTCAGAAACTTCTCTGTGATGAGTGCATTCGAATCACAGAGTTGAACCTTCCTTTTGATAGAACAGTTTTGAATTACTCTTTTTGTAGACTCTGCAAATGGATATTTGGATCGCTTTGAGGCCTATGCTGGAAAAGGAAATATCTTCACATAAAAACTAGACAGAAGAATTCTCAGAAACTTCTCTGTGATGAGTGCATTCAACTGACGGAGTTGAACCTTCCTTTTGATATAGCAGTTTTGAAACACTCTTTTAGTAGAATCTGCAAATGTATATTTGGAGTGTTATGACGCCAACAGTGGGAAAGGAAATATTTTCACATGAAAACTAGACAGAAGCATTCTCAGAAACTTCTTTGTGATGTGTGCATTCAACTCTCAGAGTTGAACCTTCCTTTTCATAGAGCAGTTTTGAAACATTCTTTTTGTAAAATCTGCAATTGTATATTTGGAGCACTTTGAGTCCTATGCTGGAAAAGCAAATATCTTCACATAAAAACTAGAAAGCAGCATTCTCTGAAACTTCTTTTTGTTGTGTGCGTTCAACTCACAGAGTTGAACATTCCTTTTCATAGAGTAGTTCTGAAGCACTCTTTTTGTGGAAACGGCAAGTGGATATTTGGTGCGATTGCGACCTCTACTGGTAATGCAAATACACTCTGATGAACACCAGACAGAAGCATTCTCAGAAACTTCCCCGTGCTTTGGGCATTTACCTCACAGAGTTGCACCTTCCTTTTGATAGAGCAGTTTTGAAACACTCTTTTTGTAGAATCTGCAAGTGGATATTTAGAGCGCTTTGAGACCTATGCTGAAAAGGATATATCTTCAGATAAAAACTAGACAGAACCATTCTGAGAAACTTCTTTATGATGAGTGCATTCAACTCGCAGTGTTGAAACTTCCTTTTGATAGAGCCCAAAGTGGCAGGAAATCTTGAAATGGAAGGTCAAGTCCCCTGTGTGTTGTGGAAGGAACGAGAACACGGAGCAGCGGATGTCCCCAAAAAGGGTGAAAGTTTCCCAACTGTGCATTCACTGCACCCAGGGGCATTAGGGGCATCACTGGGTCAAGCCCAAGCATTGTTTTGGGCCCTTCGGGGACAGCCCAAAGTGGCAAGAAGGCTTGAAGGGAGAGGTTGAGGCACCTGTGTCGTGTGGAAGGAAAAATAAAAACGACACTCCAAGTCCTCCCACCCCGCCCCATAACCGAAATTCTTCCCAAAGGCCTATGTGCATGGCCCAGGGAATCCTGGGCATCACTGGTTGGTGTCCACCGAACGTCTCTGACCCATGAATTGCAGCCAAAATTTGCAGGGAGGCTTGAAAAGAGAGGTCGAGGCATGTGTGGTTTACGAAAAATAAATAAATAAATAACGGCGAGGCACAGGTCCGCAAAGCGGCGAAAGTGCCTCCCAAACACGCATGCATGGGGCCCTGGGGAACTTGTGCTCTCCTGATCCACACCCACAAATGTATCGGGACAAAGGGGAGCAGCCAAAAGCGACAGGAATGCTTGAAGGAGGAGGTCGAGGCACCACTGTGGTGTGCAAGGAAAGAAAAACGATGGGGCCGAGGTCCCCCCATTGGGCCATGGTGCCTCCCAGCAGTGCGTGTGTGGGCCACTAGGGACCATTGGCATCCCTGGGTAGCACCCATGGAGCGACTCATTCCCAAGGGGTCAGCCCACGGCATCAGGAAGTGTTGGAATGGGAGGTGGAGTTACCTGTGTTGTGGAAGTAAAACGCAAAAGGCGAATCAGACGTTCCCCCACGAAGGGTGAAAGCCTCCCCACCGCGCATGCGTGGGGCCCAGGGAACACTGGGCATCCCTGGCTTGCACCTACGGAGCACCTCAGGCCCACAGGGCACAGCCCAAGGCGACAGGAAAGCTTGAAAGAGGAGGTGAATGCACCTACCTTGTAGAGCGACAAAACTAACGGCTAGGCAGAGGTCCGCCCCCCACAGGCGAAAGTGCCTCTCCACCGCTCATGCACAGGGACTAAGGGATCCTAATCATCCCTGATTCATGCCCACGGAGAATCTTGCGCCCACGGGGGGCTGTCCAAAGTGGCAGGAAGGCTTGGAAAGCGAGGTCGAGGCACCTGTGTGGTGAGGAAGGAAAAAGATACAGTGCAACAGAGGTCCTCACCACAGGCGAATGTGCCTCCCAATCACGCAGGCGCGGGGCCCAGAGTCTCCTTGCCTTTTCTGATTCACACCCACGGTGCATCTCGGGCCCATGGGGGAAAGCCCAAAGCGGCAGGAATGCTTTAAATGGGAAGTCAAGGCACCTGTGTGGTGTGGAAGGAAAACAAAATGGCAAGGCAGAGCTCCCCTCACGGGCATGCATACAGAGCGTCTCGGCCCCATGTGGGGGCAGCCCAAAGCAGCAGGAAGTCTTGAAATTGGAGGTCGAGGCACCTGAGTGCTGTGGAAACAAAAAAATATCGCAGCATAGGTCTTCCCTAAAGTCAAAAGTACCTCCTAACCACTCATGCACTGGACCCTGGGCATCCTGGGAGTCCCTGTTTCAAACTCACAGTGCGTCTTGGGGACATGGGTGCAGCCTAAAACAGCAGGAAGACTTCAAAGGGAAGGTTGAGGCACCTGTGTGGTGTGGAAGGAAGAAAAGGCACAACAGAGGTCCTCCCCATGGACGAAAGTGCCCCCCAACTGCGCATGCATGGGGCCCAGGGGATACTGGACATCCCTTGTTCACGTCCATGGAGTGCCTTGGGCCCATGAGGGGCAACCTAAAGCAGCAGGAAGGTTTGAAAGGTGAGGTCGAGGCATCTGTGTGGTGTGGAAGGAAAAAAAAGGCACAGCACAGGTCCTCTCCATGGGAGAAATAATCCCCAACAGCACTGGTGCAGGGCCCAGGGAATGCTCGGCTTTCCTGGTTGGCACTCTTGGAGCGTCTTGGCAAGGCAGAGGTCCCCCCACACGGGCGAAAGTGCCTCCCCACCACACATGTGCAGGGCCAAGGGGACTCTGGACATCCCTGATCGTGCTCAAGGAGTGCTTCGGGCCCACGGGGTCAAGCCCAAGTTGGCAGGAAGCCTTGAAAGGGGAAGTGTATGCTCCTGTGTTGTGGAAGGAAAACACAAATGGCGCCAAAGAGGTTCCCCACATCAGGTGAAAGTGCCTCCCCACCGTGAAAGTGCAGGGCCAAGGGGACACTGGCCATCCCTGGTTAGCACCCATGGAGGGGCTCGGGCCCACGGGGTCAGCCTAACGCCCCAGGAAGTCTTGAAATTGGACTTGGAGTCACTTGTGTTGTGGAAGGAAAACACAAATGGTGAATCAGAGGTCCCCAAAAATGGGTGAAAGAGCCCCCGCACCACATATGTGTGGGGCTCAGGGGACCCTAGTGGTCCCTGTTTCACACCCAGGGAGTGCCTCGGGCTTATAGGGGCCAGCCCAAGGTGGCAGGAAGGCTTGAAAGAGGAGCTGGAGGCAACTGTGTTGTAGAAGGGAAAACAAAGGTCGAGGAAGAGGTCTGACCCCACGGGCGAAATTGCCTCCACGTCCCACATGCATGAGATGTAGGGGATCATGGTTATCCCTGGTTCACGCCTAGGGAGCGTCTTCAGCCCACATGGGGCAGCCCAAAGCGGTAGGAAGGCTTGAAAGGGGAGGTAGAGGTAACTGTGGTGTGGAAGGAAAAAAAATAAGACGTGGCAGAAGTCCCTCCCACGGGAGAAACTGCCTGCCAACCACGCATGTGCAAGGCCAATGGGATCCTGGGAGTCCCTTGTTTGTGCCCAAGGAGCATCTCAGGCCCATGGGGGGCAACCCACATAGGCAGGAATTTGTGAAAGGGGAAGTTGAGACACCTGTTTGGTGTGGAAGGAAAAAAATACAAGCAGCATAATTCCCCTCACAGAAGAAAGTGCTGTCCAGCCGCGCATGTGCAGGGACCACGGGATCCTCGGTGTTCCTACTTCATGCCCACAGAGTATCTTGAGCACACACGGGGCAGCCCAATGCGGCAGGAAGTCTTGAATTGGGATGTCGAGTCACCTGTCTGGTTAGGAAGGATAAGAATACGGTGTAGCAGAGGTCCCGCCCACTGGAGAAATTGCTTTCCAACCGCGCATGGGTGGGGCCCAGGGGATACTGGGCTTCCCTGATTCGCACCCATAGAGCGTATGGGGATGATGGGGGGCAGGCCAAAGCGGCAGGAAGGCTTGAAAGGGGAGTTCGAGGCACCTATGTGGTGTGGAAGAAATTAAAAAACGATGCGGTAAAGGTCCCCACCAAGGGTGAAACTGCCTCCCAACCACACATGCCCAGGGCCCAGGTGACCCTGGGCTTCCCTGGTTCGTGTGCACAGGGCGTCTCAGGCCCACGCGGGCAACCCAAAGCGGAAGGAAGCCTTGAAACCTTAGGTTGAGGCACCTATGTGGTGTGGAAAGAAAAAATATACGGCACAGCAGAAGTTCCCATCACAGGAGAAAGTGCCTCCAAACCGCACATGCGTGGAGCCCAGGAGATCCTGGGCATCCCTTGTTCATGCAGATGGAGCATCTCAGGCCAACCAGGGGCACCCCAAAGCTGCAGGAAGATTTGAAAGCGGAGGTCGAGGCACCTGTGTGGTGTGGAAGGAAAAAAATACAGCATGGCAGTGGTCCCCCATGGGCGAGAGTGCCTCCCAACTGAACATGCACGTGGTCCACTTGATACTGGGAGTCCCTGGTTTGCACTTACGCAGAGTCTCGAACCCACAGGAGGCAGCCAAAGCGGCAGGTAGTCTTGAAAAGGGAGGTCGAGGCGTCTGTGTGGTGTGAAAAAATGAAAAAAGGAGCTGCAAGAGTCCCACCCAACGGGAGAAACTGCCTCCCAACCGGGCATGCAAGTGCCTCCACGGGATCCTGGGTATCGCTTGTCCACGCCCACGGAGCATCTCAGGACCACGAGGGGCAGACCAAAGTGGCAGGAAGACTTGAAAGGGGAGGTCGAGGCTTCTGTGTTGTGTGAAAGGAAAAAAAATGCTAAGAAGAGATCCCACCTATGGGCGAAAGTGCCTCACAAACGAATATTCCCGAGGATGAGGGCATCCTGGGCGTCCCTGGTCCATACACCCAGAGCGTCCCGGACCCACGGGGGGCAGCCCAAAGCAGTAGGAAAGCTTGAAAGTGAAGGTTGAAGCACTTGTGTGTTGTGGAAGAAAAAAAAGTGATGCGGCCTAAGTCCCACCCAAAGGCGAAAGTGCCTCTCACCCACGCATGCACAGAGCCCACGGGATCCTGGCCTTCGCTGATTTGTGCCTACGGAGTGTCTCGGGCCCATGGGGGGCATCCCAGGAGCAGGAAGTCTTGAATTTTGTGGTCGAGGTACCTGAGTGTTGTGGAAGGAAAGAAATGGCATGGCTTACGTCCCCTTTAAGGCAAAAGTGCCTCTCAACCACGCATGGGCAGGGCCCAGGGGATCCTGGGTGTCCCTGCTTCATGCCTAAAGAGTGTCTTGCGCCCATGGGGGGCTGTCCAAATAGGAGGAAGATTTGAAATAGGAGGTGGAGGCACCTGTGTGGTGTGGAAGGAAAAAAGTATGGCGCGGCAGACCTCCCCCCACAGATGAAAGTGCCTCCCAATCGCGCATACACAGGGCCCAGTGGTTCCTGTGCATTTTTGTTTCCAGCCCACGGAGCGTCTCATACCCACAGGGGGCAGCCCAAAGCGGCAGGAAGTCTTGAAAGGGGAGGTCGAGTCACCTGTTTGGTGAGGAAGAAAAAAATAAAGTGCGGCAGAGGTCCCCAACGGGCGAAAGTGGCTCCCAACGCCACATGTCCAGAGCCCTAGGGATGCTGGGCACCCCAGGTTTTTGCACACGGAGGGTTTTAGCCCACGGGGCAGCCCAAGGCGGCAGGAAGGCTTGAAATGGGAGGTGCAGGCTCCAGTGTTGTGAAACGAAGACACAAACGGCAAGGCAGACGTCCCCCCACACGGGAGAAAGTGCCTCCTCAGCACGCATGCATAGGACCTAGGGGACTCTGGGCGTTCCTATTCCGTGCCCAAGGAGTGCTTCGGGCCCACGGGGTCCAGCCCAAGGTGGCAGGAAGCCTTGAAAGGGGAGGTGGAGGCACCTGTGTTGTGGAAGGAAAACACAAATAACAAGGCAGAGGTCCCCCCGACTGGCGAATGTGCCTCCCTACGGCACATGCGCGGGGCCCAGGGGACCCAGGGCATAGCTGTTTAGCATCCATGGAGTGGCTTGGGCCCAAGAGGTCAGACCAAGGCGGCAGGAAGTCTTGAAATGGGAGGTGGAGTCACTTGTGCTGTGGAAGAAAAACACAAATGGTGAATAAGAGGTCCCCTGCAACTGGCGAAAGAGCCTCCCGACTGTGCATGCGTGGGGACCAGGGGACACTGAGGTCCCTTTTACGCTGCCAGGGAGTGCCTCGGTCCAACGGGGGCCAGCCCAAGGCAGCAGGAAGACTTGAAAGAGGAGGTGGAGACACCTGTGTTGTGGAAGGAAAAAACAAACGGTGAGGTAGACGTCCCACACCACTGGAGAAAGTGTCTCCCCAATGCGCATGCGTGTGGCATAAGGGATTCCTGTTTCACGCCCACGGGGTATCTCGGGCCCACGTGGGGCAGCCCAAAGCGGTAGGAAGGCATGAAATGGGAAGTCGAGTCACCTGTGTGTTTAGGAAAGAAAGCAAAACGGTGCAGCAGAGATCCCACCCACTGGCGAAAGTGCTTCCCAACTGTGCAAGAGCGGGTCACAGGGGATACTAGGCATCCCTGATTCATGCCGTCGGAGCATCTGGGGGCCACAGGGCCAGGCAAACGCAGCAGGAAGGCTTGAAAGTGGAGATTGAGGCACATCTGTGCTGTGAAAGGAAAAAAAAACGATGCAGCAGAGGTCCCCTCCACGGGCGAAAGTGCCTCCGAATCGAGCATTCGTAGTGCCCAGGGCATCCTAGGCATCCCTGGTTTGTGCACCCAGAGAGTTTCGGGCCTGGGGGGGCAGAACAAATTGGCAGGAAGGCTTGAAACTGGAGGTCGAGGCACCTGTGTGTTGTGGAAGGAAAAAAAATGACACAGCATAGGTCCCCCCAAAGGCGAAAGTACCTCTCATCCACACATACGCGGGGCCCATTGGATGCTCCGTGTCCTTGGTTCTTGCCTACGGAGTGTCTGGGGCCCACAGGGAGCTGTTCAAACCTAAGGAAGTTTTGAAATAGGAGGTGGAGTCACCTGTGTGGTTTGGAAGGAAAAAAATAGCGTGTCAGAATTACCCCCATGGGCCAAAATGCCTCTGAACTGTGCATGTGAGTGGCCCAGGGGATCTGGGGCATCACTGGTCCATACCCACGAAGTGTCTCAGACCCATAGGGGGCAGCCCAAAGCGGCAGGAATGCTTGAAAGGGGAAGTCGAGGAGCCTGTGTGGTGTGGAAGGAAACAAATATAGCATGGCAGAAGTCCCCCCACAGATGAAAGTGCCTGCCAACCGCACATACACGGGGCCCAGGGGTGCATGGGTATCTTCAGTACATGCTCATGGAGCATCTCGGGCCCACAGGGGATGGCCTGAAGTGGCAAGAAGGTTTGAAACGGGAGGCCAAGGCACTTGGGTGGTGAGGAAGAAAAAAAAAACGGCGCAGCAGAGGTCCCCCATGGGTGAAAGTGCCTCCCAACCCAGCATGCCTGGAGCCCTGGGGATCCGGGGCATCCCAAGTTCTCGCACACAGAGCGCTTCAGCCCACGAGGGCCAGGCCAAGGGGGCAGGAAGTCTTGAAAGGGGAGGTACAGGCTTCAGTGTTGTGAAAAGAAAACAAAAACGGCAAGGCAGAGGACCAACCACATGGGTGAAAGTGTCTCCACACCATGCATGCGCAGGGCCTAGGGGACTCTAGGCATCCCTGATGTGTGCCCAAGGAGTGCCTTGTGCCCATGGGGTCCAGCCCAAGGCGGCAGGAAGAGGTGAAGTCACCTGTGTTGTCGAAGGAAAACACATACGGTGCCGCAGAGGTCCCCTGCAACGGGTGAAAGTGACTTCCCACCACATATGCGCGGGGCCCAGGGGACCCCAGGCATCCCTGGGTAGCACCCATGGAGTGGCTCAGGCCAGGGTCAGCCCAAGGTGGCAGAAGGTCTTGAAAGGTGAGGTGGAGTCACTTGTGTTGTGGAAGGAAAAAACAAACGGTGAGGGAGAGGTCCCAAACCACGGGCCAAAGTGCCTCCTGAACGTGCACACGTGAGGTGTAGGGGATTCTGGGCATCCCTATTTCATGCCGACATAGGGTCTTGGGCCCACGTGGGGCAGCTCAAAGCGGCAGGAAGGATTGAATGGGGAGGTCGAGGCACCTGTGTTGTGTGGAAGGAAAGAAACAGCATGGCAGAAGTACCCCCAGGGGAGAAAGTGCCGCCCAACCGCACATGCACGTGTCCCAGGGGATCTGGCCATCACTGCTTGACAACTACGGAACATCTCAGGCCCACAAGGGACAGCCCAAAGCAGCAGGAAAGCTTGAAAGGGGAAGTCGAGGCACCTCTGTGGTGTGCAAGGAAAGAAATACGGCACAGCAGAATTCCCACCACAGGCGAAACTACTTCCCAACCCCTCATACACGGGGCCCAGGGGATCCTGGGCTTCCCTGGTTCACACCCACAGGGCGTCTCAATCCCACAGGGGGCAGGCCAAAGAGGCAGAAATGCTTGAAAGCGGAGGTCGAGGCACTTGTGTGGTGGTGAAAGCAAAAAAAAAAAATGGCGAGCCAGGTTCCCCCCCACAGTCAAAAGTGCTGCTCATGCGCGGGTCCCATGGGATTCTTGGCTTCCCTGCTTCAGACCCACGCAGAGTCTCGGGCCCTCTGGAAGCAGCCGAAAGCGGCAGGAAGGCTTGAAAGGGGAGGCACCTATGTGGTGTGGAAAGACCAAATACAGCGTGGCAGAGGTCCTGCCACGGGCGAAGGTGCCTCCCAACCATGCATGTGAGGGCAAAGGGGATCCTGGACATCCCTGGTTCATGCCCACAGAGTGTCTCATCCCCAAGGGGGCAGCCCAAAGTGGCTGGAAGACTTGAAAGGGGAGGTCGAGGCAACTGTGTGGTGGAAAGGAAAAAAAAGGTGCAGCAGAGGTCGCCCCACGGGTGAAAGTGCCTGCCCCTGTGCATGTGTGGGGCCGATGGGATCCTGGGCTTCCCTGATTCATGCCTACGGAGCATTTCAGGCCCAAGTGGGGCATCCCAAAGTGGCAGGAAGGCTTGAAATTGGAGGTCGAGGCACGTGAGTGTTTTGGAAGGAAAAAAAATGGCAGGGCATATGTCCCCCTGAAGGTGAAAGTGCCTCTAAACCACGCATGCACTGGACTCAGGGGATCCTGGGCTTCCCTGGTTCGTGCCTACGTAGTGTCTCGGGCCCACGGGAGGCATCCCAAAGCGGCAGGAATTATTGAAAGGGCAGATAGAGGCATCTGTTTGGTGTGGAAAGAAAAAAAAAAAGGCGCAGCAAAGGTCCCCCAGTGGGCGGAAGTTCCTGCTAACCACGCATGCGTGGGGACCTGTGGCTCCACGGCTTCCCTGGTTCACGCCCACAAAGCATATCATGCCAAAAGGGGGGAAGCCCAAAGCGGCAGAAGGGCTTGAATGAGGAGATCGGGGCACCTGTGTGGTGTGGAAAGAAAAAAAAAACGGTGCGGCAGAGGTCCTTCCCCCACGGGCAAGAGTACCTCCCAACCACGTATGTGTGGGGCCCAGAAGACGCTGGGCATCCTTGTTTTGCTCCCCCGGAGCATCTCGGTCACACAGTGGCAACCCACAGCTGTAGGAAGGGTTGAAAGTGGAGGTCGAGGCATATTTGTGGTTTGAAAGGAAAAAAAACATGGCGCGGCAGAAGTCTCCCCCAAGGGCAAAAGTGCCTCCCAACTGCACAGGCGAGGGTCCCTGGGGATCCTAGGCATCCCTGGTTCTTGCACATGGAGCATCTCAGGCCCACGGGGGGCAGCTCAAAGCGGCAGGAAAGCTTCAAATGGGAGGTCTAGGCAGCTGTTTGTGGTGGAAGGAAAATAAAATGGCATGGTAGAGGTACCCCCCAAAGATGAAAGTGCTTCTCAACCGTACATTCATGGGGTCCAGCGGATCCTGGGCCTCTCTGGTTCCCAGGCTTGGAGTGTTTCAGGTCCATGGGGGGCAGTCCAAAGCGGCAGGAAGCTTGAAATGGGAGGTCGAGTCACCTGTGTGGTGTGGAAGGAAAAAAAAAAACGGCACGACAGAGGTCCCCCCACGGACGAAAGTGCCTCCTAACTGCACATGTGTGGCACCCAAGGGATCCTGGGCATCCTGGAAGCCCCCAGAGCGTCTCATGCCCACGGGGGGCAGCCTAAAGCGGCAGGAAGGCTTGAAAGGAGAGGTCGAGACACCTGTGTGGTGTGAAAGGGGAAAAAAAAAAAGGTGCCGCAGAGATCTCCCCCATGGGCAAAAGTGCCCCCCTAACGAGCGTGTGCAGGACCCAGAGGATCCTGGGCATCCCTGGTTCATGCAGCAAGAGTGTCTCGGGCCCATAGGTTGCTGCCCAAAGCGGCGGGAAGGTTTGAAAGGGGAGGACGAGGCACCCGTGTGTTGTGGAAGGAAAAAAAAGACGCAGCATTGGTCCCCACAAAAGGCGAAAATGTCTCTCACCCGCACATGTGTGGGACCCAGGTGATCCTCCTATCTCGGCTTCATGCCCACAGATGTCACAGGTCCACGGGGAGCAGCTCAAAGCGGCAGTAAGTCTTCAAATGGGAACTCGAGGCACCTGAGTGTTATGGAAGGAAAAAGAAAATGGCACGACATAGGTCCTCCCTAAAGGCGAAAATGCCTCTGAACCACGCATGCACAGGGCTATGGGAATCCTGGGCATCACTGTTTCACACTCACACAGCGTGTTGGGGAAATTCGGGGAAGCCCAAAGCAGCAGGAAGGCTTCAAAAGGGAGGTAGACGCACCTATGTGGTGTGGAAAGAAAAAAAAAGGCACAGCCGAGGTCCTCCCCACGGGCGAAGTAGCCCCCACTGCACACGCGCTGGGTGCAGGGGATCCTGGGCTTCCCTGGTTGGCACCCTTGGAGCATCTCGGGCTCACGTTGGGCTGCCCAAAGCGGCATGAAGACTTGAAAGGGGAGGTCCAGGCACTTGTGTGGTGTGAAAGGGAAAAAAAAAAAAAACGCTTGGCAGATGTCCCGCAATGGGAGAAAGTGCCTCCCAACCACTGATTCGCAGGGCCCAGGGCATCCTGTGTCTCTCTGCTTCAAGTTCATGGAGTGTCTCAGGCTAATGGGGGGCAGATCAAAGCGGAAGTAAAGCTTGAAAGGGAAAGTTGAGTCACCTGTGTGGTATGGAAGGAAAAAAATATGGCACAGCAGAGGTTCCCCCACGGGTGAAAGTGCCTCCCAAACGCACATTCACCATACCCAGGGTATTGTGGGCATCCCTGGATCAGGCACAAGCAGTGTCTCGGGCCCATGGGGGACAGCCCCAAGCAGCAGAAAGCTTGAAAGGTGAGGTCGAGGCACATGTGTGGTGTGGAGAGAAAAAAAAAACGGCGCACCATAGGTCCCCACAACGGGCGAAAGTGCTCCCAACCGCCAATGTGAGGTGACCAGGGGATCCTGGGCTTCCCTGCTTCATGTCCACAGAGTGTCTCAGGCACACGGGGGGCAAGTCAAAGTGGCAGTAAGGATTCAAAGGGGAAGTTGAGGCACCTGTGTGGTATGGAAGGACAAAAATGTCGCAGCAGAGGATGACCACACAGGCGAAAGTGACTCCCAACAGTGCAAGCGTGGGTCTCAGGGTATCTGGGCGTTCCTGATTTGTGCCACGGAGCATCTTGAGCCCACAGGGGGCAACCCAAAGTGGTAGGAAGGATTGAAAAGTGAGGCGGAGGCATCTGTGTGTTTTGTAAGAAAAAAAAAAACGACAGGGCAGAGGTGCCCCAGTGGGCAAAAGTGCCTCCCAACCACGCATGCTTGGGGACCTGGGGATCCTGGGCTTCCCTGGTTCACGACCACAAAGCATATCAGGCCAAAGGGGGGCAGCCCAAAGCAGCAGGAAATCCTGAATGGGGAGGTCGAACTTGTGCGGTGTGGAAGGAAAGGAAAAACATCGATAGAGGTCCTCCAAGGGAGAATGTGCCTCCCAACCGCTCATTCGCTGGGCCCAGGGAATCCTGTCTCTCCATGTTCGCATTCACAGAAGGTCTCAGGCCCATGGGAGGCAGATCAAAGTGGAAGTAAGGCTTCAAAAGGGAAGTCTAGGAACTTGTGTGGTATGATAGGACAAAAAAATACCGTGGCAGAGGTCCACCGACGGGGGAAAGTAACCCCAACCACGCATGTGTAGGTCCCAGGAAATCCTGGGCATTGCTGCTTTGTGCACACGGAGCATCTCGGGCCCACAGGGGTCAAACCAAAGCCGCAGGAAGGAGAGAAAGGGGAAGTCAAGGCATCTGTGTGGTGTGGAAGGAAAAAAAAAACGGCAAGGCAGAGCTCCCTTAAAGGGCGAAACTGCCTCCTAACCATGGATGCGCGTGGCACTCGAGATCCAGGGCTTCCCTGGTTTGTGGCCACAAAGCATATCAGGCAAAAGAGGGGCAGCCCAAAGCGGCAGGAAGGCTTGAATGGGGAGGTCGAGGCACCTGAGTGGTGTGGAAGGAAAAAAACCCCGGTGCAGCAGAGGTCCCCACCAAGGGCAGAAGTACCTCCTAACGGCACATGCGTGGGTCCCTGGGGATACTAGGCATCCCTGTTTCGCACCCACGGAGCATCTCAGGGTCACAGGGGCAGCCCAAAGTGGCAGGAAGTTTTGAAAGGAGAAGTGGAGGCACCTGTGTGGTGAGGAAGGAAAAAAATACGACGTGGCAGATGTTCCCCAACACGCGAAGTGCCTCCCAATCGCCCAGCGTGGGGCCCAGGGTATCCTGGGCATCCCCGGTTCATGTCCACGGAGTGTCTCAAGCCCACGGGGTGCAGCCAAAAGCAGCAGGAAATCTTGAAAGAGCAGGTCGAGGCACCTGTGTGGTGTGGAAGGAAATAAATGCGGTGTGGCAGAGGTCCCACAAAGGAGAAAGAGCCCCACAAGTGCGCATCCATGAGACCCAGGGTTTCTTGTGCATCCCTGGTTCATGACCGTGGAGCATCTGGGGCCAACGGAGTGCAGCCAAAAGTGGCAGGAAAGCTTGAAAGGGGAGGTCGAGGCACCTGTGTGGTGAGGAAGGAATAAAAATGGCGCAGCAGATGTCGCCCCACGGGCGAAAGTGATTCCCAACAGCACAGGTGTGGGCAACCGGGGACCATGGGTTTCCCTGGGTACCACCTATGGAGCACCTTGGGCCCATGGGGTCAACCGAAGGTGGCAGGAAGACTTGAAAGGGGAGTTGCAGTCACCTGTGTTGTGGAAGGAAAACACAAATGGCGAATCAATGGTGCAACCCACGGGTTAAAGAGCCTCCCCACCGCGCATGTGTGGGGCCCAGGGGACCCTGGGGTCCCTGGTTCACACCTACAGAGCACCTCGGCCCTACGGGGGCCAGCCCAAGGCGGCAGGAACGCTTGAAAGAGTGGGTGAAGGCACCTCTGTTGTGGAGGGAAAAAACAAATGGCGAGGCAGATGTCTGCCACCCGCGGGCGAAAGTGCCTCCCCACAGCACATGCTCAGGGCCTAGGGGATCCTGGGCATCCCTGGTTCATGCCCCCGGAGAGTTTTGGGCCAACGGGGGGCAGCCCAAAGTGTCAGGAAGGCTTGGAAAGTGAGATCGAGGCACCTGTATAGTGAGGAAAGAAAAAAAATACGGCGCCACAGAGGTCCCCCCAGGGGCTAAAGTGCCTCCCAACTGCGCAAGCATAGAGCCAAGGGCATCCTTGGCATTTCTGTTTTTTGCCCACCGTTTGTCTCAGGCCCACGAGGGGCAGCCCAAAGCGACACGAAAGCTTGAAAAAGGACGTCGAGGTACCTGTGTGATGTGGAAGGAAAACAAAACGGTGTGGCATGGGTCTCCCCCAAGTCGAAAGTGCCTCCCAACTGCGCATGCGTGGGGCCCAGGGGATCCTGGGCACACTTGCTTCACTCCCATGGAGCGTTTCCAGCCCACAGGGGCAGCCCAAAGCCTCAGGAAGGCTTGAAAAAAAGGACATCCAGTCACCTGTGTGGTTTGGAAGGAAAAAAAAATGGCGCAGCCGAGGTCCCCTCCACGGCCAAAGTGACGCCCAGCTGCACATGTCTCGGGCACAGGGGATCCTGGATGTCCATGGTTTGTACCCACAGGGCGTCTCAGGTCCCGCGGGAGAAGCCCAAAGCGGCAGGAAGTTTTGAAATGGGAGGTCGAGGCACCTGTGTATTGTGGAAGGAAAAAAAAAAAATGTCGCGGCTGAGGTCCCCCCCACAGGCCAAAGTATTTATCATTCGCACATGTGCTTGTCCAAGAGGACCCTGGGGTTCCCTGATTTGTGCCCACAGAGCGTCTCGGGCCCAAGTGTTGCAGCCCAAAACGGCAGGAAGTCTTGAAAGATGAGGTCGAAGCACCTGTGTGATGTGGACAGAAAAAAAATGGGGTGGCCGAAGTGACCCCACTAGCAAAAGTTCCTCCCAAGCGTACATGCATGGGGCCAGGAGATAATGGGAATCTCTGTCTTTCACCTACGGAGCATCTTGGGGCCACGGGGGGTAGCCCAAATCAGCAGGAAGGCGTGAAATAGGAAGTCGAGGCACCTTTGTGGTTTGAAATGAGTAAAACACGGCGTGGCAGAGGTCCCCCCCAAGGACGAAAGTGCCTCCCAATCACTCATGTAAGGGTCCCAGGGGATCCTCGGCATCCCTGGTTCATGCTTACAGAGCATCTCGGGCCCACGGGGGGTAGCTCAAAGCGTCAGGGAGACTTGAAATTGGAGGTCAAGGCACCTGTGTGTTGTGGAAGGAAAAAAAATGACGTGGCATATGTCCCCACCAAAGGTGATAGTTCCCACCTGCAGATGCATGGGGCCCAGGGGATCCAGGACGTCCCTGGTTCTTGCCTACAGAGCATCTCTGGCCCACGGGGGGCAGCCCAAAGCTGCAGGAAAGCTTGCGATTGGAAGTCGAGGCACCTGAGTGTTATGGAAGGAAAAAAAAAAAAAAAACGGAGCCACAGAGGTCCCCAAAACGGGCGAAAATGCCTCCCAAACGCACATTCACTGCACTCAGGGGATTGTGGACATCCTTGTTCTGGCCCAAGGAGCATCTTGGGCCCACAGCAAACAGTCCCAAGCACAGGAAGGCTTGAAAGGTGATGTCGAGGCACCTGTGTTCTGTGGAAGGAAAAAAAAAGGCATACCAGATGACCCCCCACAGGGGAAACTGCTTCCAACCGCGCAAGTTCAGGGCCCTGGGGATCCTGGGCATGCCTGGTTGTCACCCACGGAGCATCTCGGACCCACGGGTGGCAGGCAAAATGGCAGGAATGCTTGAAAGGGAGGACGAGCACTTTTGTGGTATGGAAGAAAACATAAACGCCACAGCAGAGGTCCCCCCACGGGAGAAAGTGCCTCCCAACCGTGCATGTGCAGGGCCCACGGGATCCTGGGTGTCCCTGCTTCATGCCCACAGAGTGTCTCAGGCTTACTGGGGGCAGCTCAAAGCGGCAGTAAGGGTTCAAAGCGGAAGTCGAGGCACCTGTGTGATATGGAAGGACAAAAAATGTCCCAGCAGATGTCCCACCCATGGGCGAAAGTGCCACCCAACCGAGCATGTGTGGAGCGCTGGGGATCCTGGGCATACATAGTTCGTGCCCACGGAGCATCTCATGCCCACGGGGGCCAGCCCAAAACGACAGGAAGGCTTGAAAGGGGAGGTGAAGGCTCCAGTCTTGTCAAAGGAAAACACAAAAGGCGAGACAGAGGTCCCCTAACACGGGCAAAAGTGCCTCCCCACCGCACATGTGAAGGGCCTAGGGGACTCTGGGTGTCCCCGATCCATACCCAAATAGTGCCTTGGGCCCACGGGATCCAGCTCAAGGGGGCAGGAAGCCTTGAAAAGGAAGGTGGAGGCAGCTGTGTTGCAGAAGGAAAACACATGGCACAGCAGAGGTTACCCCAGTAGGCGAAAATGCCTCCCTACCGCGCATGTGCGGGGCCCAGGGGACTCTGGGCATCCCTGGTTAGCACCCATGCAGTGGCTTGGGCCCACGGGGTCAGCCTAAGGCGGCAGGAAGTCTTGAAATGGGAGGTGGAGTCACATGTGTTGTGGAAGGAAAACACAAAGGGCGAATCAGAGGTCCTCCCCAACTGGTGAAAGAGCCTCCCCACTGCACATGCGTGGGGCCCAGGGAACACGGGGGGTCCCTGGTTCGCACCCACGGAGTGCCTCAGACCCACGGGGACCATCCCAAGGCGGCAGGAAAGCTTGAAATAGGAGGTGGAGTCACGTGTGTTTTGGAAGGAAAAAACAACGGCGAGGCAGAAGTACCCCCCAGTGGGAGAAAGTGTCTCCCAACCATGCATGCATGGGAACTTGGGGATCCTGGGCTTCCCTGATTCACATCCACAAAGACTATTGTGGCAAAGGGGGGTAGCCCAAAGCTTCAGGAAGGCTTGAAGTGGGAGGTCGAGTCACCTGGCACCTGTTCGTTGTGGTAGGAAAACAAAATGGTGTGGCGGAGGTTCCCCCCAAAGATGAAAGTACCTCTCAACCTCACATGCATGGGACCCAGGGGATCCTAGGCATCCCTGGTCCGCGCCCATGGAGCGTTTCAGGCCCACAGTCAGCAGCCCAAAGCGGGAGGAAAGCTTGAAAAGGGAGGTCAAGTCACCTGTGTGGTGTGGAAGGAAAAGAAAAAACGGCGTGGCAGAGGCCTCCCCCAAGGAACAAAGTGCCTCCCAACCGCAAATGTGGAGGGTCCAGGGAATCCTTGGCTTCCCTGTTTCATGCCCATGGAAGGCCTAGGGCCCACGAGGGTAACCTAAAGCGGCAGGAAGTCTTGAAGGGGGAGGTTGAGGCACCTGTGTGGTGTGGAAGGTCAAAACAATAGTGCAGCCGAGGTCCCCCCACGGGGAAAAGTGCTTCCCAAATGAGCATGTGCAGGGCCCAGGTTATCCTGGTTGTCCCTAGTTCATGCACCCAGAGTGTCTCGGGCCCACAGGGGACTGCACAAAGTGGCAGGAATGTTTCAAAGGGGAGGTTGAGGCACCTGTGTGTTGTGGAAGGAAAAAAATCATGAGGCATAAGTCCCCACCAAGGAGAATGTGCCTCTCATCCATGCATGCATGGGGACAAGGAAATCCTGGGCATCCCAGATTCGTGCACCCAGAGCGTCACGGGCACAGAAGGGGGCAGCCTAAAGTGGGAGGAAGGCTTGAAATTAGAGGTCGAGGTACCTGAATGTTGCGGAAGGAAAAAAAAATGGCGTGGCATAGGTCCTCCCTAAAGGAGAAAGTGCCTCCTAACCGCGCATGTGTGGGGCCCTGGGGGATCCTGGGCATCCCTGTTTCACATCCATGGATCGTATTGTGGACATGGGCAGAAGCCCAAAGCAGCAGGAATGCTTCAAATTAGAGGTCGAGGCACCTGTGTGGTGTGTAAGGAAAAAAAAAAAAAAAAAAAAAACGGCGCGGCAGAGGTCCCCCCCAAAGACAAAAGTACCTCCCAACTGCACATGCATAGGGGCCAGAGGATACTGGGCATCCCTGTTAAAGACCCACAAGTGTCTCGGGCCCACAGCGGGCATCCCAAAGCAGCAGGAAGGCTTGAAAGGGGAGGTCGAAGCACCTATGTGGTTTCAAAGAAAAAAACACGGTGCGGCAGAAGTCCCCCCCCAAGGGCGAAAGTTCCTTCCAACCTGTCGTGCGTGGGTCTCAGGGGATCCTAGGCGTCCCTGGTTCTTGTGCACAGTGTCTCGGGCCCATGGGGGGCAGCTTAAAGGGGCAGGAAAGCTTGAAATGGGAGGTCGAAACAGTTTGTTTTTGTGGAAGGAAAACAAAATGGAGTGGCAGAGGTCCCCCCCAAAGATGAAAGTGGGCTCTCAGCTGTGCATGCGTGCGTCCCAGGGTATCCTGGGTGTCCTTGTTTCACACACACAGGGCGTATTGGGGACATGAGGGAAGCCCAAAGCAGCAGGAAGTCTTCAAAAGTTTAGTGGGGGCACAGCAGAGGTCTTCCCCATTGGCGAAATAGCCCCCAACCGCGCATGCCTGTGGCCCAGGGCAGCCTGGGCTTCCTTGCTTGGCACATTTAGAGCATCTCAGACCCACGGGGGACAGCCCAATGTGGCAGGAAGGCTTGAAAGGGGAGATCGAGGCACCTGTGTGGTGTGGAAGGAAAAAAACGGCGCACCAGTAGTGCCCCCCACGGGCAAAAGTGCTCCCAACCTCGCATGTGTGGGGCCCAGGGGATCCTTTGCATCCCTGGTTGGCACCCAGCCAGGGAGCAACTCGGGCCCACGGATGGCAGCCCAATGTGGCAGGAAGACTTGAAAGGAGAGGACGAGGCACTTGCGTGATGTGGAAGGAGAAAAAACGCCACAGCAGAGGTCCTCACAAGGGAGAAAGTACCTCCCAACCACGCATGCGTGGGGCTCAAGGGATCCTGGACATCCCTGCTTCATGCCCACAGCGTGTCTCAGGCCCAGGGGGTGCAGCTGAAAGAGGCAGTAAGTCTTCAAAGGGGAAGCCGAGGCCCCTGTGTGGTATGGAAGGACAAAAAAACGTAGCGGCAGAGGTACCCCCACCGGTGAAAGTGTGCATGTGCACATCCCAACTGTGCATGTGCGGATCCCAGGGAATCCTGGGCATCCCTGATTCATGCCCACGGACCATCTCGGGACCACAGGGGGCAACCCAAAGCAGCAGAAAAGATTGAAAAGGGAGATCGAGGCATCTGTGTGGTGTGAAAGGAAAAAAAAATGGCCCAGCAGAGGTCCCCCAATGGGGGAAAGCACCCCCCAACCACACATACCTGGTGCCATGGGGATCCTGGGATTCCCTAGTTTGCACCCACAAAGCGTGTCAGGCCAAAGGAGGGCAGCCCAAAGCGGCAGGAAGGCTTGAATGGGGAGGTCGAGGCACGCGTGTGGTGTGGAAGACTCCCTACTGCACATGCGTCAGTCCAGGGGATACTGGGAATCCCTATTTCATGCTTACGGAGCATCTCAGGCCCACAGGGGGCGGCCCAAAGAAACAGGAAGGCTTGAAAAGGGAGGTCGAGGCAACTTTGTGGTTTGAAAGGAAAGAAACACGGTGCGGCAGAGGTCCCATCCAAGGACAAAAGTGCTTCCCAACCATGCACGCTAGGGTCCCAGGGGATCCCAGGCATCCCTGGTACTTGTGCAAGGAGCATCTCAGGCCCACGGGCGGCAGCTGAAAGCAGCAGAAAGGCTTGAAATAGGAGGTCAAGGAATCTGTTGTGAAAGGAAAACAAAATGGCTTGGCAGAGGTCCCCCGCAAAGATGAAAGTGCCTCTCAATCGTGCATCCATGGGACCGAGGGGATCATGCACATCCCTGGTTCGCTATCATGTAGCGTTTCAGGCCCACGGGGGGGCAGCCTAAAGCAGCAGGAAGGCTTGAAATGGGAGGCTAAGTCATCTGTGTGGTGTGGAAGGAAAAAAAAAAACGGCAGACCCGAGGTCCCGCCCACGGGTGAAAGTGCCTCCCAAACTAACATGCACAGGGCCCAGTGTATCCTGGACGTCCCTGATTCGGACCTACAGAGCGTCTCGGGCCCACGGGGGCAGCCAAGGCGGCAGGAATGCTTGAAATTGGAGGTCAAGGCACCTGAGTGTTGTGGAAGGAAAAAAAAATGGCACAGCACAGGTCCTCCCTAAAGACGAAAGTACCTCCTAACCATGCATGCATGGGCCCTGGGGATCCTGGGCATCCCTGTTTCACACCACGGAGCGTCTTGGGGACATGGTGGCAGCCCAAAGCAGCAGGAAGTCTTCAAAATGGAGGTCGAGACACCTGTGTGGTGTGGAAGGAAAAAAAAGGCACGGCAGAGGTCCTCCCCACTGGTGAAATAGCCCTCAACCGCACATGCGCAGGGCCCAGAAGCTCCTGGGCTTCCCTGCTTTCCACCCTCAGCGTGTCTCGAGCCCATGAGGAGCAGCCCAAAGCAACAGAAAGTCTTGAAAGGGAAAGTCGATGCACTTGTGTGGTGTGAAGGGAAAAAAAAATGCCACAGCAGAGGTCCCGCCAAGGGAGAAAGTGCCTCCCAACCACTCATTCGCGGGGCCCAGGGGATCCTGCGTGTCCCTGTTCACATTCATGGAGTGTCTCAGGCCCACAGGGGGCAGATCAAAGTGGAAGTGCGGCTTGAAAGGGGAAGTTAAGGCATCAGTGTGGTGTGGAAAGGATAAAAATGGCGCAGCAGATGGCCCCACCACGGGTGAAACTGCCTCCCAACTGCACATGTGCATTGCCCAGGGGATCCTGGGCTTCCCTGCTGTGCACGCACAGGGCGTCTCAGGCCCTCGCAGGCAGTCCATAGTGGAAGAGAGCCTTGTAAGGGGAGATCAAGGCACCTGTATGGTATGGAAAGAAAAAAATAATGGCATGGCAGACTTCCCCCCAACAGAAGAAACTACCTCCCAGCCAGGCATGCATGGGGCCCAGGGGATCTTGGTCGTCCCTGGTTCGTGCCCACATAGCATCTCGTGCCCACGGGGTGCATCCCAAAGGAGCAGTAAGGTTTCAAAGGGGAGGTCGAGGCACTTGTGTGTTGTGAAAGGAAAAGAAAAATGATGAGACATAGGTCCCCAACAAAGGCTAAAGTGCCTCTCGCCCGCACATGTGTGGGGCCCAGGAGATCCTGGGTGTTCCTGGTTCGAGCTTGAAGAGTGTATCGTGCCCACGGGGGACAGCTCAAAGTGGCAGGAAGGCTTGAAATGGGAGGTCGAGGCACTTGGGTGTTGTGAAAGGAAAAAAAAAACGCCAGGGCAGAGGTACCCCCAAAGGAGAAAGTGCCTCCCAACCACTCATTCATGGAGCCTGGGGGATCCTGAGTGTCCCTGCTTCATGTTCACGGAGTGTCTCAGGCCCACAGGGGCAGATCAAAGCAGAAGTAAGTCTTGAAAGGGGAAGTCAAGACACCTGTGTGGTTTGGAAGGAAAAAAAATGGTGTTGCAGAGGTCCTCCCACGGGCGACAGTGCCACCCAACTGTGCATTCACTGCACCCAGGGGATTGTGGGCATCCCTGATTCAGGCCCAAGGAGCATCTCAGGCCCATGAGGGATAACCCCAAGAGACAAGAAGTCTTGAAAAGTGAGGTCGAGGCACCTGTCTGGTGTGAAGGAAAAAAAAAATGGCATGCAAGAGGTCCCCTGCATGGGCGAAAGTCCTCCCAATCACGCACGTACAGGGCCCAGGGGATCCTGGGCTTCCCTGCTTGAGGCCTACGGAGCGTCTCAGGCCCACTTGTGGCAGCCCAAAGCGGCAGGAAGTCTTGAAATGGAAGGACTAGGCACTTGTGTGGTGTGGAAGGAAAAAATGCCATGGCAAAGGTCCCCCCATGGGCGAAATTGCCTCCAAACTGTGCATGCGTGGGGCCAGGGCATCCTGGGCATCCCTGATTCATGATCACAGAGCATCTCTGGCCCACAGGGGACAACCCAAAACAGCAGGAAGGGTTAAAGGGGTAGTTGAGGCACCAGTGTGGTGTGGAAGGAAAAACATATGGTGCGGTAGACGTTCCCCCACAGGCGAAAGTGCCTCCCAACCGCGCATACGTGGAGCCCAGGGGATACTAGGCATCTTTGTTAAACACTGACAGAGCGTCTCGGGCCCACAGGGGGCAGCCCAAAGCGGCAGGAAGGCTTGAAATGAGAGGTCGAGCACCTCTGTGGTGAGGAAGAAAAAAAAAAAACGGAGTAGCAGAGGTCCCCCACAGGAGAAAGTGTCTCCCAACCGTGAATGCGTGGAGCGCTGGGGTTCCTGGGTGTCCCAGATTGTACCCATGGAGCGCCTCGGCCCATGGCTGCCAGCCCAGTGTGGTAGGAAGGCTTGCAAGGGAAGCTGCAGGCTCCAGTGTTGTGAAAGGAAAACACAAACGGCGAGGCAGAGGTCCCTTAACAAGGGCCAAAGTGCCTCCCCACCGCACATGCGAGGGCCTCGGGGGATTCTAAGCATCCCAGATCTGTGCCCAAGGAGTGCCTCAGGCCCATGGGTTCCAGCCCAGGGCGGCAGGAAGCCTTGAAAGGGGAGGTGGAGGCACCTGTGTTGTGGAAGAAAAACAGAAATGGCGCAGCAGAAGTTCCCCACAATGGGCGAAGTGCCTCCCCACTGCAAAAGCATGGGACCCAGGGTACCCTGGACATCCCTGGTTAGCACCCATGGAGCTGCTTGGGCCCACAGGGTCAGCCTAAGGCAACGGGAAGTCTTGAAAAGGGAGGTGGAGTCACCTGTGTTGTGGAAGGAAAACACAAATGGCGAATCAGAGTTCCCCCACAACGGGTGAAAAAGCCTCCCCACCATGCATGCATGGGGCCCAGGGGACCCAGGGATCCCTGATTCACACCCACGGAGCCCCTCAGACACACGAGGACCAGACCAATGTGGCAGGAAGGCCTGAAATAGGAGGTCGAAGTACCTGTGTTGTGGAAGGATAAAACAAACGGCGAGGCATAGGTCCACCAAAAACGGGTGAAAGTGCCTCCCCATAGCTCATGCGCAATGCCTAGAGGATCCTGGGTGTCCCTGTTTCACGCCCACAGAGCGTCTTGGGCCCAGGTGGAGCAGCCCAAAGCGGCAGGAAGGCTTGAAAGCGGAGATCGAGGCACTTGTGTGGTGGTGAAAGAAAAAAAAATACCGCGGCCAAGTTCCCCCACACAGGAAAAAGTGCCTCCCAACCACTCATGTGTGGGGTCCAGGGGATCCTGGGGGTCCCTGTTTCACAACAACACAGAGCCTCGGGCCCACGGGGGGCAGCCAAAAGCAGCAGGAATCCTTGAAAGGGGAGGTCGATGTAACAGTGTGGTGTGAAAAAAAAAATGGCGTGGCAGAAGTCCCCCCCCATGGGAGAAATTGCCTCACAACCGTGCATCTACGCGGCCCACGGGATCCTGGGCTTCCCTTATTCATGCCAACGGAGCATCTCAGGCCCACTGAGGGCAGCCCAAATCTGCAGGAATGCTCGAAACGGGAGGTCGAGGCACCTGTGTGGTGTGGAAGGAACAAAATACGGCATGGCAGAAGTCCCCCCACGGGTTAAAGTGCCTCCAAACAC
This sequence comes from Pongo pygmaeus, assembly GCF_028885625.2. Lineage (NCBI taxonomy): Eukaryota > Metazoa > Chordata > Mammalia > Primates > Hominidae > Pongo > Pongo pygmaeus. Next base: position 22,624,335 of record NC_072387.2, on the reverse strand, counting down.
CGCATGTGTGCAGCACAGCTGATCCTGGGCATCAGTGGATCATGCCCAGCAGCATCTTATGCCCACGGGGGGGCAGCTCAAAGCGGCAGGAAGGCTTCAAAAGGGAGGTCGAGGCATCTGTGTGGTTAGGAAGGAAAAGAAAATGGCGCAGCAGAAGTCCCGTCCACGGGCGACAGTGAGTGTCAAACGTGCATGTGCGGGGCCCAGGGGATCCTGGTCGTCCCTGGTTCACACCCAAGGTCCGTCTGGTGCCCACGTAGTGCAGGCCAAAGCAGCAGGAAGGCTTGAAAGGGGAGGTCGAGGCACCTGTGAGTTGTGGAAGTAAAAAATTACGGCACAGCAAAGATCCCCCACCGGCGAAAGTACTGCCCAAACAAGCATGCACAGGACCGAGGGGTCCCTGGGAATCTCTCTTTCACACCCACGCAGCGTATCGGGCCCACCGGGGGCAGCTCAAAGTGGCAGAAATGCTTGAAATGGGAGATCGAGGCACCTGTTTGTTGCAGAAGAAAAACAAAATGGCACGGCAGAAGTCGCCAGCAAAAATGAATGTGCTTCTCAACCACACATGCATGGGGCCCAGTGGATCCTGCACATCCCTGGTTCATGATCATGGAGCATTTCAGGGCCACGAGGGGCAGCCCAAAGTGGCAAGAAGGCTTGAAATGGGAGGTCGAGTCACCTGTGTGGTGTGGAAGAGGAAAAAAACGGCGTAGCTGAGGCCCCTCCAAGGGTGAAATTGCCTCCCAACCGTGCATAAGCAAGGCCTAGGGGATACTCGGCATCCCTGGCTCATGCCTATGGAGTGCCTTTGGCCCACGGGGGCAGTCTAAGGCAGCAAGAGAGCTTGAAAGGGGAGATTGTGGCACCGGTGTGGTGTGGAAGGACAAAAAAAGGAGCGGCCATGGTCCCCCCCACCGGCAAAAGTGCCTCCCAAACGAGCATGCACAGGGCCCAGGGGATCCTGGACATCCCTGGTTCATGCACCCAGGGCGTCTCGGGCCCACAGGGGGCAGCCAACGCCGGAGGAAGTCAGGAAGTCTTGAAATTGGAGGTTGAGACAACTGAGTGTTGTGTAAGGAAAAAAAATGGCGTGGCGTAAGTCCTCCCTAAAGGCGACAGTGCCTCCAAACTAGCATGCACATTGCCCTGGGGATCCTGGGCGTCCCTGTTTCACACCCAGAGAGTGTCTTGCGGACATGGAGGGAAGACCAAAGCAGCAGAAAGGCTGCAAATGGGAAGTCGAGGCACCTGTGTAGTATGCAAGGAAAAAAAACGGTGCAGCAGAGGTCCCCCAACGGGCTAAAGTGCCTCCAAAGCCTGCATGCACAGGGCCCAGGGAATCCTGCGTGTCCCTGGTTCGTGCCCATGCTGCATCTCGGGCCCACAGGGGGCAACCCAAACTGGCAAGAAGGATTGAAATGGGAGGTCGAGGAATCTGTGTTGTGTGGAAGGAAAAAAAAATGACGCATCAGAGGTCCCCCAACAGGAAAAAGTGCCTACCAACCACGCATTTATGGGGACCTGGGGATGCTGAGCTTCTCTGTTTCACGCCCACAAAGCGTATTGGGCCAATGTGGGGCAGCCCAAAGCAGCAGGAATTCTTGAATGGGGAGGTCGAGGCGCCTGTGTGTTGTGGAAGGAAAAAAAATGGCATGGCCCCCACAACGGGCAAAAGTACCCCCAACTGCACATGTGTGAGGCCCAGGGGATACTAGGCATCCCTGCTTCGCACCCATGGAGTGTTTCAGGGCCAAGGGGGCATCCCAAAGAGGCAGGAAGGTTTGAAAGGGAAAGTGGAGGCACCTGTGTGAAGTGGAAGGAAAAAAAATACGGTGCAGCAGACGTCCCCCAATAGGCAAAAGTGCCTCCCAACCACGCAACCTGGGAGCCAGGGGATTCTGGGAATCTTTGTTTAATGCGCACGTAGTGTCTCAGGCACACAGGGGGCAGCCCAAAGCGGCAGGAAGGCTTGAAAGGGAAGATTGAGGCACCTGTGTGGTGAGGAAAAAAAAAAAACGCGAAGCAGAGGTACCCCACGGGCGAAAGTGCCACCCAACCGCAAATGTGTGGAGAACTGAGGATCCTAGGTGTCCCAGGTTCTCACCGGAGGAGAGCCTCGGCCCACGGGAGCCAGCCCTAGGCGGCAGGAAGGCTAGAAAATGGAGGTGCAGGCTCCAGTGTTGTGAAAGGAAAACACAAATGGCAAGACAGAGGTTTCCCCTGAAGGGCAAAAGTGCCTCCCACCACCCATATGTGGTGCCCAGGGGATCCTTGGCATCCCTGCTTCATGCCCACGGAGCGTCTCTTGCCCATGGGGGGCAGCCCAAAGCAGCGGAAACGCTTGAAATGGGAGGTTGAGGCACCTGTGTGGTTAGGAAGGAAAAGAAAACAGCACGGCAGAGGTCCGGCCCACCCGCGAAAGTGCCTCTCAACTGCGCATGCGCGGGGCCCACGGGCTATTGGGACTCACTGTTTGGTGCCCACGGAGCATCTTAGGCCCACAGGGGTAGCCCAAAGTGGCAGAAAGTCTGGAAAGGGGAGGTCGAGGCACTTTTGCGGTTTGAAAGGAAAAACACACGGCACGGCAGACGTTTCCCCCAAGGGCGAAAGTGTCTCCCAACCGTGACGGCGCGGGTCCCAGGGGAACCTAGGCATCCCCCTGATTCTTGTGCATGGAGCGTCGCGGGCCCACAAGGGGTAGCTCAAAGCAGCAGGAAGGCTTGAAATGGGAGGTCGAGGCACCTGTTTGTAGTGGAAGGAAAACAAAATGGCGTGGCAGACGTCCTCCCCCCAAAGACGAAACTTCCACTCAACCGCGCTTGCAAGGGGCCCAGGGGATCCTAGGCATCCCTGGTTCACACCCATAGAGCATTTCAGGCCCACAGGAGGCAGCCCAAAGCGGCAGGAAGTCTTGAAATGGGAGGTCAAGGCAACTCTGTGGTGTGGAAGGAACAAAATACGACGTGGCAGAGGTCCCCTCACGGGCGAAAGTGTCTCCCACGCCTGCATGTGCAGGGTGCGGGGGATCCTGGGCATCCCTGATTCACACCCATAGAGCATCTCATCCCCACGGGGGTCAGCCCAAAGCAGCAGGAAGGCTCGGAAAGGGATGGAAGGAATATAAAACGGCATGGCAGAGGTCCCTCCACGGGCGAAAGTGCCTCCAAACCGCGTATGCGCGGGGGACCAGGGACTCCTGGGCATCCCTGTTTCACATCGACGGAGGGTCTCAAGCTCACAGGGTCAGCCCAAATTGGCAGGAAGTCTTGAAATGTGAGGTTGAGACACCTGTGTGGTGTGAAGGAAAAAAAAAAAACGCTGCAGCAGAGGTCCCACCACTGGAGAAAGTGGCTCCCAACCGCTCATTCGCGGGGCTCAGGGGATCTTGCATGTCCCTGCTTTGCATTGACCGAGTGTCTCAGGCCCACGCGGGGAAGATCAAAGCGGAAGTAACGCTTGAAAGGGAAAGTCGAGGCACCTGTGTGGTATGGAAGGTTAAAAAAAAAAAACGGCACTGCAGAGGTTCCCCCAAGGGCAAAAGTGCCTCCCAACCGCGCATGCCTGGGATTGAAGAGATCCTGGGCTTCCCTGGTTCGCACCCACGAATTGTCTCGGGCCCAAGGGGGTGAGACCAAGGCAGCAGGAATGCTTGAAAGGGGAGGTCGAGTCCCCCGTGTGTTGTGGAAGGAAGAAAAAATGGAGCCGCTGAGGTCCCCCCAACGGGCAAAAGTGCCCCCAACCATGCATTCAGTGTGCCCAGGGGATTGTGGGCATCCCTGGTTGAGGCCCAAGGAGAGTCTTGGGCCTACGGGGGACAGCCCCGAGCTGCATGAAGGCTTGAAAGGTGAGGTTGAGGCACTTGTGTGGTGTGGAAGGAAAAAAAACAGTGTGACAGAGGTCCCCACCAAGGGCGAAAGTGCTCCCAACAGCACATGTGCAGGGTTCAGGGGATCCTGGGTGTCCCTGCTTCATGCCACAGCATGTCTCAGGCCCACAGGGAGCAGCTAAAAGTGGCAGTAAGGTGTCAAAAGGAAGTCGAGGCACCTGGGTGGTATGCTAGAAAAAAAAGTCGCTTCATAGATTCCTCTCACGGGCGAAAGTGACTCCAAACCATAAATGCGTGGATAGCAGGGAATCCTGGGCGTCCCTGATTCACACGCAAGGAGCATCTCGGGCCCACAGGGGGCAATCCAAAGCGGGAGGAAGGATTGAAGTGGGAGGTGGAGGCATCTGTTTGTTGTGGAAGGAAAACAAAATTGCATGGCAGATGTCCCCTCCAAAGACGAAAATGCCGTCAACCACGCATGTGTGGGGCGCAGGGGATGCTGAGCATCCCTAATTCACAAGCATGGAGTGATTCAGGTCCACGGGGTGCAGTCCAAAGCTGTAGGAAGGCATGAAAATGGAGGTCGAGTCACCTGTGTGGTGTGGAAGAATAAAAAACGGCATGGCCGAGGTACCCCCCACGGAGGAAAGTGCCCCCCACGGAGGAAAGTGCCCCCCAACGGTGAATGCTCAGGAACCTGGGGATCCTGGCCATCCCTGCTTGATGCCCTTGGAGCACTGCCGGCCCACAGGGGCAGCCTAAAGCAGCAGGAGGTCTTGAAAGGGGAAGCTGAGGCACTTTTCTGGTGTGGAAGAAAAAAAAAAAATGGCCCGGCCGAGGTCCACCCCACAGGCCAAAGTACCTCCCAACAGTGAATGCCTGGGGCCCAGGGTATCCTGGGCTTCCGTGGGTCGCGCCCACAGGGCGTCTCTGGCCCACAGGGAGAAGCCCAAAGTGTCAGGAAGGCTCAAAAGGGGAGGTCGAGGCACCTGTGTTGTGTGGAAGGAAAAAAAAGTCACAGCCGAGGTCCCACCCACAGACGAAAGTGCCTGCCAACCACGCATGTGTGGGGCCCAAGAGATAATGGGCATCCCTGTATTGTGCCCACAGAGTGCCTCAGGGCACCACGGGGGATAGCCCAAAGCGACAGGAAGGCTTGAAAGGGAGTCGAGGCACCTTTGGGGTTTGAAAGTTAAAAATCAGCATGGCAGAGGTCGCCCCAAGGCTGAAAGTGCTTCCCAACCGCACATGTGAGGGTTCCACAGGATACTAGGGATCCCTGTTTTGCACCCACGGAGCGCCTCGGGGACACAGGGGCAGCCCAAAGTGGCAGGAAGTCTTGAAAGGGGAAGTGGAAGCACTTGTGTGGTGTGGAAGGAAAAAAATACGGAGCTGCAGACTTCCCTACACAGACGAAAGTGTCTCCCAACCGCGCATACTTGGGGCCCAGAGGGTCCTGGACATCTTTGTTTCACTCCCACTGAGCGTCTCGGGCCCACAGGGAGCAGCCTAAAGCTGCAGGAAGGCTTGAAAAGGGAGGTGCAAGCTCCAGTGTTGTGAAAGGAAAACACAAACGGCGCAGCAGAGGTCCCCCACGGGCGAAAATGTCCCCCAACCGTGCATGCTTGAAGCCCTGGTACCCTGGGCTTCCCAGTTTCTCACCCACGGAGGGTCTTGGCCCACAGGGGCCAGCCGAAGGCAGCAGGAAGGCTTGAAAGGGGAGGTGCACGCACCAGTGTTGTGAAAGGAAAACACAAATGGCGAGACAGAGGTCCCCCCCACATGGGGGAAAGTGCCTCCCCACTGCACATGCACAGGGCCCAGGGGACTCTGGGCGTTCCTGGTCTGTGCCCAAGCAGTGCCTCGGGCTAAGGAGTCCAGCCAAAAGTGGCAGGAAGTCTTGAAAGTGGAGGTGGAGTCACCTGTTTTGCAGAAGTAAAACACAAATGACGAATCAGAGGTCCCCCACAACGGGCAAAAGTGCCTCCCCACCGCACATGCCTGGGGCCCAGGGGACACTGGGGTTCCAAGTTTTGCACCCAGCATGCGCCTCGGCCCTACGGGTGCCAGCCCAAGGTGGCATGAAGTCTTGAAAGAGGATGTGGAGGCACCTGTGTTGTGGAAGGAAAAAACAAACAGCGAGGCAGAGATCCCACCCCAAGGGCTAAAGAGCCTCCCCGCCGCACATGCACAGGGTCTAGGGGATCCTAAGCATACCTGATTCATGCCCACGGAGTGTTCTGGGCTCATGTGGGGCAGCCCAAAGCTGCAGGAAGTCTTGAAAGGGGAGGTCGAGGCACCTGTGTGGTGTGGAAGGAAAGAAAACGGGGTGGCAGAGGTACCCCCAAAGACGAAAGTGCCTTCCAACCACCCGTACACATGCCCCAGGGGATCCAGAAGTCACGGATTCACACGCACGGAGCATTTATAGCTCACGCTGCCCAGCCCAAAGCGGCAGGAACGCTTGAAAGCTGAAGTAGAGGCACCACTGTGGATTGAAAGGAAAAAATATGGTGGAGCAGATGTCCCCCCACAGGCGAAAGTTCCTCCCAACCGCGCATACGTGGGGCCCAGGGGATCCCAGGCTTCCCTGGCTCATGCCCACAGGGTGTCTCAGGCCCACAAGGGACAGGCTAAAGCGGCAGAAATGCTTGAAAGCCACAGTCGAGGTACTTGTGAGGTGGTGAAAGGAAAAAAATATGGCGTGGCCGAGGTCCCCCCACAGGCTAAACTGCCTCCCAACCACGCATGTGTGCAGCCCAGGGGATTCTGGGCATCCCTGGTTCACACACACTCAAAGTCTTGGGACCATGGGGGCAGCTGAAGACGACAGGAAACTTGAAAGAAGAGGTCGAGGCACCTGTATGGAAAGAAAAAAAAACGGCGCCACAGAAGTGCCCCTCACGGGAGAAACTGCCTCCCAACAACGTCTGTGGGGGGAACACGGGATCCTGGGCAAGCCTTGTTCACACCAACGGAGCATCTCAAGCCCACAGAGGGCAGACCAAAGCAGCAGGAAAGCTTCAAATGGGAGGTCGAAGCACTTGTGTGGTGAGGAAGGAACAAAATACGGAATGGCAGAGGTCCCCCCACTGGCTAATGTGCCTCCCAACCGCACATGTGCAGGGTGCAGGAGATCCCATGCATCCCTGATTCATACCCACGGAGCGTCTCATCCCCAAGGGGTACATTCCAAAGCGCAGGAAGTCTTGAAAGGGGAGGTCAAGGCACCTGTGTGGTGAGGAAAGAAAAAATACTGCACTGCAGATGTTCCTTCATGGGCGAAAGTGGCTCCCAATAGTGCTGGTGTGTGGCACAAGGGACCATGGGTATCCCTGGGTAGCAGCCATGAAGTGGCTTTGGCCCACGGGGGCCAGCCCAAGGCGGAAGGAAGACTTGAAAGGGCAGGTGGAGTCACCTGTGTTGTGGAAGGAAAACACAAAAGGCGAATAAGTGGTCCTCCCCAACAGGTGAAAGAACTTCCCCACCTTGCATGTGTGGGGCCCAGGGGACTCTTGCGGTCCCTGGTTTGCACGCACAGTGCTCCTCAGGCTCACAGTGTCACCCCAAGGCGACAGGAAGGCTTGAAAGTAGAGGTGAAGGCATCTATGTTGTGGAGGGAAAAAAACATAGGCGAGGCAGAGGTTCGCCCACCACAGGCGAAAATGCCTCCACACCGCGCATAAGCGGGACCTAAGGGATCCTGGGCCTCCCTGGTTCTAGCCCACGGAGACTCTTTGGCCCACTGGAGTCAGGCCAAAGTGGCAGGAAGGCTTGAAAGGGGAGGTCGAGGCACCCATGTGATGTGGAACGAAAAGATAATGGCATGGCAGAGGTCCCCACGACGGGTGAAACTGCCTCCCAACCGCGCATGCGCGTGGCCGGCAGATCCTCAGCTTCCCTGGTTCACACTCAGAGGGCGTCTCAGGCCCATTCAGGCCCCTTCCTTCGAAATCGGAAGGAAGGCTTGAAAGGGGAGGTCGAGGCACCTGTGTGGTATTTAAAGAAAAAACAAGCAGCTCAGCAGAAGTCCCCACCATGGGAGAAACTGCCTCCCAACCTTGCATGTGCGGGTCCCAGGGTATCCTGGGTGTCCCTGGTTCATGCCCACAGAATGTCTCTTGCCCACAGGGGACAGCGGAAAGTGGCAGAAAAGTATGAAATGTGAGGTCGACACCGGTCGCGACTCAGCACGGGAGTGGGTGAGGAGCCGACTCCTGGCAGAGGGCGTCACTCGCTGGATGGAACACCGGGGAAGAAAAAAACAACCCCATCAAAAAGTGGGCAAAGGATACGAACAGACACTTCTCAAAAGAAGACATTTATGAGCCAAAAAACACATGAAAAAATGCTCACCATCACTGGCCATCAGAGAAATGCAAATCAAAAAAACAATGAGATACCATCTCACACCAGTTAGAATGGTAATCATTAAAAAGTCAGGAAACAACAGGTGCTGGAGAGGATGTGGAGAAATAGGAACATCTGGTGGGACTGTAAACTAGTTCAACCCTTGTGGAAGTCAGTGTGGCGATTCCTCAGGGATCTAGAACTACAAATACCATTTGACCCAGCCACCCCATTACTGGGTATATACCCAAAGGACTATAAATCATGCTGCTATAAAGACACATGCACACGTATGTTTATTGCAGCACTATTCACAATAGCAAAGACTTGGAACCAACCCAAATGTCCATCAATGATAGATTGGATTAAGAAAATGTGGCACATATACACCATGGAATAGTATGCAGCCATAAAAAATGATGAGTTCATGTCCTTTGTAGAGACATGGATGAAATTGGAAATCATCATTCTCAGTAAACTATCGCAAGAACAAAAAACCAAACACCACATATTCTCACTCATAGGTGGGAATTGAACAATAAGAACACATGGACACAGGAAGGGGAACATCACACTCTGGGTACTGTTGTGGGGTGGGGGGAGGGGTAGGGGATAGCTTTAGGAGATATACCTAATGCTAAATAATGACGAGTTAATGGGTGCAGCACACCAGCATGGCACATGTATACATATGTAACTAACCTGCACATTGTGCACATGTACCCTAAAACTTAAAGTATAATAATAATAAAATAAAATTAAAAAAAGAAACTTGAACAACACGGGAGTTAGGGGCACTGACCTAACACAGTCAAATCTATGTGTAACTGTTGACTCCTCAAAACTTAACTACTAATACCTACTGTTGACCAATAGCACAAACAATAAATGAACACATTTTATATCTTTTATGTACTATATACTGTATTCATATAATAAAGTTAGAGAAAAAAAAAAAGAAACGTGAGGTCGAGGCACCTGTGCTGTGAAAGGGAAAAAACAAAACAGCACAGCAGACGTCCCCCCAAAAAACGAACAAGCCTCTCAACCACGCATACGTGGGTCCCAGGGCACCCTGGGCACCCCTGATTCGTAACGATGGAGCGTTTCAGGCCCACAGGGTGCAGCCCAAAGCGGCAGAAATGTATGAAATGGGAGGTCAAGTCATCTGTGTGGTGTAGAAGGAAAAAAAAGGGCGCAGCAGAGGTCCCCATCACGGGTGAAATTGCCTCCCAACCACGCATGCACAGGGCTCAGGGGATCCTGAGCTTCCCTGGTTCACACGCACAGGGCCATTCTCAGGCCCATTCGGGCAGCCCAAAACGGAAGGAAGCCTTGAAAGAGGAGGTCGAGGCACCTGTGTGGTGTGGAAAGGAAAAAAAAGGGCGCAGCCAATGTCTCCCCGACGGGAGACACTGCCTCCCAACCCCGCTTGTGTGGGGGATTGTGGGTTTCCCTGCTTCATGCCCACAGAGTGTCTCAGGCCCAAGGGGGGCAGCTCAAAGAGGCGGTAATTCTTCAAAGGGGAAGTCGAGGCACCTGTGTGGTATGGATGAAAAAAACCGGCTCGGCAGAGGTACTCCCCACGAACGAGATCCTGGGCGTCCCTGGTTCATGCCCATGGAGCGCCTCGGGGCCCCGGGGGACAGCCTAAAGCGGCAGGAAGGCTTGAAAGGGGAGATTGAGGCACATGTGTGCTGTGGAAGGACAAAAAAGAAGCAGCCAAAGTTCCCGTGCATGGGAGCGCCCAGGGGCCAAAGGGGGCCATCCCAAGGCGTCAAGAAGTCTTGTAAGGGGAGGTGGAGGCACCTGTGTTGTGGAAGGAAAACACAAACGGCAAGCAGAGGTCGCCCCGTCGGGAAGATGTGCCTCGACACCGTGCATGGGCAGGGCCCAAGGTACACTGACCATCCCTGGTATGCACCCAAAGAGTGCCTCTGCCCACGGAGGCTAGCCCAAGGCAGCAGGAAGCCTTGCAAGGGCAGGTGGAGGCACCAGGGTTGGGGAAGGAAAACACAAACGGCGAGGCAGAGGTCCCCAACCACGGGTGAAAGTGAACCCCCACCGTGCATGCACAAGGCCCAGTGGACCCTGAGAGTCCCTGGTTCATGCCCACAGAGCACCTCGGGCCAACGGGGGCCAGCAGAAGGCGGCAGGAATGCTTGAAAGGTGTGGTGGAGGGACCAGTGTGGTGGAAGGAAAACACAAGTGGCATGGCAATGGTCCCCCCAAGAGGTGAAAGTGCCTCCTCTCGAGGCATGGGTGGGGCCCAAGGGACCCTGGGCGTTTCTAGTTCCTGCCCACAGAGTGCCTGGAGCCCATGGTGGCAGCCGAAGGTGGCAAGAATGCTTGAAATGGGAAGTGGAGGCCCCTGTGTTGTGGAAGGAAAACAGAAATGGCAAGGCCTATGTTACCCCCGCGGGGTAAGTGCCTCCCCATCGCGCATGCTTGGGGCCCAGGAGACACTGGGCATACCTGGAACGTGCCCACAGAGCACCTCGGCCCTCGAGGGTCAGCCCAAGGTGGCAGGAATGCTTGAAAGGAGAAGTGGAAGCACCTGTGTTGTGGAAGGAGAACACAAACAGCGAGGCAGAGGTCCCCCCCACGGGCGAAAATACCTCCCCACTGCACATTTGCAGGGCAAAGGCAACCATGGGTGTCCTTGTTTTGTGCCCTCAGAGTGCCTCGGCCCACGTGGCCCAGCCCAAGGCAGTGGGAAATCTTGAAACTGGAGTTCGAGGCACCTGTGGTGTGGAAGGAAAACACAAACGGTGTGGAAAATTTCCCTCCCCATGGGGGAAAGTGCCCCCCACCGCACATACTGGGACCCAGGGGATGCAGGGCATTTCTGGTTCATGCTCACAGAGTGCCTCAAGCCCAAGGGAGCCAGCCAAATGCGGCAGGAAGGCTTGAATGGGGAAGTGGAGGCAACTATGTTGTGGAAGGAAAACATAAACGGCGAGGCACAGGTCTCCCACCACGGGCAAAAGGGCCGCCCCACCGTGCATGTGCGAGGCCAGAGGAATCTGGGGGTCCCTGATTCATGCACACGGGGCACCTGGGGACAAAGGGGGCCAGCCAAAGGCGGCAAGAAAGCTTGAAAGGGGAGGTGGAGGCATCTGTGTTGTGGAAGGAAAACACAAATGGAGAGGGAGAGGTCCCCCACCATGAGAGAAAGTGCCCCCCTACCACGCATGCACGGGGCCTAGAGGAGTTTGAGCATCTCTGGTCCTTGCGGAAGGAGCTCCTTGGGCCCCCAGGGGCCAGCCCAAGATGGCAAGAAGGCTTGAAATGGGAGGTGGAGGCACCAGTGTTGTGGAAGGAAAAGACAAACAGTGAGGCAAAGGTCCCCCTGTCGGAAGAAAGTGTCCCGACACCACGCATGGGCAGGACCCAGGGTACACTGACCATCCCTGGTATGCGCCCACGGAGTGCCTTTGCTCACGGGGGCCAGCCAAAGGCGGCAGGAAGACTTGAAATGGGAGGTCGAGGCACCTGGGTTGTGGAAGGAAAACACAAATGGCAAGGCAGAGTTTCGTCCCCACGGGTGAAATTGCCTCCCCACTGCACATGCGTCAGGCCCAGGAGACCCTGGGCGTCACTGGAAAATGGCTACAGAGTGCCTCAACCCACGGAAGCCAGCCCAAGGCGGCAGAAAGGTTTGCAAGGAGAGGTGGAGGCACTTGGGTTGGGGAAGGAAAACACAAACAGCGAGGCAGAGATTCCCACCCATGGGCAAAAGCGAATCCACACCGTGCTTGTGCAGGGCCCAGTGGACCCGGGGCTTTCATGGTTCCTGCCCACATAGCACCTCAGGCCAACGGGGGCCTGCTCAAAGTGGCAGGAATGCTTGAAAGGGGTGGTGGAGACACCAGTGTGGTGGAAGGAAAACACAAGAGGCACGGCAATGGACCCCCCAACGGGTGAAAGTGCCTCCCCTCCGCACATGGGTGGGACCCAGGGGACCCTGGGCATCCCTAGTTCCTGCCCACGGGGCGCCTCAAGCCCATGGTGGCCATCCCAAGGCAGCAGGAATGCTTGAAAGGGTGGTGGAGGCATCTGTGGAATGGAAGTAACACACAAACGGCGAGGCATTTTCCCCCTGTGGGGAAAGTGCCATCCCACCGCACTTGCGTGAAGCCAAGGGGACCTTGCGCATCCCTGGTTCGTGCCAAGGGAGTGCCTCGGGCCCACGGTGGGCAGCCCAAGTTGGCAGGAAGGCTTAGAAGGGGAGGTGGAGGCACTCATGTTGTGGAAGGAAAACAAACAGTGCGGCAAACCTCCTCACCAATGGCGAAAGTGCCACCCTGCTGCACAAGCGTGGGGTCCAGGGGACCCTTGGTGTCCCTGATTCGTGCCCACGGAGCATCTCAGACACACAGGGTCCAGCACAAGGCTGCAGGAAGGGTTGAAATGGGAGGTGGAAGCATCTGTGCTGTGGAAGGAAAACACAAATGGCGATGCAGAGGTCCCACTCCACAGATGAAAATGCCTACCCACCACTCATGCATGGGGCCGAGGGGACCCTGGGCATTCCTGGTTCAGGCCCATGGAGCGCTTCAGCCCAGGGGGCCAGCCCAAGGCGCAGGAAGGCTTGAAAGGGGAGGTGGAGGCACCTGTGTTGTGAAAGGAAAACACAAATGGTGAGGGAGAGGTCTCCCCCACAGGTGAAAGTGCCTCCCCACCGTGCATGTGTGGGGTCCAGGGGACCCTGGACTTCCCTTGCTCGTGCCCACAGAGTGCCTAAGGCAGACGGGTGCCAGCCCAGGGAGGCAGGAAGGCTTGAAAGGGGGTGTGGAGGCTCCCATGTTGTGGAAGGAAAACAAAAAGGGCAAGGCAGAAGTCCCCACCCATGGGCAAAAGTGTCTTCCCACTGGGCATGAGCGGGGCCCAGGGGACCAAGTGCATCCCTGGTTCACACTGACTGTGTCTCAACCCACGGGTGCCAACCCAAGGTGGCAGGAAGGCTTAAAAGTGGAGGTGAAGGCACTGGTGATGTGGAAGGAAAACACAAATGGCGTGGCAGAGGTATGCCCCCCGGACGAAAGTGCCATCCTAACGCGCATGCGTGGGAACTAGGAGACCTTGGACTTCACTGGTTTGCACCCACAGAGAGCCTCGGGCCAATGGGGGCCAGCCCAAGGCGCAGGAGGCCTTAAAATGGGAGTTGGTGGCAAGTGTGTTGTGGAAGGAAAACACGAATGGCGGAGCAGAGATTCCCTCCCACGGGCGAAAGTGCCTCCACACCACATATGTGTGGGGCCCAGAGGAGCCTGGGTGTCCCTGGTTTGTGCAAATGGAGCTCCTCACACCCCAAGGGTCAGCCCAAGGGGGCAAGTAGACTTGAAAGGGGAGGTGGAGGCACCCGTGTTTTGGAATGCAAACACAAAGAGTGAGGCAGTGGTCCCACCCCAGGTGCGAAGTTGCCTCCCCAGAGTGCATACTTGGTGCCCAGGGAACCCTGGACATCCCTTGTTCACATGCACGTGGTTCTTGGGCCCATGGTGGCCAGCCCAAAGTGGCAGGAATGCTTGAAAGGGGAGGTGGAGGCACCCGTGTTGTAGAATGCAAACACAAACGGCGAGGCAGATGTCTCCCCCAACGGGTGAAAGTGCTTCCACTCTGCAAATGCGTGGGACTCAGGGGAATCTAGGCTTCTCTGATTCGTGCCTATGGAGAGCATCAGCCTACAGCAGCCAGCCCAAGGCTGCAGGAAAGCTTGAAATGGGAGGTGGAGGCACCCGATTTGTGGAAGTAAAACACAAACGGCACGGCAGAGATCCCCCTCCACGGGCGAAGGTGCCTTCACACTGCACATTCGTGGGGCTCAGGGGACCCTAGGCGTCCCTTGGTCGCACCTACAGAGCACCTCGGGCCCACATGGGCGGCAAGGTGGCATTAACGCTTGAAATGAGAAGTTGAGGCACCCGTTGTGTGGAAGAAAAACACAAACAGCGAGGTAGAGGTCCCCCTCCACTGGCGAAAGCCTACCCACCACGCACGTGCAGGGCCTAGGGGCCCTTGGGCGTCCCTCAGTCATGCCCACGGAGTGCCTCAGGCCAACGCGGGCCAGCCAAAGGTGGCAGGAAATCTTGATAATGGAAGTGGAGGCACTTGTGTTGTAGAAAGAAAACACAAATAGTGAGGCCGAGGTCCCTATCCCCCAGCGAAAGTATCTCCCAACTGCACATGCGTGGGGCCCACGGGATCTGGGGTGACCCTGCTTCACATCCCCGAGCGCCTTGCTCCCCGGGGACCAGACCAAGGACGCAGGAAGGCTTGAAATGGGAGGTGGAGGCACCTGTGTTGTGGAAAAAAACAAAAACAGCGTGGCAGATGTTCCACATCACGAGCGCAAGTGCCTTCCCATGGCACATGCACAGGGCCCAGGGAACCCTGGGCATCCCTGATTTGCACCCAGGGAGTGCCACTGGCCCACAGGGGCCAGCCTAATGCGGCAGGAAGGCTTGAATGGTGACGTTGAGGCCCCTCTGTTGTGGAAGGAAAACACAAACGGAGAGGCAGAGGTCCCTCCATGGGTGAAAGTGCCCCCCCGCCGTGCATGCACAGGGCTCAGGGGACCCTGGGGGTCCCTGGATCACACCCACTCAGCACGTCGGGCCCAAGGGAGCAAGGCCAAGGTGGCAGGAAACCTTGAAATGGGAGGTTGAAGCACCCGTGCTGTGGAAGGAAAACAAACGGCGAGGCAGAGTTTCCCTCCCAAGGGCAAAACGGTCTCCCAACTGCACATGTTCAGGGCTCACGGGACATTGGGCATCCCTGGTTCATGCCCTAGGAGGTATTCAGGCCCCCGGGGCCAGCCCAAGGGGGGAGGTAGGCTTGAAAGGGGAGGTGGAGGCACCCGTGTGGTTGAATGAAAACACAAACAGAGAGGTAGAGGTCCCCTGCCATGGGCGAAAGTGCCTCCCCACTGTGCATGCATGGAGCCCAAGAGACCCTTGGTATCCCTGGTTCACACCCACGTAACACCTTTGGGCCACAGGGGCCAGCCCAAGACGGCAGGAAGGCTTGAATTAGGGAAGTGGAGGCACCCGTGTTGTGGAAGGAAAACACAAACGGCGAGGCAGAGGTCCCCCCACGGGAGAAAGTGCCTATCCACCGCACATGTGAAGGGCCCAGAGACGCTGGACATTGCTGCTTTATGCCAACAGAGTGCCTTGGGCCCACGGGGGCCCAAGCAAATTGGCAGGAAATCTTGAAAGGGAGGAGGAGGCACCCATGTTGTGGAAGGAAAACACAAACGGTGAGGCAGAGGTCCCCCCCAACGGGCAAATGTGCCTACCCCCGCTCTTGCATGGGGCCCAGGGTACAAGGAGCACTCCTGGATCATGCCCATGGGGTGCCTTGGGCCCGCGGGGACCAGCCCCAGGCGGCAGTAATGCTTGAAACGGAAGGTGGAAGCACCTGTGTTGTGAAAGGAAAACACAAAGGGTGAGAGAGAGAGCTCACCCCTAACAAGATAACGTTCCTCCCTACCGTGCATGCGTGGGGCCCAGGGGACCCTAGTTGTCCCTGGTTCATGACCACGGAGGGCCTCAGGACCAAGGGACCATCCCAAGGAGGAAGGAAGGCTTGAAATGGGAGGTAGAGGCACATGAGGTGTGGAAGGAAAACACAAACGGCGAGGCAGAGGTCGCCCCCACAGGCTAAAGTGCTTCCCCACCACATATGCACAAGGGCCCAGAGAACCCTGGCTATCCAAGGTTCATGTGCACGGAGTGTCTCTTGCCCACAGGGGCCAGCCCAAGGTGGCAGGAAGGCATGAAATTGGAGGTGGAGGCTCCTGTGTTGTGGAAGAAAATGCAAACAGTGTGGCAGAGCTACCCACCCACAGGCGGAAGTGCCTTCCCACCACGCATGTTTGGAGCCAAGGGTATACTGGGCATCCACTGAGAACTTCGGGCCAACAGGGGCCAGACCAAGGTGGCAGGAAGGCTTGAAAGGGGAGGTAGAGGCACCTGTGTTGTGGAAGGAAAACACAAACGGTAATGCAGAGGTCCCCAACACAGTGAAAGTGCCTCCCCACCAAGCATGTTCAGGGCTCTGCATACCCTCAGCATCCCTGGCTCACCACCACGGAGTGCCTCGGCCCAACCGGGGCCAGCCCAAGGTGGCAGGAAGGCTTGTTTTGGGAGGTGGAGGCACCTGTGGTGTAAAAGAAAAACACACATGTCGAGGAAGATATCACCTCCCAAGAACGAAAGTGCCTTCTCACTGCACATGTGCAGAGCACAAGAGACCCTGGGAATCCCCAGTTCACATTCACAGAGTGCCTCGGGCCCACTGGGGCCAGCCCAAGGCAGCAGGGAGCCTTGAAAATGTAGGTCAAGGCACCCATGTTGTGAAAGGAAAACACAAATCACGAGACATAGGTCCCATGCCACGGATGAAAGTGCATCACCACCCGCATGTGCAGGGACCAGTGGACCCTGGGCATCCCTGGTTCATGCTGACGGACTGCCTTGGGCCCACGGGGAAAGAACAAGTCGGCAGGAAAGCTTGAAAGAGGAGGTGGAGTCACCTGTGTTGTGGAAGGAAAACACAAGCTGCGAGCAGAGGTCCCCACCCACGGGCGAAAATGAATCCCCATCACGCATGAGTAGGACCTAGTGGACCCTGGGCATCCCTGATTTATGCCCACAGAGCACTTCAGGCCCACAGGGGCCATTCCAAGGTGACAGGAATGCTTGAAAGCGGTGGTGGAGGCATGCGTGTTTTGGAAGGAAAACACAAATGACGAGGCAGAGGTCCCCCTCCACTGGTGAAAGTGCCTCCCCACAGCACATGCCCAGGGCCCAGGGGACCGTAGGCATCCCTGGTTCGCATCCACAGAGCGTCTCAAGCTCATGGTGACCAGCTCAAGGTGGCAGGAATGCTTGAAAGGGGAGGTTGAGGCACCTGTGGTGTGGAGGTAAAACACAAATGGCACTAAAATACTCCCCCCGCACAGTCAAAAGTGCCTCCACACCGCGTATGTGCAGGGCCTAGGGGACGATGCGCCTCTCTGTTTCACACACACGGAGTGCCTTCTGCCCACAGGGGCCAGCCCAAGGCGATAGGAAGGCTTGAAATGGGAGGTGGAGGCACCTGTGTTGTGGAAGGAAAACACAAATGGCATGGAGAGGTCCTCCCCACGGGTGAAAGTGCCTCCCCACCGCGCATGCGTGGGGCCCAGGGGACCATGGGTGTCCCTAGTTCATGCCCACGGAGAGCCTCAGGCCCATGGGGGCCAGACCAAAGTGGAAGGAAGCCTTGAAAGGTGAGGTGGAGGCACCCATGTTGGGGAAGGAACACAAAAATGGCATGGAAGAGGTTCCCCCCACGGGCGAAAGTGCCACCCCACTGCACATGCCTGGGGCCCAGGGGAAACTGGGTGTCCCTGATTCTTGCCCACACAGCACCTGGGGCCCATGGGGGCCAGTCCAAGGAGGCAGGAAGCTTTGAAAGGGGAGGTAGAGGCACCCGTGTTGTGGAAGGAAAACCTAAATGGCATGAAAGAGGTCTCCCTCCATGCGCAAAAATGGCTCCCCACCACATATGCCTGGGGCCCAGGGGACCTTGGGCATCCCTGGTTCAGGCCCACAGAGGGCCTCGGCCCATATGGACTAGTCAAAGTGCTGCCCAACTGCATATGCGTGGGACCCAGGGGAACCTGAGACTCCCTGGTTCATGGCCATGGGGTGCCTCGGGCCCACGAGGGCCAGCCCAAGGCAGCAGGAAAGCTCGAAAGGGGAAATGGAGGCACCCGTGTTGTGGAAGTAAAACACAAATGGTGACGCAGAGGTCACCCCCCACGGGCAAATGTGCCTACCCCCTGCACATGTGCATGGCCCAGGGGACACAGGGGTCCCTGCTTCATGCCCACAGAGCCTCAGGCCCACGGGGGACATCCCAAGGCAGCAGGAAGGCTTGAAATGGGATGGTGGAGGCCAGACACAGAGGTACCCCACCACGGGTGAAAGTGCCTTCCCACTGCACATGCACAGAGTCCAGGGGATCCCTAGTGACCCTCGTTCATGACCCTTGGAGCGCTTCAGGCCCATGGGTCCATACCAAGTTGGCAGGAAAGCTTCAAAGGGGAGGTGGAGGCACCTGTGTTGTAGAAGTTAAAATGAAAGGCAAGACAGTGGTCCCCACACCACGGGCGAAAGTGCCTCCCCACCGTGCATGTGAGGGGCCCAGGGGACCCTGGAATTCCCCGGTTCATGTCGACGGAATGCCTCGGGAACATGGGGGCCTGCCCAAGGCGGCAGGGAGGCTTGAACGGGATGATGGAGGCACTCTGGTTGTGGAAGTAAATCACAAATGGCGAGGCAGAGGTCCTCCCACCAAGGGCGAAATTGCCTCCCCACTGTGCATGCACAGGGCCCAGGGGACCCTGGGTTTCCCTGGATTGTGCCCACGGATTGCCTTGGGCAGAATGGGGTCAGCCCAATGCAGCAGGAAAGCTTGAAATGGGAAGTGGAAGCACACCTGTTGTGGAATAAAGACAAACAGTGAAACAGAGGTCCCTCCCACGGGCTAAAGTGTCTCCACACCAGACGTACCTGGAGCCCAGGGCACCCTGGGCATACCTGGTTCACCTCCATGGAGTGCCTTGGGCCTGGGGGGCCAGTCCAAGGTGGGAGGAAGGCTTGAAATGGGAGGTAGAGGCAACTGTGTTGTGGAAGGAAAACACAAATGGTGTGGCAGAGGTCACGCATGGGGGGGATGTGCCTCCCCACTGTGCAAGCGTGGGGTGCAGGGGACCCTGGGCCTCCCTGGCTGATACCCATGGAGCACCTTAGTCCCACAGGGGCCAGACCAAGGCGGCAGGAATGGTTGTAAGGGGAGCTGAAGGCACCTGTGTTGTGAAAGGAAAACACAAATGATGAGGCTGATGTCCACGCACCTGGGCGAAAGTGCCTTTCCTCTGCACCTGTGTGGGGCCCAGAGGACCCTGGGCATGCCTGGTTCACACACACAGAGGGCCTCAGGCCCACGGGGGCCAGCCCAAGGTGGCAGGAACTCTTGAAATGGGAAGTGGAGTCATCTGTGTTGTGGAAGGAAAACAAATGGCGAGGCAGAGTTTCCTCCCCATAGTGAAAGTGCCTCCCCACCAAGCATGCATAGGGCCCAACGAACCCTGGGTGTACCTGGATCATGCCCAGGGATCACACACCTCGGGCACAAGGGGGCCAGCCCAACGCAGCAGGAAGGCTTAAAAGGGGAGGTGGAGGCAACTGTTTTGTGGAAGGAAAACCCAAATGGAGAGGCAGTGGTCCCCACCAATGGGTGAAAGTGCCTCCCTATCTGCACATGCACAGGGCCTAGGGGATTGTGTTCATCCCTGGTTCATGCCCACGGAGCGCCTTGGATCCACGAGGGCCAGCCCAAAGCAGCAGGAAGGCCTGAAAGTGGAGGTGGAAGCACCCGTGTTGTGGAAGGAAATAACAAATGGTGAGGCAGAGGTCACCCCCATGGGCGAAATTGCCTCACCACTGCACATGCTCAGGGTCCAGGGGACACTGGGCGTCCCTGTTTCATGCCCACAAGCACCTCAGGCCCACAGGAACCAGCCCAAGGTGGCAGGAAGGCTTGAAATGGGAGGTGGAGGCACCAACCAGTGTAGTGGAAGGAAAACACCAAAGGCAAGGCAGAGGTTTCCTGCTATGGATGAAAGTGTCTTCACATTGTGCACGCAAGGGGCTTAGTGGATCCTGGTTGTCCCAGGTTCGCACCAATGGAGCACCTCAGGCCCACGGAGCTCATCCCAAGGCAGCAGGAAGGCTTGAATGGGGAGGTTGAGGCACCTATGGTGTGGAAGGAAAACACAAACGATGAGGCAGAGGTCCCCCCCAAGGGCGAAGATGACTCCCCACTGCAAACGCGTGGGGCCCAGGGGACCCTGGACTTCCCTCGTTCATGCCCACAGACAGCCTCAGGACCACGTGATCCAGCCTAAGGTGGCAGATAGGTTTGATAGGGGAGGTTGAGGCACCCTGTGCTGTGGAAGGAAAAAAGAAGCGGTGCAGCAGAGGTTCCCCCCAAGGGGAAAATGGTCTCCCCACCACACAGGCATGGAACCCAGGGGACCATTTCCATCCCTGGTTCTTGCAAACGGAGGGACTCGGGCCCACAGGGGCTAGCCTAAGGTGGCAGGAAGGCTTGAAAAGGGAGGTCGAGGCACCTGTAGTGTGGAAGGAAAACAGAAAGGGTGCAGCAGAGTTCCCATCCCACCGGAGAAAGTGCCTCCCAATCTCACATAGGCAGGGCCCAGGGGACCCTGGTAGTCCCTGGTTCATGCCCATGGAGCTCCTCGGGAACGCAGGGATCAACCCTAGGGGGCAGGAAGGCTTGAAAGGGGAGGTCGAGGCACCTGTGGTGTGGAAGGAAAACAGAAAGGGTATGGCAGAAGTCCCCCACAACCGGCGAAAGTGATCACAACCACAAATATGCAGGCCCAAGGGCCCCTGAGCATCCCTGGTTCATGACCACGAAGCACATCGGGCCCACGTGGGCCAGCCCAAGGCGACAGGAAAACTTGAAAGGGGAAGTGGAGGAACCTCTGGCATGGAAGGAAAACAGTAACGGTGCAGCATAGGACCCCCAAAGTCAAAAGTGTCTTCCCAACATGCATGCACAGGGATAAAAGGACCCTGGGCATTACTAGTTCGTGCCCACGGAGCCCCTCAGGCCCACTATTTTTGTAGAAGATGGGAAGAGATATTTGGGAGTGCATTGAGGCCTATGGTGAAAAAGAAAATATCTTCAGATAAAAACTTGAAAGAAGCTTTCAGATAAAATGCTTAGTAAGGTGTTCATTAATCTCACAGTTACACCTTTCCTTTGATTGAGCAGTTTGGAAACACTGTTTTAGTAGAATCTGCTAAGGGATGTTCGGGGGCTCATTGAGGCCTATGGTGAAAAAGGAAATATCTTCAGATAAAAATTAGAAAGAAGTTTTCTGAGACACTGCTTTGTGATGTGTGCATTCATCTCACAGAGGTAAGTCTTTCTTTTGATGGAGCAGTTTGGAAACATTGTTTTTGTAGAATCCAGAAGGAGTTATTTTGGAGGGCATTGAGGCCTATGGTGTAAAAGGAAATATCTTCAGACAAAAACTAGAAAGAAGCTTTATCACAAACTGCTTTGTGATGTGTGGATTCATCTCAGAGAGTTAAAATCTTGTTTTGATTCATCAGTTTGGAAACACTGTTTTTGTAGAATCTGGGAAGGGACATTTGGGAGCACATTGAGGTCTATGGTGAAAAAGGAAATGTTCTCAGATAAAAACCAGAAAAAAGCTTTCTGAGAAACTGCTTTGTGATGAATGCATTCATCTCACAGAGTTACACATTTCTTTTCATTGAGTGGTTTGGAAACACTGTTTTTGTACAATCTGCAAAGGGATATTTGGGAGTGCATTGAGGGCTGTGGTGAAAAAGGAAATATCCTCAGATAAAAATTAGAAAAATCTTTCTGAGACACTGCTTTGAGATGTCAGCATTCTTCTCACAGAGTTAAAGCTTTATTTTGATCGAGATATATGGAAACACTGTTTTTGCAGAATCTGCAAAGGGATATTTGGGAATGCATAGAGGCCTATGGTGAAAAAGGAAATATCTTCACATAAAAACTAGAAATAAGCTTTCTAAGAAAGTGCTTTGTGATGTGTACATTCATATCGCAGTGTTGAACCTGTCTTTTGATTGAGAAGTTTGGAAAGACTGTTTTTGTAGAACCTAAGAAGGGATATCTGGGAGTGCATTGAGGCATATGTTAAACAGGATATATCTTCAGATAAAAACAAGAAAGAAGATTTCTGAGAAACTGCTTTTGTGATGTGTGTATTCATCTCATAGAGTTAAACCTTGATTTTGGTTGAGCAGTTTGGAAACACAGTTTTTGTAGAATCTGCCAATGGATATTTGGGAGTACATTGAAGCCTACAGTGAAAAATGAAATATCTTCTGATAAAAACTCGAAACAAGCTTTCTGAGAAACTACTTTCTGATGTGTGCATTCATCTCAGAGTTAAAGCCGTCCTTTGATTCAGCAGTTTGGAAACACTGTTTTTGTGGAATCTGAGAAGGGATATTTGGGAATGCATTTAGGCCTGTAGTGAAAAAGTAAATATCCTTAGATAAAAACGAGAAAGAAGCTCTCTGAGAAACTTCTTTTTAACGTGTGCATTCATCTCACGCAGTTACTTCTTTCTTTCCATTGAGCAGTTTGGAAATATTGTTTTTGTGGAATCTGTGAAGGGATAATTGGGAACACATTAAGGCCTATGGTAAAAAAGGAAATATCTTCAGAAAAAACTAGAAAGAAGCATTCTGAGCAACTGCTTTGTGATGTGTGCATTCAACTCAAATAGTTAAACCTTCCTTTTGATTGAGCAGCTTGCAAACACTATTTTTGTAGAATCTGTGAAGAGATATTTGTGAGCACATTGAGGTCTATGGTGAAAAAGGAAATATGCTCAGATAAAAATTAGAAACAAGCTTTCTGAGAAACTGCTTTGTGATGTATGTATTCATCTCACAGAGTAAAACCATTCTTTTGATTGAGCATTTTGGAAACACAGTTTTTATAGAAACTGCAAGGGGATATTTAGAGCTCATTGAGGCCTATGATGAAAAAGGGAAAATCTTCAGAAAAAAATAGAAAGAAGCTTTCTGAGAAACTGCTTTGTGAAGTGGGCATTTATCTCTCAGGGTTTAACATATTTTTTTTTTTTTAATTGCGCAGTTTGGAAATGATGTTTTTGTGGAACCGGCCGTGGGATATTTGGGAGTGCATTGAGGCCTCAGGTGAAAAATGAAATACCTTCAGATAAAAACTAAAAGAACCTGTTGGAGACACGGCTTTGTGATGTGTGCATTCATCTCACAGAGTTAAACCTTTCTTTTGATTTAGCAGTATGGAATCACTGTTTTGTAGAAGCTGCAAAGGGATATTTGGCAGCACAGGTATATTTGTGAATGCTATGAAGCCAGTGCTGAAAAAGGAAATATGCTCAAAAAAAAAAAAAGAAAGAAAGAAGCTTTCTGAGAAACTGCTTTGTGATATACACATTCATCTCACAGAGTTAAATCTTTCTTTTGTTTGAGCAGTTTGGAAACACTGTTTTTGTAGAATCTGCGAAGGGATATTTAGGAGTGCTTTGAGGCCTATGGTAAAAAAAGGAAATATCCTTGGATAAAAACTAGAAAGAAGCTTTCTGAGAAACTGCTTTTCGATGTGTGATTCATCTCAAAGAGTTTCACGTGTCTTTTGATTGACTAGTTTGGAAACACTGTTTCTATACAATCTGCAAATTGATATTTAGGAATGTATTGAGGCATATGGTGAAAAAGGTAATATCTACACATAAAAATTAGAAAGAAGTTTTCTGAGAAACTGCTTTGTGATGTGTCCATTCATCTCACAGAGTTAAACCTTCTTTTGATTGAGCACTTTGGAAACACCGTTTTTATAGAATCTGCAAAAGGAGATTTTGTGTGCATTGAGACCTATTATGAAAAAGGAAATATCTTCAGATAAATACTAGAAAGAATCTGTCTGAGAAATTGCTTGGTGATGTGTGCATTAATCTCTCAGTGTTAAAAAGTTTTTTTTATTGCACATTTTGGAAACAGTGCTTTTGTGGAAACTGCCATGGGATATTTGGGAACACATTGAGTCCTATGGTGAAAAATGAAATATCTTCAGATAAAAAATTAAAGAACCTCTTGGAGACATGGCTTTGTGATGTGTGCCTTCATCTCACAGAGTTACACCATGCTTTTGATAGTACAGTTTGGAACATCCTTTTTGAAGAATCTGCAAAGCTATATTCGGGAGTGCATTGAGGCCTCTAGAGAAAAAGGAAATATCCTCAGATAAAAACCAGAAAGAAGCTTTCTGAAAAACTGCATTTTCTTGTGTGCATTCATGTCACAGAATTAAACCTTTCCTTTTATAGAGCACTTTGGAAATACAGTTTTTATAGGATCAGTGAAGGGGTATTTTGGAGTGCATTGAGGCCTATGGTGAAAAAGGAAATATCTTCAGATAAAAGACAGCAAGAAGCTTTCTGAGATAGTGCTTTGTGATTTGGGCATTCATCTCACAGAGTTAAACCATGCTTTTGATTGTACAGTTTGGAAACACTGTTTTTGAAGAGTCTACAAAGCTTTATTTGGGATAGCATTGAGGCCTCTGATGAAAAAGGAAATATCTTAAGATACAAACTAGAAAGTAGCTTTCTGAGAAACTCTTTTGTGATGTGTGCGTTCATCTCACAGTGTTAAACCTTTCTTTTGATTGAGCAGTTTGGAAATAGTGTTTTGTAGTATCTGCACAGGGATATTTGGGAGCACAGTTTGTCCTTTGGTGAAAATAAAACATGCTCAGAAAACAACTAGAAGGAAGCTTTCTGAGACACTGCTTTGTGACGTGTGCATTCACCTCACAAAGTTAAAATTTCTTTAATTGAGCCATTTGGAAACACTGGTTTTGAAGAATCTGCAAAGGGATATTTTGGAGCACATTGAGGCCTCCGGTGAAAAAGGACAAGTACTCAGATGAAAACTAGAAAAATCTTTCTGAGAAAGTGCTTTGTGATGTGAGCATTAATCACATACAGTTAAGTCTTTCTTTTGATTGATCAGTTTGGAAACATTGTTTTTGCAGATTCTTTGAAGCGATATTTGGGAATGCATTGAGGCCTGTAGTGATAAAGGAAACAACTTCAGATAAAAACTAGAAAGAAGCTTTGCAAGACATTGATTTCTGATGGGTGCATTCATCTCACAGAGTTACACCCTTCTTATCATTCAGCAGTTTGGAAACACTGTTTTTGTAGAATCTGCCAAAGGATATTTGGGGTGCATTGTGCCTACAGTGAAAAATAAAATATCTTCAGATAAAAACTAGAAAGAAGCTTTCTAAGAAACTGCTTTGTGATGTGTGCATTCATCTCAAAGTTGTTTGTCCAAACCTTTATTTTGATTGAGCAGTTTGGAAACACTGTTTTTGTAGAACCTGTGAAGGGATATTAGGGAATGCATTCTGGCCGATGGTAAAAAAGGAAATATCCTCAGACAAAAACTAGAAGAAGGTTTCTGGAAAACTGCACTTTAATGAGTGCATTCATCTCACAGACTTAATATTTCTTTTGATTAAACAGTTTGGCAACACTGTTTTTGTAGAATCTGCGAAGGGATATTTTGGGGCACATTGAGGCCTATGGTGAAAAAGTAAATCATTTCAGATAAAAACTAAAGTGATGCTTTCTGAGAAACTGCTTTGTGATGAGTGCATCCGTCTCACAGAGTTAAACCTTTTTTTGGTTGAGCATTTTGGAATCTGTTACTGTAGAATCTGTGAAGAGATATTTGAGAGCACATTGAGGCCTATGGTGAAAAAGGAAATATCTTCAGATAAAAACTAGAAAGAAGCTTTCTGAGAAACTGCTATTTAATGTGTGCATTCATCTGACAGAGTTAAACCTTTCTTTTGATTCAGCAGTTTGGAAACACTGTTTTTGTAGAATCTGTGAAGGAATATTTGGGAGCACATTGAGGCCTATGGTGAAAAAAATATATACTCAGAGAAAAAATATGAAGAAGATTTCTGAAAAACTGCTTTGTGATGTGTGCACTCATCTCACAGAGTTAAACCTTTCTTTTGATTGAGGAGATTGGAAACATTGTTTGTGTGAAATCTGCAAAGGGATATTTTGGAGCATATTGAGGCCTATGGTGAAAAAGGAAATATATTCAGATACAAACTAGATAGAAGTTTTCTGAGAAACTGTTTCCTGATGTGTGCATTCATCTCACTGAATTACACCTTTGTTTGATTGAGCAGTTTGGAAAGACTGTTTTTCTAGAATCTGTAAAGGGATATTTAGGGACACCTTCAAGCCTACGATGAAAAAGAAAATATCTTCAGATACAAACTAGAAAGAAATTTTCTAAGGAACTGCTTTGTGATGTGTGCATTCATCTCACAGAGTTAAACTTTGCTTTTGATTAAGCAGTTTGGGATCACTGTTGTTGTAGAATCTGCAAAGGGATATTTGGGAGCCCATTGATTCTTACGGTAAAAAAGGAAATACCTTCACATAAAAAAATTATAGAGAAGCTTACTGAGAAACTGCTTTGAGATGTTTGCATTCACCTCACAGAGTTAAACTTTTCTTGTGATTGATCAGATTCTAACACTGCTTTTCTAGAATATCTGAAGGGATATTTGCGAGCTCCCTGAAGCCTATGGTGAAAAAGGAAATATCATCAGATAAAAACTACAAAGAAACGTTCTGAGAATATTCTTTGTGATGTGTGCATTCATCTCACAGAGTGAAATTTTCTTTTGATTGAACAGTTTGGAAACACTGTTTTTGTAGTATCTGCAAAGGGTTATTTGGGAGGTCATTGATTTTTATGGTTAAAAGGTAACATCTTCACATAAAAACCAGAAAGAAAGTTTCTGAGAAACTGCTTTGTGATGTGTACATTCATCTTACAGAGATATACCATGAATTTGATTGAGCAGTTTGGAAACACGGTTTTTCTAGAATCTGCAAGGGGATATTTGGGAGTGCATTGAGGTCTATGGTGAAAAAAGAAATATCTTCAGATACAAACTGGACAGAAGCATTCTGAGAAAGTGCTTTGTAATGTGTGCATTCGTCTCACAGATTTAAACCATTCTTTTGATTGATTAGTTTGGAAATACTGTTTGTGTAGAATCTGCAAAGAGATTTTTGGTAGCCCATTGAGTCTTAAGGTGAGAAAGGTAGTATCTGCATATAAAAACTGGAAAGAATTTTTCTGATAAACTGCTTTGTGATGTGTGCATTAATCTCACTTAGTTAAACTTTTATTGGACTGAGCAGTTTGGAAAGACTGTTTTTCTAGAATCTGCAAATGGATATTTCACAGAGCATTAAGCCCTAAGGTGAACAAGGAAATATCTTCAGATAAAAACTAGAAAGAAGCTTTCTCTGAAACTGCTTTGTGACGTGTGCATTCATCTCCCAGAGTTAAACCATTATTTTGATTAAGTAGTTTGTAAACCCTGTTTTTGTAGAATCTGTGAAGGGATATTTGGGAGCACATTGAGGCCTGTTGTGAAAAAAGAAATATCTTCAGATACAAAATAGACAGAAGCTTTCTGAGAAAGTGCTTTGTGATGTGTACATTCATCTCACAGAGTAAAACCATTCTTTAGATTGAGCAGTTTGGAAACACATTTTTGTAGAATCTGCAAAGGGATATTTGGGAGCCCATGGAGTCTTGTGGTGAAAAAGAAATTTTCTTCATATAAAAAATAGAAAGAAGCTTTCTGTGAGACTGTTTTGTGATGTGTGCATTCATCTCAGAGATTTCAACCTTTCTTTTGATAAAGCAGTTTGTAAGCACTCTTTTTTCAGAACCTGCAAAGGGATATTTCAGAGAAAATTGAGTCTTATGGTGAAAAAGGGAATACCTTCACATAAAAACTAGAAAGAACCCTTCTGAGAAACATCATTGGGATGTGTACATTCATCTCACAGAGTTAAATCCTTCTTTTGATTGAGCAGTTTGGAAACACTGTTTTTGTAGAATATACAAATGGATATTTGGGATCTCATTGAGGCCTCAGGTGAAAAAGAAAATATCTTCCAATAAGAACTAGAAAGAAGCTTTCTCTAAAACACTTTGTTATGTGTGCACTCATCTCAGAGAGTTAAACCTTTCTTGTGATTGAGCAGTTTCTAACACTGTTTTGGTAGAAACTGCAAAGGGATATTAGGGAGTCACTGGAGGCCTATGGTGAAAAAGGAAATATATTAAGACACAAACTAGAGGGAAGATTTCTCTGAAACTGCTTTGTGAAGTGTGCATACATGTTATAGAGTTAAACCATTCTTTTGATTGAGCAGTTTGGAAAAACTGTTTTTGTAGAATCTGCGAAGGGATATTTGGGAGTGCATTGAGGCCTATGGTGAAAAAGAATATATCTTCAGATACAAATTAGACAGAATCATTCTGAGAAACTGCTTTGTGGTGTGTACATTCATTTCACAGAGTTAAACCATTCTTATGATTGAGCAGTTTGGAGAAAATGTTTTTGTAGAAATTTCAAAGGGATATTTGGGAGTGCATTGAGGCCTACGGTGAAAAAGGAAATATCTTCCGATACAAACCAGACACAAGATTTCTGATAAACTGTTTAGTGATATGTGCATTTATTTCATAGAATTATACCTTTCTATTGATGGAGAAGTTTGGAAACAAAGTTTTTGTAGAATCTGTGAAGGAATATTTGGATTCACATTGAGGCCTAGGGTGAAAAATGAAATATCTTCCAATACAAATTAGATAGAAGTTTTCTGAGAAACTGCTTTATGATGTGTGCATTCATCTCAAGGAGTTGAACTATTATTTTGATTGAGCAGTTTTGAACCAGTGTTTTTGTAGAATCTGCAAAGGGAAGTCTTGGAGCCATTTGAATCTTATGGTGAAAAAGGAAATATCCTCACATAAAAACTAGAAAGAATCTTTCTGAGAAGCTGATTTGTGATACGTGTATTCGTCTCAAAGAGATAAAACTTTCTTTTGATTGAGCAGTTTGGAAACACTGTTTTCGTAGAATTTGCAAAGTGATATGTGGGAGCGCTTTGAGGCCTATGGTGAAAAAGGAAATATCTTCACATAAAAACTAGAAACAATCATTCTGAGAAACTGCTTTGTGTTATGTCCATTCATCTTACACAGTTAAACATTTCTTTTGATTGAGTAGTGTGGATACACTGTTTTTCTACAATCTTTAAAGGGATATTTGGGAGTGCATTAAGGCCTATGGAGAAAAAGAAAATATTTTCCAATACAAACTAGAAAGCAAGTCTCTGAGAAACTGCTTTGTGATGTGTGCATTCATCTCACAGAGCTAAACCATTCTTTTGATTGAGCAATTTGGAAACACTCTTTTTGTAGAATCTGCAAAAGGATATTCGGGAGTCCTTTGAGTCTAAAGATGAAAAAGGAAATACCTTCACATAAAAATTAGAAAGAAGCTTTCTGAGAAACTGATGTATGTTTCGTCCATTCATCTCACAGATTTAAACACTTCTTTTGATTGAGCAGTTTGGAAAAATTGTTTCTTTACAATCTGCTAAGGGACATTTGGGAGCACATTGAGGCCCATGGTGAAAAAGGAAATATCTACAGATGCAAACTAGAAAGAAACTTTCTGAGAACCTGCTTTGTAATTTGTGCATTCATCTCACAGAGTGAAACAATTCTTTTGATTAAGCAATTTGGAAACACAGTTTTTGCAGAATCTGTGAAGGGTTATTTGTGAGTGCATTGAGGCCTATGGTGAAAAAGGAAATATATTCAGATACAAACTAGACAGAAGATTTCTGATATACTGCTTTGTGATGTGTGCATTCGTCTCACAGAGTTAAATGTTTCTTTTCATAGAGCAGTTTCGAAAGACTCTTTTTCTAGAATCTGCAAAGGGATGTTTGGGAGCACATTGAGGCCTATGGTTAAACAGGAATTATCTTCCGATACAAACTAGAAAGAAAGTTTCTGAGAAACTGCTTTGTGATATGTGCATTCATCTCACAGAGTTAAAACATTCTTTTGATTGATCAGTTTGGAAACACAGTGTTTGTAGAATCTGTGAAGGGATATTTGGGAGTGCATTGAGGCCTATGGTGAAAAAGGGAATATTTTCCGATACAAACTAGAGAAAAGCTTTCTGAAAAACTGCTTTGTGATGTATGCATTCTTCTCACAGATTTAAACTATCCTTTTGATTGAGCAGTTGGGAGCCACTGTTTTTGTAAAATCTGCAAAGGGATAATTTGGAGCCCTTTAGGTCTTATGGTGAAAAAGGAAATATCCTCAATAAAAACTAGAAGGAAGCTTTCTGAGAAACTGCTATGTGTTGCGTCCATTCATCTGACAGAGTTAAACATTTTTTTTTGATTGAGTAGTTTGGAAAACCGTTTTTATACAATCTGCATAGGGATATTTGGGAGTGCATTGAAGCCTATGGTGAAAAAGGATATATCTTCTGATACAAACTAGAAAGAAAGTTTCTGAGAAACTGCTTTGTGATGTGTGCATTCATTTCACAGAGTTAAACTTTCATATACATTGAGCAGTTTGGAACCACTGTTTATGTAGAATATGCAAAAGAATATTTTGGAGCCCTTTGAGTCTTATGGTGAAAAAGGAAATATCTTCTGATAGAAACTACAAATAAAGTTTCTGAGAAATTTCTTGTGATGTGTGCATTCATCTCACAGAGTTAAATCTTTTGATTGAGCCATTTGGAAACACTGTTTTTGTAGAATTTGCAAAGGGATATTTTGGAGCCCTTTGTGTCTTACTGTGAAAAAAGATATATCTTCACATAAAAACTAGTAAGAAGCTTATTGAGAAATGGCTTTGTGATATGTGCATTCATCTCAGAAAGTTAAACCTTTGTTTTCATTGAGCAGTTTGGAAACACTGTTTTTGTAAAATCTTCGAAGGGATATTTGGCAGTGTATTGAGGCCTATGGTGAAAAAGGAAATACCCTCACAAAAAACTAGAAAGAAGCTTTCTGAGAAACTGCTTTGTGATATGTGCATTTATCTCACAAAGCTAAACCTGTTTTTTGATTGAGCTTTTATAAAGACTGCTTTTGTAGAATCTGCAAATGGTTATTTGGGAGCGCATTGATGCCTATGGTAAAAAAGGAAATATCTTCACATAAAAACTAGAAAGAAGCTCAATGAGAAACTGCTGTGTGTTTTGTCTATTCATCTCACAGAGTTAAACATTTCTTTTGATTGAGTAGTTTGGAAAACCGTTTTTCTATAGTCTGCAAAGGGTTATTTGGCAGGGCATTGAGGCTTATGGAGAAAAAGGAAATACCTTCCAATACAAACTAGAAAGAAAGTTTCTGAGAAACTGCTTTGTGATGTGTGCACTCATCTCACGAAACTAAACCATTCTTTTGATTGAGTAATTTAGAAACAATCTTTTTGTAGAATCTGCCAAGGGATACTGGGGAGTAGCTTGAGTCTAAAGTTGAAACAGGAAATACCTTCACATATAAATTAGAAAGAACCTTTCTGAGAAACTGCTCTGTGTTGTTTCCATTAATCTCATAGAGTTAAATATTTCTTTTGATTGAGCAATTTGGAAAAACTCTTTTTCTACAATCTGCAAAGGGATATTTTGGAGCACATTTAGGCCTAGGGTGAAAAAGGAAATATCTTCCAAAACAAACTAGAAAGAAAGTTTCTGAGAGAATGATTTGTGATGTGTGCATTCCTCTCACAGAGTGCAACCATTCTTTTGATTGAGCAGTTTGGAAACACAATTTTTTCAGAATCTGTAAAGGGATAATTGGGAGCGCATTTAAGCCTATGGTGAAAAAGGAAATATCTTCAGATAGAAACTAGACAGAAGATTTCTGAAATACTACTTTATGATATGTGCATTCATCTCACAGACTTAAAAGTTTATTTTCATTGAGCAGTTTGGAAAGACTGTTTTTCTAGAATCTGTAAAGTGTATTTGGGAGCACATTAAGGCCTATCATGAAAAAGGAAATATCTTCTGATACAAACTAGAAAGAAAGTTTCTGAGAAACTGCTTTGTGATGTGTGCATTCATCACAGAGTGAAAACATTCTTTTGATTGAGCAGTGGGGAAACATAGTGTTTGTAGAATCTGCAAAGGGATATTTGGGAACACATTGAGGTCTATGGTGAAAAATGAAATACCTTCACATAAAAACTAGAAAGAAGCTTTCTGAGAAACTGCTTCCTGATATGCACATTCAACTCACAAAGTTAAACCTTTCTTTGATTGAGCAGTTTGGAATCACAGTTTTTGAAGAATCTGCCAAAGGATATATGGGAGTACAGTGAGGCCTATGGCAAAAAAGGAATTATCTTCCAATATAAACTAGAAAGAAAGTTTCTGAGAAACTGCTTTGTGATATGTGCATTCATCTCATAGAGTGAAACATTTATTTTGATTGAGCAGTTTGGAAACACAGTTTTTACAGAATCTGTGAAGGGATATTTGGGAGAACATCGATGCCTATGGTGAAAAAGTAAATATCCTCAATAAAAACCAGAAAAGAGCATTCTGAGAAACTGCTTTCTGATGTATGCATTCATTTCACAGAGCTAAACCATTCTTTTGATTGAGCAATTTTGAAACATTCTTTTTGTAGAATATGAGGAGGGATATTGGGGTGTCCTTGGAGTCTTAAGATGAAAAAGGAAATAACTTCACATAAAAATTAGAAAGAAGCTTTCTGAGAAACTGCTGTGTGTTGTGTCCATTCATCTCTCAGAGTAAAATATTTCTTCTGATTGAGCACTTTGGAAAATCTGTTTTTCTATAATCTGCAAAAGGATATTTGGGAGCACTTTGGGGCCTATGTTGAAATTGGAAATATCTTCTGATACAAACCAGAAAGAAAGATTCTGAGAAACTGCTTCATAACGTGTGCATTCATCTCACAGAGTGAAATCATTCTTTTAATGGAGCAGTTTGGAAACAAAGTTTTGCAGAATTCGTGAAGGGATATTTGGGAGCTCATTAAGACCTAGTGTGAAAAAGGAAATATCTTCAGATACAAACTAGACAGAAGATTTCTGATACACTGCTTTGTGATGTGTGTATTCATCTCACAGTGTTAAACGTTTGTTTTCATTGAGCAGTTTGGAAAGACTGTTTTTCTAGAATCTGCAAAGGGATATTTGGGAGCGCTTTGAGGCCTATGTTGTAAAAGGAAATATATTCTGATAAAAACTAGAAAGAAAGTTGCTGAGAAACTGCTTTGTGATGTGTGCATTTATCTCACAGAGTTAAACCATTCTTTTGATTGAACAATTTTGAAACACAGTGTTTGTAGAATCTGTGAAGGGATATTTGAGAGAGCATTGAGGCCTGTGGTGAAAAAGGAAATATCTTCTGATACAAACTAGACAGATGGTTTCTGAGAAAGAGCTTTGTGATGTGTGCATTCACATCACAGAGTTGAGTTGAACCATTCTTTTGATTGAGCTGTTTGTAACCACCGTTTTTTGTAGAATCTGCAAAGGAATATTTTGGAGCCCTTTTAGTCTCATTGTGAAAAAGGAAATATACTCACATAAAACCCAGAAAGGATCATTCTGAGAAACTGCTATGTGATATGTGCATGTATCACAGTTAAAACTTTCTATTGATTGAGCAATTTGGAAACACCGTTTTTGTAGAATCTGCAAAGGAATATTTGGGAGTGCATTGAGGTCTATGTTGAAAAAGGAAATATCCTCACATAAAAACTAGAAAGAAGCTTTCTGAGAAACAGCTTTGTCATGTGTGCATTCATCTCACAGAGTTAAACCATTCTTTCAATTGAGCAATTTGGAAACACTCTTTTTGTAGAATGTGCGAAGGGCTATTTTGGTGTCCTTTGAGTTTTAAGATGAAAAAGGAAATAACTTCATATAAAAATTGGAAAGAAGCTTTCTGAGAAACTACTTTGTATTGTGTCCATTCATCCCACAGAGTAAAATATTTCTTCTGATTGAACAGTTTGGAAAAACTGTTTTTCTGCAATCTGCAAAGGAATATTTGGGAGCCCATTGAGATCTATGGAGAAAAAGGAAATATCTCCAAATAAAAACCAGAAAGAAAGTTTCTGAGAAACTGCTTTGTGATGGGTGCATTCATCTCACAGATTTAAACCATTCGTTTGATTGAGCAGTTTGGAAACACAGTGTTTGTAGAATCTGTGAAGGGATATTTGGTAGTGCCTTGAAGCCTATGGTGAAAAAGGAAATATCTTCCAATGCAAACTGCACAGAAGCTTTCTGAGAAACTGTCTATTATGTGTACATTCATCTCATAAGAGTTGAGCAGTTCTTTTCATTGAGCAGTTTGGAGTCACTGTTTTTGTAATTTCTGCAAAGGGATACTTTGGAGCCCTTTGAGTCTTATGGTGAAAAAGGAAATATCTTCTGATAGAAACTGGAAAAAAACTTTCTGAGAAACTGCTTTGTGATATGTGCATTCAGCTCACAGAATTAAAATTTCTTTTGACTGATCAGTTTGGAAACACTGTTTTTGTAGAATCTTCCAAGGGATACGTGGGAGCATATTTGGGACTGCTTTGAGGGCTATGGTGAAAAAGGAAATAACTTCTGATACAAACTAGAAAGAAAGTTTCTGAGAAACTGCTTTGTGATACGAACATTCACCTAACAGGTTTAAACTACACTTTTGATTAAGCAGTTTGGAAACACAGTGTTTGTACAATCTGAGAAGGGGTATTTAGGAGTGCATTGAGGCCTACGGTGAAAAAGGACCTATCTTCCGCTACTAACTACACAGAAGGTTTCTGAGAAAGAGTTTTGTGATGAGCGCATTCATCTCACAGAGTTGAACCATTCTTTTGATTGGGAAGTTTGGAACCACTGTTTTTGTAGAATCTGCAAATTGATATTTTGGAGCCCTTTGAGTCTTATGGTGAAAAAGGAAATATCCTCACATAAAAACTTGGAAGGAGGTTCCTGACAAACTGTAATACGTGTATTCATCTCACAGAGTTAAAACTTTCTTTTAATTAAGCATTTTGGAAACACTGTTTTTGTAGAATCTGCAAAGGGATATTTGGGAACGCATTGAGGCCTATGACAAAAAACAAAATTTCCTCACACAAAAACAAGAAATGAGCTTTCTTAGAAACTGCTTTGTGATCTCTGCATTCCTCTAACAGAGTTGAATCATTCTTTTTCATAGAGCAGTTTGAAAACATAGTGTTTGCAGAATCTGCAAAGGGACATTTGTGAGTGCTTTGAGGCCTATGGTGAAAAAGGAAATATCTTCTGATACAAACTAGACAGAAGGTTTCTGAGAAACTGCATTGTGATGTGTGCATTCACCTCACAGAGTAAAATGTTTCTTTTCATTGAGCAGTTTGGAAACTCTGTTCTTGAATCTGCAAATGGATACTTGGGAGTGCATTGAGGCCTATTGTGAAAAAGGAAGTATCTTCTGATACAAACTAGATGGAATCTTTCTGAGAAACTGCTTTGTGATGTGTGCAATCAGCTCACAGATTTTAATGATTCTTTTGATTCAGCAGTTTGGAAATAGTTTTTGTAGAATCTGGAAGTGATATGTGGACTCAATTGTAGGCCTATCGTGAAAAAGGAAATACCTTCTGATATAAACTAGACAGAAGCTTTCTGAGACACTGCTTTGTGATGTGGTCATTCATCTCACAGAGTTGAACCATTATTTTCATTGACCAGTTTGGAACCACTGTTTTTGTGGAATCTGCAAAGGGATATTTTGAAGCCCTTTGAGGCTTATGGTGAAAAAGGAAATATCCTCACATAAAAACTAGAAAGGAGCTTTCTTAGAAACTGCTTTGTGATCTGTGCCTTCATGTCACCTTATTAAATGGTTCCTTTTATGGAGCAGCTTGGAAAACAGTGTTTGTAGAATCTGCGAAGGGGTATTTGGTTTTGCCTTGAGGCCTATGCTGACAAAGGAAATATCTCCTGATACAGACTAGACAGAAGCTTTTTGAGAAACTACTTTGTGATGTGTGAATTCATCTCACAGAGGTAAACGTTTCTTTTCATTTAACAGTTTGGAAACTCTGTACTTCTAAAATCTGCAAAGTGATACTTGGGAGCACATTGAGTACGATGGCAAAAAAAGCAAATATCCTCACATAAACCTAGAAAGGTGCTTTCTTAGAAACTGCTTTGTGATCTGTGCATTCCTCTAAAAGAGTTGAACCATTCTTCTGATAAGGCCGTTTGGAAACACAGTGTTTGTAGAATCTTTGAAGGGATATTTGTGAGTGCTTTGAAGTCTATGGTGAAAAAAGAAATATCTTTTGGTAAAAACTAGACAGAAACTTTCTGAGAAACTGCTTTGTGATGTGTGCATTCACCTCAGAGAGTTACACGTTTCTTTTCATTGGGCAGTTTGGAAACTCTATTCTTCTAGAATCTTCAAAAGGATATTTAGGAGTGCATCTAGGCTTATGGTGAAAAAGGAAGTATCTTAAGATACAAACTAGAAAGAAAGTTTCTGAGAAACTGCTTTTTGATGTTGCATTCATCTCACAGAGTTTAGCCATTTTTTCATTGAACAGTTTGAAAACACGTTGTAGAATCTGCGAAGGGATACTTGGACTCTCCTGGAGGCCTGTGATGAAAATGAAATATCTTCTGATACAAACTAGAAAGAAGGTTTCTGAGAAACTGCTTTGTGATGTGTGCATTCATCTCACAAAGTTGAGCCATACTTTTGATTGAGCAGTTTGGAACCACTATTTTTGTAGAATCTGCAAAGGGATATTTTGGAGCCCTTTGAGTCTTATGTTGAAAAAGGAAATATTCTCACATAAAAACTAGAAAGGAGCTTTCTGAGAAACTGCTTTGTGATATGTGCATTCATCTCAGAGAGTTAAAGCTTTCTTTTGAGTGAGCATTTTGGAAACACTGTTTTTGTAGAATCTGCAAATGGATATTTGGGAGTGCTTTGAGGCTTATGGTGAAAAAGGAAATATCCTCACATAAAAACAAGAAAAGAGCTTTCTTAGAAACTGCTTTGTGACCTATGCATTCCTCTGTCAGAGTTGAACCATTCTTTTGATACAGCAGTTTGGAAACACAGTGTTTGTAGAATCTGAGAAGGGATATTTTGAACACTTTGATGCCTATGGTGAAAAAGGAAATATCTTCCAATAGAAACTAGACAGAATCTTTCTGAGAAACTGCTTTGTGAAGTGTGCATTCATCTCACAGAGTTTAACCATTCTTTTCATTGAGCAGTTTGGAAACTCAGTGTTTGTAGAAACTATGAAGGAATATTTAGATTCCCATGTAGGTCTGCAGTGAAAAAGGAAATACCTTCTGATAAAAACTAGACAGAAGCTTTCTGAGACACTGCTTTGTGATGTGTGCATTCATCTCACAGACTTGAACCATTCTTCTGATTGACAAGTTTAGAACCACTCTTTTTGTAGAATCTGCAAAGGGATATTTTGGAGCCCTTTGAGTCTTATGGTGAAAAAGGAAATATCCTCAAATAAAAATTAGAAAGGACATTTCTGAGAAACTGCTTTGTGTTATGTGCATTCATCTCACAGAGTTAAAACTTTCCTTTGATTGAGCATTTTGGAAACTTTTTTTGTTGAATCTGCAAAGGGATATTTGGGAGTCTGTTGAGGCCTACAGTGAAAAATGAAATATCTCCACATAAAAACTTGACAGAAGCTTTCTGAGAAATGGCTTTGTGATGTGTGCATTCCTCTAACAGAGTTGAACAATTTTGAGATTGAGCAGTTTGGAATCACTATTTTTCTAGACTCGGTAAATGGATAATTGTGAGCGTTTTGAGGCCTATGGTGAAAAAGGAAATATCCTAACATAAAAACCAGAAAATATCTTTCTGAGAAACTGCTTTCGGATTTGTGCATTCGTCTCACTGAGATAAACTCTACTCTTGATTGAGCAGTCTGGAAACACAGTGTTTGTAGAATCTGCAAAGGGATATTTGGATTCGCCTTGAGGCTTACATTGACAAAGGAAGTATCTTCTGATACAAACTAGACAGAAGCTTTCTGAAAAACTGCTTTGCAGAGTGTACATTCATCTCACAGGATTTAGCCATTCTTTTGATTGAGCAGTTTGGAAACTCAGTGTTTGTGGAAACTGCAAAGGGATATTTAGATTCACATGAAGGCCTACAGTGAAAAAGGAAATACCTTCCGATACAAACTAGACAGAAGCTTTCTGAGAAACTGCTTTGTGATGTGTGCATTCATCTCACAAAGTTGAACCATTCTTTTCATTGAGCACTTTGAGAACACTGTTTTTCTAAAATCCACAAAGGGATATTTTTTGAGCCATTTGAGTCTTATGGTGAAAAACGAAATATCCTCATGTAAAAACTAGAAAGGAACTTTCTGAGAATCTGCTTTGTGATATGTGCATGGATCTCACGGAGTTAAAACTTTCTTTTGATTGAGCATTTTGGTAACACTGCTTCTGTAGAATCTGAAAAGGGGCATTTCAGAATGCTTTGAGGCCTTTGGTGATAAAGGAAATATCTTCACATAATATCTAGACAGAAGCTTTCTGAGAAACGGCTTTGTGATGTGTGCATTCCTCTAACAGAGTTGAACCATGCTTTTGATTGACCAGTTTGGAACTACTGTTTTTCTAGGATCTGCAAATGGATATTTGTGAGCACTTTGAGGCCTACAGTGAAAAGGAAATATCGTCACATAAAAACTAGAAAGGAGGTTTGTTGGAAACTACTTTGTGATCTGTGCATTCGTCTCACAGGGTTAAACATTTCTTTTCATTGAGCAGTTTGGAAAGTGTTCTTCTATAATCAGCAAAGTGAGATTTCAGAGTGCATTGAGGCCTATGCTGTAAAAGGAAATATCTTAAGACACAAACTAGAAAGAAAGTTTCTGAGAAATTGCTTTGTGATGTGTGCATACACTTCAGAGAATTTAACAACACTTTTCATTAAGCAGTTTGGCAACACGGTGTTTGTAGAATCTATGAAGGGATATTTGGATTTGCTTGGAGGCCTGTGGTGAAAAAGGAAATATCTTCTGATACAAACTAGAAAGAAGCTTTCTGAGAAACTGCTTTGTGATGCGTGCGTTCATCTCACAGAGGTAAACGTTTCTTTTCATTGAGCAGATTGGAAACTCTTCTTGTCGCATCTGCAAAGGGATATTTATGAGTGCTTTGAGGCCTGTGGTGAAAAAGGAAATATCTTCACATAAAAACTAGACAGAAGATTTCTGAGAAACTCCTTTGTGATGTGTGCATTCATTTCACAGAGTTGAAACTTTGTTTTGATTGAGCCTTTTGGAAACACTTTTTTTGTAGAATCTGCAAGGGGATATTTGGGAGTGCTTTGAGGCCTATAGTGAAATGGGAATTAACTTCACATAAGAACCATTGTTTTGATTGAACAGTTTGAAAACACAATGTTTGTGGAATCTGTGAAGGGATATTAGGATTTGCCTTGAGGCCTATGGTGAACTAGGAAATATCTTCTGATAAGAACTAGACAGAAGATTTCTGAGAAACTGCTTTGTGATGTGTGCATTCCTCTAACAGAGCTGAACCTTTCTTTCCATTGTGAAGTTTGGAACCCTTGTTTTTGTAGAATATGCAAATTGATATTTGTGAGTGCTTTGAGGCCTATGGTGAAAAGGGAAATATCCTCACATAAATACTAGAAAGGAGCTTTGTTAGAAACTGTTTTGTGGTCAGTGCGTTCATCTCACTGAGTAAAAGAACTTTTTTGATTGAGCAGTTTGGAAACGCAGTGTTTTTAGAATCTGTGAAGGGATATTTGGATGTGCCTTGAAGCCTATGGTGAGAAAGGAAATATCTTCTGATACAATCTAGTAAGAAGCTTTCTGATAAACTGCTTTGTGATGTGTGCATTCATCTTACAGAGTTAAACTTCTTTTTCACTGAGCAATTTGGAAAAGCTGTTTTTTTTTTATAATTTGCAAAGTGATGTTAGGTGGCACAAAAAGGCCTATTGTGAACAAGGAACTGCTTTTTCATGTGTCCATTCATCTCACAGAACTAACTCCTTCTTTTGATGGAACAGTTCAGAAACACTGTTTTTATAGGATCTGCGAAGGAATATTTGGGAGCATACTGAGGTCTGTGGTGGAAAAAGAAATATCTTCAGATAAGACCTAGTCAGCAGCTCTCTGAGAAACTGCTTTGTGTTGTATGCATTCATCTCACAGAGTTAACTTTGCTTTTGATTGAGCAGTTTGTTAACACTCTTTTCGTAGAATCTGCAAACGTATATCTGGGAGTGCACTGATGCCTATGCTGAAAAAGGAAATATCTTCAAATAAAAACAAGAAAGAAGCTTTTTGATAAATGGCTTTGTGATATATGAATTCAACTCTCCGAGTTAAATATGTTTTTTGATTGACTGGTTTGGAAACACTGTTTTTGTAGAATACGTGATGGCATATTTGGGAGCACATTGAAGCCTATGGTGATCAAGGAAATATCTTTGGATAAAAACTAGAAACAATCTTTTTGAGAAACTGCTTTGTGATGTGTGCATTCATCTCACAGAGTTAAACCTTTCTTCAAATAGAGAAGTTTGAAAACACAGTTTTTGCTTAACTTGCCAGGTGATATTTACTAACGAAAAGAAGCCTATGGTGAAAAAAGAAATATCTTCAGATAAATACAGGAAAGAAACTTTCTAAGACACTGATTTGTAATATGTGCATTCATTTTACAGTGTTAATCTTTCCTTTGATGGAGCCGTTTGGAAACACCCTTTTGGCAGAATCTGTGAAGGATTATTTTGGAGCACTTTGAGGTTTACAGTGAAAGAGGAAATATCTCCAGATAAAAACTAGAAAGAAGCTTTCTGAGTAACTCCTTTGTGATGTGTGCATCCACCACAAGGTGTTAAACCTTTCTTTTGATTGAGCAGTTTGGAAACACTGTTATGATAGGATCTGCGAAGGGATATTTGGGAGCACACGAGGCCTATTATGAACAAGGAAATAAAGTCAGATAAATACTAGAAAGAAGCTTTATGAGAAACTGCTTTGTGATGTGTGCATTCTTCTCACAGAGTTAAACGTTTCTTTTGATTGAGCAATTTGGAAACACTGTTTTTGTAGAATCTATGACAGGATATTTGGGAGCATATTGAAGACTATGGTGATAAAGGAAATATCTTCTGATAAAAACTACATAAAAGCTTTTTGAGAAACTGCTTTGTGATGTGTGCATTCATCGCACAAAGTTAAACTGTTATTTTGATAGAGCAGTTTGGAAACACTGTTTATGTATAATCTGCAAAGTGATATTTGGTAGCACAAAGAGGCCTATAGTGAAAAAGGAAACATCTTCAGATAAAAACTGGAATGAAGCTATCTGAGTCACTGATTTGTGATGTGTGCATTCATTTCAGAGTATTAAGTTTTCCTTTGATGGAGCCTTTGGAAGCACTCATTTGTAAGTATCTGCAAAGGGTTATTTGGGATCCCATTGAGGCCTATGGTGAAAAAGGAAATATCTCCAGATAAAAAGTAGACAGAAGCATTCTGAGAAACTTCTCTGTGATATGTGCATTTATCTCACAGAGTTAAATCTTTCTTTCAATTGAACAGTTTTGATACACTGTTTCTGTAGTATCTGCAATGAGAGATTTGGGTACACACGAGGCCAAAGGTGAAAAAGGAAATAACTTCAGATAAAAACTAGAAACAGCTTTCTGAGAAACCACTTTGTGATGTGTGCATTCTTCTCATAGAGTTAAAAGTTTCTTTTAATTGAGTAGTTTGGAAACACTGTTTATGTAGAATCTGCAAAGGGATATTTTGGAGCACACTTATGCCTATGGTGATAAAGGAAATATCTTCAGATAAAAACTAGGAAGAAGCTTTTTGAGAAACTGCTTTCTGATGTCTGCATTCATATAACAGAGTTAAACCTTTCTTTGAATGATCACTTTGGAAACACAGTTTTTGTATAATGTGTGAGGGGATATTTGGGAGTGCACAAGGCCAAAGTTTAAAAAGGGAATCACTTCAGATAAAAAATAGAAAGCAGCTTTCTGAGAAACCGCTTTGTGATGTGTGCATTCTTCTCATAGAGTTAAACTTTTCTTTTCTTTGAGTAGTTTGGAAACACTGTTTTTGTAGAATCTGCAAAGGGATATATGGGTGCACACCGAAGTCTATGGTGCAGTTTGGAAACACCATTTTTGTGTAATCTGTGAAGCCATGTGAGGTAGCATAAAATGTCTGTGGTGAACAAGGAAATATCTTCAGATAAAAACTGGAAAGAATCTTTATGAGAAACCACTTTCTGATGTGTGTGTTCATCTCACAGATTTAAATCCTTCTTTTGATGGAGCAGTTCACAAACACTGTTTTTATGGAATCTGTGACATGATATTTGGGAGCGCATTGAGGTCTATGGTGGAAAAGGATATATCTTCAGAGAAGAACTAGACAGAAGCTATCTTGGAAACTGCTTTGTGATGAGTGCATTCATCTCATAGAGTTAAACCTTTCTTTTGATTGAGCATTTTGGAAACACTGGTTTTGTAGAATCTACAAAGGTATATTTGGGAGTGCACTGAGGCTTAAGGTGAAAAAGGAAATATCTTCAGATAAAAAGCAGAAAGAAGCTTTCTGAGAAACTGCTTTCTGATGTGTGCATTCATCTCACAGAGTTAAGCCTGTTTCTTGATTCAACAGTTTGGAAGCACTGTTTTTGTAGAATCTGTGATGGGATATTTGGAAGTGCATTGAAGTCTATGGTGATAAAGGAAATATCTTCAGATAAAAACTGGAAATAAGCTTTTTGAGAAACTGCTTTGTGATGTGTGCATTCATCTCACAGAGTTAATCCTTTCTGTTGATGGAGAAATTTGGAAACACTGTTTTGTGTAATCTGCAAAGTGATAATAAGGAGTACAAAGAGGCCTCTATTGAATGTGGAAATATCTTCAGATAAAAACTGGAAAGAAGCATTATGAGAAACTACTTTCTGATGTGTGCATTCA
Source organism: Pongo pygmaeus (assembly GCF_028885625.2). Lineage (NCBI taxonomy): Eukaryota > Metazoa > Chordata > Mammalia > Primates > Hominidae > Pongo > Pongo pygmaeus. The sequence goes on along the minus strand of NC_072387.2, from coordinate 22,581,551 downwards.
TTTATCAGAGTTAAATCCTTCTTTTGAAAGAACAACTGAGAAACATTGTTTTTAGAAGATCTGCAAAGGAATATTTGGGAGCACATTGAGACCTGCAGTGGAAAAGGAAATAACTTCAAAGAAGAACTAGACAGAAGCTTTCTGAGAAACAGCTGTGTGATGTCTGCATTCATCTCACAGAGTTAAACCTTTCTTTTCATTGAGCTGTTTAGAAGCACCATACTTGCAGAATCTGCAACAGACTATTTCAGAGCATACTGAGACCTATGGTGAAAAAAGGAAATTGCTTTAGATAAAAAGTTTAAAGAAGCTTTTTGAGAAACTGCTTTGTGATGTGTGCATTCAACTCTCAGAGATAAACCTGTTTTTTGATACAGCAGTTTGGACACCGTTTTTTGATAGAATCTAAGATGGGATATTTGGGTACGCATTGAAGCCTAAGGTGAGAATGAAGAAACTTCGGATAAAAACTAGAAAGAAGTGTTATGAGAAATTGCTTTCTGATGTGTGCATTTTTCTCACAGAGTTAAGATTTTCTTTTGAATGAGCAGTATGGAAACACTGTATGTGCAAACTCTGTGAAGTGATATTTGGAAGTGTGAAAAAGCCTATGGTGAAAAAGGAATTATCTTCAGATAAAAACTAGAAAGAATCTTTTTGAGAAACTGCTTTGTGATGTATGTGTTCAACTCATAGAGAGAAAACTGTTTTTCTAATGAGCAGTTTGGAAACACTGTTTTTGTAGAATATGCAATGAGGTATTTGGGAGTGCCTTGAGGCCTACAGTGAGAAAGGAAATATCCTAGGATAAAAACTAGAAAGAAGCTTTTTGAGAAACATCTTTGTAATTTCTGCATTAATCTCAAAGAGTTAAACTTTTTTATTGACTGAACTGTTTGGAAACACTGTTTTTTCCAAGTCTCCGAAGCAATGTTTGGTAGTGCAAAAAGGCCTATGGTAAACAAGAAAATATCTTCAAATAAATACTGGAAAGAAGGGTTATGAGAAACTACTTTCTGATGTGTGCATTCAGCTCAGAGTGTTAGGTCTTTCTTTTGATGGAACCTTTTGGAAACACTGTTTTTATAGGATCTGCAAAGGGATATTTGGGAGCACATAGAAGCCTAAGGTGGAAAACAGAATATCTTCAGAGAAGAACTAGACAGAAGCTATCTGAGAACTGCTTTGTGATGTGTGCATTCATCTCACAGAGATAAACCTTTCTTTTGATGGAGCAGGTTGGAAACACTGTTTTTGCTAAATCTGCTAAGCGATATTCAGTTGTGCAAAAAAGCCTATGGTGAGAAAGGAAATATCTTCAGATAAAATCTGGAAGGAAACGTTATGAGAAACTGCTTTCTGATGTGTGTGTTCATCTAACAGAGTTAAGTCCTTCTTTTGATGGAACAGTTAGGAATCACTTTTTTTGTAGAATATTCCAAGGAAATTTGGAGCGCATTGAGGCCTATGGTGAAAAAGGATGTATCTTTGGATAAAAACTAGAAGGAAGCTTTTTGAGAAACTGCTTTGTGATGTGTGGGCTCAACACAGAGGTAAAATGGTTTTTTGATTGAGCACTTTGGAAACACTGTTTTTATATAATCTATGATGGGATATTTGGGAGCACGTTGAAGCCTATCGTGATAAAGGAAATATCTTCAGATAAAAATGATAATGAAGCTTTTTCAGAAACAACTTTGTGATATACGCATTCATCTCATAGAGTTAAACTTTTCTTTTGACTGAGCAGTTTGGAAACACGGTTTTGGATAATTAGTGAAGTGATGTTAGGTAGTGCAAAAAGGCCTATGGTAACCAAGGAAATACCTTCAGATAAAAACTGGAAAGAAGCGTTATGAGATACTGCTTTCTGATGTGTGCCTTCATCTCATAGAGTTATATCCTTCTTTTGATGGAACAATTCAGAAACACTGTTTTAATAGAACCTGTGAAGGGATAATTGGGGGCATGCTGAGGCCTATGGTGGAAAAAGCAATATCTTCAGAAAAGAACTAGACAGAAGCTTTCTGAGAAAGTGCTGTGTGATGTGTGCATTCACCTCATAGAGTTTAACCTTTATTTTTATTGAGCTGTTTAGAAACACTGTATTTGTAGAATCTGTGATGGAATGCTTGGGAGCACACTCTCACCTATGGAGAAAAAAGGAATTTACCTCAGATAAAAAGTATAAAGAAGCTTTTTGAGAAACTATTTTGTGATGTGTGTGTTCAACTCACAGAGTTAAACCAGTTTTTTGATTGAGCAGTTTGGACACACTGTTTTGGTGGATTCTGCAACAGGACATTTGGGTACACATAGAAGACTATGGTGATAAAGGAACTAACTTCTGATAAAAACTAGAAAGAATCTTTTTGTGAAACTACTTTGTCATGTGGGCACTCACCTCACAGAGTTACACCTTTCTTTTATGGAAACACTGTTTTTGCAAAATCTGTGAGTGATATTAAGCAGTGTGAAAAAGCCTATGGTGAAAAAGAAAATATCTTCAGATAAAAAGTGGAAAGAAGCGTTATGAGAAACTGCTTTGTGATACGTGCTTTCATCTCACCAGAGGTAAGTCCTTTTTTGATGTAACAGTTTGGAAACACTGTTTTTGTTGAATCTGCAATGGAATATTTAAGAGAGCATTGAGGCCTACAGTGAAAAAGGAAATATCTTTGGATAAAAACTAGAAAGAGCTTTTGGAGAAACAGCTTTGTGATGTGAGCATTAATTTCAAAGAGTTAAACTTTTCTATTGACTGAACAGTTTGGAAACACTGTTTTTGTATAATCTGCAAAGCAATGTTAGGTAGTGCAATAAGGTCTACGGTGAACAAGGAAGTATCTTCAGCTAAAGATTGGAAAGAAGCATTAGGAGAAAGTGTTTTCCAATGTATGTGTTCAACCTAGAGAGTTAAAATCTTTCTTTTGATGGAACCTTTAGGAAACACTGTTTGTATAGGAACTGTGAAGGGATTTTTGGGAGCGCATTGAAGCTGATGGTGGAAAAGGGAATATCTTCAGAGAAAAACTAGACAGAAGATTTCTGAGAAACTCATTTGTGATGTGTGCATTCATCACATAGAGTTAAACCTTTCTTTTGATTGAGCACTTTGGAAACACTGTTTTTGTAGTATTTCTGAAGGGATATTTGGGAGCACATTTATGCCTATGGTGAAAAAGTAAATATCTTCTGATAAAAACAGGAAAGAAGGTTTTTAGGAACTGCTTTGTGTCCTGCATTCAATTCACAGAGATAAACCAGTTTTTTTATTGAGCAGTTTGGAAACAATGTTTTTGTAGAATCTGCAAAGCTATATTTGGGAGCGCACCGAGACCTATGCTGAAAAAGGAAACATCTTTGGATAAAAACTAGAAAGAAGCTTTTGAAGAAATTGCTGTGTGCTGTGTGCATTCGTCTCACAGTTAAACCTTTCTTTTGATTGATCAGTTTGGAAACACTGTATTTGTAGCATCTGTGAAGGGATATTTGAGAGCGCACAAGGCCTATTGTGAAAAAGGAAATAACTTCAGATAAAAACTAGAAAGAAGATTTCTGAGAAACCGCTTTGTGATGTGTGAATTATTCTCACAAAGGTAAATGTTTCTTTTGAATGAGCAGTTTGGAAACACTATTTTTGGAGAATCTCTAGAGGGATATTTTGGAGCACACTGAGGCCCACGGAGAAAAAGGAAATATCTTTGGATAAAAACTATAATGAAGCATTTTGAGAAACATCTTTGTGATGTGTGCATTCAACTCACAGAGTTAAACCTGTGTTTGATGGAGCAGTTTGGAAACACTGTTTTTCTAGAATGTGCAAAGGATATTTGGGAGTGCACTGATGCCTATGGTGAAAAAGGAAATATCTTCAGATTAAATCTAGAAAGAAGCTCTCTGAGAAACTGCGTTGTGATGTATGCATTCATCTCACAGAGTTAAACCTTTCTTTCCACTCAGTTGTTTGGAAACACTGTTTTTGGAAAATTTGTGAAGCTATATTAGGTAGTGCAAAAAAGCCTGTGGTGAAAAAGTAAATATCTTCAGATAGAAACTGGAAAGAATCGTTATGAGAAACTGCTCTCTGATGTGTGCGTTCATCTCATAGAGTCAAGTCCTCTTTTGATGGAACAGTTTGGAAACACTGTTTTTGTAGAATGTGCAAAGGGATATTTGGGAGCGCAGTGAGGCTTACGATGGAAAAGGAAACATCTTCAGAGAAGAACTAGACGGAAGCTCTCAGAGAAGCTTCTTTGTGATGTGTGCATTCATATCACAGTGTTAAACCTTTTGGTTGATTGAGCAGTCTGGAAACACTGTTTTTATAGAATCTGCAAAGGTGTATTTGGGAACATATTGAGGCCTATGTTGAAAAAGGAAATATCCGTGGATAAAAACTAGAAAGAATTTTTTTGAGAAACTGCTTTGTGATGTGTACATTCAATTCAAACAGTTAAATCTGTTTTTTGATTGATCAGTTTGGAAACATAGTTTTTGTAGAAGCTGTGAAGGCACATTTGGGAGTGCTTTGAGTCCTACATTGGAAAAGGAAATATCTTCAGAGAAGAAATAAGCAGACACTTTCAAAGAAACTGCTTTATGATGTGTGCATTCATCTTACAGAGTTAACAGTTTCTTTTAATTGAGCAGCTTGGAAACACTATTTTTATAGAACCTGTGAAGGAATATCTGGGAGCATATCTCTTTTTGTAGAACCTGCGAAGGAATATTTGAGAGCACATTTAAGCCTATGGTGAAAAAGGAAATATCTTCTGATAAAAACTAGAAAGGAGCTTTTTGAGAAACTGTTTTGTGATGTGTGCATTCATCTCACAGAGATACATATTTCTTTTGATTGATCATTTGGGAAATCATCTTTTTATAGAATCTGCAAAGGGATATTTGGGAGTGCATGAGGCCTATGGTGAAAAAGGAAATAACTTCAGATAAAAACTAGAAAGACGCTTTTTGTGAGGCATGCATTCTTCTCACAGAGGTAAGCATTTCTTTTGATTGAGGAGTTTGCAAACACTGTTTTTGTAGAATTGGCAAAGGGATATTTAAATGCACTGATGCCAACAGTGATGAATGAAATATCTGGATTAAAAACTAGCTTTTGGAGAAACTGCTTTGGGAAGTATGCATTCATCTCACAGAGTTAAACTTTTCTTTTGACTGAGCAGTTTGCAAACACTATTTTACTATAATTTGTGAAGAGATGTCACGCAGTGCAAAAAGGCCTATGGTGAACAAGGAAATATCTTCAGATAAAAACTGCAAAGAAGCATTATGAGAAACTGCTTTCTGATGTGTGAATTCATCTCACAGGGTTAAATCCTTCTTTTGATGGAACAGTTTCAAAACACTCGTTTCATAGAATCTGTGAGGGGATATTTCGGAGCACATTTAGGCCAATGGTGGAAAAGGAAATATCTTCAAAAAAGAACTAGACAGAAATTTTCTAAGAAACTGCTTTGTGATGAGTTCATTCATCTCACAGAGTTAAACTTTTCTTTTCATTGAGCAGTTTGGAAACACTGTTTTTGAAGAAGCTGGGAAGGCATTTTTGGGAGCGCATTGAATGCTATGGTGAAAAAGGAAATATCTTCAGATAAAAACTAGAAAGAATCCTTTTGAGAAACTGCTGTATGATGTGTGCATTCATCTCACAGATTTAAAACTTTGTGTTTATTGAGCAGTTCATAAACACTGTTTTTGTAGAATCTGAGAAGGGATATTTGAGAGCACATGTGGCCTACGGTGAAAAAGGTAGTATCTTCAGATAAAAACTAAAAAGCACCTTTTTGAGAAACTGGTTTGTGCTGTATTCATTCAACTCACAGAGTTAAAACGGTTTTTTGACTGAGCCGTTTGGAAACCCTGTTTTCTTAGAATCCGCTATGGGATATTTGGGAGCACAATGAACTCAATGGTGATAAAAGAAATATCCTCAGATAAAAACTAGAAAGAAGTTTTTTGAGAAACTGCTCTGTGATGTGTGCATTCATCTTACAGAGTTAAACCTTTTTTTTTGACTGAACAGTTTGGAAACACTGTTTTTGCAAAATCTGTGAAGCAATATTAGGTAACACAAAAAAACCTATGGTGAAAAACGAAATATTTTCAAATAAAAACTGAAAAGAAGGGTTATGAGAAACTGCTTTTTGACGTGTATGCTCATCTCACAGTGTTAAGTCCTTCTTTTGATGTTACATTTTAGAAAAACTGTCTTTGTAGAATCTGTGAAGGGATATTTGGGACATCATTGAGGCCTATGGTGGAAAAGGAAATATCTTCAGAGAAGAACTAGACAGAAGGGTTCTGAGAAACTTCTTTGTGTTGTGAGCATTCATCTCACAGAGTTAAACCTTTCTTTTGATTGAAGAGTTTGGAAACACTGTTTTGGAAGAATCTGCAAAGACATATTTGGCAGCATATTGAAACCTATAGTTAAAAGGTAAATATCTTAAGATAAAAACTAGAATGAAGCATTTGGAGAAACTGCTTTCTGATATGTGCATTCATCTCACAGAGTTAAGCCTTTAGTTTGATAGAAGAGTTTGGAAACACTGTTTTTGTATAATCTGCAAAGTGATATTCGGTAGCAGAAAGAGGCCTATTGTGAAATAGGAAATATCTACAGATAAAAACAGGAAAGAGTTTTCTGAGACACTTATTTCTGATGTGTGCATAGATTTCACTGTTTTAAATCTTTCCCTTCATGGCACAGTTTGGAAACACACTTTTGGCAGAATCTACGAAGGGTTACCTGGGAGCTCATTGAGGCATATGGTGAAAAAGGTAATATCTCCAGATTAAAAATAGAAAGAAGCTTTCTGAGAAGCTACTTTGTGATGTGTGCATTCATCTCACAGAGTTAAACTTTTCTTTTGATTGAGCAGTTTGGAAACACTGTTTTTGTAGAATCTGCAAAGGGATATTTGAGAGCACACTATGTCTACGGTGAAAAAGGAAATATCTTTGAATAAAAATTAGAAAAAAGTTTTCGAAAAACTGCTTTGGATGTATGCATTCATCTCACAGTGTTACATTTTTCTTTTGACAGAGCAGTTTGGAGACACTGTTTTTGGACAATCTATGAAGCGATGTCAGTGCAAAAAGGCCTACGGTGAAAAAAGAAATAACTTCAGAAAAAAACTGGAAAGAAGAGTTATGAGAAACTGCTTTCTGATGTGTGCATTCACATCATAGAGTTAAAACCTCCTTTTGATGGAAGAGTTCAGAAACAGTTTTTGTAGAATGTGTGAAAGGATATTTGGGAGTGCATTGAGGCTTATGGTTTGAAAGGAAGAATCTGCAGAGAAGAACTAGACAGAAACTGTCTGACAAACTGCTTTGTGATGTGTGCATTCATCTCACAGAGTTAAAACTTTCTCTTGATTGAGCATTTTGGAAACACAGTTTTCACAGAATCTGCAAAGGGATATTTGGAAGTGCAATGAGGCCTATGGTGAAAAAAGAAATATATTCGGGTAAAACCAAAAATAGTTTTGTGAAGCTGCTTTGTGAGGTGTACGTTAAACTACAGTGTTAAATTTATTTTTTGTTTAAGTAGTTTGGAAACACTGTTTTTGTAAAATCTACAATGGGATATTTGGGAGTGCATTGAAGCCTATGGTAATAAAGGAAATATCTTCAGATAAAAACTACAAAGAATCGTTTTGAGAAACTACTCTTTGATTGTGCATTCATCTCACAAAGTTAATTGCAGGTTTTGTTTGAGCAGTTTGGAAACACTGTTTTTGTGTAATCTGTGAAGTGATTCTAAGTAGTGCAAAAAGGCCTAAGCTGAAAAAGGAAATATCTTCAGGTAAGAACTGGAAAGAAGTGTTATGAGAAACTGCTTTCTTTTTTTATACATTTTTTATTGTAATTTAACTTTTAGGGTGCATGTGCACAACGAGCAGGTTATTTACTTATATACACATGTGCCATGTTGGTGTGCTGCACCTAGTAACTCATCATTTAACATAAGAAACTGCTTTCTAATGAGTGCATGCATCTCACAGAGTAAAGTCCTTTTGATGGAACAGTTCAGAGACACAGTTTTTATAGAATCCATGAAGGGATATTTGGGAGCACATTGAGGCCTATGGTGGAAAAGGAAATATCTTCAGATTAAAACTGCAAAGAAGCTTTCTGAGACACTGATTTGTGAGATATGCATTCATTTCTCAGTGACAATTTTTTCCTTTAATGGTGCCGTTTTTAAACACACTTTTTAAAGAACCTGAGAAGGGTTATTTAGGAGTGCAATGAGGCCTATGTGGAAAAGGAATTATCTCAAGACAAAAATTAGAAGGAAGCTTTCTGAGAAACAGCTTTTTGATGTCTACATTCATCTCACAGAGTTAACCCTTTCTTTTGATTGGGCAGTTTCAAAACACCGTTTTTCTTGAGTCTGCAAAAGGACATTTGGCAGCACACAAAGCCTATGGTGAAAAAGGAAATAACTTCAGGAAAAAAATAGAAAGAAGCTTTTTGAGAAAATGCCTAGTGATGTATTCATTCATCTCACAGAGTTAAACTTTTCTTTTGACTGTGCAGTTTGGAAACACTGTTTTTGCAAAATCTGTGAAGTGATATTAGGTAGCACAAATAAACCTATGGTGAAAAAGGAAATAACTCCAGAAAAAAACTGGAAAGAAGCATTATGAGAAAGAAACTGCTTTCTGATGTGTGCATTTAACTCGCAGAGTTAAGTCCTACTTTTGATGGAATAGTTTGGAAACACTGTTTTTGTAGAATCTGTGAAGGGATATTTGGGAGCACATTGAAGCCTGTGATGAAAAAGGAATTATATTCGGATAAAAATTAGAAAGAAGCTTTCTGAGAAACTGTTTTGTGACATGTGGGTTCAACTCACAGAGTTGTTTGGAAGCAGTGCTTTTGTAAAATATGCGAATGGATATTTGGGAGTTCATTGAGGCCAATGGTGGAAAAGGAAATATCTTCAGAGAAAAAGTAGACAGAAACTTTCTGAGAAACTGCTTTGTGATGTGTGCATTTATCTCATAGGGTTAAAACTTTCTTTTGATTGTTCAATTTGGAAACACTGTTTTTGTAGAATCTGTGAAACGATATCTGGGAGCACATTGAGGCCTATGGTGAAAAAGCAAATAACTTCGGATAAAGACTACAAAGAAGATTTCTGAAAATCCACTTTGTAATGTGTCCATTCTTCTCAAACATTTAAACATTTATTTTAACTGAGCAGTTTGGAAACACTATTTTTGTAGAATCTGCAATGGGATATTTGAAAGCACAGTTAGGCCTATGGTGAAAAAGGAAATATATTTGGATAAAAACTAGAAAGAAGTTCTTGAGAAATTGCTTTGTGATGTGTCCATTCATCTCACAGAGTTAAACTACCCTTTTGAATGAGGAGTTTGGAAACACTGCTTTTGTGTAATCTGTGAAGCAATATTAGGTAAATTATAAAAGCCTATGGTGGAAAAGGAAATAACTTCAGAGAAGAAATAGATAGAAGCTATATGACAAACTGTTTTTTGATGTGTGGATTCTTCTCATAGAATTAAAAGTTTCTTTTCATTGATCAGTTTGGAAACACTGTTTTTGTAGAATCTGTGAAGGGATATTTGGGAACTCACAAGGCCTATGTGGGAAAAGTAAATAACGAAGATTAAAAAAAAGAAGTTTTACAAGGAACTGATTGGTGATGTGTGCATTCTTCTCACAGTGTTAAACATGTCTTTTGAATGAGCAGTTTGGAAACACCCTTTTTGTAGAATCTGTAAAGGGGTATTTGGGAGCATACTGATGCCTATGGTGAAAAAGGAAATATCTTCAGAGAAAAACTAGAAAGAAGCTCTTTGAGAAACTGCATTGTGATGTGTGCATTTATCTCAAAGATTTAAACTTTTCTTTTGACTCAGCAGTTTGGAAACATTGTTTTTGTATATTCTGCAAAACGATGTTAGGTAGCACCAAAAGGCCTATGGTGAACAAGGAAATATCTTCAGATAAAAACTGGGAAAGAGCTTTATGAGAAACTGCTCTCTGATGTGTGAGTTTCTCTCACAGAATTCAGTCATTCCTTTGATGGAACAGTTTGGAAACACTGTTTTTGTAGAATCTGCTAGGTATATTTCAGAGCGCACTGAGGCCTAGGGTAGAAAAGGAAATATTTTCAGAAAATTAGACAGAAGCTTTCTGAGAAACTACTTTGTGATGTGTGCATTCATCACACAGAATTAAAACTTTCTTTTGATGGAACCGTTTGGAAACACTGCTTTTCTAGAATCTGTGAAGTGATATTTGGGAGTGCTTTGAGGCCATGGTGGAAAAGAAATATCTTCAGAGAAGAATTAGTCAGAAGCTTTCTGAAAAAAAAATTTGTGATGTGTGCATTCATCTCACAGAGCTAAAAAGTTATTTTGACTGATCAGTTTGGAAATACTGTTTTTGTACAATCTGTGAAGTGATGTTAGCACAAAAAGGCATATAGTGAATAAGGAAATATCTTCATAAAAAATGGAGAGAAGCATTATGAGAAACTGCTTTCGGATGTGTGTGTTCACATCAAAGAGTTAATGCATTCTTTTGATGGAATAGTTCATAAACACTGTTTTTATACCATCTGTGAAGGGATATTTGGGAGCGCATTGAGGCTGATGGTGGAAAAATTAATATCTTGAGAGAAGAACTACACAGAAGCAATCTGTGAAACTGCTTTGTGATGTGTGCATCTGCCTTACAGAGTTAAAGCTTACTTTTGATAGATCAGTTTGGAAACACTGTTTTTGTAGAATCTGTAAAGTGATATTTTTGGAGTGCACTGAAGCCTATGTGAAAAAGGAAATTTCTTTGGTTAAAAACTAGAAAAAGCTTTTTGAAAAACTGATTTGCGAGGTGTCCACTCAGCTCACAGAGTTAAAACTATTTTTTGATTGAAGAGTTTGGAAACACTGTTTCTGTAGAATCTGTGATGGGATTTTTGGAGCTCATTGAAGCCTATGGTAATAAAGGAAATAGCTTCAGATAAAAACTAGAAGGAAGCTTTTTCAGAAACTGCTTTGTGATGTGTGCATTCATCTCACAAAGTTAAAAGTAGCTGCTCTTTGAGAATCTTGGAAACACTCTTTATGTAGAATCTGCAATTGGATATTTGAAAGTGCAGTTAGGCCTATGGTGAAAAAGGAAAAATCTTTGGATAAAAACTAGAAAGAAGTTTTTTGAGAAACTGCTTTGTGAGGTGTGCATTTGTCTCACAGAGTTAAACCTTCCACTTGATGGAACAGTTTGGAAACACTGTTTTTGAGTAGCCTGTGAAGCAATATAAAGTAGCTCAAAAAGCCTATGATGAAAAAGGAACTATCTTCAGATTAAAACTGGAAAGAAGTGTTATGAGAAACTGCTTTAAGATGTGTGCATTCACCTCACAGAGTTAAGTCCTTCTTTTAATGGAAGAGTTTGGAAACACTGTTTTTTTTACAATCTGTGAAGGGATATTAAGTAATGCAAAGAAGCCTATGGTAAAAAAGGAAATATCTTCAGATAAAAACTGTAAAGAAGCTTTCTGAGAAACTGCCTTGTGATGTGTACATTTATTTAATACTGTTAAATTTTTCCTTTGATGGAGCCCTTTGGAAATACCTTTTTTGGCAGAATCTGTAAAGGGGTATTTTAGAGCAAATTGAGGCCTATGGTGAAACAGGAAACATCTCAAGAAAAAAACTATAAAGAACCTTTCTGTGAGACTGATTTGTGATGTGTGAATTCAGTCAACATGGGTAAACGTTTATTTTTTTGAGAAGTTTGGAAACACTGTTCTTGTAGAATCTGAGAAGGGACATTTGGGAGCACATTGAAGCCTATGGTGAAGAAGGAAATATCTTCAGATATAAACTAGAAAGAAGCATTATGAGAAACTGCCTGCTGATGTGTGCATTCATCTCACAGAGTTAAGTCCTTTTTTTGATGGAACAGTTTGAAAACTGTTTTTGTAGAATCTGCAAAAGAATATTTGGGAGTGCATTGAGGTCTTGGTGCAAAAGAAATTATCTTCAGAGAAGAACTAGACAGAAGCTTTCTTTGAAACTGCTTAGTGAGGTGTTCATTCATCTCACAGAGTTAAATCTTTCTTTTGCTTGAGCAGTCTGGAAACACTATTTTTGTAGAATCTGTGATGGAATATTTGGGGATCATTGAAGCCTATGGTGAAAAAGTAAATATATACAGATAAAATCTAGAAAGAAGATTTTTTAGAAACTGCTTTGTGATGTTTATATTCACCTCAGAGACTTAAACTTGTTTTTTGATTGAGCAGTTTGGAATCACTGTTTTTGTAGACTCTGCAATCGGAGATTTGGGAGTGCATTGAGGCCTATGTTGGAAAAGGAAACATCTTTACAGAGGAACCAGACAGAAACTTTCTGAGAAACTGCTTTGTGATGTGTGGATTCATCTCACAGAGTTAAACATTTCTTTTGATTGAGCATTTTGGAAACACTGTTTTTGTAGAATCTGTGAAGAGATATTTGGGAGCACACTGAGGTTTATGGTGAAAAAGGAAATATTTTAGGATAAAAACTAGAAAGAAGCTTTTTTGATAAACTGTTTTGTGAAATGTCTGTTCATCTCACAGAGCCAAACATTTCTTTCAACTGAGCAGTTAGGAAACATTCTTTTTGCAAAATCTACAAAATGATGTTTGGCAGCACATAAAAGCCTATGGTGAACAAGGAATTATCTTCTGACAAAAACTGGAAGAAGCGTTATGAGAAACTGCTTTCTGAGGTGTGCATTCATCTCACAGATTTAAGCCCTACTTTTAATGGAACAGTTGGGAAACAAGTTTTTATGGAATCTTTGTAGGGATATTTGGGAGTGCATTGAGGCCTGTGGTGGAAAAGGAAATATCTTCCGAGAAAAACTAGACAGAAGTTTTCTGAGAAACTGCTTTGTGATGTCTGCATACATCTCACAGAGTTAAACCTTTCTTTTGTTTAATCAGTTTGGAAACAATGTTTTTGTAGAATCTGCGAAGAGATATTTGGGAGCGCATTGAAGCCTGGGGTGAAAAAGTAGATATTTCCTTTTTTACCATAGGCTTCTTTGCATTACTTAATATCCCTTCACAGATTGTACAAAAACAGTGTTTCCAAACTCTTCCATTAAAAGAAGGACTTAACTCTGTGAGGTGAATGCACACATCTGAAAGCAGATTCTCATAACGCTTCTTTCCAGTTTTAATCTGAAGATATTTCCTTTTTCATCATAGGCTTTTTGAGCTACTTTACATTGCTTCACAGGTTACTCAAAAACAGTGTTTCCAAACTGTTCCATCAAATGAAAGGTTTAACTCTGTGAGACGAATGCACACATCACAAAGCAGTTTCTCAAAAAGCTTCTTTCCACTTTTTATCCAAAGATTTTGGATAAAAACTAGAAATAAGTTTTTGAGAAACTGCTTTGTGATGTGTGCATTCGTCTCAAAGTTAAACCTTTCTTTTGATAGATCCTTTTGGAAACACAGTTTTTGTAGAATCTGCGAAGCGATATTTGGCAGCACACATGACCTATGGTGAAAAAGGGAATAACTTCATATAAAAACTAGAAAGAAGCTTTTTAAGAAACTGCTTTGTGATATGTGCATTCATCTCACAGAGTGAAACGTGACCTTTGATTGAGCAGTTTGGAAACACTGTTTTTGCATAATCTGTGAAGTGATGCTAGATAGCAGAAAAGCCCTGTGCTGAAAAAGGAAATATATTCAGATAGAACCTGGAGAGAAGCGTTTTGAGAAACTGTTTTCTATAGTTGCATCTATCTCACAGAGTTATGTCCTTCTTTTGATGGAACAGTTTGGAAACACTGTTTTTATAGAATCTGTGAAGGGATATTTGGGAGTGCATTGAGGCATACTGGGAAAAATAAAATAACGTCAGATAAAAAATACAAAAAGCTTTCTGAGAAACCACTTTGTGAAGTGTGCCTTCTTGTCACAGATTTAAACATTTCTTTTGATTGAGCAGTTTTGAAATACTGTTTTTATAGAATCTGCAATCAGATATTTGAAAGCGCTGTTAGGCCTACGTTAAAAAAGGAAATATCTTTGGATAAAAAGTAGACAGCAGCTTTATGATTAACTTCTTTGTGATGTGTGCATTCATCTCACAGAATTAAACATTTCATTTGACTGGAGCAGTTTGGAAACACTGTTTTTGTGTAATCTGCGAAGCAATAGTAGGTACCTCAAAAAGCCTATGATGAAAAAGGCAATATCTTCAGATAAAAACTGGAAAGAAGCCTTATGAAATACTGCTTTCTCATGTGTCTCTTCATCTCACAGAGTTAAGTGTTCTTTTAATGGAACACTTTGGAAACACTGTTTCTGAAAAATCTGTGAAGGGATATTTGCCAGCACATTAAGGCCAATGGTGGAAAAGGAAATATCATCAGAGAAGAACTAGACAGAAAGTTTCTGAGAAACTGCTTTGTGATGTCTGCATTAATCTCACAGAGTTAAACCTTTCTTTTGATTGAGCAGTTTGGAAATACTGCTTTTGTATTATCTGCAATATTATATTATGTAGTGAAATATGTCTATGGTGAAAAAGGAAATATCTTCAGATTAGAATTGGAAAGAAGCTTTCCGAGAAACAGTTTTGTGATGTGTGCATTCTTCTCACAGAGTTAAAAATATCTATTGGTTGAGGAGTTTGAAAACACTGTTTTAGTAGAATCAGCAATGGTATATTCGGTAGCACATTGAGAACTAGGATGAAAAAGGAAATATCTTCAGATAAAAATAAGAAAATCTTTTTGAGAAACTGCTTGTAATGAGTGTGTTCACTTCACAGTGTTAAACTTCTTTTTTATCAGCCAGTTTGCAAACACTGTTTTTGTAGAATTTGAGATGGTGTATTTCAGAGTGCATAGTAACCTATGGTGAAAAAGGAATTAACTTTAAATAAAAACTAGAAAGAAGTTTTTGAGAAACTGCTTTATGATGTGTGCATTAATCTCACAGAATTAAACCTTTCATTTGACTGAGCAGTTTGGAAACGCTGTTTTTGTGTAATCTGAAAAGTGATATTTTGTACCCCAAGAAAGCCTATAATGAAAAACGAAATATCTTTTGTTAAAAACTGAAAAAAAATCGTTATGAGGAACTGCTTTCTGATGTGTGCATTCATCTCATAGAGTTAAGTCCTTCTTTTGATGGAACACTTTGGAAACACTGTTTTTGTAGAATCTGCAAAGGGATATTTGGTAGCCTATTGAGTCCTATTGTGGAAAAGGAAATTTCGTCAGAGAAGAACTAGACAGAAGCTTTCTGAAACTACTTTGTGATGTCTGCATTCATCTGACAGCATTCAAACTGTCTTCTCATTGAGAGTTTTGGAAAAATTTTTTTTTTGTAGAATCTGTGAAGGGATATTTGGGTGTGCATTGAACCCTACAGTGAAAAAGGAAATATCTTCAGATAAAAACTAGAAAGAAACTTTATGAGAAACTGCTTTGTGATGTGTGCATTCACCTCAAAGATTTAAACCTTTCTGTTGATACAGAAGTTTGGAAACACTCTTTTTGTCTAATCTGCTAAGTGATATTAAGTAGCGAAAAGAGGCCTACAGTGAAAAAGGAAATATCTTCAGATAAAAACTGGATAGGAGCTTTCTGAGACACAGATTTGTGATGTGTGCATTCATTTAACAGTGTTAAAGTTTTCATTTGATGGAGCCACTTGGAAACAACCCTTTGGTAGAATCTGCGAAGGGTTATTTTGGGGTGCATTGAGGCTTACAGTGAAAAAGGAAATATCTCCAGGTTAAAACCAGAAAGAAACTTTCAGAGAAACAGCTTTGTGATGTGTGCATTCATCTCACATAGTTCAATCTATTTTTTGATTGATCAGTTTGTAAACATTGTTTTTGTAGAATCTATGAAGGGATATTTGGGAGCGCATGAGGCCTATGGTCAAGAAGGAAATAACTTCAGATAAAAAGAATGTTTCTTGGAAATGGCTTTGTGATGTGTGCATTCTTCTTATAGATTTAAAAGCTTCTTTTGATTGAGCATTGGGAAACACTGTTTTTGTAGAATCTGCAAAGGGATATTTTACTCGCATAGTGTCTATGGTGAAAAAATATCTTCAGATAAAAAGTAGAAAGAAGCTTTTTTGAGAAAATGCTTTGTGATGTATGCATTCGGGTTACAGAGTTAAACTTTTCTTTTGACAGATCTATTTAGAAACGCTGTTTTTTTTTATAATATGCAAAGGATGTTAGTGCAAAAAGGCCTATGGTGAACAAGGAAATATCTTCAGATATGTCCTGGAAAGAAGCGTCATGAGAAACTGCTTTCTGATGTAGGCACTCACATCACAGAGTTAAAACTTTCTTTTGATGGAACAGTTCAGAAACACTGTTTTTTATAGAATCTGTGAAGGGATATTTGGGAGCACAATGTGGCTTACGGTGGAAAAGGCAATATCTTCAGAGAGGAACTAGACAGAAACAACCTGAGAAACTGCTTTGTGATGTGTGCATTCACGCCACAGACTTAAACTTTTTTTTTGATTGAGTATTTTGGAAACACTGTTTTTGCAGTATCTGAAAAGGGATATTTGGGAGTGCACTGAGGCTTATGGTGAAAAAGGAAATATCTTTGGTTTAACACTAGAAAATCTTTTTGAGAAACTGCTTTGTGATGTGTGCATTCTCCTCACAGAGTTAGATATTTCTTTTGATTGAGGAGTTTGCAAACACTGTTTATGTAGAATCTGAAAATATTTATTTGGGAGTGAATTGAGGCCTAGGATGAATAACGAAATATCTTCAGATAAAAATAAAAAAGAAGATTTTTGAGAAACTGGGTGCTATATGTGCATTCATCTCACAGAGTTAAACTTCCTTTTTATTGAACAGTTTGCAAACACTGTTTTTGTGGAATCTGTGATGCAGTATTTTGAGTGCATTGAAGCCTATGCTGAAAAACGAAATAACTTCAGATAAAAAGTAGAAAGAAGCTTTTTGAGAAACTGCTTTGTGATGTGTCTATTCATCTGAGAGTTAAACCTTTCTTTTGAAAGAGCAGATTGGAGACACTGTATTTGTATAATCTGTAAAGTGATATTAGGTAGCACAAAGAGGCATATTTTGAAAAAGGAAATAACGTTAGACAAAAACTGGAATGGAGCTTTCTGAGACACTGATTTGTGATGTGTGAATTCATTTCACAGTGTTAAACTTTCCTTCAATTGTACCGTTTGGAAACACCCTTTTGGCAGAATCTGTGAAGGGTTATTTGGGAGCACATTGAGGCCTATGATGAAAAAGGAAATATCTACAGATTAAAAAAAGAAAGAAGCTTTCTGAGAAACTGCTTTGTGATGTGTGCATTCATCTCAAAGAGTTAAACGTTTCTGCTGATTAATCAGTTTGGAAACACTGTTTTTGAAGAATCTGTGAAGGGATATTTGGGAGCACAGGAGGCCTATGGTTAAAAAGGAAATAACTTTCAATAAAAACTAAAAAGAAGTGTTCTGACAAACATCTTTGCAATGTGTGCATTCTTACCACAGACCTAAAAGTTTCTTTTGATTGAGCAGTTTGGAAACACTGTTTTTGTAGAATCTGCAATATTTGGGATATTTGGGAGTGCACTTTTTCTATGGCAAAAAAGGAAATATCTTCACATAAAAACTAGAAAGAAATTTTTGAGAAACTGCTTTGTGAGTAATGCTTTCATCTCACAGAGTTAAACTTTTCTTTTGACAGAACAGTTTGGAAACACTGACTTTGTATAATGCATGATGTGATGATTTGCAGTGCCAAAAGGTCTGCTGTGAACAAGGAAATATCTTCAGATAAAAGCTGGAAAGAAGCATTATGAGAAACTGCTTTGTGATGAGTGCATTCATCTCACAGATTTCAATTCTTTTGATGTAATAGTTCAGAAACACCGTTTTGTTTAGAATCTGCTAATTGATATTTGGGAGTGCTTTGATGCCTATGGTGGAAAAGGAAATAGTTTCAGAGAAGAACTAGGCAGAAGCTATCTGAGAATCTGCTTTGTGATGTGTGCATTCATCTCACAGAGTTAAACTTTTCTTTTGATTGAGCAGTTTGGAAACACTGTTCTTGTAGATTCTGCAAAGGTATATAGCACTGGGTCCTATGGTGAACAAGGAAATATCTTAGGATAAAAACTAGAAAGAAGCTTTTTGAGAAACTACTTTGTGATATGTGCACTCAAATCATAGAGTTAAATCTGTATTTCATTGAGCAGATTGGTAACACTGTTCTTGTAGAATCTGCAATGGGATATTTGGGAACGTATAGAAGCATATGGTG